>NC_080800.1:87317014-88724514 GCF_028018385.1 Neofelis nebulosa
GAAATACAGTGTAATAACTACTATTTGTAGCTGTTTTCTCATCTATACAACATGATTATTAGTACCTACCACAAAAAGTTGTTGTGATGATTGAGTTAACTGTATAAAGTGCTTATAATGGTCACATCAGAAACACTATGTAAGTGTTGCTATCATTATTACTGTTACTACTACTACTACTACTACGTTGGAGGTAAGTAAACACAAAATGCTGCAAGAACATGGAGAAGTGGCACTTGTTCCAAGCTAGAGGAAGAGGTATATGAGTTGAACCCTAAACAGAGAGAAGTCACTACACAGAGAGAGAAGAATGCCAGGCATCCTGCATAGAAGGAACAGCCTGCAGTCAGGTTTGGAAGCAAAAGACAACATGACATGATTGAGGAACTGAAAGTAATTTAGTTCAGCAAGAATATGAGGAGGGAAATGGCAAGAGATGAAACTTGAGAGGTCATAGAGTACAAACAAGTCTGGACTTTATCCTTTAGCCAATGGGGAGCCACCAGAATGCTTTATGTAGACACTTGATCAGATTAATGTGTTGAAAGATCACCTTAGCAACGTGGAGAGTGAATTGTATGAGACAAGATTAGAAATAAGACAAGTTAGGAAGTCATTGCTATATTCTGGGGGAGAGAGGATGATGAAGCACTGATTTGGGCAAGTAGCAGTAGCGATAGGGAGAAGGGTACCATTGATTTGAGGTATTGCAAGAGGTAGAGTTGGTGACACATTGACCATGGAAGGTGATGAATAAGCATGAAAGGCATCAAGAATAACTCCCAAGATTTTAGTCTGGTGCAAGGGGATGAATAGATGTATCATTCAGTGATCACAGGGGACCCAGGGAAGAACTGTTTGGGGAAGAGTGAGATAGGAGAGGTGATGAGTTCTCTTTTGAACATGTCAAATTTGAGGTGCGTATAGCATTTCCAAATGGACATTTAAATTTTTTCTTAACATTTATTTATTTTTGAGACAGAGAGAGACAGAACATGAATGGGGAAGGGTCAGAGAGAGAGGGAGACACAGAATCCGAAACAGGCTCCAGGCTCTGAGCTGTCAGCACAGAGCCGGATACGGGGCTTGAACTCACGGACCGCAAGATCATGACCTGAGCTGAAGTCGGACGCTTAACCGACTGAGCCACCGAGGCGCCCCCCAAGTGGATATTTAAATATGTGATTGCTCTGCCAGTCTTGAAGCCCAGGAGGAAGATCTATGATGGAAATTCAGAATTGGAAGTGCCAATTGCTAGGTTGGAGATCAAGTCATGGGGTGGATTAAGTCCATTTAAGATGAAGTCATGGGACACTTGCTCAGGGATGGAGTGCTGTTTGAGAAAGGAATGGACTTCTGAGGAATACTTGAATTTAAGAGATGATTAGGAAAAGAGAAATCTTGAAGAAGGTTAAAATGGAATAGCCAGATTAGGGGGGCTGAAAAGTGAGTGGGCTGGAAGGTCTTGTAGAGAATGGGGAAAAGGATGTGCCCTTGACCCTCAGGGTCTTGAACCTTGGCAAGAGTGTGGGGGCTTGCACCTTGAGCACTGAAAAATCCTAGATAGCTCTGAGATTCTAAAGGACTGGCTCAGATGTTTTCTTCCTTCAAAGTCCTCCATTGTAGAATAGTTCCCCTTTCCTCTGTTTATCCTAGTGCCCCTAGAAGATAGCCTAGGGAATTTTAGGGCTCCCCTTAGGCCTTGGCACAACCTTTGCTCCAGAATCTTTCCACATTTTCTGAGAGGCCAGACCTGGTAAGGGGATCTATTAAGAGAGCATGTAGGAAATGTCTGAGTGTGTTATACATGCAGGAGGCCTTACTTAGGCTGGCTTGCAGAGGGAATTTGGGCAGGGTTGGGAGGACCTAAACTCTCAGAGTGTGGACAGAAGTGTTTTTTGCTTACCCCAACATGCCCTGGAGTAGATTTTCTCCTTGGGAAGGATGACTCAGGGTTAGACCACTGCCCTCTAGGCCCCTGGATATCTAAGAGGCCTCTAATAACCTGAAGTCCAAAGCTATATCTTAGGACCTGTTCCTCCTGTTCCAGTCTCCTGGAATTTGGCCTCAGTCTGCAACTGAGGGGCCCTGTGGCACTGTTGCTGGGCAATGCATTAAACAGCAGCTTTGGATACAGAACTGTGCCAGCGAACAGCCTGACCTGGAGCTAACGCGTCCAGCACAACCGCCACTTCCACCACTACCTTCTCAGAAAAGAGTCACCCGTCTGGCTCTTGGCTTTGTCTGGCTGCCAACCTAAGGCATGTGCCTACGCAGGAGGCGATGACATTTTGGCTCCACTTTCAAAGTTTTTTTTTTTTCTTTCTCATGTGTTATTTCTAAAGATAACAAAGGTCAAAAGGCATCCAGCATTTTCTGGTTTCTCATAAGCTTCTGGTCAATATTTAATCTGGTTTATGGATTTTTTTAGGTCTTCTAGATGCCTTCTTGAGCCTGCTTGTGGCCACCCACAGACACTTGTAAGGAGGAGAGAAATCAGCCTGGTAGAGACACTCTGAAATGAGGGATTAAAGGCCAAGATCCAAGGAGTGAGAGCTGCAGCCAGAAGGCAAGGGAGCAGGTACTGAAGACACTTCTGCTGAGAGGTCTGCCATGGCCTCTGTTGGTTTCCAGCTTGTAGGCTACATCCTGGGCCTCCTGGGGTTGCTGGGCACTCTGGTAGCCATGCTGCTCCCCAGCTGGCGAACCAGCTCCTACGTTGGCACCAGCATCGTGACGGCAGTCGGCTTCTCCAAGGGCCTCTGGATGGAGTGTGCCACACACAGCACAGGCATCACCCAGTGTGACATCTATAGCACGCTTCTAGGCTTGCCTGCTGACATCCAGGCTGCCCAGGCCATGATGGTAACATCCAGTGCAGTCTCTTCATTGGCCTGCATCGTCTCTGTGGTGGGCATGAGATGCACAGTCTTCTGCCAGGACTCCAGAGTCAAAGACAGATTGGCGGTGGTGGGCGGAGTCTTCTTCATCCTTGGAGGCCTCCTGGGCTTCATCCCTGTTGCCTGGAATCTTCACGGGATCCTGCGGGACTTCTACTCCCCACTGGTACCTGACAGCATGAAATTTGAGATCGGAGAGGCTCTTTACCTGGGCATTATTTCCTCCCTGTTCTCCTTGGTAGCTGGAATCATCCTCTGCTTTTCCTGCCCACTCCAGGGAAATCGCTCCAACTACCATGATGCCTATCAGGCCCAGCCCCTTGCAACTCGGGGCTCTCCAAGACCTGGTCAACCACCCAAGGTCAAGAGTGAGTTTAACTCCTACAGCCTGACAGGGTATGTGTGAAGAACCAGGGGCCAGAGCTGGGGATAGGGGTGGCTGGGTCTGTGAAAAACAGTGGACAGCACCCCCCCCCCCCAAGGGCCATAAGTAAGGGACATTGCCACTGGACCATGTCAGAAAGTGCTGCTGAGGATAGACTGACTTTGGTCACTGGATCAGGCAAAGGCAGAAATGGGAACTGGTGTGACAGCATGCAGGTTGAATTGTCAAGATGCTTGCCAAGCCAGCCTTTCTGTTTTCTTCACCTTGCCCACCACCCACTCCCCACCTGGAGTCCTCAACCCTCAACTCCAAACTCCACCTTCTACCCTAGGCCATGCCACAGAAGCTCCCCTCTGCCCTTTGATTTACCTGGGAATCCATCCCCAAACCTACTAATTATATCCCACTGGCTAATCCTCTCTGTGATCAGAGACCCTCCCTCTGGCTGAGGTTGGCTGTTGGCTCTTAGCTCATTGCTGGGGGATGTGGGGGAGGAAGAGTGGTGGCTTTTATGGGCATGGCTCTCACCAACTTTCCAAGCTTCTCTCCAAAGAAACTGACTGGCCAGTAATGGGGTCTGGAGCCTCCATCCCACTGTTGTTACGACTCCGCAGTGTTCAGACTGGTTTGTGCATTAACTGAAATAAAACCATCCCATTGTACCAAGGGAACAAAGAATGACTGGGTGCAGGATGAGAGGGAGGGAAGGCAGCCAAGGACCAAAAAAATCACTGCCCAGGACATTTCCTGGAATTCTGTCCTGTGGTGGGTTGGGGATCTGGCTCCCCCACTAGAGGAAAGCACAAAGAAAAAAGATATGGTGGAAAGCTCAAGGCAGCATCAGACTCTGACTCCACTTGAGGAACTGCCCCAGAAGCTGCAGCCCCAACTTTCACTGATGCCCCTGCCTCCCTCTGACCTGGCCTCCTGCTAAGAAACAAGACTATGGGTGCTTCACAGTGATCTCCTTAGGAAGGGGAAACTAGTTTTTCTGGAGATGGCTCTTGGCTGGGGGATGACAGCATGGGTGTCATGAGGGACTGAAGAGACCACTCCTTGATGCTGCCCAAGAAAGAATAAGAACTTTGGTCTCAGAAGCTGGGTGGGCACGTGTGGTGGCTCCAGTGGGTGTTTCTATCAGGCCAGAGAGAGGCACCTTCCCTAATGGACAATCAGCCTGAAGTCTGCAATCAGTGCCCCGGGGTCTCCTCACAGAACAGTACAGAGCCTCTGAGTGACCACAGCATCAGGTGCCTGCCCCCCCCCCCCCCGCCACCCTTCAGGCTGGCCCCACCATCCTTCACCAGACATCTCAGAGTTGCTAGAAGGTGTCTGAGGGCTTCTGCGTGGAACAATAATGCTCAATGAGCTGTAGCCCTGATCTAAGCCATAGCTGAGCTGCCCCTTGGGATTTCAGTTGAGGTGGGACAGTAGAGGATGGTTCCCAGGCACACAGTTTCAGCTCGGAGGTGTGAGAATGTTCCATTTCCCCTGGGGAGGGAGTGGGGGACAGGAGTCACAGCTAGACCAAAGGCATTTTCCCTCACCAGCCAAAGCATGCTCACCCAGCTTTTGACAAACTCCAGTCCACCTCCCCAAACCTCAGTGCCAGCAGAAGGGGCTCACTCGTCTCTAACATGCCTTTCACCTTTCTACCTTCTTGCTTGTGATTAAGCACTTCTCCAAAGCTGGAAGGCCCTCTCTACTTAGCCACATCTTCCTCATTTCTGGAGAACTTGCTCAGCACCACCTCCTACACTGAGTCTCTTCTGACCACTCCATCCTTCTCCTACCCTCTTTCCCCCAACCCTCAACATGTAAATATTGCTTCTTTGATGCTTATTATTCATATTTTTTGGATTGACAGTTATCTTTTCATATGTGTGTATCTGATTTCACAATTACATTGTAAACTCTTGGAGGGTAGGGGCCATATCTGAGACCTCTTTGTATCCTTCAGACTATCTGTAAAAGTGCTGGGCACATAGTAGGTGATCAATAAACACTGGTTGATTGAGTACTTTTGTTACTGTTTTATTAATTCAAAGGGGCCCAGACAGGGCAGATGTGACAGAGAGAACTGGGCCAAGGGGAGGAGGGATAGAAACTGGTTTTACTCTTGAGGTGCCTAGCTGGCTCAGTCGGTTAAGCATCTGACTCTTGATTTTGGCTCAGATCATGTTCTCACAGTTAGTGGGATCAAGCCCCACATCAGGCTCTCCACTGTCAGTAGGGAGCCTGCTTGGGATTCTCTGTCTCCCTCTCTTTCTGCCCCTCCCTTGCTCATGCACTCTAAACAAACAAACAAACAAACAAACAGAAAAGAAAGGAAAAGAAAAGAGAAGAGAGAAAAGAAAAGAAAAGTAAAGAAAAGAAAAGAAAAGAAAAGAAAAAAAGAAAAGAAGAGAAAAGAGACTGGCTTTTCTCCTCACTGGGTGGATAAAAAATTCTAGACCTTAATAGAGACATTAGAAAGCAAGACAGGTGTGCCTTGGTGGCTCAGTTGGTTCTGCATCCGACTTCGGCTCAGGTCATGATCTCACAGTTTGTGAGTTCGAGCCCTGCGTCGGGCTCTGTGTTGATAGCCTGGAGCCTGGAGCCTGGAGCCTGCTTCGGATTCTGTGTCTCCTCTCTCTGCTGTTCACCTGCTCACACTCTGTCTCTCAAAAATAGATAAACATTAAAAAAAAATAAAGACACCCCCCAACCTTCCCAAGGAACCTTAACCTTTTTGTCTTGCCCAGGGCTCATCCCTGTGTTTAACTGTTTCATTGAAGTTATTTAGGAAATGGCTATGTGTTTATTCCTTTCATCCTCTGAACCAGCATTGTGAAGAAGGCAAAACAGATCTGACAACCTCCATTCAGCAAATGGGGAAACAAAGGCCCACACGTAAAGAGATTTTCCCAGGGCCACATTGCTGGTGTTAGTGTCCCAGTCTCGAGACTCCCTAAATAGGACTCTGCTGATCCAATAATTGGAAGAGCCTGCCGGGGTCCCCAAGGTGCCAGAGGAAAACAACTTATGGCCAGCAAAGTCACACTGGGGACACATACATTCTCCTGGTCTCCTGTGAGGTGGATGTAGGAGAGCAGGACCAATTCACTGAGTGGGCCACCTGGAATTGCCCTTCCTGTCAAGCTGGCTGGCTGTCATCTGGGGGGCAATGCCAAGCTTACCTTTGAGTAAGACACAACACCTCAGTTCTAATTTCCCTAACTCTGGAGGTGTAAGAGTTTTGGAGGCCAATGATTTGGCCTCACTGGGAGTTAACAAAGCCTAATTCATAAAGATGTTAACCATGGCAACAGTGACAATAATGGGGCCCTGCAAGATTCAGCTTACCCAGCTCCTGGACCTAGCAGGCCTTAGCACACAGGAGTCTGTTATAACCAGTACTACCTTGCACTCCTGAAGTAGGCCTTCTTTGGTGCAGTGGCTTGGACCCCAGCACCCAAACCCATTTATTTCTAAAAAATTTTAACTGAAGCTTATTTATGTATTTTGAGAGAAACAGAGAGCATGAACAAGGGAGGGGGAGAGAGAGGAGAGAGAGAGAGAGAGAGAGAGAGAGAGAGAGAGAGAGAGAGAGAGAGAGAATCCCAAGCAGGCTCTGCACTGAGCACGGAGCCTGATGCGGGGCTCTACCCCATGAACTGTGAGAACATAACCTGAGTGGAAACCAAGAGTCAGACCCTTAACTGACTGTGTCACCCAGGTGCATCCCCCCCTACCCCAAGCCCATTTGGAGGGAATGGAGGCAGGCAGGAATAGTGTGGAGAGAAAGGGCTCTCTGAACAGAAGTTTAATAAGAGGTCATGTCTCTCGTCTGGCACCAGGAACCCCAGAGTGCTTTAGTGGCCACTAGGGGCTGGAAGATGGGGTTGCTTTGCTGACTGTGTTGTGCTGAGTGGGCAGCAGTCTGGTATGGGCTCTGATGACCCACCACCTGGCAGCCAAAGCACTTTCAGATCCACATCATTGCATTCTCCGAATACCCGGAACAAAGCAGGTCTTTTACAGGAGACAAAATGGAGGCCCAGAGAGGTGAGTAAATTCTCTAAAGTCACCGAGTGTCAGAGTCTGACTATAAGCTTGGAAATTCTTCCCACAGCAACATGGGTCTGGGATTCTGTCTTGGAAGGCTTAAGAGTGCCTTTTGCTCTTCAGATTCCTGCAGCCATCCTATCCCTGTCTGATGCTGGGATATAAGGACCTTCGAGGGAAACAGGGCACAGAGCTTCCCTTCATCTTAGGATGAGGCTGTCCTGGGACATCCTCCTTCCTTTTCACTAGGGAAGATTCTACGGAGGAAGTTAGCATTTCATCCTCAACTAGAAAAACCAGGGCCAACCCGATAAAGAGCAACTGTTCCCTTTGGCTGGTTGAACAAGAAAATCCTTGCTCTAAATAGTTTCCTGGAAATCTTCCTGTGTCTGAGTCCAAGTTGAACGGCTTTCAGCTCACCCCATTGCCTTCCATCATAAAGTAATTTAGATTAGCCACAACTGAGGGGATAGGGAAGGCCATTGTGTTTATGCCCCAAACTGATGGCTCTGACCCTTGCACAAGGAGAGATGTTTCTGCCCTCCCTCATTCCTCTGATAATAGTGTGACTCATGTTTTCTCCCCCTTGGGGCCCTAGTGACCTACTGCTATGGGATCATTAATGGAGGAGGGGGAGGCTGAAACAGGCTTCTTGGGGGGGAAAAGCAAGTTCCAACTTTCTGAGAGACCTTCCTCCAGCCCGTCAAACATCCATTCAACCAGCTCTCTAGCCAGCCAGCCTGCCCATACCACCTGCACTCTTAATCTGTGTCAATGTGCTGAGGTCTTTGAGTGCAACAAGGGTGAACAAGGTAAAGTCTGTGCCTTGCAGGAGTTGACAGATGATCTAGCGGAGATAAGACATGCACACCTGGGGCGACTGCGTGGCTCAGTCGGTTAAGCATCTGATTCTTGGCTTCGGCTCAGGTCACGATCTCACAGTTCAGGAGTTCGAGTCCTGCATCGGGCTCTGCTCTGACGGTGTTCTCTCTCTTTCTCTCTCTCTCTTTCTCAAAAATAAACTTAAAAAAATGAAAAAAAAATAGTGTTTAAAAAAAAAAAGACATGCACACTTAAGTGTGGTCAAGGCATGATACAGTCTGTCCTGTGAGAGGTGAGGGAAAAGTGCCATAAGATAGAGGTGTCAGGGGCTAGTTTAGAAAGGTTTGTAAGTCCCCTCAAATCCCAATCCATATGAAGTGGGGGGTCTGGCACCGCTTGAGCTTTCGGGGGAATGATGACCAAAAGAAACTGCTTCCTGTGGCTGAAGGACCATGGGAAATAGAGAAAAAGGGTGAACAGTAATGCTAATGAGGAAACAGGGTTATACTGTGCAGCTAACCCAGAACCCCTCTGAGTTTGCCTTGCAGGGCTCCTAGGCGGCTACAATGGAAAGAGTGACCCTGGGGCTCAGCATCTTCGCTCTCAACTCCTTTCCTCTGGCAGGTAGCTGGAAATTGGTAGAGGCAGCAGAGGCAGTGTCCTGAGGCCTTTTGTCTCTGGACCAGAGGAGAAACACACACAGACGTGGAGAAACACACACAGACGTGGAAGGATGTAGGAGAGGGGAGAAAGGAGGGAGAGGGGCACAGCGCTAAAGGAAGGCAAATGAGGCCTTGAAGGGCCAACTGTTCCCTCCCACTCAGCCCCAGGCCCATGGACAGATTTTTTTGTGCCTGTAGCTGCCCACTCTGGGACATAGAGGCCCCAGGCTAGGAAATGCATGTGCCCCTCCTGAAGCCTGGCCTTTGCCCAGCTTGGTCTCCCTGCCCAAGCAAGCGGCTCCTAGCTTTGATGTGAAATTCTGTTATCTCAACGGGAGAGAAAACCTCAAACAGGAAGTCCAGCGGGTTATCTCTCACTCTTGCCCTAAGTGGTGGCTCCTCCATGCTGCGATGTGATCACTGATAAAATATTAACAGGTTGTTATTGGGCACAGCAATACAGAAGCTGTAATCTGACCACCCCCTCTGCCTCACACAAGCTACCACTTTCCTGAGAATTGCTGCTCAGGAATTCCCAGTTAACTCTTGCCTACAGGTCCCTGCTCTGGGCCTCATTTCTGCATGAGCCAGGTGGCAGTTGTCTCAGGTCTTAACAGAGCAGGAATTCACTCTACATGGGGAGATTATCAGGTTCTGTTTCCCGTCATCCCTCAGGTCCCATTGCTCCAGAATGGTGCCCTTGCCACTTCACAAGTCACTTCCTTAGGAGGGCTCTGAAGAACTTTCTTTTTGCAAACATGACCTCGTGGAGATAACACAGAGAGAACACACCTGCTTGCAAAGAGACATGTATAATGTGATGCAAAATAAGATGCCAAATGAGTATAAGCAGTGTGGCAGGCAACCCAGGGTTCAGTGGTGGCTTCTTTTCTCCAACACCACTTTTGGCAGTCTGTGACATTTGACAAAGTTCTATGCTGGTTGTTTGGGAGAAAGGCCAGTCACACCAAAATTACAAGCAGCCTCTTCATTTGCACTTATTTCGGGGATTTTACCCAACGGGACGCAATGAGGTGGATCGGCATTCCCCCACAAAGGCTATCTGCTCCCTTGATTTAAAGGCACTGAGTGTAGGGGCACCTGGGTGGCTTAGTCGGTTAAGCGTCCAACTTTGGCTCAGGTCATGATCTCACAGTTTGTGGGTTTGAGCCCCGCGCCCAGCTCTGTGCTGACAGCTCAGAGCCTGGTGCCTGCTTCGGATTCTGTGTCTCCCTCTCTCTCTCTGCCTCTCCACCGCTCATGCTTGCTTGCTCGCTCTCTCTCTCAAGAACAAATATTGAAAAAAATTTTAAAGGCACTGAGTGCCTTGATGAAAAAGCACATCTGTTTTTCTAGGAAGAGAAGCCCAGTTCTAGATTAGCCCTTGACGTCAGTATTTGCACTAGTTTCTCAGTTTAGCACTCTTTTAAAAAGAGGCAGAATAAGATGAGTCCAATGGGTTTAAAAAAATGGAACTTGAGGGAGCAGGGGACTTCTCTGAGGAACACACGCACTCTTCAACTCAGTGACTCAATGGCCTCCAATGGAGACAGAGTAGAAATCAAGAAAAGGCAGACAAGATGAGGTGCCATCTTTTTCTTGACAATTCCAGAGGTACCTCGTGTGGTTAATTTTACTTCTCTGTATGTAATAATAAACCAGTATGTTCTCAAGTGTCACTTTCTCACTCCCCAAGAAACTTGTCCACCTCAGCACTGTCTGGGGTGGGGGTGGGGTGCAGAGGAGCCAGTGAGAACACTCACAGGCAGAGGCCAACAAGTCCAAGACCTCCTGGAGTGTAAGAATACGATCTTGATGGCTGTTTTGATATCAGGAAAGCTGCCAAGTGACAGCCCTGAGTGAAAAACCCAGTCAAGAGGAAATGAATTTCCACATTGTTTGGAGGGATATTCGTTACATAAGTGAACGATTTCCTGATCATGAGGGCAGTTAAATATTGTGTGGGATTGTGGAACTTTCTTCCTTGGAAATTCCTAGTAGTGTGGGCTAGCTTTAGTATTTTCTTATCAGAAGGAAGAAGATGAGATTAGTTGTTTTCAAGACCCAAAGTATGGTGTAGTGGGAAAAGAGCCTGGGCTTTGGAGTCAGACAAACCTGGGTTTGGTTTGGCCACTGCATGGTCTAGCTGTGTGGCCTTGGGAGAGACTCTTCCAATACTTTACATGTTAGTTTCTTCATATGTAAAATGGAAATGGTACCTGCCTCTTACTATGGTCACAGTATAATATATAGTAGGTCCTCAGCAAGTAATTAACTGTATTCTAAGCATATCGGTGACCCAAAGGGTAGTGTCAAAGTCACACCAAAATGTGTGTCTTTGGGGAGCAGGAACAGTTGACATCTGTAAAGGATATACTTTCCCAGGTCAAAATTTCTCGATATTCTCCAAAAGTCTGAACACCTTGAAGACCTTGAATAGACTTCTACTCAACAGATTCCATTAACAGAGGCCAGAGGAAAAGCAGACTTGAGAAGTTGGAGAAGAAAGGAGTGGTGATGGCTCTTAGACCTTCATCCAGATCTGTGAAAATCTGAGGTCAAGCAGAAGCATGACCAATCAGGTTCTACTCCTAGAGAAAATCTTAGTCCAAGGGAACTACAAACTTAATGTCCCCAACTCTGGGACAACTGGGGAGGTACAACAACCACTTTCCCCAATTCATAGCCTACAAAGACTCCATTCTTAAGCAGATTTAGCATAGCAGCCCCCCCCCCTCCTTGCTGGTACTCCCAAGCCCTGGATGCATTCTGTTCCTTAGGCTCCAAGTTAAATAATTCAATATTTCTCAAACCCACTCGGGTGTTGCTTTATTCACACTTCTTCCCCCTACCTAGTCTTGTGACTTCACTTATACTCTTCCCTACAACCTGGAAAACTCCACACCTCTGCCTTTCCAATCTTTACAGGTTTCCATAGCCTTCTGGAATATCAGGTCTTTTGGCGACATCTGCCAGAGCCTCTGCCTAAAGTCATCTTACCTGCCCCTGAGGACTCAATGGTCAGATGTATGAAATGTGTTTGGCATGCCGAAGGCACGCAAAACATTTGAACTATTCTTATCTACAAGTGGGTTGGGGGTTTCCGAGGATTCACATCAAAACTTTGGACTTGGGGATGGAGGCAAGTAACAAAACACATTTCTTCTGCAGATGCTACTTTACATGAGAAAAATGAATGCTATGTATGTCTCAATGACTAAAGCTTTCATACACCCAAGACTAAGTTAGTTCTCTCAAACTATCTAGTTTATTATCCAACCATGTGCCCTGACTTTGGATTCAGAAAGTATGTTCTCTGAATTTTCTAAGAGAAGTCCTAAGTTAGGGATGTCCATGTCATCAAGACCAAGTTATTCTTTTGGGGAAATTACACTTGACTTAGCCTGAGCTCACCCCTAGGTTTCCTGAACATACCCTCATGCTTCACTCCTAACACAGTACTACAGACAGAGGTTTTATTTTATTTTTTTAAGTTTAGAGACAGAGCAGAGAGAGAGGAGAGAGAATCTTAAGCTCTATGCTGTGTAGAGCTTGAGCGGGGCTTGATTCCACGACCCTGGGATCATGACCTGAGCTGAAATCAAGAGCCAGATGCTTAACCGACTCATCCACCCAGGTGCTCCCCTGCCCCTCATCCCCCAGAAAGAGCTTTTGACTCATAGTACAGAACTCTGAAACATGTTCTATCTGGGGATTGCCTTTGGGAACTGAGCCTCTGCTTCAAAATGATTGCCCCAGATTATTTGCAATCACTGGACATGGACAAGCATATCTTTCTGCAAAATCTCTGACTTGGTCCCCTGCTAGGTGCCCATTTGTTCATCCAACAAGCATGTACTGACTTCCTAACATGGGCCAGGAACTTATTTCGTTGAGGCTTGCTCTGTCTGACCTTTAAGGATAGCTCCTCTTTCTTCTCTTGAAAGAAGCTATTGGTGCTCTTGGAAAAAGGGAACAGAAATGTTTTCTTACTCCCAAGATCTGGTCTCTATAGACTTCTCCTGATTGTATTCCGTAATCCTCCATATTTTAAAATTGCATGCTAGGGAGCTTCCTTTCAATAACATTCAGAGTCTGTGGGAAAGAACACCGGTATTCCCTTTCTCCTTTGTAGCCCTTTCAATTATCCAAATGAAAACTCAACCAAAGAGAAAACAGTCTGCTCTGGCTCACACCGACTGACCCCTGCAACCTGTTGCACTTACCATTTGTTTTGCGTCTGCAGATTTTAAGGTTCAGGGCTGTGACCTACCTTGTTCATACCAATTTAGCCAACCCCTTCTTCTACAAATGAGGCACTGTTACAGGCTCTTGAGGTAGATGGAAATATCAAGTTCCCATGATTAACTCATTCATTAAGGATGAATTATTTACTGATTACCTACTATATACCAGGTACTATAATCAGCTCTGGGATAAAGTGATAGGCAAAAATGTGCAAGGCCCTTCCCCTCACAGAACTCATTAGGGAAAGAGGCAGACAGACATCATGTGTGTTGTGTTTACCACTGTGTATCACACGGCACATAGTAGGTAGCCAGTGAGTATTTGTTGAATGGGTGAAAGTCAACAGCCAAATATGTAACGGCACATTGTGAGAAGTGCCAGGAATTAAAACAGGAAATAATGATAGAGTAGACAGGGGAAAAGAGGCTGCACAGAAGGCCTGAGAAAGTGGACACTTACACAGAGACCTGAAGGATGAGAAATGGGCAGCCATGCCCAAACTGGAGATGAGAGCATTCTAGAAGAGGGAACAGTATGGGGAAAGGCTTGGAGGGAAGTAAGAGCCTGACATTTTTCAGTGGGAAGACCAAAAGTGAGATCTGATGAAAAATAGCAGGAGACAAAGCAGATGAAGTAGGGGGTATGGGTTTTATTCTAAGTGTAATGGGAAGTCATAGAAGGGCTTTAAGCAGGGAGATATATAATCTGATTTGTATTTTTTTTTAATCTGGCTGTTGTAATAAGACAATCGTGGGAACAAGAGTGGAAGCAAGGACATCAGTTATGAGTTGCAATGATCTGTGGGAGATGATGGTTGTTTGGACTAATGTAGCTGTGGTAAAAAGTCAAGTCAAAATACTTTGGCGATAGAAAGGACAGACTTTCTGACAGACTGAATGTAGGGGACTACAAAAGAGGACAATTAAGGATGACTTCCAGGTTTCTACCTTATGTGACTGGGTTGGTGGAGGTGCCATCTTCTAAAACAAGGAAAACGGGGAGGGAATGGTCCCAGGGTGTGTCACTGTTTATTTTTAACACATTTTATTTGAAATGCTTGCGAGACATGTAAATGTAAGTGTCAAGTAGGTAGCTATATATTTGAATCTAGAGCTTTCTAAAAGCAAGACAGGACAAGGAAGTTTGTGGTAAGGGCCTTAAAAACGACCCAAAGCCTACATGTTCAAAGAAAATGTTATGCCTGGCTGGGTTAATCAGAGGAATTTGGGGGGGCAGGGAGTTGACATTTGAGCCAAAGGAAAGATGATGAGGGAGAACATTCCAGGCCAAGGGAATGGAAGAGCAAAGGTGGAGGAGAAATTCTCAAGGCAGGTTCAGACACTGAAAAACTAATTCAGCTTGGATGGAATGAGGGTTGTGTTTGGAATGTTAAAAAAGGACTCTAGAGCTCACAGTGACAGCGGAGAGGAATTTGTATTACAACTTGGTTGGCAACGGGGAACACTAGCAAGTCTTTGAGCAGAGGCATAACCTGATGAGGTCATTAAAAGGAATTTAGTGATCGTGAATAGAGTGGACGGAAGGAGTGAGAACAGGAGGAAAGTGGGGCCAGTTAAGAACCTATTCCACCTTTTAAGGCACGAAATAATAAGGACTTAAGTGTTGATTGGGGAAACGAAAAGCTAAAAGGCAAATTACGAAAGATATTTGAAAGGGCAATTATGATTATGTTAACCTAACAGGACAGCCAGGAGGAGGCACCAACTTTTTTCTTCCAGATGTCTTTTGCCTCCACACTATATAAGCTCTGGTGAAGCTGTGTGACACTTTTTAATCTCTCCACAGTGGCATTGAACATTGGTTAAAGGGTCCTCGTGCTGGCCCAGTCTCACTGTAAATAGGTAACAAAGAGGTAGTTCTGGCATGGCAGTAAATGGACTCACACAGGTAACTGTCACCGGAAGAAGCAGTATGGGGTTGAGACCAGGAAATGGGCTGAGAGTAAGCACCAGTAGAGGAGTTAGAAGCTTTCCAACTTTTTTGTTTTAAAGCCCAATTGCCTGTACTCTTTCCTACTTTGCCCCCCACTCACCCAACACACACACATGCATGCACGCATGCATTCACTCTCCTACAGGCTGAAACTTCAATGCTCTGAATTTTTTCCCACACCACCTTCCAACCATATTGTCCGTATCTGTGCAAAGTCCCACCTTTTCACAGCTCCCGTCTGAAGAACCAGTATCACTGACAGGATAGCTGAATACATTCCCCCTTTCTCAGCAATATTTACATTTAGACAACGGGGCCTTCAATATCACAGTCCATCTATCTGACACAGAGATTAACCACACGGCAGTCCACAGCTGCGGTGAGGGGAGCGCAAGGGGACCAGGAGTATCTTTCAGTTCTCATTCTCATGGTGAAGCCTGGCTCTGGCCTCCCCCCACTCCTGACGGTTTCACTAGAGTAACTATGATGGGCTTCCTCTCCAAGGAGATAAAATAAGCATGGGAGAGTCTTCCAAAGTAACCCTGCAGAGGAAAACAGAACAAATATCCAAAACGTTTCTCTGCACAGACTAATCCTATTGCAATTGCTTGAGCCCACCTGTCCCACCGCCTTCTTTTAAAATTTCTCCTTTACTTTTTCTTTTTCACGGCTGGCATATTTTTATGTGTCCATTCTTCAACGTTTTGTGAAGAGTACCTTGAGCTCTTTGGAGCGTACATGCTATATAAATACAATAAAATAATGAATAAACAAAATGTCTACTTTTACAAGAGTATAGGTTTTACTATTCTTGATAGTATGAGATCAACCCCTTACTCAGCACTAGACCAGGAGTAGGTAGATGGTGTATTCTGAGGGACAGCAAATAGATCTCCCTGCTCTAAAATAACTACCCCCACTACCTGAAATCTCACAGTTTGGTGGTATATATATATTTTAAAATTTGTGCCCTGAAGATTTTTTTCAAGAACTCTTTATCAAAATGCAAATACCACGTGAAGATGGGTAGATGGTCACGATTTGACCTTAGTTTCCTTTACATGAGCCCATCACTTCTGCCAAAAAAACCACATTTTTCACATTCTAGCATCTTCCATGCTTTTGTTCATGTTATTTTCCAGAGGTAATGCTAAATATAACATAAATTATAAATATAAAATTACCTTATATGTTAAACAGTCTGTCATCTGATATCTAAATCCAAACCTACTCATTCTTTTTTAAAACAATTTATTTTTTCCAATATAAGAGTAACAGGTTTATTATAGAAAATGTGAAAAAGGCAGGAAGATAGCGGGAAGAAAAAATACCAACTATGGTCCTACCACCTAAAGAATGACCACTGTTAACAATGTGATCATGCTAGTGCTTTAAACAAATCTTAGTTTAGGTCCCATATCTGATGTGATGCCTTCCTTCAACTTCCTCCCCTCACCCCCAGAATGCTTCTGTCATGTTTGTACCACTCCCTTGTACAAGTTAGTTGACCTGGTGTGTGTCCTGTGCTTCCAACTAGGTTGTTAGATCCTTGAAGGGTGAAACCATGAGTTGTATTTCTTAATTTATCCCCAAACACCTACTGCGTTGGACCCAGTATTTGCTGGCTGATTTCACCTAAATGAATACAAACCATTTAGGAAAGGATATAAAACAGGCCAAGTATCTACATCATGAAAATTACAGCTTTCAGGTCATCTGGCTTGGTGACTATTGCTTTTCTGTTCCTGGAAGTCCTGAAAGCCCATCAACTAGCCTCTTTCTCCACACCAAAACTGAGTAAGAAGCAGACTGAGTAAGAGCCAGGATTTACTCAAAGATACTCTACATAAGGCATAAAGGTGACAGAGAGAGAGAGAGAGAGACAGAGAGAGAGAGAGACAGAGACAGAGACAGAGAGAGAGGGAGGAGGAATAGAGAGAGAGAGAGGAGGGATAGAGAGGAGAGAAGACAAGAGAAAAGAGAGGAGAATAAAGTAGAGTAGGGTAAAGGAGGGTGTATAAAGTAGTAAGTCTGGTGCTCAATCCAGTATGTGATTTGCCTCCAGCACCGTATACAGGATCCCATCCACTTGTTCTGAGTCAAACCCGATCTCACGAAGCTCCAAGTGAGGGAGGACAGAAGTAAGGAGATAGCTGACGTGGATACGCAGCCGCGTAAGCTTTGCCAAAGCCCTGTATGATGGAGTGAGGGGGCAGAAGAGATGACATGAAGTCATTAGCCAACAACAAAATGAAGCTCCTTACAAACGGGCCTACATTTCTCAACAATTAGGTTTTCATTAGCCAGACAGAAAGAAGAAAGCACAGTGCCACCAAGCACGGGGAGACTGACTGCAGTTCTCTAAGTAATTCCTTGATCCTTGGTGGCCTATGCATTAATTAAGGCTTCCGCCCTTATCTATGGACAGTGACTGGGGTTCCTCAGGGATGCTTCCCATTAGCACTCACAAGCTGATAACTAAACCCTAGTAATTAACCTTTCTAGGTCATCTCCCTCTGGGGTCCGGTAGGAGACCTGAGCCTTCTGCAGCACTTCTAGGTGTGTCTCTGTCTCCTTCAGTTTCTCTTCGAGCTCCTGCTTTTCCTCCTTGGTTCTCTCCAGCTCAGCCTTCAGAATCTGGAATTCGGCTTGGCGATAGCCCATGTGTTTCTTGCTCCAGTACAAGCCTTCTGTCTCCTGGGTAGTATAGGTCACCAATTCATTTTGGACTTTCTTGAATTCAGAATGCCAGTGATTTCTCTCCTGTTCCAGCTCCTCCACCTGCAGTCCAAGAAACAGAAATTCAATGACCCCCACATGCTATGAGAGTGCCCTGGATTGCCCCTGATAATTTCACTCTGTGATTTCTCTATCCATATTCTACTTATGGGCCTTCTCAATCCCCAAATACGGGAGGGAAGCCCATTTGGGCCCATTCAATCTGAGACCTAGCACAGAATGACTCAATGGCTTCTTGTGTCTAAAGGCCTCAGGACACGAAACCATCAGAGCTCCAACTGTCTGGTCCCTTGGTTAAAATGAGGTCTTATATCCTAGTGGTAAGGGGGTGCCCTAACCTTTTGCTGGAACAAATTCCTTTCGGCCAAAACACGTTCCAGTTTTTCTGTGGTTCTTTTCAGTTCTTCCAGCTCTCTTTGGTTCTTCGTCTTTGGCGTACTGTGCCCTCCACTCTCCTCATAACCTCGTCCCTTCTCCCCAGTGGCTGTGGCAGGGGTGTTGACAGAGGCCACAGAGGAGTAAGGCACTGGGCTCCAGGATTCAACCACTTTTCTTCTCTCGGCAAGCTCCTCTCTGTTAAAAGGGATCAGCTGAATGGGAGCTCCTGAATCTCTAACACCTTTTGCGACACCCACGACAGCTACAAAAGGTCCCTTGTTCACTTCCTCCTTGTTTATGTTTGTGCTGCCTCTGTTAGACTCTTCTGCTATCAATCTTGGCATCTGATCTTCTAATTCTTCAGGGAGCAGGGACCCCTGGTGTTGGTCTTGGGCCCCTGAATACAGAACAGAGACCTCCCTACTCTGATTGGTACTCTTGCCTGCTTCTGGGTATTCTGGGGAAAGGTACGGTGGTGTGCTTCTCTCAGAACTGGATTTATCATGGCTGTTCTCCCCATCTGGGTATGTGACAGCTGCCTCAACCCTCCTGTAAGGGCCAGGCATGGAATAATCTAGAGGAGGTGTTGTCCTCTCACTATGGAGCCTTCTTCGTTTCTCTGCCGGCTCCTCTCCCAGGATCCATTTGTACTTACTGCAAGAAGAAGAGGAAATTAAATTTTAAGCTGTCACAATACAAGCTAAATATATTCTTAATCCTGTGGAGCCTCTCTCCAAATTTCCCACATTAAAACTGACTTGAGCTTTTATCCACAGAGCATTTCAAGTTAGGAATATAACTCAACCCCCAAACTCCAAACCCTTCAACTCATGTGACTTGCTGAGATAGCAATCGGTCTGAAGGGACAGCTGAAATCAAAAGGTAGGAGAGTGAGCATCTGGATATAACAAGACCAGATTGACTTTGGTAAGAATTCTGAAAATAGGATTGAAACCAGACTGACTTAGGAGGTCCCAAAATGCAAGGAAAGGCAGAAAAAAACAAACAAAAAATACACATGCAAAATCCCTTAACACAAGAATGGAAAAAAGGTCATAAAAAGCCCCACAGAGTATGTGGAGGAAAACCAAGCCAGCTCGTTAATTTTAAAGTGTCACAAAAACCTTCCAGTATCAAAGACTTAGACATATTTTTTTTTATATTGCAAGAGAACACCATACAGTTCCTTTGCCAGCCAACTGGATTGTGGTTATTGCCCATCATTCACTTGTAAAAGTTAATTAAAACACAGGGTGCTAGTCAGGAACAAACAAATTGAATCGGCCAATTCAAGTCATTTCCCTCTTAGGGCAAAAGAACTCCCCTCTGTCACGGCAAACAGGCACTCCCTCATTTCTTCAGGAAAGTGCAGGACAGTAATCTTGAGTCACCTTCCATTTCTGGCTGCTATGTGCACTGACTGTTGAAGGAATTAACAAAACAAACTTGCACCATGAAATCTGTAGGCAATTTAAAATCATGCAGTAGGATGGGGACCCTCCCCCAAATTTTACCCATATCACTGTTCTGTGTTCCCTGCAGAAAACCAAAGAAGTTTCAAGGTAAAAAAATCAACTTTTGAATTTTCAGTGAGAAAGAGTCAGGCACATTATGGGCCACCTCACAGTATTTTGAGGCCACTAGGTTTTCTCTGCAATTTTTGGCAACATCCGTAAGACATCTCAAACATTAGCTTCTTATAGCACCATGAATGTTCTTCAAAACTAGCATTCACTCAGCAAGAAAACTGGTCTGCATCTTAATAGATCTTGCTGTGTCAACCTTTGGGGGAAAGCCAAAGTATTTGTGGGCAATGTGAGAACACATGGATCCATCTATATAACATGCGCAAGGGCCACTGCAGACGGCCCATTTAGCTGCAGCACTGAGGAAGATAGTAAAGCAGTCAATTCAGGGGCACCTGGGTGGCTCAGTCAGCTAAGCGTCCTACTTTGGCTCAGGTCATGATCTCATGGTCCAAGAGTTCGAGCCCTGCATTGGGCTCTGTGCAGACAGCTCAGGGCCTGGAGCCTGTTTCAGATTCTGTGTCTCCCGCTCTCTCTCTGCCCCTCCCCTGCTCATGCTCCATCTCTGAGAAATGAATAAACCTTAAAAAATTTTTTTTAAAATAAAAAAAAAGCAGTCAGTTCAGAGGTCTTCATGAAGGAAGGTTATGGGATACTGGATAGCAACACCCAAAGTTTTATGAAAGGCAATGAAAGTCAAATGATCTGCCTTCTCTTTGTTTTCCCACCTCTAAGGGTTCTGTCCTTAATTCGCTTCTCTTCTCTCTTTTCTTTGGTAACTTCATACAACCTCTTGGCTATAACTTCTGGTCAGTAACTCTGAAGTCATTTCCCCAGCCCTGATTTCTAGTACTGAATTTCTAATTGCCCATCACTCATTCCTTCCTGGAGGTCCCACTTGTACCTCACGATGTATACAACTGGCCTTTCCATTTTCATCTTTAAGCCTGTTCCCTCCCCTATGTTTCTGATATGTGTTATGACACCAGCAAACTCTCAGTAATTTCATATAGTTCTACTACTATCAATACTCAAGTTCAAGCTCACATTACCTCTCCTGAACTACTGCAGTGGCTTCCTCCAGTCTCCCCTTCTCTCATCTCCAGATTACCTGCTGCCAAATTAATCTTCCTAAGGTGTTACTCTGATTATGTTATACCATTAATTGAAATTTTTATGTACTGCTCCCCACAACAGAAAAGTTCAAATGCCTTAGCTTGGTATGCTTTAGCTTAGTCCATTTGGAGTGGACTCCCAAACATAAGAAACAATTATTCAGCACTTACTCTGTGCCAGACAGTGTGACAGGTGCTTAATGTGTATGGTCTCATTTAATTTTTCCAATAACCCTGAAGTAGGTGTTGGTATTATCTGCATTTTTTGAAGAGGATGCGCAGACCTAGAGATGTTAACTTTCTCTAGTCAGTGACAGCACTGACTGCACTAACTGCAGCTAGTCAGTGACAGAGCTAGGACATAATTTGGCCCTAGCTGCTCTCTCATTACCTCCCTTCAAGAACACCAGCCAAAAGAAATGTCCCATGATTTCTCATGCTGCTTCTTTTGATTGGAATGCCCTTCTCCTACCCAACACTGCAAATCTGAGTCCAGCTCAAATGCTACTTCTGAATTCCCATAGCACCTTAGCGTTCTATTATAATGTATATCACTTTTTACAGCGTGCCTATGTGTCTCTTGTAAGTTCCCTACTAAAGTACCAAAGTAGAAACTCCTTAAACGAAGAGAGCTTAACTAACTATGCTAGATGGGAATGAAGGAACAAAACTTTGCATATAAGAGGAAATCAAAAAGAAACTATTATGTGAATGAGAGAAAAATAGGTGGATATTACTTATTGGTTCTATAAGTACTTACTAGCTCTGTAAATTAAGGTGTGGTTCTTCCCTTTAGGGATTGATTCTTATTCTAGACCTGGAGTCACTCATTTTAGTAAAGATTAATATAGGGTTTGAATAGCAGGAATTCTTCTCCAACTGCATAGTTTCTTCTCATTTTCTTTCTTCTTTTTGTCATATCCCTCAAAGGTCTGTCTGCAGAAGAAAAGCTGATATTTTGATAGGGATTGCATTGAATCTGTAGCTTAATTTGAGGAGTACTGACATCTTATCAACATTACATCTTCCGATCCATAAACACGAAATGTCTTTCCATTCATTTAGGCCTTCTTTAATCTCATTCAGCAATATTTTATGGTTTCCAGTTCCCAAGTCGTTTTTGCACTTCTGTTAAATTTATTCCTAAATACTTCATTTTTGAGACTACTGTAAATAGAATCATTTTACTGTTTTCTTAATTTTTGGTGGCTATTTATTTTAAGTATAATTAACATACAGTGTTATATTAGTTTAAGGTATACAATGTAACGATTCAACAATTCTATACATTACTCAGTGCTCATCAAGAAAAGCATACTCTTAATCCCTTTAATCTATCTCATCCATTCCACACCACACATCCCCTAGCAACCACCAGTTTATTCTCTATATTTAAGAGTCTGTTTTTTCCTTTGTCTTTTTTTGTCTCTTTTTTCTTTGTTTGCTTATTTTGTTTCTTAAATTCCACATATGCGTGAAACTATAGGATATTTATCTTTCTTTGACTTACTTCACTTAGCATTATACCCTCTAGTGTTGCACATGGCAAGCTACTGTAAATAATGCTGCAATAATAATAGGGCTGCATATTATTTATTCAAATTAGTGTTTTTATTTTCTTTTGCATTCTCAC
Organism: Neofelis nebulosa; assembly: GCF_028018385.1. Classification (NCBI taxonomy): domain Eukaryota; kingdom Metazoa; phylum Chordata; class Mammalia; order Carnivora; family Felidae; genus Neofelis; species Neofelis nebulosa. The sequence goes on from NC_080800.1 coordinate 87,339,423, forward strand.
CAACAGTGCACGAAGGTTCCTTTTTCTCCACATCCTTGCCAACACTTATTATTTCTGCTCTTTTTGATTTTGACAGGTGTGGGGTGGTATCTCATTGTGGTTTTGATTTGCCTTTTCCTGATGATTAGTGATGTTGAGCATCATGTGTCTGTTGGCCATTTGTATGTCTTCTTTGGAAACATGTCTATTCAGGTCCTTTGTCCATTTTTTAATCAAGTTATTTGTGGGTGTTTTTGGTGTTGTATAAGTTCTTCACATATTTTGGATATTAGCCCCCTTATAGGATAATTTGCAAACACCTTCTCCCATTCAGTAGGTTGCTTTGGCGTTTTGTTAATGGTTTCCTTCACTATGCAAAAGCTTTTTATTTTGGTGTAGTCCCAATAGTTTAATTTTGCTTTTGTTTCCCTTGCCTGATGAGACATATTGAGAAAAGTGTTTCTAGGGCCAATGTCAAAACTTTCTTCTAGGAATTGTTTTAATTTGTTTTTTTTTTTCTTCAAAGACCTGACTTCTGTTTCCACTGATTTTTCTGTATTGTATTTCTACTCTCTATTTCATTTCCATTCTGATCTGTGTTATTTCTTTCTTTCTGCTTGATGTGAGTTTAGCTGGCTCTTGTTTTTGTAGTTTCTTCAAGTGGAAGTTTAGGTTATTGACTTGAGGTCTTCCTTCAATTTTAAAATGAGCATTTACAAATATAATTTTCTCTTGGAGTGCATTAGCTTCATTCCATAAGTTTTGATATACTTTATTTTCATTTTAATCTCAAGATATTTTCTAATTTCCCTTGTGAGCTCTCCTTTTACTCATCTGTTATTCTAAAGTGTTGTTTAATAGCCACATATTTGTGAATTTCCCAAATTTCCTTCTGTTGTTGATTTCTAATTTAATTCCAAAGTGACTGAAGGACATCCTTTGTATGCTATCAATACTTTCAATTTGTTGAGCCTTTTTTTTCATGGTCTAACACATAGTCTGACCTGGAGAATATTCCATGTGCACTTGAGAAGAATATGCATCATGCTTTTTTGGGGGTGAAGTGTTCTATATGTGTCCATCAGGTCCAGTTGGTTTATGGCATTCTTCAACTCCTCTACTTCCTTGTTGATCTTCTACCCATTATGGAAGGTGCAGCATTGAAGTCTCCAACCATTATTGTTATTTATTTCTCCCTTCAATCCTGTCTGCTTTTCCTTCATGTATTTTGGGGGATCTGTTGTTAGGTCCATATTTAGGTATAATTATTACATCTTCTTGATGAACTTTATCATTATGAAGTGTCCCTTTATATCTAGTAACATTTTTTTTTTTTGGTTAAAGTCTATTTTGTCCTGGGGTGCCTGGGTGACTCAAGTCAGTTAAGTGCTGCACTCTTGATTTCAGCTCGGGTCATAATCTCATGGTTTGTGAGATCAAGCCCCACAACAGGCTCTGTGCTGACAGTGCAGAGCCTGCTTGGTATTCTCTCTCCCTCTATCTCTGCCCCTCTCCTGCTCGTGCTTGCTCCCTCTCTCTCACTTTCTCTCTCAAAATAAATAAATAAAAACTTTTTAAAAAGTCAGGTCTATTTTGTCTGATGGTAGCATAACCACTGAAGCTCTCTTCTGGTTGCTGTTTGCATGGTATATCTGTTTCCATCCTTTTATTTTCAACTTATTTGTATTTCCGAATCCAAAGTGTGTCTCCTGTATATTTAGATATTTAAAAAAATCTAATCTGATAATTTCTGTCTTTTGATTGGATAGTTTAAAGTTGTCATATTTAATATTATTGAAATGACAGAATTTACATCTGCTACTTAGCTTTCTGTTTTATACATGTGTCATGCATTCTTTGTTCCTTTCTTCCTCTACTGTTTCTCTTTTTATGTTATGTGGATATTTTCTCATTTAACATTTACAAATCTAACAATATATTATTGTTTTATGTAATGTTATGTCTTTTGAGGAAGCTGAGAGAAGAAAGCAGAACAATCGCATATTGATAATGTTTATAGAGTTTGCTAAATCAACCTTATTTTTCCATTTAAAATTTTCTTCATTTCTTACTATGGTGTTATTTTCCTTACTCCAATACCACTTTGCTCCCACTCACCTCCTCTGTGCTATTATTGGCAAACATTTTACATCTGTAGATGAGCCCAACAATAAGGTTATATATGTACATAAAATTATATACAAATATATACATATTGTTTTGTGAAATTATTCTTTAATTAAAGATAGAAACAGGAAAAATGCTATTCTATTGTCTTTTATGATTAATTAGATACCACTGCCAGTGCTCTTTTATTTTTTCATGTGAATTTGAATTACTATCGGGTATCACTTGCTTTCAGCCTAAAGAACTCCCTTGAGTATTTCTTGAAAGGCAGTTTTGTAGAAACAAATTTCATCTGCTTTTGTTTATGTGAGGATGTATCTATTTCACCTTCATTTTATAAAGATAGTTTTCCTGGATTTAAGATTCTGGCCTCACACTCTTTCTTCTTTTACTACCTTGAATATGTGATCCTACTGCCCTCTAGTTTCCACTGTTTTAATGAGAAGTCAGCTGTTAATCTTACCGGGATTCTCTTGTACATGATGAGTATTTTTCTCTTTCTGCTTTAGAGATTTTCTCTTTGCCCTTGGCTTTCAATATTTTCACTATGCTATGTCTGACTGAATCTCCTTGCATTTGTCCTATTTTGAATTTGCTAAGCTTCTTGGATGTGTAGATTAATGGTTTTCAGCCGTTATTTCTTTGAATATTTTTTCTACCCTTTTTCTTCTTGTATTTCCTACTCTGCAGATGTTAGTGTACTTAATGGTGTCCCACATTTCTTTTGAGGTGCTGTTCATTTTTCTTCATTCTTTTTTTCTCTTTGTTCTTCAGACGGCATAATCTATAATTGATATATCTTCAAGTCTGCTAATTATTTTGTGCCAACTGATATATCTTCAAGTCTGCTAATTATCTTGTGCCAACTCTAATGCACTTTTGAGTCTTTTTAGTGAAATTTTCATGTTAGTTACTATACTTTTCACCTCCAGAATTTCCATTTGGTTCTTTTATATATGTATTTACATATAAAATATATAGATATAGATACAGATATAGAAACAGATACAGATGTAGGTATAGATAACTTTCCCCTTTATTGATATGCTCTAGTTGATGAGATATGCTCTCCTTTTAGTTCTCTGAACATATTTACAATGGCTGCTTTGAAGTCTTTGCTAAATCAAACATCTGGATCTCTTTAAGAGCAGTTTCTATTATTTGCTTTTTTTCTTATGTACAGGTCACACTTTCCTGTTTCTTTGCATGTCTCATAAATTTTTGTTGACAATTGAATATTTTTTAAAATTTATTTATGTTGAGAGAGACAGACACAGCGCGAGCAGGGGAGGGGCAGAGATAGAGAGAGGGAGAATCCCAAGCAGGCTCTACACTGCCAACACAGAGCCCAATGCCAGAATTGAACTCATGAAACCACAAGATCATGACTTGAGCCGAAACCAAGAGTCCAACGCTTAACCCACTGAGCCACCCAGGCACCTGGATATATTTTTTTTTTAAGGTTTCTTATTTTTAAGTAATTGCTATAGTCAATGTGGGGCTCAAACTTACAACCCTGAGGTCAACAGTCTCATGCTCCACCAACAAAGCCAGGCAGGCACCCCAACAATTGGATATTTCAGATAACACAGCATAACAACTCTAGATACTGATCCCATCTCCCAGAGTAGTTGATCTGTTGTTGTTTGCTTGGTTGTTTATTTAGTGACTTGGCTGAACTGACTCCATGAAATCTATTTCCTCTGTGGTATGCAGCCTCTGATGTTCCTGTTCAGATTTCTTCTTGGTTTTTACCTTTTACCTGACAACCTAAGAGTCACCCTTGGGTCAACAGAGGCCCCTTTACTGGTCAAAGATTATGCTTAAGCCCTCTTATCCAGTTAGATTTTTAGCTTTTATATTTCATGTATGGTACCATTGGCTTGGAGGCTGCTATCACAGTTCAAGGAATCTGTTTCTACCCCACATTCAGCCAGATAGTAGCAGTTTGGATTTTCCCTTTCTAATCACCTTTGAGAGGACACAACTTTGAGCATGCACACAGTCTTCCAGTCTACCAGGAAAAGTGTGATTTATTTTTAAGCCTGGTTTCCTAGGAATTGCCCATGGGTCAGAAAAGCTTACTGTTCAGTCAGTGGTTATAGGTTGTGCTTAAGCCCTTAGTGCCAGTGAGAGCCCTGTCCTTTGTTGTTTGATCTGTGTGAGGCTTGAGGGCTGCTTACAGTCCACCTTACGTCCTAGTTTGATTGCTCCAGAGTAAATGCAGCCTTATGCTTATACACAGCCTTCCTAATCCTAGGGCTGACTATGATCCCAGAAGAGGTCTTCTTGACTTTTTCCTTGGTTTTCTCTGTTATCAAACTTCTGATTGTTCAGTCACCTTTCTTGTTGTAACTTGTATCATGGAGCTATGAGTGTCCTCTTAATTAATGCTCACCAAGATTTCCATTTTTTTTTAAATTTTAGAGAAAGAAAGACAGCATGAGTAGGACAGGGAAGGGGAGGGGGACAGAAGGGGAGAGAGATAATCTTAAAACAGGCTCCACATTTAGGGCGGAGCCTGACATGCGGCTCAATCCCACCACCCTGGGATGATGACCTGAACAGAAATCAAGAGTTGGACGCTCAACTGACTAAGCCGCCCAGGCGCCCCTCCATTATTTTTGACAATGCTTTTATGAATGGAATTCTCCATGATCTGTTCCACATAAAGGCAGCTCCTTTGGGCAGAACTAAGGAATTCATCTTTAAGGCCTCTCCCTAAGCAGAGCCTCAGTGCCATTGTGCACAAGTAGCATAAAGAAAAGAAAATTTTCTTTATGAATGGGTGCTGGGTGATGTTTTTTGGCTTGCTTCTTCAGGCATGAACCTCTGCCCTATAAGCAAGCTTGGGCTAGAGCAATAGGAGTCCAGTATTGTCAACATACTATCTCTACATGCTACATGAGTGCTTCCCCTGAGTGGGGACTGCATAGGAGAAGAGAGATCTATTCCTTTTGAGTCTGCCTGGAATAGAGCTTCTGCATGACAGAACTGGGGGAGATGAGAAATATCAGAAGCCTATTCCTCCCAGGTGAAACCATAGCTCTAGACTGGGAGCTAGGGAAAGAACTTCTTGATCATACCCACCTGCATTAGAGCTCCCTGAGAAGTTTTTATAAAATATAGCTCGTAAGGGGGTGAGTGAGAGCAAGCTAAATGTTGAAGACTGTTGCTGTTGTATCTGAGATTTCATAGATTTTCTTGATTTAATATTTCTGTATGCCTCTAGGACCATTTCTAGGAACTCCAAATAATTGTTTTTGCTGTTTAATAATATTTTCCAGTTAAATTGTTATTTGTTCATGAAAGAGTCCATCACACTCCTCATTTCTCCAGTCTGGAAGTTGCTCTCAAAGATCATCTTTTAAAATATTAATACTAGCTGCTGAATCAACCTTACTCATTTATAAAACTCTTCTTCTAGTTCTACCTGTATTTGTTGTTTCAAATATTCCTTTAAACATATTAGAATGTCTTTCTTCCTCTCCTTCAGCTATCGCAGTGTCATTTGGATGGTATTTTTTGTTATCCTTTTAAAACATGAATTATAATTAGCCTTTGACACATAGTTTATTCAAAGGGTCTCTAAATAGCTAAATGAATTACAGCCGCTAATTTTCTCCTTTGTCCATATGCTAATGGATACTTTAAGTTTGTATCACACCTAACGAAAAGTAGCATATATTGGAGATCCTTACATATATAACTTTACCATAAGTTCCTTCATTTTTCATTCCATTACTGCCTTAGAACATTGCCTTTCAGGGGCGCCTGGGTGGCTCAGTCAGTTGAGTGTCTGCCTCTTGATCTTGGCTCAGGTCATGGTCTCACAGTTCATGAGATTGAGCCCTGCGTTGGGCTCTGTGTTGATAGTGTGGAACCTGCTTGGGATTGTCTCTCTCTGTCCCTCTCCCTCTCTCTTTCTCTCTCAAAAATAAATAAACCAAAAAAAGAACACCACCCTTCGTTCAGCAAGCACTCAAATATATGCAGAATGAATAAAAAAAAAAGGACTATTTCCTTTAACAAAAATATGCTAAACGATTATGCCTGCTTACATACTGGCTGAACCCATTCTTTTTTAAAATTTTTTTTTTTCAACGTTTTTTATTTATTTTTGGGACAGAGAGAGACAGAGCATGAACGGGGGAGGGGCAGAGAGAGAGGGAGACACAGAATCGGAAACAGGCTCCAGGCTCCGAGCCATCAGCTCAGAGCCTGACGCGGGGCTCGAACTCACAGACCGCGAGATCGTGACCTGGCTGAAGTTGGACGCTTAACCGACTGCGCCACCCAGGCGCCCCAGTGGCTGAACCCATTCTTTACTGCAAGTCCTCCCATCCCCTTGCTGGTTTGTGAAAACTCACAAAGTTATTTCCAATGACACCTTTGGAGCCCTGTACTCCACTAGAACTTTAAAAAACTCTGTAGGATACTGTGGGCTTTATTTTATCTAGAGTTGGAGAGCTGTACTGCATGACCCAAGGAGCCTTATTAGCTTTAGGTTTTGATAATAACAGGGACCTTTGTAACTCCTGAATAAACCTATTATTTCAAACACTGTTTTACCAAGAAAACCCTGTAAATTTTACTAAACTCTTGTGTACCTTCATTTTTCCCTATAAAAAGGCAGACTCTTTGCAATCAATCTGAATCCCTTTATACATGTAGCTTAAAATGACAAAATCATCTTACCGAGCTTACATAAAACATAACATTAGCAGCATCAATTATCACGTATCTCTTTCCCTTGAAAGAATATTATTGTCAAATTAAAATTACACATGATTGAAGTACTTTACCTATCCTCTATAGCCAAAACCCAAACCTAGATACAGCAGCTCCAAAAACAACTCATACGGAAATCCCATTAAAGGATGATGAAGTATGCCACCCAATGGATGTACTGCCATACTGCACTCATAAAATACACGCATATATATATATATCAGCATTTGCAATCTCCTTCAGATTACCAGAAACCACTCTAGAGTAACAAAACAAACACTGAAGCAAAAGGAAAAGTTGTCACAGAAGGGAAAGAATAGCCTGCAAGGGCAATGAAACATTGATACGGCAGTGGCAATTTGGGTGCGTGACCATCTCAAGGAAATCAAAGTAGAGAGATAACAATGTGCTTTGAAAACACACAACACTTTACTGTCTATCCCTCCCAATATACAATGGGAGTTGGAAAACAATGGATAGGAACAGAGTCGAATTAGACTCAAGGCCCTGACACTGAATGGATTATATTTTGTGGCACAGTTCAATCTTAGAAATTGCTCCTTCAGCACTCCAGTGATACTCCAGTATCACTCAGATTTAACATTAGTTACTGAGTACCTATTATCTTCCAAGGCACTGTTCTAGATGATTTCATACAGATTTTCATTTAATTCCTTTAGCGTTGTGTTAGTTTTACTCCTAATAGCTTACTTCCTCTTGAGACTTTCTGCTCATGTTCGGGGTGGGGTATTGAAGGGGGGTCATGCAATTCTTCCATTATCTATGGGGCTTAATTGTGAAGAATCACAGAATAGGGGACCTGCACACACGCAGAGATGTCTATCTAGATGAGAAGCTGAAGAGACCCACCTAAGAAGAAAACAACCCTTTATATAATCGTCACATTACTGATGACTGCAGAAGTTTCTACTTTTAGAGAGCAACTCTGTTATCTGCCTTATGGTTTGGCCCTGCCAGAAGTGAGAAGCATAGTAGAGAGGAGAAGGCAAGTCATAATTAGGAGCCCTGAGTTGCAGTCTCATGGTAGTAGAGGGGCAGTCATATCTTTCAGCACTTCAAACACTCCTGTTATTTAAGAAAAAGGAAAGGTATGCTTCTTCCTGTTATAAAGATGAACAAAATCGTACTGAGGAGGTGCTAGAAGATGGACATGGGAAGACCCTGACTAAACTCATACCAATACTGACACAAACTTCTAATGGTTATTATTTATATGTGACCAACATGTTAGGCCTACGGGGCCCTACAGGACTGAATGTAAGGAGAGAAGTAATGCTTATCTAGGTACCACTCCTTTATATCTGGATTGCATATTATGCTTTTCAAAGAGTTTTCATGCCCGTTATTTCATTCACATAGTTCCCAACATAATGTGAAGACATAATACATAAACGAGTATTTGTCAGATGACTAGCTCAAAAGAGACAGACAGACTTGACATAGCAGGTGTAATGTCAAAAAAATTGGAAATACATGCAACACACAAGTCTATCAGCTCCAAATGGTGTTTCTCCATCTGAGTTCCATGCTAGGCCTTAGGAGAAACATACACATAAACACGATAACCATACCTACTTTACAGGAAAATGGACCTGAGGCTTACTATTGAAGAGAGACTATGTTTTACCCACCTGGAAAATTGAAAAATACTGGAATCCAGAGGCTTAAGCTGAAGAGAAGGTGTCCTGCTTTCTTCTCCAACAGATGGAGGCCGGCTAGGACTATCAATTCCCTCATATCCAATTGTCTTATTGTTCAATTCATCCATATCTTGAATAGCAGGAATCCTCAGTGGATTAGTGAACACCTAACAAAGAGAGAAGTGATTCATAAAAATCCTAATTTCAAATGAAATATCAAAGGATGAGTCAATCCTTCTGATGCTCGGAGAAAACACTTGGCCAAATAAAAAGAAACTGGTTTCTTACACAAAACAAACAGCACACGGCAATGTACACTAGAACACTGAACCCAGTTCAGTTATAACCTTATCAGCTGGACAGACCTCCCCAACTCACTTATTAGCTCCTACAGTCATCCCACCCACAACATAAAACCCAGGCCCCCTAATCACCACCTAATTCTCTCCTGTGACCCAGTTTTAAGGCTGGGTTTTCACTCCTCTGAAATCTGTGATGCTGGCAGGGGTGGAGGGAATAAGCATTGCAGCGAGTGTCAGTGCTGGTTTTGGAGAAATGCATGCGAGAGACTAATGTATATCCACAATGCACACACACAGAGACATGCATCTAAGATCTTGTGGAAGAGCCAGCTTATGAAGACAGTACAGATGATGAAGGTGGAGGGATGTAATGGGAAGGCAAACTGAATGAGGACAGGGCGGTCCCAGGAAATCTCCCAATCTCCAGATCAGACTACTAAGCCAAGACATTAGGGTCTGAAACCTGTGTATTCATATACCCGGGTCTCGGTAGGATGTCAGAAGAATAAATTGCCTCTATCCTCACCAGTCTGACCTACCCTGATTGAGTGGGTAGAAGGTGAATCTAACATGCGACTAGCAGATATCTCTGGGAAAGAGGGTCAAGAGGACAATCATGCAGAAAGGCAAGGTTGGGTGGGGAAGATACATGGGTGCTATGGTGGCTGTCAGGAAAGGAGTGTCCCTGAGAGGACGGCCAACCTTATTGCACCCTTCAGCGTCCGGAGCTGGGCAACCATGTCCGAGAGACAGTGCTCCTGAAAATTCAAAACAGCAGAGTCTTTATAAAGCCAGCCAGCCTGAAAGCGGGGAGAGGGGAGGGGCACAAAGAACCACCCCTTCTTCCCAAGAGGAAGGAGGAAGGAATCACCCCTGAATCCTGGAAGAAAGGAGATTGAGGAAAAAACAGACACTCAACAGGAGCAGCCTGTATGAGAATGGAATGCAACCCTGAATATTCTGTGACATTGAATGTGATATTCACACTGTCCAGAATCAGTATGGAATCCCAATCTGGGAAATATATGATTTGGCTCTTCTATTTTTGGCGATCTGAACATCAGTAACAGGAGATCAAAGCAAAATCAAAAGATTCAACAGAAAAAAAGACCACCAGGAGAAATGTTTCATGATTTTTATGCAGCTTTCAAGATTGTTGCTTCCTTCCACCTATGTCCTCTGTTGGGGAAAATTTCGTGTGAGAAAAAAAAGACGATGGGCTGTCTCTCACCTGGTGGTGCTCACTGTCCACTGGCAGCATCTTCTCAAGAGCTTGATCTCTAGAAGATAAAAGTGCTATTTAGTTCATTCATGAAATTTCTCCATCTGAAATGGATTACCAATTGCAGATTTAGGTTATATACAATGTTCCTACCAATTTAAAAATAGTGTGGGCCTCACTGAATAACTGAGGGTGCCTTCCTAAACTCTGCTACTTAAGAGAGAGTTCAAATGCCCCATCAAGCGAGAGACAGGGAGGGGAAGGTAAGAGACTAAAGACAATCACTAATTAGACACTCAGGTGATGATCAGCAGGAATAAAGAACTGGTAGAATAGAGAAGTGAGAGGGAAATAGTTAAAAATCAAAAAAGAAAAAAAAATCTCTCTTCTCAAAGGTCCCCTGTCCTATGAGAGTCAGGCTCCTCTACCTTATGATCTAGAACCTTAAGTATACTCAACTGTTTCTTGGCTTTGTTCAAGTACAGGTCTTCATCGATGAGTTCTTGCTCCTCTGGAACAGAGCATCTCCTGCAGTACAGAGAAGAAATCATCTTTTGGAAACAAAATGTGCTTTTCAGTTTTACCTTTTACTTTCCTTACAACTATGACAAGACAGGTCATTGAGGTTAACAACCCTCTAACCTCACAGAGTTCAGATTCCACCCACATTATAAAACCTGTATGCAGGTTAACATGCAGCAATTCTTATTTCAAGGCATCATCTAATTCTTTTGGTGCATATATCACCTTTCTCCCATGACATTCAAAGTATTTGACAGCTACAAAGTTCCTATTATGGTGGACAGCAAGAAGCATAATCTTTATTTTTACACAGTGAGTTTCAAGAGAGACCTGTTTGAGGTTCCATACAGAGATTATTGTTAAGAGTAGAACCTGGGTCTTTTGCCTCTTGTTTACTAAGAAAGTAATTCCCAAAGTGCAGTTTAGAAGCACGAGAATCCCTAAACTAGGTGATGATGCCTGAAGAAAATCAAAGGCTATGAGAGAGAGAAACAGTAAGGGATTAGGAGCTTACACTGCAAAAACCACACAACAGATTAGCAAAGAGGAGAGAAAGGAGGATTCTATAAATTGAAAGACATCTGTTATATGTAAAGCAAAAGGAAGAGAATTTTAGGAGTTAACACTAAAAGGAGTACTAGAAAGTATATTCAAAGATCAAAAGCAGTCCTAGGAACAAATAAACAAAAATTAGTAATAGTTGGAAACCCTCTATTAAAACTATTTTATTTTAAAGTTTATTTATTTATCTTGAGAGAGAGAGAATTCCAAGAAGGTTCCACACTATCAGCACATAGCCCCGTGTGGGGTTTGATCCCATGGAACCATGAAATCATGACCTGAGCTGAAATCAAGAGTCAGACACTTAACCAACTGAGTCACTCAGGCGCCCATTACACCCATTTTATAAGGAGGCAGTGTCCTGGAAGGGTATGTCTCCCAGATTGAGTAGAAACTGACAGAAGATACAGGATTAAAAAATGAGACTCCTAAGCACTCAGTCCCATATTCCAATCACACAATCCCAGTTATTCTTCAGGAAGAGGTGCTTAGGCACATCTGGAGACTATGGGGGAATGCTTACTCATTACAGACCTAGACCTCACTTACTGAATTTCCTCCATTTTAAACATTTTTTTCTAAAAAGCATACCCTGTTTTAGTGCCTTTTTTTCTACTGCTGTCTATTGTGCAGAAAAAATATTAAGAAAATCACAGCTAATTGAAGCAAACAGGATAATTATTTTGAGTCTCTGTGATTACTGAGTCAAATAAATATTTGTTAAATTGAAATAAATGCTCGTGGGTATGCCAGGCACTATCTAGATGTTAGATGCTGCAAGGGACATGCAAACAAATGGCATTAAATGTACAATATGTACTATAATAGATTCAGGCATAGGAAGCATATGAGTGAAATCATCAACTAAACGTAAAATGTAAAGTCCTTGTTCTTGAATAGTTTACAATCTTTTGAAGAGCCAAAGCACATACATATGAAAAGCATCTAAAAAAATACAAAACAGTATGCAAACAAATGTTAAGAATTAAATACCATGGGAAGCTAGCATAAAATCACTGTAAACTATTGTCAACAGGAGAAGTATCACACAAAATACTTAAGCTTCCCAGATGGATATGATTTGGATAGGCAGATGGAATGCAGAACGTCACTGTAAGCAAGCAGAATAACACTATCGAGTCATGGGGGAGGGAATAAGCATGGCATGTGTTGGAAATACTGAAGCCAGAAGCCTGGCTAAAGCATATGATTTGGGTTAAGTACAGTGAAAAATAAGGTTGGGTAGATAGGGTGGGATCAGTTAGCAAGGGGCTTGGATGCCAGGCTGAAGAGTATAGACTTGAGATAAAAAGTGTTTTAGTGGGCAAAGTGAGTGAAAGGGAGTGGGAGTCCAGTTATGGAATGAGTAAGTCACGGGAAAAAGAGGTAGAGCATGGGCAATACAGTCAGTGGTAGTGTAATAGTGCCATACGGTGACAGATGGTAGCCACACTTGTGAGCACAGTGTAACATACAGAGTTACTGAGTCACTATGCTCATGCCATACATATGAAACCAATGTAACATTATATGTCAACTGTACTCAAAAGAGCTTTTTGTAAGTGTTTTAGAACAGAGAGACAAATCAGGCATTTTCTCTGGCATAATAACCTTACCTGTACTTTGGATGGGAATTATAGTAACAGAACCATCTTGCAGGTAATGTAGATGGATCAACCTTGCCAGGAAGCTTCCTCCATTTAAGACACTCATCACACTGTACCCATGTCTGGTCGGGAATCTTCCTGAATGAAGGAAAACAGAAGTATGACTGTGTATATCCTAGCTCTGTGCTCTTATGTTAGAAAGGCACACCCTAAAAGGGAAAGAATAAAATTTTATATATGAATTGTGTTAGAACTGTAATGTTATGGTCTAAGTGTTTAAAACACACATCTTGAACTTCACAAAGAAAATAATAATAGAATTATACCAAACATGGATAAGAAAAATAGTAACCAGTCTTAACATGGTAAGCTACCATTATTTATGGAACTAAATAATATTTTCCAGTATCTCTTGTTCTAAGCAAACAAGAGGATCATTTTAACTCTAAAATTAACAAGGAAGAATATATATTACAATATTACCAAGAAATAAAACCCATATAATCATTGTATTTGCTTCTATCCAACTGTGTATCAAGTTTAAAATGTATTTGTGGGGGTCACAGAAGCATCATCATCAAAAAGTCTTCCCCATTTCCCCGCAGACTCCCTAGTCCTCTCTTTTTGTCCATTTAAAAGTCTTTGGTTATACTTCAACCAAAATTTTATTAGGTTGGTATCCTCAACATTAATCTTAAAAACTCCTATAAATGTGATTAAATCTCATAACTAGAAAGGGTGGCTTCAGTCTGACAACTGAGTGAAATTAAGGCAAAATCCTTCTAGAGGTCTATGCTTAAGATACAAAGCCACTCAAATCCCTGCCAGGAAGCATAACCCAGTCACCTACACCTTAAAGCAAATGTGTTTCTCTATGAAAGGAGGTGGTCCATATAGAACAGAAGTAGTCAGCAACTAAGGTGTGAAAAGCAGACTGGAGGGAGAAGGCTGGAGAAAAGAAACAGAAAGAGGGCACAGGGGTACCAAGGGTCAGTCTGAGAAACATGTAATTTAGCTTAGAGCATGATGTGCGTATGTCACATTTATACTGCTCTTACCAGTAGCCATTTTCAATAGTGACAGAGTTCTTTTATGTCTTAGTTTGTATCTTTTTCTTTAGTCTTTATTTTGTTTAAATAATGCTTTTTTTCTAGTTATAGGAGTAATATAAGCTCATTACAGAAAAACTGGAAAACACAGGAAGATATGAAAAAGAAAATAAAAGGCATGCATATTTCTACCACTCAAACAGTGTCTTCTTCTTGTTTAAAAGTCTGTTTTAGGGGCGCCTGGGTGGCGCAGTCGGTTAAGCGTCCGACTTCAGCCAGGTCACGATCTCGCGGTCCGTGAGTTTGAGCCCCGTGTCGGGCTCTGGGCTGATGGCTCAGAGCCTGGAGCCTGCTTCCGATTCTGTGTCTCCCTCTCTCTCTGCCCCTCCCCCGTTCATGCTCTGTCTCTCTCTGTCCCAAAAATAAATTAAAAACGTTGAAAAAAAAATTAAAAAAAAAAAGTCTGTTTTAACATGGAAAATTCGTACGTGTTTTTGGACATATGGCTTCCTTATCTCCTAGTTCCAGGCTGCTCTAGCCTTGAAACTTCCAAGCTCTAAGCTCAGGCCTGACCTCTGGTGTCTATTTATTTCCATACAGCTACTGCTTAATTTAGAGCCAGAGACAGCAAAGGGCAGTTTCAGCAGCAATGGGAGGGAAGAGGAAAGGTGGTGTTGGCTTTGGTTTGGCATGTGGATGCACAGAAGAGTTGCATGTAGAAGCATGCCAATGTGACTGCCTTGGAGAGAAGCATTAGAGACAGCAAATCCTTGCCTTAGGCTACATCAGACTATGGAGGATCCTTCCAACCAGGCAGACAGGAGAGGCATTTAGCTGTGATTGCAATAAATAGGTAGTTGAAGGGGCTGTACCATCCATACTCCCCTACTGCATCCTTCCAGAAGAGCGTCATGGCTAAGCACTTGGGCTTGGGGGTCTGACTGCCTATATTTGAACTTCGTATCTACCACTTTCTACTTGTTTCATCTTGAGCAAGTTACTTAAGCTCTCAGTATATCAGTGTCAGTAAAAAGGTAATAATACCATCTGTCTATCCCACAGGGTTGTTGTAACGATTCAATAAATCTAAATACATGTAAAAAACTTAGACCAGTTGACTGGCATGTAAGTACTCAATAAAGAATAATAATTATTACAATTCTGCCTCCAGAAAGGTTGAATAACATATACACACACTCTCTAGCAATATATGAACATCTGTTTAATGGCATTAATCACTGCTTATTTGAAAGGCAAAAAATGGCATCTTGTCCTAGCTGGAATTTCTTTGAAAACCACAGAGGTTATACATGAGCAGAGATCTTTAGAGTGTTATTCACACAACAGTCAGTCATGTTGCACCAAAACAAAATTTTGTATCATACATTTGCCTGATAACTTCCATTAAAAAAAAAGTGCATGGGTGTCAACCCCAAAATCTTTTAACACTCTAATCCTTGTCATGATAGGGGTGTAACTGATTATATATGTGTTGGTATGTATTCTATCTTCTCTGTTTTACCCTTTCCTGGTTACTGAGGCATGTCATCCTGATCCACACTTCTGTATGTAATTTGCCATCCTAGACTCAATAAATTCTACCTTTTTCCTGATATGCTGGGTTCTCTACTTCTACCCTCAAATGCCTTGGTACAGGTCCAACAATGTTCACTAAGAATAAAGAGAAGGGAAGTTTGCTAACATTTCTGAACACCTACTATATGCCAGGCACTATGCTACAAATGTTATGCTCATTTCATATTCTTACAGAGGTATAGTAACTTACTTACCCAAGCTCACCCAAACTATTAAGCAGATCCAGAGTTTCAACCCAGGAGTGTCTCATTTAAATGGTCATCATCTTCCACTATATCACACTGCCTGTAGGATAAACTGACAGTACTAAACTCTGCATATTTATGACCCAAGCCACACAAGTGTTAAACCAGAATGAAGAGGTCTAGAGAATGATGAAATCAGTACCTGTGATTTCCTATTTTTAGTTAATTAAACTTCCTATGTGAAAGCACCATCTTACCCTTGTTCCTTCCATTTGCTCTATGGACATTAACCCCTGACACTTCTATATTCTACATTTACTACTCACGGTATTGGCCTGGCTATGGCTGAGGTCTCAAAATTCTCTTGGGAGGTCTTTTCCTTCCAATAAGCATTGAGCTTCTGGGCAAGGGCATTTATTGTCAACCTGAAAGAAGAAGGAAGAAGAAGCATATCAATGCTGAGGATCTGTTGAACAATTTTATGATCTCTAAGGTGCTCCCATTTAATAGAGGCCACCAATGTAGAATATTCAGCCTAAGTGTGAACATCTACACTTTCAGAAACCAGGATGGGAATCTACTGCCTTTGCAAATTACATGTCAAAATGACGAAGTCATACTGTTGACTAGTCGCTTTAGTTGAAAAGGTAAAATGGTCACAAGTCCTAAGAAATACTGTATTCTTCAAATTTTCAGGTCTTTTAGAATCACGAAGTGGGAGAGATGACATTCTAGACAATGACAGAAGACTAAATTGCAGAGCTAGGACAGAACCAAATACTGGTAAGATTAAGGGGGAGCTGCTCAGACTGTCAGATGACTACAGGTGAACAATTCAGGACCAAATTGAAAGTCAGGGATCAAATGCTGTACCCTATGTATTAGAAATAAATCAAATACTAACATAAAAATGTCTACACAGTTCTTCATTCAAATGTTGATCACAGAAGTTACAACACCAATGGACAACAAAGTCCCCTACAACCTTCCACTACATATCCGTTAGTGGAGGCTGGACCCCAGCTCTGGCTCTTGCTCAGTCTCCTTTATTTCTCTTTCCAAATGAACAACAGTAAACGTAGGGTCAAACAATGTAAGGTGTAGAAGACAAAACCTGAATTTTACTTTTTTTTAAACTTCACGTTTAAAAACTGTCAATTCGAGTGACGAATTCCTATTTAATTCTAGAACCTAGGATTACAATTTTTTAAATAAAAAAACTTAATGTTTATTTATTTTTGAGAGAGAGAGAGAGAGAGAGCGCTCACAAGCAGGGGAGGGGCAGAGAGAGGAGACACAGAATCCAAAGCAGGATCCAGACTCTGAGCTGTCAGCATACAGCCCGATACAGAGCTTGAACCCATGAACCAAGAGATCACGACCTGAGCCAAATTTGGATGCTTAACCGACTGAGCCACCCAGGCGCCCCTTGAACCTAGGATCACAAAATAATGTCGAGTTGTACACACCTGGTATACTACAAATTTATGATTTAAAAAAAAAAATCTTTGGACTTCTTGGATCATTGCCCAAGGGTTTTGTAGGCCTCATCTCTCCTTAAAAGGAATTCTTCCTTACCTCCACCTTACTAATATTAAATTAGATTCTGACTACACAGAAAAGAATAAAGTCATTATATGTGAGCCCTCCCACAAACACTTACTCTACTCCAACCTACTAACGTTCATACTTTTATGATTATATCTTTCCTTCAAGTCACGGATGAAGAACGGTTTCTTGTCTTCTCTTTAAATTCTATTTTAAAAATATTTTTAAATTTTTTAAAGTTTATTTATTATTGAGAGACAGAGAGAAAGAGAGCATGAGCAAGGGAGGGGCAGAGAGATGGGGAGACACAGACTCTGAAGGAAGCTCCAGGCTCTCAGCTGTCAGCACAGAGCCTGACACGGGGCTCAAACTCGCAAACCGCGAGATCATGACCTGAGCTGAAGTCGGATGCTTAACCGACTGAGCCACCCAGGAGCCCTCTATTTTAAAACTATTTTTTTTTAATTTTTTTTTCAACGTTTTTTATTTATTTTTGGGACAGAGAGAGACAGAGCATGAACGGGGGAGGGGCAGAGAGAGAGGGAGACACAGAATCGGAAACGGGCTCCAGGCTCCGAGCCATCAGCCCAGAGCCTGACGCGGGGCTCGAACTCACGGACCGCGAGATCGTGACCTGGCTGAAGTCGGACGCTTAACCGACTGCGCCACCCAGGCGCCCCTAAAACTATTTTTAAAAGAAGTAGATTAGATGGGATTCTGGAGAAGGCTTGAGTGGTAAACTGACACATTTCAGCTCTTAGAAAGGCAGCAACTACCCATCTCCCATCCACGCACAGCCCCCATGGCAGGAAGCTGTGCACATACTTTAAGAGCAGCTTATAGGGGCCAGTGTGGGCAAAATAAACCTGCCTCCAAATACAAGCTATCTGTACTCTGACTGCTGTTTGCTGCTCCTGATCACAGGATCATGTCATCCCATGGTAGCCACAAAGAAAACAGCTAGAGAATATACACAAAAAGAAATTAGGAATAGATCTTTCACTATAAAAAATCAACTGAACACAAAAGAAGACAGTAATAGAGGAAATGAGGGGCAAAAAAAATCTTAGAAGCCATACAGAAAACGGAGCAAAATGACAGAAGTCCCTCCTTATCAGTAAGTGCTTTAAATGTAAACGGTTTAAACTCTCCAGTCAAAAAACAGATTGGTGTAATGGGTAAAAACAAAACAAAACAAAACCACATGGTTTAAATATATACTGCCTACAGGAAATGAACTTCAGATAAAAAAAAAAGACACAAATAGGGGGCGCCTGGGTGGCTCAGTCAGATAAGTGTCAGACTTCAGCTCAGGTCATGATCTCATGGTTTGTGGGTTTGAGCCCTGCATTGGGCTCCATGTTGACAGTGCGGAGCTTACTTGGGATTCTCTCTGTCCCTCCTGCACTCTCTTTCTCTCTCTCAAAATAAATAAATAAAAACTTGAAAAAAAGACACAAATAGTTTGAAAGTGAAAGGACAGGAAAGGCTATTGGTAAATAGTAACTAAAAGAGATAAATGATGTCTATACTAATATCCGACCAAATAAACTATGAATCACAAAAGCTAGAACGTGGAAGCAGCCCAAGTGTCTGTTGATGGACCAATGGATAAGCGAGATGTACTGTGCATATGTGTGTGTGTGTGTGATTATTATTCTGCCTTAAAGAAGGAAGGAAATTTTTTTTTAAACTTTTTTTTTTAACGTTTATTTATTTTTGAGACAGAGAGAGACAGAGCATGAACAGGGGAGGGGCAGAGAGAGGGAGACACAGAATCCGAAACAGGCTCCAGGCTCTGAGCTGTCAGCACAGAGCCCGACGCGGGGCTCGAACTCACGGACCGCGAGATCATGACCTGAGCTGAAGTCAGCCGCTTAACCGACTGAGCCACCCAGGCGCCCCAAGAAGGAAGGAAATTTTGACACAGGCTACAACATGGATGAAGCCCAAAGACATTATGCTAAGTGAAAATAAGCCAGTCACAAAAAGACAAATTACTATACGATTTCACTTACATGAGGTACTTCAAGTAGTCAAAATCGTAGAGACAGAAAGTAGAATGGTGGCTGCCAAGGGCTGGGGAAGTGGGAATGGGGAATTATGGTTTAATAGGTATAGAATTTCAGTTTTGCAAGATGAAAAGAGTTCTGGGGATGAATGGTGGCGATGGTTGCATAACAGTATGAATATACTTAATGCCACTTAACTATACACTTAAAAATGCCTAAGATGGTAAATTTTATTTTACCACAATATTTTACCACAATAAAAAGAAAATTGGGAAAAAAGGGAAGTAGATTGTGTGGTTCCCAGGGGTTGGAGAAGGGGAAGTGTGGAGTGGCTGCTAGTGGACAAGTGGTTGCTTTTTGGGGTGGTGGAAAAGTTTTGGAGTTAGGTAGAGGTGATAGTTGAACGATTTGTGAATATACTAAAACCCTCTGTAGTGTACACTTAAAAACAGTGACATTAATGGTATGTGCATTGTATCTTCACTAAAAAGAAAACTAAAGCTCTGTTCTCATGTATTCAGGTAAAATTTACACAGAGTGAAATGCATCTTTTTAAGTGTGTTGTTCTATCAGTTTTAACAAAGGTATACAGTCATGTAACCACCACCTTAACCAAGATACTGTTATTATGGATTCTCAAATTCCAGTTCTTCTCAAAAAACCCTGGCTTGACTTCACTGTTCTATTAATCTCCTTCCACTTCCCCAATCCTGGTGTATGTGACTAGACACTATCTCCTCTTCATTCTCTTGTCTTAATCCCCTATAGGCTAGTTTCTACCATCACCACTCCATGAAACTATTCCTTTTCCCAACGTCATTAATTCTATCAATGATCCTGCCAATATCCCAGTGTACTACATTTGAGACTTTGCAGTGATCTTTGATTCTTCCCTCTCCTTTATATGCCTTATCTGTCACCAAAATCTTTTGAACTTTTCTTCACAGTGTCTGTTGTACCCTTCCTTTTTCACAGCTATTCTTATTTCAGACGTTCACCTCACACCTAAGTTACTCCAATAGCCTTTAAAGTTTATTTATTTTGAAAGAGAACACATGCATGTGTGCGCATATGCATGTGTGAGCAGGAGAGGGGTAGACAGAGAGGGAGAGAGAATCCCAAGCAGGCTCCTTGTTGTCAGCGCAGAGCCTGACACGGGGCTCAATCTCACGAACTGTGAGTTCATGACTTGAACCGAAATCAAGAGTCAGACACTCAACTGCCACTCAGGTGTCCCTCCAATAAAGGGCCTTTAATCCTTCCTGTACCCTGTTTCCAGATTTGTCAGCTGACCTGATTCATGTAAAGGATCTTATAAACCACAAAGCAGTACACAGTTATAACAAACTATATTCTTTAGAATTGTTTCAAGTCACTCCCCTATTCAAGAATACACAATGAAGTGTCACCATCTGAGGCGTCAACTACTCTATCCAACATCCCTCTAAGACAGAAGTTCTCAGACTTTCTTGGTTCATGGCACCCTGAAGTCTCAAGTTTTTCATGGCATCTTTGGGTCAAAAGTGGTATGTACCAGTTCTAGTTATTAAACAGTTAGGTCCAAACAATTTATGTTTGGTATTTATGTTCTAAAATGTAGCATTTATATTTGGTATTTATGTTCTAAAATGTAGCATTTATTTGAGAAATCAATGCACATGAATTGAAAATAAATTATTTCATTCTTAAAATAGTCACAATTACTAATGGGAAGTGTGTGCATGCCTGTTGGGTACTGAACCCCTACTCGAACCTTGGAATGAAAGTGGACACAGTTTCCCTCACTTCTTATTCAACACTGACTTTCATGTATTACTTTTTATCACAGCAACCACCAAAAACCCAGATTCACAAAGATATGGTGTACTCAAAAGGAATGCAACAGATTTTGGTATCTGGAAATGGGGTACTGCTGTGACAAATACCCATACATGCAGAAGCAGCTTTAGAGTTGAGCAGTGGGCAGAGGCTGAACGAATTTAAGGAGTATGACACAAATTGCCGAGATTGTAATCTAGGTTCTAGATTGAACAGACTGTGGGTAGAAATACGGATACTAAACAGCTCTGTGGTGAGGGCTCAGATGGAAGTGAGGAGCGTGATAGAGAAAACAAAAATGTCCTCAGAGACTATCTGAATCACTGTGAACAGATGGCTAGGAGAATTAGGGATGTTAATGGTGCTGCCGGTGAAGGCTCAGAAGGAAATGAAGAACATGCTGATGGAAAATGTGAGGGAAGGTGGTCCTTGTTACACAGTGGCAGCAAGCTTAGCAGAATTGGGTCCTATAGTTCTGTGGAAAAGCAGAACTTGTAAATGATGTAACTAGACATTTAGCTGAGGAGATTTCCAAGTAAAGTGGTGAAAGCATGGCTGGGTGTCTTCCTGCTGCTGACATAAAATGTGGGAGGAAATACAGAGATCAGGAAAGAACTATGTCAAAAAGGAACCACGGCTTAAATGATTTTGGACATCCTCAGCCTATGCAGATTGCAAAAGATGCTAAAATGAAGACATTCACTGTCAGGAAAGCATGCTCTGGAGAAAAAGTCAAGGCTGTAGCTACAAAACCTTTTGCTAACATCTCAGATCAAAAGGTCAGAGCATTCGGTCACACAAAAATCTCTTTCAAAAGATTAAACATGTGACTCAGATCACCACAGCCATCTCAGCAGAAGCCAAGAATAGAAATAGGATTATCTAGGAAAGACCTGTCAAGAGCTTCTTGTCTGACCGAATGAATATCCATGACATACATGTGGAGACCCACAAGGTTCTTGAATATGGGGTGCTAGCACAAAAACTGCCAGACTGGACTGAAGGGATGGAGAGAGTATGAAATTGAAAGAAGGCTGGTGGACCTCCAAAACTCTAAGGCCAGGAAACAGGCTGATACAACAACTCAGATGCAAATACATGCTACCTTTCCTGAGAAAGGTAAGATGACTCTGAGGGTGCAGCCATGAGCCCACAGGGCAGGGCCTTCAGTTTACAGGAGGAAGCCACAAGCCCCAGAAGATTCTTCCCAGGTCTTGAAATTTAATGGAATTCGTTGGACTGGATTTTGAAATTGCTTGAGACCTGTGACTCCATTTTCCTTCAATTTTCTTTTCCGTCTTAAGTGGAATATCTATAACTGGTATCCTATGCTTGTCTTGCCATCATATCTTGAGAGCAAAATACAAAAAAAGGGACACAACTGCAGATGGAGTGGAATTTTATGCCAGGATGCATCAGACCCACACCTGATTCAGATGATGAGATTTGGGGATTCTGAGCTGCTGATGGTTAGATGAGAGTTTAGACTTAAAGTTGCTGTAATAGTTGAGAGTTTGGGGATGTTGGGATGGGATAAATGTATTTTGCATGTGAGATGTAAGTGGATCTCCGAAGGCCAGGAGGCAGGCTGTGGTAGGTGGAATAATGGTCCTCGGTCCTCTCCAAAGAGGTCCTGTCCTGATGACTGATCCCTGAAACCTGTGACTATATCAGGATTCTATGGCAAGGGGGAATTAAGGTTGCAGATGGAATTAAGGTTACTTACCAGCTGACCTTAAGAGAGGGATATTATCGTGAATTATCCAATTGTAATCACAAGGGTCCTTTAAAGTAGAAGAGTGAGGGCAGAAGAGGCAGAATCGGAGTTGATGCAGCAATGATGACAGAAGCAAGGTCACTGGAGGCATGTGATGCGAGAAGGACTCAACCCACCACTGATGGTTCTGAAGACAGAGGAAGAGGGCCACAGGCCAAGGAATGCCAGCAGCCTCTAGAAGTTGCAAACGGCAAGGACGTGGATCCCCCCTGGAGCCCCCAGAAAGGAGTGTGGCCCTACTAATACCTTAATTTTAGCCTAGTGAGAGATCTGTGCTGGGCTTCTAACCTACAGAACTCGAAGAGAACAAATTAGTGTTGTCTTCAGCCACTAAGTTCGCAGTAATTTGTTCCAACAGGAGTAGAAAACTATTTCTATTATTTATAGGCAGAAGTCAAGCATCACTGTATTCCCTCAAAAATCTAAAATATCCTGTGGCTCCCCCATGAGTTCATTATGTGCAGCTGGGCACATAGTTCGGGAACTGTGGCTCCAGGACAGGGATTGGCAAACTACAGCCTGGGGGCTAAATTTAGGCCACTGCCTACTTTTGTGTGTGTGTGTGTGTGTGTGTGTGTGTGTGTGTGTGTGTGTATCTATCTATATATATATATATTAATTACTGGACACAGACACAGACATGCTCGTTCCTTTACTTATTGACTGGCTGCTTTCATACTACAGCAGAACTGAGTAGTTGTGACAGAGACCATATGGCCCACAAAACCTAAAACATTTCCTTTCTGGCCCTTCACAGGATAAGTCTGTCAACTCCTGCTCTAGGATATGGCCCTACTCTATCCGTTTGACTCTATTTCCCTTCACTCTAGTTTTATCTCTTATCCTCATGGCCTATATTGTCACCATTCTGAGTTCTCACTGCTTTATATCATGCTATAATTACGTCCTGGAATTCCCTTCCCCGTTTCTAAATCCCATATTCTGTAAGACAAATCTCAAGCCCTATCTGTCTTATCAGGGCATTTTTCCTATACCATATCATTTGGTTTTGATTGATCACACAGTCATTTTATTGCTCTCTAAATTGTTTCACATCTGTGACAATTCATTATTACAAACAGACTGTAAGCTCCTCAGACAGCAACCATGTCTTGAATTTCTCTGGAAAATTCCATAAAGCCCAGCCATGGTGCCATGCACCAGTGAGGTGCTCAGTGGGTATGTGTTCATTATATTTCTTCAGCTGAAACTCACTCTAAAAATGTTGTAAGTTTGAGCCCTGATAGGTGCAGCTGAAATCTGATATCCACAACTATTAACAGTGATATTGCAGATGATTTATTTGTAGACATTCCAGCAGTATGATGGCTGGTATCTCTTTTAGCATTTGCAGTTTTGATTATCTACAATACTCTTAGGATGGGTTTCTGATAGCAGACAGCTTTCTCTAATCCTCTTCTCAAAGTCCCCTATTTTTTTTTTTAACTAAACACCTTTTCATTTTATATAAAATAGAGTAAAAAAGGAAAATGATGCCAGAACTGGGATAAGAGTAGTGAAAATTTATTATCCTCAAAAGACTGTATGTAGGACAGTACATATAGTTTCCTGTTTTTAATAAAATGTGTAGCAGATATGAAGCCACTTAAGGCAGAAATCCTAGATGTTTAAATAAACCTACTGTCTATGGAATCTCTCTATTTGAATCCCCTGCAATCACCTCAAACACATCATGCTGAAAGATCACAAGCCAAGGTCTAATACCTCTAACATTTAAAAAGGATATGGGGAGGCAGTGACAAAGATGATATAAGAAAGACATTAAATAGTTTTTAATATCTAATATTTGAATTTCACAAATCTTAACTACCTGGCTAATCACCAGAAATTCACGTTCCTTTCACTCAAAAAAACAACCAAATAAACAAAAAACAAAAACAGAAAAACTTGGCTCACAGACAGTGTCAAACTGATGTCACTTCTAAGCTTTCACTCTTAGGAGTCAAGTCTTAGTCAAAGATCTCCATTATAAAAGGAGGATCTCACATTTATAAAAGGCCATTTTCCTTACACTGGAGGCAGGTAGTTACCATACCCACTGAGCAGCCCTAGTGATCAAGAACCAATTGCCCTGAAATTAAGTTGGGGCTGCCATCCAAACAGCTGTCTCTTTTTCAAGCACTAAACCTAAAATTCCCATGGTTGCCAATAAATTAAAGTGTAACACTTAACTAATTCTATTACATTTTTTGTGTACAAATGAAAAAAGATTTGGGGAAATACTTTTCCCCCACTCTAAAATCTGCTACTGAGGCTTCAAGGAAAATGGCACCAAATGTCCTGATGTCTTCTTCCTCCATACTCCCAGGACACCCCTTGCCCTTTCATGTCTTTGCATATACTTCCCTCTGCTTAGAACGTCCCTGCCCTATTTGTCCACCTAGCAAACCCAATTTCTCCTTCAGGTTTAAGCTCAGGTATAATCTGCTTTGTGAAGCCTTGCTTGACTCCTTTAGGCATATTTAAAGGCTCTTCCCATTTTGCATGTATCTCCCACTGAAGCAATTATTTTATAGGTATTTATGTTTCTTATCTGCATATATCTCATCCCATTTGTTCATAGGCATCAAGGATTCTTATCTTTCATTCCTATGTTCTAGTATCTGGCACCTAGGAAATACCTCATACTTGGTGAAGGAAAGAATGAACTATCCATCCCTCCCCAAAAGTTTTACAACAAACTATTAAATCCTGGCTTCATCAACTCCTTTTTTGTCTCCTAAAAATATCCTTGCTGCTCCAGCCTCAATGTCAAATTCCTTTTCAATTCATTTTTAGTCTTACCCATGAAGATGCTTCCATGAAAACACACATGTTCTTCCTGCTGCTTTCCTCTCAATCTGTTCGTTGGCTTCAAGAAAATCTTTTGGGGGCACCTGGGTGGCCCAGTTGCTTAGGCATCCAACTCTTGATTTCGGCTCAGGTCACGATCTCACGGTCATGAGATGGAGCCCTGCATGGGGCTCTGCACTGACAGGGTGGAGCCTGCTTGGTATTCTCTCTCTGCCCCTCCCCTGCACACTCTCTCTCACTCTCTCTCTCTCAAAATAAATAAATAAACAAACAAACAAATATTTTATCTCTAATCTTGGGAAAGTGACTGGAAAGAATTCTCAAATTAACTTATCTGCCTGGTTTTCAGAGATGATTTTAGAGGTTTCAGAGAATAGAATCATACCTGAATAAACTATCAGAAACACCTCAGGTCGGGAGTGACTCACCGGTACTCCTTGGTGTACTCAAAGTCTTGTTTGTTATAGGAAGGTTTTAAGAAATTGCACTCAATGACTCCAATCACTCCCACACCTTCTCCATGAGTTGGCTTAGAAGAAAAATATTAATTTCAACATTTACATTACTGTTGACTGTATGAGGCATTTCCTTTTGATTTTAAACAGCAATAGAAAGGTTACATAACATTCAAAGGCAAGGAAAGTACATCATCTAGAGAAATACTCAAAATGCACTTCAATAGACTGCAAAAAATTAAATCGAATTAGAACCTCTGATAAATTCTAAGGCAGAGATTTTCACATGATCCATAGATTCTCTGGGATTTTCCAGGGATTAATGGCCATCTCTGCTTCACCCACATTACTTCCATTTCCATCTGTTTTATATTATGGGATTGCCATAGGATTTCCTTTGAACAAAGAATGACAATGCTACAAAAAATCAAGGCTATATACTACGGCTCTAGAGAATGGAAACGAAACTTCATCTGAAAAAATGATTTTAAGGAGGCTATGTAAATACCACACTCTAGTCATATAAATAATTTATACATTAGGTAGGCTACCAAACAATTACTAAAGGGAGTCAGACTTGCAATGGTTATTAACTACAAGCTGATACAAGAGATTTTTGGATTTAAAAAGTCAAGGTGTAATTAGACTGGCATATAAATATGAGTTGTGCATATAAATATGAGTTGTACATATAAAGATGATATAATAATAAAAAGCAGCTTAGCTGTTAAGTAGCTACCCTGGATTTTACAGAACTTTGTCCTACTGCAGAATACAAAGTGGCTTCTCATTCTTTGTGGTTTAATAATCCTATCTGTACAATAGGAACAAATGGGATACTTATGGATATTACTACTTTAAATTGCCATTAAAACATTAAAGACAATGGTAATATTTGTATAGTTCAGTTCATAAAGTATTTTCACATGCTTTATCCCATTTTATGTCTCTCAAGCCTTTAAGCTATGGAGCAGGCAGAGCAGGTAAAATTATTTATTGTTGTTTCTATTTTACAGGGAAGGAAAATGAGCCTCAGAGAAATTAAACAATTTAGTGAAGTTTTTACAGCTATACAGCTTTTAAGTGGAAAAGCCAGAACTCAAATCCTGGTCCTCAAACACTAAATTTTATGCACCTTCTACTAGGCCTTGTTGTCTCCCCAAGAAAAAAGACAGAGCTACCTTAAAGCATTAATAAGCTGATACACATGCCAAAGTCACTGGTGTTCTAATTCTCTCTCTTCTCAACAGCTACCTAGAAAATGCATTCAGTAAAGTTCCTGGATTGATTAACATCTGTGAAGAATGAGAAGTAGAAGGGGCTTTTTAACACAAGACGGCACACCAGCTCACTGGTAACAGAGTTCCGGGATCAGATTTAACAGCCATTGTAAGATGGGAGTAAAAGCCTATAGTGAGTCTATGCCCTTTGCAAATTTTAATCCTTGTTCTCCTTGTTTTAGACTTCTATGACAAAGAAACATTAACCACTTACCTTCACCTGGCATCCCACCTTCTCAAAAGACTTTATGAGGCGGTTGTTATGATACATCATTACTCCAAACTGGTTATCACTCTTGCAAGAGAACCCAAAAGTTATTTTCACCTGCTTATTCTGAGAGGAAAATCATTAAGGAGACAAACACCAGGGGATTTGGCAGACAACTTTTTGCACTGTGTTACAGCAAAAAACAAACAAACAAACAAAAAATCAAATACCATTGGATATAAATTGGTATAACATTTCCAGAGGACATTTAAAAAAAATCTGTACCAACAGCTTTAAAAATACTCTTAATCTTTGACCAAGTCATTCTCTTTCCAAAAATTTACCCTAGAGAGACAGTCAGGAAAGCCCATAAAGGTTATGAGATTTATCAACTAGTTATGACAGAAAAACATAAATAATTTAAATGTTTGACACTAAGGAAATAACTAAATAAATGTTGGTATAGTCACATGGCCTATTATGCACCTCTTAAAATTATGTCCTTGAAAAATATTTGGTAACATTAGGAAATGTTAGAATATAATAATAAGCATTATCTAAAAACATGTATATATAAATATATGCATAGAAAAGAGTGTAAGAAAATACACCAAAATACCATCAGTGGTTTAAAAATTCATAAATAATCACAAAACATGTCTTAACCCTTGCTAGTTGCTCAGTTGGCTGCTAGGTAAGATAAGAGTTGTAGCTAGTACAACACAAATCCACACAATCATATTTGATGCTTGAACAACACAGGTTTGAAACTGCACTGGTCCACTTACGCATGGATTTTTTTCAATAAATATATTGGAAATATTTCTGGAGGTTTGTGATGATTTTTAAAAACTCAGACAAAAATGAGAAGTACCAAGACACAAAAAAGAAAAAGTTAGGTACTACTGTAAGAATGCAATATATAGTATCATACAAAATATGTAAACTGTGTATGTTATCAGTAAGGCCTCCCATCAACAGAAGGCCACTGGTGATTAGGTTTTGGGGGAGTCAAAAGTTATACTCAGACTTTCAACTGTGAAGGGGGTAAGTGTCCCTAACCCCCACACTGTTTAAGAGTCAACTGTATAAGCAATAAAGTAAGTCCTGCTAATCACACAAAATACAATGAAAGCAAAAGCATGAAGAACAAAATCACTTTTAAAGGTAAAGGGCAACGAATAGTCCTGTTGTAACATATTTCATGGGAAGAAGTGAAAAAGCTTGGATAGATGAAATAAAGTGGACTAAATATGACACATAAAAAATGAACAATGATGTGTTTTTAGCAATTCTATTTGATTTAAAAAACCAAGATAAGAGAGTGAGAAAGACAAAGGGGAGACAGAGAAACTGAAATTTTCCTAAAAACAAATACTGAGAAATATTCATGTCAAAATGAGTTAACTTAAAATTTACTTTTGTTACCAATTCAAAAAATGATCTCTAGGGGCGCCTGGGTGGCTCAGTTGGTTAAGTGTCCGGCTTGGTTTTGGCTCAGGTCATGATCTCACAGTTCATGAGTTGGAGCCCCATGCAAGACTGTGTTCTGTCATCTCAGAGCCTGGAGCCTGCTTCCAATTCTGTGTCTCCCTTTTTCTCTCTGCCCCTCTCCCACTCCCACTCTGCCTCTCCCTCTCTCTCTCAAAAATAAATATGAAAAAAATTAAATAAGTATTTCTTATGAAAAAAGAGATTTCCAGAATCTCCAAAATCTCAGGATGCTATATGATTTTAATAATTCCCAGGTGGTCTCTGATAAAACTGGTACATAGATTGGCATTTAAGAAATACCTTCTAAAAATAAAAAAGATCACCTTCTTAAAGAATATACCATAAAAGGATTAGTATTATAACACACATTTTTTTAATTAGAAAAGGAAAGGCTTTTGTTCTTCTACGCCAACTTGGGAATCTAATCCTGAAATGAAGAGGTCAACTTCATGCAGCTGTAAGGATACTGTGAAAGTAGGTTTATACAAATCATATCCTACATTGGCCAGGCTCTTGGCAATCATCTGGGTAGTCACCTTCTTTTGACGCAGAAAAATTTTCATTCTTGGCTTCATATACAGAATACCACAAAATGCCTATGGAACAGTGAAGGGAAAATTATTATGACATTGCCAATTCTACTGACACCCTCATAAAACACTGCTAGTGACTGAGGTCTATTCTGGGTAAAGAGTTGGCTTAGTTTCTATATCTTGTTTATGTCAACCACCACACTAAAGTGCTATTGACTCTATTAGCTAAATTCAGTGGAGACAGGGATAAAGGAATCCTAGCACAGGGCTAAGAGACAGTCATCTTAACTAAAGTGAGGGCTTGTCCCATAATGTTTTCATGGTTACAAGAAATCTTACCTCTCATTGTTGAAGAAAAACCACCCTCACTCACCCGTAAAGAATACTCTGTTTCTGGCAGCTCACAGGTAACACCACCAGTCTCTTTTTCGTCTGTGCCAAAGTCTGATACCAGGATGTCATACTGATCTGTATCAAAATCCAACTCAGACTTTCCATCTTTATTTCTGGGTAAAAGAGAACAAGTACCAATCTAACAAATACTGGCTCCAAAGGACAAAAATGCACTAGGAACCCAAGAGAAAAAAAACAATATGAGCCAAAACTCAGATACCTATTTCTTTCCCTGGCTACCAGTGCAAGGGAACTACAAATGACTTGGTTTGAAGATCACACAATTTTGAGACGTATTCCCAGTTTAAACAAATTCACTATATTTCATAGAAGTGGTGATGCCAAGTACAGAAGAAAAGAAAAAAAAAAAGGGAAGGTGGGAATGTCTGTGATCTGATAAATCAACTGGATGTCAGCTACCCTCACGGTGGGATCTTAAAATAGATCACAACTTTCTGGGTATTGCTGGGTAGGTCATTCAACGGCATCTTCCCCAACCGTGTTAATAGATGAATGAATCAAAACCCGCTTCTTCTAATTTCAGCAATAGTATAAGGAATAATGAAATACCAAGATTTCCCAGATCTAATCCTATTTCTTAGAGGAGGAAAAAGGTTGCTATAGCAACAGCATGTATCTGCTAGTCCTCTAGAATATCATTTATGGAATTATCACTTAAATATAACAGTATTCATATTCCTTTCATAAAGATCTTTCTTCTTCTCATA
The DNA here is from genome assembly GCF_028018385.1 of Neofelis nebulosa. NCBI lineage: Eukaryota > Metazoa > Chordata > Mammalia > Carnivora > Felidae > Neofelis > Neofelis nebulosa. Next base: position 87,370,025 of record NC_080800.1, read on the forward strand.
ATCCTTTTTGGGCTACTTAACTTTGATCCATTCCAAGACCCTGGACTGTACCACTAATAACTGCCAGGGTAAAAAGGCAAGACCCATTTTTGTTCCTGGAAAAAACTCAAAACATATGATGGGTTATAGAGAAAACATCTTTATCAGAACAATAGTTCCCAAAGTTTGTTCAGTGGAACAGTAGTTCCCCCAAATACTCTTAAATAAGAAATAAAGTAGTAAGGGTTATATGACTGAATAAAATTGAGGAACAACTCCTGGTTCTCAGAGCCACCTCAGGCTCTAGCGATACCTCCCCCTCATACTTCAGGCTCCACAAGCTCAGAGCCGATGTGCTAAAACTGTAGCTCCTTCTTCAGGGCTGTACCAGAGCCATTATGGTATGTACTAAAGCCCACCTCACTGTAATAGTATATTCTGGATTTTCCAAGGATATTCTTGATCCTTGCTACCTCACCCCACTATAACACATACTCTGAGGAAGTTCCCTGTCCTCCCTGCCTCTCACCATTCATGGAAAAGAAGTCTGGGGGCGCCTGGGTGGCTCAGTTGGTTAAGTGTCCCACTTTGGCTCAGGTCATGATCTCATACTTTGTGAGTTCAGGCCCCACGTCGGGCTCTGTGCTGAATGGCTCAGAGCCTGGAGCCTGCTTCAGATTCTGTCTCTCCCTCTTTCTCTACTTCTCCCCCACTCACCCCCTGTCTCTCTCTCAAAAATAAACATTAGAAAAATTTTTTTTAAAAAAAGGAAGAGGTCTGGAGAAACTTTTTTTTTAATTGGGAAATACCACATACTATATTGCTCTCTTAAACATTTTCAATGCAGACTGAAATAACATTAGCATATTAAAGCCTCTGAGAAGTCGATCAATAAAGCAACATGGTAAACTTTGTGTAAGCCAGTTTTCCCCACAGTTACTTGACCATAGAATCTTTTATTCACATAACACCTAATACCATATAACTGAGAAACAATGTACAAAGAAACAAGTCTCCTTAATATGTTTAAATCATTAAAACACCTCAGGAAAATGATCCTTAATAATATAAATGTCATTACTAAAGGTTTTTCCAGTAGGATGCAGGAAGATCTAAATTACCAATCTTTTTTCTTTTTAATTGAAAGCAGTCTATATAAACCATGATAGTTTTTATACAGTTTTACCCAGCTAAGAAATGAGGCAAAAGACTTGACCTAAGGAGAAAAATAAGAATGAATACATCTGATAGCCTGTTCTATTAGATACCCAGTATCATATCCATTTTATGTAAAAGGCTTCTAGATTTTTGTGGACACTTAAATGTATTACACTTGACATGACCAGATTAAACAGATGGTGACGTATCCTAGAGCATTTCTAGATGGTTTTATTAGCTCTGAACACATGACCTAAAGCTAAATTGACATTATAGGTCCAATTTACCTGCTTCAAAGATTTTCATACTTCTAATCCAGCTACTCTGAAAGCACAAATAAGAGGTCATCATTTTTAAAGATAATGTTGTGCTTTTCTAACTTTTCTTTCTCATACTTAATTTCAATTGTCAAATATGTAAAGTAACTATCATTATCCTATCTCAAAACAATGCCCATGAATATAAAATAATTATAATGGATCCTCCAGATCTTGGAATAATGCTGAACTGTCTTGATTATTTGTGGCAATAGCCTCAGGATATGCAGCTCTCCACTTTACCAAGCTCCACATTTTACCAGTAAAAACCACTATTACAAATGTCCAAGGAAGTAAACGCAAAATATGCAATGACATGCAAATGTATGTCAAAATTTATCTACTCTGCTTCTCTAAAGAAGACTTCTTAAAACGCTTCATCATACTACCTGTGCTTATTTGAATCTATCATCCTAGAAATACTATACCTGCGGATGTTCCAAATGAGAACACGAGTGCCTTTTTTGCCTGGGATGGCATCAAACTGGGACAGCAGGTCATTTTCACTGTTGAAAATGGAATAGTTCAAGATGGCTTCTAGGCTAGGCAAGGAATCCTCGGTGATAATCATTTTTTGTAAAACCAAATATAGTCAAAGAAAAATTAATATCTTAAAAATATCTTTTTTTTAAATTGGGAAATACCACATACTCTATTAGCTCTGTCAAACATTTTCAATGCAGATTGAAATAACATTAGCGTATTAAAGCCTCTTTATAATAGAAATGTCATTAGAGGTTATCAATTCAGGAGATCTGCCTTTGGGGTTGCATGTTTAGACAAAACATGGACATACAGAGGGAAAGCATGAAAAGCACAGGCATTACTGCTACAGAAGGAAGGAAAGGGGGAACATGGAGAAAGTTGTAGAGACAAACACCCAATCAGTTACCCCTGCAGACTGCACCTTTAAAGATACAATGTAAACAAAGACTATTTAAAAAACATGAAAGGCTGAATTTTTAGACTCTCTGGGAATAAGAAATTCAAACTTTACTGCTATACTGCTTAGATCAAAACAACCTGTTGTCTAATAAAAAAAAAACAGCTTATCTAGATGTAGGGAAATGAGCCATTCTGCAATCAGATAAGCTAATAGTTTCTAGGAGTATGATGCAAATATAGCTACCCTTAGGGGAAACAGAGAAGGCCCTCGGAACTTTACCAAGAGAGTGGTGGGGTGGGGGTGGGGGTGAGAGATTATTTAAATCAAATCTCAAAACAATGGAAATTTTAATACAATAAAAACATTTCTAACATTCTATCAACAGTACAATTATTTTAAAAGTACTTAATAGGGTGAAATTCCAGTTAAATTTAAGATACTTGAATATCTCTTTAAATATGAAAACTCTTGTGGGTGCCTGGGTGGCTCAGTCAGTTGAGCCTCCAAGCTTCCTACTCTCCTATTGATTTCAGCTTGGGTCATGATCTCATGGTTCCTCTGGCCAGGGTGACAGTGCAGAGCCTGCTTGGGATTCTCTCTCTGCCCCTCCCGCGCGCATGTGTGTATGAGTGCACACGCACGCTCTCTAAATAAATAAACAAATAAATAAATAAATAACCATTAAAAAAAGAAATATGAAAACTTTTGATAGCTGGATTTGAGCTGAAGAAAAGAGGTTTCTATCATTAACAGTCAGATCAGACTCGTTTTTAACTGACATTCTCCATTTCCAGAAAGGATATTGTTTTGATTGAATGGAACAATTGGTACAATAACTGCCTGTGCCTGGACACATTCCAGATAGGTCTGTGATAGGAGTCCAACAGTGAGAGTACCCCCATTCTTGGTGAAGACAAGAGCGTCCTTTCCTAGTCGCATGGAGCCTGACTTGAAACCATTACCAAAGACCCCGATGGGACACTGGCTCTTCTTTATTACTTTATCTGTAAAGCCAAAGCTGTAATTACACAAGAAGACAGAAATCAGAAAAAAAAAGAATTCAGAAAAGTAAAAAAACATCCTAAGATAGGTAACAGAATAGCTTGCAAATTCAAAATACTTAGAAAAGTTCACTCCTGCTTTCTTCCTTTTGGTACTTGTGGGCAAAACTATTAAGTGGAAAACCTAGGAAATTACTGTGAGGTAATAGCACTGATTCTCCTGTGTGGTTTGTGTGTACACAGACACCTCCACCACAGCGGAGTCACACTTTACAAATGTAAAGGTAACAGAGAGAACTGGAGAAGGCCATGGGCAGCTGCCTTTCTTGCCTAGATAAAGTGGTTCTGATTGCTAATAGTAAAGTTAGGGTAAGATCGAAAGGGGGTTATCTCAGAGTACCCCCTAGAGAGGGTAACAAAAGTAACAGATGGTGGCACTGGTCAGAAGTACTAGACTAGGCATCCCCTAACCTGGTTATATCACCCGCTAGAGATCTGTAAGTCAGAGGTTACATATCTTAACAATTTCAACTCTCCACCCAAAGGATAACTCTTCCAATTCTTACCCTCTGCTCCATCTGCTGGGACAGGTCATTGGAATGTGGCCAAGGGATAAAAATAGGTAGTTCTGCCGCTGAATATCTGCAAACAGCTGCGGTATAAAGTCTCTCTTGTTTTATTAAGGGCCTTTCACTGAGTCACCTCAACAATCTCTGAAGCCAGATTCTTTCCCTTTCTTATATTCTCCACTCAAAATACATGACAAAGTAACAGAAACAAAAAATTATTAAAGCCATGAAACCCAGAAAATGACTATTGGCTTCTTCATATGCCTTCTCTCGCCACAAATAAAACTAATTTTAAGGATTGCTCCTCTCCAGATACAATGTTGTACGCTACCATTCATTCTGCAAATATTTACTGAGTACCTACTACTATGTGCTGGGCATTGTACTGAGCACTGGAGACACAACTGTTAATTAAAAAGAAAGACATGACTCTTGCCTTCATGGTTTGCATTGTAAGGAAGGATTTCATATATTACAGATTAGATGTTTCTCCAACATCAGTGGACACTCTATCTGCCATGGGTGAGCAGGCTGGCCTTGGCTCTTACTCTTTTGAGCAGGGTTGAGGTGCCTAGTTTCTACTTCCTGAAGGCTGTGGTTTGTGCTTACTCCTTAAGAAAGGGGACTACCTTTTAATTTTCTCTTTCAAAGTGTTAAACAATAATACCAACACGTCCTCCTAGCTTCATAAGAGGTTTGTATATCCTACAAATAAATCTAACCACAGAAAAAGGTAACTTCTAGGGCAGCAGTTCCTTTGAAGACACCAAAAGATCATTGAGTTTCTGTAGTCATGGGCCTTAGTATGCCAGGAAATAAAACGTATAGAAGCTGGTAAAATTCAGGCATTCCTAATCCTCTTGGCTAAGAATGGCCTAGAAAAGATGGCATCATCAGGAGGATTAAATTACACATTGTCTGTGCAATGTATTTTAAGTTATAAAGTAGGGTTCAAACCTTAACTTTAACTCTAGAAGTCTTTCTGAGAACTGTCCCGTGCTATCCTCTACCTCAACTTCAGATCGAATGTTGTACGTAAAACTCAGGGCTCTGCATAAACAGTAATCTTACCTACCACATGGAGTGAATCTATATGGTTATCTGGACTTAAACCTCTAATGGACTTAACCTCTATCTGGACTTAAATATCTAATGCCACAAAAGCTTCAAATTGGTGGTTAAAAGAAAGTGGTGAAAACAGAGACTATATTAATCCCCTTAATTTCCCAGCCATTCCTGTGTCTTTTGCCATCTATCATCTCTTTTTCCCTTTGTAAAGTATAAATCCTCCTCATGTTACTTAGTTTGGAGAGACCAAATGACTACATAAGGTGAGAAGATAAGTAATAGCCCAAGGCTAGAACCAGACATGGAAAAGGATAAGAAAAATGAGAAACTCAGGATTTTGTTGTTGCTGTTGCTGTTTTGTTCCACTTAACCCATCCTATGTGTTTCATTATTCTATTTATATTCCCATGTTAGGTATTCTACTTAACTGAAAATTGCAGAATGACTGCCAGATACCAATCAATCAAATAACTACCGAGTAGAAAAGCCCTCACAACGAAGAACAGAACTGTAGGGCTGAATTTTACATCGTTTGGTGTAGCACACTGATTTTCCAGGTATCTCTTGGCTTAGGAGGCTTCCTTAAGTAAGTCCTGTTCTACCCTTTCGTGTGAGAGACAGCAGTTTACACACCAAGGGGGCTTGGATACCAGCTTTTTGAGTGGAATCCAGGAAGACAGCAGCTTGCTCCCGAGTTCCTTAAATGTCAAGACTCTACAATCTGAAGAGAGAAATTCCAATTGAGACTCTGACCAATGAAACAAACCTCAGCAAATCTGTGGGCATACAAAGGCAGGCACTGCTGTTTCCTAGACATACTGGTGATGTAAAATAGGTAAGAGAAAAGAATGGAAGGCTGCTAATAAGCTCATTATTATTCTTTGGCTGTTGTTTTAGAACAGACCTGCTAGGAAATGCACTTCTGAGCAGAGGTAGCAAATACCTTTAATCCATGGATCTGTGGCTGTTTTTAATCGTTGACCTTTGAAAGAGGTTTTCTACCTTGCTGAAAAAGGTAGCTGAACATACAGACTAGCTGGTTCACACTAACCCCAGAAGCTAAAGAGAATTCACTGTGGACTTTAAAGGAATTTAATGATAAGCTGTTCCTTCTTAATTTGATTTTCACTGGGATTCTGTATTTATGGGAGGAACTGTTGCTGCAGTTACAGAACTATTTCATTAGACTGGAAACAGGAAGGGTGACATGAAGAATTGAAAAACGTGAATAGGATTATTAAAAATGTCATACAGAGACCGAAGATGGCAGCTTAGGAGGATGCTGGGCTCACCACGCATCCTGCTGATCACTTACATTCCACCTACACCTGCCTAATTAACCCAGAAAACCACCAGAAACTAGCAGAACATAGTCTACGGAGCCAAGCACAGACGAGAGGCCCACGGAAGAGGGTAGGAAGGGTGGAGAGGAGGTGCGCGCTCCACGGACTGGCGGGAGGGAGCCAGGGCAGAGGGGCAGCCCGCCGGCCAAGCAGAGACCCCGAGTCTGGCTCGCAAAAGCGGAGGGGCCGGACAGAGTGTGTTCCCACAGCAAGCGGGACTTAGCATCTAGGAGGTCATAAGTTAACAGCTCTGCTCAGAAAGTGGGAAGGCTGGAGGACAAAGGCAGGGAGAGTTGCTGAGCCCCCGGACGACAGAGCTCAGTTTGGCGGGGAACAAAGGCACTCGCCAGCACCATCTCCCTCGCCCATCCCCCAGCCAAAATCCCAAAGGGAACCAGTTCCTGCCAGGGATCTTGCTTGCTCCACACAAACACCCAACGCTGTGCTTCTGCGGAGTCAACCCTCTGGCAGTGGGTCTGACTCCCTCCCGCTGCCACAGGGCCCCTCCTGAAGTGGATCACCTAAGGAGAAGCGAGCTAAGCCTGCCCCTCCTGCCCCCGTGCACCTTGCCTACCCACCCCAGCTAATACGCCGGATCCCCAGCTACACAAGCCTGGCAGTGTGCAAGTAGCCCAGACGGGCCACACCACCCCACAGTGAATCCCGCCCCTCGGAGAGGGGAAGAGAAGGCACACACCAGTCTGACTGTGGCCCCAGCGGTGGGCCAGGGGCAGACGTCAGGTCTGACTGCGACTCTGCCCACCAGCTCCAGTTATACACCACAGCACAGGGGAAGGGCCCTGCAGGTCTGCACCACTCCAGGGACTATCCAAAATGACCAAACGGAAGAATTCCCCTCAGAAGAATCTCCAAGAAATAACAACAGCAAATGAACTGATCAAAAAGGATTTAAATAATGTAACAGAAAGTGAATTTACAATAATAGTCATAAAATTAATCGCTGGGCTTGAAAACAGTATACAGGACAGCACAGAATCTCTTGCTACAGAGATCAACGGACTAAGGAACAGTCAGGAGGAGCTGAAAAACGCTTTAAACGAAATGCAAAACAAAATGGAAACAACGACGGCTCGGATTGAAGAGGCAGAGGAGAGAATAGGTGAACTAGAAGATAAAGTTATGGAAAAAGAGGAAGCTGAGAAAAAGAGAGATAAAAAAATCCAGGAGCATGAGGGGAAAATTAGAGAACTAAGTGATACACTAAAAAGAAATAATATACGCATAATTGGTATCCCAGAGGAGGAAGAGAGAGGGAAAGGTGCTGAAGGTGTACTTGAAGAAATAATAGCTGAGAACTTCCCTGAACTGGGGAAGGAAAAAGGCATTGAAATCCAAGAGGCACAGAGAACTCCCTTCAGACGTAACTTGAATCGATCTTCTGCATGACATACCATAGTCAAAATGGCAAAATACAAGGATAAAGAGAAAATTCTGAAAGCAGCAAGGGATAAACGTGCCTTAACTTATAAAGGGAGACCTATAAGACTCATGACTGATCTCTCTTTTGAAACTTGGCAGGCCAGAAAGGATTGGCACGATATCTTCAGTGTGCTAAACAGAAAAAATATGCAGCCGATAATCCTTTTTCCAGCAAGTCTGTCATTTAGAATAGAAGGAGAGGGGCGCCTGGGTGGCGCAGTCGGTTAAGCGTCCGACTTCAGCCAGGTCACGATCTCGCGGTCCGTGAGTTCGAGCCCCGCGTCGGGCTCTGGGCTGATGGCTCGGAGCCTGGAGCCTGTTTCTGATTCTGTGTCTCCCTCTCTCTGTGCCCCTCCCCCGTTCATGCTCTGTCTCTCTCTGTCCCAAAAATAAATAAAAAAAAAAAAAACGTTGAAAAAAAAAAAATTTAGAATAGAAGGAGAGATAAAGGTCTTCCCAAACAAACAAAAACTGAAGGAATTTGTCACCACTAAACCAGCCCTACAAGAGATCCTAAGGGGGATCCTGTGAGACAAAGTACCAGAGACATCACTACAAGCATAAAACATACAGACATCACAATGACTCTAAACCCGTATCTTTCTATAATAACACTGAATGTAAATGGATTAAATGCGCCAACCAAAAGACATAGGGTATCAGAATGGATAAAAAAAACAAGACCCATCTATTTGCTGTCTACAAGACACTCATTTTAGATCTGAGGACACCTTTAGATTGAGAGTGAGGGGATGGAGAACTATTTATCATGCTACTGGAAGCCAAAAGAAAGCTGGAGTAGCCATACTTATATCAGACAAACTAGACTTTAAATTAAAGGCTGTAACAAGTGATGAAGAGGGGCATTATATAATAATTACAGGGTCTATCCATCAGGAAGAGCTAACAATTATAAATGTCTATGCGCCGAATACCGGAGCCCCCAAATATATAAAACAATTACTCACAAACATAAGCAACCTTATTGATAAGAATGTGGTAATTGCAGGGGACTTTAACACTCCACTTACAGAAATGGATAGATCATCTAGACACACGGTCAATAAAGAAACAAGGGCCCTGAATGACACATTGGACCAGATGGACTTGACAGATATATTTAGAACTCTGCATCCCAAAGCAAAAGAATATACTTTCTTCTCGAGTGCACATGGAACATTCTCCAAGATAGATCATATACTGGGTCACAAAACAGCCCTTCATAAGTTTACAAGAATTGAAATTATACCATGCATACTTTCAGACCACAATGCTATGAAGCTTGAAATCAACCACAGGAAAAAGTCTGGAAAACCTCCAAAAGCGTGGAGGTTAAAGAACACCCTACTAACGAATGAGTGGGTCAACCAGGCAATTAGAGAAGAAATTTAAAAATATATGGAAACAAACGAAAATGAAAATACAACAATCCAAACGCTTTGGGACGCAGCGAAGGCAGTCCTGAGAGGAAAGTACATTGCAATCTAGGCCTATCTCAAGAAACAAGAAAAATCCCAAATACAAAATCTAACAGCACACCTAAAGGAAATAGAAGCAGAACAGCAAAGGCAGCCTAAACCCAGCAGAAGAAGAGAAATAATAAAGATCAGAGCAGAAATAAACAATATAGAATCTAAAAAAACTGGAGAGCAGATCAACGAAACCAAGAGTTGGTTTTTTGAAAAAATACACAAAATTGACAAACCTCTAGCCAGGCTTCTCAAAAAGAAAAGGGAGATGACCCAAATAGATAAAATCATGAATGAAAATGGAATGATTACAACCAATCCCTCAGAGATACAAACAATTATCAGGGAATACTATGAAAAATTATATGCCAACAAATTGGACAACCTGGAAGAAATGGACAAATTCCTAAACACCCTCACACTCTTCCAAAACTGAATCAGGAGGAAATAGAAAGCTTGAACAGACCCATAACCAGCGAAGAAATTGAATCGGTTATCAAAAATTTCCCAACAAATAAGAGTCCAGGACCAGATGGCTTCCCAGGGGAGTTCTACCAGACGTTTAAAGCAGAGATAATACCTATCCTTCTCAAGCTATTCCAAAAATAGAAAGGGAAGGAAAACTTCCAGACTCATTCTAGGAAGCCAGTATTACTTTGATTCCTAAACCAGACAGAGACCCAGTACAAAAAGAGAACTACAGGCCAATATCCCTGATGAATATGGATGCAAAAATTCTCAATAAGATACTAGCAAATCGAATTCAACAGCATATAAAAAGAATTATTCACCATGATCAAGTGGGATTCATTCCTGGGATGCAGGGCTGGTTCAACATTCGCAAATCAATCAACGCGATACATCACATTAATAAAAGAAAAGAGAAGAACCATATGATCCTGTCAATTGATGCAGAAAAGGCCTTTGACAAAACCCTTTCTTAATAAAAACCCTTGAGAAAGTCAGGATAGAAGGAACATACTTAACCATCATAAAAGCCATTTATGAAAACCCCACAGCTAACATCATCCTCAATGGGGAAAAACTGAGAGCTTTTTCCCTGAGATCAGGAACACGACAGGGATGCCCACTCTCACCTCTGTTGTTCAACATAGTGTTGGAAGTTCTAGCATCAGCAATCAGACAACAAAAGGAAATCAAAGGCATCCAAATTGGCAAAGATGTAGTCAAGCTTTCGCTTTTTGCAGATGACATGATATTATACGTGGAAAATCCGATAGACTCCACCAAAAGTCTGCTAGAACTGATACATGAATTCAGCAAAGTTGCAGGATACAAAATTAATGTACAGAAATCAGTTGCATTCTTATACGCTAACAATGAAGCAACAGAGAGACAAATAAAGAAACTGATCCCATTCACAATTGCACCAAGAAGCATAAAATACCTAGGAATAAATCTAACCAAAGATGTAAAAGATCTGTATGCTGAAAACTATAGAAAGCTTATGAAGGTAATTGAAGAAGATATAAAGAAATGGAAAGACATTCCCTGCTCATGGATTGGAAGAATAAATATTGTCAAAATGTCAATACTACCCAAAGCTATCTACACATTCAATGCAATCCCAATCAAAATTGCACCAGCATTCTTCTCCAAGCTAGAACAAGCAATTCTAAAATTCATATGGAACCACAAAAGGCCCCGAATAGCCAAAGTAATTTTGAAGAAGAAGACCAAAGCAGGAGGCATCACAATCCCAGACTTTAGCCTCTACTACAAAGCTGTCATCATCAAGACAGCATGGTATTGGCACAAAAACAGACACAGAGACCAATGGAATAGAATAGAAACCCCAGCACTAGACCCACAAACGTATGGCCAACTAATCTTTGACAAAGCAGGAAAGAACATCCAATGGAAAAAAGACAGTCTCTTTAACAAATGGTGCTGGGAGACCTGGACAGCAACATGCAGAAGGTTGAAACTAGACCACTTTCTCACACCATTCACAAAAGTAAACTCAAAATGGATAAAGGACTTGAATGTGAGACAGGAAACCATCAAAACGTTAGAGGAGAAAGCAGGAAAAGACCTCTCTGACCTCAGCCGTAGCAATCTCTTACTCGACACATCCCCAAAGGCAAGGGAATTAAAAGCAAAAGTGAATTACTGGGACCTTATGAAGATAAAAAGCTTCTGCACAGCAAAGGAAACAACCAACAAAACTAAAAGGCAACCAATGGAATGGGAAAAGATATTTGCAAATGACATATCGGACAAAGGGCTAATATCCAAAATCTATGAAGAGCTCACCAAACTCCACACCCGAAAAACAAATAACCCAGTGAAGAAATGGGCAGAAAACATGAATAGACACTTCTCTAAAGAAGACATCCGGATGGCCAATAGGCACATGAAAAGATGCTCAACGTCACTCCTCATCAGGGAAATACAAATCAAAACCACACTCAGATATCACCTCACACCAGTCAGAGTGGCCAAAATGAACAAATCAGGAGACTATAGATGCTGGAGAGATGTGGAGAAACGGGAACCCTCTTGCAATGTTGGTGGTAATGCAAACTGGTGCAGCCACTCTGGAAAACAGTGTGGAGGTTCCTTAGAAAAGTAAAAATAGACCTACCCTATGACCCAGCAATAGCACTGCTAGGAATTTACCCAAGGGATACAGGAGTACTGATGCATAGGGGCACTTGTACCCCAATGTTTATAGCAGCACTCTCAACAATAGCCAAATTGTGGAAAGAGCCTAAATGTCCCATCAACTGATGAATGGATCAAGAAATTGTGGTTTATATACACAATGGAGTACTACATGGCAATGAGAAAGAACGAAATATGGCCCTTTGTAGCAACGTGGATGGAACTGGAGAGTGTGATGCGAAGTGAAATAAGCCATACAGAGAAAGACAGATACCATATGTTTTCACTGTTATGTGGATCCTGAGAAACTTAACAGAAACCCATGGGGGAGGGGAAGGGAAAAAAAAAAAGAGGTTAGAGTGGGAGAGAGCCAAAGCATAAGAGACTCTTAAAAACTGAGAACAAACTGAGGGTTGATGGGGGGGTGGGAGGGAGGGGAGGGTGGGTGATGGGTATTGAGGAGGGCACCTTGGTGCTGTATGGAAACCAATTTGACAATAAATTTCATATGTTGAAAAAAAAATAAAATAAAATAAAGGTTTAGTAGAATTCACCTGTGGAAAAAAAAATAAAAAAATAAAAATGTTATACAGGTCAAATAGAATTTCAGTGGGCTTAATCATTTTTGTAAAATTACCTCTATGATTATGCAAAAGTAATATGTCCCTAACCAAATCCAGAAAAATGAACATTCTTGAATAATTTCCAAAGCTACCTCTAAAGTTCAATTATTTATAATCAAATTGTGGTAAGTGGAATCCATGGCTAGGAGTTAGGATCAGACTACAAGAACTTGTAAATAAATGGGACCTCCTAGCTCATTCAAGTTTGTTTTAAGATATAATCACAAATAAAATCTGGTACATATACTATGCATTAATCCAGGACTCATTAAAATCCCCTAAAATTAACTTTTTAAGTATGAAGAACAATTGCCCATTTCAGATTAGTGGGAAACATATTTGGTGTGATAATGCCAAAAATGCTATCGTTAAGTTTCTGCCTGTTTTGCTGTTTTGTTCCTTGGGGAGGGAACAGTATCATGAATGGATGATATCCTTCATATTTCAACTCAAATGCCATGTCTTCAGGATAGCCTTTTTTAATTCCCTAGACTAGGTTAGATCCCTCCATTATATATTCTCATAGAAACTGTATTCTTCCTTCACAGCACTTACCACTAGGTGAGATAACCTATTTAGTTGTATCACTAGTCAATTCTTTTCTAGCGTTCTCACTAGACTGTCAGCCCCTTGAGAGCAAGGATCATGTCTAGAGTCTGGTTCACCACTTTATCTCCAGTGACTTTCACATAGGTGCTCAGTAAAAATTGATTGAATGAATCTGGAACAAAAATTGTTGCAATTACTTTGAAACCATCCTCTTCCCTTCTCTTGCCTTGTAACTATAAGCACCAACTTTCATAGATGTGGTTCCATAGACAAAATGGAAGGTGGTTAAGATTTTCTGGGTCCACTCTTCGACACCCATGTCACTAGGATAAAGTGTGATGGGAAGGAGTTATTAAAAAAAATATGTGGGGGCACTTGGGTAGCTCAGTCGGTTAAGTGTCCAACTTTGGCTCAGGTCACAACCTCTCAGTTTGTGAGTTTGAGCCCTGGGTGGAGCTCTGTGCTGACAGAGCCTGGAGCCTGTTTCAGATTCTTTGTCTCCCTCTCTCTCTACCCCTCTCCCACTCACGTTCTGTCTCTCTTTCTCTTTCAAAAATAAACATAAATTTTTTTTTAATTTTAAAAATGAAAAATTTTAAATAATTTAAAAAAAGAAAAAAATGTGATTTTATGGGGCACCTGGGTGGCTTAGTCAGTTAAACATTTGACTATTGGTTTTGGCTCAGGTCATGATCTCATGGTTCATGGGTTTGAGCCCTGCATCAGGCGGCACAGCTGGCAGTGCGGAGCCTGCTTGGGATTCTCTTTCTCTTCCTCTCTCTCTGCCCCTCCCCCGCTCACACTGTTTCTGTCTCTCTCAAAATAAATAAATAAGCTTAAAAAAAGAAAATATGTGATTTTAGAAAAAAAGCAAATACATACATAATTAGAAATGTTTTGGTTCCATCCCATCTAACACTGTATTTTTCTTAATATAAAATATTAACTTTAGGAGATAAAAGTAATGCTAAAAATTAAAAGAGTGGGCCAACTCCACACCTTCACCAACATACTGGCCACATCTTTATCTCACTTCTAGCTTTCCTTGAATATTCTTCTAATTATAAGGGTCTGAGACACAAGGTACACAGACTGCTGAATGGTAAAACATAACATATTAACTGGTTAGTGCCCAAATTTCATTTTTTTTCGATGGATCAAAGGGATTTCCTATAAATAGAGTTATACAATTAGAATACCTTTAAAGAGAACTACAACCAAATGAACGTTTTCCATTTTTATAGTTCAGAACCCTTTAAAGCCCTCCTCCACAGAACCCCTCTTCCATTGTTACTTATGTTTCACACACTAGTTCAGGAAGCCACATGGAGAGTAATTAACCTCATCTGCTAAAAATGAAGAGAGAAGGAAGGAGTTGAGGAAACACTCATCTTTCACTAAGTGAAATGTGAAGTACAAACTCATTCTCAGCTACAAACCTTTTAAGGTAATTAAATGAATGGAGAGTGGCAACAGAAATCTCTATCACCAGCTTTAGCAGTCAGAAAAGGAAATTCCCTAATTTTGCAATTCTACTACAAAACCTCCTGAAGGTTATGTGTACCAACGCCTTCTAGTTATCTTTCATGGGGCTTGATTATACCCAGGCACGTTCATGGTTCGAATCTGCAAATCATCCCAACTCTAATATTTCTGATCTAAGAGTGAGTTCAGGTTAAAATAAGTTGGAGGAGGTCTCAGACCAGTGAAGGCCTTTTAGGTCTTTATTATTTGCTGTTCTCTGCCTGAACTCTCCTCCTTTACCCCCTGCTCCTTGACCTTGTTAATCTCTACTATTCTCCATAAACTGTAAGTTCTGTGACAGCAAGAATAGTGTCTACTTCATCACCAGTGCCCTGGCACATAACATATGCTCAATAAATATTTGTTGAATGAATAAAGGGAAACTAAAATACTTTAAAAAATTATTAAGCCTCAAATAGAGTTCATAAACTCAAGACAAGAGAAAAAGAATGAAGACATGTTTACCTGAGCATTCGGTGTAGTTTATGAGGTGTCATCCCACATCCATCATCAGTAAAGGTCAAACAAGATTTGTTCTTGACCTCCTCGACATCTATAAAGACCGTCCTGGCACATACATCTGGATCTACAGCATTATCTGCAAAAGGTAGAAATCTGTGATATTAGATCCCTTTTTCTAGTACTTCATCAAAATCTCTACTTCAGTGCCCCAAGACAAAGAAACTATCCTTTATTCCCCTCATGTGGATGTCCCCAAAGGTGGGCAGGGAGCTTTAATGGTAGTGTGCTTACTAAGTTACAGGAAACGAGAGACGTGGCTGCAGATGGGGTTATGAAGCTGATTTCTAGATTTCATATAATGATTGAGCTACAATCTGCCTTTCTCCTTTCACATTTCTGGGTCTGTGGGAAAAACAACTCCTATACACAAAGCATTTTGCTCCATTTCATCTTACTACTTCTTTCTTATCTTTTAGCCACTTTACTGCTCATGAACATGTATAGTAAAGGTTGGCTATGGAGAACAGCTGAGTGTGCAATATATACAAACAGATGCACGCTCTACACAGTACAGTGCATTTGTGAATGTTTTATTTTCTACTTTTTGACATCACGTCCTCTGTTAAACAACACAGATATTAACACCATCCCTGTTTACCACCTAAGGAGCACTGAAAGAGAAGTTCAAATTGAAACATTTAATTGCTGGACTAGATTCCAGTGAGGGTAACAAGCATGCTTAGAGAAGAGTGATTCTGCTTTAGCACTCTGTAATAGTCTTAAAGGTGAAGCTGACCAACCCTCATCAAATAGAGAACACAGAAGTTAAGCAGAAAAAAAATTATATGGAAAGTTTTGCGATTCCTCCCCAGTTAGGTCTTCATAATGGGCTAATCATTTAAGACTCAGGAGACAGCAGATATAGCTATATTCTAACATATGTACCATGTCTAAAACCGCAGGGGGTATCAATGTCTAGAGGCCACTTCTTTCTATTTTCAAATTTTGTAATGTTTATTTACTTAGAGAGAGAGCACGCAAGCGCACGGGGAGAGGAAGAGAGGGAGAGAGGGAGGGAGAGAGAGAGGGAGGGAGAGAGGGAGAGAGGGAGAGAGGGAGGGAGGGAGGGAGGGAGAGAGAGAGAGAGAGAGAGCGAGAATTCCAAGCAGGATCCACGCTGCCAGCGCAGAGCCTGATACAGGGCTTGAACTCACAGACCCTGAGATGATGACCTGAGCCAAAATCAAGAGTCAGATACTTAAATGACTGAGCCAGCCAGGTGCCCATAGAAACCACTTCTTTCTGCCACAGGCACCAGTTCACATAACTGGTGGTCACTGACACATGTACTGTAGAACTAGTCTCATTAGGGCTCACTGGCCCGAGAGGGAGGGCAGTGTGTACAATCTGTTGGATGGGCTCCCTAAGCACTCCTGTCCCTACTAGCTCTTTAATCAAGACAGAGACTAACCCTTCCAGCCCCCTTCCCTCTCCCTGGCATCCTTACTGATACCACATGGCTAGGCTGAGAGAGCCAGGTGGGGTCCTGGCTGTATACCTGTCCCACTACCACCGTTCAAATCATGGCATTTCTCCACTGGGAACATCTAAGCAAGAGAAATATTACTCATATTCAAAATATCAATTTTTATAATATAATTAACAGTTTAAGCTACACTTAGATGTGTGTCATGGCCATCAAATAAAACAAGACACAGATTAATTTCAAGGGTCATAATGGCACTGCCTGTGCCATTGATAGAAGTCATTAACTGTAACCAGCAAAAGTCTTAACAGCTGTTAAGTCATCACCAATAGCCCCAGAAGGGAGTTATGAGGTCTGATAGTCAATCTTTAAGGACTAGGTAGGGCCAAAGCCTTGTGTCATGTGGTAAATCAAGTGGGCCAACTTTTGGCAGAATTGGAAGTTTGATGTGCAATAGAGGCTTTATCATAAATACAGTCTTTTACTTTGTGTAAGAGGCAACAGTTTTTTTCTTTAAATGACAAAAGGATTCAGCATTGTGAAGCTGCTCACATTGTTTCAAGAAACTACTTGGCAAGCAGGCCCTGAATTGTTCTGGGACTTATCAGTCACTCTTGCTGGCAGGAAGCCAGGATCACTGAGATGGATACCTTTACCTTGTCAACCAACTGAGCATCATTTCTATTTTGCAAACTTTGAACACAGGAGGAAGTTTTCCTAACACTTTATGAACATTCACAGTTCAAACTGGTCACACGTATCAATTCCAAGTTTATATAACAGCACATTCAATGAATCAACACGGGCTTCTCACAAAATCACTTTGACTTCTTTGCTGTTTCCTGCACATTTTGCCCAAACTTTATTAGATGCTTTTTTTTTTTTTACAGGGACATACCAAAGAGTTTTAACACAGGCACTTCAGAGGTTACAAGGTAGCTGCCAGGAGCAGCTAGATATCTTATCTCCTTGGCTAGAGGCTGCTGGAGTCCGGGGAGGAAGGGGCACACAGGAGGCCAGGGTCAGCTCCAGCAGCAGGGAACAAGACAACAGCAGGCAGCAGTTAGCACAGCTTACCCTTATTTTCAGTTTGAAGTGGCCTTTCCCTTGGTCTCAACAAATGACATTATAATAGTGAGCCTCAGCAAATGACCTTATAAGAATATGGCACCAATCTGGTGGCTGGTTTCAATCCAACCTCTTGCTATCTCACCTTCCAAAAATTTATCAACACGTTGCACAGGCTATCCCAGCCCACCCGGCCAACGCACAGGTAGGACAGTGAGAGAACCCCTGCTCCCCTCCCCCTGCCCACCACTCAGGCAAGAGAGGCAGTACCAGACCCTGGGATGTCTTAACCCCCAACATGGCCCAGACAAGCTTGCGTGCTACCAGATCCCAAGGAGTCTTGTCTCTCCTCACCTGGCCCCATGCTACCCTGAGTGGGAGGGAAACCCTATCTCTACCTCTCCTTGCCCCCACTGAGGCAAGGGCATGAGAAACCAGATCCCAGGGAAATCTATCTTATCCCTTAACCTGGTCCACCCAACCCCTGGTCTTCTAAAAGAAAGCATTCTATCTAAATGAAGCCTCGTATCTCATCAGAGCCTGGGAGGCAATGGGAAACTGTCCCATGATAATCTCTCTGGGACAGATAAGATGGAAAGTGGGAGAGGACTTTAGGGCTGCACTTCACAAGCCTCCCATCCTCTCCTGTTCCAGGAGGACAACCTATGTGGATTCTTGCAAAGTCGCCAGGGCCAAGCTGCTGCCCTACAGACATCCTGCATGTATCTAAAAGCATTCTTGTCTAAAATTAAGGTCATTACCTACCAACACAAGCCTATTCTTCCTCTGTTCCATACACAGTAAAACCCTGGATTGCAAGTAACTTGTTCTGCAAGTGTTCACAAGACAAGCAAACATTTCTAATCAATTTTAACTTGATAAATGAGCGATGTCTTGCAATACGAGTAGTACGTGCAGCCAATCGTCACGTGATCACAACCGAACCAATGGTTCTTGAAATTCACTTTGATATACGAGTGCTTTGGATTATAAGCATGTTCCGGGAATGAATTATGCTCACAAACCAAGGTTTTACTGTGTGTGTGTGTGTGTGTGTGTGTGTGTACACACACACACACACACACACACACACACACCCATACACATATATAGCGCCAGCATCCAAAAGACCTCAAGTGTGAAATTCAAAAATCCTGGTTTGTCTCTCACTCTCTTACCCCATGCATCTCTAAGCTCTCCCCCATCTTCCTATTTATGGTCCCACTGTCAGTTTCTTAGTTTACAGAGTGTATTCCCTCTCATCTGGATTATCACGTTAACCTCCTAACTAGTCTCTCAAGGCCATGACTCTCTTCTCCAATCCATCTTTCACCTGGCTGTAAGATTAACTTTCCTGCAGCACAGCTCTGTTCATGACTTCCCCCTGCTCAGAAAACTTCAGACTAAAAGGCCCAATACCTGGGCCTCCCAATCACATCCTGGTCCTAGTCTGCCTTTTCTAACCTTATTATCCACTTGGTACTTGGAGCAAAAAGACCTGGGCTTGAGTCCTGGATCTGCCACTTACTAGACCTACAACCTTGGAAAAGTCCATTAAATTCTGAGCCTCTGTATCTTTATCTGCAGGATGAGGATAATAAGGATGGTAATGACAGTACTAATATTAATTGTAATAAGGCCGTTGACTTCAGAGAGTAAAGTTACAAATGTATTTGTGAAGGCTCTTTATCAGCTCTCTAACGACAGACAGTTTTGACTACTTGTAAACTCCCTGCTCTAATTAAACTCAACTACTCAATATTCTTCATGCCTTTGTTCACACAGTTGTTCCTTTTGCCTGGAATGCCCTCCCCTCCCCACATCCATATGCACATGTCCCGATCCTTCAAATCTCAGCTCAAATGTCACCTCCTCTACAAAGCCTTTCCTAACCCTCCTCTTCCTGGTGAGCTGGAAGCCATCCCTCCTTCCTCTGAACTCCCACAGCATTCGAGATGTGGATCTTTGCTGATGCACCCCTTTCTGTTTTGCTGTTATACAAAGCATAAACCTCCTGGACATGTTTTATCTCCCCCTACTAGAAAAGGGAGTCTGTGCTGTGCTCATTTTTGTGCCTACCACAGTGGCCTTGCCCACAGTGTGTGCTCAATAAATATTCACCAGATGAATGATTCACTAGAAAATTAATACATAAGTGGAGAAGAAAACCCTATTGAAGGAACACCTAAAATGAAAGCTTTGGGCTACCAGTCAACGTTTTGCTCTCCTCTTTTTACTATTAGCAATATTACCACAAAGAGTTGTGATTTGGTGTTTAAAATCTAGGTTTTCAGGGCACCTGGGTGGCTCAGTTGGTTGAGCATCCGACTTCAGCTCAGGTCATGATCTCACGGTCTGTGAATTCGAGCTCCGCATGGGGCTCTGTGCCAACAGCTCAGAGCCTGGAGCCTGCTTCAGATTCTGTGTCTCCCTTGCTCTCTGCCCTTCCCCCACTCGCAGTCTCTCTCTCTCTCTCTCTCTCTCAAAAATAAATTTAAAAAAATTAAAAAAAAATAAAATAAAATCTGGGTTTCCATATGCATGTGTGCAGGCATGTGTCTATGTACAGAATGCGCATACACATTTGCGCTCATAGGAGACATCTTAGGCCAGGCTCAGGTTAATTGAATATTTAGGAGAAAAAAAATATGGTATATTCAAAATTACAAACAGAACCCACTCCTTAAGTCACCTGTAAAGTTCGGGACACAGTACAGCATAGGTATGTATGGTTTTGCACAGTCCCACTGTGAGAGAATAACACATCTCTGTCTCCCATTTTCCCCTAAGTAAATTGCTCCTTTTCCCTCTTTTTTTTGTACGTTACATGCACAGAGATCTCATTCCACTGTACAGAGCTTCGCTCAAAGCATGGTGCAAAACCTTAAAGATACCTGTTCTCTAGGATTCAGAATGTGTCAATGTCACTTTTTTCCCCCTGTACCTTCAAAAGAACAGTCATACATAATGTAAGCATTCTTGTTATGGCCAAACTAATCCTCACAGTTCTCTGTCACCTTTTCAAATAACTCTCCTGACCCTCCTGCTGCCCGCTGACTTCTTGGCTCAAGACAATTCACACTGCATGGTCATAGCAATTGCTTTAAGTAGGGGCTGGGGTTCATCTAGCAAGCTTTGAAACCACTTTCAAGATTTTGTACCGTGCTACCTTGTCCCATAAACGTCTCTCCCTTCTTTCAATTTCTGAAATATTTACAATGTGCTCTGTGTGCTGCATTTGGTCTGGGAATGCCTTTCTTCTTTGCTTTCCACACAGTATTTAGCACACTACTGCAAAAGCTGATGTACTTGGCTTCAAGGGATCAACTGAAAACGCTTTAAAAGCAAACATCGGTGGAGTGAGAGGTTAAGTGCTCAGTATTCATTCCAGCGGTGTGAGGGCGCTCGTGGACCACGGACCCAGCCCTCCGCAGTCGCAGGGAGCCAAATGCACTCGTGTCATCTCTTAAGGGATGTCCCATCATTCCCAGATTCCCTGGTCCCAAAAGTTGAAGAACTCCGTCTTCCAGACCTTTCCTCAGGACCCTACCGGGTCCTCCGCAATGCCCCTCTGCTATCTTGACGCCCTCCGTCTGTCGCCAGTGCCTGCGGAGCCCAGCTGCCCAGGGCCCTGTATTTTTATGCATCACGTTTTGATTATTAACTAAGCTATCCTAAAGTGCCCGGAACATCACGAACCAGAAAGAAAACGCACAAGGGAGTCCTAACTCTTCCGGCACACCTTGTTTCCTGAGCTTTATTCGCTGGACCTCGCCCCCTACCCCCACGCCTGGCGAGAGAGCCGTCCCCCTCCGGCTGCGGGGTCGGGGCCGGTCCCGACGCCCCCACCCCAGCCCCGGCCCGCCCCGCGCGGCTCCGCGCATACCTCTCGCGACCGCGGCACCACGTTGGCACCGCTGCTTCGGGCTATCGCGGCCAGGCCCGCCCTCGCCACTCACCTAGCAGCTCCGCGATGGCACTGAAGGGTCGCGTGTGGCTGCTGGAGTTGCTCTGTAGATAGCGGGGGCTCATCTGGGGGCGAGAGAAGGTCCCGTCCCGCGTGAGGCCTCGGCCCGCCGGGCCCTCCCCGCGCGCCCCCCGCAGCCCCTCGGGCCCCCGACCTACCGTGCTCAGGCGGATCCCAAAGGCCTGCGGGCCGCCCCCCGGCCGGGCCAGCGCGCTGCCCGGCGCGCCAGGGCCCGCGGGGGCCCCTCGGTACAGGAGCATTTTTTTGGCCGCCACGATACTCGCTTGCTGCCGCCGGACTCCTCGCCCGGCAGTCCCGGACTGGCCCTCACTCACTCTCCCTCGCAGCTGGCGGCGGCCGTCTGGGGCTGGCCCTCCCTCGCTCCCACCCGCAGCTGGCGGGGGCGGGGCGCGCTCCAGCCACCTGTCCCGGGCGGGAGGGGTGAGGCTGTCGGAGCAGAGCGGCGGCCCCGCCCTGTCAGCACCTCTCCCGACCCACCGACTGCCCGCCGGGGCGGCCTCAGGGCCGTACAGAAATATGGCGACCTCCTGACAGCCGCTCCTTGATCCCCGCCCCTAATTAATTCTTGGCGTTTGCCATAGGCCAGGCCGCCGAGCGGGAAAGCGCGGGGGTGGGGGGGTGCGCGGGGAGGGGCGGGAATGAGGCAAGGGAAGGGAGAGGATGTAGGGATTTCTGGAACAGAGTCCCAGTTAGGCTGCATGACTAACGGGCAGGATAAGACAAGTCTTTCAAGTTCTAAAGACTGCAGTTTTGCTATCTGGGAAGATAGCAGGCTCGCGTGGTGGGAAAGCATTCTGACTCCTCTGGCTCCAGTGCCTCCAGAAGCACCCAGAAATTTCTGGAACGCAATTGGCAAATCATCTTCAAAGCTTTTCAAGTGTGTGTGTGTGGGGGGGGGGGCGGCTGTTTATAAAAGAGAAAAAAATGGGATGCACTTAAATGCTCCAAAATACGGTATTGGTTAATTTATGGGGTGCCCATGAAATGGAATACTATGCAGATCTTAAAGGCCATGTTTGTAGATGAATATTTATAGATGTGCAAAATATTAATGAAGGAATTAAAGAAACAAGAAGTTACAACATATTGTGTAATGTGATATCTTTTTATTGGAAAAACAAGGATGTATACGCATATATATATATTCATACATACATAATACATATGCATGCATATACACACACAGTGAATAACACTTGAAATGATGTATTCCATGATATCTCCAGGTCTGGAACTCTAAATTTGTTTCTTATTTTTCTTATTTGTATTTTCTAATTTTTGTGCTACCACACATACACTATTTGATAATAGAAAAAAATTTTAATATTTATTTTTGAGAGACAGAGCATGAACGGGAGAGGGTGTGTGACACAGAATCCAAAGCAGGCTCCAGGCTCTGAGCTCTCAGCACAGAGCCCTATGTAGATCTCGAACCCACAAACTGTGAGATCATGACCTGAACTGAAGTTGGATGCTTAACTGCCTGAGCCACCCAGGCACCCCAAGATATTTTTAATTAAAAAAAAAACTATAACATTCCCTGATATGGATGAACTATAATTTATTTGACCATTCCTCTATGAAAACTCTGGTTGTTTTCAATTTTTTTTTTGACTACACAAAAAATGCTGCCTCAGACATCCTCATGTATAGATCATTAATTTCTGGTACTGTAATTTCTATAAGATATTGCTGTCTAATAGCATGTGCATGGTTAACTTTAATAAATACTGTTAGGTAGAGGCAATTTGCCCTCCTAGCAAGTCAGCTATTTTGCTGTGCTCATAGCACTACATATCAGATCCTGCTCTTTTAACTCCTTCCAATCTTTTGAATAAAAAATAGCATCTCTTTATTGTTTTAATTTGCATTTCCCCAACTACGGGTGATGCTGAATCTCTTCTCAAATATTTATTGTACATTTGAATCTCCTTTTATATAAATGCCTGTTTCTATCCATTGAGCATCATTTTCCTCCCACTGGGTTCTTTGCATTCATCCTTTTTTTTTTTTTTTTGGTATCTTAAAAATTGTGTTTCAAATACACAAAAGTACAGAGAATGATATAACAAATCCCCATATACTTATTATCCAGATTCAAAAATTATCAAGACTTTGCCATACCTGCTTTATATGTTCTTTTTTTTCATTTCTGTAACCATTTTAGAGCAAATTTGACATCATTTTACCCTATATACTTCAGTGTCCTCTAAAAATATGGACACTTTTCTAAAAAAACAAACTGCGATGCCACTTTCACACTAAACAAAATTCATTAACAATTCTCTGATGTCCTCTAGTGCCAGTCCATATCCTGATTTCCTCAATTATCTCAAAAATATGCCTTTTTACATTTGGTTTGTTTAAATCTAGATCCAAACAAGATGTACACATTGCACACGGGATTTGTCTCAAACCTACTTTAAACAGTCTCCCCTCTTCTACTTCACGCTATTGACTTGCTGAAGAAATGAAGTCATTTTACTGTTGAATGCCATACATTCTTCTTAGGTGTCTGTTTGCTCCCGCATGTTGCCACTTAGCCTGATCCTTTTGTTAGAATAAGTGGAACTTAGCTATAAATCATGAGTTGGTTCTAAAGGCTTGGTTCTAAAACCTTCATTAGATTCCAGGACAAAGATTTTTCTGAAAAAAAGGAATGCTTGTAGATGGTGCTGTATACTTCCTGTTACATCACATCAGGAGGTACATACTATCCAAGACTCAGTGGTATTCAGTTTGATCAGTGGGCTCAGGTGGAGGCAGCCTAAATGTTCCACCATACAGTTCCCCATCAGCCTTTTCCTTTATGGTTTCATCCATCAATGTTCATCATCTAAAACAAAATTGTATTGGGGTTGCAAAACAATGATTGTCTAATCCCAGAATTTCTTGTAATGTATTAACTGGATCCTTCTGTATAGAGCTTACCTTCATCAACCATGGCTCTTTGGTTACTCTGAAATACAATTCGTATAGGAAGGACAGGATAAGTGCTCAATTCTTTACTTTTAATTGATAATTTTTAGGGTCAAGAGATGATGCCTGTGGCGGCTACTGTGATACGCCAGCCCATCTTCCATTTATTTTTTGTTTTAATTTTTTTAAAGTCTATTTATTTTTGAGAGGCAGAGAGAGCATGAGTGGGGGAGGGGCAGAGAGAGAAGGAGACACAGAATCTGAAGCAGGCTTCAGGCTCTGAGCTATCAGCACAGAGCCAGATGTGGGGCTCCAGCTCACAAGTTGTGAGATCATGACCTGAGCTGAAGTTGGATGCTTAACCGACTGAGCTACCTAGGTGCCCCTCCCATTTCAATAAAGGACTTTTGGGCCCAGCTGCTCAGAGCACTGTAGGCAAGCTGACTTCAGCTCTTACCCCCTTCAGGGATTGCCCCAGGTACAGAGAATGGCTTCCCTTAGGATCACAAAGTTTTCTGAGACAGTCTACAGTGTCTCACCAAAGAAGAGGTATAAAGGCTTGACCATCTCAGCCCAACTCGGGACAATTCTGAAGGATCATTCTAACTCCAGATCTCTCTGTGGAGTCGGCTGATGCTGTTGTTGGGCCTGTAGTGCAGGTCTATCTCCCCTCTGCCATTGCCAGCTTCCTTCCATTGACACTAATCCAAAAGACACCTCTTAGTAAGCATTCTGCATGCTATGTTCTATCTTGGAGTTTGCTTCCTGGGGAACTCAAGTGATGATCCTTGAAACTAAGACTTATCCAAGAAATTGGCACTTAGATGGGATTGGGGAGCTAGGTCATTCACTGCCCAGTTGGAAATTAGGACAACATTACAGATAGCCCCCTGCCACAAGGTGGCAGTCCTATTATTGTTAAGATCTTCACTAGGTGGTGAACCGGAATGGTATACTGGTAGAAGGTAACATAGGATCTGGTATGAAATATCAAGTGTTTGAGAAATATGGGGGAAATAGTAGCCCTAAGACCAATAGAACTCAGTAGTTACTGAGCGCCAAAGAAGATGAAACTTCCAATGGAGACAGGTTTGCTATGCCCAAATCAGAATGCTTCCTGGGAAAGAATAGGACACTGTCACATGGTTTGTGTATATCTAGATTGATGCCACCAAAACCTTGAATCTCCAGATTTCCCTACAGAATTGGGCCAACTTCCCTACTGGTAATCTCCTCACCTCCCACTTGGAGATGTTGCAGAATTTCTCCACAAAACGATGTGTACACTCCCTTTCCCTCCTGGCCGCTAGGCCTATGACAAAGGGTTAAGGCACAGCATGAACATGCTATACCTGATAAGGGAGGAAAGTGTCTATGCCTCCAGGAAGCTGTAAAGTCTAGCCAGCATGGATTGGCAGGAGCTGGAAGGGTTTGCATGGAATTGGATTCTGAGGGTGCTTGATCAAGGGAGCTAAACTCTAACGTTGGATAAAAGTGAGTTTATCAATCTGGGAACACTCTCCTGGAATATAGGATTTAACACCTGGCATTGGCCACAAGAAATGGTGCAAACTCACTACTGGGATGTCTCCTAGAATACAGAAAAAGTGATGATCCATGCTATGTGAGCTTGAAATGCCAGCATTGCTGTGGCAATAGTGGAAGAAGGAATAAAAAGATTCAGAACTGAGCATACTGGAGTGGATGTACTAAACAAGACTGGAAAACTAAACAGAAAGGCACAGGATACACCATTTACTGAAGAAGTGGAATGAGCTGGTGAGAGGGGCACTAGCACCACTAAGAAATTCAGTGGTGGATGATCGTCTCAGTGGCTCAGTTGGTTAAGCTTTGGACTCTTGCTTTCAGCTCAGGCCATCATCTCATGGTAGTGAGATTGAGCCCCGTGTCCGGCTCTATGCGGGCATGGAGCCTGCTTAATATTCTTTCTCTCTCTGCCCCTTTGCCCCTCCCCTGATCTCTCTCTCTTTCTCAAAAAAAAAAAAAAAGAAAGAAAGAAAGAAAAGAAAAGAAAAGAAAAGAAAAGAAAAGAAAAGAAAAGAAAAGAAAAGAAAAAAGAAAAAAAGAAAAAAATTCATTGGTGGATCTCTTCTGCAGGTTAGGCCTGACAATAGAGTGGTAGCAGTCACTACAGACCTAGGATCACTATAGCAGTGGGGATTGTAAAGCTCTGAAACAATAGAAAGCCTATGGCTGAGGGTAACTATCAGAAGTCAGGTGGGTACAATTACCAAAATGAGTGACAAGGTTGGAGGAGGAGCCAGAGAGCCTGAAGTGCACTTATGGAAATAGAATATAGCATCTCTGGGGGAAGAATACATGCACAGAGACAATAAATGTCCATTCTAATCAGAACCCTTATATCTGGAAGGAGCATTCCTAATTTTCCTTGCAGAGTGATCCACTGCCATTTCTTCCTTGCAGCAACATATGGTATTTTAAAAGCGCTGTTTGGCCCTCACTTTTATTTGACTCAAGATTTGGAACTTCCAACAATGTCCGTTTACTGCTTTCTTCTAAGGTATGTGGTCTATGTCTCTCGTTTGCTTTGGGCACTGGGGATGCTGCACTAAGTATTGGTGTGCTTACTACTTGGGGGATTTGGTGTTTAAACAAAAGCTTTACTCCTCCCAAGGTTTTGGCCTCCTGATTGGCATCTGGGGTCAGAGACTGCCTCTCAGCCCCTCTCCAGCTCCCCCAAGATACAGGGACGATCCTGAGGGGCCAAGGGAGCTGCTGGAAGTTTAGGGTTTGGCCTCCTCCGGGCCTTGCTGCCATTGCACAGCAATAAACAAAAGCAGCAAATGAATCCATACAAATCCCATCACCGTGGCTCCACGGAGCAGTAAAAAGGCCATAACACAAGGTTCCACATACTTCACCACCAAACAGGCCTGCAGCAGCAGCTGGTATCTTGCAAGGGAAGATTCCAGTGACCAGATCCTGTCAGTGGGCAGAGTATGGGTGGCAGTTGTGAAACCCTGGGTCTTGCTTCAAAACAAAGATCAGGGAAGTGCTTGAGTGGGGTGTGGTGGGGTCCTCTGAAAATCCCCAGCCTGCCTGTCTCCGTCTTGGGGCAGAGCTTTAGACGTCAAGGCCAGCCTCACCCTGATCCAGGGCCTTGGGTCTAAAGCCCTGAGCCATCTTTTTGATCTTTTTTATTTGTGCCTAGTCCAGGCCGGGTTCTCCCAGCCGTTGTTCCAGGCAAGGGAAGGAGCCCTGGGAGAACAGAGAGGCATCTTGCATTTGCTCCTGGCTGATTCGCCTGGAACAAGTAGCTCCATTTGTATGACACACACATGTACTTGTTACCATGCAGGGTGCTCCTGGGGAAGGAGGCGTTTCTCCTAGCATCTTTTGACTCAGTCTCTAAGGTCACTTGTCCCAACTTCCCGGATGGATGTGCAGAGAGGGAGCCTAAGAGGAATCAGTATGGGAGGTCAGCAAGATGGAGTGAAGGGTCGAGAGTCAGAAGGCACAGGCTCCTGTCCTGACTCTACTGAATTGGCCTGTGACCTTGGGGAAGTGTCACCTAGGGAAACAGTGTGACACAGAGCTTTGCGGGCAGGAGGTTTCTTGGGGAGCATTCTCAGGATCAACACCTACAGGGAATGAAGAAAACAGGACTGACAGAGGAGGAGGCTGAACTGCAATGTGGCCACACCAAAGGCCTCAGCTGATCCCACAGAGAGCTCTGGAGCCAGCGTGGCCCCTCAGACATGTCCTAAACTGTGGTAAACAGGCTGGTGCTTCATGCTCCTGCACTGACCAGTGATCTGGGATGGGTATATGACTTTGGGCATGGCGGGTCTTCTCAGACAAGGGCCACTGCTGGCGAGGCCTTCAGCTGTGCACTGATGACCACCGACACTCCCTACAGCTGGGGAAATGGGACTTTGACACTAAAGGGTCGGGGCGGAGCTGGGAAGTGCTCCCACGGCTTCCCATCAGCCAGTCAGGGAGTCATTTCCCCTCTCCGGGGCCCCACTTTTCTCATCTGTCAGATGTGTGCTGAGGATGAGTTCTAGGATCCCTTCCAGCTCCAGGGCTCTCTGATTCCACCAGCTCACCCCTCTGCTCTTAGCACCACCTCCCACTCTCTTAAGCCACACCCTGTTTAACGTCCCAACCCTTCTTAAATGTTTGCAGGGATTCCTCATCCACTATGGCAAAGTACAAATTCCTTAGGTGACGTCAAGGCCCTCCACGATCTAGCCCCAACCCGTTCCCTCTGTCTCCTTTCTCATTACTCCATGGGGAGCATTTTGTTTCTATCATGTTTTTCCAGAAAACACTCTCCCCTCCTTTTCTCAGCTCTTTCTGTAAAGGATGTGTCCTGTATGCATTCATGAGCAAAGCGACTGCAAGGGCTGTGCAGCCAGAGCTGGGACCCAGGTCCAATTCTTATCAGTTGTGAGACCTTAGACAGGCCACTTAAGCTCTCTGAGGCTCAGTTTCCTTATCTAAAAAAATGGAATGTCTTTTTTTTTTTATTGATGTCTTTTCATATGGTTGTGGCAAGAAGCAAATGATGTAACATATGTACAGGGCTTAGTGCAAAGCTTAACAGAGCTCATAAATGTTAGTTCTCTTCCCTCTCTCCCTTGTTGAAATAGCTGAACCTAAACAACATCATCCAATGATTGGTTTCAAAAATATTTAGAATGTACAAATGCTGTATATAATTTGGTTATTTTTCTTGCTAATTCTTAACTCAAGAAAAATCAAGTCACTTCGAATTTTTAGTTTGATGTCCAAATAAATCCCAAGGCCTGTTCAGGCTGCTCCTTGGTCTGCATCTCTCTCAGGGGCCAAGGCCCCTCTGCCTCAGGCACAAGAACACAGGAAGCCTTTTTATTTCCTGGACCAAGAGGTGTCAGTCAAAGTCACCTGGGAACTTGTTGGAAATGCACATTCTCAGCCACCACCATCCCAGACCTACTGATCAGAATCCCTGTGGCTGTTGCCCAGCAATCTGGGTTTTAGCAAGCACTCCCCTCTCCCAGTGACTGTGATGCATGTTCAGTTGGGGAGTCACCCTGCGCTACAGCAAAGGGCTCATAATGGGCCACGTGTTCTAGGGTTTATTGGTGCCTCAGTTCCCTCCACCACACACAGGAAGAGGGAGGCATGGCAGCAGGGGTTAGATGACTCCAATAGAGACTAGACCTTTGGCAGGATGTTCTGCATATAACTTAATGCTCTTTAGTCACTGTAGGTGTCCCAGGCGTGGGTTGCTGAGCTCTGCCCAAGGCCTGACTGTATTGACCCAGAACCTCCTCCAGGTTACATGGTGCAGTCCCTGCCTCTGGACAAGTTCTCCCAGGACCAGAGATTCCTGACCTTCAAGCCTACTCAGCACAGCACCTACAGCAGTGGTTCTCAAAGTGTGGTCTCCATTACTACTGAGCTCAGAGAAATAGAAAGGATTCTAAGGAATACTATGAACAATTGTATGCCAGTAAATTAGATAACTTAGATGAAATGGACAAATTTGTAGAAAAACACAAACTACTGCAACTGATTCAAGAAGGAAGAAATAATCTGAATAGTGAAGAGATTTAAGAGATTGCATTAGTCATTCAAACCCCCCCCCCCATAAAGGACAGCCTAGTAAAAGATGGTTTCACTGGTGAATTCTATTCAATATTTACTGGAGAGTTAACACTAATTCTTCACAAACTCTTCCAAAAATAGAAGAGGAGAGAGCACCACCCAGCTCCATCTATGAGGCCAGCATTACCCTGATACCAAAATCAGACAGATAACACCAGAAAACTACAGAACAATATCTATTATGAATATGGATGCAGAAATATGTAAGAAAATACTAGCAAAGTGAATCCAGTGAAATGTAAAAAGAATTAGATACTATGACCAAGTGGGATTTACCCTAGGAATGTAAGATTACTTTAATATCTGATAATCAATCAATGTAATAAACCATATCAATACAAATAAAAAAACAAAAACCAAATGATCATTTCAATGGACAAAGAAAAAGCATTTGAAAAAATCCAACATCTTTTCATGATAAAAACACTCAACAAACTAGGAAGAGAGAATCTTCTTCAACGCAGTTAAGAGCATCTAAAAATCACCCACAGCTAACACCACGTTTAGTGGTAAAAGACTGATGTTTTCCCCCTAAGGTCAGGAACAAGACAAGGATGTCCACTCTTATCATGACTATTCAACATTGTACTGGAGGTTCTGGCCAAGGTAATTAGGCAAGAAACAGAGACAAAATACATTCAGATTGGAAAGGAAGTGGTAAAAACGACCTCTATTTGTAGATGACATGATCTTATAGACAGAAAACTCTAAAGAATACACACACACACACACACACACACACACCACTATTATAATTAATCAGTGAATCCAGAAAAGTTGCAAGATACAAGGTCAATATATACAAATCAATTTCTGAACACTTACACAAACATTCTGAAAATGAAATTAAGAAAATTCATTTGCAATCACATTAAAAAATAAGATGCTTAGGAATAAATTTAAATAAATTTAATAAAAGAAGTGCAAAACTTATTCTCTGAACATTATAGGACATTGTTGCAAGATATATGAAAAGCTCTAAATCAATCAATCAATCAATCAATCAAATAACAAGTATTGGTGAGGATGTGGAGAAAAAGGAACCTTTGCACACTGTTGGTGGGAATGCAAACTGTGTGTGCAGCCACTGTGGAAAACAATATGGAGCGTCCTCAAAAAGTTAAAAAATAGAAGTACTATATGATCCAATAATTCTACTATGGTATTTATCCATAGAAAGGGAAAACACTAATTTGAGAAGATACATGTGCCCCTATGTTTAGTGCAGCATTTTTTACAGAAGCTAAGATATGGAAGCAACATAGCACCCATTGATAGATGAATGGATAAGAAAAATGTGGTATATACACAATGGAGGGTTACTCAGCCATAAAAAGGATGCCATTTACAACAACATGGATGGACCCAGAGAGTATTATGCTAAGTGAAACAAGTCAAACTGAGAAAGACAAATACCGTATGATTTCACTCTTACGTGGAATTTAAAAAGACAGATGAATAAACAAAACAAAAAGCAGAATGATACCTATAAATACAGAAAACAAACTGATAGCTGCCAGGGGGTGGGTGGTTGGAGGAGTTAGGCAAAATAGGTGGAAGCCAGTGGGAGGCACGGGCTTCTAGATATTGGATACATAAGTCACGAGAATAAAAGGTACAGCACAGGGGTGCCCGGGTGGCTCAGTCAGTTGAGCATCCGGACTTCAACTCAGGTCATGATCCCACGGCTTGTGGGTTTGAGCCCCACATCAGGCTCTGTGCTGACAGCTCGGAGCCTGGAGCCTGCTTCGGATTCTATGTCTCCCTCTCTCTCTGCCCCTCCCCCACTTGCACTGTCTCTCTCTTTCTCTCTCTCAAAAATAAACATTAAAAAAAGCACAGCACAGAGAATATAATCAATGATATTGTAATAGTGTTGTATGGTGACAGATGGTAGCTACACTTGGGGCGAGCACAGCATCGTGTATAGAGAAGTTGAATCCCTACGCTGTATACCTGAAACAAATTTAACATTGTGAGTCAACTACACTCAAATGAAAAAAAAGCTTATAAAGCTTGAAATAAACAGCAAAACATCCTGTGATCATGGATTGGAAGACTTAATGTTAAGATGGCAAGGCTCCCCAAATTGATCCATAGATTCAAGATAACCCTGTCAGAATCCCAGCTGACTTTGTAGAAATTGGCAAGTTGATTTTAAAATTCACATGGAATCACAAGGGATCCAGAATGGCTGAAACCATTTTGAAAAGGAAAACAAAATAGGAGGACTCCCACTTCCTGATTTCCAAGTGTAGTCATCAGACCAACAGCATCAGTGACACAGGGAGCATGTTAGAAACACAAATTCTTAGGCCTACACCAGACCTACAAATTCTCAGGACGGGTGATTCAATACAGGCTCAAGTTTGAGACTCACCACTGGCATAGACTGCAAACTAGGTTAACTCTATAAGACGAAATTAATTTGTTTTTTCAACCTCCCCCTTCTCTGGATACCTCTTTCTTTTGTACTACACAGAAGACAAACAGAAAGATAAAACCATATTGATGAAGAGAACATATGAAGCCCTATTTCCTAATTAGAAGGAACCTTTCCACTTTGCTCTTTGAATCTCTTTTCTGACCAGTCAACCGAATGGGACCTGCGGCGGGTCTAACTTGATTTGCACTTGCTACTTATTTCTCCAGTGGCTACTGGTAAAAGCTTCGGTAAACAAAACAGAGCATTTGGAATACAACATGAACAAGCATTTTGAACAGAGATTTGGTTTCATTACAGCCACTGGCATGGTGTGTTCTACAGCTCTGATCTCAGTTCTAGTTGTGAAGACTCAGGGAAGGCAAACAGATTTCAGAAAATAAATAAAGAAAATAAAGGGCAGGGGGAGGGGGAAGATATGCTCCCCACGTGGCAGATCAAGGCCAGAGAACTAAATTAGTCAGGAAGTTTTATAGCAAGGGGAAATAAGCTGTGGAGCCCTCACCAGGGAAGGAGGGGGCTGGAGAACAGCAGGGCTGGCTGGGGGCCTGGACAGGAGAGACCAGGGACCAGAGGGAGTTCTGTGGGAGAATCCCAGAGGGCGAATCAGGGCCAGGGGCTCAGGCCTAAGGGTCAGTGGTAGGGACTACCAAAGGAGTTCCCTCTGCAGCCAGGGTGATGGCTCCATAGCAGACTGAGAGAGGAGTCAGCACTCGCCCTGCGTACCTGCCAGTGTGAGAGAGATGACAGGAACAAAGTGTGAAGTGAGCCCCCAGGCCTCCCCTGCCCCCCACCGGGCCTTCATACAACTCAGTCCCTCTCCCCAGTTAGCGGGACAAGACTGCTTTCCTCCTGCTCATGCCAGGCGTAAGGCCTTCCACAGAAAGCCACTCTCCCTTCTGGGCCTTGTTGGCTTTCTCCTTCTTTCTCTTCCTGGGGTCTAACCAGGAGCCTGAGCAGACCTGCCCTGGGACTGGCGCCCTGGTCAGCACAGAGCATGTGTCCTCGGTGACTTCAGGAAGGTTTTCCCTTCCTGACGTGGGCTGCCCGCCTCCTGGCTCCTACCTGGCAAGAATCCCAGAGAATCTCAGGGGAAAGGAGAGGGAAGCCTCAGCTACCAGGAGAAGTGGGATGGGGGAAACCCCTGGGGGGGGGGTGCACTCCAGATGAGGCAGGAGTGTGCTGTTAGCTCACCCAAAGCTTACTCTCCCTGGGAGTGCTCTTGATGCTGGCTGGCCACAGTGCCAGTCTTCAGCTGTGAGTCAAGGAGATGCGTTCCCTGGGTATGCAGGGCTCAGAAGAAGGCACCTGTGTAACTTATGCACAAAGGACTAGCTGAATAGCTCGTTAGCTCACCCAGGTGGGGCTGGTCCCAGGTGGGGCTGGTCCCAGGTGGGGGTGTGTTTTGGGGACGGTAGGTACTTAAATGGTATGATACATGGGTTATATGCATTTGTCAAGTCATCAAGTGGTGCACTTAAGATTTGTGCATTTCATTATAAGAAAATGTTATCTAAAATAAGAACTGTAAACAAACGTCAATATACATGCTCAAATATTTCAAGGAAAGTGTTCTGATGTCTGCAACTTACTTTGAAATGCATATAAAAAAATTACATAGGTTGTGGGGCACCTGGGTGGCTCAGTTGGTTGAGCATCCAATTTTGGCTCAAGTCATCATCTTGTGATTTGTGAGTTTGAGCCCCACATTGGGCTCTGTGCTGACAGCTCAGAGCCTGGATCCTGCTTTGGATTCTGTGTGCGTGTGTCTCTCTCTCTGCCCCTCCCCTGCTCACACTCTGTCTCTCTCTCTGTCTCAAAAATAAATAAACATTAAAAAATTATAAAAAAATAAAAATTAGGGGCGCCTGGTTAGCTCAGTTGGTTGAACATCCTACTTCGGCTCAGGTCATGATCTCACAGTCCCTGAGTTTGAGCCCCACGTCGGGCTCTGTGCTGACAGCTCAGAGCCTGGAGCCTGCTTCTCATTCTGTGTCTCCCTCTCTCTCTGCCCCTCCCCTGCTCATGCTCTCTCAAAAGCAAATAAATGTAAAAAAATAAAAATGAGATAGGTTGATAGATGGATGAAAAATGTAGATAAATAGGGGATAAAGCAAATATAAAATGTAAAATTTAGAATCTAGTTGGTGTCTACATGGGTGTTAACTGTATAGTAGTTCCAACCTTTTGGAAGTTTAAAATTCTTCCATAATGGAAAATTGGGGAAAATACTATTGCATTTAACAGGTAGGTATGGAAATCAGTACCATTTGTAAAGATTTAAGCATGCAAGGGTGTTAGGCCCTGTCACATCTATATTTAATTCACTAATGTAACCACTGGGGAAAAAATGGACAGATCTTAGAAAATGACAGACCATTCTAAACTCAAGTCACATCCTAACTTCTGCCACTGTGCTAGATGTGATATATTTGCATGTAAATATGGCTTCATGTACATGGTATGTTGCTGTTGATTTGGTGAATGTCTTCTTTTCTATACTATTCAGAAAAGAGGATCTGAAAAGGTTCAAATTCATATGGAACAAACAACAACGTACGTGTGTAATTTTGTCATAGTTCTGTGTTCACTCTCTTGCCTTCTGCTGTAATATAGTCTGAAGAGATCTGGATACACTACAGAACATCACATTGATCCATTCCATGAAAGAAAGTGCACTAATCAGCCTGGAGGAGCAAAAAGTGGCTTGCATATTGGTCATGATGATAGAGAATCACTCACAACATGGGAGATGAACCCTATGAAGCTTCAGGGGCTTGGCGTATCAATCAATTTCCTCAGTGTCTATTGGTTATGGGCACATGAGTAATCCTATCTGAGGTAAAGAACATGTTATTGCACCTTGCGCCTCTCATCATAAGGAAGGAAAGAACAACATCTGGCAGGCCTCTTTTGGCTATGGAGGCAGTATATTGATCACTTGGGAATACTGCTCTGACCCATATACTAGATTATGGGAAGACTGACAGCTTCGAGTGGAACTCGCAGAAGGAGGAGCTCTGCAACAGGTCTACACTACAGTGCAAGTGACACTGCTGCTTGGGCCATATGACCAGAGTACCCTATAGTATTAAAGGTAATAGTGGTGGGAAAAGATGCTATGTGGAGTTCACAACAAATCCCGTGGGATAATCACAATGTAGACCCCAGGAGTTTCAGAACAGAGCCATGACATCTTCAGAGAATTCTATGCTTTTGAAAAAACTCCCAGCACACTACTAGGCACTGGAAGAAATGGAACAAGCTGGTCATAGGATACCAAGTGAGTATGTGGTCACAGCTGCTCATCATGAGCTGGGCTCTGTTAGACCCACCAAATCCTAAGGTCAGCTGGGCCTAAGAGTAAGCTCTCATAAGGAAGTGATAAATCCAGCACAAGTAGGACCAGAGGACGCAAGTAGCTATATGAGTGGGTGGCCCAGACCTCCATGGCATCCACCATTAGTTCACTGGCATCTCTTCCTGTGCTCACACTTATGATGTATGGAAGCATCCCTTATGACCAGCTGACAACAGAGGGAAAAGCCTGAACTTGGGTCATGGATGGATTACCATGGTGCATAGGTATAAGCTGAAACTGAGTGAGAGCCACGCTACAGCCAGACTCATGACAGCCTTGGAAGAAAAGTGATGAGGGGTAACTCTGAAGAATTGAGACTGTCTTTGAGCCTGCATCACAGCTCTACTTCTCCCTCTGCCCACTCATGCTTCCTTCCTCTCCCTTCCACAGCTGTTGATCCAAAGGTTACTTCTTCTTTTTAAGTCTTAATTTCTTTTTTTTAATTTTGAGACAGAGTGAGCAGGAGAGGGGTAGAGGGAGAGAGAGAGAGAGAGAGAGAGAGAGAGAGAGAGAATCCCAAGCAGGCTCCATGCTCAGCACACAACCCAACATGGGCTTGATTGCATGACTCTAGGATTATGACTTGAGGTGAAACCAAGAGTCAGATGCTCAACCAACTGAATCATCCGTGTGCCTCCAAAGGTTACTTCTTAATTAACATCCTGCTTACCAACATCATCTCAGAGTCTGTTTCCTACCACAACAGTGCCCTTTAAAAAAAATCTTTTGGGGCACCTGTGTGTCAGTTAAGCATCTGACTTGGGCTCAGGTCATGATCTCACAGTTCATGGGTTTGAGCTCTGCATTGGGCTCTGTGCTGACAGCTCAGAGCCTGGAGCCTGCTTCCGATTCTGTGTCTCCCTCACTCTGTGCCCCTTCCCCACTCATGCTCTTTCTCTCTCAAAAATAAATAAACATTAAAAAAATTTTTAAAAATCTACTCCCTCTCTAAAAAAAAAAAATCTACTCCCTGTTACATGCGTTGCAGATTTTTTTCCTAATCTTTTATCATTTAACTTTGCCTACATTGTTTTTTGCAAAACAAATAATTCAATTTTTTTTTTGTAATCAAATCTGTTAATCTTTCCTTACATCTACCAAAAGGTAGTGACTTCAATATATAGGCATTAACCTGAAAGGATAACCGTGTTGTATTGTATTGTCATATTGCTAGGAGATAAAAACAAGTTGTAGAATAATATAGACAGCATTTATCACACTCTTCTGATTATAGAACTCACTAAACTAATTTGCATAGGATGGGGCCCAGGAATCTGTATTTTTATTATTTATATATTTTTAAAATACATTTAAAAAAATATTTATTTTTGAGAGAGAGACAGACCAAGTGTGAGTGGGGGAGGGGCAGAGAGCGAGGGAGACACAGAATCCGAAGCAGGCTCCAGGCTCTGAGTGGTCAGCACAGAGCCTGACACTGGGCACAAACTCACGAATCCGTGAGATCATGACTTGAGCAGAAGTAGGATGCTTAACCAATTTGGCCACCCAGGCACCCCAGGAATCTGTATTTTTAAAACAAATACTCAAGGCAATTCTATGATCAGACTCCTTTGCATGCAAAGTAACACTCCAGTTTTGTAAAGAAAATGAAGGGAGAAGGAGCTATCTATTGGGGTGTGTATGTGGGTATGTGTGCGTACATAGTATAGAGCATAGAGAAAAGTGTGTAAGGATACACACCAGATTAATATTGATTTTTCCAAGTGGATGGTATCAGAAAAAATTAGAATATGTCTTTATATACTTTTGTTATTCTTATTACAATGGGCATGATTACTTATGACATTTTAAGAAATCTAGTACATTTTTAAGGCCATTTTCAAATTGCCTTTTGTCCTTTTAAGAGAATACAATAGAGGAAAAAGAAGCATTCAGAAGAGTCATCTTAATTCTTGGCTAAGCCTTCCCTGCAAGCTCCACCAAAGTATTAGGAATTTCCCCTCTGTTAGGGCAGCTAAACCTGGCCAGTGGTGGATGAGGTTTATACCTATGTGACCATGAAATGGTTAATAGTTTCTATGTTGTTAAAATTTTGGTTCACACCAAAAATAGTTTATACAGGTTGTGTAACAGCTGCTGTTGCAATTATGTCTAATGGAAGGTTTTGATTCACACCAAAAACACATGTGTTTTCAGTGGCTAAAACTTCTGGTTTCCTAGGAACTAACTACACAAGTCTCCCCTGGGGACTCTGAAATCATCCTTCTTACTTTTG
The DNA here is from genome assembly GCF_028018385.1 of Neofelis nebulosa. Classification (NCBI taxonomy): domain Eukaryota; kingdom Metazoa; phylum Chordata; class Mammalia; order Carnivora; family Felidae; genus Neofelis; species Neofelis nebulosa. The sequence goes on from NC_080800.1 coordinate 87,408,179, forward strand.
CCTGGTTCACTGCCTTGGAAACTTTCAAAACAGATTGCTGGTCTGCTTCTAGGCACTGAGCGTTTGAGACTTGCTTGTCCCTTTTATTTAGAAAAAAATGTTTTTCTGATTATACAAGTGATTACATGCTCACTGTAGAAAATTTCAAAAAGAAAAGTATGAAAAGAAACAGAAGAAAATTCACTCATAACTCTGCAATTCAGAGGCAAACACTGCTAACCTTTTAGCATATTACCTTCCAATTTTGTTTCCATGTACTTTTTACATAGGTGAGCTCATCCTATGAGCTTTTATATACTGCTTTTTATCATGTAATGTGATAAAATAAGGAATTTCCAACCATGCTTTTTTAAGATTCCATTTGTATGGATGCACTCTATTTCCCTTTTATTCAACAGCTGTTTCTATTGCTTTGTTATTTTAAGTAACAATGAAGCTTGTATCTTTAACAATAAAATCTGATTGAATTTGAAATCATTGCCCATTTGTAATGCTGATGATGGGAGAGCCTGACAGTTGTACTCCATTAAGGTGCTTACAACTTTTCACCTTGTAATCATCACAGTGAATTGCAGGATCTCTTAAGCTCATGAACTAGAGGCAGCTCTCCCAAAAATAGGAGACAAGGAAATAAATGAAATCATAGTTCCAATGACAGAAAGGACAAATGTTATCTTAAAGCACAAGTCTCCCGAAATTCCCAAACAGCAGCAACAATGGCATCCTCTATATCCAGCCCAAACTCCTATGTATCTATGTCTGAGCTGTGCTTTGTTCTTATCTGAAGTGTTCAAAGAACTTTTCCATTCTGTTTTTTTCTGGCAGAACGCTTCTAAAGGGAGAAGGGCCAAAAGACACCTTGTCCAGTTGAACTGTGTGTTGCTAGCTGAGCTAATGCCATAAAAGAGATTTCACTAAAGCTGGAATCATTTTTAAAAAATTATGCTGGCAATTTAATTAGGGCTAAAGACCCAGGAGGCTTGGAAGGACATATATTTTCTCATTCTAATTTCACACCCCTTCAAACGTTTCTCAAAAATAAGACTGTAGTTGCTTTAAAATGCTCCAGGGAAAAAAAAGTATGGTTGTATGAAGAAAATAGATTAAACAGGATTAGTAAAGTGTTGATAATTGTTGAAAGTAGATGATGGGTATGGGTTATATGATTCTTCTACTTTTAGGTATGTTTGCAAATTTCCATGAGAGAGGGAGAGAGAGAGAGAGAGAGAGAAACACTAAAAGGCATCCAATAATCAAAAGTAAAACCAAATACTGTAAGAGGTCCATGCAAAAGGTAACATTTGATCTTATTTAGGCTAGAATATTCTAGTGAGCCTGTAGCTCACTTTCTAAAATAGCTAAGAGCTACATAAACAGTTTTAAGGGGCACATTTGATTATGTAGTTTCTCACCTGTAATAATTTAGCTCTTTGTGACAAACAGTAATCCTATCAGTAGCTATATGTTTGATGAAGTGATATTGCATTGGCTTAGAAAATGTACTTCAATTAATTACTACTGCCTTTCATACCTTGCAGAAGGAAAAGTTAGATGAATGAGATGGACTACAAGTTTTCAGAGACCAACCAGCCTTGCTATGATTTACTGCACACACAAAGCAAATAGATGTTCCAGCAGCATGGACAAAGCATGCACGGCCTTTGAGTTGTCTGTCACATGTGGCTTCCTTTTAATGGTGGCTCCCACAGCACAACCAGTTATTCCACCCAGTTTGTCCAAGTCTCTAGTCCAGCATCCGGTATGTGATATTATGATATACCTCTCTATTGGTCTTTCTTCCTCTCTAGAATGCCAGCTACTTCAAAGTCAAGACTGTGTCTTAATCAGTGTTTGTTTTCATTGTGCCTGGTACAGTCTCTTGAAATGTAGGGAGCATTAATGTATGATAAATGAACAAAGGAATAAATAGACAAAATTACTGGAACCAGAGTATGTGGACAGAGGGTTAAGATCTGGCTTATATTTATTGGTTTTTACACTCTTAAGAAAGTTCCTTAACCTAGGTGAGTCTCAGTTGCAAAATGGAATGACAATGCCAAGCTTTCCTAACTTCACAGTGTTATTTATTGCAAGACTTAAGATCAATTTAAAGTGGTGCATATGAAAGGATTTAGGAAACCAAAAGGAGGGAGGGCCACCTGTGTTGTGTTAAGGAGGGAGAGCATACAGCATGGTGTTTATGGCTCCTATCACTGGGTTACTGTGAGATTAAAATGAGGTGATATATGTAAACTGCTTGGCAAAGTACCTGGGACAAATAACCTTTCCAGAAATGGAAACAGCGAAGATTATTCTCTTGCATGTGAAAAGGTTCATGCAGCTGAGAGGGTGGTGGGAATATAAGGGAGCTGACAAAATGGGCCAGATGTCCTTTAAAATGACCACTTGACCTTTTGGATGCTATGGAAAGCAATTCAGAATCCTCCATCCTGTTTAAGTAATAACAGACCCACATACAGTCTCTATGGCTGGCTGGTGCCCTCACTGGGCCTGAGAATGGCTTCCTCACATATGCATGTATACATAAGTGTGTGTATATGTTTATCTGTGTATCTGTGCATACATGTGTATGTTTGTAAGAATGTATGTGTGCTGGGCCTAAGATTGCCCCAAATAAAGGGCATGTGTCTCTATTTTTATGTATTTGTTATATGTCTATATGTATATATATTTGTTATATCTATATGTATATGTGTATACACATGCTATGCATGTGTGTTAGTATTTGTGTATATGTATATATGGTGTGTATTTGTATCTGTCCATGTGTATGTATGTATATGTATGTGTACCTTGACCAGGGTTGTTCACCTTGGCCAACCTGAATGGAAGGGTGAGCAGAAGCTGCAGTCCTTGCCAGGTCCCAGGCTGGATTAGACCGTAGCCTTGTCAGCAGGGCTGTGAGGTTGGTAGGAAGGTATCAGTTTGGAGGCTATGTGAGCATTCTCAGCATGGCAGGTGGGCCTAGCTCTGGCAGTGCTGAATGTGAGGGAAAGCACAAGGAACAGAAGGCGCCTGGGTGGCTCAGTCGGTTAAGCATCCAACGTCAACTCAGGTCATGATCTCACAGTTTGTGAGTTTGAGCCCTGCATGGGGCTCTGTGCTGACAGCCTGCTTCCAGTTCTGTGTCTCCCTCTCTCTCTGCCCCTCCCCCACTCACACTCTGTCTCTCTCTCAAAAATAAATAAACATTAAAAAATTTTTTAAAAAGGAAAGCAACAGGACATTTGGAGGTCAGGAGCTGCAATAGAAGTTTCAGGCTGGTGAGGGCCTCGTGTGCAGGAATAGGTCTTTCCCTGGGGCTTTCAACTGATGAACTTGGGTAGAAGGGGAGAAACAGTATAATGCCAAGGGTCCACAGGGGTCAAAAGCTACATCTGCAGCACTCCCCAATTTCCACAGAGCTCCTTCATAGAATAGCACCTTGGGGATTGGAACCTAATGCTGATGAAACTGCATCTGACACTTGGAAGGCTCGAATCACATTTCACTTCAGTGGGATGCTGTGCAGAGGTGCAAAGTCACCTTCTCTGGGAAACAAAGTCAGCCTGAGGAAAATTATAGCCCTGAGAACTACACATTTGGACAGCCCAATTGGCCTTTCCCCTAAATTCATATACAGATAATTTCACTGTGTTCCTTTTATTTCTGAGCCCTGAAAGCCTTATTTAAAAGCTGAAAACCTTATTGAACCTTCAAGTCAGAGATTTCTGCATGCCTTGTTTTAGATTGTACATGACACCCAAGACACAAAGTGGCAAAGAACTCAAGGAAGAGTAAGTTACCTGAGCAATCTTACATTTGGATTTTTGTATTATGTAAATTTAGTTGGAAGGTAAGAAAAGTTGTTGGTGGTAAGAAGACCTTTTAAAAAACAGATTTTGATGGGGTGCCTGGGTGGCTCATTTGGTTAAGCATCTGACTTCAGCTCAGGTCATGATCTCACGGTTTGTGAGTTTGAGCCCCTTGTCGGGCTCTATGCCGACAGCTCAGAGCCTAGAGCCTGCTTCGGATTCTGTGTCTGCCTCTCTGTGCCACCCCCACCATGCTCTGTCTCTATGTCTCTCTCTCTCAAAAATAAATAAAACATTAAAAAAATTAAATAAAATAAATAAAAATTAAAAAAAGGTTTGGAAAAAAAGATTTTGGAAAAATGTCTGTAATCTCATCTCCCAGATAATGTGTATTGGAAAAAAGAGTAATTTACACTCAAGGCTAAAAAGTTCAGAGAAGGTAGGTTATAAGTGGTAGCCTTCCTTTGCCCCTCCACCGGAACCTCTTCCTGAAAATAACTACTCTTTATCAGTTTCTCATAGTTCTTCCCAGAAAAAAGTACTTATTTTACTCAACTTATTAGCATCATTTGACATATAGTTGCTCACTCCCTCCCCTCTAAAACACTTATTGGGGTGCCTGGGTGGCTTACTTGGTTAAGTGTCCGACTTCAGCTCAGGTCATGATCTCATGGTTCACAGGTTCGAGCACCAGGTCAGGCTCTGTGCTGATAGCTTGGAGCCTGGAGCCTGCTTCATGGATTCTGTATCCCTCACTCTCTGCCCCTCCCCTGTTCATACTCTGTCTGTCTCTCTCAAAAATAAATAAAACATTAAAAAAATAAAAAAAAACACTTATTCACTTAGCTTTCATGCTCCCAAGCCCCTTTGGTTCTCTTCCTCTCTACTGGGAGGCATCTTCTCAGTTTCTTTTGTTGGTTCTTTCATCTTCCCCACACATCCTTGTTCAAAACAAACTGATGATATTCTGTTTCCTCATCACCTGGGGCTAGCAAGTGGAAATATAGTCATATCCAGCTTTAACAAAGATAGTTGGGTTCTGGGTCCAAAGGCTCACAATCTATCTATGGTACATTGTTTCCAAAGATGACTATGACAGTCCCTCCAATCCTGCAGGCCCACTTGCAATGTGTCTTTTTGGTTCCTCCCGTCAAGAAAAAGTCTATTTTCCTTGTCCTTGAATCTAGACTGGCCCTGTGGCTGGCTTTGACAAAGGGAATGCAGTAGAAGTGATGTGGTACAATTTCTGAGACTAGGCTTGAAGAGGCCTTAGTAGCTTCCATTTTTGCCCTTTGGAGAGCTACCCTACTGGAAAGAGAAGCTACATGGAAGAGAACCGAGACACACCACCCAAGAATGAGGACCAAGATCCTAGACATGTGAGTGGGGCCGCCCTGGGTCCTCCAGCCTCAGTTGATCTGCCTCAGTTGACACCATGTAGAATATAGGCAGCTTCCTGAGCCCTGCCTGAATTTCTGAGCTTCAGCATAGTGAGCAAATAAATGGTTATTTTGTCATTCATTTGGGGTTGTTATATAGCAATTGATAACAGACACAATAGTGCAAAGAATCCACATTCAACCAACTGAACATTACACTGATTCCTACAAACTATGGCCCACATGCACAAGTCTGCCCATTTTACCATAGTTAGCCAGATAAGCCCTGACAAAAGGAGGAATCATTACTTCCATTTGTGCTGACATCAGCTAAACAGAATGATTTTTCATTCAATCTCTGCTTTTGAAAGTAAAGACAAGTTCTTAAAAATTAACGATTTCAAAAATACTTTTTGGTGAGTTCATTGTTTTCTGTTTAACCCAAGTTAGAGGTAAAAATAACACATTAACCTGGACTGGTGGTAATTAGCTGGCCATATTACAGGTCCCAACTTATCTAACCCCCAACAACTCATGTTAAATAATTAATATTATTCCCATGTTATAGATGAGAAAACAGACTTAGGTTAACTAAGTTGTGCACAAGGTCACACACACAGCTGGAAAAAGTTAGAGGAGAGAATCATATTCAGGTTTTCTAACTCCAGATATTTTACACTCTTAACCAGCATACATAATCCTTCCCATTCATTAAGAAGGTGTCTGATCTTGGTCCTTAGCATATAAAGACTGTTATGATGAAAGGTGTGTCAGGGTAGAGGGAATGAAAGGGTCATAGTAGCCTCCCCTTGACCCTCTCCACTGTTGTTTTCACTTCCTTCTCCCATCTCAGATGCCAGATGGAAAATTCCCTCTCACCTATACACACTCACAAGGCTTCTCTTTATTTGAGCTGACTCTGAGCTCACCCAATTTGAAAAGCCTTTTCCCCAGGAGCATTTGTCAAAAACAATCAGTGACAATTGTTCAACATAGCAGTTTCCTGAGGCAATGACAATAGTTGGCAAACAACAAACTGTCCAAAAACTTAAAAGCTGGAGAATTATATGTACAAGGGAGCTTTGAAGAGCATCAGCATATTCCTGGGAATCTAAAAAGTCATGCACATGTTTAGGGCTGTGTGCATGCCCAGAGAAGACCTGAGAAGGCTATAAGTTCTCACCTATGGCTGACCTTGAGGCTCTGTATAAGTAGGAAGTGAAACCTAAGACATAGTTTTCAGTCGCCTGGCTGAGTGTCAAAAGTGTGCCCCAACATGCACACAGAGCCCCATAGAAAAGACTGGGAAGTTTATTGGTTCCAAGTATTTAAGGAAATCATTCTCTAATCATTACCTGACCACTAATAATGAAGCAGAGACTTTAGTGGCCATACATAATAAAGAAAACAGACTTCACAGAAATTAGTTCAGAAAAGTCACCAAACAAACAACAAATACCATGGATGGAGGGATCTGATTTCTAGAGCTGTCACATTATATTATTTTAAATGTCCACTTTTCAACAAAAATCTGAAGAATACAAAAAAAGAGTATAGTCTATACAAAGAGTAAAAAGCAGTAATTAGGAGCTATCCTTGAGGAAGCCCAGGCATTGGATTCAATAGATGAAGACTTTAAACTGTTTTAAATGTATCCAAGTAACTGAACTATGTCTAAACTAAAGTATGAGAATGATGTTTTACCAAGTAGAGAATACCAAGAAAGAGAAATTATAAAAGAAGAGCCCAATAGAAATTGAGCTGAAAATTATACTAAGTGAAATAAAATTAGGAGGCTCAAAGTAGATTTGAGCATATAAAAGGAAGAATCAGTCAACTTAAAATAGATCAGTTAAAATTATCCTATGTGAGTATCAGAAAGAAAAAAAGAATAAATAAAAGTAAACAGAGCCTCAGAGAAATGTGGGAAACCATCAAGCCTACCGATATATAAATAATGGAGTTCCAAAAGAAGAGAAAGACAAAAGGGCAGAAGATATATGTGAGAAAATGTAAAAAAATTCTTGAAGGTGACTCAAAAAAAACAAAACCCAATAACATCTCAATCTACAGCTCAGCAAACTCCAAGTAGGATAAACTTGAAGAGATAAACACATCATAACCAAACTGTGAAAAGCTAAAGCCAAAGGGAGAATATTGAAAGCAGCAAGAGAGAAAAGTGACTTACACATACAAGGGAACTTCAATAAAATTAACAGCTGATTTCCCATCAAAAACCATGGAGGCAAAAGGAAGTGGGATGACATATTCAAAGCAATAATGAAAAAAGATCATTGTCAGTGAAAAAATCTATCTTCAGCAAACCTGTTCTTCAAAAATGAAGTTAAGACATTCCAAGATAAACAAAAACTGACAGAAGTATTTGCTAGCAGATCTGCCCTACAAAAACACTAGAGGCTAAAATGTAATGAATAAGTACTTCAGGCTAAAATGAAAGGATACTAGACAGTAACTTGAATAACATGAGGAAATAAAGGCATGGGTAATGGTAACTGCATAGGTAAATATAAAAGGTAGTATAAATTTTTCTTGTAAACTTCTTTTCTCCTATCTAACTTAAATTTCTTTTTTTTTTATTTTTTTTATTTTATTTTATTTTTTTTATTTTTGGGACAGAGAGAGACAGAGCATGAACGGGGGAGGGGCAGAGAGAGAGGGAGACACAGAATCGGAAACAGGCTCCAGGCTCTGAGCCATCAGCCCAGAGCCTGACGCGGGGCTCGAACTCACGGACCGCGAGATCGTGACCTGGCTGAAGTCGGACGCTTAACCGACTGCGCCACCCAGGCGCCCCATCTCCTATCTAACTTAAAAGATATCTGCATAAACTACTAATTATAAATTGTTGATTTATAATTTATGTTGATGAGAATACAATGTATAAAGGTGTAATTTATATCACAATAAGAGTACAAAGGAGAGGGAGAGAGAATGGAGTTGTACAGGAGCAAAGTTTTAGTAAATTATTAAAATTAAATTGGTATTAGTCCCAACAAGAATGTTATAATGTAAGATGTTAATTTTAATTCCCAGGGCAAAGGACTCTAGGAAGAAAATGAAAAGACAATGTACAGAATGGGAAAAATTTTTGCAAACTTTATATCCAGAATATATAAATATGCAGCTCAATAAAAACATGATAAATAACCTAATTTTAAAATGACCAAGGAAAATTAATATACATTTCTCCAAAGAAGATAAACAATGGCCAATAAACACATGAAAAGATGCTCATATTTTTATGACTATTTTTCATCCCTAATTATTACTAGGTAAATATAAATAAAAATCACAGTGAGAGGGACACTTGGGTGGCTCAGTCAGTTAAGTATCTGACTCTTGATTCCAGCTCATGTCATGATCTCATGATTTGTGAGATTGAGCCCCCCATTGGGCTCTGTGCTGAAGTGTGGAGTCTGCTTGGGATTCTCTCTGTTCATCTCTCTCTGCACCTCCCCTGTTCTTTCTCTCTTTTCTCTCTCTGAAAATAAATAAACATTAAAAAAAAAATCACAGTGAGATACCACTTCACCCCCACCAGGATGGCTACAATGGCAAAGACAATAACAAGTGTTGATAAAGATGTGGAGAAATCGGAACTCTCATATACTACTGGCCAGAATGTAAAATGGTGGAGCCAATGTGTAAAAATGGTTTTGCACCTTCTCAAAAGGTTAAATATAGAGTTGTCATATAACTCAGCAATTCCAATACTAGGTATGCATGTGCAAGATAAATAAAAATATTTCATAGAAAACTTGCACATAAATGTTCACAACGGCATTATCCATAATAGGCAAAAGTGGAAACAACCCAAATGTGCATCTACTATTGAATGAATAGTCAAAATACATTATATTCATATAGTGGAATCTTGTTCAGCTATTAAAAAAGAATGAAGTTCTGGGGCATCTGGGTGGCTCAGTCAGTTAAGCAGCTGACTTTGGCCCAGGTCATGATCCTGGGCTTCAAGGGTCGAGCCCCGCGTCGGTCTCTGTGTTAACAGCTCAGAGCCTGGAGCCTGCTTCTGATTCTGGATCTCCCTCTCTCTCTGCCCCTATCCTGCTTGTATTCTGTCTCTCTGTCTCCCAAAAATAAATAAATACTAAAAAAAATTAAAAAGGAATGAAGTTCTGATATATGCAATAACACACCTGGAAAATAACATGCTAAGTGCAAGAAATCAAAAACAAAAGACCACATATTTTATGATTCCATCTATATGAAACATCCATAATAGGCAAATCTATAGAGACAGAAAGCAAATTAGTGATTGGTCAGAGCTGAGGTGTGGAGAAAGGAATGGGGAGGGGAATGCTAATTGGTATGGGATTTCTTCTGGGGGTAAAGAAAATGTTCTAAAATTGTGGTGATGATGTGTTAATTATATCTCAATAAAAAATAGAATAATAATTACACAGGCAGAATTCTCAATATGAGCAGGATTTCCTAGAATGCCATAAGTGAAGTCAGGGCCTTAGAGACCACAGTCTTCTTACAACTGACTATGCCAGTATAATGCCAGTTCTGTCACTACCACCTCCACCACCCCAGGAGTAGAAAGAGATTCTGGTGAGGACAGGGCTGATACTTTTCAAAATGTATATCTACTACTCATTATGATGAAAGAGTGAGGAACGGAGTCCCACTAAGGTAGGGGGAAGTAGCCCCTGTCAAAGAATTGTAGTCAGTTCTCTGTTAATCCTAGAGCTGTAGGTTCTTTTGGCTTTGCTGGACCAGCCCAACAATTTGGCAGGTAAAGTATACGTTGTCTGCCTAACTTTACCAGTGGGCTGAGACCCAGGAAACAATAACTTGCCAGAGTTACCTGTGTGCTACGGAGTGGAGAGTGCCAGGGTTCAGTTGAGTCCATGCTGAACTAGGATTTGGATCTCGGTTGTCTGCCAGCTTCTTGGGAAAAATAGATGTTTTCAAACAGTTCAGTTAAAAATGGCCCCTAGGCAAGGAGCCCTATGGGAAATGAGAGGAAGCTTTTAGATCAAATTGGATAAGAACAAAGGGAAGAAAAGCATCTCTTTTGTTGTAGCAGGAAGAAGCCTAGATAGTTGGGAGACCGGAGTTAGAGTCCAGCCATTTTAACTCAGGAATGCCACAGTACTTTTCTGGGCAAACTTCCTCATAGGTAAAGGAAGCAGGCTGAATGAATTAGATTGGTTTTTTTTCTCCAGCATTTTCAGGGAACTTTATGGCATTGTTAGAGACAAAATATGTCAACAAAATCCGTATGTTGAAGTCCTAACCCATAACGTGACTGTATTTGGAGACAGGGCCTATAAAGGGCTAATAAAGCTTGAATGAGGTAATAAGGGTAGGGCCTTAGTTCCAAGGACTTGTGTTCATGTAAGAAGAGGAAAAGACACCGAAGATCATTCTCTCTCTCTCTCTCTCTCTCTCTCTCTCTCATTCTGAGTGCACACAGAGGAAAGGCCACATGAAGACACAATGACAACATGGCCATCTACAAGCAAGCTAGGAAGAGAGATCTCACCAGAAACCAACCCTCACAGCACCTTGATCTTGGACTTCTAGCCTCCAGAACTGTGAAAAAATAAATTTCTGTTATTTAAGCCACCTAGTCTGAGGCATTTTGTTATGGTGGCCTGAGCTGACCATTACAAGTATAGTGGAGGTGCACCAGTTCATAACCTTTTATCTGACTTAACTTTTTAAGCATTTATTTTAAAAGCTTAATAAAAGTCATAGGGACACTTATATATGTCACATGCCCAAAGGGTTAGAAACCACTGATTTTCATTAAATTCTGCTGCCAGGTTAGCTCATTTTTAGAAAGACCTTTGAATGAAGCTTCTGTTCCTTTCAGCTTAAATAAGGAGTGTAAGTCTATTTCAGGGTAGCTGTTTTATTTGTTTTTTATTTATTTAAAGATTTTATTCTTATGTAATCTCTACATCCAACATGGGGCTCAAACCCACAACCCTGAGATCAAGAGTTGCATGTTCTAGTGACTAAGCCAGTCAGGTGTCCCCAGGGTAAGCTGTTTTAAATGAGTGAGTTACTAAGCATAGATTTAAGGAGATGGGGTATAGACACTTCCTGTTAATGGAAAAAATGTGAAGCAAGTTACACACACCTTTTTAAACCACCACAATTTTATAACTATCTGTGTGAGTTCAATATTTTCTCAGTACTGTATAACCAAATACAATAATAAATTCAATCCTGAACCTGAAAAAAAAAGAACCATGGCAATAGAGCAATTTCACCAATGAGAATATTAATGAAATCAATCCAGCAATGTAATCAAAACCATTATATCATGACCCAGAAAGATTTACACAATAAATTTGAGATAATCAACACAAAAGAATCCACTTATGTTAACTGTGGTAATATCCGGAAGGTGAGAATATGTAATTTAATTTTCTTATTTTTGCCCTTTTATGTTTTCTCATATTACTGCAATGCAAATGTACTGCTTCCATAATAACAAAAGATTATAAAGTTTTTAAAAAGAGAATCTGAGAGAGATAATTTGCAAAACTTGTATCATAGTGAAAGGGCAATATTCCAAATACATGAAGATTTTCAAAATTTTTTTAACGTTTATTCATTTCTGAGAGAGAGAGAGCGCACGTGCGCGCGCGCAAGTGGGGGAGGGGCAGAGAGAGAGAGGGAGACACAGAATCTAAAGCAGCCTCCAGGCTCTGAGCTGTCACCACAGAGCCCTACGCAGGGCTTGAACTCACAAACCACAAGATCATGACCTGAGCTGAAGTTGGAAGCTCAACCAACTGAGACACCCAGGCGCCTCTGAAGAATTGTTTTCATAGTGCACTAAAAGACCAAAACTTCTATAAAAATTGTTACAAATGGCATTCTAAAAAAGATGTTAAAATGCCACTTAAGCATATTAAAATGTTTTCAATTTAACTCATAAGAGAAATGCATTTTGTTTATTTATTTATTTATTTAGACTTCAGTTTTTAAGAACAGTTTTAGGTTTGCAGCAAAATTGAAAACACAGAGATTTTCCCATATATCCCTGCCCCCAGACATGCATAATCTTCCCCGTTATCAACATCCAATATCAGAATAGTACATCTGCTAAAACTGATTAAAATACACTGACAAATCATAACCACCCAAAGTCAATAGTTTACATTTCATTTCATTTCACTCTTGATGTCCTATAGTGCACATCCTCTTCAGTATTTAGTGTTGTCAATGTTCCAAATTTTAGACATTCTAACAGCTGTGTAGTGTGTAGTGGTATCACATTGGTTTAATGTTCATTTTCCTAATGAGACATGATGTAGAGCATCTTCTCATATGCTTGTCATTTGTATATCTTCTTGGATGAGGTGTCTATTCAGGTCTTTGGCTCATTTTTTAACTGGGTTGTTTGTTTTCTTATTGTTAAGTTTCAAGAGTTCTTCATATATTTGGTTTTTTTTGCTTTCTTTAAAGTTTTTATCTTAATTCCAGTTATCTAACACACAATGTTATATTAGTTTTAGGTGTACAATATAGTGATTCAACAATTCCACACATCACCCGGTGCTCATCATGACAAGTACACTTCTTAATCTTCAACACCTATTTCTCCCATCCCCCCACCCATTACACTCTGGTAACCATCAGTTTGTTCTCAATACTTAAGAGTCTATTTCTTGCTTTCTCTCTCTCTCTCTCTCTTTTCCTCTTTGCTCATTTGTTTTCTTTCTTAAATGCCACATATGAGTGAAATCATATGATATTTCTATTTCACTGATTGACTTATTTTGCTTAGTATGATATTCTAGCTCCATCCATGTTGTTGCAAATGTCAAGATTTCATTCTTTTAATGGCTGAATAATATTCCATTATGTATTTATGTATATACCACATCTTCTTTATATATTTATCAATGAACACTTGGGCTGCTTCCATATCTTGGCTATTATAAATAATGCTCTATAAATATAGGGGTGCATGTATCCCTTTGAATTGGTGTTCTTGTATTCTTTGGGTAAATACCCAGTAGTGCAATGGCTGGACTGTAGGGGGTAGTTCTATTTTTACCTTTTTGAGGAACTCCCATACTATTTTCCAGAGTGGCTGCACCAGTTTGCATTCTCACCAACAGTGCAAGAGTGTTCCTTTTTCTCCACATCCTTGCCAACATCTGCTGTTCCTTGTGTTGTTCATTTTAGCCATTTAGACAGGTGTGAGGTAATATTTCATTGTAGTTTTGATTTGCATTTCCTTGATGGTATGTGATGATGAACATCTTTCATGTGTCTGTTGGCCATTTGTAAGTCTTTGGCAAAATGTCTTTTCAGGTCTTCTGCCTATTTTTTAATTGAATTATTCATTTTTGGGGGCAAGTTGTGTAAATTCTTGATATATTTTGGATACTAACCTTTCATCAGATATGTCATTTGCAAATATCTTCTCCCATTCTGTAGGTTGCCTTTTAGTTTTGTTGACTGTTTCCTTTGCTGAGCAGAAGCTTTTTATTTGGATGAAGTCCCAGTAGTTTATTTTTGCTTTCATTTCCTTTGCCTCAGGTGATAGATCTAGAAAAAAGTTGCTACAGCCAACATCAATGAGATTACTTCTTGCATTCTCTTCCAGGATTTTTATGGTTTCAGGTCTCATATTAAGGTCTTTAATCCATTTTGAATTTATTTTTGTGTATGGTGTAATAAAATGGCCCAGTTATATTCTTTTCCATGTTGCTGTCTAGTTTTTCCAACACCATTTGTTGAAAAGACTGTCTTTTTCCCATTGGATATAATTTTTTGTTGAAAATTAATTGGCCATATGCTTATGCATTTATTTCTGGGTTTTCTATTCTGTTCTATTGATCCATGTGTCTATTTTTGTGCCACTACCATTCTGTTTTCGTTACTACAACTTTGTAATATAACTTGAAGTCTGGAATTGTGATCCCTCCAGCTTTGCTTTTCTTTTTCAAGATTGCTTCAGCTAATCGGGGTCTCTTGTGGTTCCACAGAAATTTTCCATACAAAATGTTTTTTCTAGTACTGTGAAAAATGCTCTTTGCTATTTTGATGGGATTGCATTAAATGTGTAGATTTTTTATAGTGGTATAGACTTTTTCTTTCAATCCATGAACATGAAATTTCTTTCCATTTCTTTGTATAATGTTTAATTTCTTTCATCAGTGTTTTGGTTTTCAGAGTACAGGTGGTTCACCTCTTTGGTTAGGTTTATTCCTAGATATCTCATTATTTTGGGTGCAATTGCAAAAGGGGTTGTTTTCTTAATTTCTCTTTCTGCTGCTTCATTATTGGTGTGTAGAAATGCAACAGTTTTCTGTACATTGATTTTGTACCCTGCGACTTTACTGAATTCATTTATTAGTTCTAGCAGATTTTGGTGGAGCCTTTCAGATTTTCTATATAGAATATCATGTCATCTGCAAATAGTGAACATTTTACTTCTTCCTTGCTTATTTGGATGCTTTTTTGTTGTTGTCTATTGCTGTGGCTAGGACTTCCAGTGCTATGTTGAATAAAAGGGGTGAAAGTAGACATCCTTATCTTGTTTTTGACCTCTGGGGAAAACCTCTCAGTTTTTCCCCATTGAGGATGATATTAGCTGTGGTTTTTCATATGTAGCTTTTATTATGTTGAGGTATGTTACCTTTTGTAAACCTACTTTATGCATGGTTTTTATCATGAATGGATACTGCACCTTGTCAAATGCTTTTTCTGTGTCTACTGAAATGATCATTTGGTTCTTATCCTTTCTCATATTGATGTGATGTATCACATTGATTGATTTGCAAAATGGGACCATCCTTGCAATCCAGGAATACATCCCACTTGGTGGTGGTGAATGATTTTTTTGCTGTATTGATGAATTCAGTTTGCTAGTATTTTATTGAGGATTTTTGCATCTATGTTCATCAGGGATATTGGCCTGTAGTTCTCTTTTTCAGTAGAGTCTTTACCTGGTTTTGGTACCAGGGTAATGCTGGCCTCATAGAGTGAATTTGAAAGTTTTCCTTCATTTTCTATTTTTTTTAATAGTTTGAGAAGAATAGGTTTTAACTCTTTTCTAAATGTTTGGTAGAATTCACCTGTGAAACCATCTGGTTCTGGACTTTTCTTTTTTGGGAGTTTTTTTTTTTATTACTGATTCAGTTTCTTTACTAGTTATCAATGTGTTCAAATTTCCTATTTCTTCCTGATTCAGTTTTGGTAGTTTATATGTTTCTAGGAATTTATCCATTTCTTCTAGGTGGTCCAATTTGTTGGCATATAATTTTTCATAATATTCTCTTATAATTATTTGTATTTCTGTGGTATTGGTTGTTACCTCTCCTCTCTCATTTGTGATATTATTTATTTGAGTCCTTTCTCTTTTTTTCTTGATAAGTCTTGTTAGAGGTCTATCAATTTTATTGATTTTTTTTTAAAGAACCAACTCCTGGTTTCATTGATCTGTACTATTGTTTTGATTACTTTCTATATCACTTATTTCTGCTCTAATCTTTATTATTTCCTTTTTTATTTCCTTCTGACTTTATTATTTCTGCTGGCTTTAGGTTTTGTTTGTTGTCATTTTTCTAGCCCCCTTAGATGTAAGGTTAGGTTTTTTACTTGAAATTTTTCTTGCTTGAGGTAGGCTTGTATTGTTATAAACTTGTGTCTTAGAACTGCTTTTGCTGCCTTCCAAGGTTTTAGATTGTTGTGTTTTCATTTTCATTTGTTTCCATATACTTTTTAATTTCTTTTTTTTATTTCCTGGTTGACTCATTCATTATTTAGTAGCATGTTATTTAACCTCCATGTATTTGTGGTCTTTCCAGAGTTTTTCTTGTGGTTGACTTCTAGTTTCATAGCATTGTGGTCAGAAAAGATGCATGGTATGACTTCGATCTTCTTGAATTTGTTGAGACTTGTTTTGTGGGCTAATATGTGATCTATTCTGGAGAATGTTCCATGTGCACTGGAAAAAAATGTGTATTCTGCTGTTTTAGGATGGACTGTTCTGAATGTATCTGTTAAATCCATCTGTTCCAGTGTGCCCTTCAAAGCCAATATTTTCTTGTTGATTTTATGTTTAGATGATCTCTTCATAGATATAAGTGAGGTGTTAAAGTCCCCTACTATTATTGTATTATGATTGATTAGTTCCTTTATGTTTGTTATTAATTTTTTTACATATTGGGTGCTCCCATGCTGGGTGCCTAAATATTTACAATTGTTATATCTTCTTGTTGGATTGGCCTCTTTATTTTTATACAGCGTCCTTCTTTGTCTCTTATTACAGTATTTTAAAATCGCTTTTGTCCAATATAAGTACTGCTACTCCAGCTTTCTTTTGATATCCATCTGCATGATAGATGTTTCTCCATACCCTCACTTTCCATCTGCAGTTGTCTTTTAGGTCTAAAATGAATTTCTTGTAAACAGTATATATATGGGTCTTATTTTTAAGTCTATCCTGTCACCCTAGGTCTTTTGTTTGGAACATTTACTCCACTTACATTCAAAGTAACTATTGATAGATATGTATTTATTGTCGTGTTAAAATTTGTTTTGTGGTTGTTTCTGAACATTTTTCTCTAATCCTTTCTTGTGTTCTCTTTCATATTTTGCTGATTTTCTTTAGTGATATATTTGGATTTCTTGACATATTTATTAGTGGCTTTTGATATATGGTTATCATTAGGTTTGTATATAACCTCTTCTGCATATATAGCAGTCTGTATTAAGTTGATGGTCATTTAATTTTAACCCATTCTTTTCTCTTGTTCTCCCCACAGTTGTGACTTTATGAAGAAGAGGTACTGGAGTGCCCTGCAGTACTTTGTCCTCTATTCACCAGAACCCAGCACTTCAGGAGAATAGACGTTGTGTGTTGCGTATGTCCTGCTATTGTGTCCGAGTCACTTTTCCTTTCAGTGTAGTCATCTTCACTGACTCTCTGCCTGTTGTGGGGTGTGCTTGCTTTCTGCGGTGTTAGTGAGACTCAGGCAGGCTAGCTCTGACAGGACATGCATGCTGGGGAACTTGGGAGCTGGGCAACAATGTTACAAAATTTGTGCTCGGCCCCCCAAATGCTGTGGCAGCTGGGGGCTGTGCACCAGGGAAGCTGGGGCATGAGACTGAGTATGGTGTAGCCTGGCATGCAATGGTGGCTGGGGGTGTGCAGCTGGGCACAGCATGGCAGCAGCTGTACACCTGGTGGCTTTAACAAAATTTTCTCAGAGCCCAGGGCCAAGGCTACCAGGCTGTGAGTGGATGAGTCCTTAGAACTCAGGCATGTGGTTCACTGCTTGGAGGTTAGGTAGCAAGTGTGTGTGCAGTACTGCTTCCTACAGGTGACCCTGTGTCTATGCTGGGGGGCGGTGAGGGAGGAAAACGGTGCCTTCCAGCTCCCTCATTTTTTGAGAAGTCCCCCAACACACTCCTAAATCAGTATAAACAGATCTATCTCCTGTTTGCCCCCAGAGTAGTGTAAACTGCCATTTTTATGTTGCCTCTCCCCACAAGCTGCTGTCTCTAAGGGTGCAACCCAGCTATCATTCATCCTTCCAGCTCAACCGGTGCTCAGTCAACTGACTTTTAGAACTCCAGGCTCCCAGTCCCATTGGTTTTACAAACTCACAGAAGTCAGCCCCTCTGGTTTTTAAAGCCAAACGTTATGGGGTCAGTATTCCCTGTGTGAGCTCTCTGGTGCAAGGGCCCATTTCTCTTCCCTGTCTATGCATGCAGCTCTCTCCCTCATGCAGGCAGCCTACCTCCATTTTTCTGACCTTCCTAACTTTTCAGATGCAGCTTCTTCTCTATACTTAGTTTTGGAGTTTGATCTCCCAGTCTTCACTCTCCAGTTTATTGACTTGGATGTAGATGATGTCTAGTCGTAAATGTGGGGTGTGGTAAGCTCAGTGTCCTCCTACTCTGCTATCCTCCCTGAAGTCCCCTCTTCATGTGTTTTGGATAACAGTCTTTTAGTAGACACATTTTTTGCAAATATTTTCTCTCAGTCTGTTGCTTGTTTTCTCATTCTCTTGATATTCTTTCATTGAGCAGAAGTTTTTAAAATGTTTTTTAACGTTCATTTATTATTGAGAGACAGAGAGACAGAGCATGAGCAAGGGAGGGGCAGAGAGAGGAGGAGACACAGAATCTGAAGCAGGCTCCAGGCTCTGAGCTGTCAGCACAGAGCCCAACGCGGGGCTCGAACTCACAGACCGTGAGATCATGACCTGAGCTGAAGTCGGACGCTCAACCGACTGAGCCACCCAGGCGCCCCCAGAAGTTTTTAATTTTAATGCAGTCTAGCTTATTTTTTTACATAGATCATGCCTTTGGTGTTGTATCTGAAATATCATCTCCATATCCAAAAGTCATCCAGGTTTTCTCCTATGTTATCTTCCTTGAGATTTATATTTTTATGTTTTACATTTAAGTCCATGATTCATTTTGTGTTAATTTTTGTGAAGGACGTAAAATCTGTGTCTAGATTCATTTTTTTGCATGCTGATTTCCAGTGTCCTAGCACCTTTTGTTGGAAAGACTATCTTTGTTCCATTATTATCTTGGCTGCTTTGTCAAAGATTAATTGACTTTATTTATGTGGGTCTATTTCTGGGGTCTCTATTTTGTTCTAGTGAGTTATTTGTTCTTTCATCAATACCATACTATCTTGATTACTATACCTTATATACTAATTCTTGAAGTCAGGTAGTATCAGTCCTACAATTTTGTTCTTTTCTTCAATAATTTGTTGGCTATTTTGGTCTTTTGCCTCTAGATATAAATTTTAGAATCAGCTTGTCACTAACCACAAAATAACATGCAGAGATTTGGATTGGAATTGCATTGAATTTCTAGATCAAGTTGGGAAAAACAACTTGATCAAAACAACTTGGGAAAACAGGAAAAACAACTAACATTTTGACAATGTTGAGTCTTACAATCCATAATCATGGAATATCTTTACATTTATTTTTTTCTTCTTTGGTTGTGTTCATCAGAGTTTTGTAGTTTTTCTCATATAGACCATGTACATATTTTATCAGATTTATACCTAAGTATTTCTTTTGGAGAGGTGCTAACATAAATGGTATTGTGTTTTTAAATATTTATTTTATTTGAGAGAGAGAGAGACAGAGAGAGAGAGAGAGAGAGAGAGAGAGAGAGAGAGAGAATGAGTGGGGGAGGGGCAGTGAGAGGGAGGACAGAGGATCTGAAGCAGGATCCTTCCTGACAGAAGACAGGCTGATGAGGGGCTCAAACTCACAAACTGTGAGATCATGACCTGCGCTGAAGTCAGATGCTTGATCGACTGAGCCACCCAGGCACCCCACAGTGTTGTGTTGTTTTTTTTTAACTTCAAATTCTGCTCATTCACTGCTGGTATATGGGAAAGTGTTTGACTTTTGTATATTAATTTGTATTCTGCAACTTTGCCATAATCATTTATTAGTTTCAAGAATTTAAAAAAAATCAATTCTTTCTTATTATTGATTCTTTGGGATTTTCTACATAGATAATCATGCCATCTGTGAAAAAAAGAGTTTTATTTAATCCTTCCCAATCTGTTTACTTTTTCTTTCCTTTTCTTGTCTTATTGCACTAGCTAGAACTCGCAGTACAATGTTGAAAGAAGTGGTAAGATGGGACATTATTGCTTTATATCTGCTCTTAGTGGGAAGGCCTCAAGTTTCTCAACATTAGTATGATATTTGTTGTAGGCTTTTTGTAGGTATTCTTTATTAAGTTGAAGAAGTTCCCTGTATTCTTAGTTTACTAAGAGTTTTTATCATGAATGGGTGATGAATGTTGTCAAATGCTTTTCCTGCATCTACTGATATGACCACATGATTTTTTTGGTTAGCCTGTTGATGTGATGGATTACATTAATTGATTTTGAACCAGCCTTGCATACTTGGATAACCCCCATTTGGTTGTGGTGTATAATTTTTTCCATATATTGTTAGATGTAATTTACTAATGTTTTGTGAAGGATTTTTGCATCTGTGTACATGGAAGATATTGGTCTATAGTTTTATTTTTTTGTAATGTCTCTGCAAAGTTTTCACATTAGGGTAATGCTGGCCTCATAAAATGGGTTACATTTTCCCATGCTTCTGTTTCCTTTGCTTCTATCCTTTGAAGGAGGTTGTAGATAATGGGTATAACTTCTTCCTTAAATATTTGGTAGAATTTACCAGTGAACCATCTGGGCCTGGTGCTTTCTGCTTTGGAAACTTATTAATAATTGATTCAATTTCTTTAGAAGATATAGGCCTATTCAGATCATCTATTCTTTCTTGTGTGAGTTTTGGAAATTTTTGTCTTTCAAGGAATTGGCCCAGTTCATCTGGATTATCAAATTTTGGGCATACAGTTATTTGTAATATTCCTTTATTATTCTTATCAAATTTTGGGCATACAGTTATTTGTAGTAGTCCTTTATTATTCTTTTAATGTCTATGGGGTCTGTTGTGATGTACCTCGTTCATTACTGATATTAGTAATTTGTGCCCTCTCTCCTTTTTTCTTAGTTAGCTTTGTTAGAAGTTTATTGATTTTATTATCTTTTCAAAGAACCACCTTTTAGTTTCATTGATTTTATAAAATTTTTTGGTGTTTATTTATGTTAGAGAAAGAGAGAGAGAGAGCAAGCAGGTGGAAAGGCAGAGAAAGGAGACACAGAATCCAAAACAGGCTCTAGGCTCTGAGCTGTGAGCATAGAGCCTGACGTGGGGCTTGAACTCATGGACCACGAAATCGTGATCTGAGCTGAAGGTGGAAGCGCAACCGACTGAACCACCCAGGTGCCCCTCATTGATTTTCTTTATAGATTTCCTGTTTTCAATTTCATTGCTTTCTTCTCTAATTCTTATAATGTGTTGATGTTATAGGGAGGCAGGGTTCTCACTGAGTAAGAAGGGACATTCCAATAGCAAACAGGAAAGGCAAGAAAAAAGAACCCTGTGGGAATGTATTGGAATCAGAGGTGTCAGCATGTACTTTGATTTCTAAAATGCATATGTATTTTTCTAGACATGTATGCGCATATATACATGTATACATATTTACATGTGTGTATGTACATGTGTATGTGCATACATATATTCCTACCACTAACCATGGAAAGGATTTAGAGGCAAAGACACCCCAGTTACAATGAGCAGACCTAGCACCTTAGTCTGTCTCTAAAATTTTCCATTACAGGGATCTTTAGAGAAATGGCTGATTTTAGGTTTGAGACAGGGAATATATGAGATGAATGTGGAATATCCTGTCATGTGTCATAAATTAAGAAATACAATTATTTTTTTCCCTCAACTATCTTAGAGTTGCATACATCTTGGCTCTTTACACCAAATACAGTAAAACCTTGCATTGTGAGTAACTTGTTCTGTGAGTGTTCACAAGATGAGCAAACATTTCTAATCAATTTTAACTTGATAAACAAGCAATGTCTGGCAATACAAGTAGTATGTGTTGCCAAACGTCACATGATCACAACTGAGCCAATGGTTCTTGAAATTTGCTTTGATATGCAAGTGCTTTGGATTACAAGAACATTTTTGGAAGGAATTACGCTCACAAACCAAGGTTTTACTGTACTTCATGAGTATTTCTCAAGCATAGGAATATTATTTGACATAATCAGAGTATAGTTATCAACTATAATAAATGTAACACTGCTTCAATATCTAATCGACCATCTGAATTCCAATTTTGTAAAGTATATGCATACTTTCCCTACCATACAGAACAGTTCTAGGATCAATTATTGTATTTGGTTTTCATGTCTCTATCCATCTTTAACTTGGACCATTCCCATAGTATTTGTGTGTGTGTGTGTGTGCGTGTGTGTGAGACTCAATTTTAAAAAGAATTATCTCTCTCTCCTCACTTTTTAAAATAGAACATTCCTTATTTGGGATTTGTCTAATATTTCCTCATGATTAGGTTCAGCTTATATGTACTTTACTGCACTACTGCATAAATGAATATTACACAAGTTCAGAGTATCACATCCAAAGGAATATAATGTCCATCTGCCATTCATTGGTGATGTTAATTGGGATCATCTGATCTAAGTGTTGCTTTATTTCCACACTATTTAGTTACTATTTTCCCCTTGCTACCTATAAACATCCTGTAGAAAAACACTTTAAAACCATGCAAATGTCCTGCTTCTCTTGAAAAGGTCCCCTCAGATTTAGCATTCCTTGATGATTCTTGCATGATCAGGCTTTACAATGGTACACACAATATATCTATAAATATTTTTATATGTAAATCTGTATCCATATTATGTTAAATGTGGGTTATTATTGTTGTTTCCAGCTCTAATCCATTGCTGCATAGGTCATTCTAGGATCATCCCCCTTGCCATACTGTAAATGTCCACTCAGACAGTGAGAAATCTGACTCCCACCATTTGCCATCTATTTACTTAATTGTTCAATTCCCGATACGTGTGTATCAGTTTCAGAATTGCTAACCCATATCCAATGAGAAGTAACTTATTTTCTAGACTACAGTACATTTTGTCTTCAGTCTTAAAGATTCCATTAAGTTTCAAAGTTAAAATTTTTTTAATGTTTATTTTTGAGAGGGAGGGGGAAGGGGCAGAGAAAGACACACACACACACACACACACACACACAGAATCCGAAGCAGGCTCCAGGCTCTGAGGTGTCAACACAAAGCCTGATGTGGGGCTCGAACCCACAAACCGTGAGATCATGATCTGAGCTAAAGTCAGATACTTAACCAACTGAGCCACCCAGCTGCCCCAGAGTTCTAAAGTTATTTAGGTCATCACCTTTTTCCCCAAGCCCCCACAGAGAGGTCGTTTCATACATTTGTAAGGCAGTTAAATTTTTTTGTCACAGTTTACATTCTTTCTTGGGATTTCCTGACCTTTTCAATGATTTTTTAAATTGACATGCATTCAAGTTCACTTTTCATTGTAAAGTTCTATAGGTTTTGACAAATACATTATGTCATTATCCACCATTATGGTATCATACAGAATAAATTCACCATCCTAAAAGTCCCTTGTACTCCACCTATTTATTTCTCCCCCACCCTTCATGAACCCCAGGTAACCACTGATCCTTTTATTATCTCTATAGTTTTTCCTTTTCCAGAGTGTCAAAAATTGGAATCATACAGTATGTAGGTTTTACAGATGGCTTTTTTTTTCACTCAACATATGGACTACATGGACTGGTGGAAGGGAGCCAAGGCGGTGGAGGGGCAGCCCGCCCAACAAGGCAGAGTCTGGCTCACAAAAGCGGAGGGGCTGGACTGCGTGAGTTCTGACAGCCAGTGGGACTTAACATCTGGAATGTTAAAAGTCAACAGCTCTGCTTGGAGAGTGGGAGGGCAAGAGGACACCGAGAGGGAGAGCTGAGCTCCGGAAGACAGCTCAGCTCAGCGGGGAACAAAGGCGCTGGCCAGCACGATCTCCCTCTCCCATCTCCCAGACGAAATCCCAAAGGTAAACAGTTCCCATCACCGAACTTGTGTGCACCCCGCAAACACCCAAAGCTGTGCTTCTGTGGATCCATCCCTCCGATGGGTCTGCCTCCCTCCTGGTGTTGCAGGGCCCCTCCCACAGGGGACCACCCACGGCAAAGCCAGCTGAGCTGCCCCTCCCACCCATGTGCACCTTGCAGATCCACCCCAGCTAATACGCAGGATCCCATCAAAGCAGCACCACAAGCCTGGCAGTGTGCAAGCAGCCCAAACAGGGGCCACACAGCTCCACAGTGAGTCCTTCCCCTGGGAGAGGGGAAAATAAGGTACAGACCAGCCTGACTGTGGCCCCAGTGGTGGGCTGGGTACAGACATCGGGTCTGACTGTGGCCCCGAGCACCAACACAAGTTACTCCAGACAGCACAGGGGAAGTGCCCCGCAGTTCTGTGCCACTCCAGGGACTATCCAACATGATGAAACAGAAGAATTCTCCTCAAAAGAAACTCCAGGAAGTAGCAACAGCTAACGAATTGATCAAAACCGATTTAAGCAATATAACGGACCATGAATTTAGAATAATAGTCATAAAATTAATTGCTGGACTTGAAAAAAGTATAGATGACAGCAGAGAATCTATTACTACAGAGATCAAGGGACTAAGAAATAGTCACGAGGAGCTAAAAAATGCTATAAATGAGGTGCAAAATAAAATGGAGATGGCCGCAGCTCAGATTGAAGAGGCAGAGGAGAGAATAGGTGAATTAGAAGATAAAATTATGGAAAAAGAGGAAGCTGAGAAAAAGAGATTAAAAAATCCAGGAATATGAGGGGAGAATTAGAGAACTAAGTGATGCAATCAAGCACAACAATATCTGTATAATAGGGATTCTGGAAGAGGAAGAGAGAGAGAAAGGGGCTGAAGGGGTACTTGAACAAATCATAGCTGAGAACTTCCCTGATCTGGGGAAGGAAACAGGCATTGAAATCCAAGAGACATAGAGAACTCCCATCAGATGTAACTTGAATCAATCTTCTATGCGACATATCATAGTGAAACTGGCAAAATACAAGGATAAAGAGACAATTCTGAAAGCAGCTAGGGATAAACATGCTCTAAGATATAAAGGGAGACTGATAAGACCAATGACGGATCTATCTACTAAAACTTGGCAGGCCAGAAAGGAATGGCAGGAAATCTTCAATGTGATGAACAGAAAAAAATATGCAGCTGAGAATCCTTTATCCAGCAAGTCTGTCATTCAGAATAGGAGAGATAAAGGTCTTCCCAAACAAAACCTGAAGGAATTCATCACCACTAAACCAGCCTTACAAGAGATCCTGAGGGGGACTCTGTGAGTGAAATGTCGCGAGGACCACAAAGCACCAGAGACATCACTACAAGCATGAAACCTACAGACATCACAATGACTCTAAACCCATATCTTTCTATAATAACACTGAATGTAAATGGACTAAATGCTCCAACCAAAAGACATAGGATATCAGGATGGATAAAAAAACAAGACCCATCTATTTGCTGTCTACAAGAGACTCATTTTAGACCTGAGGACACTTTCAGATTGAAAGTGAGGGGATGGAGAACTATCTATCATGCTATGGGAAGTCAAAAGAAAGCTGGAGTAGCCATACTTATATTAGACAAACTAGACTTTAAATTAAAGGCTGTAACAAGACATGAAGAAGGGCATTATATAATAATCACAGGGTCTATCCATCAGGAAGAGCTAACAATTATAAATGTCTATGTGCCGAATACAGAAGCTCCCAAATATATAAAACAATCACAAATGTAAGCAACCTTATTGACAAGAATGTGGTAATTGCAGGGGACTTTAATACTCCACTTACAACAATGGATAGATCATCTAGACACAGGATCAATAAAGAAACAAGGGCCCTGAATGACACATTGGACCAGATGGACTTGACAGATATATTTAGAACTCTGCATCCCAAAGCAACAGAATATACTTTCTTCTCGAGTGAACATGGAACATTCTCCAAGATAGATCACATACTGGGTCACAAAACAGCCCTTTATAAGTATACAAGAATTGAGATCATACCATGCATACTTTCAGACCACAAAGCTATGAAGCTTGAAGTCAACCACAGGAAAAAGTCTGGAAAACCTCCAAAAGCATGGAGGTTAAAGAACACCTTACTAAAGAATGAATGGGCCAACCAGGCAATTAGAGAAGAAATTTAAAAAATACATGGAAACAAATGAAAATGAAAATACAACAATCCAAATGCTTTGGGATGCAGCGAAGGCAGTCCTGAGGGAAAATATATTGCAATCCAGGCCTATCTCAAGAAATGAGAAAAATCCCAAATACAAAATCTAACAGTACACCTAAAGGAACTAGAAGCAGAACAGCAAAGACACCCCAACCCAGGAGAAGAAGAGAAATAATAAAGATCAGAGCAGAAATAAACAATATAGAATCTAAAAAAAACTGTAGAGCAGATCAATGAAACCAAGAGTTGGTTTTTTGAAAAATGAAACAAAATTGTTAACCCTCTAGCCAGCCTTCTCAAAAAGAAAAGGGAGAGGACCCATAAAGATAAAATCATGAATGAAAATGGAATTATTACAACCAATCCCTCAGAAATATGAGAAATCATCAGGGAATACTATGAAAAATTACATGCCAACAAACTGGACAACCTGGAAGAAATGGACAAATTTCTAAGCGTCCACACAGTTCCAAAACTCAAACAGGAAGAAATAGAAAGCTTGAACAGACCCATAACCAGCGAAGATATTGAATCAATTATCAAAAATCTCCCAACAAATAAGAGTCCAGGACCAGATGGCTTCCCAGGGGAGTTCTACCAGACATTTAAAGCAGAGATAATACCTATCCTTCTCAAGCTATTCCAAAAAACAGAAAGGGAAGGAAAACTTCCAGACTCATTCTAGGAAGCCAGTAGTACTTTGATTCCTAAACCACACAGAGACCCAGTAAAAAAAGAGAACTACAGGCCAATATCCCTGATGAATATGGATGCAAAAATTTCAGTAAGATACTAGCAAATCGAATTCAACAGCATATAAAAAGAATTATTCACCATGATCAAGTGGGATTCATTCCTGGGATGCAGGGCTGGTTCAACATTCACAAATCAATCAACATGATACATCACATTAATAAAAGAAAAGATAAGAGCCATATGATCCTGTCAATCGATGCAGAACAAGCATTTGACAAAATTCAGCATCCTTCCTTAATAAAAACCCTCGAGAAAGTCGGGATAGAAGGAACATACTTAAACATCATAAAAGCCATTTATGAAAAGCCCACAGCTAATATCCTGAATGGGGAAAAACTGAGAGCTTTCGCCCTGAGATCAGGAACACGACAGGGATGTCCACTCTCACCTCTGTTGTTCAACATAGTGTTGGAAGTGCTAGCATCAGCAATCAGACAACAAAAGGAAATCAAAGGCATCAAAATTGGCAATGATGATGTCAAGCTTTCACCTTTTGCAGATGACATGATAATATATATGGAAAATCCGATAGACTCCACCAAAAGTCTGCTACAACTGATACATGAATTCAGCAAAGTCGCAGGATACAAAATTAATGTACATAAATCAGTTACATTCTTATACACTAATTATGAAGCAACAGAAAGACACATAAAGAAACTGATCCCATTCACAATTGCACCAAGAATCATAAAATACCTAGGAATAAACCTAACCAAAGATGTAAAAGATCCGTATGCTGAAAACTATAGAAAGCTTATGAAGGTAATTGAAGAAGACATAAAGAAATGGAAAAACATTAGGTGCTCATGGATTGGAAGAATAAATATTGTTAAAATGTCAATATTACCCAAAGCTCTCTACACATCCAATGCAATCCCAATCAAAATTGCACCAGCATTCTTCTCAAAGCTAGAACAAGCAATCACAAAATTTGTATGGAACCACAAAAGGCCCCGAACAGCCAAAGTAATTTTGAAGAAGAAGATGAAAGCAGGAGGCATCACAATCCCAGACTTTAGCCTCTACTACAAAGCTGTAATCATCAAGACAGCATGGTATTGGCACAAAAACAGACACATAAGACTGATGGAATAGAATAGAGACTCCAGAATTAGACCCACAAAAGTATGGCCAACTAATCTTTGACAGAGCAGGAAAGAATATCCAATGGAAAAAAGACAGTCTCTTTAACAAATGGTGCTGGGAGAACTGGACAGCAACAGGCAGAAGAATGAAACTAGACCACTTTCTTACACCATTCACAAAAATAAACTCAAAATGGGTAAATGACCTGAATGTGAGACAGGAAACCATCAAAATCCTAGAGGAGAAAGCAGGAGAAAAACTTCTCTGACATCAGCCACAGCAATTTCCTACTTGACACATCCCCAAATGCAAGGGAATTGAAAGCAAAAATGAACTATTGGGACCTCATGAAGATAAAAAGCTTCTGCACTGCCAAGGAAACAATCAACAAAACGAAAAGGCAACCAATGGAATGGGAAAAGATTTTTGCAAATGACATATCTGACAAAGGGCTAGTATCCAAAATCTATAAAGAGCTCACCAAACTCCACACCCAAAAAACAAATAATCCAGTGAAGAAATGGGCAGAAAACATGAATAGACACTTCTCTAAAGAAGACATCCAGATAGCCAACAGGCACATGAAAAGATGCTCAACGTCGCTCCTCATCAGGGAAATACA
Source organism: Neofelis nebulosa (assembly GCF_028018385.1). NCBI lineage: Eukaryota > Metazoa > Chordata > Mammalia > Carnivora > Felidae > Neofelis > Neofelis nebulosa. The sequence continues at coordinate 87,436,580 of NC_080800.1, forward strand.
AATCAAAACCATACTCAGATATCACCTCACGCCAGTCAGAGTGGCCAAAATGAACAAATCAGGAGACTATTGATGCTGGAGAGGATGTGGAAAAACGGGAACCTTCTTGCACTGTTGGTGGGAATGCAAACTGGTACAGCCGCTCTGCAAAACAGTGTGGAGGTTCCTCAGAAAATTAAAAATAGACCTACCCTATGACCCAGCAATAGCACTGCTAGGAATTTACCCAAGGGATACAGGAGTGCTGATACAAAGGGGCACTTGTACCACAATGTTTATAGCAGCACTCTCAACAATAGCCAAATTATGGAAAGAGCCTAAATGTCCATCAACTGATAAATGGATCTAGAAATTGTGGCTTATATACACAATGGAATACTACATGGCAATGAGAAAGAATGAAATATGGCCTTTTGTAGCAACGTGGATGGAACTGGAGAGTGTGATGCTAAGTGAAATAAGTCATACAGAGAAAGACAGATACCATATGTTTTCACTCTTATGTGGATCCTGGGAAACTTAACAGAAGACCATGGGGGAGGGGAAGAAAAAAAAAAGAGGTTAGAGAGGGAGGGAGGCAAACCATAAGAGACTGTTAAAAACTGAGAACAAACTGAGGGTTGATGGGGGGTGGGAGGGAGGGGAGGGTGGGTGATGGGTATTGAGGAGGGCACCTTTTGGGATGAGCACTGGGTGTTGTATGGAAACCAATTTGACAATAAATTTCATATTAAAAAAAAAGAAATATGCACTTAAGATTCCTTTGTGTTTTTCGCAGCTTGATCACTACTTCCTTTTACCAGTGAATAATATTCCATGTATAGATATACTACAATTTGTTTATTTATTCATCTATTGAATGGCATCTCGGCTGCTTCCAGTTTCTGGCAATTATGAATAAAGCTGCTGTAAAGATTTACGTGCAGGTTTTTGTGTAGACATAAGTTTTCATCTCAATTGGGTAAATACTTCTGCTCCTTTTCTACTCCTTTTTCTTTCTCCTTTTTTCTTCTGAGATTACACTTTTGTAATGGTACCAAGTCCTTGGATACTCTATTCTTTTTTCCCCATTTTCTTTCCTTATGCATTTCAGTTTGGGTAGTTTCTATCGACATATCTTCAAGCTCACTGATTATTTTTCCTTGGCCCCTTAGGTGAGATAGGAAGTCCATATGGTGCTGGAGTTGGTTAACTGCTCTTCTCTCAGGTAGAAAAGTTATGATGCAATCTTTCCAATGGATAGTAAGGCTTTGTTTTGGAGAAACTTCTGAGAATGTTTTTAAATGGTTACTTTTCCCTTTCCCCTGTGAGAAGTAAGGTGATTTTTCTCAGATCTTTATCTTGATAATCTGCTTGGCTTCTCTTTCTTTTTCTTTCTTTCTTTCTTTCTTTCTTTCTTTCTTTCTTCTTCCTTTCTTCTTTCTTTCTTAGGGGACATAAACATTTATATCATCAAAGTGCTTGCATAATCAAAAGTACAATAATAAGGATAAAAATGTCTCCTATTTCTTTTAGAAAAAAGTACTTTACAAGCTTGCTACATCTTTTCTTGAAGGTATAATGTGTAAAAATGTAGAGGTGCTCCTAATACTGGGTCCCCAGAAGGTTTTCACTGTAAAGCTAATCCACACTCAGCCTCCAGCAATTTGTTGAAATTATCATGTAAGTGTCCTTATCAACTTGTGGCTCCAGTGCATTCTGTTCCATATAAGCTAGTTTTGTCTGTGATTCTCTGTATTTGCCTGTGTCTCTAGATTTTGGAGTGGCAGCTTGCCACTCAATTCTCTGATAGGTCTTAGGTCATTGCTTTTTAGTTTGTTCATCTTTTTGCCTATTGTTAAGATGGGAGTGATGACTTCCAAACTATTTAGACTTCAGAGCTGTAACAAGAAGTCTTAAATTATTTTGTTTATTTCTGTTTGTGTTGCCATTTTCCAGTAGAAGAGTCTAAAAGTTAAATATTCTTCTAAGAAAATATTTTTCAAGGAAAATTGAATTACTTGTTTTAAACACAGTTTATTTTATTTTTTTGATAGTATTTGTTGAAATCCATCTTGAAATTGATTAAAATTATAGTCTCCTCTTATACATTGGACAGACTATCCTTTTTCTTTCTTCCCTTCATTCCTTTCATTCATTCATTTATTCACTATTGGCCATGATTACAATTCATCACATGTTTATTTTTCAAACTTAAGTTTTAAAAGTTATTCTTCCTTCTAGAGCAAGAAGTTGTAAAATATTCTCAAAAACAAGAAGGATTGACACCTATTATTAAAGGTTACAGGGGTGCCTGGGTGGCTCATTTAAGTGTCTGACTCTTGATTTTGGTTCAGGTCATGATCTCACGGTTTGAGTCAGGTTCTGAGCTGACAGCAGGGAGCCTGCTAGGGATTCTGTCTCTTTCTTATTCTGCCCCTCCCCCATGCATGCTCTCTCTGTCTCTGACTCTCTCTCTCTCTCAAAGTAAATAAATAAACTTTAAAAAGAGCTACAGAGTTTGAGAAATTTTAGTTCCTCTTGACCTTGGTATATGTTACATGGTGGCCCCAACTCTACAGTTCTACCTTGATAGAATGAGATGCTTCTCTAAGGAAGAAAAGAAAGGCATAAAGAAAAAGGTGGAAATAATCATCTTTGTTTTTAATTAAAGGCAGTTGTTCGTCTCTGGAATTTTAATTTTAGATCTCAATATTTTACATTTTTATATTTGTGTGTACTCCAAAATAATATGAGATTTACAGCAAAACTTCCAACATTATTCTTGAACCCAGATAAATACAGCCTCTGTGACTATAAGTTTTGCACATTACTTAAGCTGGAATTCCTATATTGGAAATGCATACCTATGAGCATTTATAGAGGCCATGATATCTATAAATTTTCAGATCAAAGTGATGGATGTTCCCCTGCATCATCCTTGAGGACTGTGAAGAAATAGTGTTAGTAGGAACTTAGCAGACAGGGGTTGGGGGTTCTTTCAGTCTAGCTGCCATGTCCAGCTCTTGAGAGAGGTACTCTAGTGCTTGTCCTCTGAGGATGGGTTTTGACACATTAATGTACAATGATGACATTAATTCAGTATATCTTGAGCTTGGAATAAAGGAGAGCTAATTCCAGTTACATGCCAGTTAGAAGGCATGTTACCCTTGGTGGCAAGGTGATATAGGAGATGTGAGAAAGTTTAGAGATTACCTCTGGTTTGATACTTGAAAAGCTGGATGGTTCTTTGCCCTTTGGCACAGTCAAAAAGGGAGTTGGTGATCCAGAAGACAGATATTTAGAAATAATAAATAATGAAGCAAAAATAGGTAGAAATATGAACCAGAGGTTAAGATGTTGGACATTAGACATGAAAAAGCTTAATATACATGTAGCAGGAGTCCTAGAGAGAATGAATGAAGAAACCTTTTTTGAAGCAATGATGGCTGAGAATCAATTATATTCCTATATATCTTCGTTAGCAATTTAAAAATAAAAACTTTTTAAAGACTATAATGAGCCTAGGAATTGTGAGAGAAAAGTATTTAAACTTCACTCTTTTAGAAAAACATAAAATCAGAAATAAGAGTTCTCAATTAGAAATGGAAAGCAGCTTTTTATTCTTTATTATTTTTATTTTTTAAAAGGCTTCATTTCTTTTGTGCAGTTTTAGGTTCATAGCAAAATTAAGAAGGCAGCACAGAGGTTTCTGAAATACTCCCTGCATCCACATATACAAAGCCTCTCTCCTTATCATTATCCCCCACCAGAGTAATATATTTGTTATAATTGGTGAACCTACACAGATACATCATAATCTGGAGTCCATAGTTTACATTGTTATTTATTCTTGGTGTTGTACATCCTATCAATTTGGACAAGTCTATAATGATGTGTATCCATCATTATATTATCATACAGAGTATTGTCACCGCCCTAAAAATCCTCTGTGTTCCACCTATTCATCCCTTCCTCCCAAAACTCCTGGCAACCACTGGTCTTTTTACTGTCTTCATAATTCTGACTTTTCCAGAGTGTTATATAGTTGGAATCATTCAGAATGTTATACAGTTGGAATCATTCATTAGGCAGACCTTTCAGATTGGCTTCTTTCACTTAGCAACATGCATTCAAGTTTCCTCCATGTCATCTCATGGCTTGAAAGCTTTTCCTTTCCAGTGCTGAGTAATATTCCGTTACCTACATGTGCCACAGTTTCTTTTTTTTTTTTTTTTTTTCAACATTTTTTATTTATTTTTGGAACAGAGAGAGACAGAGCATGAACGGGGGAGGGGCAGAGAAAGAGGGAGACACAGAATCGGAAACAGGCTCCAGGCTCCGAGCCATCAGCCCAGAGCCTGACGCGGGGCTCGAACTCACGGACCGCGAGATCGTGACCTGGCTGAAGTCGGACGCTTAACCGACTGCGCCACCCAGGCGCCCCATGTGCCACAGTTTCTTAATCCATTCACCTACTGAAGGACATCTTGGTTGCTTTCAAGTTTTGGCAATTATTTTAAAGCTGCTATAAACATCTGGTGCAGGGTTTGGGGTGGATATAAGTTTTCAACTCATTTGGGTAAATATCAAGGAACATGATTGATCACATGGTAAAGATATGCTTAGTTTTGTAAGAAACTGCCAAACTATCTTCCAAATTGGCTGTACCATTTTGCATGTCCACCTATTATAAATGAGAGCTCCTGTTGTTCCACATCTTTGTCAGCATTTGATGTCATCTTTTAATATTTTTTAAAGCATTTGCTAGCTAGATATTGGAGGCCAAGGAAATTTCTCAAGATGATTACATTTTTTAAATGTTTATGTATTTATTTTGAGAGGGGGAAGGACAGAAGGAGACTGCGAGTGAGAATCTCAAGCAAGCTCTGCACTATCAGTGCAGAGCTCGATCTCAGGAACTGTGAAACCATGACCTGAGCAGAAGTCTAGAGTCCCACGTTAATCCAACTGAGCCACCCATGTGCTCCAAGACAATTGCATTTTTGCTTTGAAGTTATTCTCAGTCTCCCAACACTCAAGGATAAAAAGTAAGAATTCTCCTAGTGCTACTAACTTTCAATTAATTCCTTGAAACCTACATTTAATTAAACTTTTATGATTTATTTGTTTCAAATACTTGTGAGGCAATGTTCAAATAAACAGAATATGGATTTATAAATACTAATTGATGTAAAAAATTCAAGAGATGCTATAAAAAGTGAAAGACAAGACACAAACTGAAGAATTATAAAACCATGGAATAGATTTACACACAGAATAAAGAGAAATAATAATTCAACAGGACAAACAGCCCAATAGGAAATTGTGCCAAAGATGAAATTTGGTACTTCACAGAAGATGCCCAACTGGATAAGAAGCATGTAAAAAATACTCAACCTTGCTACTAATTGGGTAAAAGCATATTAAAATGATTGTTAATTTTATAGCCATCATTGAAAAGACAATCAATGACTGATAACATCAAGTGTGGTGGCCAATGTTGGGAAGTAGGAACTCACATACTCATTGTGGGAGTGTAAATTGGTTTAACCACTTTAGAAAGCCATTCAGAAACACTTAATAAGCATTCCCTAAAGCTCAGAAATTACACTTCTAAGATTAAGCACTACCTAAGTCTCAGTAATTACACTTGTAGATGTGTGAATATAATCTCTAAATTACAGACAGGGGATGCCGTTGTGAAAAAGTGAGGAGTACAGAAATTGCCAAGTAATTACAACATAGCATGATCAATACTAAAATGAAGGCAGTACAAAATGCCATTGGAGTATCCAAGAGGAAGAACCTCCATTTTTCCGTGGAAAAATTGAGACAGGTTAATTAAGTTATTCTCAAGTTCACATAGATGGGAAGAGCTGGAGGAAGGGATTCCTCTCAAGTTTTCTAATTCCAGGTATCCAACATGTTTATCCAGCATGCAGTTATGTGCCATATATTAAAGTCCTTCTCTGTTTAAAATAGGCCTGGTACAGTCTTACATTGTTCTCTAAAATTACCCAAGTGTGAATGTGCCAATTTCTTCTTGACTGAAATCTGTTAATATAAGGTATTTTCATTCAACTTTATTGTGACTAAATCCACTGTTCTCTTGGTGCATTCAAAGGGTTTCCATAGTGAGGAGCACAGGATTTAATGATACAGTAATCTCTGCTTTGTATGGCAGAGATCCATTCCATTGAAAAATTATATATTCAGTGAGTATCACAAACACGGCAGGTATTATATCAAATATATTTGAGTCTCAGTTCTAGGAGTCTACATGGTATTCTCTAGGAAAGAATGGCTCTTTTTATTTGGATAAAGTATAATTTCTGACAAAATATGCAGCTTTGGGAGGCACACAAAGAGCTCCTGATGAAGAAAGGGGACTCCTCCCTGGTCATCTACTGTAGCCAACCTAAACCCTATTGATCAGTCGAGAGACACAGGTCCTCACCAAATCACCTCAAAACCTAATGATCTAGTAGCTTTTCATTAAAAAGTTTATTTTTGAGAGAGGGAGAGAGCGAAAGTCGGGGAGGGGAAGAGAGAAAGAGAGAGAGAATCTAAGCAGGTTCTGCACTGTCAGCGTGAGCCCAAGGTGGGGCTTGAACTCACTAACTGTGAGATCATGACCTGAGCTGAAACCAAGAGTCTGACGCTTAACCAACTGAGCCACCCAGCCACCCTGCTCTAGTAGCTTTTATAGTAAATTGACATGTCTCATTCCTATCATGTCAACATGGAATGTTTATTGTTTTGTGAGTTTTTCATTCTGATTTCTCCTTAAGTTTTCCTTTAAAAACACATGAATTGGGGTGCCTGGGTGACTCTGCTGGTTGAGCTACCGACTCTTGATTTTGGCTCAGGTCATGATCCTAGGGTTGTGGGATTGAGCTCCGCGTTGGGCTCCACACTCAGTTTTCTCTCACCCTCTCCCCCACTTGCTCTTTTTCTCAAATAAAAACGATGTAAAAACACATGAATCAATTGTCAGGATGTGTTCATTAATTTTAGTTGTGTTTTCTTTTCTGTATGTCACTGATGTCCAAACTTACTGGACTGAATACCTATAGGTGCTGCATTACTGAAATTTGCAGTCAAATTTTTATTTGGTTAAAAATTATAGTTATGCAGGATTCCATCTCATCTGACATGGGAATTATAGAGAAGATTTCTGAGTGTTTGATGTGAGACGCCAAGGAGGATGAGTGAGCAATGGTGAAGCTGTGGCTTGGATTCAGGAAAAGAGGAAATAAGTTTGAAGATCCCATTTCTGAAACTGGTAATTCAGATGGATGGCATTTTATTTTTTCATATTAAACTTGTAGCTTTATTTAGGTTTGATTTTAACAAATGTGTCGGGGAGAGAGCCCACAGGAAATGGTGACGCCCATGGCAAGTGGATAGAATTTTAAATCCCATTTACTAGCTTGTTATTTCCCAGAGTATGATTGCCTTTGGAGAAAGGGTTTCTAAGGGGTAATTGGACTCTCTAAGGTGTATGATGAGACAAACACTCAACACTTGCAATGTGGAGCATGTTGTCTCAGTAAGGATCATTTGATTAGAACTGAAGGACCAAGACCCAATCAAGCTAGTTGTGGAAAGAAAGTGGTGGCTATAAGGATACTTGTAGACTCAGGATTCAAACCCCATCCTTTTCAGGTTAAGCCTGGAGTACAAAGTCTAGAAATTCTGCTCTTAAGTTCCCTCTAACTCTCTCAGATTCAAATCTGCTCTTCAGTCAAGCATCCACTTTGTCTAAACCTATGTCTCTTTCTTAAGAGTCTGTTTTCCATTTAACGACCCCCCCCCCACACACACACCTTTTGCGAACCTCTGTCTTGGCTTACCGCTGTTCACAAAAGGAACTGACCTTGATGTAAGAATTGGCTCTGCTCCAAAGGCCAAAGCAACTGTACCACACCTCTGAAGGGAATACAGCCAGGTTCCCAGAGGAATTTTCTCTATTCAGTGTCTGAACGCCAACAAAAACTGGCAGTTCAGTCTAAGACTTTCCTAAGAACCTAATGGAGTTGGTTAGCAGACAGGCATCCATAGAAATGTTTTAGAGAAGAAGTTGGGAACATGTGCTTTTTGTTCTAATTGTGGATCTTCTTGGCCTCTTTTAGATCCAATCTAAAAGTATAATATTAATAATAGTTATAATTTCTATATGTACTAATAGGCAAAGCACATTTCCCAGGGTCTGGCACATAAAAATTGCTTAGAACTATGGGGTATCACTTATACTCATGCACAAAAATGGCTACAAAACAAGGACATCTTTCAGATCAAGATTGCCAACTTCATCTTTATCCTCCCCACTTCATATCCAGTACCTGGAATCTACTTAGAATTCAGTCATGCACATGCATCTAATTATAGGTCATTTCCCATCATTATTATTGTCTTGGTCTTGTGGTTTTATGGAATTGAGGCTGTTAGCTGTTCCTCAACAGAGTATGAAGCTGACTGGTCTTCCCATAACTCTTAGGAGACAGTCCAAGGTCTTTACAACTCCTAAATTGACCTTCACCTCAATGAAAACAGCCTTTGATGGCTGTTTGATGGCTGCTTATTTATATAAGCTGTTTATGGCTTATATGTGACCCAAACCAGCTATCTTATCTATAGGGCACCCTCTTCCACATGCCAGTATCTTAGCCACTTTTACAGGCAATAATCCTAATTGCTACAACTTTACTAGGAATTCTGAAGCTGATCAAATCATAAAGCTACAGTCAGTAGGGGCATATAGGGTAGTTGTGGATCTCATCAAACTTGTTTTTGTGTGTTTGTGTGTGAGCAGTTTTTTAACTGAGATACAAATAACACAAAATTTATCATTTTAATATATAAAAGTTTTTAGTATGTTTACAATGTTGTAAACATGACCAATATTTAATTCCAGAACATTTTCATCATTCCAAGAGGAAACTTATTACCTGTTAGCAGTCACTCTCAATTCCTCTCCCCTTCATTCCCTAGAAACCACTAATCTACTTTTGATCCTTATAGATTTACCTATTCTGGACATTTTATATACATTGAATCATATAATACGTGGCCTGGGTTCTTTCATTTAGCATAGTAATTTTAGGGTTAAACCAAATGTAGCATGCATTCATTCCTTTTTATGGCTGAATAATATTTCATTGTACAAATACAACACATTTTGCTTATCCATTTATCAGTTGATGGACATTTGGATTGTTTCCATTTTTTAAGCTATGAATAATAATGTTTATAACTCCTTATGAATGCAGTCCATTTTGCTCCCTGTGATATGGGAAGGTAGGCTGATATTTTCAAGGCTATCCTGATCTGGAAAATGAAGGATAGAGCTAGAGAAAGTTAAAATGCCACAAAACTTGCCATTCTTACTGAGAATAAGCTGTTTTTCTTGAATAAGTGCTCCCAATGTTATTGAAAGCTTTGTTAAGTTTTGAGGTTACCTAAAAAGTTGATTCTGACAGTTTTGCTGGTTTTATAATTGTTTTTATGGAGGGGCAAAATTCTGGGGTTTTCATTTTTTGCTGATATCCCACATCAAGTGTTAAATAAAAATAGTTCACATCTACCTGGAGAAGATTTGGTAACTGGATAAGTCAAAGAAATCAAATTCTTTTGTCCCCAAGATGCAAAAGCCCCAGGTTTCATAGTCTTTTCTACTGTTGGGATTGGTAGTAAGTTCCGCTTCAACTCATGCTGGAAATCCAATTGGTACAAGCCTACAGAGAACAGCCTTTATGCAGTTGGCATAAAGCACTAGGAAAGGGGTAACAAATATGACCAGCTTGAGAAGCTCCAAAGCTCAACTTTGAGAAAGGAAGAGGAGGTCCAGCAACTTTCTTCAGGACACAGACTACTGTTGGGACCTGGCTGACTTTGAGTCTCTCAGGAAACTGCTGAGTCATAAAATTGGCTCCATTAATAAGTGAATTTCAAGCAAATAACTGAAGACATGTCATCAAGTCAGACATGCAAAGCCACATAGCAAATACATAGGGATGATGAGGCATACACTTTAAGCCCACACTCATATCAATAGTCTCCACAGAATTTATCTGGAATAAGCACTTGACTGAGAGTTTATAAAACTAAAAATGTAGAGGGGATTTCTGTGGAATATACTGAGCCAAATTTAAGGATTAGAGCCCTAAAGTTCTTGGCTCTTATGCAGGTTCTTTGAAAGGGAATTAAGCAACTAAAAACTATAGGAAAAACCAGAAAGCTGTCCAAGTGTATTGCATGATTTTGGGCGACTGATTCACTAGACATGGGGTTGACATTGGATCTTCAGAGACTAGAATATAACCCAGCAAACCACTTGACCTATCACTGGTCAGTATTTAGGTAGTCATCACAATGTAATGTTGGTTTTTGGTTTTTAAACTTCAGAATCAACCCACAGACAAAGCACATAAGACTTAATCTGTTTATAAAACAGAATCCATAATCCAGACAGGATAGGAACCTCTCCTATATACTCCCACAGAATACTCAAATGTTACGCACAGTACTCAGATGGACACCAGGAGTAGATGCACAGTTCCCTGTTTTACTGAAATCTTGGAGAAAGCTGTACAAGGGTCAGATGCAGCTGGACACATTGAGTCTGTGCTACAAGAGAGGAAACCAAGCCCCTGTGTCTCTCCCTTTTTACAGCACAATGAAGAGAGCAGCTTTGCCAGAAGAACAAAAAGAGCCCAAGTTGTGACACCAAATGATCTGAACATAGGTGTCAATTTTCCTGGGAGTTGCTGGTAATGCCAACTTCTTAGTATCTAGAGGTCGTGAAGTTGAGGTCATGTGCAGCTCCTATCATGGAAGGGCAAGGGATCCCATATAGCTCTTCACCAGGCTATCCTAAGAAGATACCTGCTGTCATTCATTAAAATTGGATATTTACTTTGTCCTTCCTACTAGTCTGAGTGACTTTTGAAGCCAGGGACCCTGTTTTATTGATCATTATGTCTCTTGCACCAAGTCAGGTTTTGCAAACTTTGTTTTCTTTGAATGAATCAATGAATAAATGACATGCCCTCTGACATTACACTTGGAAAGAGTTATTTAATAGGCCTCTCCTATTCACATGTATGTTACTGTCTGAGCCTTTAAAAGGATATCCTTGTGATTGGAAAACTTCCTTGAGAGCCAAGTGAGAAAATCTCAAAGTTGGCAGAACTCCTTGATATTATCAAGATGGAGAATCATGTTCCTTTGACTCCTTACTTTGTGTATGTACATATGAATGCATGCATCCATCATTCTCCACTGGCTTCAGTCATAATCACAGAGAAGGGGAAAACACTTATATTAGAACTTGAATTGAAGTCTTTCTAACTCCAAGCATAGTCTCAGAAGACATAAAGATAATATAAAACATTGGCCCATGTAATGCAACAGTATCTTCCTTATGAATAAATTTAAGACTTTTTAAAAACATCTCTAAACTTTTTTGGAACATGCTGCTGTCTTTCTAGATTTTTGTTGGATAAATTATAAAGCCATAGCAACAGAAAAACTACTTTAGTACAGAACAGAGTTCTGAATTGTCCCTCCCTTATCACCACGAATGCTATAGCCAGGTCTATTTTCCCCTTCCTTCTGGGGAGAACAGAACAGCACCCCCTCCTTAAATAATGTAGGAAAGGAGTCCTTTCATCTGTGCAATGCTTTGACTCTGATACAGTCTTCTCCTGATCATGATAGAAACCTAAGAGTCCCCCCAAGGAGCTAACAGATAATTCAAGGGATACTTACGGTAAAGAAGGAAGCATAGATCAACAGTAATACTTGGAGTCTAATCAATTGAAGTGACGAGTATCATGAAATTGCTCACCAGAAGAAGTAATTACATGAATGTTTAGGCCCATCTAAAAGAAATGTCCCATTTGCAAATTGGCTGGTGGGGACCTACCCTATTTCATTGAAATTCAGGGGTTAAAAAAGACAAGATTGGTTTTGTTCTCACCTGAGAAAAATTAATTATATATATTTTCAATTGTGTTTAGTGTGGGGAAACACTAATTTAAAAGTAATGAAAAAATTCAATTGAATTTTTTAAAATATTATTTCTTCATGAATTCAGTTGATTTGGAACTTAAAGCTCAATGAAATGAACTTCATTGCTTTTAAGTCTCTGATAAAAATGTTCACTAGTCAGGTAGACTTCCCATTGTAAATGGACTGATTTCTACAATGTGTATCTTAACACACGCCTACCAAAAAATAAAACCCTACCAAAATTAACTTATACTTGGTAAATATTTTATTTGGGAAACATGTGTTACTCATTGCAAATATGTGGATAAGATCAAATTTCCAAATAATGAATACCTTATAAATAAATTATTCTAATCAGGCAGTGATATCTCAAAGTACCTCTTGGTCTATGATTCATTAAAAATCTAAATATGTCATCTAGAGACACATGTAGAAAATATGAAAATAAACCATGACTAGTACTTGAGGGCATATCTGGCTTGACACATATATGTACATCTACCATTAAACTGGAGTTATAGAATGTTATATGAGCCAGGAATCTATCTCTTACTCTCAGATATTTGTAAGAGGAAGTGACCAGGAATAACTTACATAATGAAAATGTTAGGGGTCAGTCATACTTGATCTAGGTCTTTGTGAAGAATATTCTTCAGGAAGACACACATAATATTTAAGCACCACAGGGACTATTCTCTTTAAGTACAAAAGTTAGTTTACATTAATCTCTTTCAAACTAAACCCTGGTTGGAAAAGGCTGAACATTCTACAGAGAGAGACCACCAATTTTTCAGTTTTACTACTAAGAAAAGGTAATGAACCATTCTTTTTCTTTACCTTGGCTTTACACAAATTTTGGGGGCTTTCCTTCTATGATTTACCTATAAGTAGCCAGAGAAACTAGGGTATCTGGCCTGTCATAGGTACATGTATATTTTTTTTAAATAATTGGAACTTCAATAGAGTAAAGTCACTTTTTCTAATCACCAGAAAATCTAGAACATTAAAATGAAATAAGTATTCTCTTTTCTAAATTATGAGAAATGCAGCTTATGGTATTAATTCAATGTTTACCCTGTCCATGCACAATGGTTATTTAAAAATAGAAAGCACAGCTAAACAGATAGTTAAGTGACCAGATCATATCTGGGTCTTGAAAAGTTGTTTTCCTTAATAAGCCTTGTTCTTCTTGGGAATAAGTTGTCACTTAAATCTCTTCTATACTGCACTTTATAGGGTGTATTTCACACACAATCAGTGATAGTGATTAGTGTGTACTTTATCAGCAGTTTTTCAGAGCTGTTTTTACTTTTTCCTACAGAGGGGAGAATGGAGCCCAATAATACATACTATTTATAAAGTACCTTTTTCCTTCCCCAATGGACACTGCTTTTTTCTGATTTTGTAATCTCCCTTTTTCTATTTCACTATATTACTCTGTAACTGTCCTCTGATATTTCTACATTCCACTTTACAACAACCTTGGACCTAGAATTTTCCCCCTTGAGCTTCTCTTAGCTACTTTCAAAGCACACAGTGAACTACTGTCATCAAATGGCTTTTTTCTACCTTCTCTGCTGTGTGTTTAATGCTAGTTTGTTTGTATCATTAATCTTGTAATTAAACCCCTCCTTCATTGAATTTATACCCTCTGTTCCTCCTTGAGCACCACATTCTTTCTGAGCCTTTGAAAGTAATTCTCCTGATCTGTAAGTCTTGTATCATTCCTAAATTTCTTTGATCTTCAAAAGTGGCTTTCAGGTCCACCAGCTGGGAGGTGGAAAGATACTATGACATCTTCCAGGACATCTTCAAGCTTAGGGCCCTTAAGGGAAAAGGGCCACTTCCAAGCTGTAAGTTCAGTTATTTCAATAATAACAGGGTTATAATATTTGTTAAACATGGTGGGAATAATAACAATACCACCCATGTGTGACAGGATCCCCATGGCAGCCCTTGATCTTACTCATGGTCTACCAGTGAAAATCCTAAATAAATGCAAGCCCAGACAGGAATAACTGATAGGAAAGTTTTCTTTCTCTCTCTTCTTTTTCTCTCCTATTCTTGGGAGCTTGAGACAGGTAGCAGCACATTAACATACCAGAAAACTGTCAGCATTATCAACTGAAGGTCTAATTGCTTCACAGATCTCTAAGGATCTAAAGTACCTACATAAAGTCATCACAGATGAAGAACTCAAGAGTGGAAAGGGAGGGGGCAAAGAGCAAGACTTAATGAGATCTCTTGAAAGTAGAGGAGATGGGGGGTAAAGGTGGGAATCCCAAATGTCCATTAGAAGAAAATTTTGGATTGGTGATGATTTGATGGGGAAAAATAAAGAAAGGTTGGTCTCATTCCCTTGACTCTGTGAAGCTGTGATTGGATAGCAATAAAATCTGATTTCTAGTAATGATCTTTCTAACACCTTTCTCAAATGCTGTTTCATAAAAAGGGGCTATAGATTCTTTACCAAAGACATTGGGGGAACCAGGGAAATACTTTATATCATGCATCTTTATGAAACTTCATAAAGATAGTTGTAAACACCCTTTTCATTGAAGAATTCTTCTCATTTGTTAGTAATCCTTACTGATCCTTCTTCATGGAATTTATTTCTCAAAATTACACCAATTTTCCATAGATATCTAACTCCTATGTTCGCATTGGCACCTACTTAACTTAAAAAAAGCCTGGTAGTCAGCCAAAAAGCAGCAATCTACTCTTAGAAGTCATGTCCCATGAGAATCTGTCCCTAACCCAACTGGCTTTTCAAAGTACTTTATTCAAAGTACTTTATTCCCATGAGAATCTGTCCCTAACCCAACTGGCTTTTCAAAGTACTTTATTCAGGAACGACTATTCCCATATACCTTATATACTATTTTATTGAAATGTTACTATAGTGCTAAGCCTTTTATATACTCGTAATATTCACATGTACAGACTTAGCACAGAACGTTGAAAGGCTTTCCAAAATTGTTACACTGATTTACATTTTACCAGCAATATATGAGAGCTTCTGTTGCCCCATATCCTCATTATTTGCTGTCGTCACTCTTTAATATCTGACATTTTGCTGGCTATGTAGTGATATATCATTGTGAGTTTTATTTAAATTTCTGTGATGGCTAATGATGTTGCACACTTTTTGATATGTTTATTCATCATTTATATCTTCTTTTATTAAGTGCCTATTCAAGTCTTTTGCCCATTTTTCTATAGGGTTTTCTCTCTTTCTTACTGATTTGTAATAGTTATTTTTAAAATTTTTTTGAATTTTTATTTATTTTTGAGAGAGAGAGAGAGAGTGGGGAGGAGGGGCAGAGAGATGGGAGACACAGAATCTGAAGCAGGCTCCAGGCTCTGAGCTGTCAGCACAGAGCCCGATGCGGGGCTTGAACTCACAGACCGTGAGATCATGATCTGAGCAGAAGTCAGATGCTTAACTGAATGAGCCACCCAGGTACCCCTGTAGTAGTTTTTTTTTTTTTTTACATATTTTGTATATGATTCCTTTGTCAGTTTTATATTGTGCAAACATCTCTTATTCTTTAGCTTCCCTTTTTACTCTCTTCATGGTCTAATTTGATGGTCAAAAGTTCTAAATTTTACTAATTTGGATGTAAATTTTTAAAAAATTAAATTAAAATTAAAAAAGTTGTAAGTTCTAATGTATTCCAATTTATTAATCTTTGAATTTAATGGTTAGTGTTATTTTTGTGTTGCATTTAAAAAATATTTGATATTCCAAAGTCATGAATATATTCTATGTTATTTCCCAAAAGCTTTATTGTTTTAACTTTCACATTTGGATCTTTCCATTTAGATCAACCTTGAAATTATTTTCATATAAGTGTGTGGTTGAGGTTTAGGCTCATTTTTCCCTTTATGGCCATTCCATTGACTCAGATGATTAATTTAAAAGAATGTCTTTTCAGGGTGCCTGGGTGGCTCAGTTGGTTAAGCCTCTTACTCTCGATTTCAGCTCAGGTCATGAGCTCATGGTTGTGAGATTGAGCCCCACATTGGGTTTGCACTGGTCATGGAGCCTGCTTAAGATCTCTGTCCTTCTCCCTCTGCCCCTCCCCCACTCTCATTCTTTCTCAATAAAAAATAAGAAATAAATAAAAGCATTCCTTTTCCCAATGCTCTGCAGCTCTCACCATTTTCATAAATCAAATTCCACATATATGTGGGCTTCTGGACTTATTTTTGGACTCTATTCTGTTCGATTGCTCTATTTGTCTACCCTTTTGAAAAGACCAAACTATATGTCATTTTATGAGTCTTGATACCTGATATTGTTAATCCTCCAAATTTGTTCTTCTTTAGAATTGTCTTGGCTGTTCTTCACTCTGTACTGCTTTATAAATTTTAGAGTCAGCCTGTCAATTTTCACACAAAAAAATGAATGTGCAGAGATTTGGATTGGTTTAATTACATCTATCTATAACTCAATTTGCAGAGAACTGACATATTTACACTATTGAGTCCTCCTGTCCATGAACTTAGCAAATCCCTCCATTTGTTTACATCTGCTTCAAGTTTTTTCTTTTTTCTTTTTCTTTTTGATGGGGGGCAGGGCAGAGGGAGAGGTAGAGAAAGAATATTAAGCAATACATGGGGCTTGATCTCACAACCATGAGATCATGACCTGAGCCAAAATGAAGAGTCAGACGCTTAACTGACTGAGCCACTCAGGCACCCCTCAACTTTTTAAAATAACATTTTGTTTCCTGTGTAAAGGTCTTGTTAGATTAATTCATAGGTACTTCATGTTGCTTGTTGATAGTATCTTAAAATAAAATTGATATTTCCATATTGACTTTTTATCCAGTGAATTTTCAAAATTCACTTATTAATTATAACATTTATCCATAGATTCTTTTGTGTTTCTACATACACATTCATGCAATCAATACACTTTTATAAATATGTGTGTATGTGTATATGTATTAATATGAATATCTATTGGGAAACTGTAACAAAGGAATGCCTCATATTTGGCTACAAACGAATCTATCAGCTGTGGTTTCCACTCAACATCTACGCTGTTCTTTCCTCCCTTTCTGGATCCCAGTTGTCTGTATCTGCTATCATAAAAGTACTCAGAAAAGCATCACCACTGACACCACGTATAATCTCAAGTAGACTGTCTCTAGATTCTAAAATGCTTATGCTTGGGATATCAGACCTGGGTCCCACAAAAAGTCAAAGGAAAGGGCCTCTCTACTTTGTGTTATACTGTGTTGACTGAGTTCTAAAGCCAGCTTGCTTGTGCCAAGAGTTTCAGAGCCTTTCTTAAATGCCCCATCTCTCACCATTCTCTAACCACAAAAGGTCATTCAGTCCACAGGGCTGGGGACACATCCTGTATCATCATCTTTATTCTCTATTTTCATCTTTTTAAGTTCCTCTCTCCAGAATAAAATAAAAAACCTCTCCTAGTTTATGAATAGATGCAAACAGATATTGGTATGTGGAGGGTGGAGGGTGGACAGGGACCTCACTGCATTAGCTGCAGACAACGTAAATCTCCCATTATAATTTCACAATAGTAAAATCTTTATAGTTTCTTGATTTAGTTGATCTTTTCTTAGAATGGTGTATGTTTTTGGTGAAACTGTGGGTACAAATACACAGAAATTAGGATAATGCAACTGTAAATAAACTAAAGAGACTGAGAACTTTTAGCATAATATCTCATAGGAGTTATGTTCAAATGCCAGACCAATGAAGGTGGCTTTCCTTCATCCCATCCTCCATCGACATGGATTTAAAGACCTTTACATCTTTTTTTTTTTTAATTTTTTTTTTCAACGTTTTTTTTTTTTATTTTTGGGACAGAGAGAGACAGAGCATGAACGGGGGAGGGGCAGAGAGAGAGGGAGACACAGAATCGGAAACAGGCTCCAGGCTCTGAGCCATCAGCCCAGAGCCTGACGCGGGGCTCGAACTCACGGACGGCGAGATCGTGACCTGGCTGAAGTCGGACGCTTAACCGACTGCGCCACCCAGGCGCCCCAAAGACCTTTACATCTTTAATGAAAGAACTAGGTGGAACAAATGACAACCCACTAGATCAAACAAATTGTGGGAGCTCAGAAGAGGAAAACAGAGAGGTTTAATGACAGAAGAAGCCTGTGGAGGAGTGATGAAACAGATAATGACTCCAAAGAGGGAAGATTTTCCCTAAGAGAAAAGTGACTACATTGGTAGCTCCAACAATCAAGACAAAGATTCAACACACCTGTAGTGGAGCAAGCAGAATGAGCTACATAGTGTGGGAAAGCTACTTCCTGTTCTCCCATAAAGGAAATGCTCTCCTGAACATTCTTATGGATTTGGGGCATGTGGCTGATTGGCTGAGAGTAAAATTTGTCATTTTGGGAATACATTTTATTGTGCTCCGTTTGGGTATTCAGGGCACAGTAAGGAGGCTATAGTCTCTAACTCTTAGTGTATTTGGCTTTGAATGATTTCCAGGGAAGCTGCTGTGTTGGCGACATTTTTCATTAAATGCAGAAAGTAGAAATTTACTGTTGCCTCTGGTGCCCTTAGTCATCTTTAGCCCCAAACTAGATTCTACATAGTTCTTTCCTTCCTCAAATGGTTAATGCCACTATTAAAACTCTCACAACCATGGTAACAGCGTTCTTGAGGAGGTTTAACCAGTTGTTTCCATTGCCCTTGCACAGGGTATAGTAATATAACATTAATCAGTTCTCATTTATGCTATTCTTCAAGCAAACTTCAAGATAACTTATATAGTTTCTCTTAGGAGGCCTTTAGTTTTTCCTTTAATCAGCCATTTTATCTTGCATTTTGCCCATTGTCCTTTATTCTAGGTCTTACTTCTAGTTGGAACATTGACAAGTTTCCATGACCATAGGGTTGATCCCCACCATAGACTTAGTCTCTGGAGGCAGCCTCAAGTTGTTGACTTTTTTACTTAGGAAAGTTTCCTATACTTTGGCAGCTACAGATAGCCATGAACCCTTCATTGGGGATAGTTTCAATAGCTTATTGGTATGTGTTATGAGAGACAACGTCAACTTCTTAATCTTGATCTCAGCTTTCTAGAAAATATTGCATTAAACCATAAGATTAAATTTTATTAGTACTACTTCTGATAGCACTGAGCTTCGTATTGGTAAGCAGTAAATCTGAAAAGGCTCACCATAAACATATTCTCTGTAAGAACCAATTTTAAAGTCAAGAGTTTTATTTTGCAAATAGGATATGGAGTCTCAACTTTAGACAGACTTATATGGCAATAACTGTGTATATCATATTTTCATAATTTTCCGGATAAACCACAGTATTTATTTTAAAAGTATGTTAAATACAGGGTTTTATGAGGCCAATAAATATTAGGGCAGGAGCCTAAGCAGGTCATCAATCCCTGAAATACCTATGTATAGGCTTTTCCAACCAATGCCTCAAGGGGTACAAAAACCTGCTTACCCTCTGCCGATCATTAAACTTTTCCAGTTTTAATCTGACAACTCTAAGTTGGTTTGTGAATGGGTTTCACAAATATATAATGTCCAATGAAACCCAAGAATATCCTTAATTTCCTATAATTGGTGAACATGGCCAGTTAATAAGAGTAAATCTCTTTTTAGAATTTGGGATCACCTTTAGTTGTGGCACGATATATTCTACATGTTCCAGGACTGGTAGAATTGGCATTTGTCAATGGATACTTTCAGGCTTGCATCTTCCAAGTGGTCCCATACCAGAAACAGTACTCATTCATGTTTCTTCAAGTTCTTTGCTAGTATGATTATGCCTTCTAAATAAATTAACATCTCCAGGCAGTTCAAATGACCTATGTCATTTGGTCCAGATGACTGGACCAAATGTCCAGTCATCTGCAATGACTCTCTTTGTTTGTTGTGGGCAGGATTTGGTATCTTTGTTGTTAGGGCATCAGTCTGGGGCCACCTTGGGCTGGTTGAGTCAGACTATGCACATGTCAGAGATGCAGTACCACTGAAATACAGAGAGCTTTCTCTGTGTTGTCCCCTGAGAAGCTTTCATTGATGGATGGGACCTATAGTCAGACCCAATGTCTGCTCCCAGCCCACTGCTGGGGCCACAGTTGTACTTGTGTGTGCATTATCTTCCCCTCTTTCTGGGGCAAGAGTCACTTTGGAGTGGTGCTGGCCCCTGTCAGGGTTGCTTGCTCACTGCCAGGCTTCTTGCACCACTTTGGATGGGATCCAGCCAAGAGTGTATTGGAGAAAGCAGGTCTGCAGGAGAAGCTGGAGGCAAGGTGTATGGTGTGAGCAAGGTCTACATTGGTCCACTATGGGAAGGGATGTGCAGCTGCCTGGGAAACTTCTGCCAACGTGGGCCAAGTTGGAGGGGGCAGAGCCACAGAAATAGGCAGAGGTGGAGTGCACTGTTAGCAAGCTAGGTGGAGAGTGTTGAGTCGGGGGATGGAAATGTCACCCGCCAGCTCTTTTGTTCCTGGAGAAGTCTTCCAAAGATCCCTCCTCCTTCAGCACATGATCTGAGATTAGTAAATAAATCTCCATCCCATATACCCCAGGCATTTTTCAAACTGCTGCTTCTATGTTGTACCTTTGTGAGACTGTTTGTTGTGTTGTCTCTTTAAGGGTGGGGACATAGTTTTCTACCACCTTCCAAGCTATCCTAGGGCCCAGCCTGATGATTTTTTAAAGTTTCAGGTGTTAAGCCGCACTAATTATAAGAGCTCACGAAGCCAGAACCCTCTGGTTTTCAAAGCCGAATGTTATGAAGATTTATCTTCCCTGTGCAGGTCCTCCATGTCTGATGTGCCTGGTGTGGTGGTGTGTTCATTTCCCCTTTCTGTGCCTAACACATCCCTCCCTCCTGTGGACAGTCCCATGGGTACTTTTGCTCCCAATTGTTTCTTTGCCCTTCCTACATTCTTTAATGTGGCCTCTTCTCTACATTTATCTGTGGAGAGTCTGTTCTGCCAGACTTTGGGTCATTTTCTGGGTTATTTACACTGATGTTGGTGTATATTTAGTTGTATCTATGGGGCAAACTGAACTTAGGATCCTCCTACTCCACTATCTTCTTCCTCACTGCAGAGTATGCACTCTAAATATCTACTTTTCAATCTTTCTAAATAGCTTCTTATGTGAGAAAAGATTCCTGTAACTTCATCTTAGGTTTATCACCTTGAGCACAGCCCACATCCCATTCACAGAGGGAGAAAATTCTAGACTCAGAACTTCCTCCTCAATCTCACCATTCTCTCTTTAGATATCAATAGGTCCTCCTAATTAAAATTCTGGATTTAAAATTGTGGAAAGAGTAAAAATGTCAATTGACTGATGAATGGATAAAGATGTGGTATATATATATACATATACACACACACACACACACACACACACACACACAATAGAATATTACTCAGCAATATAAAAGAATGAAATCTTGCTATTTGCAATGGCATGGATGGAACAAAAAAAACAGTATTATGTGAAGCAAAATAAGTCAGTCAGAGAAAGACAATCATCATGTGATTTCACTCATATGTAGAATTTAAGAAATAAAACAAATGATAATAGAGGAAAAAAGAGAGAGGCAAATCAAGAAACAGACTCTTAACTATAGAGAACAAACTGATGCTTACCAGAGGTGAGGTGGGGTGATAGGTTAAATAGGTGATGGGGATTAAGGAATGCATCTGTTGTGATGAGCACTAGGCTGGGTGTTGTATGGAAGTGTTGAATCGTACACTAAATCATACACCTAAAACTAATATTACATTGTATATTAACTAACTGGAGTTTAAATAAAAATTAAAAACCAAAAAAATAAAAATAATAAATAAAATTCTAGATTTAATTTAGAAGACCAGGGATTATTCACCTCCAGGATAGAAACATGGTGTGGGGCAATGGGATAATGCCAGAAGAAGGTTGTGAAAACCATCAGTATACTCAAGCCAAAATGGGAAAAGGTAATCCGCCCCCCATCAGTATAACAGCCAGTGGCATATAGGCTTTGTCAAGTCTACCACTACTGGCCATCTGGTTTATAAATTTGGTGTAATTGATAAAAGAGCCATTGATAATTTTGTGAAGGCAGTAGCTGAAATAGGAAAAATAAGTGTAGGTCCTGGATAACCCGAAGGTTAAGCATGAAAGTGGTGGCACCACTAATATCCTTCTGTGGAAATTTGAGATAATAAAACCCTATGTGATCTTCATTGATATTTCCGAACAAAAATGTGTTTTTTTTAAATACACACACACACACACACACACACCCCTCAGCCTGATGGAACTGCCCAGTATGAAACAACTGGTTGTTAGTTTTAATAAAATGTATCTTACTAAGTCACTCTACAACCAAGAAATATTTGAGGAAATTGTCAAAGGATCTAGCCTTTACTTTTCAAAAATTGGATACTACTTAGACACTGTAGCATTTGTTCTAATTTCTGGTTAAAATGGGGAAATGTGTTGGAGTCGAGCTCTAACATGATTTCATCAAATGGATGGAAATTCATATATAAGGATAACATTCTGGTGGAAATACACTGCTTGAAGTTTTATACTGCATTTTAAAAAAGGAAATACCTCAAACTGTCTAATTTAGCCTACCATTGGAAGTTTCAGTATAAGACTTATTAGTGATAACACTACATTATAAAAGCTTCAGATGGAAAGAAATGTTTTGTGGATCATTCGTTTTCTGCAAGTTTGTGTCAGACTATGTCAGCTTCCTATTCAACAACTACTACTTCCATCCTTTGGTGGCAGAAGTATCATCAACTATATGTAAGTGTATATGTATAAGTGGTGTATATGTAAAACTCCAGATACCCATTTTTCTAGCTTCCTTTACAGATAGGTAATGAGCATGTGATTCAGTTTTCATGAGGTTTTTAGTAAATATTCACTCCTATAAAAATTGGTGCTTTGGGGAAAACACTTTTCTTCGTTTTTGAAAGTGGTTATGTCTGCATATGATGGGTAGAACTGCTGTAACATTCTTGCAATCATGAAGGAAGATATCACTGATAAACTTGAGGATGGCAAAGCTTAAAGATGGAGAGAAACTGAATCCTTGATGAATCCATTGAAACAGTGCACCACCCCAGGGACCATCATATATCTGTACTTTCTGTTATGTGAGATAATAAATGCACTTATTGTTTAAGACACTTTAGATGGGTCATTATGTTATTTCCTGTTATTGGATGAATTGTGTCTCCCCCACATGAAATTTGTATATTGAAGTCCTAACCCCCACTACTTCAGACTGAGACTGAATTTGGAGATAGGGTCTTTAAAGAGGTAATTACGTGAAAATTAGATCTTTCAGGTGGGCCCTAATCCAATATGATTCATGTCATTATAAGAAGAGGAAATTTTGACACACACATATACAGAGGGAAGACTACATGAAAACACAGGGAGAAGTTGGCTATCTACCAGCCAAGGAAAGAGGCCTCAGAAGAAACCAACCCCACCAACACCTTGGTCTTGGACTTCTAGCCTCCTAGACTGTGAGAAAACAAATTTTCATTGTTTAAGTCACCTAGTTTGTGGTACATTGATATGACAGCCCTAGGAAACTAATATATTGACCTCTAAAGTACCCTAACTGATAAATAGTTCTTAGTTAATAAGATTGACATTTTAAAAATGATGTTAATGATGTCAACACTGACGTTAAGACAATAACTTAACGTCACATGAAAAAATAAAGAACACTGGTAAAGGCAACTACTCAGGTAAATAGAAAAGCTATTATTACTGCACTTATAGTTTGTATCTCCTCCATTTTTTCCTGTGTCATTAAAAGACAAATGCATAAATCAATATTTAGAAATTTACATTAATAGACACAGTGTATGGATATATGATTTGTGGCAACAATAATATAAAGGGATAAGGTAGAGACATATAGGAGTGGAGTGTTTTTATATTATTGAAACTAAATTTGTATTATTAAAACTGGGTTGTTATAACTTTAGGATGTTTACTGGAATCCCCAAGATAACTACTAAGAACATAACTAAAAAGTATACAGCAAAGCAAACAAGGGAATAAAAATGGTGCACTAGAAAACTTTAACTAAATATGAAAAAAGGTCAGTGAAAGAATTAGAGAACAAAGAACATATAAGATATACAGAAAACAAATAGCTAGATAACAGAAGTTCTTCCTTATCAGTAATTACTTTAAATGTAAATACATTAAATTCTTCAATTAGAAAGAAAATATTTTAAGATTGGGAAGAAATACATGATCCATCTAAATGCTGTTTAAAAGAGACTCACTTGAGATACAGAGACACAAAAATGATGTAAAATGATATACAGATAGTAACCATAAGAGAGCCAGGATACCTATATCATCATCAGACAAAATAGCATTTAGGTAATAAAAGGTAATAAGACATAAAGAAGGACATTATATATTGATAGAAGTTTCTATAATTCAAGAAAATACAATAATTATAAGCATATATGTACCTAAAAGCAGAGTCCCCCAAATATGAAGCAAACGTTGATAGATTGAAGAAAGAAATAGACAATCTACAATAATAGTTGGAGGCTTTAATACCCTACTTTCAATAGTGGATAGAACAATCAGACAGAATAAGAAAATAGAAGACTTGTACAACACTGTTAACCAATTAAACCTAACAAACATATACAGAACACTTTACTAATATAAAGACAGAATTTGCATTCTTCTCAACTGCAAATGAAACATTCTCCATAATAGACCATACATCAGGCCACAGAAAGTGTCTCAATAAATTTAAAAAATTGAGATCACAGAAAGTATATTTTCTAATTATAATGGAATAAAGCCAGAAAATTAGAAAACTCATAAATATGCATAAATTTAAAAACACACTCTTACAAACAATGAGTCAAAGGATAAATCACAAGGGAAATTAGGGAACAGCTTGAGGTGAGTAAACATGCAAACACAACATAATAAACTTGTGGGATGCAGTGAAAGTAGTACTTAGAAGAAAATTTATAACTGTAAACATCTACATCAAAAATTGAAGACAGACCTCAAATTAATAACCTAATTACACACCTTAAGTAACTAGAAAAAGAAGAGTAAACTAAATCCAAAACTAGCAGAAGGAAGGAAATAATAAATATTAGAGCAGAGATGAATGAAATTGAAATTAGAAAAACAATAGAGAAAATATGTACAGAAGTTATATGCTGAAAACTATAACACCTTTATTCACCTTATACAAAATATATCTCAAAATGTGTCATAGATCTTAATGTAAACTGTAAAAATATGAGACTTCTAGAAGAAAGTATGGTTGGATTTCGTAACCTGGGGTTGGGCAAAGAGTTCTTAGACATGATAACAAAAGTAAGATCCATATGAGAAAATACTGATATATTAAAGTTCATCAAAACTGAAAATTTTTCTGATAAAAGACAATGTAAAGAAAATCAAAAGGCAAGCTAAAGTTTGGAAGAAAATATTTGCAAATCACACATGTGGCAAAGGACTCATATAGAGTTGTTAAAACTCAATAGAAAGTGATCAAGACTAGTATCAACATTGATAAGCCCTGTTTATATTATGTACCTTTGATGTGATGTGATGAAATGGGACTTTACCTCTTTGGTCTTCCTCCCCAGATTCCATTCTAATTGTAAGAAGAATTAAAAAAAAATAAGTTGAAGGTTAATCTACAAAATACCTGACCAGTACACCTCAAAACTACTAAGGTCATTGAAAACAAGGAATGTCTAAGAAATTCTCACAGCCAAGAGGAATCTAAGGAGACATGATGACTAAATGTAAAGTGTATCCTGAATGGGATCCTGGAACAGGAAAAAGACATTAGGTAAAAACTAAAGGCATCTGAATGAAGTGTGAATTTAATATATCAACATTGTTTCATTAATTGTAGCAAATGTAACAAACCAATGTAAGATGTTAATAATAGGGAAAATTAGGTGGGGTATTTGAAACCTTCCTATACTATATTTCCTTTTTTTCTGTAAATATAAATGCAGGCTAAAAAAACACAACCGGAAGAAAACCAACAATTCAATTTTATAAATAAGCAAAAAAACCCTTGAACTTCACCAAAGTGACGTTGGCACTCGCCAGCGCCATCTCCCTCGCCCATCCCCCAGCCAAAATCCCAAAGGGAACCAGTTCCCATCACGGAACTTGCTTGCACCCCGCACAAACACCAAACGCTGTGCTCCTGCAGATCCATCCCTCCAGCGGGTCTGACTCACTCCCTGTGCCGCAGGGCCCCTCCTGAAGCAGATCTCCAAAGGAAAAGCGAGCTGAGCCTGCCCCTCCAACCCCTGTGCACCTTGCTGATCCACCCAAGCTAATATGCCAGATCCCCAGCACCACAAGCCTGGCAGTGTGCAAGTAGCCCAGATGGGCCACACCACCCCACAGTGAATCCCGCCCCTAGAGAGGGGAAGAGAAGGTACACACAAGTCTGACTGTGGCCCCAGCTGTGGGCTGGGGGCAGACATCAGGTCTGACTGCGGCCCCGCCCACCAACTCCAGTTATTCAAGACAGCACAGGGGAAGTGCCCTGCAGGTCCCCACCACTCCAGGGACTATCCAAAATGACGAAACAGAAGAATTCCCCTCAAAAAAACGTCCAGGAAATAACGACAGCTAACGAAATGATCAAAAACGATTTAAACAATATAACAGAAAGTGAATTTAGAATAATAGTCATTAATCACTGGGCTTGAAAACAGTATAAAGGACAGCAGAGAATCTATTGCTACAGAGATCAAGGGACTAAGGAACAGCCAGGAGGAGCTAAAAATGCTATTAATGAGCTGCAAAATAAAATGGAGATGACCACAGCTTGCATTGAAGAGGCAGAGGAGAGAATAGGTGAACTAGAAGATAAAATTATGGAAAAAGAAGAAGCTGAGAAAAAGAGAGATAAAAAAATCCAGGAGTATGAGGGGAAAATTAGAGAACTAGGTGATGCACTAAAGAGAAATGATCTACGCACAATTGGTATTCCAGAGGAGGAAGAGAGAGGGAAAAGTGCTGAAGGTATACTTGAAGAAATAATAGCTGAGAACTTCCCGGATCTGGGGAAGGAAAAAGGCATTGAAATCCAAGAGGCACAGAAAACTCCCTTCACACGTAACTTGAATCGATCTTCTCCACGACGTATCATAGTGAAACTGGCAAAATACAAGGATAAAGAGAAAATTCTGAAAGCAGTGAGGGATAAACATGCTCCAACACATAAAGGGAGACTGATAAGACTCATGATGGATCTCTCTACTGATACTTGGCAGTCCAGAAAGGAATGGCAGGAAATCCTCAGTGTGATGAACAGAAAAAATATGAAGCTGAGAATCCTCTCTCCAGCAAATCTGTCATTTAGAATAGAAGGAGAGATAAAGGTCTTCCCAAACAAACAAAAACTGAAGGAATTCATCACCACTAAACCAGCCCTACAAGAGATCCTGAGGGGGGCTCTATGAGACAAAGTACCAGAGACATCGCTACAACCATGAAACCTACAAACATCACAGTGACTCTAAACCCATATCTTTCTATAATAACACTGAATGTAAATGGACTAAACACGCCAACCAAAGGCATAGGGTATCAGAATGAATAAAAAAACAAGACCCATCTATTTGCTGTCTAAAAGAGACTCATGTTAGACCTGAGGACACTTTCAGATTGAAAGTGAGGGGGTTGGAGAACTATTTATCATGCTACTGGAAGTCGAAAGAGAGCTGGAGTAGCCATACTTATAACAGACAAACTAGACTTTAAATTAAAGGCTGTAACAAGAGATAAAGAAGGGCAGTATATAATAATTACAGAGTCTATCCATCAAGAAGAACTAACAATTATAAATGTCTATGCACCAAATACGGAAGCTCCCAAATATATAAAACAATTACTCACAAACAGAAGCAACCTTATTGACAAGAATGTGGTAATTGCAGGGGACTTTAACCCTACTTACAACAATGGATAGATCATCTAGACACATGGTCAATAAAGAAACAAGGGCCCTGAATGATACTTTGGATCAGATGGACTTGACAAATATATTTAGAACTCTGCAACCCAAACCAACAGAATATACCTTCGTCTCGAGTGCACATGGAACATTCTCCAAGATAGATCACATACTGGGTCACAAAACAGCCCTTCATAAGTATACAAGAATTGAGATCATTACATGCATACTTTCAGACCAAAATGCAATGAGGCTTGAAATCAACCACAGGAAAAAGTCTGGAAAACCTCCAAAAGCATGGAGGTTAAAGAACACCCTACTAATGAATGAGTGGGTCAACCAGGCAATTAGAGAAGAAATTAAGAAATATATGGAAACAAATGAAAATGAAAATACAACAATCCAAACGCTTTGGGACGCAGCGAAGGCAGTCCTGAGAGGAAAGTACATTGCAATCTAGGCCTATCTCAAGAAACAAGAAAAATCCCAAATACAAAATCTAACAGCACACCTAAAGGAAATAGAAGCAGAACAGCAAAGACACCCCAAACCCAGCAGAAGAAGAGAAATAATAAAGATGAGAGCAGAAATAAACAATATAGAATCTAAAAAAACTGGAGAGCAGATCAATGAAACCAAGAGTTGGTTTTTTGAAAAAATAAACAAAATTGACAGATCTCTAGCCAGGCTTCTCAAAAAGAAAAGGGAGATGACCCAAATAGACAAAATCGTGAATGAAAATGGAATTATTACAACCAATCCCTCAGAGATACAAACAATTATCAGGAAATACTATGAAAAATTATATGCCAATAAACTGGACAACCTGGAAGAAATGGACAAATTCCTAAACACCCACACTCTTCCAAAACTCAATCAGGAGGAAATAGAAAGCTTGAACAGACCCATAACCAGCGAAGAAATTGAATCAGTTATCAAAAATTTCCCAACAAATAAGAGTCCAGGACCAGATGGCTTCCCAGGGGAATTCTACCAGACATTTAAAGCAGAGATAATATCTATCCTTCTCAAGCTATTCCAAAAAATAGAAAGGGAAGGAAAACTTCCAGACTCATTCTATGAAGCCAGTAGTACTTTGATTCCTAAACCAGACAGAGACCAGTAAAAAAAAGAGAACTACTGGGGCGCCTGGGTGGCGCAGTCGGTTAAGCGTCCGACTTCAGCCAGGTCACGATCTCGCGGTCCGTGAGTTCGAGCCCCGCGTCGGGCTCTGGGCTGATGGCTCGGAGCCTGGAGCCTGTTTCTGATTCTGTGTCTCCCTCTCTCTGCACCTCCCCCGTTCATGCTCTGTCTCTCTCTGTCCCAAAAATAAATAAAAAACGTTGAAAAAAAAAAAATTTAAAAAAAATAAAAAAAAAAAAAAAAGAGAACTACAGGCCAACATCCTTGATGAATATGAATGCAAAAATTCTCAATAAGATACTAGCAAATCGAATTCAACAGCATATAAAAAGAATTATTCACCATGATCAAGTGGGATTCATTCCTGGGATGCAGGGCTGGTTCAACATTCGCAAATCAATCAACGTGATACATCACATTAATAAAAGAAAAGATAAGAGCCATATGATCCTGTCAATCGATGCAGAACAAGCATTTGACAAAATTCAGCATCCTTCCTTAATAAAAACCCTCGAGAAAGTCGGGATAGAAGGAACATACTTAAACATCATAAAAGCCATTTATGAAAAGCCCACAGCTAATATCATCCTCAATGGGGAAAAACTGAGAGCTTTCCCCCTGAGATCAGGAACACGACAGGGATGTCCACTCTCACCTCTGTTGTTCAACATAGTGTTGGAAGTGCTAGCATCAGCAGACAACAAAAGGAAATCGAAGGCATCAAAATTGGCAAAGATGAAGTCAAGCTTTCACTTTTTGCAGATGACATGATATTATACATGGAGAACCTGAAAGACTCCACCAAAAGTCTGCTAGAACTGATACATGAATTCAGCAAAGTCACAGGATACAAAATCAATGCACAGAAATCAGTTGCATTCTTATACACTAATACTGAAGCAACAGAAAGACAAATAAAGAAACTGATCACATTCACAATTGCACCAAGAAACATAAAATACCTAGGAATAAATCTAACTGAAGATGTAAAAGATCTGTCTGCTGAAAACTATAGAAAGCTTATGAAGGAAATTGAAGAAGATATAAAGAAATGGAAAAACATTCTGTGCTCATGGGTTGGAAGAATAAATAGTTAAAATGTCAATACTATCCAAAGCTATCTACACATTCAATGCAATCCCAATCAAAATTGCACCAGCATTCTTCTCAAAGCTAGAACAAGCAATCCTAAAATTCATATGGAACCACAAAAGGCCCTGAATAGCCTAAGTAATTTTGAAGAAGAAGACCAAAGCAGGAGGCATCACAATCCCAGAGAAGAAGACCAAAGCAGGAGGCATCACAATCCCAGACGTTAGCCTCTACTACAAAGCTGTAATCATCAAGACAGTATGGTATTGGCACAAAAACAGACACACAGACCAATGGAATAGAATAGAAACCCCAGAACTAGACCCACAAAAGTATGGCTAACTAATCTTTGACAAAGCAGGAAAGAATATCCAATGGAAAAAAGACAGTCTCTTTAACAAATGGTGCTGGGAGAACTGGACAGCAACATGCAGAAGGATGAAACTAGACCATTTTCTTACACCATTCACAAAAATAAACTCAAAATGGATAAAGGACCTGAATGTGAGACAGAAATCCATCAAAACACTAGACGAGAAAGCAGGAAAAGACCTCTCTGACCTCAGCCGCAGTAATTTCTTACTTGACACATCCCCAAGGGCAAGGGAATTAAAAGCAAAAATGAACTACTGGGACCTTATGAAGATAAAAAGCTTCTGCACAGCAAAGGAAACAATCAACAAAACGAAAAGGCAACCAATGGAATGCAAAAAGATATTTGCAAAT
Source organism: Neofelis nebulosa (assembly GCF_028018385.1). NCBI lineage: Eukaryota > Metazoa > Chordata > Mammalia > Carnivora > Felidae > Neofelis > Neofelis nebulosa. Next base: position 87,467,528 of record NC_080800.1, read on the forward strand.
GACATATCGGACAAAGGGCTAGTATCCAAAATCTATAAAGAGCTCACCAAACTCCACACCCAAAAAACAAATAATCCAGTGAAGAAATGGGCAGAAAACATGAATAGACACTTCTCTAAAGAAGACATCCAGATAGCCAACAGGCACATGAAAAGGTGCTCAACGTCGCTCCTCATCAGGGAAATACAAATCAAAACCACACTCAGATATCACCTCACGCCAGTCACAATGGCCAAAATGAACAAATCAGGAGACTATTGATGCTGGAGAGGATATGGAAAAACGGGAACCCTCTTGCACTGTTGGTGGGATGCAAACTGGTACATCCGCTCTGGAAAACAGTGTGGAGGTTCCTCGAAAAATTAAAAATAGACCTACCCTATGACCCAGCAGTAGCACTGCTAGGAATTTACCCAAGGGATACAGGAGTACTGATGCATAGGGGCACTTGTACCCCAATGTTTATAGCAGCACTCTCAACAATAGCCAAAATGTGGAAAGAGCCTAAATGTCCATCAACTGATGAATGGATAAAGAAATTGTGGTTTATATACACAATGGAGTACTACGTCGTAATGAGAAAGAATGAAATATGGCCCTTTGTAGCAACGTGGATGGAACTGGAGAGTGTGATGCTAAGTGAAATAAGTCATACAGAGAAAGACAGATACCATATGTTTTCACTCTTATGTGGATACTGAGAAACTTAACAGAAACCCATGGGGGAGGGGAAGGAAAAAAAAAAGAGGTTAGAGTGGAAGAGAGCCAAAGCATAAGAGACTCTTTTTTTTTTTTTTTTTTCAACGTTTTTTTTTTTTTTTTTTATTTATTTTTGGGACAGAGAGAGACAGAGTATGAACGGGGGAGGGGCAGAGAGAGAGGGAGACACAGAATCGGAAACAGGCTCCAGGCTCCGAGCCATCAGCCCAGAGCCTGACGCGGGGCTCGAACTCACAGACCGCGAGATTGTGACCTGGCTGAAGTCGGACGCTTAACCGACTGCGCCACCCAGGCGCCCCCATAAGAGACTCTTAACTGAGAACAAACTGAGGGTTGATGGGGGGGTGGGAGGGAGGGTAGGGTAGGTGATGGGCATTAAAGAGGTCATCTTTTGGGATGAGCACTGGGTGTTGTATGGAAACCAATTTGACAATAAATTTCATATATTAAAAAAAATTAAAATGTTTAAAATTTAAAAAAATATAATTCAAAAAAATAAAATAAAATAAGTCTTTTTATTTTGGAATAGTTTTAGATTTATAGAAAAGTTGCAAAAATAGTACATAGCTTCAGTTTCTCTCAATGCTATCGTCTTACATTACTCTGGCATATTTTTCAAAACTAAGAAACCAACATTGGTAAAATATTAACTAAGTTGCAGACTTTAATCATGTTTTGCCACTTTTCCCCCATTCATTCAATTTTTCATTTGCAGGGTCCAAGCCAGTACACTACACTGCATTTAGTTGTCATGTTTTCTTAGTCTCCTCTTGTCTGTGACAGTTTCTTTCCTTGTTTTTCATGACCTTGACAGTTTTGAGGAGTACTGGTCAAGTATTTTGTAGAATGTCCCTCAATTTGTATTTATCTGATATTTTACTCATGATTACATTTAGGGTTTTGAGTTTTTGGGAAAAATACCAGAGAAGTGATGTGTTCTTTTTGCATCATATCAGGAGTACATAAATCAACATGACTTACCATTGCTGATGATAACCTTGATCACTTGGTTAAGGATGTGTTTCCCAAGGTTCTCCACATTAAAATTTACCATTTTTCCCTTCCCAGTATGTATTAGTTTTATAATAAGATAACTAATAACATATTTTTTAAAGTAGAAAAATTATGCCAAAGATCAAATGGCTCCTTGCAGATTACTGGGGTTACCAACCTGTCCAGAGCCGTTTTCAGGAGAATCAGACACTGAAAGTGTTATTTCCCAGAGAATAGAGGAATATGACTTACTGGAAATTTTCTTTTTTATTTACTATACTGACAAAATTAAATTTTACTCATATCCTTTCTATGCTTCCCCAAGGAATATAAGACTTGCTTTGTTGAAACAGTTTAAGCAGTAATGGAAAAAGAAAATTTCCACTTTGTTTTATAGCAATCTAAAAAGAGGTGATTTGACTTGATTCTTGGAAGTAGCTTGAAATATTCTATGAGGATCCTAGACCACAGCTGTGCTGAACGAAAGTTTACACTTAGGGTATGGTATCATAGAATGATTTTTCTGTTACCTTCACGACTGAAAGGACATGAAAAGGCCTCATTCTAGTTGAAGTTTACATTTAAATAATTAATGCTTTTGTGGAGAAATTGCCCTGCTTCCCTGAAGAAATATAGAAAAGGGTCATTGTTCCTTGTGTACTACAATCCTTTAATTTCAATCATGAAGAGAAATGGTCTTTTTTCCCAAAGAATACTGTATAGTATTTAGAAGCATAAACTTGTTCTGGATCCATTATTTACTACTTGTGTAAGTCCCATAATGTTACTGTGACTTGATTTCCTCATCTGTAACAATTGGAATTAAAAAATAGTATCTACCTCATAGTATAAGGACTATTGCTTTCCTTTTGAATTGACCTTTTTGTCATTATGAAATGTGCTTTACCTCCAAGTAATACTTCTTGCCTTAAAGACTACTTAATCTGAGGACACCTGGGTGGGTCATTTGGTTGAGCCTCCAACTCTTGATTTTGGCTCAGGTCATTATCCCAGGGTTGTGGGATTGTGCCCCACATTGAGCTCTGTGCTGAGTGTGGACCTTGCTTAAGATTCTTTCTCTCTCTCCCTCTGCCCCTCTCCCCCTCTCCCTCACTTCTGTGTGATCTCTCTCTCTCTCTCTCTGAAATAAAAAACAGACTACTTAATCTGATGTTAGTATAACCATGACAGCTTTGTTGTTGTTGTTAGTGTTTGCATGATATATTTTCCATTCTTTTACTCTTTTTTTAAATGATTCTTTGGCTCTATTTTTATTTTTTTAAGATTTTATTTTTTTAATTTTATTTTTTAAAATTTATATCCAAATTAGCATATAGTGCAACAATGATTTCACGAGTAGATTCCTTAGTACTCCTTACCTATTTAGCCCATCCCCACTCCCACAACCCCTCCAGTAACCCTCAGTTTGTTCTCCATATTTATGAGTCTCTTCTGTTTTGTCCCCCTCCCTGTTTTTATATTATGTTTATTTCCCTTCCCTTATGTTCATCTGTTTTGTATCTTAAAGTCTTCATATGCATGAAGTCATATGATTTTTGTCTTTCTCTGACTAATTTCACTTAGCATAATACCCTCCAGTTCCATCCACATAGTTGCAAATGGCAAGATTTCATTCTTTTTGATTGCCAAGTAATACTCCATTGTGTGTGTGTGTGTGTGTGTGTGTGTGTGTGTGTGTGTGTGTGTACCACATCTTCTTTATCCATTCATCCATAAATGGACATTTGGGCTCTTTCCATACTTTGGCTATTGTTGATAGTGCTGCTATAAACATGGGGGTGCATGTGTCCCTTTGAAACAGCACACCTGTATCCCTTGGATAAATGCCTAGTAGTGCAATTGCTGGGTCATAGGGTAGTTCTATTTTTAGTTTTTTGAGAAACCTCCATACAGTTTTCTAGAGTGGCTGCACCAGCTTGCATTCCCACCAACAATGCAAAAGAGATCCTCTGTCTCCACATCCTCGCCAATATCTGTTGTTGCCTGAGTTGTTAATGTTAGCCATTCTGACAGGTGTAAGGTGGTATCTCATTGCAGTTTTGATTTGTATTTCCCTGATGATCAGTGATGTTGAGCATTTTTTCATGTGTCAGTTGGCCATCTGGTTGTCTTCTTTGGAGTAGTGTCTATTCATGTCTTTTGCACATTTCTTCACTGGATTATTTGTTTTTTGGGTGTTGAGTTTGATAAGTTCTTTTTTTTAATATGAAATTTATAGTCAAATTGGTTTCCATACAACACCCAGTGCTCATCCCAAAAGGTGCCCTCCTCAATACCCCTCACCCACCCTCCCCTCTCTCTCACCCCCCATCAGCCCTCAGTTTGTTCTCAGTTTTTAAGAGTCTCTTATGTTTTGGCTCCCTCCCTCTCTAACCATTTTTTTCCTTCCCCTCCCCCATGGTCTTCTGTTAAGTTTCTCAGGATCGACATAGGAGTGAAAACATATGGTATCTGTCTTTCTCTGTATGACTTATTTCACTTAGCATAACACTCTCCAGTTCCATCCACGTTGCTGCAAAAGGCCATATTTCATTCTTTCTCACTGAGTAATTTTGAAGAAGACCAAAGTGGGAGGCATCACAATCACAGACTTTAGCCTCTACTACAAAGCTGTAATCATCAAGACTAAGTATGGTATTGGCACAAAAACAGACACATAGACCAATGGAATAGAATAGAAACTGCAGAATTAGACCCACAAAAGTATGGCCAACTAGTCTTTGACAAAGCAGGAAAGAATATCCAATGGAAAAAAGACAGTCTCTTTAACAAATGGTGCTGGGAGAGCTGGACAGCAACATGCAGAAGATTAAGTTCTTTACAGATTTTGGATACTAATCCTTTATCTGATACGTCATTTGCAAATATCTTCTCCCATTCTATCGGTTGCCTTTTAGTTTTGCTGATTGTTTCCTTTGCTGTGCAGAAGCTTTTTATTTTGATGAGGTCCCAGTAGTTCATTTACCATCCTTTTACTCTTGATCTGTCTGTATCTTTAAATGTAAAATGTCTCTTGTAAATACTATTTAGTTCATTTATATTAATGTAATTAATGAAATATTTAAGCTGATCACCTTGCTATTGTTTTCTGTTTGTCTTATTTGTCCATTACTTCTTTGTTCCTCTTATTCTGCCTTACTTTGGATTAATCAAGCTTCTCATTATTATTATTTCATTTGAGTCTTCTATTAGCATTTTGTTTATATCATTTTCTATTATTTTTTGTCATTATTCTAGAGCAGTATTTCTCAACTAGGAGTGATTTTGCTACCCAGGGGACATTTGGCAATGTCTGGAGATATTTTTGGTTGTCACACAGGGGGGGAGAATGCTAGTGGCATCTAGGGAGTGAGTGAGTCCAGGGATACTGTTAAACATCTTGCAATACACAAGAGAATCCCCCACAACAAAGAGTTATCAAATGTAAAAAGTCAGCAGTGAAAAGGTTGAGAAAGAGCACTTCAGATGGCTAGAGATTACATCATGTATATTTAATTTATTACAGTCTACCTTATATTAGTACTTTACCACTTCATGATAAATGTAAAATTTATGTATCAGTAAAGGTCCATTTATCTGCTCCCATACTTTTAGCTATTATCATGTTTCACTTCTACTTACAACATAAGTTTGCAAGGCACTGATATTATCATTAAATAATAAACAATCTTTTATATTTACCCACATATATATCCCTTCTGGTGTTCTTCATTCATTCCTGCAGTTCTGTTCTTCAAGGTAGTATCATTTTCTTCAGCCTGAAGGAATTAGTATTTCATACAGTTCATTTCTGATGCAATGAATTCTTACAACTTTTATTTGTCCAAAACATCTTTATTTTACCTTCGTTTTTGAAGTATATTTCCCTGAGCAAAGTGACACTTTTCTCTTACAGTATTTTAAATATGTGACTATATTATATCTTGGCATAAAATATGTGACTATACTATATCTTGGCATCCATGGATTGTGTTGTGTTGAAGGTTACATTGTTATTTTCACTTCTTTGGAGGCAATTTGTCTTCTTCATTCTATGTCTGCTTTTAGGTTTTGCCCTATATCCTTTGTTCAGAAGTTGAACTATGACATGCCTAGGTATGATTTTGTTGTTTATCCTGCTTGGTCTTTACTGGGATTCTTGGATCTATGGTTGTCTTTAACATTTTTGGGAAATCATCAGTCTCACATAATATTTTTTTCTGGCTTATTCTTTTGCTCTTCTCATTCTGGGATTCTAATTGCACATATATGAGACTGACCAACAATTTTCCACGTATTTCTTATGCTTTTTTCTCTTCATTCAATAATTTGTTCTATGTTTTAGTTGGATAGTTTCTATTGAACTGTCTTTGAATTCACTATTCCTCTCTTCTGCTGTGTTCAGCCTGCTAGTAAACCCATTCAAGGAATTACTTTCTAAATTGAGGTGAAATACACACACATAAAATTAATAATTTTGAAGTATACAGTTCAGTAGCATTTAGTACACTTACAGTGTTGAGCAACCACCACTTCTAGTTTCAAAACATTTTCATCTCCCCAAAATTAAACCCCATGCCCATTAATCAGTTACCCTCTATTCTTCCCTCCTCCTAGACTCTGGAAATCACCAGCTTGCTTTATGTCTTTATGGATGTACCTATTCTGGTATTTCATACAATTTACTCAAACAATATGTGATATTTTGTGTTAGGCTTCTTTCACTTAGCATAATGTTTTGAGGTACAGCCACATGGATCACCAGTGGGTCTACTTCTACTGACTGTTTTCCTATTAAGAGTCACATTTTCCTGTTTCTTCATGTCTCATAATTTTGTAGGCTGAACATAGTGCATAAAATGACCATAAATTCTAATGTCAATGTTTTTTTTTTCCAAGAGAAGGTATGGTTATTGTCAGGAAAATGAGTAAGGAGCTAATCATCTCAAACCAAATAAGAATTGAGCTAAGTAACACTGGGTTGTGGCTTTAGTTCCACTCAGTTTTAACTAAAAGTCTCAAGGGCCAAATTTAAAAGCAGATCCTTCCCCTTTAATAGAGAACATTTTAGTTACCTAAACTCTTGTCTCCTATAAATCATGAGACTGCAATTGATCTATCTCTGAATTCCCAGTCTAGTCTCTTAGCCTCCAATGTCATTCCAGCACTGAGCAAAAGTATATAGCAAGATGAGATCTGACTATGGGTTTGAGGCTCCTCCAAGTTCTGACCTGTCATGCCAACCCATTAGGCTGTAAAAGTTCTGCTGCTATTTTCCCCCTCAGCAGAGTGTCTCTGTCTACAACAAAAACAATCCTTACTTCATATCCAGACTTTCCTGATGTCCATAGAAGGAAATAGGTTGCTAAATTCCACACATATACAAAGGACTCTTCTCTTGTTAGGATATACAGATATACAGATATACAGATATGGATAGATATATAGATATCTCCTTTTTTCCTAGTTGTTACAGTGGAAAGGAGGTCTGTTTCTACATTCTCTACCCTGCAGGGTTAAGCTCCATTATATCAGGTGAAAAAGAGTTTATAGGATTATATTAGTTAATTTTATTAATTTATTTAGCTAATATGTTTTCCTCCCCTTCTATGTGCTATGTATTATTCTAGACTCTAGATGTATTTTAATGTACTTAGCTTTAGTAGTTGTGTAAGTGTTTATACCATTTAGGGGATAAACCTTTGGTAATGGAACCATTTTTTAGATATGAAATGTATCAAGAGCTCTATTTTGTATAAGCTTAGTTTGAGACTCCTATTAATCATCCAAGTGGAGATATCATGTAAACAGATGTATATACAAGTCTAAAATTTGGGGCACCTGGGTAGCTCAGTTGGTTAAGCAACTGACTTTGGCTCAGGTTATGATCTCGCAGTTTGTGAGTTCGAGCCCTGGGTCGTGCTCTGTGCTGACAACTCAGAGCCTGGAGCCTAATTCAGATTCTGTGTCTCCCCCTCTCTCTGCCCCTCCCCACCCCTGCTCACACTCTGCTTTCTCTCTCTCTCAAAAATCCACTCTCTACCCCTCCCTTGCTCACACTCTGTGTCTCTCTGTCTCGCAATAATAAATAAATGTTTTAAAAAATTTTAAATTCAAGAGAGAGAGCCAACCTAGAGTTATACATTTGGGGGCCATCAGCATATAGGTGGGATTCAAAGCCATGGGTCCGAATGAGATCATCTAAGAATGAGTGCCTATTAAGAAGAGTTTTGTAGTACTTATACCTGGGGAAATCCAATATTTAGAGATGTTAGAAGAGGAATAAAAGTCAGTCAGCAAAGGAAACAGTGAAGGTGTAGCCAGTGAGGAAGGAAGGAAAGTAAGAGTAAGGTATCACAGAAGCCAAGTGAAAATAACGTTTTTTTTTTTTTTTATTTATTTTTGGGACAGAGAGAGACAGAGCATGAACGGGGGAGGGGCAGAGAGAGAGGGAGACACAGAGTCGGAAACAGGCTCCAGGCTCCGAGCCATCAGCCCAGAGCCCGACGCGGGGCTCGAACTCACGGACCGCGAGATCGTGACCTGGCTGAAGTCGGACGCTTAACCGACTGCGCCACCCAGGCGCCCCGAAAATAACGTTTTAAGTGGAGGGAGTGATCAATTGTGTTGAATGATTTTGAGAAGTAAAGAACATGGGGGCCAAAATATAACCATAGCATTTGGCAACTGATGATCTTAAGATCTATTTCACTAGAGTGGTAAGGCCAAAGCTTTGTTAAAATAGATTAAGAAGAACATTTGGAAATAAAAGTATAAACAACTTTATGTGACTTTTACTGTTAAGGGGAGCATAGAAATGGGATCATAGCTGGGAGGGCATCAAGAGGTCTTTATTTTTAATGGATGGTTTATTTTTAAAGATGAAATTATATAATTTATTTATATAAGATATTTAGCATGGTAACGGCAAGTAAATTGTTATATTTATGACGATGATAATGATGATGATGATGATGTCAGCATGAGAATCCCTTGAATTTTTTTTCTATACTAGTCTAGATAATTTTAGGACTTTTAGTATTCATGTTATGATCCTTTAAGTTTGGAACAAAAAGGCAAGTCAAATCCTCAAAATAAGAAACTCAGAATCTTGTGAGCATACTTGTGGTGACAGACCACCTTACTCACCATAGTTGCCCAGGTATTATAGGAGACATAGTTTTTGGTGTGTGAGTTTCTCACTAGAATCACTGTGGTGAAAAGAAAAACTCTGAGAATTAGCTAATGTGTCAAGTATATCTTTTTATTCAATAATTATTTATTAAACAACTATGCACCAGACACTATTCTAGATTCTTGGAGCACTGCAATTTAAAAAGAAAACACATAAAATTTCTACTCTTTTGAAAGTTATATTGTAATGGGGGCAAATAGGTAAACAAGTATGCAAATAATTGGTAAGATAATTTCATATAATGTGTGATATGATGAATATACACAGGGTAAAGAGATAGGAAGTGACTAGGAGTAAAGTGGGTGAAATTCTATTTAAATAAGGTAACCAAAGAAACCTACTCTCAGGATGTGACATTTAGTCTGGTAAAGGAAGCAGTCATGTGTAAATATAGGGAGGGAGCAATTTTCTAGGCAAACGAACAAAGATCCCAAGGTAAGGAGAAGCCTCAATTGTTTGTAGAACAGAAAGAAGGCTGGTGTGTCTGATGTATAATGAGTAAGAGCAGAATGGTATGAAAAGAGTTCAGAGATGTGTTCAATAACCAGATATGGTATAGGGCTTTGTAGATAATGGTAAGGGAGTTTGCTTTTTCAAAAATTATGGAAAATACACATAACATAAAATTTGGTTCCTTTTCATGGCTGGATAATATTCTATTGTATGGATATAGCATGTTTGTTTCTTTATTCATCAGCTGATGGATATGTGGGTTGTTCTCATCACTTGTTTATTATAATAGACTAATAGAAACAGTATAGTACAAATTTTGTTTGAACAAATCTTTTCATTTGGTGGAGCACATGGTAATTCTATGTTTGAACAATGGCCAAACTGGTTTTTTTACAGTAGCTGCACTATTTTATATTTCTTCTAGCCATGTATGAGGATTTCAATTCTCACACATTCTTGTTTTCTTTTAATTATTTCCCTTGGCTTATTTATTAATTACACTTACTTTCCTTTAATAATAGCTATTATTACTTTTATATCCATCCTAATGGGTGTGATTTAGCATCTCATTGTATTTTTTTAATTATTTAAGTATAATTGACATACATTATATTAGTTTTAGGTGTACAACATACTTATTTGACAATTCTATACATTACTCAGTGCTCACCACAATAAGTGTAATCATGGGGCACCTCGGTGGCTTAGTCATTTAAGTGTCTGACTCTTGAGTTCAGCTCAGGGTCGTGGGATTGAGCCACTCATCAGGCTGAGCATGATGAGCATGGAGCCTGCTTAAGATTCTCTCTCCCTCTCTAGAATTCTGCCCCTCTCCACCACTCACATTCTCTTTCAAAATAAATATTTAAAAAAAGTGTAGTCATTATCTCTCATCATACAACGTTATTACAATATTATTGACTATATTCCCTATGCTGTACTTTTCATCTCTGTGACTTATTTGTAACTGGATGTTTGAACCTCTTAATCACTCTTATCCATCTCATCCAAACTCCAACACACTTCTCCTCTGACAACCACCAGTTTGTTCTCTGTATTTAAGAGTCTGTTTGGTTTTTTGTTTGTCCATTTGTCTTGTTTTTTAGATTACACATATAAGTAAAATCATATGGTATTTGTCTTTGTCTGACTTATTTCACTTAGCACAATACCTTCTAGGTCCATTCATGTTGCAACACTCATGCACTGTTGCTGAGGGTGTGAATTGGTGCAACTGCTATGGAAAACAGTATGAAGTTTCCTCCACAAATTAAAAATAAAAATATCATATGATCCAGTAATTCCACTACTGGGCATTTACCCCCCCCAAAAAAAAACACTAATTTTTTTTAATGTTTATTTATTTTTGAGAGAGACAGAGATAGAATGCGAGTGGGTTGGGGCAGAGAGAGGAAGGCACAGAATCCGAAGCAGGCTCCAGGCTCCAAGCTGTCAGCACAGAGCCTGACGTGGGGCTCGAACTCACGGACTGTGAGGTCATGACCTGAGCCGAAGTCAACCGCTCAACCCACTGAGCCACGCAGTCGCCCCCAAAACTACTAATTTAAAAAGATATATGCACCCTTGTGTTTATTGCAGCACTATTTATAATAGTCATGATATGGAAGCAACCCCAGTTTCCATAGATATGTGTGTATATATATATATATATATATATATATATATACACACACACACACACACATACCACATCTTTGTCCATATACATATATACATAAATATGTGTCATATATATTCATATATATCAAGATATATGTGTATCTGATCTTACATCATATACATGTACATATAAGTATGTATATGTATATGATGTAAGAGTTCAAATTTATTACTTTGCATGTAGATATTGAGTTGTCTCAGCACAATTTGTTGAAAATCATACCATACCGAATGGTCTTGGCACCCTTGTAAAAAGACTAGTTGACTATAGATGTATGCATTAATTTCTGGGGTCTCAATTCTAATCTATTTATCTATATGTCTATCCTTATGCCAGTGCAACACAGCTTTGATTATTGTAGCTGTTGGAAATTTTGAAATTGGAAAATAGGAGTCCTTCAAATTTATTACTCTTTTACAAGATTGTTTTGGTTATTCTGGGTGCCTTACAGTTCCATATAAATTTGAGCATCAGCTTTTACATACTTCAGAAATGGCTGTTTGCATTTTGACATGGATTGCATTAAATCTGTAGATTGCTTTGGGGAGCATTGCTACCTTAATGATATTATGTCTTCCACTCCATAAACACAGAATCTTTTTCTATTTATTTAGGTCTTTTATTTATTTAAGCAATTTTTTATATTTTCAATTGTACAAGTCTTACACCTTTTTGGGTAAATTTATTTCTAAGTATTTTATTCTTTTTTGTGCTATAATAAATGGAATTGTTTTCTTAATTTCCTTGTTGGATTGTTTATTCCTAATATATAGAAATACAATGGATTTTTCTACGCATTGATTTCGTATTCAGCAAATTTGCTAAATTCATTTGATAGTTCTAACAGTTATTTTGTGTGTGGATTCTTTAGGGTTTTCTATATATAATTATCATACCCCATCTATGAATGGTGATAGTTTTACTTCTGTTTCACTTGAGAAGCCTTTTTGTTTCTTGTCCAATTGATTTAGCTAGAACCTCCAGTGCATTGTTAAATAGAAGTGGCAGAAACAGGCATCTTTGTCTTGTTCCTGATCTTAGAGAAAAAGCTTTCAGTCTTTCATCATTGAGCATGATGGCAGCTATGGATTTTTCATAATGCCTTCTATTATGTTGAGGAAGTTCCCTTCCATTCCAATTTGCTGAATGTTTTCATCATGAAAGTGTATTGGATTTTGTCAGATGACTTTGTTATGTCAATTGAAACAATCATGCAGTCATTCCTTTATTCTATTATACTGGTGTATTACATTGATTTTCATATGTTGAATAAGCTTTTGCATTCCTGGGATTAATACCAGTTGGTTGTAGTGTATAATCCACTTAATATGCTACTGGATTTAGTTTGCTAGCATTTTGTTGAAGACTTTAGCATCTACATTAATAAGAGTTATTGGTCTATAGTTTTCCTTTCTTGTGATGTATTTTTCTGGTTTTGGTGGCAGGATAATACTGGCTTAAAAGAATGAGTTAGGAAGTCTTATCCTCTTCCACTTTTTGGGTGTTTGAGAAGGATTGATTGGTGTTAATTTTTCTTAAATGTTTGGTAGAATACATCAGTGAAACCTTCTGTTCCTGGGCTCTCTTTGTTGGGAGGTTTTTATGTACTGATTCAGTCTCTTGGTATTAGTTTGTTCAAATTTTCTATTTCTTTTAAAATCAATTCTGATAGTTTGTGTGTTCCTAGGAATTTGTTCATCTAGGTTTTCTGATTTGTGGTTTACAATTATTCATTGTATTCTCTTTTAATCCTTTCCATTTCTGTAAGGTCAGTGGTAATGACTCCACTTTAATTTCTGAGTGGCTCAGTCAGTTTAGCATCTGACTCTTGATTTCTGTTCAGGTCATGATCTCATGGTTCGTGGGTTCAAGCCCTGTGTTGGGCTCTGCACTGACAGTGTGGAGCCTACTTAAGATTTTCTCTCTCTCCCTCTCTCTGCCCCTCCCCAGCGTGCTCTCTCTTAAAATAAATAAATAAATTTTTTTTCTGATTTTTGCAATTTGAACCTTTTTTTTCTTAGTCTAGGTAATGGCATGTCAATGTTGTTTATCTTTTCAAAGAACCATCTTTTAGCTTTGTTGATTCTATTGTTTTTCTCTTTCCTATTTTACCTTAACTCTAATATTTATATTTCCTTCCTTATGCTACACTTTGGTTTAGTTTTCTATTTCTAGTTCCTTAATTTCTAGTTTCTATTTCTAAGTTCTTCTAGTGTAAAGTTGGATTATTGATTTTAGATCACTTTTTTAAATGTAAGTGTCCATAGCTTATAAATATTCCTCTGAGCACTGCTTTTGATACATATTTAAAAATTTGGTATGTTGTGTGTTTGTTTTCATTTGTCTGCATGTATTTCTAAGATTTTTTTGACCCATTGGTTGTTTAAGAGTCTGTTTCATTTTCACATATTTGTGGATTTTCTAGTTTTACGTCTGTGATTGATTTCTAGTTTCATTCCCTTGTAGTTGGAAAACATACTTGATATTATTTTAATAACTCTAAATTTATTGAGACTAGTTTGTGGCCCAATATATGGTTTATCTTTGAAATTTTTCATGTGCAGTTGAGAAGAATGTGTATTCTGCTGTTGTTGGATTGTGTGTTCTATAAATATCTGTTAGGTTTGTTCAAGTCTTCTATTTTTTTTTAACAATCTTGGTCTAGTTGCTATATACATATTGAATGTGGGATATTGAAATAGCCAACTATTATTGTAGAACTGTCTATATTTCCCTTTAATTCTGTCAATGTTTGCTTCATATATTTTGGAGCTCTGTTGTTAGATGTATATATGGTTATAATTTTTATATCTTGATTAATTTATCTTTTAATCGATATATAATGTCCTTCTTGATATCTTTTAACAATGTTTTGATTTAAAGTCTATTTTGTCTGATATTAGTATAGCCATTCTAGCTCTCTTTTGTATATTATTAGCATGTAATTTCTTTTTCCATCTTTTACACTTAACACATTAGATAGAGTCCTGGAATCTAAAATGAGTCTCTTTTAGACAGAATATAGTTGAATCATGTTTTATTATCCATTCTTCAAATCTCTGCCTTTTAATTGGAGAATGAAATCTATTTACATTTAATTTCTGATAAGTAAGGGCTTATTGTTGCCATTTTGGTATTTGTTTTCTATATGTCATACCTTGTTTGTTTCTCAACCCTCCATTACTACTTTCTTTTGTGATTAACTGATTTTTTTATAGTGTACCATTTGATTCCTTTCTCAATATTTTTTTCTGTATATTTTTTAGTTATATTCTTAGTGGTTACTTTGGTAATATAATTAAAACCTTAACTTTATAACAACCTAGTTTGAATTAATACCAACTTTGCTTCAATAGTATCCAAAACTCTGCTTCTATACATCTTCATCCCTCCACAAAGCAAATTTATAAGTACTGTTTAAGCATTTGTATTTTAAATAATATAGGAGAAAGGAGGAGCTACAAAACAAAAATACAACAGTACTAGATTTACATTTACCTATGTAATTATTTTTACTAGTGTGATTTATTTCTTCATATAACTTTGTTTTGCTGTCTAATGTCTTTTCATTTCAGTCTGCAAGACTTCCTTTACACATTTTATAGAACAAGTCTATTAGCAAAAAATTCCCTCAGTGTTTGTTTATCTGGAAATGTCTTCATTTCACCACCATTTTTGAAGGATTGTTTTGGTAGGTCTAGAATTCTTGACTGACAGTTTCCCTTTCAGCACTTTGAATAAGTCAACCCATAACTTTTGATCTACATGGTTTCTGATAAGTAATCAGCCATTGGTCTTATTGAAAAAAATTATACTTGATGAGTTGCTTCCCATGATGTTTATAAGATTCTCTGTTTTTGAAAAGTTCGATTATAATATGTCTCATTGTGGATCTCTTTGAGTTCATTCTACCTGATGTCTGTCGAGCTTTCTGGATGTGTAGATTCATATTGTTTACCAAATGTGAGAAGTTCTCAGATGCAATTGATCTTCAAATATTCTTTCTGCCCCTTTCTCTCTTTACCTTATAGGACTTCCATAATGCATATGTTATCCACTTTGTGGTATCCCACAGGTCATTTAGGCTGTGTGCATTTTTCTCCATTGTGTCTTTCTGCCCTCAGAAAATGTTTGTATACTTTCAAACATTTCATCTTGAATTTCACTGACTCTTCTGCCTATTCATACATGCTGTTTAATCCTTCTAGTGATTGGACTTTCAGTTCCTGAATTTCTATTTAATTCCCGTTTATAATTTCTATTTATTGATATTCTCTATTTGACGATATTCTATTGTTCTACAATACTTGGTTTCTTTGGTTCTTTTGGCTTGGTTTCCCTTAGCTCTTTGAGTATATTTAAGACACTTATTTTAAAGTCTTCGTCATAATTTTAATGCCTGGGTTTTCTCAGGGGCAGTTTGTATTATTTTTTTCCACACTTTCTTCTTTCTTTGAATATCTTATAATAAAAACTGGATATTTTTAAAGTATAACATGACAACCTTGTAGAGGAGATTCCCCACCACCACCAGTTTGTTGATGATATTTGTTGTGTCTTCTTTATTTAGTGATTTTTTAAACTATTTTTATAATGAGTGTGTTATTTGTAATGTGTGATCACTGGAGTTTCTCTTCTGTTACCTTGGTGATTTCTTTAAATGTCCAGAGCCAAAAAAAGCATATATCAGAGCGTTTGTGAGGGTCAGAGTTAAGATGATGGAGCAGTAAGAGGACCCTATGCTTGCCTTGCCCCTTGAACACAACTAGATAAATATCAAATCATTCTAAACACACAATAAATTGATCTGAATGCTGAGAGAACAAATTGCAGAATGAGAGAGAGAGAGAGAAAAAAAAGCCACATTGTGGAAGATAGGAGGTATGGAGATGTGATTCTGGAAGAAAAGAATCTCGGGTGCTGTGGAGGGGAGGGAGCCTTGATCTCAGAAAAAGGAGAGGGAAACAGAAAGAAAGAAGCATGCAGCAGATTGCACAAGAGATATACTTCCCCAAAACCATTGACTGAGAAAACTAGAGTGACTGATTATCACAAGTTTTATAAGCAGCAGAGCTCAAAGTCTGAAGTTTTAGAAGTCTGTGCCATCACTGGGTGAAGCCTGGTAGGCATAGAAGTGTTCCTGTGGGAAGAGAGGCAGAGGCCCAGGAGTGGATAGTGTGGTCTGAGGATTCCCTGGGTCACACTTGGAGAGACAGTTCCCCTTTTTGGAATGCATTTGGGAGAGATCACATGGCCTCTCAGGGAACAAAAGAGCTGGTGGGAGCAAGCATGGTGCCCCATTCATAAGTACAAAAACAAAGACACCTACTAAAAACAACAAACCAGCTTTTGGTGCCAGCTTTTTTCTGTACTTTGACATAAACTCCAAGCCACTACAAAATCATGTGACTGCTTTTCTGGAATAAAATGGCACCAGCTGCAGAATGGTAAGACCCTCCACCAAAAGATCAGTGTAGGTCCACCCTGTGCTGGATCTCTAAAATTTAGAGTTTTGAAACCCAGCCATGTGCCTGAGATAAAATACAGGAGTAGTTTGCTGCCTAGTAGGCAAATAACTTGGACACAGACACCGTGAAGGTGGGGATTTGATGGAAGCCAGGGACACAAGGGGGGAGATTGTTCACTTTTCTCTGAGGGTTTCCTGAACAGCAGTGAGTACAAACGTCCAGCTCCATGAATGAGCGAGCAGGGCAATGCCATTTCCCCCCATCCTTCCCCACCCAGAGCACTGATTAAATTCAGTGAGCAACACAGCATTCCCAGTGGGGGCTGGAGCCACTTACACCAAGCCCCGCCCCCCTGTGCCCTGCAGGTACATGTTTACTAGGGCAAGTTGGCCTGAGAACCAGCACATTAGGCCCCTCCCCCAGAAGACCAGCACAAACCACTTGCATGTACCATGTCTACTGATCATAGAGAGATGCAAAGTTTCAGGTCTAGTGGAAATAGGATCAGGCTTATTGTAACAAGCAGACAAAAGCACATCTAGTGAAAATTGAACACACTGGACAAGGTCCAAACACTCCTTACTACAGGCAAGGAGAAACTCTACAGAGGAATGACCTGAGGGAAAGAGCAGCAAAAACAAAATAGCAGAGTGCACATTCTGAAACACTTTTGAACCTCCAGGGCCTGGACAGTATAGGACTGCTTCTTAAAGTAGCCATAACTCTCAGGAGCAGGAAGCATAACAGGCTTTCTTAACAAAGAGAAAAACAGTGACCTAGACAAAATGAAAAGATGGAGGAATTCATCCCAAAAGAAAGAACAAGAAGAGGACACAGCCAGGAATCTAATTAAAACAGATATAAGTAGGGGAGCCCAGGTGGCTCAGTTGGTTAAGTGTCCGACTCTTGCTCTCAGCTCAGGTCATGATCTCACAGTTCATGAGAATTCCCTCTCTCCTTCTCTCTGCCCCTCCATTGCTTGCCCTCTGTAGTGTTCTCTTACAAACTAAATTTTTAAAAAACAGATATAAGTAATATGCCTGAACCAGAATTTAAAACAACAATCATAAGGATACCAGCTGGGTTTGAGAAAAGCAGTGAAGACACCAGAGAATCCCTGACTGCAGAGATAAAAGAACTAAAATCTATTCAGGCCAAAATATAAAATGCTATAGCCAAGGTGCAAAACTGAATAGATTCAATGACAACAAGGATGGAAGAAGCAGAAATGGGTCAGTGATACAGAAGATAAAATTATGGAAAATAATGAAGGTGAAAAAAAGAGGGAAAGAAAGAAAAGTATTGGATCATGAATGTAAACATAGGAAACTCAGCAACTCCATAAAGCATAATAACATTTGTATCATAGGAGTCCCAGAAGAAGAAGAGAGGGAAAAAGGGGCAGAAGGTTTATTTGAGCAAATTATAGCTGAAACATTTCCCTAACCTGGGGGAGGAAACAGACATCCAAATTGAAGAGGCACAGAGAATTCCCATCAAATTCAACAAGAGTCGGCCAACACTAAGACATACTGTAGTAAAATTTGCAAAATATAGAGATAAGAAAAGAATCCTGACAGCTGCAAGGGAAAAAAATCCTTAAACTATAAGAGAAGGCAAATCAGGTTAGCATCAGATCTCTCCACAGAAACCTGGAAGGTCAGAAGGGAGTGGCATAATATATTCAATGTGCTAAATGGGAAAAATATGGGGGCGCCTGAGTGGCTCAGTCGGTTAAGCATCTGACTTCAGCTCAGATCATGATCTCACAGCCCATGAGTTTGAGCCCTGTGTTGGGTTCTGTGCTGACAGCTCAGAGCCTGGAATCTGCTTCAGATTCTGTGTCTCCGTCTCTCCCCCACTCATACTCTATCTCTTTCTTGTTCTCTCTCTCTCAAAAATAAACATTAAAAAAATGGAAAATATGCAGCCAAGAATACATTATCCAGCAAGGCAGTCATTCAGAATAGGAGAGAAAAAGAATTTCCCAAACAAAAACTAAGGAAATTCATGACAAATAAACCAACCCTGCAAGAACTATTAAAGGGGGCCCTTTGAGTAGGAAATAAACACCAAACCACAAAGACTAGAAAAGAACAATCTCCAAAAATGGCTACTTTACAAATAATGCAATGGCACTAAATTCTTATCTATCAATAGTTACTCTGAATATAAATGGACTAAATACTCCAATCAAAAAGAACAGGGTATCAGAATGGATAAAATAATCAAGACCCATATATATATGCTAAGCAACAAGAGACTCATTTTAAACCCAAAGACACCTCCTGATTAAAAGTGAGGGGGTGGAGAACCAACTACCATACTAATGGATGCCAAAAGAAAACTGGAGTAGCCATAGTTATAATCAAACAATCTAGATTTTAAATCAAAGACTATACTAAGAGATGAAGAAGGGCACTATATCATATTTAAGGGGTCTATCCAACACGAAGACCTAACAACTATAAATATTTATGCCCCCAACTTGAAACACCCAAATATATAAAATAATTAATAACAAACTTAAAGAAACACATTGATAATAATACAATAACAGTAGGGGTTTTTAACACTCCACTTACAGCAAAGGACAGATCATCTAAGTACAAAATCAACACGGAAACAATGGCTTTGAAAGACACACTGGACCAGATGGTCTTAACAGATATATTCAGAACATTCCATCCTAAACTACAGAATACACATTCTTCTCAAGTGCACATGAAACATTCTCCAGAATAGATCACATGCAGGGTCACAAATGAGGCCTCAACCAGTACAAAAAGATTGAGATCATACCATGCATATTTTCAGACCACAATGCTTTGAAACTTGAAATCAACCACAAGGAAAAAAATTGGAAAGACCATAGATACATTGAGGTTAAAGAACATCCTACTAAAGAATGAATGGGTTAACCAAGAAACTAAAGAAGAAATTTAAAAAATACATGGAAGCAAATGAAAATGAAAACATGACAGTTTAAAACCTTTGGGATGCAGCAAAGGCAGTCCTAAGAGGGAAGTATATTGAAATTAAGACTTATCACAAGAAACAAAAAAGGTCCCAAATACACACCCTAATTTTACACTTAAAGGAGCTATAAAAGAACAGAAAATAAAGCCTAAAGCTAGCAGAAGGGAAATAATAAATATTAGAGCAGAAAGAAATGATATAAAAACAAACAAACAAAAAACAAACAGTAGAACACATCAACAAAACTAAGAGCTGGTTCTTTGAAAGAATTAACCAAATTGATAACCCCTAGCCAGACTTATCAAAAAGGAAAGAGAAAGGACACAAATAAATAAAATCACAAATGAAAGAGGAGAAATCACAACCAACACCACAGAAATACAATTATAAGAGAGTATTATGAGGAATTATATGCTAACAATTTGGGCAATCTGAAAGAAATGGATAAATTCTTAGAAACCTACAAACTGCCAAAACTGGAACAGGAAGAAAGAAAATTTGAACATATCCATAAGCAGGAAGGAAATTGAATCAGTAATCAAAAATGTCCTGGGGCGAGGGGCCAACATGGCGGAGCAGCATGGAAATCTGTCTTCTGCTTCTCTCATCCCTGAAACGCAGCTAGATCAACACCAAACCATCTGCACACTTATATGATTGATCTGAGGATTAACACAACAATCTGCAGAACTTGAGCCACAGAACTCTGCAGGTACACAGTGCAGAGAGGTGAACTGGGGGAGAGAGAAGCCACGGAGGGTAGGGAGCTATTTTTGTTTGTGGAGAGAGGACAGAGACAGGGGGGATAGCATAAGAAAAGCACACCCTGAAAGCAATGGGAGAGAAAGTGAAAGAGTGGAAACACTCATTAGGGCCTGAACAAGAAAAGGAGAAAGGAGAAAGGAGAGGGTTTAAATACCATTAGGACTCTATAAACAGAGGAGTGCAGAGTCTGAAACTCCACAGCTCCACCCCTGGCAGAACTCTGGTGGGAAGGGAGAATCCCCAGGAGCAGACAGCAAGGTCAGAGGGGTCCTCGGGCCACATGGGGAGAGGCGGTTCCCCTGCTGAGAGGACATTTGGTAGAGGCTTGTGTGGCCTCTCCACAGGCAAAGGTTCCAGCAGACCCCAGAGAGTAGCTGTGTTTGCTGGTGTTGGAATAAGGACGTTAGGGGGCTGTGAAGCCTGGCACCAGATGTGTGTTGTGATTTACCATAGTCCCCAAAACACTGCTGCTATGCAATCCTGCAAAATTTTTCTGGGGTGGGCTGGCACCCTGCTACAGTCTCTGGGCATCTGCAGCAGCAATGTTGTGTGAATGTTCCTGGGGGCGGGCTGGCACCTGGTCACTGCTCTGTGAGACCCTACCCCAGAGGTTTGGAGTGGGTCAAAGCTACAGGGCCCTCAGAAATGAAGGGTTTGGAAACATAGACCCATCTGAGATAAAATTTGGGAAGGAGGTGCAACCTGGAAGACTGATGGCTTGGTCACGGACACCATAGAAGTGCGGAGTAGATGGAAGCTGGAGACAAAGAAGGGTGCTTGATTGCCGGTTGGTGAGAGCACAGAGAGTTCTGATGTTAGAGACTGGGTAGCCATTTTCACCTCTCCCCCACATATGCATACATGTATACATGCACCACAATGATCTATCCCAGTAAGGTAAGCAGCACCATCTAGTGGAGAACAGAGTTGTTACACCAAGCCCTGTCCAACTGCGCCAACTGTGCCAACTGTGCTCTAGAGGAACACTACAAGTCTCTCCACCTGCTTCATTTATAGACTATAAGTTGTTTGACTTCTAGGGGAAACTGAATGTAATTTCAATCATATTTTGTTCTGTTCACTGGTCCATCTATTCAATTTTTTTCTTTTTCCTTTCTTATTTTTGAATACAGAGAGAGAAAAATTTATTTTTATTTTCTGTTTTTATAAAAAAGATTTTTCTTAAATTTTTTCTACTATATTTTTTATTTTTGTAAATTATTTTTATTCTATTTTACTTTAATCATTCATTTTATTCTATTTAATTGTATTCATTTTTTTAATTTTAAACGTTTTCCTCATTTTTTTCCTTTTCTTTTCTTTTCTTTCCCTTTTTTATCTATTCTATAAGCCTTCTTTAAACAACCGGACCAAAACACACCTAGCATCTGGAATCCTTTATTTGATTTTTTGTGTTGTTTTTAATTTTTTAATTTTTAATTTTTATTTTTTAAATTATTTTTCTTCCTCCAAAATGACAAAATGAAGAAATTCACCCCAAAAGGAAGAACAGGAAGAAATGACATCCAGGGACTTAATCAACACAGATACAAGCAAGATGTCTGAACCAGAATTTAGAATCATGATAATAAGAATACCAGCTGGGGTTTAAAAAAGCATAGAATCCCTTTCTGTAGAGATAAAAGAAGTAAAATCTAGTCAGGATACAATTAAAAATGCTATAACTGAGATGCAATCTCAAATGGATGCCACGGTGGCAAGTATGAATGAAGCAAAGAATTGAATCAGCTATATAGAGGACAAACTTATGGAGAATAATGAAGCAGAAAAAAAGAGTGAAACTAGGTCAAAAAAGGACGATATAAGAAGTAGAAAACTCAGTGACTCATTAAAAAGGAATAACATCCAAATCATAGGGGTCCAAGAAGATGAAGAGAGAGAAAAAGGGATAGAAGGTTTATGTGAGCAAATCATAGCAGAAAACTTTCCTAACCTGGGGAAAGACAGAGACATCAAAATCCAAGAGGCACAGAGAACTCCCATTAGATTAAACAAAAACCGACCATCAATAAGGCATTCATAGTCAAATTCACAAAGTACACAGACAAGAATCATGAAAGCAGCAAGGGAGAAAAAAGTCCTTAACCTAAAAGGAAAGACAGATAAGGTTTGCAGCAGACCTGTAAACAGAAACTTGGCAGGCCAGAAAAGAATAGCAGAATATATTCACCATGCTGAATCAGAAAAATATGCAGCCAAGAATTATTTATCCAGCAAGGCTGTCATTCAAGATAAAGGATAAATAAAGTGTTTTCCAGACAAACAAAAACTAAAGGAGTCTGTGACCACTAAACCAGCCTTGCAGGAAATGTTAAGGGGGACTCTCTGAGGGGAGAAAAGATGAAACAGAACAAAAAAGACCAAAAGCAACAAAGACTAGAAAGCACCAGAGAACACCACCAGAAACTTCAACTCTACAGGCAACACAATGGCAATAAATTCATATCTTTCAGTACTCACTCCAAATGTCAATGGACAAATGTTCCCATCAAAAGACAAGGCAACAGAATGGAAACAAAAACAAGATCCATCTATATGCTGTTTACAAGAGACCCATTTTAGACCTATAGATAACTTCAGATTGAAAGTAAGGGGGATGGAACCACTTATCATGCTAATAGTCACCAAAAGAAAGCCAGAATAGCCATACTCACACCAGACAATCTAGATTTTAAAATAAATACTTTAACAAGAGATGAAGAAAGGCATTATAGCATAATTAAGGTGTCTATCCACCAAAAGACCTAACAATTGTAAACATTTATGCCTCCAAAGTGAAAGCACCCAAATGTACAAATCAATTAATCACAAACATAAAGAAACTTATTGACAATAATACCACAATAGTAGGGGACTTCAACACCCCACATACAGTAATGGGTAGGTCATCTTAGCAGAAAATCACCAAGGAAACAATGGCTTTGAATGACACAATGGATTGGATGGACTTAACAGATATATTTAGAACATTTAATCCTAAAGCAACAGAATACACATTCTTCTCGAGTGCACATGGAACATTTTCCAGAATAGGTCACATACTGGGACACAAATCAACCCTCACCAAGTATGATCAAGATCATACCGTTCATATTTTCAGACCACAATGCTATCAAACTTGAAATCAACCACAAGAAAAAAAATTGGAAAGACAACAAATATGTGGAGACTAAAGAACAGCCTACTAAAGAATGAATGGGCTAATGAATAAGTTAAAGAGGAAATTAAAAAGTATATGGAAGCCAATGAAAATGATAACACCACAGCCCAAAACCTCTGGGTTGCAGCAAAGATGGTCATGAGAGTGAAGTATGTAGCAATCCAGGCCTTCCTAAAGAAGGAAGGAAGGTCTCAGATACACAACCTAAGTTTACACCTTAAAGAGCTGGGAAAAGAATAGCAATAAAACAAAACCCCAAAACAGCAGAAGACAGGAAAATATAAAGATTAGAGCAGAAATCAATGCTATCAAAATAATAATTAAAAAAACAGAACAGATCAATGAAACCAGGAGCTGGTTCCTTGAAATAGTTAACAAAATTGATAAACACTAAGCAAGTTTGATAAAAAAGAAAAAGGAAAGGACCCAAATAAATAAAATTAAGAATGAAAGAGGAGAGATCACAACCAACACTACGGAAATACAAACAATAACAAGAGAATATTATGAGCCAATAAATTGGGCAATCTGGAAGAAATGGACAAATTCCTAGAAACATATAAACTACCAAAACTGAAACAAGAAGAAATAGAAAATTTGAATAGACCCATAACAAGTAAAGAAATCAAATTAGTAATAAAAAATCTCCCCAAAACCAAGAGTCCAGGACCTGATGGTTTTCCAGGGGAATTCTACCAAACATTTAAAGAAGATCTAACACCTATACTTTTGAAGCTGTTCCAAAAAAAAAAAAAAAAAGAAATGGAAAGAAAACTTCCAAACTCTATGAAGCCAGCATTACCTTGATTCCAAAACCAGACAAAGACCACACTAAAAAGGAGAATACAGACCAATTTCCCTGATGAATATGGATGCAAAAGTCCTCAACAAGATACTAGGCAACAGGATCCAACAATACATTAAAAGAATTATTCACCACGACCAGGTGGGATTTATACCTGGGATGCAGGCCTGGTTCAATATCCACAAAACAATCAATGTGATACATCACATCAATAAAAGAAAGGACAAGAATCACATGATCCTCTCAATAGATGGAGAGAAAGCATTTGACAAAATACAGCATCGTTTCTTGATAAAAACCCTCAAGAAAGTAGGGGTAGAAGGAACATATCTCAATATTATAAACCCATATATGAAAGACCCACTGCTAATATCATCCTCAATAGGGAAAAACTGAGAGCTTACCCCTCTGAGGTCAGGAACATGACAGGGATTTCTACTCTCACCACTGTTATTCAACATAGTATTGGAAATCCTAGCCTCATCAATAAGACAACACAAAGGAATAAAAGGCATCCAAATCAGCAAGGAGGAAGGCAAACTTTCACTCTTCGCAGACGACATGATACTCTATGTGAAAAACCCAAAAGATTTCATCAAAAAACTGCTAGAACTGATCCATGAATTCAGCAAAGTTGCAGGATATAAAATCAAAGCACAGATCAGTTACATTTTCATACACCAATAATGAAACAACAGAAAGAGAAATCAAGGCCATTTACAATTGCACCAAAAACCATAAAATACCTAGGAATAAACCAAAGAGGTGAAAAATCTATACATTGAAAACTATAGAAAGCTTATGAAAGAAATTGAAGAGACACAAAAAAATAGAAAAATATTCCATGTTCATGGATTGAAAGAACACATATTGTTAAAATGTTGCTACTACCCAAAGCAATCTACATATTCATTGCAATCCCTATCAAAATAACACCAACATTCTTCACAGAGCTAGAACAAACAATCCTAAAATTTGTATGGAAGCAGAAAAGACCCTGAATAGCCAAAGCAATCCTGAAAAAGAAAACCAAAGCAGGAGGCCTCACAATCCGGGCTTCAAGATGTATTTCAAAGCTGTAATCATCAAGACAGTATGTTACTGGCACAAAAACAGACACTCAGATCAATGGAACAGAATAGAGAACCGAGAAATGAACCCACAAATGTATGGCTAACTAATCTTTGACAAAGCAGGAAAGAATATCCAATGGAATAAAGACAGTCTCTTCAGCAGATATTGTTGGGAAAACTGGACAGCGACATGCGAAAAAATCAACCTGGACCACTTTCTTACACCATACATAAAAATAAACTTAAAATGGATGAAAGACCTAAACATAATAAAGGAAGTCATCAAAACCCTAGAGGAGAAAGCAGGCAAAAACTCCTTTGACCTCGGCTGCAACAACTTCTTACTCAACACATCTCCAGAGGCAAGGAAAATAAAAGCAAAAATGAACTATTGGTACCTCATGAAGATAAAAACTTCTGCACAGCAAAGGAAACAATCAGCAAAACTAAAAGACAACCAATGGAATGGGAGAAGATGTTTGCAAATGACATATCAGATAAAGGGTTAATATCCAAAATCCATGAAGAACTCATCAAATTCAACACCCAAAAAACAAATAATCCAGTGAAGAAATGGGCAAAAGACATGAATAGACACTATTTCAAAGAAGACATCCAGATGGCTAACAGACACATGAAAAGATGCTCAACATCATTCCTCATCAGGGAAATACAAATCAAAATCTCAATGAGATACCACCTCACCTCTGTCAGAATGGCTAAAATTAACAACTTAGGCAACAACAACAGATGTTGGCGAGGATGTGGAGAAAGAGGATCTCTTTTGCACTGCTGGTGGGAATACAAACTGGTGCAGGCACTGTAGAAAACAGTAGGGAGGCTCCTCAAAAAGTTAAAAATAGAAGTACCCTACAACCCAGCAATTGCACTACTAGGTATTTATCCAAGGGATACAGATGTGCCTTTTTGAAGGGGCACATGCACCCCAATGTTTATAGCAGTGCTATCAACAATAGCCAAAGTATGGAAAGAGCCCAAATGTCCATCAACAGATGAATGGATAAACAAGATGTGGTATATATATACAATGGAATATTATTCAGCAATCAAAAAAAAAAAGAAATCTTGACAATTGCAACAACATGGATGGAACTAGAGGGTATTATGCTAAGCAAAATTAGTGAAAGAAAGACAAATATCATATGACTTCACCCATATGAGGAATGTAAGATACAAAATGATGAACATAAGGCAAGGGAAGCAAAAATAATATAAAAGCAGAGAGAGGCACAAGACATAAAAGACTTTTTTAATGTTTATTTATTTTTGAGAGAAAGAGAGACCGAGTTGTGAGTGGGGGAGGGGCAGAGAAAGGGAGACACAGAATCTGAAGCAGGCTCCAGGTTCCAAGCTGTCAGCACAGAGCCCAACATGGGGCTGTAACTCAGAGATCATGACCTGAGCTAAAGTCAGACATTTAACTGACTGAGCCACCCAGGCACCCCAAAACATAAGAGACTCTTAAATATAGAGAACGAACTGAGGGTTGCTGGAGGGGTTGTGGGTGGGGGGAATGGCCTAAATGGGCAAAGGGCATTAAGAAAGACACTTGTTGGGATGAGCACTGGGTGTTATACATAGGGGAAGAATCACTGGAATCTACTCCTGAAATCATTATTGCACTATATGCTAACTAACTTGGATGCAAAAAAAAATTATTCCTAAAAAATGTCCCAACAAACAGGAGTCCAGGGCCAGATGACTTCCCAGGGGAATTCAATCAAACATTTATTTTTTAATCTTTATTTTATTTATTTGAGGGGGGGCATGAGCATGGAGAGGGGCAGGGGGGATGTGAGAATGGGGCAGGGGGTGCCCAATGTGGGACTCCATTCCACAATCCTTGGATCATGACCTGCACCAAAATCAAGAGTTGAACACTGAAACAAGCCATCCCTCTACCAAATTTTTAAAGAATTAATACCTATTCTTCTGAAACTGTTCCAAAAAAATAGAAATGAATGAAAACTTCCAAACTTACTCTATGAGGCCAGCATTACCTTGATTTCAAAACCAGACAAAGGCCCCACTAAAAAGGAGAGCTACACACCAATATCCCTGATGAACATGGATGCAAAAATTCTCAACAAGATACTAGCAATTTGAATCCAACCGTATATTAAAAGAATTATTCATCACAATCAAGTGGGATTTATTCCTGGTCTGCAGAGGTAGTTCGATATCCACAAATCAATCATTCGGATACACCACATTAATAAAAGAGAGGATAAGAATCATATGATTCTCTCAATAGATGCAGAAAAAGCATTTGACAAAATACAGCATCCTTTCTTGAAAAAAACCCTCAAGAAAGTAGGGATAGATGGAACATACCTCAACATCATAACGGCCGTATATGAAAGAACCACAGCTAATATCATTCTCAATGGGGACAAAACTGAGAGCTTTTACCCTAACAATAGGAACATGACAGAGATGTCTACTCTCATCACTATTGCTCAGCATATTACTGGAAGTCAGAGTCTCAGCAATCAGACAAGAAAAAGAAATAAAATTTACCCAAATCAGCAAGGAAGAAATAAAACGTTCACTTTTTGCACACAACATGATACTCTAGTTGGAAAACCCAAAAGACTTCACCAAAAATTCTAGAACTGATACATGAGTTCAGCAAAGTCACAGGATAAAAAATCAACGTACAGAAATCTGTTGCATTTCTGTACACGAGTAATGAAGCAGCAGAAAGAGAAATCAAGGAATCAATCCCATTTACAACTGCACCAAAAAACATAAGATACCTAGGAATAAACCTAACCAAAAAGGTAAAAAGTCTGTACTCTGAAAACTATAAAACAAGAAAGAAATTGAAGAAGACACAAATAAATGGAGTAAACATTCCATGCTTATGGACTGGAAGAACAAATATTGTTAAAATGTCTATACTACCCATAATAACCTACACATTCAGTGCAATCAGTATCAAAATAACACCAGCATTTTTCACAGAGCTCAAACAAATAATTCCAAAATTTGTAAGGAACCAGAAAAGACCCTGAATAGCCAAAGCAATGTTCAAAAAGAAAAGCAAAACTGGAGGCATCATGACTCTGGACATCAAGCTACATTACACAGCTGCAGTCATCAAGACAGTATGGTACTGGCACAAAAACAGACACATAGAACAGTGGAACAGAACAGAGAACCCAAAAATGGACTCATAACTATATGGTGAACTCATCTTTGACGAAGCAGGAAGAAATATCAGTGAAAAACAGACAGTCTTTTCAGGAAATGGTGTTGGGAAAACCAGACAGCAACATGCAGAATAATGGAACTGGACCACTTTCTTACACCATACACAAAAATAAATTCAAAATGGATGGTAGACCTAAATGTGAGACAGGAAACCACCAAAATCCTAGAGGAAAACACAGGCAGCAACCTCTTTGACCTCGGACACAGCAACTTTCTACTGGACATGACTCCAGAGGCAAGGGAAATGAAAGAAAAAATGAACTACTGGGACTTCATCAAGGTAAAGAATTTCTGCACAATGAAAGAAACAATCAACAATATCAAAAGACAACTGATGGAATGGGAGATGATATTTGCAAATGACATATAGGATAAAGGGTTAGTATCCAAAATCTATAAAGAACGTATCAAACTCAACACCCAAAAAACAAATAATCCAGTTAAGAAAAGCGCAGAAGATATGAATAGGTATTTCTCCAAAGAAGACACACATATGGGCAACAGACACATGAAAAGAAGCTCATCATCACCATCAGGGAAATGCAAATCAAAACTACAATGAGATATCTCCTCATCCCTGTCAGAATGGCTAAAATCAACATGAGAAACAACAGGTGTTGATGAGGATGTGAAGAAAGGGGAACCCTCTTCCACTGTTGGTGGGAATGCAAACTGGTGCTGTCACTCTGGAAAATAGTATGGAAGTTCCTAAAACGTTTAAAACAGAAGTACCCTATGATTCATGAATTGCACTACTGGATATTTACCCAAAGACCACAAAAACACTAATTCAAGGGGATAAAGCACCCCTATGTTTAGAACAGCATTATCTATAATAGCTCAAATTATGGAAGCAGCCCAAATGTCCATTGGCTGCTGAATGGATAAAGAAAATGTGTATATAGTCCATTTACATTCAGTGTTATTATTGAAAGATACGGGTTTAGAGTCATTGTGATATCTGTAGGTTTCATGCTTGTAGTGATGTCTCTGGTACTTTGTGGTCCTTGCAACATTTCACTCACAGAGTCCCCCTTAGGATCTCTTGTAGGGCTGGTTTAGTGGTGATGAATTCCTTCAGGTTTTGTTTGTTTGGGAAGATCTTTATCTCTCCTATTCTGAATGACAGACTTGCTGGATAAAGGATTCTCAGCTGTATATTTTTTCTGTTCATCACATTGAAGATTTACTGCCATTCCTTTCTGGCCAGCCAAGTTTCAGTAGATAGGTCTGCTACTACCCTTATGTGTCTACCTTTGTATGTTAGGGCCCGTTGATCCCTAGCTGCTTTCAGAATTTTCTCTTTATCCTTATATTTTGCCAGTTTCACTATGATATGTCATGCAGAAGATCGATTCAAGTTACGTCTGAAGGGAGTTCTCTGTAACTCTTGGATTTCGATGCCTATTTCCTTCCCCAGATCAGGGAAGTTCTCAGCTATGATTTGTTAAAGTATACCTTCAGCCCCTTTCTCTCTCTCTTCTTCTGGAATTCCTATGATACAGATATTGTTCCATTTGATTACATCAGTTATTTCTCTAATTCTCCTCTCATACTCCTGAGTTTTTTATTTCTCTTTTTCTCAGCTTCCTCTTTTTCCAAAATTTTATCTATTCACCTATTTTTTCCTCTGCCTCTTCAATTCATGCTATGGCCACCTCCATTTTATTTTGCACCTCATTTATAGCATTTATTAATTCCTCGTGACTACTTTTAGTCCCTTGATCTCTGTAGCAATACATTATCTGCTGTCTTCTATGGTTTTTTCAACCCAAGCGATTAATTTTATAACTACTATTCTAAATTCTTCTTCCATTATATTGCTTAAATCGGTTTTGACCAATTCGTTAGCTGTCACTAATTCCTGGAGTTTCTTTTGAGGAGAATTCTTCTGTTTCATCATTTTGGGTAGTCCCTGAGGTGGCTCCAAACTACAGGCACTTCCCCTGTGCTGTCCTGAGTAACTTGTGGTGGTGGCAGGGCCACACTCAGACCCAATGTCTGCCCCCAGCCCACCACTGGGGCCACAGTCAGACTGGTGTGTACCTTATGTTCCCCTCTCCCAGGGGGAGGACTCACTGTGGAGTGGTGTGGCCCCTGTCTGGGCTGCTTGCACACTTCCAGGCTTGTGGTGCTGCTTCGATGGGATGTGGCCAAGGGCATATTAGATGGGGTGGATCTGCAAGGTGCACAGGGGTGGGAGGGGCAGGCTTACCTAGCTTTGCCATCGGTGGTCCCCAAAAGACATAGGGTATCAGAATGGATAAAAAAAACAAGACCCATCTATTTGCTGTCTACAGGAGACTCATTTTAGACCTAAGGACACCTTCAGATTGAAAGTGAGGGGATGGATGGGGCGCCTGGGTGGCGCAGTCGGTTAAGCGTCCGACTTCAGCCAGGTCACGATCTCGTGGTCCGTGAGTTCGAGCCCCGCGTCAGGCTCTGGGCTGATGGCTCAGAGCCTGGAGCCTGTTTCCGATTCTGTGTCTCCCTCTCTCTCTGCCCCTCCCCCATTCATGCTCTGTCTCTCTCTGTCCCAAAAATAAATAAAAAAGTTGAAAAAAAAAAATAAATAAATAAAAAAAAAAAAAAAAAAGAAAGTGAGGGGATGGAGAACTATTTATCATACTACTGGAAGCCAAAAGAAAGCTGGAGTAGCCATACTTATATCAGACAAACTAGACTTTAAATTACAGGCTGCAACAAGAGATAAAGAAGGGCATTATATAATAATTACAGGGTCTATCCATCAGGAAGAGCTAACAATTATAAATGTCTATTCGCCAAATATGGGAGCCCCCAAATATATAAAAAAAATTAATCACAGACATAAGCAACCTTATTGATAAGAATGTGGTAATTGCAGGGGACTTTAATACTCCACTTACAACAATGGATAGATCATCTAGACACAGAATAAAGAAACAAGGGCCCTGAATGATACATTGGATCAGATGGATTTGGCAGATATATTTAGAACTCTGCATCCCAAAGCAACAGAATATACTTTCTCCTCAAGTGCACATGGAACGTTCTCCAAGATAGATCATATACGGGTCACAAAACAGCCCTTCATAAATATACAAGAATTGAGATCATACCATGACACTTTCAGACCACAATGCTATGAAACTTGAAATCAACCATAGGAAAAAGTCAGGAACACCTCCAAAAGCATGGAGGTTAAAGAACATCCTACTAAAGAATGAATAGGTCAACCAAGCAATTTGAGAAGAAATTAAGAAATATATGGAAACAAATGAAAATGAAGAGGTAAAATCCTAACACTTTGGGATGCAGTGAAGGCAGCCCTGAGAGGAAAATACATTGCAATCCAGGCCTGTCTCAAGAAACAAGAAAAATCCCAAATACAAAATCTAACAGCACACCTAAATGAACTAGAGGCAGAACAGCAAAGACACCCCAAACCCAGGAGAAGAAGAGAAATAATAAAGATCAGAGCAGAAATAAATAATATAGAATCTAAAAAAACAGTTTATGCAGATCAATGAAATCAAGAGTTGTTTTTTTAAAAAATGAAACAAAATTGTTAACCCTCTAGCCAGCCTTCTCAAAAAGAAAAGGGACAGGACTCAAATAGATAAAATCATGAATGAAAATGGAATTATTACAACCAATCTCTCAGAAATACAAGCAATTATCAGGGAATACTATGAAAAATTATATGCCAACAAACTGGACAACCTGGAAGAAATGGACAAATTCCTAAACACCCATACACTTCCAAAACTCAAACAGGAAGAAATAGAAAACTTGAACAGACCCATAACCAGTGAAGAAATTGAATCGGTTATCAAAAATCTCCCAACAAATAAGAGTCCAGGACCAGATGGCTTCCCAGGGGAGTTCTACCAGACGTTTAAAGCAGAGATAATACCTATCCTTCTCAAGCTATTCCAAAAATAGAAAGCCAAGGAAAACTTCCAGACTCATTCTAGGAAGCCAGTATTACTTTGATTCCTAAACCAGACAGAGACCCAGTACAAAAAGAGAACTACAGGCCAATATCCCTGATGAATATGGATGCAAAAATTCTCAATAAGATACTAGCAAATCGAATTCAGCAGCATATAAAAAGAATTATTCACCATGATCAAGTGGGATTCATTCCTGGGATGCAGGGCTGGTTCAACATTCGCAAATCAATCAACGTGATACATCACATTAATAAAAGAAAAGATAAGAACCACATGATCTTGTCAATTGATGCAGAACAAGCATTTGACAAAATTCAGCATCCTTCCTTAATAAAAACCCTCGAGAAAGTCGGGATAGAAGGAACATACTTAAACATCATAAAAGCCATTTATGAAAAGCCCACAGCTAATATCATCCTCAATGGGGAAAAACTGAGAGCTTTCCCCCTGAGATCAGGAACACGACAGGGATGTCCACTCTCACCTCTGTTGCTTAACATAGTGTTGGAAGTGCTAGCATCAGCAATCAGACAACAAAAGGAAATCCAAGCCATCAAAATTGGCAAAGATGAAGTCAAGCTTTCACTTTTTGCAGATGACATGATATTATACATGGAAAATCCGACAGACTCTACCAAAAGTCTGCTAGAACTGATATATGAATTCAGCAAAGTTGCAGGATACAAAATCAATGTACAGAAATCAGTTGCATTCTTATACACTAATACTGAAGCAACAGAAAGACAAATAAAGAAACTGATCCCATTCACAATTGCACCAAGAAGCATAAAATACCTAGGAATAAATCTAACCAAAGATGTACAAGAAATGTATGCTGAAAACTATAGAAAGCTTATGAAGGAAATTGAAGAAGATATAAAGAAATGGAAGAACATTCTGTGCTCATGGGTTGGAAGAATAAATAGTTAAAATGTCAATACTACCCAAAGCTGTCTACACATTCAATGCAATCCCAATCAAAATTGCACCAGCATTCTTCTCAAAGCTAGAACAAGCAATCCTAAAATTCATATGGAACCACAAAAGGTCCCGAATAGCCAAAGTAATTTTGAAGAAGACCAAAGCAGGAGGCATCACAATTCCAGACTTTAGCCTCTACTACAAAGCTGTCATCATCAAGACAGCATGGTATTGGCACAAAAACAGACACACAGACCAATGGAATAGAATAGAAACCCCAGAAATAGACCCACAAAAGTATGGCCAACTAATCTTTGACGAAGCAGGAAAGAATATCCAATGGAAAAAAGACAGTCTCTAACAAATGGTGCTGGGAGAACTGGACAGCAACATGCAGAAGAATGAAACTAGACCACTTTCTCACACCATTCACAAAAATAAACTCAAAATGGATAAAGGACCTGAATGTGAGATAGGAATCCATCAAAACCCTAGAGAAGAAAGCAGGAAAAGACCTCTCTGACCTCAGCTGCAGTAATTTCTTACTTGACACATCCCCAAGGGCAAGGGAATTAAAAGCAAGAATGAAGTATTGGGATTTCATGAAGATAAAAAGCTTCTGCACAGCAAAGGAAACAATCAACAAAACGAAAAGGCAACCAATGGAATGGGAAAAGATATTTGCAAATGACATATCGGCCAAAGGGCTAGTATCCAAAATCTATAAAGAGCTCACCAAACTCCACACCCCAAAAACAATCCAGTGAAGAAATGGGCAGAAAACATGAATAGACACTTCTCTAAAGAAGACATCCAGATGGCCAAGAGGCACATGAAAAGGTGCTCAACGTCGCTCCTCATCAGGGAAATACAAATCAAAACCACACTCAGATACCACCTCACGGCAGTCAGAGTGGCTATAATGAACAAATCAGGAGACTATAGATGCTGGCGAGGATGTGGAGAAACGGGAACCCTCTTGCACTGTTGGTGGGAATGCAAACTGGTACAGCCACTCTGGAAAACAGTGGGGAGGTTCTTCAAAAAATTAAAAATAGACCTACCCTATGACCCAGCAGTAGCACTGCTAGGAATTTACCCAAGGTATACAGGAGTACTGATACATAGGGGCACTTGTACCCCAATGTTTATAGCAGCACTCTCAACAATAGCCAAAATGTGGAAAGAGCCTAAACGTCCATCAACTGATGAACTGATAAAGAAATTGTGGTTTATATACACAATGGAGTACTATGTGGCAATGAGAAAGAGTGAAATATGGCCCTTTGTAGCAACGTGGATGGAACTGGAGAGTGTGATGCTACGTGAAATATGTCATACAGAGAAAGACAGATATAATGTTTTCACTCTTATGTGGATCCTGAGAAACTTAACAGAAATCCATGGGGGAGGGGAAGGAAAAAAAAAAGAGGTTAGAGTGGGAGAGAGCCAAAGCATAAGAGACTCTTAAAAACGAGAACAAACTGAGGGTTGATGGGGGTGGGAGGAAGGGGAGGGTAGGTGATGGGCATTGAAGAGGGCATCTTTTGGGATGAGCACTGGGTGTTGTATGGAAACCAATTTGACAATAAATTTCATACATTAAAAAAAAAGTTGAAACAATTTGAACAGAATAATGATGGTATTAAGTTACTAAGTCAGAATAAAATAAACATCCATTAGTCCAAGCTGATATAAATAAATCAGTAAATAAATGGGGGAGATGGTTATTTTTCCTTATAGAATTTCAATTAATACATATAGAAGCAATGAAAGAAATAAAAATCACTATTAGTAAACCCCACAGTAGTAACTGTCACCATCAAGAATAACTGATAAATACTAAAATTAGTGGGCACAAGTATGAAGAAAAACAGGATATTTGAATGGTCTCAATGTATCTTCCTATAAGATATTTATTAATTATAAAGAAGAAAATAGTAACTGTACAGCGAAGCATAGCAAACACCTTAACCAAGTGATTGAGGTTAATAACACCAGTATTAAGACATAACAGCATTAGCTATCTTCTGATATGCACTAAAAAGGGTACATCACTTCTGTCATATTCTTACCAAAAACACATAACCTGAGTCTAATCACAGGAAATTATCCGACAAACCCCAATTAGGGACATTTTACAAAATAACTGCAATAAATAATAAGTGCAATGTAGGATACTGGATTTGAACCTGGATCATAAAAACACATTAGTGGGACAAATGGAAAAAATCAAATAAGGTCTGAAATTAGTCAATAGTACTGTGTCAATATTATTTTCTTGGTTTTTGAGACTTGTACTATGATTACAATAAAGTGTTAACACTAGGGGAGGCTGGGTGAAGGATATATGGTAACTCATGCTATTTTTGTGACTTTTCTGTAAGTCTAAAAAGTTTTATTTTAAAAAAAAGGAGCTTATTGTCCAAACTTTTATTACTACTCTGAACACTTTTCTTAGTTTATTACTCATTTATATTTCAGTTTCTATAAATTTTCTGGTTCACTCACATTTTTATTGAATTATTGACTTTTGTACACTAAGAAAATTATATACATTGTATTAAGGAAATTAGCTCTTT
The DNA here is from genome assembly GCF_028018385.1 of Neofelis nebulosa. Classification (NCBI taxonomy): domain Eukaryota; kingdom Metazoa; phylum Chordata; class Mammalia; order Carnivora; family Felidae; genus Neofelis; species Neofelis nebulosa. The sequence continues at coordinate 87,503,519 of NC_080800.1, forward strand.
GTGCATGACAAATTGTTTTCTAGTTTGTCTTTTGACTTTTTTTTATGGTAGGCTTGTGTGTGTATGTATAGATGTTTTTAACTGGTGATTTCTGCTGACCTGTGTGCAGAAAATAAATAGCAGCTAAGTGGCTTTAAGTCTTCTATGTAATCAAAAGATCACAGAATAGGAACAATACTTTATGAAAATGACTTTAAGAAACTGTTTCTTCTCTCCATTAAAAATTACATTTATTTAAAAATTTACATATGGTAAAATTTATCCTTTCTGGTATATAATTCGAGTTTTGACAAATGCATACACTTAAGTAACTTATAATCAAGATACAGAAACCTTCCATTACTAAAGCAAATTCTTTGTGTTACCATTTTGTAATCAGTCTGCCAGTTTTGACCCCTGACATCCACTGATTTGTTTTCTTTCCTTATAGTTTTGCCTTTTCCAGAATATTATATAAATGGAATCAAACAGTAAGTAGCCTTTTGAGTTTGGCTTCTTTTACTTAGCAAAATGCATTTGAGATTCATCCAAGTTGTTGCATGTATGACAGTTCATCATAGTTTTTATTGCTGAGTAGGATTCCATTGTATGGATATACCACAGTTTGTATATGCACCAGTTGAGGGACATCCTCTATTTTTATTTTCCTCTATTGTTAATGATCTGTAGGTCTAGTAAAGGGCAGAGGTGAGATTTTCCACTCAATAGGAATAAGTTTCTTCTGAAAAGTCCAGCTTAGAAGTATGTCCCTGGGTAATATGTGCAAGAGGTTATACCAGGATAACTTACTTTTTCCCCTTAAACTATATTTAAAATTGAAGAGTTAATCCTAAGTGAGCAGTATATAAAAAGAATAGGAGTTTGTCCTGAGTACAGTTAGATGATATTCTCAGAGCAGGCTTGACAAATATTCTGGAAGCCAAGACATTTGTAGAGTATTAAAAATTTTTTTAATTAAAAAAAATAACTGAAAAAAAGTAAAAATCACCCCAAATCACACCACTTTAAAAATTTTGTAAAGCAAAAGTCCCCTTTCAGCCTATCTAATCCCACTTCTAAAAGGTTTACAGTTTGGTATGTATATTTCCCAGCTTTTTCCTAAATTTATTCAGAAATACCTGTATATACATATATCATACATATACAAATGCTTTTGTTTATAAAAATGCATTCACATTATACCATTTCTTGCTTTTTAAATTAGTACAAAATTCTGGACACCAAACAGGTCAGAATGTATTCATACATATACCCCATTATTTTAATGGATGTACAGTATTCCACTAAATGAATGTATCATAATTTATTTATTCATTTTCCTATTGATGGACTGTTGGGTTTTATCCAATTTCTTTTTTTTTTTGGTGACTTTGAGATATAATTCACATACATACAATTCATTACTTATAGTATATTCATAGGTTGTACAATTATTATGACAATCAATTTTAGGACATTTAACCAACTTCTAAAGAAACCTTATACAATTCAGCTATCATCCCTAGCCCTGAGCAACCACTAATCCACTTTCTGTCTCTATATATTTACAAATTCCGGACACTTCATATAAATGGAATCATATAATTATACAGTCTTTTGTGACTGGCTTCTTTCATTTAGCATGTTTTCAGGGTTATTCCATGTTTATAGCATATATTAGAAATGTTCCTCTTATACTTTTTGAAAGAGTATGTAGGAATTTGTATTAATTCTTCAGTGTTTGCTAGAATTTATCTGAGAAGACATTTGAACCTGGGTTTTTCCTTGTATTTTTTTAAGTTATTAATTAACCTCTTTACTTGTTACAGACATTTTCAGATTTTGTTTCTGATTGGTTTCAGTAGTGTTTCTAGGAATTTTTCCATTCCATCTAAGTTATCTAATTTATTGGTATATGATTGTTCGTAGTGTTCCTTCATAATACTTTTTATTTCTAGAAGACTGATAGTAATGTTCTCTCCTTCACTTCTGATTCTAGTAATTTGAGTCTTCTTTTTTCCCTGGTCAATCTAGCAAAAATTTTGTCACTTTTGCTGATCTTTTTCTGGAACTAACCATTAGTTTCATTGACTTTCTCTAATGTTTTTCTATTCTCTGTCACTTATTTATCTAATCTTTTTTATTCCTTCCTTTTGCTTGCTCTAAGTTTAGTTTGCTCCTCTTTTCCCAGTGTCTCAAGGTATAAAATATGTTACTGATATGTGATATTTTTTCTTGTTAAATACAGGCATTTGTGTTTATAAATTTCTCTCCAAGCATTGCTTTTGGTGCATCCCACATTTTGGTATGTTGTGTCTTCATTTTCATTCATCTCAAAGGATTTCTTAATTTCTCTTGTGATTTTTTTACTTGACCCATTGGTCATTTAAAAGTGTGTCTACTTCATATTTCCAAGTTCCCCAACTTTCTGTTATTGGTTTCTAACTCAATTCCATGTAGTCAGAAGATATACTTTGCATGATTTCAGTCTGCTTAAATTTACTGAGGTTTGTTTTATGGTCTACGATATGATCTATCCTGAAGATATTTCATATGCCCTTGAGAAGAATGTGCATTCTGTTCTTGCTGGGTAGTATTTTATAGATCACTTTAAGGTCTAGTTCATTATGGCATTGTTCAAGTCTTCTATTTCCTTGCTTATTATGTAATTGTTCTATTATTCAAAATGGGGTACTGAATACCCCAATTCTTATTATACACTTGTGTATTTCTCCCTTCATTTAGTTCAGTTTTTGATTCATGTATTTTGGTGCTCCATTATTAGGTGCATATATAATTTTGCTCTTCCTGATGGGTCTACTTTTATCACTACAAGATGTCACTCTTTGTGTCTAATGACATTTTTTGTTTTAAAGTCTATTTTATCTGGTATTAGTATAGCCACTCCAGCTTTCTTATAGTTGCCATTTGCCTGATAATTCTGTTTAACCTTCAATCTATTTGTATCTCCAAAGTGTAACCCCAACAAATAGCATAGAGGTGAATCTTGTGTGTTTTTTCCAGTCTGACGATCTCTGCCTTTAATTGGATTGTTTAATCCATTCATATTTATTGCTATTATTAATATAGGTGGACTTAAGATTGCCATTTTACTGTTTGCTTTTTATATGTCTCTGAGGTTTGTCTTTGTTTCTCTATTTATCCTTTGGCATTGAATATTTTCTAATTTAAGTTTCTTTAATAGTATTTTCAGTTATTTACATAGTGGTTGCTCTAGGGCTTACCATACAAATCTTAACTCAGTTGGCTTCAGATATATACAAACTAAATTCCAATGAGATATAAACACCTTACTCCTACATGAATCTATTCCTTTCCCCACTTTTTTATGGTATTATTGTTATACATATTATTTCTACATGTTATAAATCCAACAATACACTGTTATAATTATTATTTGATGAAATTTTATGTCTTTTAAAGAAGCTCAGAGAAGGAAGAGAAAATATATATTTGTCATTTTTTTATATTAACTTTCTTATTTCCTATTTCTTTTCTTCACTTGTTCCTGTAGATTGGTGTTACCATCTGGAGTCATTTCTATAGTCCAATACAGCTTTGCTTCCACCCTATGTTCTGTTATTGGCAAATATATTGCATTTTTATATGTTATAAACCCAATAATGCAACTATATACATACTGCTTTATACAACTGTTTTAAAAATCAATTAAGAGAAGGAAAAATGCATTTAGACTGTCCTTCCTAATTATGTAATTACCTTTACCCATGCTATTTTTCTATATGTACAGATTTAAATTATTATCCAAAGTCACTGCTTTCTGCCTGAAGAACTTCCTTTACTATTTCCTATAAGTCAGGTCTGCCAGCAACAAGTTTTTGATGATGTAGGAAGGCTTATATTTTATCTTCATTTTCAAAAACAGCTTTATTGGATATAGGTTCTATATTGGCAGGTGTTTTCTTTGAGCACTTTGAATATGTTATCCCATTGCCATATCCATTGTTTTTGATGAGAAGTTAGCAGTTAATCTGATTGGGGTTCTCTTGTAAGTGATGCTTCATTTTTCTCATGTTACTTTCCAGAGTTTCTCTTTGTCTTTGAGTTTTAGCACTTTTGTTATGATGGGTCTGTGGATTTCTTCTTTATCCTACTTGGGGTTTGTTGAAATTCTTGGACGTATAGGTGATGTTTCTCATCAAATTTGAGAAATTTACAGCCATTATTTATTGGAATATGTTTTCTGCTTCTTTCTTCCTCTTTTCTTTTTCTTGTCCTCTCATTAAAAGTATGTTGGGGTGCTTAATGGTCTTATTCTCTGTTAAATTTTCTTCAGTTTTTTTCTTCCTGTTCTTCAGCTAAAATAATATCATCTCATTTAATCCTTACAACCCAGTGAGGTAAGTAGTATTATTATCCTCATTTTATAGATGAGAAAACTGAGGCTCAGATTAAGTGACTTGCCAAGGTCACGAAATGGTAAGTGTGGCTGTGAAGTTCAAACACAAGTCCAATTCCAAAGTTTGTACTACTTCCTCTATATCATATATTCTTTCTATTCTCCAGCAACTACAAATAACTGAGGGATTAAGGAATGACTGACTCTCTTCTGGAGAACACTTTCTTCCCACCCTCCTTTAGTACTGTTTGCTAGTATGTTCCTCTTCTAAAATTCATATACCTAATACATAACATACATTAGATATTGAATCAATGTTTATTGCTTTGAATTCAATGATTGCTCAATGGTAGCTAGCTTAATGACTATGAGAACATTAATATTTTGATCTAAATTCTTTCATTAGAAAAATATATAGCTTTTTGAAGACACTGGTAACTTCATGGGGAAGCATTCGTTAAATGTGTGGACTAACTTATGAAACAACCTATTGTCACTGCTGACAGTTCTTACTCAACAGCATTTGTTGATGTTTATGCCTGGGGTCTTGGTCATTTATTTACTGGTGTATATAAAGAAGGATAAATGAGCTCTAGTAAATAAATATTTCAACATGTGATTAGTTTTTTAGTTCTGCATATAGGAGGCAACCTTGGAAAGAATGTTATATTTAGGGACAAATATTTAAGACCCCAGATGAATTATAAAGATTTTTTAAATCCTTGGAAATAATCTTTTGTAATTTATCCTGAGAAAATGATACTCTTTGTACCCTACACTTCATACTTGCCATGTCTGTCCTATATAGTCTTTGATTATAAAAAATGTTTCCTACCAATTTGTTCTGAAACAGAGGGGGATTATCTTAGATTTTTCTCTCCTTCAGTTAGTTTCTCTTCTTCAAATCCAAGCAAATTGCTATCTATACACAAATCCCAGATCCAAGATTCTGATGCAAGAAAGACCTCCTGGGACTCACCATCTATATATCTTTTAACTACCACTGATTTCTGTAGTGTTATCTGTAGCAGATGATATGAGAGAAGCAGCCTGGAGATCTGACCGTTGCTTTTTGTTCTTTCCAAATTCTATCACCAATATTTTCCCATGTAGTTTATATCCATTTACTAGATGCAATGCTTGCTGTGCTAGCTCCTTATCTAAAAGAGAAAGAAAAAAGCATCAATTTACATAGGGATTAGTAATTCAATTCTATTCCAAGTCTAGTTTATGTTGTTTTGCCTTGGAGTTAAATATAGGCTACAAATCTATATAGTTCTTAGTTTTATTATCTTTTCCATAATCTCAAATTTGTATAACTCAGCAAGATTAAACTAATGGCTAAGAATGACAATAAAAACTTAAAATGATGTTTGAATGTCTCCTAACACAAAGATAAAGGTAAAGAAACAAGAATATAGACAGTGTGACAAAGAAGGCTAAGCTATAACCAATAATCTATAAACCTCTTAGATAACAGATTATAGGTATTATGATAATGAAACCATTTTCAAAATAGACGACACAAATAAAAGATGTTATCATGGTACTGAGGACATTTTGCTTTTTTCTTTTGATGGGAGAGTGGGAGCCTTCATTGGAATAAATAAGTTTAAGAAATCTTATAGGCATATGGGTACTTGAGGTGTGAGTATACAGTGTATAGCAAGGATAGCAGGAGTTTTCAACTTTCAACTGTTTTTAACAGTCTCAGAGCCTGTATGTAGAAAATTTAGAAGTGGAATTATTGCCCAGAGTCTGTGAAATCATAAGTAGACAAGCAATGTCTTTAGACTAAACCAATTTATGTCTCATATATGTATATACTACAAATTTTCAAATGTTATACTGCTGTTATAAAACAGCTATACACTTTAAAGTACTGAGTTTATAAAATATTTTTATTATATATTTTTCAATTAATGGATCATATTAGCTTGGGGTCAATGAAAAATATTTTAAGTTTAAGAGGGGTCCTCCCACAAAAGGACTGAAAACCGCTAGTGTAGAGGATCCACAAACCTTAACAAGATAGGAAAAATAGTTTAAGAATGTACAAAAGAAGCAGAGGGGAGTTTGGTATGGCTTATGTGTAAAAGCACTTGCCTATACATAGATTACTAGGCTGTTTATAAGTAATGGTAGTTAGGGATAATGAAAGGTAGAGCTCCTACCCAGCTTCCACCAGAAGAGACAGTCTGGTCTGCTATAGAAAATGATATTCCTGTATTATTGTTCTCTCTTAATTATGACACTGAGATCAAGTAGTAAGATGGAGACAACAGTTAAAGGAATTTATCATCACCCCCCAGTTAATTATGAATTACTAGTGAATTAGCATGTTAACATATAATCTCTTAGTCCTAAAGGAATAGGGCACACTAGGGTATTCTACCAGAATACCAATATATTAATAAGTAATATAATCTGAACTAGAAATACCATCGTCAGCAAAGGGAAGGTCCATTTTGATAGAGTGAGAAGGGAAGTGCTATGACTGGAGAAACCTGAGGACAATGGGATAAGGCGGTCATGCACTGTCAGTGGAGGAGAGGAAACATAGGAGGGAGGGTGGAAGAACACTGAAAACATATTTTCCTTACTTCTCTTTCCTTCTTCCCATGTGCTTGTTCAAGCATATGCTTCTCATGTGATATGAAGAAATCAAAGGGCTATATCTAAATTAGAGAGGGTATAAATAGTCTCTAATGAACTGATGCTACAATTAATTATCCAGATAAAGCTACTTACTGGGAAAGGTGATAAAAGCTTGCCCCCTCATTCGTCCAGTCATCATTCGGAATTGAATTGGTGGTCCTTTTTTCTCCTGGAACCGAGCGAACAATGAGACAAGGTCTCTTTCGGTCACCCGAGGGCTAAGGTTCTTCAGGTATAACACCTAATGTAAACCGAGGATCAACAGAAATAGCACATAAGGGAGGTAAGACAACTATTTCACTGTAGTAAGAATTAGTTTCAGATAAAGATGGCAGATTGAATACATGCATCTAATTTTACTCCCTCCAGAAAACTCTCTAAAACTATAGGGCCTTTTTTTTTTTTTTTTTTTAAACACAAACCCATGAAGTCAGAAAGAATGAGGAAAGGAGGCAATAGCAGCAGTACTCTGGAAGCTGGAAAATAATTAGATAAGTGTACTCAAGAAAGTTGAATCTTAAACCAGAAGTGGGGAAATCCAGGAACTAACCCAAACTACACCTAAGAATCCTTAAACAGTTTAGGAACTGAAAGCTTCAGGTACCTCTGAAAATGAAGGTAAAGGGATGAGATTAAGATAAGGTGGGAAGGTTGAAAGTTGCTTAAAAACCAACTAGATCTTGAAAGATCCTCCCCTAAGATTAGCTACTGGAGAAAGGCCAACCCAATCATGGTGAATACTGGTAGCTCATTTTCTAAATATGGGGAATGTCAGGCACAGATGAGGGTATAAATACTATATCTGAACACAAGAAGATTAAGAGAAATAATGCACACTAAATATGATTAGCCCCAAGAGAAAAGATTAAAAAAAATACTGATTTGGGATGGGGAATTTCTCCAACAAATGGACCAGCCAGATGACTTTAAAGTGAAGCTAAAAGTCAGCAAGGGCCACTCATGTGCTTAGAGCTTCCAATCTGCTTTTTGGTGCCTACTCATATATATATAGGCACAGATTACCCGGATCTGGTATCTACCGTATCTGTGGGAAGCCTCTAATGTGAAAGAGAGAACAGAACAAACAAACAGAAATGAAAGCAAATGAAAAAGAAAACAGACCATGCAAGGAAGAAAACTTCAAAAAAACATCACTAGTACCCTCAGAGAATATTCTATTAGGAGACAATATTCTATTAGGAATGGGATGCTATAAAAAAAAACACACACATTCAAGAAAACAAAAAAGAGCCCTCGAAAGCAAATAAATTTAAGTTCTTATTGGCTTAAAATAGATTGTTATGTTTTAAGGAAGCCCCATTGTAACCCTAAAGAAAATACCTATAAGGGGCGCCTGGGTGGCTCAGTCGGTTGAGCGTCCGACTTCAGCTCAGGTCATGATCTCACGGCTCGTGAGTTCGAGCCCCGCGTCGGGCTCTGTGCTGACAGCTCAGAGCCTGGAGCCTGTTTCAGATTCTGTGTCGCCCTCTCTCTGACCCTCCCCTGTTCATGCTCTGTCTCTCCCTGTCTCAAAAATAAATTAAAAAAAACGTTAAAAAAAAAAATTTAGAAAATACCTATAAAAGATAAACAAAAGGAAAAAAAGGAAAAATACATTAGTACAAAAAAATCAATGAAACAAAAAGGAAGACATCAAGAGAGGAAAAGAGGGACAAAAGAGCTACAAGACAGAAAACAAATAATAAATGATGATAGTAAGTCCTTATCAATAATTACTTTACATGTAAGTGTGTTAAACTCCCTAATCAAAGACACAAGAGTGGCTGAATGATTAAAAAAAAAGATCCAAGTATAATCTGTCTACAAGAAACTCACTTTATATTTAAGGGCACATATAAGCTAAAAATGAAAGGATAGAGAAAGATATTCTATAAAAACGATAACCAAAGAAAGCAGGGTTGGCCATGCGTATATCAGATGAAATAGACTTTAAGTCAAAATTGTCACAAGAGACAAAAATGGGCATTATATAATGACAAAAGGCTTAATTTACCTAGAAGATAGAACTATAAATAAATATGCACCCAATATCAGAGCACCTAAATATATGAAGCAGTGAGAAGTGAAAGGAGAAATACACAGCAATACAATACTAGGAGATTTCAATACCTTACTTCCAACAGCAGAAGGAAAACTAGAAATTTCACAAATATGTGGAAGGAAATTAAATGTCATACTTTTTTTTTTTTTTTTTTTTTTTAAATTTTTTTTTTTTCAACATTTTTTATTTATTTTGGGACAGAGAGAGACAGAGCATGAACGGGGGAGGGGCAGAGAGAGAGGGAGACACAGAATTGGAAACAGGCTCCAGGCTCCGAGCCATCAGCCCAGAGCCTGACGCGGGGCTCGAACCCACGGACCGCGAGATCGTGACCTGGCTGAAGTCGGACGCTTAACCGACTGCGCCACCCAGGCGCCCCTAAATGTCATACTTTTAAGCAAACAATGGGTCAAGGAAGAAATCAGAAGGGAAATTATAAAATATCTTGAGACAAATGAAATCAGAAGATAACAATATTTATGGGATACAGCAAGAGCAGAACTAAGAGGGAATTTCATAGTGATAAATGCCTACATTAAAAAAGAAGATCTCGGGGCGCCTGGGTGGCGCAGTCGGTTAAGCGTCCGACTTCAGCCAGGTCACGATCTCGCGGTCCGTGAGTTCGAGCCCCGCGTCAGGCTCTGGGCTGATGGCTCGGAGCCTGGAGCCTGTTTCCGATTCTGTGTCTCCCTCTTTCTCTGCCCCTCCCCCGTTCATGCTCTGTCTCTCTCTGTCCCAAAAATAAATAAAAAACGTTGAAAAAAAAAATTTAAAAAAAAAAAAAAAAAAAAAAAAAAAGAAGATCTCATGGGGCACCTAGGTGGCTCAGTCAGTTAAGCGACAGACTCTTGATTCTGGCTCAGGTCATGATCTCATGGTCGTGAGATTTAGCCCTAGCTCGGGTCCTGTGCTTAAGATTATCTCTCCTTCTCCCTCTGTCCCTCCCTTGCTCATGCTCACATGTTCTCTCTCTCTCTTTCTCTCAAAAACAACAACAAAAAAAGTCTTAGAGATGCCTGGCTGACTTAGTTGGTGGAATGTGTGACTCTTGATCTCAGGGTCTTGAGTTCAAGCCCCACCTTGGGCAGTGGAGCCCACTTAAAAAATAAAATAAAGGGGTACCTGGGTGGCTCAGTCGGTTAAGTATCTGGCTCTTGATTTCACCTCAGGTCATGATCTCACGGTTGGTGAGTTTGAGCCCCACATCATGCTCTGTGCTGACAGCGTGGAGCCTGCTTGGGGATTCTCTTTCTCCCTCTCTTTCTGCCTCTCCCCTTGCTCATGTGCTCTCTCTCAAAATAAACAAATAAACTTTTAAAATATATATATATATTAATAAAATAAAATAAGATTTCAAATAAACAACTCTACAATTAAGGAACTAGGAAAAGAAGCAAACTAAGTCCAAAGTTAGTAGAAGGAAAGAAAGAAAAACTAAAGCAGAAATAAACAAAGGAGATTAGAAAAACTAGAAAAAAATCAACTAAACTAATAGCTGGCTTTTTAAAAAGAGCAACAAAATTGACTGCCTTTGGCTAGGTAGAGGAAAAAGGAGGGAAGACTCAAATACAATCAGAAAAAAAAAAGAGGAGATGTTATAACTGATGCCACAGAAAAAGAAAGGATTAAAGAGACTACTATGAACAACTGTATGCCAACAAATTGGATAACGTAGAAAACGATAAATTCTTAGAAATGTATAACCTACCAAGACTAAATCATGAATAGAAAATCTAACGAGATTTATAACTAGTAATGAGATTGAATCAGTCTTCAAAAACCTCACAGCACAGAAAAGCCCAGGACCAGATGGCTTCATGGGTGAATCCTACCAAACACTTAAAGAAGAATTAATATCAATCCTTCTAAATGTTTACACTAACAATGAAAGTATCAATCCTTCTAAATGTTTACACCCTAACAATGAACTGCCTGAAAATGAAATAAAAAAAAGCCAATCCCATTTACAATAGTATCAAAAAGAATAAAGTGCTCAGAAATAAACTTAACCATGGAGCTTAAAGACTTGTACACAGAAAACTACATAACTTTGATGAAAGAAACTGAAAAAGACAAAAATAAATGGAAAGCTATCCCATATTCATTGACTGCAAGTACTATCAAAATGTTCATACTACCCAAAGTGATTTACTGATTCAATATAATCCTTATCAAAATCCCAATGTCAATTTTTATGGAAATAAAAAAATCCTCAAATGCATATGGAATCATAAGAGATCCCAAGTAGACAAAATAATCTTGAAGAAGAAGAACAAAGCAGGAGGCATCATATTTCCTAATTTCAAACTACAGTAATCAAAACAGCATGGTACTGGCATAAAAAACAAACATATTGACCAATAAAACAGAATAGGGAGCCCAGAAATAAACCACGTATTTATGGTACACTGATCTTTGGCAAGGGGGCCAAGAATACACAATGGTAAAAAGATAGTCTCATAATAAATGGTGTTGAGAAAACTGGATACCCACAGCAAAAGAATTAAAGTAGATGCTTAACTCACACCACACATAAAAATCAACCCAAAATGGATTCAATATTTTAAAATAAGACCTGAAACTCCAAAAACTCCTAGAAGAAAAATAAGAGAAAAAATCTTCTGGACAATGATGTTGGCAATGACTTCCTGGATATGACATCAAAGCACAAGCAACAACAAAAGCCAAAATGAACAAGTATGATTAGAACTAAAAACCTGTGCAGCAAAAAAAAAAAAAATCAGCAAAATGAAAAAGCAAGGCACAGAATAGAAGAAAATATTTGCAGATCGTATATCTGATATCTGATATCTGATAAAGGATTAATATCTAAAACATATAAGGGACTCCTGAAATGCAATAGCAAAACAAAACAAAACAAAAAACCCCAAATAACCCAATTTTAAAAATGGGCAAAAGACCTGAATAGTCATTTCTTCAAAAATGACATACAAATGGCCAACAGGTATATAAAAAGATGCTCAATATTACTGTCAGGAAAATGCAAATCAAAACCTCAATGAAATACCACTTCACATCTGTTAGGATGGCTATTAATAACAACAACAACAAAAAGTAAGTGTTGGTGAGGATATGGAGAAATTCTAAGCCTTATATGCTATTGGTGGGAATGTAAATCAGTATAACCACTATGGAAAACAGTACGGAGGTTCCTCAAAAAATTAAAAGTAGAACTAACATGCAATCCTGCAATCCCACTCCTGGGTATATACCCAAAAGAACTGGAATTAGGATCTGGAAGAACTATCTTCATTCCCTTGTGCAGTGCAGCATTATTTACAATAGCAAAGACATGGAAACAACCTAAATGTCCACTGACAGATGAATGGATAAAGAAAATGTGTGTAAATACAATGGAATATTATTTGGCCTTTTAAAAAAAGAAAATCTTTTCATTTGCTACAACATAAACTTGGAAGACACTATTCCAAGGGAAATAAACCAAACACAGAAGAAATACTACATGATCCCATTTATATCAGGCATCCAACACAGCCAAACTCATAAAAGCAGAGTAGAATCATGTTTACTGTGAGGCTGGGAGGAGGCGTAACTGGGGAGATGTTCATCAAAGATGTTCATGCAAGATGAATAAATCCTATAGATCTACTGTACAGCATGGTGCATATAGTTATCAATACTGTATTAGATACTTAAAATTTATTAAGAGGGTAGATCTTATGTTAAATGTTATGATAAAACAAAGGAGGAGGAAGGGAATTTCTAGAGGTGATGCTTAAGTTTAGGGCATTGTATATGGTGATAGTTTCATGGTGTACATTTATTTTCAAACTCATCAAGATTCATACATTAAATATGTACAGCTTTACTGGATGTTGTAAGTGATGAATCACTAAATTTTACTCCTGAAAACAGTATTACACTATATTTTAACTAACTAGAAAGTAAATAAAAATAGACAAAAAAATGCAAAATAAATATGTACAGCTTTTTCAAATGTCAATCATGCTTCAATTAAAAAAAGACAGCCATGGAAATGAAGGACTAGTACACTGAAGACCACAAAACAATGCTAAAAAAAATTAAAGAAGACACAAATGCAAAAATATCCCATGTTCATGGACTGGAAAACAATATTGTTAAAATTTACACACTACCTAAAGTGATCTACATATTTAATGCAATTCCTATCAAAATCCCAATAGTTTTTATAGGAATAGAAAAAAACAATCCTAAAATTCATATGGAACCACAAGAGACCCCAAATAGCCAAAGCAATCTTGAAAAATAAGAACCAAACTGGAGGCCTCTCACTTAATTTTGAAACATATTACAAATCTACAGTAATCAAAAGAGCAAACTAGCATAAAGACAGTTATATAGACCAATGGAAGAGAATAGAACCCAGAAATAAACTCACACATATACAGTCAACTGATCAACAGAGGGGCAAGAATACATAATTTGGAAAAGATAGTTCCCTCAACAAATGGTGCTGGGAAAACTTGGTATCCACATGCAAAATAACAAAACTGGACTCCTATTTTATACCACACACAAAAGTCAACTCAACTGAATTCAGTCAAAATCCAGTCAACTGAATATTACATGAGAAGCACAGGCAGCAAAAGCAAAAATAAAGTGGGACTACATCGACTGAAATACTTCTGTACAGCAAAGGAAACAATCAGCAAAGTGAAAAGGCAACCAACAGAATGGAAGAATGTATTTATAAACCAAATATCTTATTAGAAGTTAATACCTAAAATATATAAGGAACAATTACAACTCAACAGCAAAAAGACAGATAACCCAATTAAAAACAAAAAAAAAACGTGCAAGGGGCACCTGGGTGGCTCAGTCAGTTGAGCAACTGCCTCCTGCTTTCAGGTCAGGTCATGATCTCACGGGTTCATGAGATTGAGCCCCACATTGGAATCTGGGCTGACAGCATGAAGCCTGCTTGGGATTCTCTTTCTCCCTCTCCCTCTGCCCCTCTGCTGCTCACTCTATCGCTCTCAAAAATAAATAAACATTAAAGAATAAAAAATTTTAAAAATGGGCAAAAAACCTAAATAGACATTTCTTCAAAGAACACATACAGGAAATAATTTGGCAAGGATGTACACAAATTGGAATTCCTGTACACTATTGGCAGAATGTAAAATGGTGCAGCCACTATGAACAGTATGGAGGTGCTACAAAAAATTAAAAATAGAACTACCATATGGTCCAGCAATCCCACTTCCAGATACTTATCCAAAAGAATTAAAATCAGAATATCAAAGAGATATCTGAACACATATGAAACACTGTTCACAATAGCCAAGAGGTGGCAATATCCATCATGGATGAATGGATAAAGAAGATGTGGTATACACATACAATGGAATACCATTCATCCAGAAAAAGGAAGAAAATCTGGTCATATGCTACAACATGGATGAATCTTGAGTGCATTATGCTAAATGAAATAAGCCAGTCACAGAAGGACAAATACTACATGATTTCACTTATATGGGGTTATCTATAGTAGTCAAACTCATTGAAGCAAAAGTAGAATGGTGGTTGTCAGGGGCTGAAGGGAGAGGGAAATGGGGAGTTGCTATTCAATACTTATGAAGTTCAGTCATGCAGGATGAAAAGTTCTAGAGATGTGCTGGACAACATTGTGCCTATAGTTAACAACACTGTAACGTATACTTAAAATATTGTTAAGAGGGTAGATCTCAAGTTACATTATTGTTAACAGGGTAGATCTCAAGTTACATGTGTTTTACTACAATAAGAAAAGATGGAAGAAAAAAATCTCTATATGTTAGCTAGAATAAACTATAACCTTTACAGTTTAATGGAACTTGAGAAGAATTCAGAGAAAAGCGGCATAAGCAAAGAGCTAGAAAATAGAGCCCACTTAAATGAGTTAACCACTAAAACACAAATAAATATATTAAACGTTATATAATAAGAGTCTCTTTATGTCTCAAAGACTTTAGAAGCTGGATATTGCATATTTAGATTTAACTACACTTGTATCTTAAAGGCAAAGGCACAGATTGACTGACTTGTGATTCTTAAGTAATTTCAGGTGATCTAGAGTTTTGGCTCTGAAACACTTATCATAAAAGCATCATCAAATTAAATAACCATAGAAAGGAGTATGTGAAACATACTGCAAGTTTCTCACCAAGTAGGAAAGATCCATACTAAGATGGCTCCCTTTGATATGAACATTTTTTAAAAATCAAGATGACTTCTGGTAGACGTGGCTTGGTCACTTCTTGCTTGGATGCATCTTCTCTGCTCCAAACACACACACACACACACACACACACACACACACACACACACACACACACAGATATGTATGAACATATCACCAACATACATATATATTCACACACACAGGTATGTATGTATGTACGTATCACCAACATACATATCTATTCACACACACACACACAAACATGCGCGTGCGCACACACACACACACACACACACAGAGAAAGATACAGCTAGGCTCAAAAACAAGATTACCATTTCTGTGAAACAGAAAAACAGATACTCCAAGTGATAGTACAGGATGAAACTTCCTGGCATCCCTCTGCAATATACAGTGCTGTTTTGCATGTTTTGAACTTTATATAAATAGTATAAAACTGTATGCATTTTTATGCAGGTATCTGTTTTAAATTTTTAAAAAGTAGATTATTTTTTAGAACAGTTTTAGATTTACAGAAAAACTGAGAAGGTAGTACAAAGAGTTCCCACATACCCCACACCCAGTCTCCCCTATAATTAACATCTTACATTGCTATGGTGCATTTGTTAAAATGAATGAATGGCCATAGTTTATTTAGATTTCCTTAGTTTTTCCCTAATATCCTTTTCTTGTTTCAGGATTCCATCCAGGTTACCACAGTACATTTAGTTTTCATGTGTTTTCAGGCTCCTCTTGGTTGTGGCAGTTTCTCAGACTTCTTGTTTTTAATGATCTTGACAGTTTTGAGGAATCCTGGTCAGGTATTTTGTAGGACGGCCCACTACTAGAATTTTTTTTTTTTTTTTGGTGTTTTTCTCATGTTAGATTGGGGTTATGGATTATGAGAAGGAAGACCAGAGAGGAAAGTTCAATTTTGAACATATCATATCAAGTATGCATACTATCATCGTGATTAATGACTGTTGATGTTGACCTTGAACAACTGGCTGAGGCAGTGTTTGTTAGGTTTCTACGCTGCAATATTAGTCTTTTTTTCTTGCCTTTCCATACTGTACTCTTTGGAAATAAGTCACTCAATACCTCAAAACTAAGAAGTGGAAAGTTATGCTCCCCCAGTTTGAGATGGAGCATCTATGTAAATTATTTAAAATTCTTCTGTGTGGGATATTTATCTTATCTCCCCCAGTTATTTGATTTACCCAATCATTTTATTATCAGTATGCAGTCATAGCTATTTATCCTATACTTTAGGTTATAATCCAATATTAATTCACCTAGGTTGTTGCACAAGTTGTTCCAGCTTTGGTCACTGGAAACTCTTTCAGTTGGCTCTTGTGCTCCTTTGGCATATTCCCAACAATGTTTTTATGTTGTTGTTTTCAGCACTTTCTTAGTTTCTGTCACTACAAAATGTTCAAGGCTCATCTTGTACATTTCCTGCCCCACTACTAGAATCAGTCATATCTCTAAGGAGTCCTGGTTCCTTTTACAAGAGAATGGTATTACAAACTAAGATTTGGGTACTGAACATGCTTGTTGCCACTGGAGTATCACCTCATTTAGACCCTCTCAGCTGACAGAGAAAAAATTATGCTTATACTAACCTGTGTAAATATACATATCTATAAATATTTTATATATAATCATCTATATCTATACTAAGCTAAACATGATTTCATGCTGCTGTCTCCAACTCTAAACCATTATATGGATCATTCTAGCTTCTTTTCTTTGCTTGTCTGTGAATTCTACCAGTGAGAAACCTGGCTCCCACCACCTGCCATCCATTTACTTAATTGCTCCATTTTATTATACATGTGTATCAGTATCAGGATTGTTAACCAGTACCCTCATGTGACACAACCTTATTAACTAGGGTACAGTGATTATGTGCAACCTTATTAACTAGGGTACAGTGACTTCTGTTTTTAGTCTTCTGGACTCCACATATTTCTAAAGATACGTAAGTCAGCATCTTTCACCCACATACCTTCATTGAGGTTGCTTCATATATCTGTAAGATTGTCTTGTCATAGTCTTCATTCTTTCCCGGGGTTCCCCAACCTCTCAAATGATTTTTTAATATTTGTATACATTAAGGGTCACTCTTCATGCTGTACAGTTTTATGGGCTTTGACAAATGCATATCTTGCAGCCACCATTACATTACCTTATAGAATAACTTTACTGCCTTAAAAATGCTGTGCTTCCCCTATTTCTCTCTTCTCCAACCCCCTGAACTCCTGGCAACCATTGGTCATTTACTATCTCTACATTTTTGTGTTTTCTGGAATGCCACATAATTGGAATCATACAGTATATAGTCTTTTAATACTGGCTTTCACTTATTAATATATTTATAGTTCCTCTGTGCCTTTCTGTGGCTTGTCAGCTCAGTTCTCTTTATTGATGAATTATATCCCACTGTATAGATGCAGCACAGGTGAAAGTATCCATTCATCTACTGAAGGACATTCTAATTGCTTCCAGTTTTTGGCAATTATGAGTAAAACTGATAAACATTCACATGCTGGTTTTTGTATAAATATAGGTTTTCAAATCAATTGGGTAAATAACAGCATAATTACTGGATTATACGGTAAAACAATGTTTAGCTTTGTGAGACTGCTGAACTGACTTCAAAGAAGTCGTAACATTTTCTATTCTCGCCAGCAATGAGTAGGAGTTCCTGTTGCTCAT
Organism: Neofelis nebulosa; assembly: GCF_028018385.1. Lineage (NCBI taxonomy): Eukaryota > Metazoa > Chordata > Mammalia > Carnivora > Felidae > Neofelis > Neofelis nebulosa. The sequence continues at coordinate 87,521,504 of NC_080800.1, forward strand.
CATCCTCAATAGCATTTAGTATTGTCAGTTTTATTGTGAATTTTAGCCATTCTAATAGGTGTGTAATGGCATCTCACTGTTGTTTTATTTTGCAATTCCCTGATGACAGCGATGATGAGCTGCTTTTCATATGCTAATTTGACATGTATATAACTTCTTTGGTGAGGTGACTGTTCTTACATTTTGCCCATTTTTTAATTGGGTTGTTTCACTACTGTTGAGTTCCATGTCTTTGTGAAAAAGACAAAGTGTCTCAAAGACATGTCTTTGTATTTTGGATGAAAGTCCTTTATTAGAAATGTTTTACAAATATTTTCTTCTAGTCTGTGGCTTGCCTTTTGATTTTCTTAAAAGTGTCTTTCACAAAACAGAAGTTTATAAATTTAATTAAGTTTGATTTATCAATTTTTTTCTTTCACAAATTATGCTTTTGGTGTTGTGTCTATAGATGCATCACCAAACACAAGGTCATTTAGATTTTCTCCTATTTTCTTTTATAAGTGTTATAGTACTGTGCTTTACATTTAGATCTATGACCTATTTTGAGGTCATTTTTTGAGACCTCATTTTTGAGATCTTATTTTGAGACCTGTGTTTAGATTCCTATTTTGCATGTAGATAACCAGTTTGTTGTTTTAGCATAATTTGTTGAAAAGACTACCCTTTCTTCATTGAACTGCCTTTGCTCCCTTGTCAAAGATTAGTTCATTATATTTGTGTGAGTCTATTTCTGGAGTCTCTATTCTGCTCAATTGATCTATGTCTTTTTTTCACCAACACCACCCTTTTTGATTATAGTAAATCTCAAACATGGATAGTATTAGTCCTCCAACTTTGCTCTTCTTCAGTATTATGTTGGATATTCTGGGTCTTTTGTCTTTCCACATAAACTTATAATCAGTTGGTCTATATCTACAAAATAGCTTGCCAGGATTTTGTTGGGATTGTGTAGAATCTACATATTAATTTGGGTACAACTGACTTAACAGTGTTAAGTCTTGCAATCCATGAACGTAAATATCTCTGCATTTATGATCTTCTTTAATTTTTCACCAGAGTTTTATAGTTTTCTGTACATAGATCCTGTACATATTTTGTTAGATTTATACTTAAGTATTTTATTTTTTGTGGTGCTTTTGTAAACAGCATTGAGTTTTAAATTTAAATTTCAATTGTTCATTTCTTGGTGTACAGAAAAGCAATTGGCTTTTGCATATAAACCTCATTATCCTCCAACCTTGCTATATTGCATTTATTAGTTCCCATAGTTCTTTCACATTGTTGTTATTGATTCTTCGCAATTTTCTACATAGACATACATGTCACCTGTGAAAAAAGACAATTTTTTTTTCTTCTCGATCTGTGTGCTGTTTCTTTTCTTATTGCACTAGTTAGCATTTCTAGTACAATACTGAAAAGAAGCAGGGAGAGGGTACATCTTTGTCTTATTCCTGATCAAAGGGGAAAGCACCCAGTTCCCCACCATTAAGTATGTTAGCTGTAGGGTTTTGTAGATATTCTTAAGGAGGTTGAGGGTGGTTCTTTCTATTCCTAGTTTGCTGAGAGTTTTTGTCATGAATGAGTTTTCATTTTGTCAAATGCCTTTTCTACATCAATTGAAATAATTATATAATTTTTCTTTAGTTTGTTGATGTGGTAGATTATATTAATCGATTTTCAAATGCTGAATCAGCCATAGACCCCTCGAATAAATCTTGCTTGATCATGAAATATAATTATTTTGATACCTGTTGGATTTCATTTCCAAATATTTTAATTTTTCAATCAAACTATTTTTATTTTCCTAAAATTTAAGATTTTTCTCTGTGCTCATGAGAGATATTGATCTGTAGTTTTGCTTTATTTAATGATTTTATCTGGTTTGGGTATTAAGCTAAGGCTGGTTTCATAAAATGAGTTAGAAAGTTTCTATTTTGTGGATAAGATTATAGAGAATGGGTATCATTTTATATGATTCCATTTTCACCCCTCTTGGCATATCAATTATATTTCATTTTATAATTTTTTAGTGGTTGCCTAAGAGTTTACAATACTCATTTATGACTAATCTAAGCCCACTCTCAAATAACATCATACCACTTCACAGGTAGTGCAGGTAACTTATAATAGTTATATACACCAAATACTAATTCTTCCCTCCTATTCCTTATAACATTCCTGCCTTATAACATTCATTTATCAACATGCTATAATTACCTAACACATTACTTTGAATAGTTATCTTTTAGATCACTTAAAAATAAGAAAATAAAAGATTTCATTTTACCTTCACATATTCCTTCTCCTATGCTCTTCTTTTCTTTATAGAGATCTGATTTTCTGGCCTGTATCATTTTCCTTCTCTCTGGAAAAACTTAAAAAAATTTTTTTTTTCTCACAAGACAGATTTACTGCTGACAAATTCCCTCAGTTTTTGTTTGTCTGAGAAAGCATTTTTTGGTCAACTTTAGAAGGATTGTTTTGCTGTATACAGATTTCTAGACGGGTGTTTTTTTTCCTTCAATACTTTAAATATTTCACTTTTCTTGCGTGTCTGATTTCTGATGAGAGATCCAATGTAATTCTTATTATTCCTCTATAGGTAAAGTGTTTCCTCTGGGTGTTTTCAAGATTTTCTCTTTGTATCAGTATTCTGTGTTTGAACATGATACACTTAGTCTGGGGTTATTTATCCTGATTGATATTGTCTTCCCAGATCCTGAATCTGTGGTCCTGTGTCTACCATTAATTTTGGAAACTTCTCAGCCATTCCTACTTCAGCTATCTCTTCTGCTCCTTTTCTTTATTCTCCTTCTGGTATTCCAATCACATGTATGTTATACCTTTTGAAATTGTCCATAGCTCTTGGATATTATTTTCAATTTTTTTACAGTTCTTTTTCTCTTTGCATTTCAGTTTGGAAGATTTTTATTGACATGTCTTCAAGCATATGGATTCTTTCCTTGGCCACTTCCAGTCCACTGATGAATCTATCAAAAGCATTTCTTTTTAGTGTTTCTGATTTCTTGCATATCCTTCTGATTTTGAGTTTCTATCTGCTTACACTACCCATCTGTTCTTGCATATTGTTTATTTTCTCTAATAGATTCTTTAGCATATTAATCATAGTTATTTTAAATTTAATTTAAATTTAAATATTATCATATAATTCCAAAACTTGCATATCTGAGTTTGGTTCTGATGTTGGCTTTGTCTCTTCAGACTGGTTTTTCTTTTAGCATGCCTTGCCATTTTTTTTGTTGAAAACTGGACATGATGTCTAAGTTAAGAGGAGTTAAGGTAAACAGGCCATTAGTACAGGTTTTATGTTAATCTGGCCAGGGGTTGATGGTGTTTAGTGTTTACTCTAGCTGTAGGTGTCAGAGGTTTCAATTTCCCCTAATGTTCTTGCTTTTTCTCCCCTATTTTCTTTCGGATTCCCTAATATCTCCTTAAATGGAGTCTGAATCTTGCAAGTCTTTCAGCTATAGTCCATAGTTATTATATTGAAGCCCCATTGATCTGTGGGGCAGGGAGAAACATTCTGTGATCACATAATTAAGTCTCAAGTCTTTTAGCATGTCTGTGTCCCCAGCCTGTAACCTTCACAAGTGTTTTCTAGTTTCCCCCCACCCCTCTCTTAGATGAGACAGGAAGGTTAGAGGCCTCGGGAGTTGGATAATTTCCCTTCTCCCAGGCTGGAGAAGGCTTTGGTAAAGATGTTTCACTTGTTGGGTATCCCTTTGTTAGGTAGAAGCTCTGGGTAGATTTCAAAATGATTAGTTTTCCCTTCCTCATGCCAGGAACAGGAGATTGTTTCTTGGCCCTTCCCCTTGAGAACTTACTGGAGTTCCTGGAGGTAAAAATCATGAAAATATGAGGGCCTTCAGAGACTGAGGCCCCTAGAGTTTGTCACTCAAACAATCTACACCCTGCTTCCAGCAGTTTGTCGAAGTTACTGCGTAAGTAAGTGTCCCTACCAGTTTATGGCTACAGTGCTTTCTGCTCCTGAAAAGCAGATCTGGGCTGTGATTCTCTGTAATTGCCTGTCTTTCCAGACTTGGGGGTTGCAATTTGCTCTGTGACTTCAATTCTCTGATGGGTCCAAGAAAAGTCATTGCTGTTTTATTTGTTCAGCTGTTTTTCTTGTTATAAGACATGAATGATAACTTCCAAGCACTTTACACATTGGAGCTAAAACCAGAAGTCTGCAAGTAGCTTTCTTCATTCAACATTATGTTTGTGAGTTTCATGTATATTGATACCTGTAATTCTATTTTATTCATTTTCTATACTGTACAATATTCTGTACAGTATACTGTACAATTTTATGAATATACCATGCTTTATCCATTCTCCTGCTGATGAAAAAGTGTGCTGTTTATAAACTGTGCTACAATGAATATCTCTATAACATCTAATGTTCACATGTAAGAGTTCCTCTAAGATAGATACTTAGGAGTGGAATTGCTGACTTATAGTGTATGAGCATCTTCCATTTTACTAGATATTGCTACAGAGTTCATAAAAGTGATTGTCCTCATTTATAGTCACCTCATTTATATTCATTCATTGGCACTGTCAGGCCTTTAAATGTATACCAACTTCCTGGGTGTTAAATGGTTTCTCACTGTAGTTTTATTTTAAATTTCTTTGATTACTTATTAATAAGATTTTGTAATTAATTGGTTATTCATGTTTTCTCTTCTGTGAGTTTCTTGTTCATATCTTTTGGCCATTTTCATTGGGTTGTTTGTGTACTTTTTGTTGGTTTTGTAGGGAAGGATTTCCTTAAAATGACTCAAAAAGTACAAACCATCAAATAAAATACTGATGATCTGATTACATTAAAATGAAAGATTTCTGGTTAATAAAAGATATCAGAAATAACGTTTAAAAGATAAGCCCCCCCACTGGAAGAATATATTTGCTAAATAAGCAACATGTGTTTATATCCAGAATTTAAAAATAATTTCTGTAAATGATATGAAAAACTAGGCAATCAAATAGTGGGGAAAGAAATGGAACAAGCAATGCACAGAAGGTTGCTGAAAGGCTAATAAATGTATGATTACAAGCATAACTTCATCGGAAATCAGAAACCTGCAAATGAAGTCAATGAGATACCTTCAAACATTTTAGACTGGCAAAAATGAAAAGTCCAACACTAAAGAGTCTTGGCAAGGATATGAAAGAGATTTCTGAAACCCTGCTCATGGAGTTGAATATATACATACCCTATATCACAGTAATTCCACTCCTAGGAACGTAATACAGAAAAGTGATTCTTAAAATGTCACTCTCAGACCAGTAGCATCAGCACCTCATGGGAGCTTGTTGGAAATGCAAACTCTCAGGCCCTTCCAGGTGATTCTGGTCCATACTAACATTTAAGAATCACTGCAATAGAGCAATATTTTTCCAACTTTTTTGACTAGATCCATAGGAAGAAATGCATTTTACATTCTGGCACACATATATAACACACACACGCACACACACGCACACACACACACACACACACACAAAACCAAACCAAAAGCTTCCAGAAACAGTCAACACCCTTACTCTACAGAATGTACTTTGATATTTTCTATTCTATTCTATTTTGTTTCATTAGAAAAATTGCTTGTTGTGACCTACAATTGTAACCTCAAGTTTGAAAAACTGTCCTAGAGAAACTCTTGTACATATGCAACAGGAGATACGTACAATGTTTGTTGCAGAATGGTCTGTAATAGCAAAAAGAAAAAGAAAATATCTTCAGGAGAATGGATAAATGAATTATAGTGTATTTCTACAATGTAATACTCCATAGTTCCTTATATTATTAAAATAAGTTTCAAAAACATTATGTATATTGAATCAAAAAAGCAAGTTGTAGAAGAATATGTCGAGTATGACATCATCTATATAGTTTTAAACTATGTAAAGTTATATTTTGTTTATGAATATATAAATATGTAGTAAAAATATAAAAACATGCATCAGGATGATAAATAGCAAATTCAGGATAGTAGTTACCTCTGGAGTGGAGACAGGGAAATGGGATTGGTGAGGGATACCTGGAAGTCTTCAGGTGTGTCTGTAAGGCTCTATTTTTCTAACAAGCAAATAGGGAAACTATGAAGAACTGGTTAAGATAGCTGGCTAGGTATGAGGGTTTTTGTCATATTATTCTTTAACTTTTTGTATATTAGTAATATTTTATAATAAAAAACACAAATCTAGCTGTCCTTGAACAGCAAGAATATATTAGAAATGCAGTCATTCAGAAAAAACTGCTTTAATATCCCTCATCTACAATGTCTTTTTTTAAAATTCAGGGACAGCCAGAAGCTAACATTATTTTTTTTGGTTTTGTTTTTTAAATTAAACACGGCCAAGTATATGCTCCAGGGGCTTGTGTTGCCTCTTTGGGCGATATAACAAAGTTTTCCATTCTGGATGTTAACATATACCAATAATGTGAAATAATGATGTGATCAATAAAACAAGGTTTACAATTCTTATATATTTGTCAATTTCTCAAGCCTTAGAGGCCTTGCACTTTCACTTTGCTGCTTAGCTATCAGCAGTTTCAAGTCATATGTCATATGAAAGCCAGATGGAGCATTCTAAAGAAAAAAACTCATGCACTAACACTAAACCCTACTCACAACCAGGTGGCCAATTATTTATTAACTAATTTCAGAGGCACCATGTTTACCTGATATGGTGGTCTTAGGAATACTACTTGATTTATTACTAGCCTAGGAAACTGGAGGTTACTTTCCCTTCAATTCAGGGCCTCTAGTGGGTATGGACTAGAGTCTCATCAAGATTTCTTTAAAATTCTAAGGATAGCTTAGGACCTGAGGAAACCACAAAGAACATCAGAGGAAATATGCTATTTATATAGTATGAAGAGAATTAATAGTCAAAGTCAAGGAAAAACACAATCACTATGCCTATGTCACGATTCCTTGGTATAATCAAAGCTAATTTAAAAGTATTAATTTAGGTAGAGGTAAAGAAAAATTAAAACAACCCATGTTTTTTTTCTTGGTTTGGCCTATACCTTGTTTGGCTCCCCTGGATTATATGAAGAAAACATAGGAATTTTTCGGATCTCTTCCTCTGACAAACGATTTCTCTGGATCTCATCTTCTGGGACAAATTCTATTGGCTGCGTCAGCTTCTTAGGCCCAGTCCAACACTGCTCAGGTGAATTATCAAAAACTTTTGCCACATGGAGACTGGGACCTTTACCCTGTGCTGCCTGTTTTCCCTTGTCCTGGAGTAATGACGGGTTCTCAGCTGTGCCACTATCTCCCACTGATGTAGCTGAGACCAGTGAGTGGGAAGCAAAGGGTTCACCTCTCATAAGTTGGAACTCTTCAAGACGTTTTTTCATTATCATCTCTTGGTAAAAACTTTCCAGGTTGTTCATGGGATCACCTTTGTTCTTCTTTTGGGGTTCATCTAGATCAAGACAAAGAGATAGGGAAGTTCTACAAAGCCTACCAATAAAACTTTTGACAAATAAATAAAAATTAAATCTTGGATTTCAGGTATAGAAACTCTGTTGGGGCAAGTGATTACAACCTTTGACAAATGACAGTAGTATATAGTTGGTTTAATGCAGTGTATCTCAAGCAAGGGTGGAACTATGGTGAGGCAAGTGAGGTCCCTCGGGTGCAAAATCTAAGGAGGTGGTCACTCTGAGTCATGCAAGTACACGCACCTAACTGATAAGGACATTAAAAATGTAACCAGTGTGGCATTATCCCACTCCACAGAATTAATAATTCCTTAGTATCATCTACAATGGAGTTCATATTCAAATGGCTCTGATTCTCTCAAAGTTACCTTTTTATACTTGGCCATTCAATGCAGAATCTAAACCAGGCTTTGGCTGTTATAGCTCTTAAATCTGTTCTATTTTAAAACAGTGCCCCTTCATTTACACCCCTCCAACTCATTTTTTCCACATCCCATTGAATTATTGGAGGAACCACATCATTTGTCCAGAGAACAAATGAAATTTGACTTATTGTTCCTCATGTTATTGTTTCACTTGTTCCTTAATCCCCTCTATTTCTTACAAACTGGCAGTTAAATCTAGAGCTACGGTAAGACAATAGTCATTGGCCATACAAATCTATTTAAATTAATGTTTTAAATGTCAGCTCCCCAGTTAACTAGTCACATTTCAAATGCTTGAGAGACATATGTAGCTAGTGGGTACCATGAAGGGCAGAATAGATAGAAACCATTTACATCATTGTGGAATACTGCATTAAGATAGTGCTGACCTAGAGATGTGATTAGATTTACGCTCAATATTTTAGGCAACGATCCTCCATAGATAGATGTATACTTCCTATCATGTCATGTCATAGGGCACATGTTTGGTGGTCCCACTTTAATTGTTGCTAAAGTTGATCAGCAGATTCAGACAGTGTTAGTCTGATCCCTCCACTGTGAAGTCTTCCCATTCACCTAATGGGATTTGCATCTATGGATGACCATTGCCTAGACCTATTAATTTATTAAGAGTTGCAAAATGGAACTCCCCTAATTATATTATTTATTTTGTGTTTATTAATTCTATTATTTCTGTTGTATTTATTATCTGGAATCCTATAATGAACTTACCGTCAATTACTTGGTTTTCCCATATACAGTTTATACAGGAAAGGCAGGACAAATGCTTGATTTTTTCCCAGTATTTACCAACTATGAGAGTAATAAGTTGGTACCTTAGAAATGTCCAATGGTAACCAATGATTATTTTTAGTATGATCGTGAGACCATTTTCATATGTTTGATGTGTTTCAATCAAATGTAGTCTTTATTCTTTTTGGTGGTCAAATTATCTCACTTAGGACCAGTAAGTCCCTTCAAATTGGCTCCTGTGTTGCTTTCCATTTTTTTCGCACAGCAAGGTATTACAAATTCATTTTGAATATTCCCTGACTCAAACCTAGATTACTCTCCAAGGACCCTAGGTCCTTTTAATGGGGAATAGTATTTAGAAACCACAATGTGTTGTCAGGTGTGTTCACAGATGTTGAGTTGTTGCTTCTAGGCCTTTTCACTGGACAACGCTAGGAAATTCTTTTAAAAGAAAAATAAATCATGAGCTCATACTGGTACGTCCACTTTAAATGTAATATTCAAGGTTTTTACTCAAACTTCTTGGTTTTTATAGAATTTTAAAATGTCAATAACAATACTAATACAACTATCAATAATAAAACCACTGAATACAGTTTTAGGAATGAATACATGTACAAATGTTGTGTTAAAGTCACTTTACATAACTGCTTTCTCTGTATGGTTATGCTAAGAACTTTATTTATAGTTAGGTTCATTTGCCTCAAGTTATTTATGAACTTTCGGAATTGATTTTTTCCCTTTTTTATTAGTTTTTTAAATTATGCAGAACACTATATGAGTCTAAAGTGAAAACTGTGTAATACATACAGGTACCTTCACAGAAGTCTCAACTCTACCTCTGTTCCCTTTCCTTTCCCATTACTTTCGTTTTCCATAAATAATAATTTTTATTAGGTTTTGACATTATGGTTCCATTGTTTCTTTTTTAAATGTTTATTTATTTATATTTTTGAGAGAGAGAGAGTGAGAGAACATGCATGCGACTTGGAGAGGGGCAGAGAGAGAGGGAAAGAGAGAATCCCAAGCGGGCTCTGTAGTGTCAGCACAGAGCCCTATGTGGGGCTTGATCTCCTGAACCATGAGATCATGACCCAAGCCAAAATCAAGAGTCGGACACTCAGATGCTCAACCAACTGAGTCTCCAGGAGCTAGGTTTCTTTTTTGTTGTTGTTTTTGAAAATATAAGCAAATAGGTGCACACACACAACACATATATATGTATATAATTCATTAGTTACATCCCTCTTCTACATAAAAGGTAACTTACTATAAACGTTGTTCTACAACTTTCTTTTTTGCACTTAGCAATATATCCTGGAAATAACTATATTAATGTGTAGAGCTCTTCTCCTTTCTCTTGATAACTGCACAGTACTCTACTGTGTGGATGTACTAGTTTATTCAACTACTCCTCTACTGATGCACATTAGTGTTGTATCCAGTCTTTTTTGCTTGTATGAATAATGTCCTGACAAACAGCCTTGTATATACAGGATTTTGTATTTTTCCAGTATATCTTTGAAATAGATTATAAGAGATGCATTGCTGAGACAAAGGGCAAATGTGTATGTACTTTTTCCATATATTGCTAAATTCCACTCTGTAGGAGTTGTACTATTCTGCCTTTCCACCAGCAGGGTATAAGAATATTTAGAAAAGGATTTCTTAAGATGCCAAAAGCACTAACCATTAAGGAAAATATTAGCAAACTCAACTACATTACAATTTAAAACTTCTGTTCATTAAAAAAATCATAAAGAGAGAAAAGTCATAGAATCGGATGAGATGTTTGCTGCACAAATAACTGGTAAATAACCATTAAGGAAAGGGGCAGGTGATTGAAAAAAAATGGCTCACAAAAGAGGAGACATACATGACTGACAAATATATGCAAAAATGCTCAACGATATTAGAATTCAGAGAAATGCTAATTAAGAAGGTAATGGGATACTAATAGAAAACTGCCATGTTGGCAAAAAATTAAAAAGAATACCAACATCACAGGTCAGTGAAATTGTAGAGCAAATAGAACCCTCATACATTGCTGGTAGGAATGGGCACCCATAGGGCAAATCACTATAACATTATCTACCAATGTTAAATATATGCTCATAATATGACAATTTCCATGCTTACATATATACCCTAGAAAAATTTAGATATATGTGTACCAGGATACAATAGTAATAATGTTTAGATCAGTGCTATTTATAATAGCTTTAAACTGGCAAAAATGTAAATGTCCATCTAAGAATCAATTATAAAATTGTAGTCAGTTTATATTATGAAATAATACATTCTAATGAAAGTGAAGAAATTTCAGCTACATATGACCAAGTGGATAAATATCCTAATGTATACATTCAGAAATATATATTTAGTGACTATTATGATTCAGGTAGGTTCTTGGGGTATATCTATATAAAATAAAGATCCCTATCTTTATGGAGCTCAGTGAATTATATAGAATGTTAGAAGGTTATGAGTGCTGTGAAAAAAATACAGCAGCATAATGGGTGACTGGAAGTGCTAGGGGGTAGTAGTAGTGGTAGTTGCAATTTTAATGTTGGTCTTGGTAAGTCTCATTGAAAAAGTGACATTTGAGAGATATGACTTAAAGAAAGTGTGGGAATCTATCATGCTGATATTAGAATGAGGGCTCCAAAGTGAGGAATATGTCTCAAAAAAATGATAAAGTCTGAAACCATACAAACTATTTATCTGACCACAATGAAATCAGATTAGATATCCACTGCTGGAAGAAATCTGAGAAAACACAAATATTTAGAAATTAAACAGCACAATTCTAAATACCTCATAGGTCAAAGAACTTACAAAGGAAATTTTAAAAATATTTTGAACTAAATGAAAACACCATAATCTAAATTTATTGATGCAGCTAAAACAATGCTGAGAGAGAAATCTGTAGCTTTAAACACCTAGATCAGAAAAGAAGAATGGTTTCAAACCTATAATCTGAGCTTCCAAACTTAGGAAACTAGAAAAAGAGCAAACTAAACACAAAGCAAGGAAAAAGAAGAAAATAATAAAGATCAGGGTATAAATCAGTGTAATAGAAAAAAAAAAAAAAAGAAGAGAAACTCAATGAAACCAAAAGCTGATTCTTTGAAAAGTTTAACAAAATGGCAAACCCTTAGCTAGACCAACCAAGAAAATAAAAGACAGAAATTACTAACATCAAGAATTAAAGATGAGGCATCATTACTGACCCTATAGAAATGGAAACGAGTATAAGGGAATATTATAAATAACTTTAGGCCAACAAATTAGAAAGCTTAAATGAATGGACAAACTCATAGAAAGATGCAAATTAACAAGCAGACACAAAAATAAAGAGAAGAGCTGAATAAACTCATAATAAGTAAATTGGTTGAATTAGTAATCAACAATCTGCTCACAAAGAAAAGTCCGGGTCCAGATGTCTTCATTTATGTATACCAAATATTTAAAGAAATAATACCAATCACACACAAACACTCTCAGAAAACAGAGGAGGGAATCTTTTCCAACTTATTCTATGATGTCAGTACTACACTGAAACCAAAGCTAAACAAAGACCTCACAAGCAAAGAAAACCACAGATAAATATCCCTCACGGACAAAAAAATCCTTAACAAAATATTAGCAAGCCTAATCCAGCAACATATAGAAATGATTATATACACATAAGTAGAATTTGTCCCAGAAATGAAAGATAGGTCTAGCATCTTAAAAAAGAGCAATGAATACATCCTATGAATAGATATAAACATTGGGGCGCCTGGGTGGCTCAGTCGGTTAAGCGGCGGACTTCAGCTCACATCATGATTTTGCGGTCCGTGAGTTCGAGCCCCGCGTCAGGCTCTGTGCTGACAGCTCAGAGCCTGGAGCCTGTTTCAGATTCTGTGTCTCCCTCTCTCTGACCCTCCCTGTTCATGCTCTGTCTCTGTCTCAAAAATAAATAAATGTTAAAAAAAATAGATATAAACATTAAATCACATGATCACTATAGTAGGTGCAGAAAAAGCATTAAACAAAATCCAACATCCATTCGTGATTTAAAAAAAACCCCTCAATTATGTATGAATAACAAGGGCACATCCTCAGCCTGCATATGTTAGGCTGAATGACACCTCAAAAAAGTCCACAGCCTAATTCCTGGAATCTATGAAAACGTTACATGGCAAAGGAGATTCTACAGATGTGAATAAGTTACAGATCTTGAGTTAGGAGAGTAGCCTGGATTATGCAGGTGGGCCCAATATAATCACAAGGGTCCTTATAAAGAATGAGCCAGGAGGGTCAGAGACAGAGTAGTAGATGTAGTAATGGAAGTAGAATTTGAAGTAATGTGAGAAAAGAGCCATGAGCCAAGGAATTACACGTGGGTCTAAAAGCTGGAAAAGGCTCCCCTAGAGAACTCCAGAAGGAAGGCAGCCCTATGGACAACTTGATTTTACAACTTCTGACCTCTAGAACTGTATATAAGAAGAAAGTAGTTGCTTTAAGCCACTAAGTTTATTAGTTATAGCACCCACAAGAAAGTAATGTATTACAATGCTAAAGATCATGTACAAATTTCATGTACAAAGAACCTAAAGATAAGATTATAGATTATGGTTAAAAACTGAATGTTTTCCCCAGAACACTGCAAGCAAGGCAAGGATGCTTGCTCTCACCACTTCCATTCAACACTGTACTGAAGGTTCTAGACTGTGTAAGGAGGCAAAAACAAAAACAGACATCTAGATTGTAAAGAAAGAAGTAAAACTGCCTTATGCATAGGTAACATAATTGTCCATGCAGAAAATTCCAAGGTATCCACAATAAAACTAGTAGAATTAGCAAAAGAATATTACAAGATCAAGAATGCAAGATGGATACTCAATAATCAACTGTATTTCTATTAGATACATGTATGTAACAATCAGAAAATGAAATAATTTTCAGAATTGTTTTCTGTTCACAAGAACATAAAAATGAAAAAAAAATATTTAAGAACTAATACAGACTTGACAGATATATTTAGAACTCTGCATCCCAAAGCAACAGAATATACTTTCTCTTCGAGTGCACATGGAACATTCTCCAAGATAGATCACATACTGGGTCACAAAACAGCTCTTCATAAGTATACAAGAATTGAGATCATACCATGCATACTTTCAGAACACAATGCTATGAAGCTTGAAATCAACCACAGGAAAAAGTCTGGAAAACATCCAAAAGCATGGAGGTTAAAGAACACCCTACTAAAGAATGAATGGGTCAACCAGGCAATTAGAGAAGAAATTAAAAAATATATGGAAACAAATGAAAATGAAAAGAACATTCCAAACACTTTGGGATGCAGCAAAGGCAGTACTGAGAGGAAAATACATTGCAATCCAGGCCTAACTCAAGAAACAAGAAAAATCCCAAATACAAAATCTAACAGCACACCTAAAGGAAGTAGAAGCAGAACAGCAAAGACACCCCAAACCCAGGAGAAGAAGAGAAATAATAAAGATCAGAGCAGAAATAAACAATATAGAAAGAATCTAAAAAAAACTGGAGAGCAGATCAATGAAACCAAGAGTTGTTTTTTTGAAAAAATACACAAAATTGATAAACCTCTAGCCAGGCTTCTCCAAAAGAAAAGGGAGATGACCCAAATAGATAAAATCATGAATGAAAATGGAATTATTACAACCAGTCTCTCAGAAACACAAGCAATTATCAGGGAATACTATGAAAAATTATATGCCAACAAACTGGACAACCTGGAAGAAAGGGACAAATTCCTAAACACCCACACGCTTCCAAAACTCAAACAGGAGGAAACAGAAAGCTTGAACAGACCCATAACCACCGAACAAATTGAATCAGTTATCAAAAATCTCCCAAAAAATAAGAGTCCAGGACTAGATGGCTTCCCTGGGGAATTCTACCAGACATTTAAAGCAGAGATAATACCTATCATTCTCAAGCTATTCCAAAAAATAGAAAGGGAAGGAAATTTCCAGACTCATTCTATGAAGCCAGTATTACTTTGATTCCTAAACCAGACAGAGACCCAGTAAAAAAGAGAACTACAGGCCAACATCCCTGATGAATATGAATGCAAAAATTATGAATAAGACACTAGCAAATTGAATTCAACAGCATACAAAAAGAATTATTCACCATGATCAAGTAGGATTCATTCCTGGGATGCAGGGCTGGTTCAACATTCACAAATCAATCAATGTGATACATCACATTAATAAAAGAAAAGAACCATATGATCCTGTCAATCGATGCAGAACAAGCATTTGACAAAATTCAGCATCCTTCCTTAATAAAAACCCTCGAGAAAGTCGGGGTAGAAGAAACATACTTAAAAATCATAAAAGCCATTTATGAAAAGCCCACAGCTAATATCATCCTCAATGGGGAAAAACTGAGAGCTTTCCCCCTGAGATCAGGAACACAACAGGGATGTCCACTCTCACCTCTGTTGTTTAACATAGTGTTGGTAGTGCTAGCATCAGCAATCAGACAACAAAAGGAAATCCAAGGCATCAAAATGGGCAAAGATGAAGTCAAGCTTTCACTTTTTGAAGATGACATGATATACGTGGAAAATACAACAGACTCCACCAAAAGTCTGCTAGAACTGATACATGAATTCAGCAAAGTCGCAGGATACAAAATCAATGTACAGAAATCAGTTGCATTCTTATACACTAATAATGAAGCAACAAAAAAACAAATAAAGAAACTGATCCCATTCACAATTGCACCAAGAAGCATAAAATACCTAGGAATAAATCTAACCAAAGATGTAAAAGATCCATATGCTGAAAACGACAGAAAGCTCACAAAGGAAATTGAAGAAGATATAAAGAAATGGAAAAACATTCCGTGCTCATGGGTTGGAAGAATAAATATTGTTAAAATGTCAATACTACCCAAAACTATCTACACATTCAATGCAATCCCAATCAAAATTGCACCAGCGTTCTTCTCAAAGCTAGAACAAGTAATCCTAAAATTTGTATGGAACCACAAAAGGCCCCAAATAGCCAAAGTAATTTTTGAAGAAGACCAAAGCAGGAAGCATCACAATCCCAGACTTTAGCCTCTACTACAAAGCTGTCATCATCAAGACAGCATGGTATTAGCACAAAAACAGACACACAGACCAATGGAATAGAATAGAAACCCCAGAATTAGACCCACAAAAGTATGGCCAACTAATCTTTGACAAAGCAGGAAAGAATATCCAATGGAAAAAAGACAGTCTCTTTAACAAATAGCGCTGGGAGAACTGGA
The DNA here is from genome assembly GCF_028018385.1 of Neofelis nebulosa. Taxonomy (NCBI): domain Eukaryota; kingdom Metazoa; phylum Chordata; class Mammalia; order Carnivora; family Felidae; genus Neofelis; species Neofelis nebulosa. The sequence goes on from NC_080800.1 coordinate 87,537,464, forward strand.
CAGCAACATGCAGAAGGATGAAACTAGACCATTTTCTTACACCATTCACAAAAACAAACTCAAAATGGATAAAGGACCTGAATGTGAGACAGGAAACCATCAAAACCCTAGAGGAGAAAGCAGGAAAAAACCTCTCTGACCTCAGCCACAGCAATTTCTTACTTGACACATTCCCAAGGGCAAGGGAATTAAAAGCAAAAATGAACCATTGGGACCTCATGAAGATAAAAAGTTTCTGCACAGTAAAGGAAACAATCAACAAAACTAAAAGGCAACCAACGGAATGGGAAAAGATATTTGCAAATGACATATTGGACAAAGGGCTAGTATCCAAAATCTATAAAGAGCTCACCAAACTCCACACTCGAGAAACAAATAATCCAGTGAAGAAATGGGCAGAAAACATGAATAGACACTTCTCTAAAGAAGACATCCAGATGGCCAACAGACACAAGAAAAGATGCTCAACGTCGCTCCTCATCAGGGAAATACAAATCAAAACCACACTCAGATATCACCTCATACCAGTCAGAGTGGCTAAAATGAACAAATCAGGAGACTATAGATGCTGGAGAGGATGTGGAGAAACGGGAACCCTCTTGCACTGTTGGTGGGAATGCAAATTGGTGCAGCCGCTCTGGAAAGCAGTGTGGAGGTTCCTCAGAAAATTAAAAATAGACCTACCCTATGACCCAGCAATAGCACTGCTAGGAATTTACCCAAGGGATACAGGAGTACTGATGCATAGGGGCACTTGTACCCCAATGTTTATAGCAGCACTCTCAACAATAGCCAAATTATGGAAAGAGCCTAAATGTCCATCAACTGACGAACGGATAAAGAAATTGTGGTTTATATACACAATGGAGTACTACAGGGCAATGAGAAAGAACGAAATATGGCCCTTTATAGCAACGTGGATGGAACTGGAGAGTGTGATGCTAAGTGAAATAAGCCATACAGAGAAAGACAGATATCATATGTTTTCACTCTTATGTGGATCCTGAGAAACTTAACAGAAACCCATGGGGGAGGGGAAGGAAAAAAAAAAAGAGGTTAGAGTGGGAGAGAGCCAAAGCATAAGAGACTCTTAAAAACTGAGAACAAACTGAGGGTTGATGGGGGGGTGGGAGGGAGGGGAGGGTGGGTGATGGGTATTGAGGAGGGCACCTTTTGGGATGAGCACTGGGTGTTGTATGGAAACCAATTTGATGATAAATTTCATATTAAAAAAATTTAAAAAAAGAACTAATACAAATATTTGTAAACTTAAAACTGTAAAACATTGCTGAAATAAATTATAGAAGAGCTAAATAAAGGAAGAGACATTACATGCTGATGGATTAGATTAATATTATTAAAATGGCCACTTTTCCCAAAACTGAATTGCAGACTTGACACAATCCTTATCAAATATCAGCAGCTTTTTTTATAGAAAACTTGACAAGCTGCTTCTAAAATTTACATGGAAATACAAAGGACCTAGAATAACCAAAGCAATTTTGAAAAACAGGAACAAAGTTGGAGGAGTTACACTAACTGATTTCAAAACTTACTATAAAGGTAAAGACATTCAGAGTATAAGGATAGGCATATACATCAATGGAACCAAAACAAGTGCCCTAAATAAACTCTTACATTTATAGCCAATTGATTTTCCACAAAGGTGCTAAGACAATTCAATAGGAGAAATAATAGTCTTTACAATAAATAGTGCTGGGACAGTTGGATATGCATATGTAAAAATAGGAACATAGAACATTTATCTCACAAAAATTAACTCAAACTGGATAATGGTTCTAATTTTAAGAGCTAAAACAATATATATTCTAGAAGAAAACATAGAATAATATCTCTCTGACCTTGGGTTAAGCAAAGATTTCTTAGATATGATACCAAAAAGTCCAAATCATAAAGGAACAAATTGATAAACAGACCTCATTAAAATTAAAAACTTTGGTGCTTCAAAAGACACCATTAAGAAAATAAAAAGACAAGCTACCGACTGGAAGAAAATATTTGCAAATCACATAACTTATAAAGTTACTTGTATTCAGAATACATAACGAACCCTTACGACTCAATAGTACAAAAAAAACAAAGGCACCCCATCAAAAAATGGGTAAAAGACTTGAACCGACACTTCACCAAAGACATAAGAATGGCTAATAAACACATGAAAAATATTCATGATTATTTTTTACAGAAATTCAAAGTAAAACCACATGGAGATATTAGTATTAGTACATACTCGCTAGTATGGCTGTGAAAAAATAAAAGGAAAAATAAGTGTTAGAAAGGATGTAAAGAAGTAAGAACATCACTGATGAGAAAGTAAAATGATGCAACCATATTGGAAAACAGTTTGGCAGCTCCTCAAACAGTTATACACAGAGTTATCATATGACCTAGAAATTCCATTCACTCAAGAGAAGTGAAAACATATCCACACAAAAACCTGGACATGAATGTTCATAGTATTAATCATAGTAGCCAAAAAGTGGAACCACCCAAATGCTATCAAGTGGTGAAAGGATAAAAAAAATGTGGTATAACCACACAATGGAAGACTATTTAGTAATAAAAAGGAATGAATTGCTGATACAGGCTACAACATGAACAAACTTCGAAAACACGTTATCTGAAAGAAGCCAAATTCCAAAATCACATATTGTTAAGATTCCATTTAAATAAAACACGTAGATACAACAAATTTATAGAGACAGAAGGCTTGGGGTAGGCATGGGGGTGATTTACTGCAAATACACTCAAGGGAATTTTGCAGTGACAGAAATGTCTTAAAATTGGATTGTACTGATAATTGCATAATTCAATAAATTTGCTAAAAATCACCTGATTTAACACTTACAACAGGTGAATTTTATCACATGTAAATTACATACCTCAGTAAAGTTGTTTAAAAATTAAGAAAAAACACTAGTCTCACAAAATGTTAAATAATAGGTAAAATATATTAAAAGACATTAAAGAATAATTAAATGAATGGAAAAATATACCATATTCACACTTGAAGTTCTGAAGATTCATAGTGCAAATATGTCAACTCTCCTCAATTCATTTAAATACTTGATAGCATCTCGGGGTGCCTGGGTGGCTCAGTCGGTTAAGCATCCGACTTCAGCTCAGGTCATGCTCTCATGGTTTGTGAGTTTGAGCCCCACGTCAGGCTCTGTGCTGACAGCTCAGAGCCTGGAGCCCCCTAGGATTCTGGGTTTCCCTCTCTCGCTGCCCCTCCCCCACTCGTGCTGTCTCTTCCTCTCTCTCTCTCTCATAAATAAGCTTTGAAAAAATTTAAAGGGCACCTGGGTGGCTCAGTCAGTTGAGTGTCCGACTTTGGCTCAGGTCATGATCTCACGGTTGGTGGGTTTGAGCCCCGCATGGGACTCTGCTGACAGCTTGCTCAGAGCCTGCAGCCTGCTTTGGATTCTGTGTCTGCTTCTCTCTGCCCTTCCCCCGCTTGTACTCTGTTTCTGCCTCTCAAAATAAGTAAATATTTAAAAAATTTTTTTAAGTTAAAAAAAATTTTTTTTCAACGTTTTTTTTTTTTTTTAATTTATTTTTGGGACAGAGAGAGACAGAGCATGAACGGGGGAGGGGCAGAGAGAGAGGGAGACACAGAATCGGAAACAGGCTCCAGGCTCCGAGCCATCAGCCCAGAGCCTGACGGGGGGCTCGAACTCACAGACCGCGAGATCGTGACCTGGCTGAAGTCGGACGCTTAACCGACTGTGCCACCCAGGCGCCCCCAAAAAAATTTTTTTAATAAAAATAAAAAATATACTCAATGGAATCTCAATCAAAATCACGTAAGAGAATATGTGTGTATGTGCATCTGTGTGTGTGTGTGTGTGTGTGTGTGTGTGTGTAACTTGACAAGCTGATTCTAAAATTTCCATGGAAAAGCAAAGTATCAAAAGTACACAAACACTTTTAAAGAAGAACAGGTGGAAGGAATTGTTCTCTTATTGTACCATATAGCAAAACATCAAAAATCAAAACTGTGATACTGATTCTGATATACTGATAGCCAAAAAGACCAAAGGAACAAAAGAGAGAACCCATAAAAACATCCATGCATACATGACCACCTGATATATAACAGAGCTAGTAATATAACAACAGTGCAGGGACATTTTCAATATATAGTGTTGGGATAGAGGGCTATTTATATGGTAAAAAAAAAAATCGTGAAATCCTACTTCATATCATATACGGAAATGAATTTCAGCCAGATCAGACTTAAATGTGAAAGGCAAAAACATAAAGCTTTTAGAATAAAGAACAATATCTTCTTGAGCTCATGTACGGAAGGATTTATTAACCAAGCACAAAAATCAGGAGGTAGAAGGAAAAATTAATAGATTTTACTACATAAAAATGAAGAACTTTTATTCATCAAAAGACACCATAAAGGCAGTGAAATGATAAGCCACAAAATGGGAATAGGCATTTTCAACATATAAATAACAAAAAGCAACTATCCACAATAGTAAAGAACTTGTACAAATTTATAAGAAATGCATGTAAGATTAGAGATGAAGTTTGGAGACAGAATATTCAGGACATATAACCACAACACTTTCCAAGCTCCTTCTTCTCTGTAGTAGTACTGAAGGTAAGTAGTGATCACTGAGATTTGTCCTATCTCAGGGCTTTGGTGCTGAGCTATTGCTTTGATACATGCCTAAAATGACCTCTGAACCAAGACTGCATCTGGATACAGATATAAACAGACGATATTCAGGTAGGAAATAGACAATTCCACATTTGCTAAATGGGCAAAGGAACTGAATAGTCATTTCACAAAGGAGGCTATCCAAATGGTCAATAATGTGTGAGAGGGTTTCCAACCTCATTAGATATCAAGAGAAGGAAGTTAAAACCACAATGAAACAAACAAAATAATATGGACCTGGACTCCTGAAAAATATCAATGCCTGAAAAACAGACACACACACACACACACACACACACACACGAACTGTTCTAAAGCAAATTAAATGCAATGTGTGATCCATAATTATAACCTGGATTTAAAATTAAGAACTCTAATTGAAAACTGTAAATTAGATAATATCGGGGTAACAATGCTAAATATCTTAAGAGTGATCATAATACTGTGATTATATAGGAGAATGTCTATATTCTTACAAGATACATAATGAAGTATTTAAGAGTAAAACCTCTTGGGGTGCCAGGGTGGCTGAGTTGGTTAAGCCTCCAACTTCGGCTCAGGTCATGGTTAACGGTTCATGAGTTCGAGCCTAGCATCAGGCTCTATACTGACAGTTCAGAGCCTGGAGCCTGCTTTGGATTCTGTGTCTCCCTTGTTCTCTGCCCGCCCCTGCTCATGCCCTCTCTCTGTCTCTCTCTCAAAAATAAATAAACATTAAAAAAAAGAGTAAAACCTCTTAATGTTTGAAATTTACTTTCAAATTGTTTAGCAATATACAAACCACACACACATATTCTCATGTAGAAGAAGACAGAGGTATAGCAAATGTGGAAAAATGCCATAGTTGGTAAATGTACATGAAGGGTATGGGTGTACTATTCTTTTGATTTTTCTCCATGTTTGAAATTTTTCAAAATAAAAGGTTGAGAAAAATAAGACCTTACTAAACACTAGAAAAAAAGAAGTAATATAAATGAATGTAAATTATTAAGAAAGGGCAAAAATAATATAATGAAATACAAGTAAATGCCCATCAGATTGGAGTCTGACAATACACAGTGTGGACAAAGATATGAAACAACCTGAACCTTCTTCACACGTGTTTGGTGGCCTTTTGTCTTGGGACAATCCCTTCACAAAGAGTTAACATCTATAAAGTTGAACATGTATGAATTCTTCACCCCTCAATTCCACTCCTAGGTATATATCCTGAGAAACCCCTGCACATGTGTCCCAGGACACCTGTACCAAAAGGGTCACAATAGCAGAACTGATACTTATAGCCCCCAGATGGACACAACCCACATGACCAACTACAGTAAAATGGATAAACAAAGTTTGGTATGTCCACATAAAGGAATACTATACTGCAATGAAAGTGAATGAACTATGGTTATGCATTGTAATATGGATGAATCTCACAAATATAGCATTAGGTAGAAAAGGAAGACCCAATAGAATACATACAATTCATTGATATAATGCCTAAAAACAAGCAAAGCTAACCACTGTCTAGTGATATATGTATGGGTGGTAAAATATATAAAGCAAAGAAATTATTATCACAAGTCAGGACAGTAATTATATCTGGTAGGCAGGGGGGTGTGATTTCTGAAGAGCATACAAAGACTTCTGGAGTACTGGCAACCTTTTATTTCTTGACTTGACTGAATGTACGTGTTAAGTACTCTTTGGCATGACCCATTTCATTATTAAAAATATATTTTTAAGAAACATGAGTGAGGGGCGCCTTGATGGCTCAGTCAGTTGAGTGACGACTTCGGCTCAGGTCATGACCTTGTAGTTTGTGAGTTCAAGCCCCGCGTCAGGCTCTGTGCTGATGGCTCAGAGGCTGGAGCCTGCTTTGGATTCTGTGTCTCCCTCTCTCTGCCCCTTCCCCACTCATGCTCTGTCTTTCTCTGTCTCTCAAAAAGGAATAAACGTTAAATTTTTTTTTTTTAAAAAAGAAATGTGAGTGAGAGGTAAAGAAGCAAAAATAACTGAGTGTACTGGACTGAACAGTATCCCTCCTCCCCACCCCCCGTCAAATTCATGTCCACCCAGAACCTCAAAATGTAACCTTATTGGGAAATAGAGTATTTGCAGACACAATTAGTTAAGATGAGGTCATACTGGATTAGAGTGGACCCTAAATCCAATGACTGGTATCTTTTTAAGAAGGTCATGTAGAGACACAGAGACACAGACACACATGTCATGTAATGATAGAAACAGGGATTGGAGTGATGTCTCTACAAGCCAAGGATTGCCAGCACCCACTAGAAGCTAGGAGACAGGCATGGAAAAGATTCTTCCTCAGAGTCTCCGGAGGAAACAACCTTGTCAACATCTTGATTTGAACTAGCCTCCAGAACTGTGAGAGAGGAATTTCTGTTGTTTTAAGTCAACCAGTGACTTAATAGCTAATACAGATTTTGTACTGGAAAATAGGGTGCTGCTGCAACAAATACCTAAAAATGTGGAATTAGCTTTGCAATTGGGTAATGGGTAGAGGCTGGAAGAATTTTTGAGTTGCTTGACAGTAAAAGGTTGGTTACCTTGAAGAGACTGGTGGTAGAAGTATGGGTATAAAGAGCAGTTCGGGTGAGTACTCAGAAGTAAAGACGACAGTAGAGAAAGCTTCTATCATCTTAGAGACCACATATATCATCATGAATAGAATGTTGCTAGAGAGATATGAACATCAGGAAATGTGCTTCTGGTAAGGCATTAGAAGGAAATGATGAACATGTTATTGGATGCTGGAAGGAAGGTGATCTTTGTGATAAAGTGGCAGAAACTTGGCTGAATTGAGTTCTTCTGTTGGGTGGGAAATATAACTTATAAGTGATGAACTTGGATATTTAGCTGAGGAGATTTCCAAGCAAAGTGTGGAAGATGCAGCCTGATTTCTCTTTGATGTTTACAATGAGAAAAAAGAGACAGATTAAGGAAGGATCTGTTAAAAAAGAAACCAGCACTTCATGATTTAGAGAATTCTCAGCCTATCTACACAGTGTGCTCTGGAAACAGGGCCAGTGGTGTGACTGGACAAACTTTCACTGAAGAGATTAGGTGTCAGCAGAAGCCAGGGGTGGAGGAAGGGCTATCCAGAAAGGATCTGTGGAAAACCTTTATAACTGATGGTGTGGATCTCTTGACATACCTGAGACCAACATGGTTTTGGAGAATTTTATACCAGCAGAAACAGTAACAGCCTGGTGTGAATGTGACAAAGACAGGACAAAATGAAGAATGACTACAAAGGAAAAGCCAAAGAGGCAAAAGCCAGCGAGGGTGGGCTTGCAGCTACCCTGGTAGGCTGAGAAGGTGGGGCTATCCCAGAGGACCCAGAGAATAAGACCCTCCCCGGGGGCCAGAGGACAGAGAGTTAAGCCCAGAGCATTACTCTCAGTTCTGAGACCTAACAGAATTTGCCCTTCTGGGCTGTTAACTTGCTTTAGACCAGTAACCCCTTTATTTCTTCCTTTCTGACCTTTCAGAATGGGGATGCCTATCCGATGCCTGTCTCCCAATAGTATTTTGGAAGCAGATAATCTGTCCAGCTTCACAGAGAATTTTGCCTTAGGGTGGAACATACTCAGAGCCTCAATGACACCTGATTTTCATTATTTAGATAGTGACACTTGAGACTTTTTGAGTTGATATTTAGATGAGATTTGGGACTTAGACTTGCTAGTTGAACAGGTGAAGACTTTTGTGGATGTTACAATGGGGTGCATGTATTTTGCATGTGAGACACGTATGAATTTTTAAGTTTATTTCTTGAGAGAGACAGCGAGCACGGGGGAGGGGCAGAGAGAGGAGGTGAGAGAGAATCCCAAACAAGCTCTGCCCTGGTAGTGTGGAGTCTGATGTGGGGCTCGAACCCATGAACCATGAGATCATGACCTGAGCCGAAACCAAGAGTCGGATGCTTAACCGACTGAGCCACCCAAGCACCCTGAGACGGATATGAATTTTTGGAGGTCAGATGGCAGACTGTACTAGATTGAATAGTGTACTCTCAAAATTCATGTCCATCCAGATCTGGCCTCAGACATGACTTTATTTGGAAATAGGGTCCTTGCAGATGTCAGTAGTTAAGATGACATTACACTGAACTAGGGTGAGCCCTAAATCAAATGACCGATGTGCTTATAAGGCCATGTGAAAGCAGAGACAGAGACACACACAAGACTGTCATGTGATGATGGAGGCACAGATTGAAATGATGCATCTATAACACCAAGGAATGCTGGTAATTGCCAGCACCTAGAGGATACAAGGAAGGATCCTCTTCTAGAACCTTCAGAAAGAGCATGGCCTGCCAACATCTTGATTTCAGACTTCTCGCTGCTATGAAAAGATAAATTTTTGTTGTTCTAAACCACTAGCATTGTGGTAATGTGTTACAGCAGTCCTAGAAAAATAATACAGTGATTGTAGAAAATTCTTCCAAGAAATCATGTAGAGAGGAAGAAAAACTATTGGCATACACAATATGAATGAATCTCAAAAACATATGCTGAGTTGAGGAAGCCTTACACAAAAAATACATAGTATGTGGTTTCATATATCTGCAGTTCTAGAACAGGAAAAACTAATCAATAGTGGAAACAAACCAAGACACTAGTTGCCTCTGGAGAATTACTGAGAAGTACAACAGAACTTTCTGGAGTGGTGGTGATCTTCTGTGTATTAGGTTACACACATGCAGTGGTATGCTAGAGATGGTCCAATGATTATACGCCTGTCTTCCAGACTCCAGCGAGAACACTTTGGTAACGTGAAATTTGCCATGGTGCGACTATATAAACCATGGAAACTGGCAAATGATACAAATCAGCATCCTTTAATTTTCTGGAGAGCTGGCTGTTAAACATTTACCAACACATCACTACAAAGAAATGTAGACACTGGTGAAAAGTTAGCAAATGAACACTTAAAATTTGTACATTTCACTGCATGCAAATTTTACATCAAAATAAAACATTTAAATATTTAATTCTAGCTAACAGTATGCATACTGAAGTATTTATGGGGATATATATTTACACTGGCAATTTATTTTATTTTTTTAATGTTTATTTATTTTTGAGAGAGAGAGAGACAGAGCACGAGCAGGGTAGGAGCAGAGAGAGGGAGACACAAAATCTGAAACAGGCTCCAGGCTCTGAGCTCGACACAGGGCTCGAAGTCACAAACTGTGAGATCATGACCTGAGCCGAAGCTGGACACTCAACTGACTGAGCCACCCAGGTGCCCTGGCAACTTATTTGAAATACATCAACAAAGTAAGATAGATTGATAGATGAATAGAGGGAGAGGTATGTGATAAAATACTAATGGCAGAGTCTAGTTGGTGATATAATGGGTGTTTGTGATAAAATTCTTTCAACATTTCTGTGTGTTTGAAAATTTTCATTAAAGACTGGAAAACATCATTTCATTTCCTCTATGGATATCAAAAAATATTAACATATGTACTTAATTCTATACTTTTTATTCAATTTTGCTATTTCACTTTTTAAACCAATTACTACTTTTTTTGAGAGACAGTGTAAGCGCATGTGCGCATGAACAGGAAGGGGCAGTGGGAGAGAGAATCTTTTTTTTAATGTTTATTTTTGAGAGAGAGAGAGAAACAGAGCACGAGCAGGGGAGGGGCAGAGAGAGAGGGAGACACAGAATCTGAAGGAGTCTCCAGGCTCTAAGCTCTTAGCACAGAGCCTAATGCAGGGCTCAACCTCTCAAGCCATGAAATCATGACCTGAGCTGAAGTAGGACACTTAATCGTCTGAGCCACCCAGGCTCCCCCAAGAAAGAGAATCTTAAGCACGCTCTATGCCCAGTGCAGAGTGTGAAATGGGGCTCAACACGGGGCTCAATATCACAAGTATGAGATCATGACCTGAGCCGAAATCAAGAGTCCCACACTTAACCAACTGAACTGCCCAGGTGCCCCCAAACCAATTGCTACTTATTCTGTTTATAGCAAAGGGAGAGAATCTAAACATACTGTTTGCTCAAGTAGCTAAACAAATGAAAGGTATTTTTTGTTTTTATCATGTTTTTAAAGGTAGTTCATGGTAGGAGAAGGTACACTGTGGAAACTGGCAAACAGTACAAAGCAAGTTCAAACCCTGAAAGGAAAGAAGCAATACTGGGGAAACTGACTGAGGTCCTTGGGGAGATAAGAGGGCTAGGATCAAGCACAAAGGTGTAAAGATTAACTTCAGGCAGGAAAAACGTACCTACCACTGAGTTGAGATGGAAGAAAATAAGGGTCAGGATGCAGATATTAACAGAGTCAGGCAGAAAGTAGATGAAGGCTCTTATCGATGACAATGTTTCCTTTGAAATGGAAAGACTATCTGCTAAAAATAATGAAACACGGACGGAAAAGAGTAATGAAGATCTAAAATAGTATATATAAGGAATGAAATGGAGAGCTGACCAGGGACTAGGAGACAGATTGCTGAACAAGGAAGAAGGCTCTAGACAAGACCAGACATGAAGAAACTGTAGAGGCATTAATCAGCAAAATTATATGTCTGTTCTCTAGCAGTGCTCAAAAACTATCATGCAGAAATAAAGAAGGCTATTAGTTGGATTGATTGAGGAGTGATGTTTGGTTGGGTGGGTATAACACATAGACCAGGAAACAAAAAGAATGTTTCATTGGCAAGAACATGAGTAAATAATGGATGATGGAGTCTAAGTAAGATGTGCAAGGAAGAGGATACAGGAAGGGGATGACAGACTGTGAGAAAATTAAAAGGTCAAGGAACTAGAGATTTCAACAGGGTTGAAGAAATGGTATAATGGGTGTTAAGAGAGTTGCAAAGGCCAAAATATGAGAAAAATGTTGTGGTCAGAGCGATATAGTAGGATTTAAGATTTCAGAGGAAGAGTGATAGAGTAGGATTTAAGATTTCAGAGGAAGGTTATTTCTAGGGATAATAAATGTTGTTCTCCCACTGATTTAAGGTTAGAAAATGGAATATGCATTACTTCCCCCAAAATAGTTATCTCATGATATAGCAAAATCACACTTAATAAACCAAAAAATCTTTTCAAATCACATATACAGAAGCTATGATCAAGAGCACAGTCATGTAAGAACAGACCTAGATTTAAGTCCTAGCATGACCACATAATGATTGACCTTGAGAAAGTCACTTATCTCTTCAGAAGCTCAATTTCATTATCTGTAAAATGGGTATAATACTGTCACTATCTTGTAGGGCTACTGTAAAGGTTAAATGAATTAACATACAAAATGCTTAGCACAAAAACTGGCACAAATAAGCCCTCAAAAATTATCAGCTATTAGGAATCCTGTTTCCATGTAAGAAGTAAGCACATTTCACCCTGCCTCTCCCACTAAACACAGTTATAAAAACTGGAGAGAATGCATGGAGCATTTGAAGACTGCAAAAAGCACACAGTCACAGGTGGAACAGGTGAGAATTTGAAATAACAAAGAACCCATGCCCAGACACAGCATAATCAGATTGCTGAAAAGTAAACAGAAAGAGTAAAAAAAAGAGTAGAATAATAAAGAAAGAGAGTTTTAAAACCCTTGTATTTATAGTCCATTGATTTTCTACAAAAGTACAAAGATAATTTAATTGGGAAAGGATAGTCTTTTCACCTAAAGGTGCAAGATAATTGGATATCCATACACAAATAAATTAATGTAACCCTAACCTTACATCATATGTGTAATTCAGGAATTCAAAATGGTTCATAGACCTAAATGTATGAGCTAAAACTATAAGTCCTCCAGAAGAATACACATGAGAAAATCTTTGCAACTTTGGATTAGAAAGAAATCTTAGTTATATGCCAAAAGTGCAAGTCATGAAAAAAAAGTAAGTTGGACCTTGCCAAAATCACAAACTTTCCAGCTTCAGAAGATACTCTTAAGAGAGGGGTCATCAGTGGAAATGGTAGAGTCAGGAACTCTTGAAATTCCCTCCTCCATAAAAACAATGAGAACACTGGCAAAAACTGTCAGAATCAACTTCTCCAGGACTCTGGAAATTAACCGAAGGCCTGCAGCAATCTGGGGAATATTTATTCAATAAAAATAGCTAAATCTCAGTAAGAATAATAAATTTTGTAACATTTTAACTTGCCCTTTTCTCATCCATTTCTCCCAGGCCTGTGGTAACCTTGAAAACCAACAACCTGAAATCACAGTGAAAACCAGCAGCCTGACAGCTACTGGAGAGGGAAGAATGGGGCTGGGGCTCCTTCAAAGAACCATTGTCAGAGAACTGTTATTACATGGCCTTTCTAGTGGCTCCCTGGAAGATTCCACAAGCAAAGCTCTCCTTGATGTGACTCAAAGTTCACCACCCAGTAGTAAGAGCCTTTTCTCCCAGAACTTTTGTCAAAAATAATCAGAGGCAGGGGCGCCTGGGTGGCTCAGTTAAGCATCTGACTCTTGATTTCAGCTTAGGTCATGACCTAATGGTTCATGAGACTGAGCCCTGCATTAGGCTCTGTGTTGTCAGCTTTTAGAGCCTGCTTGGGATTCCCTCTCTCCCTCTCTCTCTGCCCCTTCCCTCCCTCACATACTCTCTCTCAAAAGAAATAAATAAACTTAAAAAAAATAATAGTCTGAGGCAGCTGGTGAATTTTTCCCCTGCCTGAGGTGGTGGAGCTGGGATAAATAATAGGTTGACAAACAGCTCAGAAGGAAATCTTGGGAGATGAAATGCCCTTAGAGGGCACTGAAAAGCTCCAACATTCTTCTAGGAATCTAAAAGGCTACACATGTGCACAGGCCTGTCCACATGGCCAGAGCTGTATGCATGCTCAGGAAAGACTGAAAAAAAACCAACCCTAAGCTCTTACCTCTGACTAATCTCAACTCTCTGCACAAATAGGAAGTGAGGGCTAAGATGGAACTGTAAACTGCTTGGCTGACTGTGGAAGATATACTCAGCTTGTATACAAATCCCTCAGTACTAGGAAATCCCTCAGTACTAGGAAAAGTACTCATTCTAGGCATAATTAAAAACACCGTGTTAAGTTAAAGACGGTTACATATTATATGGTTCCATTTATATGAAATGAGAGAATAGGCAAATCCATAGAGAGACAATAGATTAGTTGCTATCTGGGCTGGGAGAGGAAAAAGGTATTGAGAACAATTTGTGGGGTGATGGAAATGTTCTAAAACTACATTGTGATAATGGTTGACCAACTCTGTAAACTCACTACAAATCACTGAATTGTACATTTAAAATGAGTGAGCTTAATGCTATGTAAATGATAACACAATAAAAAAGTGGAAAAAAAACCCAACCCAACTACATCCTATAAGAAACTCTTTGTTTAAAAATTATGATGGGGCGCCTGGGTGGCTCAGTTGGTTAAGTATCTGACTTTGGCTCAGGTCATGATCTCACAGTTCGTGAGTTTGAGCCCCACATTGGGGCTCTGTGCTGACAGCTCGGAGCCTGGAGTCTGCTTCGGATTCTGTGTCCCTCTCTCTCTTCCCCCATTCTGCTCACACTCTGTCTCTCTCTTTCAAAAATAAATAAATATTAAAAAATTTAAAAAAACAATGAAACACACTTTCAAATATAGTAATATAGATAGGATAAAGGTAAAATGGAGAGAAAGTAATTCCAGAATGTTGGAGTAAGGACCTTGAAAAATCTGCTCTTCCATAAAAGCAAAATTTGTCAAAAAATTAAACTTTTAGTAAGTCTGGAAATTAAATACAAGATAGACATATAGGGTCATGTGGGTGGCTCAGTCAGTTAAGTGTCTGACTCTTGACGTCAGCTCAGGTCATGATCTCATGGTTCGTGGGTTTCAAGCCCTGCATCAGGCTCTACGCTGACAGTGTGGAGCCTGCTTGGGAATCTCTCTCTGCCCCTCCCCCACTTGCGTGCACACTCACACTCTCTCGTGCGTGCGCACTCTCTCTCTCTCTCAAAATAAATAAATAAACTTAAAACAAAAAAGACATATAGACCAGTGGAACAGAATAGAAACCCATAAATAAACCCTCACGTATATGGTCAACTGATCTTTGGCTAGAGTGGCAGAAATACATGATGGGGAAAGGATTGTCTCCTTAACAAATGATGCTAGAAAACTGAATCTCCAGAATGAAATGGAAAAAGAATGAATGGAACCCTTATTTTATATCAGTCACAAAAATCAGTTAAAAATGGATTAAAGACTTAAAAGTAAGACCTGAAACTCTAAAACTCCTAGAAGAAAACATAGAGAAAAATCCTCTTAACACTGGTATTAGCAATGAGTTCTTAAATATAATTCCAAAAGTGTAGACAACAAAAGCAAAAACAGGTCAGTGGAGTTATAAAACTAAAAAGCTTCTACATAGCAAAAGACACAAGAGAGTGAAAAGGCAACCTACAGAATGGTAGAAAATATTTCTAAACCATATATCTAATAAGGGGTTAATATCCAAAACATATAGGGAACTCCTACAACTCAATGGCATAAAAACAAAACCTATGAAACTAATATAAAACTGTATATACTGGAATTCAAATTTTAGAAAATAATTTAAGTGTCACCTGGGTGGTTCAGTCTGTTAAACATCCGACTCTTAGCTTTGGCTCACCTCAGGTCATGATCTCATGGTTCATGAGTTCAAGCCCCATGTTGGTCTCTGTCCTGTCAGTGCAGAGCCTGCTTGGGATTATCTCTCTCCCTCTCTCTCTGCCCCTCCCCTGCTCTGTCTCTCTCAAAAATAAATAAAACTTAAAAAACACTTTTAAAAATAATTTAAAAATTTTAAAAAAACTGATAAAAAATGTGCAAAGTATTTGAATAGGCATTTCTCCAAAGAAGATATATAGATAACCAACAGGTATATGTAAAGGTGTTCAATAGCACTAATCATCAGGGAAATGTAAATCAAATCCACAATGAGATATCACCTCACAACTGTTAGGATGTCTAGTATCAAAAAAAACCAAAATATAACAAGTGTTGGTGAGGATCTGGAAAAACTGGAACCTTTGTACACTTTTGGTGGGAATGTAAAATGATGTAAGTGCTACAGAGAACAGAATGGAGTTTCTGCAAAAGATCAAAACAGAAATGCCATATTATAAAGCAAGCCTACTTCTGAGTATTTATTCAAAAGAACTGAAATCAGAATCTGCAAGAGATATCTGCACTTACATATTAATTGCAGCACCATTCATGATAGCCAAGATGTGGAAACAACCTAAATGTCCATCAATTTATGAATAAAGAAAATGTGGCATATATATACAATGGAATATTATTCAGCCTTAAAAAAGAAGAAAATCCTGCCATGTGACAACATAGATGAACCTCAAAGACATTATGTTAAGTGAAATAAGCCAGTCACAAAGGACAAATATTGCATGAAACAACTTACATAAGGTACATAAGATAATCAAACACATAGAAGCAGAGAGTATAATGGTGGTTCCCAGGGGCTAGGAGAGGAGGAAAATTAGGAGCTATTATTTAAAGGTTATAAAGTTTTAGCCATGCAAAATGACTAAGTTCCAGAGACCTTTTACACAACACTGTACCTATAGTTAACAAAACTGCATTGTACACTCAAAAATTTGTTTAAGTGGGTAGATTTAATGTTAAGTGTTCTTATCATAAATAAGAAAGAAAAACAGGGAATGAGATGTCCATAAGTTGCTTTGAAAAGTTAAGACATACCTCTGGGACTCTAGAACGTAACAAACATGTGCTGGGCTATGTCTATGCCCAGGAAAGTTAGAGCCTAAGAAGTCACTAATCTCTCAGCTCTGGCTGACCTTAAGGCTCTGTATGAGCAGGAACTGAAGTCTAAGGCAGAGTTGCAAACTGCCTCCCTGAGCACTGAAGGAGTAACCCAACACACACACACACACACACACACACCCTCAACAAAAGCTGGTAGAACTTTTTGGTTAAAGGTATTTAAGGAAAATTCTCTCCAATCATTAATAGACCACTATGCTAACTGAACAGACTTCAATGGCTGCACATGACAGAGAATTCAAATTTACAGAATTAGTCTAGGCAAGTCACTAAACAAATAGCAACAACAACAAACCCTAGGCATGTGGGGGATACTGATTTTCAGAGTTGACACATTATGTTATTTTAAATGTCTAATTTGTAACCAAAAAAAATTGTAAGACTGCTATGGACTGAATATTTGTGTCCCCTCCCCCAATTCATATGTTGAAACCCTACCAGTGATGTGATGGTCAGAGGAAGTGAGGACCTTTGGGAGGTAACTGGGATTAGATGAGGTCATGAGGGTGGAGCCCTCATGAATGGGATCAGTGCCCTTATAGAAGTCATGAGAGGGGCGCCTGGGTGGCGCAGTCGGTTAGGCGTCCGACTTCAGCCAGGTCACGATCTCGCGGTCCGTGAGTTCGAGCCCCGCGTCAGGCTCTGGGCCGATGGCTCGGAGCCTGGAGCCTGTTTCCGATTCTGTGTCTCCCTCTCTCTCTGCCCCTCCCCTGCTCATGCTCTGTCTCTCTCTGTCCCAAAAATAAATAAAAAATGTTGAAAAAAAAAAAATTAAAAAAAAAAAAAAAAAAAAAAAAAAAAAAGAAGTCATGAGAGAGCTTGCTTCCTCTCCCTGTTCTCTGACATGCGAGGTTGCAACAAGAAGTTAGCACCTGTAACCCAAAAGCGGACTATCACCAGAACCTGATCATACTGGAACCCTGATCTCAGACTTCTAGCCTCTAGAACTGTGAGAAATCTCTATTGTTAATAAGCTACCCAGTCGATGGTACTTTGTTACAGCAGCCTAAGCTAAGGTGGAGACATTACAATGGAATACTACTCAGTGATCAAGTGAGGTCTTGCCATTTGCAACAATGTGGACAGAACTACAGGGTATTATGCTAAGTGAAATAAGTCAGTCAGAGAAAGATTTCACTAATATGTAGAATTTAAGAGACACAACAGATGAACATAGGGGAAGGGAAGGAAAAATAAGATAAAAACAGAAAAGGAGGCAAACCATAAGAGACTCTTAAATACAGAGAACAAACTGAGGGTTGCTGGAGGACAGGTGGGTGGGGGGATGAGCTAAATGGGTGATGGGCATTAAGGAGGGCACTTTTAGAGATGAGCACTGGGTGTCATATGTAAGAGATGAATCACTGGGTTCTACTCCTAAAACCAAGACTACACTGTATGATAACTAACTTGAATTTAAATTTTAAAAAAAGAAAGAAAAGGAGAGTATGGCCCATACACAGGAAATAAGAAACAGTCAATAGAAACTTTCCTGAGAAAGCATATTGCGTTTCTCAGACAAAACCTTTAATCAGTTACAAGTCCTTCAAACAATTAAAGGAAACCATATATAAAGAACTAAAAGAATGTTTCAGAATGGCTTACCAAATAGGGAATAAAAATAAAGAGATAGAAATTATAATAAAGAACCAAAAAGAAATTCTGGAGTTGAAAAGTATAATAACTGAAATGAAAAATATACTAGAAGGGCTCAGCAAAAGATCTGGGCTGACAGAAGAATCAGCAAACTTGAAGATATGTTGACTACTCATCTAAGGAAGACTACTCAATCTAAGGAGCAAAAAGAAGAAAGAATAAAGAAAAAATAACAGACCCTCAGAGACCTGTGGGCAAACCAACATACACATAATGGAAATCTCAGAAGAAGGAGGGGCACAAAGAACATTTGAAGAATGAATGCCTAAAAACGTTTTCAAATTGATGAAGAACATTAATCTATACATTATAGAACCTTGACAGACTCCAAGTAGGACAAACTCAAAGGGGCCTACTTGGAGTCTAAGAGACATTTAGACCTGTAGCCAAATTGTCAAAAGCGAAAGATGAAGAATGAATCTTGACTGCAGCAAGAGAGAAGAGACTTACCATGGACAAGGAGTCCCAAATAACATCAACAGTTGAATTCTCAACAGAAACCACAGGGGCCAGAAGGCAGTAAGATGACGTATCTGATGTGCTAAAAGAAAAAGATCACCAACCAAAAACTTCACTGTCAGTCTGGCAAAAAACTATACATGAAAACTGAAGGAGAAATTAAGACATGCCAAGATAAACATAGACTGAAAGAATTCATCACTGCAAGACCTACCTTACAAGGAAAACTATAAAATACTTCAGGCTGAAATAAATGGGATACTCAAAGATAACTCAAAGAAAGAACACTAGTAAAGTTGACTATATAGGTAAATATAAAAAAAGACAGTATAAATGTATTTGTAACTCTTTTTCTTGTCCTGTCTGACCTAAAAGGTATCTACATAATGCAATAATTATAAAACTTTGTTAATGAGCTTAAAATCTATAAAGATGTAATTTGTGCGACAATGATAGTACAAAATAGGAAGGAGAGAACAGATATAAACAGGACAAAGTTTTTGAATATTTTTGAAATTACGCTGTATTAATACAAAATAATTTAAGCTGTTAATTATAATTCCCTGGGCAACTATTAAGAAAGCAACTAAAAAAAAACAGTAAAAGAAGCAACAAGTTAATTAAAATTATATACTGCAAAAACCTATTTAATATGAAGGAATGGGGTATCTGGGTGGCTCAGTCAGATGAGCACCTGATTCTTGATTTATGAGCCCAGGGTTGTGGGATTGAGGTCCAGATCGGGCTCTGCACTGAGTGTGGAGCCTGCTTAAGATTCTCTCTCTCTATCCCTCTGCCGCTCTCCTTTGCTTGTGCTCTCTCTCCCTCTAAAATAAAAAAAATAAATAAAGGAATAAATGGAATAACAGAGGAACAAAAAAGATATGACATTCAGAAAACAAATATCAAAATGGAAAATGCAAATCTTATCACAGGACTCCAATTAAATATATCAAATATAAATGAACTAAATACTCAATTGGAAGAAGGAATTAAAAAAGGAACATGACCTAACTATTTGCTGTCTACAAGAGATACACTTTAGGTTTAAAAAAAAATAATTGAAAGTGAAAGGATGGAAAAAGATATTTTTTTGCATGACAAAAAAGAATAAAAGTAGAGCAGGGTATAAGAAGTTTTTCTTTCTTCTTTTTTCCTTAGTAAGTCTAGCTACAGGATTATGAATTTTGTTGATCTTTCCAAGGGACCAACTTTTGGTTTTGTCAATTTTCTCTATTTTTTTTATTTTTTTGCTCTAGCCTTTATTGTTTTCTTCCTTCAGCTTGATGCGAGTTTAGTTCACTCTTTTTGTAGGTTCTTTTAAAAGACTTGTTTAAAGTTGTTTTTGGAGCAATTATAGGTTCACAGTAGAATTAATTGAGGGGAAGGTACACAGATTTCCCACATACCTCCCATCCCCACACGTGCACAACCTATCCCATTAACAATATCCCCCATCAGAGTGATACATATGTTACAACTAATGAATCTACATTGACCCACCATGATTATCCAAAGTCTATAGTTTACATTACAGTTCACTCTTGGTATTACACATTCTAAGGATTTGAACAAATTTTTGTAGTTCTTTTTTTTAACTTTTGTAGTTTTCAAGGTGAAAGTTTTTGGTTATTAATTTAAGACCTTTCATCTTTATTAATATGGGCATTTATAACTATAAATATGCTCCCAAACACTGCTTTTACTGTATTATATAAGTTTTGGTATGTTAAGTTTTATTTTCATTTGTCTCAAAGTAATTTCTAATGTCCCCTGTGACTTCTTTTTGACCCATTAGTTATTTAGTAAAGTGTTGTTTAATTTCTGCATATTTGTACATTTTCTAAATGTCCTTGTATTATTGATTTCTAATTTCATTTAACTGTGAATAGAAGTGGCAAGAGTGCACATCTTTGCCTTCTTCCTGATACTTGGGGAAAGATTTCAATCTTTTATCATTTGTCATGAAGTTAATTATTAACACAAATATATGGCCAATTTATTTCTGACAAAAATGCAAAAGAAAGAAAATGGAGAAAGAATACTCTCTTCAATGTATGGTGCTGAAACAACTGGAAATTCATAAGCAAAAAGTGAACCTTAACCTAAACCCCACACTTATATATAAGCATCAAGTCAAAAAGATCATAGATCTAAATGTAAAATATACAACTCTAAAACTCTTTAAGGAAAACAAAGAAGAAATCTTACTCATAATCTGTTGTTAGACAAAGAGTTCTTAGACATGTAAAAAAAAAAAAGATGCTACATGAAAGAAAAACCTGATAATTGGATAATTGGATTTTATCAAAGTTTAAAACATTTGTTCTGAGGCAAAAAACTTGTGTACTAAAAACTACAAAATGCTGCTGAAAGAATCAAAGATACAAATAATGCAAAGATACCCCATGTTCATGGACTGAAGACTTAATATACCATTAAGCTGTCAATACTACTCAAAGTGATCTATAGATTCAGTGTAATCTCTATCAAAATCCCAATGATATTTTTTCTAGAAATAGAAATATCCATCCTAATAGTCATATGGTATCTCAAGGGTTCCTAAGCGGTGAAAATCTTGGAAAAGAAGAACAAAGTTGGAGGTCTCACTTCCTGACTTCAAAACTTACTACAAATCTACAATAATTAAAACAGTGTAACACTGGCATAAAGACAGACATGTATACTAATGGAATAGAATGGACAGCCTAGGAACAGACTTTTGTATTTATGGTCAAATGAATTCTGGAGAGGGAGCTAAGAACATTCAATGGGTAAAGGACGATCTTTTCAACAAGTAGTATTGGGAAAACTGGATATCAACATGCAAAAAATAAAGTTGGATCCTTACCTTATAACTCATACAAAAAAATTAACTCAAAATAGACCAAAGACTCAAATGTAAGAGCTAAAACTATAAAACGCTCAGAAGATAACATACGAAAAAACCTTTATGACATTATATTTGGCAATGATTTACTGGCTTTGACACCAAAAAGCATAGGTAACAAAAGAAAAAACTGACAAATAAGACTATCAAAAATATAAACTTTTGCACATCAAAGGACACAATCAATAGAGTGAGAAGGCAACCCATGAAGGGAAATACTTGCAAATTATTTATCTGATAAAAGAATCAATATATAGAATATACAAAAAAATCCCACAACTCAACAATAAATAAATAAACAACCAGTTTAGATAATGGGCAAAGTACTTAAATAAACATTTCTCAAAAGAAGATACATAAATAGCCAAAAAGCACACGAAAAGATGCACATCACCAGTCTTTAGGGAAATGCAAATCAAAACCACAGTGAAATACCACTTCACACTCATTAGGATAGCTCTTACAAAAAAGAAAAAAAGAAATGAAGTGTTGGCAACGGTGTGGGAAAATTGGAATCTTTCTTTACTGCTGGTGGGAATGTCAAATGATACAGCCTCTATGGAAAACAGTATGGTGGTTCCTCAAAAGATGAAATACAGAATTACCATATGATCTAGCAATTCCACTTCTGGGTATATGCTCAAAACATCTGAAAGCAGGGACTTGAACAGACACTTGTACATCCAGTTTCATAGCAGCATTATTCACAACAGCCAAACGGTAGAAGCAACACAAGTTACTACTGACAGATGAAGGGATAAACAAACTGTGGTGAATACATACAATGGAATACTATTCAGCCTTAAGAAGGGAGGAAATTCTGGCACACAGATGACCTAGAAGACATTATACTAAGTGAAATAAGCCAGACACAGGACAAATATTGTAGGATTCCACGTATCTGAGGTACCTAAAGTAGTCGAATTCACAGAGACAGAAGGAATGGTGTTTGCCAGGGGCAAAAAGGGGAAGTATAAAAGGGAATGATGTTTAATGGGTACGGAATTTCAGTTTGGGAAGATGAAAAAGTCAGGGAGATGGATAGTGATGATGGTTTCAGAGCAGTGTGAATATACTTAATGCCACAGAATTGTACACTGAAAAAATGGTTGAAACGGTCAATTTTATGTTAGGTGTATTTTACCATGATGAAAAAAAAAGTCTGTTCTGCAAAAGGCACTGTCGAGAGAATGAAAAGATAAGCTACAGACTGGGATAAAATTTTTGTAAATCATATATCCAACGGAGAATTGCATTTGGAATACATAAAGAGCTCTCAAAAGCCAGAAAGAAAAGAAACAACCCAATTAAAAAACAGCAAAAGATTTGAACAGACACTTCAGCAAACAGGATATAAAGGTAGCAAATAAGCATATGAAAAGATGTTCAACATCATTAGCCATTAAGGAAATACAAATTAAAACTACAATGAGATACCACTTCATAGCTATCGGAAGAACTAAAATAAATACCAATGATACCAAAGGTTGACAAAGATGCGGAGCAACTGGAACTCTCATACATTGCTGGTAGGAATGCAAAATGGTTCAGCCACTCTGGAAAATGGTTTGGCAGTTTCTTATAAAGTTAAACAGACACTTACCATAGGACCCAGTAATCCCACTCCTAGATATTTACCTTAGAGAAATAAAAATTTATGTTCACACAAAAACCTGTACAAAAATGTTCATATCAGTATTATTCATCATCACCATAAACTGGAAACAGCCCAAACGTACTTCAATGGGTGGATGAATAAACAAATTTTGGAATAACCATAGAATGGAATGCTATCCGGCAACATGAATGAGCTATCAATACACACGACTTGGATGACTCTCAGAGGCATTACACTAAATGAAAGAAGCCACTCTCAAAAGATGACATATTGTACGATTCTGTTTATGTGACGTTCTTTAAAAGACAAAACTACAGTAATGGAGAACAGATCTGGGATTGCCAGAGATTATGGGTGGAGTTGGGGATGACTATCAATGGATGGTATGAGGGATTTTTAGGGTGATGGAGCTGTTTTCTGTCCTGATTGTGGTGGTAGTGACATGAATCTACATGATTTACATGATTTACAATTCACAGAATTGTACACCAAGAAAAAAAAAAGAAAAAACCAGGCAATTTTATTGTAAGTTCATTTTAAAAAGAAAATATTACTATCATATCATTATCAATAGTTATACTTTAGTGATTAATAAAAATATTCAGAATTAGTTGTGAAACAGGATCTAAAAATCATTAAGTTCACTTTACGTCTGATACAATAACTTACAGGTATAGAGAAAAAAATCAACAACACTAAATGTAAAATTTTACAACTTCTACTAACTCCTCACTTTAATATTCTACATCAGGATAATATGCTCCCTCTGGATCATTTCCTATAAACATTGTCATATACTGAATATGGAATTAAATAAGCACTCAATTTAGAAGTCTGGGACCCTATGTTACATTCCTAAAGCTAACACTGTAAGAAAACTCTCGACTTGCCTTTTGTGCCTAATTTTATCTTCCTCTTCATTGAGGTCATGTACTTGTCTGCACTTGTCTTTTTGTGGTATGCTGTGAAGGTTTAAAGCAAGGAGTTTCAAAGATAAGAAAAAGAACAGATTCATACACCACCCACCCACCCCAAATACCAGGTACTGCTCTAAGTGATTTACATGTTATTACCTCACTTAAGCCTCCTAACAACCCTATAATATAGACACTACTTCTATTCTCATTTTACAAGATGAAGAAACTGAAGCATAGAGCGGTAACTTGCCCAACATCTTATAACAAGCTAGTAAGTGGGGGAGCCAGGATTGTTCCAGCAGTCTGCCGCCAGAGCCCATGTTCTTAATCAGTAGGCTAGGTCTCTCCACAAAAGCCTGTTCACGTGTTCTTTCATTCCTTCCTTCACCGCTGCTCTTCCAATGTCTATGTTCTCTCTGCCTGTAACAACGCATTCATTCGTTCTCAGGGCTTTATGTACCACCTAAGCGTACATGATTCCCAATTCTGTGTATCCAGCTCTGACCTCTCCCCTGAGCTTTACTCCTGCTTTTCCAACGGCTTCCTCAGTATGGGTGTTTCATGATGCTGCCATTCTTACCAATTCAACATGTTTAAAATCAAACTCCTAGCCTTCCGTCAGAATTTCCTCATAAAGACTTTCTTAATTTTGCCAGCTGTTAAAGGCATACAGACTAAAACAGCTGGGTTACCTTTGACCTCTCCTTTGACCCTCTTCCTTCACTCTCAGGCAATAAGTTTAACCAGTTCTTCTTGGTGATGTCTCTTATAACCATACCTGCCTCTCTTTCCAGTACCACTGCAATCATTCTAGTCTAGATCTTCATACCTACATGACTATAAGACCTCCTAAATCATTCTCCCTGCTCCCAGTTCTTTCTCTCTCTCATCCTGTTTATTGGCAACCAGATTAATCATTTTCAAATACTGCTTTTATCACATTACTCCTGGCTCAAAATCCTGGAACCATATCCAAACTCAGTAACTGAATAACTAACTCAGTATAACTAACTAACCAAATAAAGTTCAAAACATTTAGCTACCTTTCTAACCTTGTCTCTCACAACAGCCTTAGACATGCTGGTGTGCCACACCACCATCTGCAAATAAAATGCCTTTCCTTCTCCTTACTAAGGAATAGGTAGTATTAAAGGAATGTTTAAATCTTACCTCCTCTGAGAGGCCTTCTTCAGTCATGCCAATGCACAGAGGCCTTTCTCTCCAATGAACTCCAACGGCACCTAACAACTGCATCTAGCGTTGTTACTAAACGTTACATGGTTCTCGCTCCAACCAGAACTTTACTCACTAGAAGTCAGGAATGATTTCTTAAGTTTCCGTGCACCTGCCACAGTGCCTAGCAAAACTCATCTGTTAAACTAATACTCTCTGGTTAAGACACACACCATTTATCTATAGACTTTGTGCTAATTTATAGTTCAGACCAAAGACCCTTCACAATCTAGCCTCACCTACCTTTCCAGTATCACTCTCTCTCATCCCCTGCTGTGCCCTATGCCTCCTGCCACAATGAACTTTTCACTGTTCCCTAGATGCACCAGGCCCTTCCACAAACCTGCTCCTATTCACCTACTGTCTGTCATGCCCCCTGCCCCTTATTTACCTGACAGTTGACTGTTGAGCTGTCAAGGCTTAGTACAAATGTCAACTCCTGACTCCCCCCTCAACTAGACTGAGATGTTCTGTGTTCTGCGCTCCCGTAGCATTTTATTCACATCTCTGTAACAGTAATTTCCATGGTGTATCACAACTGACTGTGTACATATTTGTCTCTGTCATGGGGCTTTCTGCATTCCTCAAGGACAGTGATAGTTTCTCTCCCCTACTCCTTTCACTAACTTTTCACATTTAATGCCCTGCTGTTAAATCTTCCTCTCAGCGAAACAGCATGTCAAAATCAGTGGCGATCACATACCTTGGTAATAAAGAGCCTTGAGGAAGGAGTGCCGATCAGCTCCCTGGAATAAAGAGTTTTCTATTTCCATTTCACGCCGGGTCAGTTGTTTGCTCTTGGCAAATCTCTGTGGCAGGCAAAGGATGCGCTGACGCTCCGAGATCCTTTCTTCAATATCTTGAAGACGGTTCTGTATTGCTTCAGGTGTTGCCCTCAGTCTTGTCTTCTGGAACCAGAGAAATGCAATGACATATATCATAGAGGACACACCCTGAAAGTGATGGTCTAATGTCTGAGATAAGAAAGAAGACAATGTAGGACACGGAATGATCATTCATAGACGTGTGAGCTAAAAAGTCAAGGAAGAGCTGCCCTTTAGCAAGGTTCCTCGCACAGAAACCAAAGAAGAATCCAACAGAAAGCTCAGTTTTGTAAGAACTAAACATGAAAAGGTTTTCAGGGCCAAAGGAAGAGATCTTGCTCTTTATTCTCCAGGAAAAAAAACAAAAGGTCCCACTCACCTTTTCACCTGAAACGTGGCTCTTCCAGATCAAGATTTCTGTTTCATTGAGCCCTAGCTCCCGAAGAGAAGCAGTTTCCTGGTCCTTCTCATGCAGTGTCTGGAACTGGGACAAAGTCATGGTCCCAGCTGCTTCCTTCCCAAAGGGCTTGTACATAGTACCAGGAGCAAAGCTCTCTTTCTTAGACACACATCTGCAGAACAAGCAGGATGAAAGTAAGAACGTCTTCAAGTTACCAGTTTTCAGAAATGGGGCTCACCATTAGAAGAGGCCCAATGAAACTCATCAGCAATTTCTCTCTCATGTCCTATTTCTAGGTTGAAGCAACCATGCAATGATATAGAAGTCCATCAATATTCCCCACACCCAGGACCAATAAACGACTGGATCAAATCTTTATTTATTGAGTACCTACTATACATCGCTGGGCTAGGTACTGAGGATTTAACAGTAAAAAAACCACAAGTAGTTTCTGCCTTTGTAGAAGAAAAGTGGAAGAGAAGCAGGTAAACAGGCAATGATCATATTGGGTTATAAGTGCTAGGTATGTTAAGGGAAGACAGAGGAAAGGTACTTAACCCAGACTTAGTGGGATACGGGAGGCCTCCCAGAGGAAGAGACACAGAAGCAAAATGTTGCCTAATAAGTAGAAGTTGGCCAAGGAAAGTGGGGAGGGAGAGGAGTGTTCCATCCAGGCTTTAAGAGGGATCTGCTTCCTGGAGGTAAGGGTCTATGGTACTCTACCTGTTTGCAAAATCAATACCTACTCCTCAATGGAGACAGAGGTATCAAGTTGATGCTGAAGGAGGCTTTTCAGCTGCCTCTCGCCTTCTGTTTCCAACTCCTCCAGGACATGCTCACCACTCTTCACACAGCTATTTATCCTACAGTAGATATAAGAATATATGTAGAAAGTAGAAGCAACAGTGAGTCTCAAAGTATATTCTTTATATTATCTACTGGTAGTGAACCCATTTGTTTGAAGACACTTTTCTAACTATTTGGTGCCCTTTATCATTCATCCCACAAACATTGATTAAATATCCACTTACACACAATGCACTGTGTTAGGTACTGATGGAGTCGACGATATTCAAGACATTGTCTCCATCCTCAAGAAGCTTGCAATTTATTTAGGGAGAAACATCATGTGTGTACATGTTACGTGTATGTGCCTGTTGTGGGGTGGGGAAGAGAGAGGGAGGGAGGTAGAGAGAGAGAGAAGAGAAGAGCAATACAAAGAAGGATATGCCAAATTAGTAGGAATTCATATAGAAGGAGATACTTGGGAGCTAGGGTGACAAAATGAAGACTCTGGAAAGATAATTCTTAAATTGGCATTTGAAGGACTGGGTATGATGAAGGAAAGATCAGGGAGAATGAGTAAGAAGAGACAGAAATATGTTCTGGGGGAATAATACGAAGTTCAATTTAGCTGGCATTCACACATATGAGCACTGGGAGATGATCTTTGAGGGGGTAATTAGACTCAGATTGTAACTGGCCTTACATACACCAACTAAGGGGCCTGGACCTTCCTATATAGGTATTAGAAAGCAATTAGGCAGTTAAGTAACATGATACAAATGATGGTTTAGGAAAATGAATGTGGTTACAATATGCCTTATAGATTCACAGGAAAGAAACCAGAAGGACTAGTTAGAAAACTCTTTAAATTTATCAAGTATAAGGCGATGAAAGTATACACTGGAGTGGTAATAGTGGAACAGAAAAGTGGGGAGTTAGAGGAGTGAAGCCTTTTGAAGGTAGGGGTAAGGGAGAAGTCAAAGATAACCCTGAAATTTCAAGCTGTATAACTTAAGAGAACATGGTACCAATAAAGGAAAGAGGAAGATCCAAGAAGCAATAAGCAGTTTGGAAATGAGAAAGTCCATGTTGCCTTAGCCATGTGGAGTCAAACTACCCATTACAACTGAAACACCAGCATGAAGTATCAGGAATACTTCAAAGACATATTGACTCAGAGGTGCCAGTATAAGTGAGGTTGGCTAACAGGAAAGTGAGAGCTGGAAAAATTATATAGATGAGAGTCTGAGGCTGAAGATGGAAATCTCAAGTCATCTGTGTGGGCAGGATCTGGAGCTGTGAAAGAGGAGGCACTCTCTAAAGAAGAGAGTATAGAAACAAATGCAAAGAGGTCATAATATTTTATAGCTTACGCACTACTGTGTAGAAATCTAGGCAATGCTAATATAAGCTAGTCAACCCTAAATACCTGAAAACTCTTATTATAAAAGTAAAATGGGCGTCTTGGTGGCTCAATCGGTTAGGTGTCCGACTTCGGCTCAGGTCATGATCTCGCGGTTTATGAGTTTGAGCCCCATGTAGGGCTCTGTGCTGACAGCCTGGAGCCTGGAGCCTGCTTCGGAGTCTGTGTCTCTCTCTTTCTCTCTCTGCCCCTCCCCCGCTTGCACTCTGTCTCTCTCTCTCAAAAATAAATAAATGTTAAAAAAAATTTAAAAAAAGAGTGTGAAGAAATAGCTGGACCAGTGGAGTATACAACAACAGGTGACAAAAACAAAAATGAGTTAATTCCAGGAGAAAAGCAAACATTAAATACCTATAATAATCCTTTACTATTTGGGTTATGATACACTCTCCTAATTATAAGCAAGATTCCCATGCTCTAGAAAGACTGAGACCTATTTTAGAAAATTTTAGAATATCCTCAGGCCCAGGTTTTTTAAAAACTTCCTTTTAAGTATCTAAATTTGTATTTGTTATTTAAAATTCTGAAAGTTCTTGCTAAGTTTAAAGTGGCTTTGAAAGGAATAAACCATAGCTAACTACATCAGTGCCCATGAATCACGCAGAGTGGAAAAAAAAAAGCAAGTCACAGAAATATTCACACAATATGTGTCCATTCACATACAGTTGAAAAATGGATGAAAGTAGCACATAAATTCATATGTGGCAAACCTAGTTTTTTAAAAAGGCAAGGGAAGGATTAACGCAGAATTCGGGATAGTGGTCCCCTCAGGGAGAGGAGAGGGAGGAGAAGCAATCAGGGAAGGGACTTCTAAGATACTGCTAATTAATGTTCTATTTCTAAAGGCTGTGGTGGGTGCCAGTCTATTACTATTCTTTAAACTGAATACATATATATGTATATATATATATATATATATATAATTTTTCATATACGAAATATATCATAATAAGCATTTTTTAAAAATTATTTTGAGGCAGGGAAAATCAGAAACGGTTTTTTAAAAGATGCAGAAACTGACAGTACAGGAGAGCATAATATCAGAAGAACTTTAAATGAACCGTCCTATTCCCGAGTGATCTTTCTACTTTGCAGTGAATCCAAAACCAATTTAAGGAGGATCTTTTTCAAAAAGCATTGTGTGCTGTCAAACAATTGTGAAGCTCAGGCTTTCAACAATGACGAGCCAAGTTAAAGATGCCATTCCCTACAGAATCAGTAGGGGGAGCTGCTTACAGCGGTGCTTTTCCTATGATTCATGGAGCCGGTTTTGTACTTTCCGTCTAAATTTTTAGACACAAAGTGTATCAGTAGCTTACGTTAAGATCTGAAAGCGCTACATGCCCTTCGAGGCCCAAAAAAGTCTTCTTTAGTACACAAACACTGAAAAAAAAAAAAAAAAAAAGAAAGAAAGAAAAGAAAAAAGGCGCCCACGCCGGGCCCCTTTCGGAGGATGAGGTGGAGGTAGGGAGGGACAGGGAGGAGCCGGCCTGGGTTTCTCCGGCGCTGGGCATCAGTCGGCCAACACCCTTTTTTTATTTTTATTTTTTACCTGGGTGGGTCCGTCTGAAGCTGTAAGAAGCCACGGCATCCGTGCAGCTCCCGGGGCCGGCGCCGTGGCCTAGATGCCCGTGCGGGCAAGGCATTCCTACGGGAAGCGGCGGCGACGGCGGCCCTTCCTGAACTTCTCCCTGCAGGCCTATCTAGCCCGTTTCCCCTCCTCCCTCCTCCTTTGTCTTCCAGCTCACACGTAACCGCATCCCGAGAACGTGACATACCCCAAACACAAAGTCATAAAATCTATTTTCAATGTTAAAAGGTAGAAGAGAGCTCCCTTTGCCGCCTGCTCTCAGACAAGCCCTTACCTCTTCATGTTTCCACAGGCCCCTATCTCTAACTTGGCTGAACAGGCCGCGGACTTCAAGTCCCAGAACTCCGTGCGGCCGACTCTAAGGGGATTGTGGTGGAGTGCGGGGCTCTGGGAATTGTAGTCGCGCAAAGCTAAAGAAACCGAAACACAAGAGTACCTACTGAATTGGTACCTACCGGTGTATTGTAAATTCAAATATTTCTCCTACGGGTTAAGGACAACACCCAAAATATCCAGCTCATAAAGCTTTGACTTCTTGACTGACTCAATCAGTATCACCAAATCCTGGCTCCTCTACTTTTCCTTCAATGTGTCCCTATCAACCCTGCTTCTGCTTTCAAGGACTTGTTATCTGGCCTACCTTCTGTGTCCAGTGGGCCCCTTAGTCCATCCTCTGCAGGATAGCCAGTTATCAGACACAAGTTTGACACATAATTTGCACTAACGGTTCTCCTCTATCTGTTACAGAGGCTTATGAGACATTGTACTGCCTATCTTGAGAATTTGAAGTCTATGTGAATTCAGGCCTGTGAATGTTTTATTGGTAATTGTGTTGAATCAAGAGAGAGGTATAACACAGTGGTCAAGAACATGCGCTCTGAGTTCCCAGAAATGGAAATACAAACGTCCCTAAGTATTGGAAAATAAAGATGTCTAATCTCACTTATAAGTGAGATGTAAATTTCAAAGTACACTGACTATAAAATACATGATCTGGACTCTTTGAAACTGACAAGGTCATCAAAAACATGGTTAAGTCTGAGAATCTGCCAACCAAAGAAACCAAAGGAAACATGAAGACTAAATGTAATGTGGTATCCTGGATGGCGCTCTGGAACAGAAAAAGGGCTCTAGGTAAAAACTAAAACAAATATGAATAAACTATGCACTTTAGTTAATAAGATTCGTTACATGTGACAAATATGCCAGTTATATAAGATGTTAACACCAAGGGTTAACTGAGTGGCGGTATACAGAACTCTGTACTATGCAACTTTTCTGTAAATCTAAAACTGTTCTAAAAAATAGTTTCTTTTTTTAAAGTTTCAGAACACATTACTTTTGTTGAGATCGTGGGAAAATAATCACTCTCATTACACTGCTGGTAAGAACATAAATTGGTACATGTATGGAAGGCAGCATGAGGATACAATTGAAACCATAAATGCCCATTCCCTTTAGAGCAGAAATTCAACCTCTATGAATAGTATTCTCAATACTATGCATCTTCAAGTATGTGTGTTATGTTTATATATGTATAAATATATATGTATGTGTATAAATTTCATACATGTATATATAAAATACATATGTATATATATAATTATTTGCTGCAACATCATATCTAATAACAAAATGTTGCAAACAGCTTAATTACCCACAAATGTAATAAATCCATTTAGTGGAAAACTATGCAGCAGTCCCAAGCATGACAGCATTCTCTAAGGACTGCTAGTCAGCAATCTAAAATATATCTAGTGCAATAGCAAGGTGCAGAACAATATCTATAGTATGCTTCCATTTGAGTTAAAAAAAAAAAGAGGGTATTATAGGTATGCATTTGCTTGTGAATGAATCAAATACCTCTGGGAAAACATATATACAAGTGATAAGTGAATGTTTCCAGGTAGGGGAGCTGGATGGTTAGGGACAAGAGTGGGGGAAAAAACCCTTCACTTTTTGTACCCTTTGAATTTTGAACCACATGATTATATTGCCTAGTCAGTAATATTTTTATTATTAAAGGGAACCCTTCTTATACCACAGAACCAAAAAAGAAAAAGATCATGGGTTTGGGGGTCATACTGTTTGGATTTCTCAGTTCCCACAGTTATCAACAATATAACATAGTAGGCAGTCTGAACTTGAATTTTTGCTTTGGCAAGTTACAAGACTATGTGAGTTTCAGTAAGTTTCTTTAACTGGTCTAGGCCAGTTTTCTCATCTGTAAAATTGGGATATTACCTCTGAAAAGGGTGATGTAAAGTGCTATATAAAAGTATGGTTTTAAAGTCACTTGATAGGTGGTCATCTATGAGCAAATATTCTGTTATCCAGCAGGACTTATTCAAACTGTCTATACTGCCATGCTCAAGGCTCAAGTTAGAGGAAAAGACCGAAGAGCAGCTACTGGAAGACCTTGTACTTCCTATCCTAAGAACTTCTTACAGATTGAAAATGTCATGGCAAGTATTTGAGCTATCCAAAACCTGTTATGTGGAAATGACTGTGCCCTTGAAGTACACAGGTGAATGAATGCAGATATAACATGCACTACTTTGTGGCTTTGGCACAGAGCATAGACACAATGTAAGCATGGGGAAAGTGTGGGTCACACCACACATAGCCTGTGCTAGGTAAATCCTATATATGACAGTAGGGCCGAATTCTGCTGCTTAACCAAACTGTCCAATGGACACATTGATCAATAAGTTGATGGAAAAATTCACCAGAGTTGCTGGTGTGTTTGTCCCCTGGGGAAAGTGGCAAAGAGCAGAACAAACACTATATATTGACCATTACACCAGGCTTGGAGACAATTCTAAGAAGACATATATCCTATTGGCACAGAAGCGATACACACTACATTATGAATCCACTAGGTGGGATAAGTGGAGAATAAATGGCTAAAAAGACAAGTAGGATGGAATTGCAACTTGAAAGCAAGGTCACTAGAAGTACTCTGTCCCTGTGTATAACTGTAGCCGGTCCCAGTGGTAGGTACCAAGGGACAAACATTCAGAAAATTGCACTAGAAGGAAAATCAGGCTATTTCTAGCTCTGCCAAACTTATTAACTGTGGAATAATAGTTATTCCATTTCCCGCAGCATGCCTTTCTCCACTTTAAAAGGGAGACAGTGTATAAAAAGCTTTGAGGAAGTTTATAAAAAGCTTTGAGATTTCTAGATGGTATTCATGGGCACAGAGGTCTTAGCATTAGGTAATTTCACAATTTCACCCCAGAAGATTTTATGACAAACTGAAAAATATGCCTCATTTGTCTTTCTGACAATTTAGTAAGATTCGTTTAATTAAGCCAGTTCTTCCTTAACATAGACATATTTTCAGTGTTTGTCCTTTTGAGATGCTTTGTTCGCAGCACACTTCTGATGAATACATTAGGAAGCAATTATAATTTCCAGATATGGAAGAAGATGCTAAAACCAAAAATCTCCAGAAGAGGGATAGCATCAGTCATCCAATATTAAGAGTAATCAACTGTGCATGTCTTTCAAATTCCCCAAATGAGATAGCATAAATGCTGTTATAGAGAAAATAAATATAGCATCTTTTTCAAAGGACAAAAAAAAAGTAGATAATCACTGGAGAAGTGTCAAATTTAAGAACTCTCCTTCAGCTAATATCTTGGCTGGTCTTTAACTGCCAGGAGAGGCTCAAGATTCCAGTACCTCACAAAAATCTTGCCTTAAAATGGGTTATTTGTGATTTTTTAAATTAATATTTGGTCAACAATGTCATGTCTTTTCGACATATGTTAGAACCAGAGTCCAAAGGAACCTTAGAGATGAGTTAGTCCAAGGCTCCAGATTCCAGACAGTACACTGAGATCTACCAGTAAATCCTACGGGGCTACTGTATTGATCCGGAATCCACTTTCCATCCACTGGCCTCTTCTATGTCCTGGGAAAAACCCTAGAACTCCCAGTGCAAATTCAGTAGTACTTTAGTCTCCCCTTTTATTTCACTGAGGAACTTTTACAGTAAGCATTTACTGTTAGTGAAAAGATATAAAAGCATCACAAAATTACAGAGAAGTGAAAACTAGTTTCCTTCACTTGGGAAGGCCTTATTAATATGGTTAAACTCTTTCATGGTATATATAAAAGATAATGCCCAAAATGAAATTATTTTTCCAGTTAATTAAGTAGGGACAAGACTAAATCCGGTGTTTCCTCTACTATACTATGTACCTTTTACTGAATGTAGAACTTAACTTACACACAGATTACTTTATAGGAGTTGAAGCTCCAAAAACAATAAGGAAAATGTCTTTATTTAGGGTATAACAGAAATAATACTGGACTCGAAAATTAGAGAGTACTCAAAATTATACCCAAATGTTCTCTACCTATAGAAATCATCCACAAAATTATTTGGTCTCTGGATTATTTTCATAGTCTAACATTTTGAGTGGTAACAAAACTTACTTGATAAGCTGCTACTGTAAGAAGTTTGGGTAGGAAAAAAAGGTCATTTAAGCTCTGATATTTAGTTTACTTATAAGGTGGTAAGAAACACTAATACTCATTTCAAAAATATTTTCTTCCTATAATGTGTACCCCTCAGGATGGTCATGTACGGTCAGTATAACAGGAGTTTATCTCAGTAATTATAGACAACTAAGCTCTAGTCACTCAAAAACTTTTAAGTAAGTTTACTTTCATGTTACACTTTTATTTTTTAGAATATCATCTTTATTTATGACTTAGGTAAAACATGCAACACAAAAGATCAGACTATTGCCAAGCTAAGAACAAGGCTTTTTCTTGAAAAACAAACAAATATACAAAAACCAACAACTATAAATCATATGCTAAAGCCAAATAAAATAACAGGTTATCTATACATCAAAAATAAATGAGTTGCCTAAACCTTACCCTTTTAAAAATAACCTAATTCAAGGCCCAAATCCACCCTAACTTCTCTTCTCTGAATCTCTATAGCACACTTTCTGTAATTCACACACTTCCTTGTATTGTCTATATTGTTTTTATACAGACAGGCACTAATTTTATCTCAAACTAGACATTATGTTCCGTTGAGGAAAAAGACTACAGAATCTAGCACTATATGTTGAAAGTTAAGAGGCACCCAGTAAAGACTGGTTGGGCATCTATTTCTCGTCAAACATTTCTCTATGATCCAGTTAGAGTAAGAAGGACAATGTTGTGCTGCTGGTAGAATATGGAATCTAGGAGAATATAAGATAAAATTACACACACAGCGTCGACATCTAATAGGTTGCAGCCTGGTAAAGAAGGCGAATAGAGTTCTGGTTTGCTAATACGAAAAGCCAAACTACAGAATAATTCTCAACAGCCTAATATTGAAATGAAAAAAAAAAAAAACCCAACAACGTGCACACTTTATTGCAACCAAAGATTAAGTAATAATTGTAAATACTACTCTATTTCACATCATCACAATTTGTAGGTGATATATAATCCCCAAAGAACATGCTGAAGATATGGTCATTCAATCAAAAGCAATCTTGACACTGCGTTCCAGCTCCATGTGATGATGATCCTCAAAAACCTGTGTTACCTCTTCTACCTTCCGTTGCAGCATGCCTACAGGAGGAAGAGTCATGAATCGTTAATCCAAGGTCAAAATGTCCCAGGAACATAATAACTTACATTCTCCCTTCAACATATGATTTATAAAACATTGATTTTAATAGCTTTAAATATTAGAAAATAAAGGGGGGAATCATCCATTTAGAAACTATGGAAACAGTGGACAAGACTGTTCTTGATTTGCTCTCTGTAGTTTTCAGGTAAATAACAGTCTACATGACATTTTTGTTTTGTTGAAGAGAATTGAGAACTGCGTGTTACTCATTACAGCCTAAAAGTGCTTTACAGGGTGGTCATTAAATTGAGGGTATAGATTTTGGTAGGTCTTTGCTGTCTATAAGTAAATTAGTACATGGAGTATATTCACATTTCTGTTCCTTTCTAAGGATTTATTTAACTTGGTGGTCTTCAATTTGCTCAGGGGCAGAGCAACAGAAAATACCATTAACTTTAGCATATAAAACACTAACATTCTGTAGTAAAAATAAGTTGTCGATGTAAGCATGATAATCTTAGGTTTTTCTATTAATGTGCAGTTGGCCATTTGTTTTAGTGTTCATTAATGCTTATTAGCCAATAAGCAATAGCTGGTGCCCAAGATTTAAGAAAAACTTTAGGAGAAAAACTAAAAATTTGAAACAATATACTTTAATTTTCTTTAGCCAATTAGAAAAGCCCCAATGTTATTCAGTTTTAAAGTATAACAATACATCATCTTATGACATACAGGCATTTTGCAAGATCACACTTTAAGAACAAGTAATTTAAATGATGGTTGCCTAATGAAAGGCTACCAAAACAGTGTATGTTGAGCCTGGCAAAATATATCTCCTTTTTGTTCAAATAACTGCAGCTTGCAAATTTTTACCCCTAAGTAACATTTTTCAATGTGATAGAAACACAAATGAGCACTCTAACAAACCATTAACTTGAGGCCAAACTGTCAACATAAGGAAAATCTACTTAATTTGCTGATTGATACATATTAAGTGCAAAGGAGTACATTTATAAAAATTTTAAAAATCAATGAAATGTCAAGAACACAAGCCAGCATTATTAAGAGAGCTTTACTATAAACATTCTGTCATGTCTTCAAATTGAATTCTCAGGACTATTTCTATAGTAACATACTTTAAATTTTTTAGAAGTTTCATTATTTGAAGGCAAAAACTGCACCTAGGCACTCAACTGCCCAGAGTTCAGTTTCCATGATATGCATCAGTGATTGGTTCCTGCAGACCTCTGAAATTATATATTATACTAGAAGATCAATGCTAGTAATAGCCAAAATTTGGGGGAAATACATTATACACATTTTGAGATTAAAATTAGTGGTACTGAACAATGTGAAAATGAAATTAAGAAAATGATTCCATTCACAACATCATCAAAAAGAATTAAAACACAGTAGAAATAAGCCTACCAAATGAAGTATAAGACCTGTATACTGAAAACTAGAAAATACTGCCAAGGGCAGTAGATCTAAGATCTAACTAAAGAAGATCTAAGAAAATGAAGAGATATCCCATGTTCATGGATTGGAAGACTCAATAGTGGTAAGATGCCAACCCCCAAAGACTGATCTACAGATTCAGTGGAATCCCTATGAGAATTCCAGCCAGCTGTTTTTGTAGAAATAGAAAAGCTTTACAGTTTACATGGAAAGGACCCAGAACAGCAAAGCAATCTTGAAAAAGAATAATGAACTGCAAGAATTACACTATATAATTTTAAATCTTACTACAAAGCTACAGTAATCAAGACATTGTAATACTGGCATGGGACAGCCAAAGAGATGAATGGAACAGAAAGAAAGTCCAGAAATAAAATTTATATTTATGGTCAATTCATTTTTGATGAAGGTAACAAGGCAATTCAGTGGGGGAAAACACAGGCTTTTGCAACAAATGGTGCAGACAATTGGATATTCAACTCAAGGTGAATTATGGACCTAAATATAAGAGCAAAACTATATTTGGAAAATAAAACACAAATGTCAACCAACTGATGAATACATAAGCAAAATGTGGATGTCTGCACACTGGAATGATACACAGCAATAAAATGGAATGAATTGCTGATACATGTTACACATAGATGAACCTTGAAAACATTAAGCCAGACAACAAAGGCCACATATAATATGATTCAATTTATATAAACTCTCCAGAAAATACAAATCTCTAAAGACAAAAAGTAGATTAGTGGTTGCCTTGAGTCCAGAGTAGGAATAGGGATCAACTACCAACAGGCCAGAGGAAATTTTTTAGGGCAATGAAAATATTTTCAAATGGACTATTTGCTGTGTGCACAACTCTTAAGCTTTAAACAGCTATTGGTTAAGATGGTAAATTTGTGTGTTTAAGGTATTTCTTAAAAACCACTCCCCCCACCCCAGAAGACTCTGGTAAAATTGCTCCCAGCCAGTCCCATTCTGTTGAGGGGACAGATGTTTTCTTCACTTTAGCCTACTTACAAATATTTTAGCTAAAGATTAAAAGACTTTCATAGTAGGGGCACCTGGGTGGCTCAGTTGGTTGAGTGTCTGACTCTTAATTTCAGGTCATGATCTCAGGATCATGGGATTAAGCCCTATGTCATGCTCTGTGTTGAGTGCAGAGCCTCCTTAAGATTCTCTCTCTCTCTTTTTGAAAAAAGAAACAAAAAGATTCTCTCTCTCTCCCTCTTTCCCCCTCCCCTACTTGTGATCTCTCTTTCTTTCTCTTTCTCAAATAAATAAATAAATAAATAAAAGACTTTCATGGAGAATTATGAAAATAAGTGAGTTGATCATTAAGCCCTAACACAGCTTTTTCTATAGTTATTTTTATTTTAAGTATTACATGTAAATATTAATAGATAATATTAAATTCACTGTGAAAGGAAACAATGTACTTTCACAAATACTGCTATGGTACGCCTCTTATTTTCCTCTTAGAAAAACAAATGGGGCAGTTGGAGAAAAAAATATCCTGAAAAAAAGGTCAAAAGACACAAATAAGCAACTTAGAAAGTGAAATACAAATTGTTTATAAACATTTTTCAAACACTCAACCTCATTAGTAACCAGAGGAATGCAGATTAAACAAGGGAAATATTATTTTCACCTATAAATGTTAGCAAAGAATGAGGGTAATGGTGGTAGAATGCTAGAAATGATTTGGAATTAGCAGAACTAGGTAATTCAAAGTGGTGCTGAAAGGGGGACTGTAAGCAGAAATATGAATGATTAACAAGCTGACCCCTCTTTTCCTCCACATCCTACATCTGGGTGATTTTCCCTACCCAAGCCCAGCAAAGGACTTTTTAGAGAGGACAAACCAGATGGGCTGTGGCTCAGGGACACCAGGTAGAGCTAAGCACAAGGAATCTGTACCAAAAATTGGGATTAAATGGAAGTTCACTGCAAGGTGAACACTGAGCCCTGGTCCCTTCTCTAACTGTTCCAAGAACACTGGCTTACCATTAGGTTTATTAATTTCTAGCCAAGTGTTGGAAGATGCTTCTTTGGAGAATATGAAAAACTGAAGAGAAAAATCCTAAAGGTAATGGTTGGAGATTCTCCAACGAAAAGCTCTTGCCAAATTATCCTATAGTAAATCAGCAAGGCCCATCTACAATTTAGTGTCTCATTCTTGAATACAAATGGACAACCAAGAATCATCAGATATTTGAGGAATGCCTCTAATATAAGAAAGAAAAAAAACTGAAAGAAACAACCCAGGAAGAATAAAAGATTTTAAAAAATCGATAATATCCTCAGAGAGATGATACTGAATCCATGAAATAAGACAAAGATGTCTGCTCTCATCACTTTTATTTAACATAGTGCAGGAAGTTCTAGCCAGTGCAATGTGAGGAAAAGAAATAAATGGCATACGGATTGGAAAGGAAGAAGTAAAACTATCCCTATTTGCAGATGATATAACTACCTCCGTAGAAAATCCCAAGGAATCAAAACCAAAACAAACAAAAATTCCTAGATCCAAGAAGTGAGTTCAGCAAGCCTACATACAAGATCAACACATAAAAATGAATTGCATTTTTATGTACTAGCAATGAACATGTGGAAACCAAAATTTAAAACATAATACCATTTGTAATCACTATAAATAAAATGAAACAGTTAAGTATAAACCTAACAAAACCAAAATGTACATAATGTGGGTGCTGAAAATTACAAAATCATATGAAAGAAATAAAAGGAAATCTAAATAAATGTTGGGTCATGCCATGTTTTCATGGATGGGAAGATTCAACAAAGTAGAGATGTCAATTCTTCCCTAAACCGATCTATAGGTTTCATGTAATTCCTATCAAATCTCAGCAAATTTTTGTGAGAGGGAAAAGGAAATAAAATAGCCAAAACAATCTTGACAGGAAAAAAAATAACATGGGAGGACTCACTCTACCAGATATTAAGGCTTACTATACATCAACAGTAATAAAGACAGTGTGATATTAGTGGAGGAAAACACATATAGGTCCATGGGGTAGAGAGCCCAGAAAAAGAACCACACAAATATGCCAAAGTGATATTTGCCAAAGGTGTAAAAGCATTTCAATTGAGGAAGGATAGTCTTCTCAACAAATGGTGCCAGAGCAACCAGGATATCTGTAGGCATAAAAAGGAAAAAAAAAAAAAAAACAACCTTGATCTAAACCTCACATCTTATAGAAATATTAACTCAAAGTGGATCATGGCCTTAAAGGGAAAATGTAAAACAATAAAACTTGTAGGAAAAAAAGGGGGGGGGGAGATTTTGGGGATACAGTACTCAGCAAAAAGTTCTTAGATTTGACACCAAAAGCATAATCCATAAAAAAATGGAGAAACTACACTTCCTCAAAATTAAAAATTTTTGTCCTGTGAACAGCTCTATTAAAAGGAATAGACAACGAAGACTAGGATAAAACATCTTCAAACCACATAAGCCAACAAAGGACTAGTATATACCCTAGAATATATAATAAACTCTCAGAACATTAAAACAGATAAACCAATTAGTAAATGGACAAAAGAGACATTCCACCAAAGATGATATACTGACAGCAATATAATAAGCATATAAAAAGATGTTCAACATCATTAGCCACCAGAGAAATGAAATTAAAACTGCAATGATATTGCTACACATCTATCAGAATGGTCAAAAGGGAAAAAACAGTGAAAATGCCAAATGCCATTGAGGACACAGACAAATTAGATCTATCATACATCACTGGTGGACATGGAAAATGGTACATCTACTTTGGAAAAAAAAAGTGTAGCAGCTTCTCATAAAACTAAACATGCAACTACCATATGACCAGCAATTGCACTCTTGGACATGTATCCTAGAGAAATGAAAACTGCTGTT
This sequence comes from Neofelis nebulosa, assembly GCF_028018385.1. Lineage (NCBI taxonomy): Eukaryota > Metazoa > Chordata > Mammalia > Carnivora > Felidae > Neofelis > Neofelis nebulosa. The sequence continues at coordinate 87,578,708 of NC_080800.1, forward strand.
CATACAAGAAATCTGCACATAAATATTCACAGAAGCTTTATTCATGAGTAGCCAAAAACTGGAAACACCCCAGATGTCCTACAACCGGTAAATGTTTACATAAACTGTGATGCATACATACTAGGAAAACTGGCATATTAGTCAGCAACAAAAAGGATAAAACCACCGATATATGTAATTCAGATCAATGTCAGAGGAATTACGTTGAGCAAAAAAGAAAGCCACATGGTTATATGCTGTATGATTCCATTTATACAATATCTTGATATGATAAAATTTTAGAAATGGAGAATAAATTAGTGGTTTCCAGGAATTAGGATCTGGGTTAGAGGAGTGGGATGGAGGTGGTTCTGGCAATAAAAGGGGAATATGAGTAATTCTTATGGTAATGTAACTGTTCTGAATTTTGACTATGGTAATGGATATACAAACCTACACATGTGAGAAAACTGTATACAGCTGAACACACACAAACACAATACAAGTAAAACCAGGAAAATCTGAACAAGACAGATTATACCAATGCCAATATCCTGCTTGTGATACTGTTCTACAGTTTTATAAGATGTTACCAATGGGGAAAACTAGATAAAGAATAAATTGGACCATGGGGTGCCTGGGTGGCTCAGTCGGTGAAGCATCTGACTCTTGATTTTGGCTCAGGATATGATCTCATGTTTCGTGGGATTGAGTCCCGCATTGTAAGCCTGGTTGGGATTCTCTCTCTCCCTCTGCCCCTCCCGTACTAGCTTGCTCGGTCTCTCTCTCTCAAAATAAATAAATAAACTTAAAAAAAATAATAGGACCTCTCTATTATTTCTTCAGGACTTCTCTATTATTTCTTACTAGTGCATGTGAATGTACAATTAACTAAATCAAAATTTCAGTGATGAAGACTAACACAAATAAGGATTAGATTCTCAACCTCTTTTCCTGGAAGTGCCTGCTCAATAGGCACATAATACAACTATTTATATGAGGCAACAGTTTTAACAAATCTGTTCTCACTACTTAATATGGTTGGCCATCTTTTTAGCCTTCAATATGGTTTCCCTCATTGTTGCATGCCTGTTAAGCTAAAGCCATATTTTAGGTTCTCGTTACTGCACTTGATCTTAGCCAAAGTCCGAGAAGCAAATAGGTTCTGGTTACTGTAGAACATACCTCTGTATTAGGTTAGTCTGCTGTTTAAAAGCAATCTTGAAATTTCAGGAGGGTAATATAATTAAGGTTTATTTCTCATTCAGATAGGGGAAGAGAGAGATAGGAAGGGGGCAAGGAAAGAAGAAAAAGAGAGAGAGGGAGAACACTGTCCTATTTGTCTTAGCTACTTTTTTGAGAGAGAGAGAGAGAATGAATCCCAAGCAGAATCCCATGGGGCTTGATCTCACGACCATGAGATCATGACTTGAGCTGAAATCAAGAGTCAGATGCTTAACTGAGTGAGCCACCCAGGTGCCCCGGTCTTAACTAATTTTAAGAAGATTCCCAGTTTATTAAAACTGAAGGAACACTCAGAATAAATATACCTGAATTCTTAGTACTAACTATGGTCTGATGGGAAGAAGAGTATTTCTAGATGATGCGCAAAGCTCTCATCTCTGCCATGGGAATGTTCATCCTGGTCTTGCTACTGATACATTCAAGTGGTACTCTCTGCTTGTGTATAGCACTACGCTTCATACAAAATTAATAAAATATACATTTCAAGGAAAGGTATAAAAAGAAAAAATGGTGAAGGTATCCTGAAATCTTCGAGGCGACATGGCGGAAACAAGGTAGTAGAATTATTACATTACATCCTAAGTGGTCCTCAGACAGTCATCCTATTGAAATATCACTCACTCTTCAAGTCTCATTTCAATTCTACCTCTTCCACAAAATCAACTAAAGATTAGGTTTCTCTTTCTTTGCTGCCCCCACTCCACACTGTGAACCTGTTCAAGGCAGTGTAGCACTGATGTTTATACCTCCTACACCGATTGACAGTGCCATGGCCCACAGTAGGTGTTTTGTATGTAGAGTCACAAATATGTGGTTTTGACTTGGATCTAAAAGAACACATTCCAATTATACAGTACTTCAGTTTTCAAAATGCCTATACATATCACCTTATTTGAGTCCCAAAATATCCTAGGATGGAGAGAATGAAAAACTCAAGAAAGTAAGGTTCAGTAGCTTCCCAAAGGCCAAAGCTAATGAAAAACGATACCAGGGTTCTTATCTTCAGACTCCCATCTACAAGTGCTTTTTCTATTACAGTGTGCCTGTTTGTCAAATGCTTTGAAGACCTCAAAGAAAAAGTACAATGCTGAGCTAATAACTGGCACAACAGCATAACGCTATTTTTTGTTCCTTCAAATACTGAAGGGCTCAAAATAAGGCAGGTCTATCCGAACCCCATCTGGGGAGATCTCATTGGTGAAATACTATCAGGCCATTTTATCTATGAGGTGGCCATAGAGCATGGGCACAAAAACACCATTACAGCAAGACTCCAGCATATTTACAGTTTTTAGTCACTAAAAAGAAAATTGCTTTGGAGAAAAATCTGTATATCTCACAAACAATATAAATCCTATTTGGGAGTGATTTAAATCATGCTACATATAATTCATCTGAGGAGGCTCTCCAGCTTGAAGAAATTCACTTGGGCACAAAATGTACATAAGCAGGATTAGGGAGAAATTTAATTCTGCAGATGCACCGAGTGTGTTTCAAATTTGGATTTACATATAGAAAAGGAATTTTAGAAGTGGAGCTCTGAGAATGTTAACCATCACGCACTACTTCCTAACAGGAGCTGAAGACTTCATCATTTTTAACCTTCGTACCCTAATCTAACCTATAAGAGATTCTTTAGAATCAAGGAACAATGATGTGACAATAAACCTATTTTGTCTGTAAAGGGGAGCAGAGATGAGGAGGCAGCTCATTAAACAATGGAAAGACATTAAAATACCTTTCAGTTACCTGCAGTGGGAAGAAGCACGTGAGTACCTGTCTCTGGTGAGCTTAAGAGACCCTTAAAGTGAGTCTGTATTGTTGCCACATCTCTGGCAGATACAGAATGTTTGCTTCTCAAGTATCTGAAGTGGAACATTATACTCCAGAACACAACAGATGACTTCACTGATCAACCAATGTCACCAAGATTTCCCAAAGAATTTAATAAAAAGAGGAGGTAAAAGAAACCACCTTAATCAGTAAATCAGATTCTATTTGAGAAGATGAAAGAGGAAGAAGACACTTCATTTGGAATTCAAAGACATCTTTTGGCATCTCAGCATTTGATGTTCTTCAGATTTAAGAGGGATGAAAATTAATTAATATAAATATTTTTAGAGCATTTATATGGACCGAGCTTCTTTTTTTATTTTTATTTTTTTCTTTTAGAGAGAGAGAGAGCAAGCAAGCAAGGGAGAGGGGCAGCAGGAGAGGGAGGGAGAATCTTAAGCAGGCTCCATGAGTTCAGTGCAGAGCCTGACACGGGGCTCGATCTGATGACCCTGGGATCATGACCTGAGCTCTAATCAAGAGTTGGACGCTAGGGGCGCCTGGGTGGCTCAGTTGGTTGGGTGTCCGACTTCGGCTCAGGTCATGATATGGTCCTTGAGTTCGAGCCCCGCATCGGGCTCTGTGCTGACAGCTCATAGCCTGGAGCCTGTTTCAGATTCTGTGTCTCCCTCCCCCGTTCATGCTCTGTCCCTCTCTGTCTCAAGAATAAATAAACGTTAAAAAAATTAAAAAAAAAAAAAAAACAGTTGGATGCTCAACTGACTGAACCACCCAGGCACCCTTTGGACCAAGCTTCTTAAAAAAAATACAGCACGGTGGCCATAGTTAGTAATACTGTAGTACATATTTGAAAGTTGCTAAGAAAGATATTAAAAGTTGTCAACACAAGATTCCTGTGATGAGAAAAAAAAAAACAAACCCTTTTTTTGTAACTATGTAAGGTGACAGATGTTAACCAGACTTATTGTGGTGATCATTTAACACAATGTACACAAATCTTGAATCATTGCGTCGTACACCTGAAAATACCATAATGCTATATGTCAAATATGCCTCAATTTTTAAAAAAGCGATTAAAAAATACCCAACCCTGGGGCGCCTGAGTGGCTCAATCGGTTGAGTGTCTGACTTCGGCTCAGGTTCTCGCAGTTCATGGGCTCAAGTCCTGCATCGGGCTCTCTGCTGTCAACACAGAACATGCTTCAGATCCTCTGTCCCCCTCTCTCTCTGCCCCTCCCCTGCTGGTTCTCTCTCTCTCTCAAAATAAATTTTAAAAAATGTAAATAAATAAATAAGTAATACCCAACCCTGAAAAATCTAATTTAGAATAATCCCCTCAACCAATAAATACTAACATTGGGTAAAAATGAATTATGATTGTGACAGATCACAAAAAGCTGCTTCTCTGAAATGATCCTGAAGGCATTTTATGCAAGAGTTAGTCATGCCACACTAAACAACTTAGAATGCTTTACATCAAAAAAGAAAAAATAAGGTGATCACAGACCAGTACTAAATGGGACTATATTTTGGAAACATCACAAAATTCCTGTAGCATTTTTAGTTACTTCAAGGATTTTTCTCTCTGTCCTAAATAGCAGCCAAAATGTTGTGAGCCGCTATTAAATAATCATGGGGTTGTAACCCATAAGAAACTGCAAAGATTATGGATGAAATATATTTTAATCGTGATGCTTTAGGACACCTCACCAAAAAAGCAAAATACCATGAAAATATTCAAGGAACTTTGACTTTTTTTAAATGTTTATTTATTTCTGAGACAGAGAGAGACAGAGCATGAGTGGGGGAGGGGTAGAGAGAGGGGGAGACACAGAATCTGAAGCAGGCTCCAGGCTCTGAGCTGTCAGCACAGAGCCGGTGACGCGGGGCTCAAACTCACAAACCGTGAGATCGTGACCTGAGCTGAAGTCAGTCGCCCAACCGACTGAGCCACCCAGGCACCCCTGAAGGAACTTTTAAATAATGGTAAGTAGATGATTTACACTGCACATTCCTTTATTGTGGCACATGATATTAATATTATAGACACAACAATGGTTTGGTATACGAAGAAACAAAAAAATGCTTGTCCTTCACCCCTATCTCCCCCCTCTCTCAGAGAAGTAGCTCAATATATTTAAAATGAATAACAAATTAGCTCAGATTGATTGTCAACTCTGTCATAAGTGGTCCCCGAAGAGCTGGAGTTGCTGCAGTTTCGGTGACTCAGAAGACAGATGTGTGACTGCAGCATCACCATCCAGCAAACCTTGAAATAATGATGTAAATTTTTACAGAAAGAGACAAGAATGGAAAGTGGTATTGGACTATCATTACTATTAACTCTCAATTATCTATACTAATCGGGAGGAAGAGGCAGAGATAATGTTAAACAATGGATGAATATCAAGTCAGAGAACTGGTCAATATCAGCACATGTTCAGACATCCCCTAATTCAATACTTTTGTACTTATCTCTGACCACTTTCTAGCTCAATCCCATAAATTGGTTCCATGTATGCTAGAGAAAGAAAGGGGCCTGCTTCTCTATAACTCACTCATCAATAATGAAAAGTTGATTGGACAGTGTAATACTTGAATATATTTGAATTTTGATGTATGATTTCTTTTTTTAAATGTTTATTTATTTTTGAAAGAGACAGAGTGCAAGCAGGGGAGGAAAAGAGAGAGGAGGCCAGAGGATCCAAAGTGGGGTCTGTGCTGACAGCAGCAAGCTCGATGTGGCATTTGAATTCATAAACTATGAGATCATGACCTGAGCCAAAGCTGGATGCTCAACCAACTGAGCTACCCAGGTACCTCAAAAGTGTGATGTATGATTTCCAAGTCACTTTTAAGGATAAGCTGATTCTTAAGCACATGATCCTATTAGCATTACAGTTGCTATGCTTTAGGGGCACCTGGGTGGCTCAGTAGGTTAAGTGTCCGACTTCAGCTCAGGTCATGATCTCGTGGTCCGTGAGTTCGAGCCCCGCGTCGGGCTCTGTGCTGACAGCTCATAACCTGCAGCCTGTTTCAGATTCTGTGTCTCCCTCTCTCTCTGACCCTCCCCCATTCATGCTCTGTCTCTCTCTGTCTCAAAAATAAATAAACGTTAAAATTAAAAAAAATTTTTTTTAATAAGAAAAATTTTATACTAATGTTAAGGACATTAAATCATAAAAACATTTCCCATAAACCTTTTAAAACACAGATTTTGACATTAAAACCATTTTAAAAAACTATACACTTATTTTTCTTTAGTAAAAAATATATTATTTTTGTGAAAATAACGTATTAATTTTTCTATAACTATTATTTGGATGTGAATAAATGGACTCATTGAAAAGTTTAACCTTGAACTTCTCAGTCCACAGTCCTGATCAGCACATGTGATCTCATTAACTATTAAAAAGCAAAATAGACCATCACCAACAAAAATCACCTCTTAGCATAATTGAACCCTGCCACTCTCCATTACTTGATCATGTCATTTCCTGATATGAAAAGGAAAGGTTCCTTGGGTGGGAACAGCAAAAAGGAGCTCACAGTATCAAGAATTACCAGGCCTTAAATGTCCATCAACTGATGAATGGATAAAGAAATTGTGGTTTATATACACAATGGAATACTACGTGGCAATGAGAAAAAATGAAATATGGCCTTTTGTAGCAACGTGGATGGAACTGGAGAGTGTGATGCTAAGTGAAATAAGCCATACAGAGAAAGACAGATACCATATGGTTTCACTCTTATGTGGATCCTGAGAAACGTAACAGAAACCCATGGGGGAGGGGAAGGGAAAAAAAAAAAAAAAAAAAAAGAGGTTAGAGTGGGAGAGAGCCAAAGCATAAGAGACTGTTAAAAACTGAGAACAAACTGAGGGTTGATGGGGGGTGGGAGGGAGGGCAGGGTGGGTGATGGGTATTGAGGAGGACACCTTTTGGGATGAGCACTGGGTGTTGTATGGAAACCAATTTGACAGTAAATTTCATATATTAAAAAATAAATAAAAAAAAAATAAACAAAAAAAAAAAAAAAAAAAGAATTACCAGGCTTGTCCCCCATCTTCATCATGGCCTCCATTGTCTCAGTTGAGAATCTCATTTTGTCTCCAGTTCAACTGCATTTTAAGCAAGTAAGTAACTCCCACTTACTATCCATAACTATCTTACTCTTACTCTTTTTATCCTGTGTTGACTGAGAAATCTACGCAGAAATTAGAACAAAATGTTGCACACAAAGTACTACCATTATCATATGTTGAAAACCCTTGTCCTCTACTGTTAGGTAACATGTTTGTTTTTACATCCAGTGATGCCTATATTAAAATTGTTTTGAGAGCATACCAGTAGAAAGAACATTGTTCTGATAATCAGGAAATTTGGATTCTGGTCCTAGCTTTGCCAGTAATTAGCTGTGTGTTCTCAGGGAAGTCTTTTAAACTCTCTGGGCCACAGTTTCTTCATTTATATAAAGTCCCCTGCAGTGCTAACAAACTTAAGTTTATTAGTAGGAAAACATTGGCCTTGATATTTTACTTATGACAAAGATCTGAGGCAGGAGAAAAAAAAAATGACTATAATCTTTCTTTACAGCCTCATTTACATTCTGACAACCCCGCCCCAATTCCACTCAAGAAGCACTGTTCACTGTAGGAATACATGTAACAGACAGGATGACAACTGAGTCAGACTGCATAATCTCATTTCTCAGTGTCTTCCAGTCACCAACATTCTCCCATATATCAGCCGTTCTTACAACTTCTCTAAGGTGAGTGGTTTTCAATGATAATCTACCTGGAACTGCCTTTCCTAGACCCAATTTAACAACTACTTCTCGTCTTTCTCCTTCTCTCTCTCTCCTGTACACAGTTATCTCTGATAACCAGTTCTGCCAGTGTCTTTTACTGACTACCAACCTGGGCCAGGCACTGCTCAAGGAAACTTCAACATCGCTTCTTTTAATCCTTACAAAAACTCTGAAAGGTAAATATTATCCGTCACGTTTAAAATGAAGATACAAGGGTGCCTGGATGGCTCAGTTGGTTAAGCGACTGACTCTTGATTTCGGCTCAGGTCATGATTTCACGGTTCGTGAGTTTGAGCCCTGCATCGGGCTCTGTGTTGACAGTGCAGAGCCTGCTTGGGATTCTCCGTCTCCCTCTCTCTCTCTTCCCCTCCCTCGCACACTCTCTCTCTCTCTCAAAAATAAACAAGCATTTAAAAAAGTAAAAACAGGAGACCAAGGGAAGATGGCGGTGTAGGAGGACGCTGGGCTCACCTCGCATCCTGCTGATCACTTAGATTCCACCTACACCTGCCTAACTAACCCAGAAAACCACCAGAAGACTAGCAGAATAGAGTCTCCGGAGCCAAGCGCAGACGAGAGGCCCACGGAAGAGGGTAGGAAGGGCGGAGAGGCGGTGCGCGCTGCATGGACTGGCAGGAGGGAGCCCGGGCGGAGGGGCGGCCCGCCAGCCAAGCAGAGCCTCCGAGTCTGGCTTGCAAAAGCAGAGGGGCCGGATGGAGCGTGTTCCGACAGCAAGCGGGACTTGACATCTGGGAGGTCATAAGTTAACAGCTCTGCTCAGAAAGTGTGAAGGCTAGAGGACAAAGGGAGGGAGAGTTGCTGAGCCCCGGGAGGACAGAGCTCAGCTTGGCGGGGAACAAAGGCGCTCGCCAGCGCCATCTCCCTCGCCCATCCCCCAGCCAAAATCCCAAAGGGAACCAGTTCCTGCCAGGGATCTTGCTTGCTCCGCCCAAACACCCAACGCTGTGCTTCTGCGGAACCAACCCTCCGGCAGCGGGTCTGACTCCCTCCCGCTGCCACAGGGCCCCTCCTGAAGTGGATCACCTAACGAGAAGCAAACTAAGCCTGCCCCTCCTGCCCCCTGCCTACCCACCCCAGCTAATACGCCAGATCCCCAGCACCACAAGCCTGGCAGTGTGCAAGTAGCCCAGACGGGCCACGCCACCCCACAGTGAATCCTGCCCCTAGGAGAGGGGAAGAGAAGGCACACACCAGTCTGACTGTGGCCCCTGTGGTGGGCTGGGGGCAGACATCAGGTCTGATTGCGGCCCCGCCCACCAACTCCAGTTATACACCACAGCACAGGGGAAGTGCCCTACAGGTCCCCACCACTCCAGGGACTATCCAAAATGACCAAACGGAAGAATTCCCCTCAAAAGAATCTCCAGGAAATAACAACAGCCAATGAACTGATCAAAAAGGATTTAAATAATATAACAGAAAGTGAATTTAGAATAATAGTCATAAAATTAATCACTGGGCTTGAAAACAGTATAGAGGACAGCACAGAATCTCTTGCTACAGAGATCAAGGGACTCAGGAACAGCCAGGAGGAGTTGAAAAACGCTTTAAATGAAATGCAAAATAAAATCAAAACGACGACGGCTCGGATTGAAGAGGCAGAGGAGAGAATAGGTGAACTAGAAGATAAAGTTATGGAAAAAGAGGAAGCTGAGAAAAAGAGAGATAAAAAAATCCAGGAGTATGAGGGGAAAATTAGAGAACTAAGTGATACACTAAAAAGAAATAATATACGCATAATTGGTATCCCAGAGGAGGAAGAGAGAGAGAAAGGTGCTGAAGGGGTACTTGAAGAAATAATAGCTGAGAACTTCCCTGAACTGGGGAAGGAAAAAGGCATTGAAATCCAAGAGGCACAGAGAACTCCCTTCAGACGTAACTTGAATCGATCTTCTGCATGACATATCATAGTCAAACTGGCAAAATACAAGGATAAAGAGAAAATTCTGAAAGCAGCAAGGGGTAAACATGCCCTCACATATAAAGGGAGACCTATAAGACTCGTGACTGATCTCTCTTTTGAAACTTGGCAGGCCAGAAAGGATTGGCACGAAGATCTACAATGTGCTGAACAGAAAAAATATGCAGCCAAGAATCCTTTATCCAGCAAGTCTGTCATTTAGAATAGAAAGAGAGATAAAGGTCTTCCCAAATAAACAAAAACTGAAGGAATTTGTCACCACTAAACCAGCCCTACAAGAGATCCTAAGGGGGATCCTGTGAGACAAAGTACCAGAGACATCGCTACAAGCATAAAACATACAGACATCACAATGACTCTAAACCCGTATCTTTCTATAATAACACTGAATGGAAATGGATTAAAAGCACCAACCAAAAGACATAGGGTATCAGAATGGATAAAAAAACAAGACCCATCTATTTGCTGTCTACAAGAGACTCATTTTAGATCTGAGGACACCTTTAGATTGAGAGTGAGGGGATAAGAACTATTTATCATGCTACTGGAAGCCAAAAGAAAGCTGGAGTAGCCATACTTATATCAGACAAACTAGACTTTAAATTAAAGGCTGTAACAAGAGATGAAGAAGGGCATTATATAATAATTACAGGGTCTATCCATCAGGAAGAGCTAACAATTATAAATGTCTATGAGCCGAATACGGGAGCCCCCAAATATGTAAAACAATTACAAACATAAGCAACCTTATTGATAAGAATGTGGTGATTGCAGGGGACTTTAACACTCCACTTACAGAAATGGATAGATCATCTAGACACACGGTCAATAAAGAAACAAGGGCCCTGAATGATACATTGGATCAGATGGACTTGACAGATATATTTAGAACTCTGCATCCCAAAGCAACAGAATATACTTTCTTCTCGAGTGCACATGGAACATTCTCCAAGATAGATCACATACTGGATCACAAAACACCCCTTCATAAGTATACAAGAATTGAAATCATACCATGCATACTTTCAGACCACAATGCTATGAAGCTTGAAATCAACCACAGGAAAAAGTCAGGAAAACCTCCAAAAGCATGGAGGTTAAAGAACACCCTACTAAAGAATGAGTGGGTCAACCAGGCAATTAGAGAAGAAATTTAAAAATATATGGAAACAAACGAAAATGAAAATACAACAATCCAAACGCTTTGGGATGCAGCGAAGGCAGTCCTGAGAGGAAAATACATTGCAAACCAGGCCTATCTCAAGAAACAAGAAAAATCCCAAATACAAAATCTAACAGCACACCTAAAGGAAATAGAAGCAGAACAGCAAAGGCAGCCTAAATCCAGCAGAAGAAGAGAAACAGTAAAGATCAGAGCAGAAATAAACAATATAGAATCTAAAAAAACTGTAGAGTGATCGACGAAACCAAGAGTTGGTATTTTGAAAAAATAAACAAAATTGATAAACCTCTTGCCAGGCTTCTCAAAAAGAAAAGGGAGATGACCCAAATCGATAAAATCATGAATGAAAATGGAATTATTACAACCGATCCCTCAGAGATACAAACAATTATCAGGGAATACTATAAAAAATTATATGCCAACAAACTGGACAACCTGGAAGAAATGGACAAATTCCTAAACACCCACACGCTTCCAAAACTCAATCAGGAGGAAATAGAAAGCTTGAACAGACCCATAACCAGCGAAGAAATGGAATCGGTTATCAAAAATCTCCCAACAAATAAGAGTCCAGGACCAGATGGCTTCCCAGGGGAGTTCTACCAGACGTTTAAGGCAGAGATAATACCTATCCTTCTCAAGCGATTCCAAGAAATAGAAAGGGTAGGAAAACTTCCAGACTCATTCTATGAAGCCAGTATTACTTTGATTCCTAAACCAGACAGAGACCCAGTAGAAAAAGAGAACTACAGGCCAATATCCCTGATGAATATGGATGCAAAAACTCTCAATAAGATACTAGCAAATCGAATTCAACAGCATATAAAAAGAATTATTCACCATGATCAAGTGGGATTCATTCCTGGGATGCAGGGCTGGTTCGACATTCACAAATCAATCAACGTGATACATCACATTAATAAAAGAAAAGATAAGAACCATATGATCCTGTCAACCGATGCAGAAAAGGCCTTTGACAAAATCCAGCACCTTTTCTTAATAAAAACCCTTGAGAAAGTCGGGATAGAAGGAACATACTTAAACATCATAAAAGCCATTTATGAAAAGCCCACAGGTAACATCATCCTCAATGGGGAAAAACTGAGAGCTTTATCCCTGAGATCAGGAATACGACAGGGATGCCCACTCTCACTGCTGTTGTTTAACATAGTGCTGGAAGTTCTAGCATCAGCAATCAGACAACAAAAGGGAATCAAAGGCATCAAAATTGGCAAAGATGAAGTCAAGCTTTCGCTTTTTGCAGATAACATGATATTATACATGGAAAACCCAATCGACTCCACCAAAAGTCTGCTAGAACTGATACATGAATTCAGCAAAGTTGCAGGATACAAAATAAATGTACAGAAATCAGTTGCATTCTTATACACTAACAATGAAGCAACAGAAAGACAAATAAAGAAACTGATCCCATTCACAATTGCACCAAGAAGCATAAAATACCTAGGAATAAATCTAACCAAAGATGTAAAAGATCTGTATGCTGAAAACTATAGAAAGCTTATGAAGGTAATTGAAGAAGATATAAAGAAATGGAAAGACATTCCCTGCTCATGGATTGGAAGAGTAAATATTGTCAAAATGTCAATACTACCCAAAGCTATCTACACATTCAATGCAATCCCGATCAAAATTGCACCAGCATTCTTCTCGAAACTAGAACAAGCAATTCTAAAATTCATATGGAACCACAAAAGGTCCCGAACAGCCAAAGTAATTTTGAAGAAGACCAAAGCAGGAGGCATCACAATCCCAGACTTTAGCCTCTACTACAAAGCTGTAATCATCAAGACAGCATGGTATTGGCACAAAAACAGACACAGAGACCAATGGAATAGAATAGAAACCCCAGAACTAGACCCACAAACTTATGGCCAACTAATCTTTGACAAAGCAGGAAAGAACATCCAATGGAAAAAAGACAGTCTCTTTAACAAATGGTGCTGGGAGAACTGGACAGCAACAGGCAGAAGGTTGAAACTAGATCACTTTCTCACACCATTCACAAAAATAAACTCAAAATGGATAAAGGACCTGAATGTGAGATAGGAAACCATCAAAACCCTAGAGGAGAAAGCAGGAAAAGACCTTTCTGACCTCAGCCGTAGCAATCTCTTACTCGACACATCCCCAAGGGCAAGGGAATTAAAGCGAAAATTAACTACTGGGACCTTATGAAGATAAAAAGCTTCTGCACAGCAAAGGAAACAACCAACAAAACTAAAAGGCAACCAACGGAATGGGAAAAGATATTTGCAAATGACATATCGGACAAAGGGCTAGTATCCAAAATCTATAAAGAGCTCACCAAACTCCACACCCAGAAAACAAATAACCCAGTGAAGAAATGGGCAGAAAACATGAATAGACACTTCTCCAAAGAAGACATCTGGATGGCCAACAGGCACATGAAAAGATGCTCAACGTCGCTCCTCATCAGGGAAATACAAATCAAAACCACACTCAGATATCACCTCACGCCAGTCAGAGTGGCCAAAATGAACAAATCAGGAGACTATAGATGCTGGAGAGGATGTGGAGAAATGGGAACCCTCTTGCACTGTTGGTGGGAATACAAACTGGTACAGCCACTCTGGAAAGCAGTGTGGAGGTTCCTCAAAAAATTAAAAATAGACCTACCCTATGACCCAGCAATAGCACTGCTAGGAATTTATCCAAGGGATACAGGAGTACTGATGCATAGGGGCACTTGTACCCCAATGTTTATAGCAGCACTCTCAACAATAGCCAAATTATGGAAAGAGCCTAAATGTCCATCAACTGATGAATGGATAAAGAAATTGTGGTTTATATACACAATGGAGTACTACGTGGCAATGAGAAAGAACGAAATATGGCCCTTTGTAGCAACGTGGATGGAACTGGAAAGTGTGATGCTAAGTGAAATAAGCCATAAAGAGAAAGACAGATACCATATGGTTTCACTCTTATGTGGATCCTGAGAAACGTAACAGAAACCCATGGGGGAGGGGGAGGGAAAAAAAAAGAGGTTAGAGTGGGAGAGAGCCAAAGCATAAGAAACTCTTAAAAACTGAGAACAAACTGAGGGTTGATGGGGGGTGGGAGGGAAGGGAGGGTGGGGATGGGTATTGAGGAGGGCACCTTTTGGGATGAGCACTGGGTTTTGTATGGAAACCAATTTGACAATAAATTTCATATATTGAAAAAAAAATAAAAAAAATAAAAACGTAAAAATAAAAATTAGTAAAATGAGGATACAGACTCAGAAATTAAGCAACAGTTAAGGTCACAAAACTATTAATTGGTAATGCCTTGACTTGAACCCGTATCTATCAGACTCAGAAACATCTACCTATCAGGTTATTAATACTAAAGCAATATAGAATTTAACATCCCTGTGATGATTGAAAAGAGTATGGAAAAGGATAGAACATTTCTTCCTCTGAGAGAAGGAAGTAAAGGTGAATGATGATATAGGCAGGTCTGAAAGGGGGAAAAGATGAAGAAGTTCATGGTTGATGAATTCTATTAATGAAAAGAATGAGGAATCTAGAAATAAAATAATACAAATGAGAAAACTTGTCTTATTTTCATAGTACATCTTTAAAAAGAGTAACAACTCTGATCGCCTAACTAGCCCCTATTTATCTCAATTACTAAAGCCTCATTATAGTCCATATTTAGGCAAAAGTCTATAAAAATTATTTCCTTCCCATGTGTTTATTTTAAATCTATAGAAAGTCAAGAGAATAGTAAAAATCACAAACTTGTATATCCTTTATGTAGATTAACCGTTACCATTTTGCCTAAAAGTGTTCAATCTCCTTCTCTTCACAAGATTTTGAACAACTTGAAATCTACAGATATGACTTCTTTAAATAATGTAGCATACAGCTTCTAAGAATAAAAATATTTTCCTACACAACCACAACAGCACATGAAAAAAAATTAAAATTTCATTAATATCAATTAATATATAGTTCATATTCAGTTTCCCCAATTATTCTAAATAACATCTTCTTGAGAAAACATAGGTGAAAAGCTCCTTGACACCAGTCTTGGCAATGACTTTTTGGGTCTGACTCCAAAAGCAAAGGTAACAAAATCAAAATTAAACAAATGGGACTACATCAAACTAAAAAACTTCTGCACAGCAAAGGAAACCATTAACAGAATGAAAACACAACCTACCAAATGGGAGAAGATATTTGCAAATGATATATCCAATAAGGAGTTAATATCCAAAGTAGAGAAAGAACTTATACAACTCAATACCAGAAACACAAATAATCCAATTTAAAAAGGGCAGAAGACATGAATAGACATTTTTCCAAAGAAGCCACAAAGGTGGCCAACAGACACATGCAAAAATGCTCAGCATAAATCATCAGGGAAATGCAAATCAAAGCCACAATGAAGTATCACCTCATACCTGTCAGAATGCCTATTATCAAAAAGATAAGAAATAACAAGCGTTGGTGAGGATGTGGGAAAAACTAGGACCCTTATGAACTATTGGTGGGGATGTAAACTGGTGTAGTCACTATGAAAACCAATACGGAGTTTCTTCAAAAATTAGAACTACCAATGATACAGCAATACCAATGATACAGAGTACTATGTATTTATCTGAAGAAAATGAGAATATTAATTTGAAAAGATTTATATACCCTTATGTTAATTGCAGAATCATTTATAATAGCCAAGATTTGGCCACAATCTAACTGTCCATTGCTGGATGAAATGGACAAAGACTTGGTATACAGAGGTGGGTGGGGGGATGGGTGAAATAGGTGAAGGGGATTAAGAGTACACTTATTGTGATGAGCACTGAGTAATGTATAGAAACTGTTGAATTAGTATATTGCATACCTGAAACTAATAAAACACTGCTAATTATACTGGAATTAAAATTTAAAAAAAAAAAAGAAGATTTGGGGGGTGTCTGGGTGGCTTAGTGGGTTAAGCGTCTGACTTCAGCTCAGGTCATGATCTCACCGCTTGTGAGTTTGAGCCCCAAGTTGTGCTCTCTGCTGACAGCTCAGAGCCTGGAGCCTGCTTCAGATTCTCTCTCTCCCTCTCTCTCTGCCCCTCCCCTGTTCGTACTCTCTCAAAAATAAATAAACGTTAGAAATATTTTTAAAAAAAAGAAAAAGAAGATTTGGTATACATACACACACACATACAGACACAATGGGATACTACTCACCCATAAAAACATGAAATCTTGCCATTTGTGACAACATGGATGGAACTAGAGGGTATTATGCTACGTGAAATAAGTCAGACAAAGACAAACACCGTATGATTTCACTTATATGTGGAATCTAAAAGACAAAACAAATGAACAAACAAAACAAAACAAAACTCATAAATACAGAACACAGCATGGTGGTTGCTAGAGGGGAAAAGATGAAATGGGTGAAGAGGGTCAAGAGGTACAAACTTCAATTATAAAATAAATAAGTCATGGGGAGGTCATGTACAGCATGGTGACTATAGTCAGTAATACTATAGTGCATACTTGCAAGTTGCCAAGATAGTAAATACGAAGTTCTCATCACAAGAAAAGAATTTTTTTATAATTTTGTATGGTGACAGTTGGTAACTAGACATATTATGGTAATCATTTTGCAGTGTATATAAATGTCGAATCATAATGCTGTACATCTGAAACTAACATAGTGTTATAGATAAATTAGAACTCAATGAAAAATAAAAAGGAAGGCAGGCAGTAAGAAAGGAAGGCAGGCAGGCAAGGAAAGAAATAAAGAGGGAAAATGAAAAAAAGAAAAGGAAGGAAGGGAGGGAAAGGGAAGGGAAGGGAAGGGAAGGGAAGGGAAGGGAAGGGAAGGAAAGGAAAGGAAAGGAAAGGAAAGGAAAGGAAAGGAAAGGAAAGGAAAGGAAAGGAAAGGAAAGGAAAGGAAAGGAAAGGAAAGTCTTCTTGGTTTTGATCCAGTATCCAATCAAAGTTAACATAGTAGACTTGTTATGTTTCTTTTAAACTAAGACAATTCCCTTAGCTTGGTTTTGAGTTTTATTTCCCATGACTGACTTTTTGAAAAGTCCCAAGCCAATTATGTTTCACGATGTGCTACACATAGAGTGTCTGATTATTTTCTTGTGATTTTATTCAGTTAAACATTTTTGGTAAGAATATTACATCATCTTCCAAACTATCTCACTGGTAGAATGTCTGTTTCTTATGATTAGATTCAGATGAACCATTTTTGATAAGAATATTACATATGTGATACTGTGTATTTCTTATTGTGTCATATCAAGAGGCACATCATATCAAGTTATCCTGCTACTAGTGATATTAAATTTTATCAATTGACTAAAGTGGTACTTGTTTGTGGTATGTAAATTATACTTTAATAAAACTGATATTTTTTTAAAAAAAATAACTCAGTAACATGCAGTCTGTATTTGGTCCATTCCTTCTAGCATATTTTTTCTGCCAAGAAATGATTGACAGTTGAAATATTTATTAAATGAGGTAATGGGGCACCTGGGTGGCTCAGTCACTTAAGTGTGCAACTCTTGATTTTGGCTCAGGTCATGATCTCACAATTCATGAGATTGAGCCCCACATCAGGCTCTGTGCTGACAGTGCAGAGACTGCTTGGGATTCTCTCTCCTTCTCCCTCTCTCTGCCCCTCCCCTGCTCGCTCGCTTTCTTTCAAAACAAATAAATAAACTTATTTAAAAAATATTTTATTTTTTAATAAAATATTTTTAAAAATAAATGAGGCAAGGTATTCAATTTCAGGGTAAGCTTAATAGAAGTGCTCTGTTGAAATTTTCTTAATTGTGGTTCTCTAATTCTATAATTCCTTCTATAATTATTAGCTGACATGTTTTACAAAGACTTTTCCCTGTACCTCCCATTTCTCTCTAGAGTAGCAGAGATTTTCCCCCCTTAATGTATCATAGTAATCCACTTATTGATACTCTTTTTGATGTTCAAACCATCCTAATTTGGCCAATAGAAGCCCATTCAAGCACCATCTTGTGTTCTGATATAACCTCATTAGTTTTGAACAATCTCTTTTCTTGCATAAAAAGTTCCAAACTCACCCTGTACATTCCCTGCCTGAAACCTGAGATCAGATATTTCCCTAAGAAGCCTTGGTTATAACCTTTAATGGGAATGGTATTTTT
The DNA here is from genome assembly GCF_028018385.1 of Neofelis nebulosa. Lineage (NCBI taxonomy): Eukaryota > Metazoa > Chordata > Mammalia > Carnivora > Felidae > Neofelis > Neofelis nebulosa. Next base: position 87,596,833 of record NC_080800.1, read on the forward strand.
TTTTAAGTAGGCTTGACGTACACCATAGAGCCCAACATGGGGCTTGAGCTCATGACCCTGAGTTCAAGACCTGAGCTGAGATCAAGAGTTTGATGTTTGACTGAGTCACCCAGGTTCCCCTAATGGAAATGGTGTTTAAAAACCAAGATTTAGGTGCTTGAGGTGCTGTTCATTGCTATTGGGGTTTGTCATTGCTTCTTCGACCTTTCTTTTTTTTTAAAGGGGGAGGAGCAGAGAGAGAGAGAGAGAGAGGGGGGGGGGGCAGGCTTTGCACTGTCAGCACAGACCCAATGCGGGGCTCAATCTCACAAACTATGAGATCATGACCTGAGCCAAAATCAAGAGTCAGACACTTAACCAACTGAGCCACCCAGGCATCCCTGCCTTTTCTATATACAGAAAAAGGGAACAGGAATTCATAATAATATTTGCAATTCAAATTTACAATACAGGGGTGCCTGGGTGGCTCAGTCGGTTAAGCATCCAGACTTTTGATTTTGGCTCAGGTCATGATCTCATGGTTTGTGGGATCAAGCCTCATGCCGAGCTCTGTGCTCTTAGCACAGAGCCTGCTTGGGATTCTCTCCCTCTCTCTCTGCCCCTCCCCCACCCACATGCACACATGTGTCTCTCTCAAAATAAACTTTAAAAAATTACAATACAAATATAAAAGGAAGAGAAAAATATCTTATATCTCTTTTATCTTTCAATGAAAATCTTGGTTTCCATTATCATTACTATCCTCATGCCTTTTCTTTATCCTACAATATACAGGATGACAATAATATTATATTAGAATATATATAAACACAATACAGCACATTATAATTGTGAAACTAACAATAGCCTCTTAAGAAAGTTTAAGATTTCTCTGCAGTTCTTTTTATCCTTAAGATTACATCCTAGTAAGAACGTACTGTCAAGAACACATGTTCAAAAATCTGAGCTGGATTATGTTATAAATTAGTTACACGGGTTTGTTTGGTTTCAATTTGTATGTATTCGATTTTAGCACTTGTCTTTCTTCCTATTCTTTTTGGCTTCTTATTTTTGAGTATTTAAACTTTTAGATAGGCCAAAAACCAAAACTATGTCAAAAGGTATACTTGGAGAAGTCCTGCTTCTTCCCTAGCTCCTCCACCTCATTCCTATACACCCCCTAATTTCATGAGTTTCTAGTTTATTCTTCACACACTTATTCTTTAGTGTTCCATTTTATAAAAACAAGCAATTAGACTTCTTGAGAGTTAATGTATACATTCCGTCAGTTAAGCAATACCCCTATAACCAAACTCTCACTTGAGTGTGGTCATGGTGCACAAAAGCTGACTTGCATCACGTTTTCTACTTGTAATAATGGATACCTTCATGTACAAATAAACTCCCACCTGAATTCTCATTAATCCACTGTAGAGAGTCCATATGAGCATTCAGAATTTTGCAGATCTGCTGGAGCTAAAAACACACACAAAAGTTTTAGATTATGATTATTCAGATATGGTAAGTAAAACAAACAAAAAATTGAAATTACGAAGTAACTTTTCATTTCTTTTGGTAAGAAATGGACTGAAGATATATAAAATATTAATGACTTTTTGCTCTTTCATATTTGTAATGTTCATTACATCTTCATATGACTTCAATCTAACAATTTTGTAACTGTCAAGAACAATGCCTATAATTCAATAAGACACTGACTACGACATGAAAATAAGTAAAAAACATTAACAGACATTTCACAAGACAAGAAATTCATATAAAACTTAAAATGTTACTTTTTTTCAAACAAATCAGCAGCTTTTTACTGAGGTACAATTGACAACATTTTATTAGTTTCAGGTGCATAACATAATGATTTGATATTTATATATACTGTGAAATGATCACTACAATAACTCTTGCTAACATCCATCACCATATGTGGTTAAACACATTTTTTCTTGTGATAATAACATTCAAGATATAATTGCTTAGCAATTTTCAAATATGCAACACAGCATTATTAACTATAGTTACCATGCTGTATACATTACATCCCCATAAACTTATTTTATACCTGGAAGTTTGTACCTTTTGACCATCTTCACCCATTTCACCCACTGCCTACTCCTTGCCTCTGGCAACCACCAATCTGTTCTCTGTATCTATGAGCTCATTTTTTTTGGTGCTGGTGTTTTTCAATTCTACACTTAAGTGAGATCATTCGGTATTTGTCTTTCCTGGTCTCACTTATGTCACTTAGAATAATGCCCTTGAGATCCATCATATTGTTTAAATAGCAAGATCTCCAAGTCAGCAATTTTTAATAAATGGTAATACTCAGTTGTCAAGTGTATGGAGAAAACAGGTACATTCCTATATAGCCCATAGTAATAAAAACTGACCCAACCCTTCAAAATGTAAATTTTTACAATATATATCAACAATCTTAAAATACTCATATCTTATTTTACTTCTAGGAACCTATCCAGAGGAAATAATCAAATCTACACATAACTGGTCATTACAGAACAATTTTATAATGGCAAAAATTTGGAAACAATATCTCTACCAATTTAAAAAAGCAATCCAATATATTATGGTAAAGTGACCTCTAATGAAATATTATAGAGTCATTAATATTTTCAAAGATTTCCAAAGTTTTCAAAGAATGCTTAAAATTTTGAGAAAACACCATGAAAGAATACTAAATACAAAACTCTATATATGTTTACTTCCAATGCTGTTTAAAACAAAAGGAGAATTTTTACCAGCACAGCAAAAAGACTTGGAAAAAACATACCAATGTATTCACAGGGTACTGGTGATATAGGTTATTTAATTTTCTTTATAGATTTCCACATTTTCCAACCCTAACACATTGAATAAGTATATGTATTAAGTTTGTAATGAGACACACTAGACATTTAAATTTTTAAAAATATTTTTGATGACTATTATAGTAAAGTCCAGGATATAATAGGAAGAAATGAAAATATTACACTTAAAAGAACAGTATGTAGTGAAAGTAGCAAATTTAGTGTGTTTTAACATAATAAATAGAAATACAACTTGTACTAGGAACAATGAATTTTTTAAATTTTTTAACATTTATTTATTATTGAGAGACAGAGAGAGACAGAGCATGAGCATGGCAGGGGCAGAGAGAGGAGGAGACACAGAATCAGAAGCAGGCTCCAGGCTCTGAGCTGTCAGCACAGAGCCTGACGCGGGGCTCGAACTCACAAACCAAGAGATCATGACCTGAGCCGACCAACTGAGCAACCCAGGCACCCCAATGAGATTTTTTTTAATGTTTGTTTATTTTTGAGAGAGTGCATGTGGGGGAGGGTGAGTGAGAGGGGGATGAAGGATCTGAAGCAGGCTCTGTGCCAACATCCGGGAGCCTAACGTGGGGCTTGAACTCACAAGTGGCAAGATCATGACCTGAGCCGAAGTCGGCTACTCAACCTACTGAGCCACCCGTGAAAAATGAGTTTTTGTAAGACAATGTGACTGAATACCATTTGCCGAAATATGGATTTACTTAATAAAAATTTCAGGTATTAGGTTTTCCCTCCCATCCCCAACCCCCCAAAAAGTAAAAACAAAGGTAAATCCCATCATTGTGAACATTGTTAAACATCGTTGCTATCTTTCTACCCTGGTGTATGGCCCACGGTAAAGGAGCTCTGTTGATCTAGTTATAATAAATTATCTGCAAGAATGTTGTTTAGCAAATGTGTTCTCTGCTTCTTGTCCAATGATTTATGCTATCTGAGAAAAGAGATGAATTGTTGCTGATCTCTTGCTTCTTTTGTCCTACTATCAAGCAGCAATTATCTTTAATTCACTCATCTTAAACATCTCAATCACCCTTGCCAGGAAAAACAAAAACAAAAGACTCACACCTTTTACTCCCTGCCACCAAAATAAAGTAAAACAAGGCTAAGTAAACAAAAAGGATAAGGATAAGATTACAGGCCCCTTTTACTTGCTCTGTTCAGAAACTTCTCATATTTTAATTTAACACAGAGAGACTAGACAGCAGGTCGGCCTCATGAGTAAATCTACATATATTTGTCTATGCATAAAAATTCTTTTATAAAATAATTTTGGATTTTATAATCATAATGGTGACCTAATAGGTCATAAAAAGAAAACTTATTTTCTGTCAACTCGCTATCATCTATGTGAACACAAGGAGACGGTAGCATGGATAATCCCAGTCTAATTTGTATTTGTCTTTGTTCAATTTTAGATTCACCCAAAGTAGAGAATGGCATAATTTTTATAGTTAGAGGGTACTTCAAGATCATTTGGTCCACCCTTGACATTTTGCAAAAGAAGGAGCTAAGATCCAGAGATTAAGTGACTTAAATAAAATTCTAATGCTTTCCTAAACTATGCCATGCTGTCTCTTTATAATTAAAAAAGTTAGTAATGTGTACATAGATAAAGAACTATCTGTATGATTGGACAAAGAGCTTACTAAAGAATAATCACAATATACTGCATATCCTTTGTCCTCACCTACCCAGATCCTGGTCCCACTCCGAATTATAATCAACAGATAGAAAGTACAATAGGAGTTCCCACAATGGAAGATTCCTCTTACCATTACTGCCATGGAGTGGGAGGGGGAAAAAGAACTTCATTTAGCTGCTACTACAATAGGGAAAGGTAGAGGAAATAAGCTCTTTAATTGGAGCACAGATAAAGGAAACAATCCTTTCTCATGGCCAAATTAATTCAAAACATCTCAATTCTCTAATTGGAGGCTCAGCTTTATTTTCCCATGCTAAAATACACTTACATTATAAGTGAAGTAGGATTCTATGAGGCAGACAGAAACGTAATGACCACATCAAACAAAATTTCTTTTTTTTTTTTTAATTTTTTTTTTTTGTAACGTTTATTTATTTTTGAGACAGAGAGAGACAGAGCATGAACGGGGGAGGGTCACAAAGAGAGGGAGACACAGAATCTGAAACAGGCTCCGGGCTCTGAGCTGTCCGCACAGAGCCCGAGGCGGGGCTCGAACTCACGGACCGCGAGATCGTGACCTGAGCCGAAGTCGGACGCTTAACCGACCAAGCCACCCAGGCGCCCCCACATCAAACAAAATTTCTATGGAAAAATATATTTTAAGACTCAAATGGCTGACTTATCAAACTTTTGAGATAGATCCCAGTTATAAATTAAGGATGGCCTGGATACACCTAATAAACTCAAACATATAAACTCACAATTATATGAACACACAGAAAAAGGAAGGAGGAGTTAGCCAATGAGTAAGTGGACAGAAAAAGTAAGTACAGGGACATATTTAGCTGTGTGAAGAGCAGGGAGAAAACCCTGAAAATTTAGGGAGGAAAGTCATTTTTTTTTTTACCCTCCTAGGAATAATCACACAAAAAAGTCATAACCTTTTCTGCTCATAAATATTTCCTGCCCCACTAACTACACCCCAAAGTTCAGATCAACAACGGCAGGTAAGGAGCACAAGAGGACAGGACAAGGTCACTAGCTAAAGGAACCCACAGAATGCTAATTTCATACTAAATCTTGCTTGTCTAAATAGACAAAGCAGTTAACGCACCCGGTCAGTGACGTCTGCAGGACTTCCAAATGTATTCAGGTTTTCAATAATGTCCTTGAGATCTTGGGCCATTCGCTTCAGCTGAGCATCTATATTTTCTGCTAATTTGTAACTGAAAAAGCAGGTAAAAAAAAGAGAGTATTACAAGAAATGCTTTCTCCGCTATGTCTTGTTACTGACATACAAAGATGATGCTGCCAGCTGGATTTGCACCAATCCCCCCACTTCTAAGTAGGTCTCAGTTATGACAAATTACACATTTTTATGTAGGCAGCATTCACAACCTTATTATTACCATAGTCTAAAAAGACTCCATAGGTGAGGCCTTGTATCCATCTTGCCATTTTTATAGTCACCTATTTACTCTCTGGACAATGTTCCAGGGAGCTCTGAAGCAAAGAAACTCTTTTTAACTCTTAAAATAAACTCCTAAGTCACTTAGATACATGGGAAGTTACTTGGTGTTTAGCAGTATTCAATAAGTGCTGAGAGGTCTTTAATGATTTTAAATACTAAATTCTCAAAGTAAAACCTTATATATATCCACCATTCAATAAAAGATGTTTTGAGAAATGAGATTAACAATAATTAAAGGCAGATAAACCTGTTACACATTCACAGCAAATATTAGTTGGCTAAATTCTCAAGAGTTCCACCCAAATTATTTACACACATACATACACACTTACCTAGTCAATAATATGCTTATGAATTAAAGTGGTAAGAGTTTTTCAATCTTAATGTCTATAAAGATTAAAGGATTCAATTAGATTTATTCATAGCTAACTATTGCCTTTCCATCCCAAAGTAGTTAAATAAAGGTAATTGGTTGCCTTGATTGTTGAAGATCTTACTAAAGATTCCATCACAATATAAAACTGACCACACAAAAACAACTGGAAAGGAACTAATATTTCAATTATTCCCTCAAATTACAATTAGGAACCCATGGCCAAAAATGTAACTCTATATGCTTCAAAAAATGGCAGAATGCATAGAAAGCAATGCAAAAAAAAAAAAAAAAAGATTCACAAAGGTGGAAAGACAAAGCGGGAAACAGAACTAAGGTCCATACAGATTAGCTATACTTACCATATTTAATGCGCCTACAAAAAGTTAATTTGCAAGCCTTTAGAAAATAAGCTCAGTCTTAACTCATGAATAAGCCATTACTAAAGGTAGTCTGATTTGGTCTCAGTCTGGTTTATGTAGCACATTCAGACAAGTTTTCCTAACAATACTTATTATTTGGCCTGATTACCAAATTTCAGTTGCGGAGAGATGAAGTTACAGTGGAAACACTGGTAATGTTAACAACAAAACTGAATCACACACAAATATATTTAGCCCAAGACACTGACAAAAATCATTCAATTTTTGAAAGCTATGCAGCCTGCACCCAGATTAACAAATTGCCTTTATAATAGCCAATGATTTATCACTGAAGCAATTGCATGAACATTAGGTTTACAAGAGTCAATATAAATAGGAAACCATAAATATCTCACAATACTATGACACCACACACATAAAACTGGTATTTCTAGTTTAAGAAAAAAATTGACAAATAGAAAAACTTTACTGTGGTCATGTATAAGCTTGAGATTAATAAGTGTACACAATGCTATAAAACAAAACTGCCAGAATGATTACTTCATTTTCAAGCATCGTGAAAAGATAAACAGAAAATAGTCAAATAAGTTGATAAATGGCAACTACAAGAACTTGTCCTTTCCTACCAATTTTTATTCCTTGTCTTTCAATTCTTTTTTTTTCAGTAGCTAAGTTTTTGCCCCATTGCTTGATCTTTATTCAGTTACTTACGTCTTCCCAGGCTCCGCATCTTCATGATGCAGATAAGCAGCCCCACTCTGGTCCTTCACAAACTCCTCTAAAGGGGTCAAGAGATCTTCTAGTTCCTTCTGCTGTGACAGGATAAAATCCAATTCTTGTTCCAGCCTGAAAAAATAAGTCAATGGAAGGGCTTATGAAAAGAATTGGGAGTGGCAAAATAAAGTTGAAAAACTAGAGCAAGGGGGAAAAAATGGACAAAGAAATCGATCTTTAATCTTTCAACCTAGAGAGTCTAAGGTTCTACCTTTTCTGATCCAGTTTCACTTTTTCCACTTCTCCATGCAAAGTAGTAATCTATAAATGAAAATAAGGATATGATAATGCAAATATTTGAATTTATATTTAATTTTAAAGCAATATTAATTTTCTTATGCACACTTCAAACATAGGCAATTTACTAAATCAGGGCACTCATTACATAACGAAAAGATTTGTAAGTTGATCATCAAATAGTAGAATAGAAAATTACCACAAAACACAGGTCTATACTCTTGTGTTCATCTGAAAATGTTTGTACAATACACGTAGAATAGTGAGACTATCTTCTTACCTTCTCACCATTCTCAATCAGTGTACGGTCCCAAGCATTGACCTGAGTGGCCTGGTGAAGAAAGTAGCTCTCTTGATCCTCTAAATCAAGGCTCCATTTGTTTATCAGACCCTCCAGCTGACCATATGTCATCACAGGAGTTACGATTGCACTAAAAAAGAGGGATGCAAAGGGATACAGGTGTGCTTTTTTAAAAGGGCCCATGCACCCCAATGTTTATAGCATCGCTATCGACAACAGCCAAAGTATGGAAAGAGCCCAAATGTCCATCGACAGATGAATGGATAAAAGATATATATATATAATATATATATATATATATTATATATATATATACACACACGTATATATATGTAATATATATGTATGTAATATATATATACGTATATATATACATACATATATATATACGCGTATATATATATATATATACATACACACACATACATATATACACACAATGGAATATTACTTGGCACTCAAAAAGAATGAAACCTTGCCATCTGCAACAGCGTGGGTGGAACTAGAAGGTATTATGCTAAACGAAATTAGAGAAAGACAAATATCATATGACTTCACTCATATGTGGAATTTAAGATACAAAATAGATGATCGTAAGGGAAAAGAAGCAAAAATGATATAAAAGCAGAGAGAGGGACAAAACATAAGAGACTTTTTTTAAATGTTTATTTACTTTTGAGAGAGAGAGAGAGAGAGAGACACAGAGGCGTGAATGGGGCAGGGGCAGAGAGAGGGAGACAGAGAATCTAAAGCAGGCTCCAGGCTCCAAGCTGTCAGCACAGAGCCTGACGTGGGGCTTGAACTCACAGACTGTGAGATCATGACCTGAGCTGAAGTCAGACGCTTAACCGACTGAGCCACCCAGGCGCCCCAAAACATAAGATTCTTAAATATAGAGAACAAACTGAGGGTTACTGGAGGGGTTGTGGGTTGGGGGGATGGGCTAAATGGGTAAGGGGCATTAAGGAAGACACTTGCTGAGATGAGCACTGGGTGTTATATATAGGGGAGGAATCACCGGATTCTACTCCTGAAATCACTATTGCCCTATATGCTAATTAACTGGGATGTAAATTAAAAGAGAAAAAAAGAGGAAAAAAAAGGGGAGCCCATTGTGGAAACAGGCTGAGAGGAAAAGGAGATTTCTTAGCAGAAGAACAAATTAAAGTCCTCAGGAAAATCTAAAAAAAAAAGAGGGATGCAGTATGATCATATGATCATACTTTTAACTGTATTTTTTGAGTGAATAACATAGGAGGACTTAGAGAAGAAAAGAGCACATGAGGAGTTTTTCAGACCTGCTCCCCAACAAAATCATCATAGCTGGTAAAGATTATTTTAAAAACAACCATTCAAAATCTTTGGAAATTATCCTAGAGGAATATGGCAAATTATAAAAGCTCTATTAAGAAATCTACTAAATCTCAGTAAGAACAGCTGAAGTCTGTGCCACACCTGCTTCCTTCCTTCCCCCTCAGCTCAGCATGATGCAAGCTCCCTTCTGGGTGCATGTGGCCAAAGAGACAGGACTCCCTCTTCCCACAGCTCTTAATCAAAACGATCCATTTCCGGTCTAAGTAGTATCCACAAAACAGAGTAGGGAGCTGATCTTCCATACTCCACTGGGCAGAACCGAACAGAACCATGATTCCCCTGCTGGGTGGTATCAAATAGGCTAAGCAGGTGGCTGAGTTTCCATCCCATGACTGGTGGAAGCAGGCAATGCCCTAATTCTTCTGCTGGGGCAGTGTCAGCAGGGCTAAGCAGAGAGGTAATCATCAATTCTCTGCTCGGCAGAGGCAGGTAGTGTTCTATTCCCTTCCTCTACCAGGGTCCTGTCAGCGAAGGCCAGTGACAAGCTGAATCTAAATACCCACCCAGCAGCAATCAAGACATGATGAAGACAGGGTTAGTTACCATTAGGTTCCCCCACTTGTCACTAGTGTCAGTGAGACCCAATGGGGGGCTAAACTCCATGCCCACCTGGCATCATCACTGAGAATGAACAAAGTAATGCTAGTCTGCACTCGGCCCCCCTGCTCCCCAGAGCCTGTGTCAGTGAGGCCCAGTAGGGAACTAAGCTTCCATACCAAGCCAGCATCAAGAGGCTGAATGAAATTGGAAGACACAGGATAGCTGATATCCTGCTTCCTCACTCCCTTTGTGTCAGTGACACCCAAAAGGAAGGTGAAATACTGTCTCCACCCTGCAGCACCTAAGTAGTTAGTCCCCCACTTCCTCTTATTTTGGGGACCCAGCGACCCATTGAGGCAATGAAGTGGTGGGACCCAGTGTCCCACCTTCTTGGGGAATGAGTCAGCAGGGCTGAGAGGGTAGCTGAACTTCCACACCACTCATGTGCATTGAGGCAGTATGAGTCAGCACCCCACTTTCACTGGGGTAGTGTGGGCAGGGTCTAGCAGGAAGCTGAAGATACAAATACACCCAACCCCTGCATTACACCCCAACAAAAGGATTCCCTGATTGAAAAAAATTAAAATAGGACCTGGACTCTCCTAACATGATAGACATAATGTCCAGGATGCAACTGAAAATGGTCTGTCCTACCAAGAACCAGGAAAAATCACAACTCAAGAGAGAAGACAGTCCACAGGCACCGACAGCGAGAGGTGTCAGATGTTGGCATTCTCTGAAAAGAATTGTAAAGCAACCATCGAAAAATGCTCCAAACAAGCAATTATGAATTCTCTAGAAACAAAAGAAAAAGAGAAAATCTCAGCAAGGAAACTGAAGTTATAAAAAAGCAATTGAATGGAAATTATAGAATTGTAAACTAAAATAAAGGAAATAAAAAGCTCACGTGAAGGGTTTAATAGTAGAGTGAAGACGACCAAGGATAGAATCAGCAAACTTGAGAGTAGATCAATAGAATTTTCAGAACAGCAAAGAGAAAAGAGACACAAAAATTAAAAAAAAAATCTAAAGAACCCAAAGGACAACAATTAAAGTGGTAACATTTGTATCATTGGAGTATGATAGATTAGAGAGGAAAAGACAGTATGGGACTGAAAAAGTATTCTGTAAAATAAAGGTGAAAACTTCCCAAATTTGGCAAATGATATAAATCTACAGATTCAAGATGCTGAGCAAACCCCAAAGTGAGTAATTCAAAGAAATGTGCACTAAGACACCTAATACTTAAATTTCTGAAAACTAAAGATAAAGAAAGAAAAAAATCTTGAAGGTAGCCAGAGAGAAATAACACATTACTTAAAAGGTAATACCAATTCAAATGACAGCAGATTTCTCATCTTAAACCATGGAAGCTAAATGGAAGTGTCACAACATTTTTCAAGTACAGAAAGAAAAAAAAAAAACTGTTGACCACAACTTCTCTATCTGGTGAAAATGTCCTTCAGAAATGAAAGGAAAATAAAGATATTCCCTTGCAAGTTTTTTTGTCGCTGGCAAACCTACTCTTGAAAATTGGCTAAACTGGGGGCACCTGGGTGGTTCAGTCAGTTGAGCATCCAACTTCAGCTCAGGTCATGATCTCACGGTTTGTGAGTTCGAGCCCCACATCAGCTCTATGCTGACAGTGCAGAGCCTGCTTGGGATTCTCTCCCTCTCCTCTCTCTCTCTGCTCCTCCCCCACTCATACTTTCTCTCTCTCTCAAAAATAAATAAATAAATAAATAAATAAATAAATAAATAAATAAATAAAAAACAAAGAAAAAAGAAAACTGGCTAAACACAAACAAACAAACAAAAGAAACGAAAACAGAAGGCAGCTTTGGAACTTCATAAAGGAAAAAATGTCATAATCAACAAAAAGGGTAAATATAAGACTATCCTACTTCTCATGAATTTTAAAAATCATATTTGATGGCTGAAGTAAAAAGTATAACACCACATAATGTGGTGTTCAGTGTACATGGGGGAAAAACTTGAGACAAACTTAAAAGATAAGAGTAAAGGGAGCTACATGGAATTACCAAAGTGGTAAAATGTCAACATGACTAGACCATTATAAGTTACATATGTATACTGTAACACTTAGAGCAACTACTAAGAAAATTAGACAAAGCAATACACTCAGAAACACTATAAAAATAGAACAAGGGGCGCCTGGGTGGCTCAGTCTGTTAAGCGTCTGACTTCGGCTCAGGTCATGATCTCATGGTTCGTGAGTTCAAGCCCTACTTCAGGCTCTGTGCTGACAGCTCAGAGCCTGGAGCTTGCTTTGGATTCTGTGTCTCCTTCTCTCTCTACCCCTCCCATGTTCATGCTCTGTCTCTCTCTCTTTCTCTCAAAAATAAATAAACATTAAAAAAAAGAGCAAAATAGAACCCTAAAAAAGGTCTTAATATCCCACAGGGAAATTACAAAACAAAGAAAAACAAAAACAGAAGTAGCAAACAAAAGACAAATAATAAAATGGCAAACTTAAGCCCAAACATACCGATAATTAGCTTAAATGTAGATGTGCTAAATATACCAACAAAAAGGCAGAAATTGGCAGAGTGGATAAAAATTATGACCCATCAATGTGCTATCCACAAGAAACTCACTTCAAATATAAAGACACAAATAGGCTGAAAGTAAAACGATGGAAAAAGATGTACATGCAAGATTAATTTTAATGGCTATATTAATAACAGATGAAGTCAATTTAGAACAAAGAAAATGACCAAAGAGGGACGTCGCATAATGATAAAGGAACCAAAGCACCAGGGAAGGCCAACAATCCTAAATGTGTAAGGCAACCAACAGCAGAACCTCAAAATACACAAAAGCAAAATTGATAGAGCTAAAGGGAGAAACAGACAAACCCACAATTCCTGTTGAGGACTTTAAAAAGCCACTCTCCACGACTGAAAGGAGCTTTAGAGAGGAAAGCTGCAAGGATACAGATCTGAAAATACAACAAAGCAGGATCTAATCATCATACATAAAACACTCCTCCCAATAGCAGAGAACACAATTTCCAGGTGCCCATGGAACATTTCACCAAAAAAGACTAGATCTTCAGGGTGCGTGGGTGGCTCAGTTGGTTAAGCATCCAACTCTTGGTTTCAGCTCAGGTCATGATCTCATGGTTCATGAGTTCAAGCCTCACCTCAGGATCCTTGTTGACAATGTGGAGCCTGCTTGGGATTCTCTCTCCCCATCTCTCTCTCTGCCCCTCTCCCCACTTGCGTGCACGCATGCATATGCTCTGGCTCTCTCTCTTCCTCTCTTTCTCAAAATAAACATTAAAAAAAGAAAGACTGTATCTTCATCATAAAACAAACCTGAACAAATATAAAAGGACTGAAGTCATACAGAGCATGCTCTCCAACTATAATGGAATCAAAACTAGAAATTGATATAGAAAGAAAATAAAATCTCCAAGCACTTGGAAATTAAACAACATACTTCTAAATAATCTATGGGCCAAAGAGTAATTCACAAAGGTAATCTGAAAAGTAGACAGAATTGAATGAAAATAAAAATAAAACATAATAGAGTATGTGGTACACAGCTAATGCAATGGTGAGGATATTTAGAGCATTTAATGCTTACATTAGGAAAAAAGAAAGGTCTCAAATCAATAATTTATGTTCATTACTCAAGAAACCAGAAAAAGGGCAATATGAACTCACCACAGAGAGAAAGAAATAATAAATAGTAGATATCACTGAAATTGACAATGAAAACAATAGAGAATAATCAATCAATAAAACAAAAGCTATTTTTTTAATTAAAAAATTTGTTTAATATTTTTATTTATTTCTGAGAGAGGGAGCGAGCTCGAGTGGGAGAGGGGCAGAGAGACAGGGAGACACAGAATCTGAAGCACAGAGCCTGACACGGGGCTTGAACTCGTGAACCGTGAGATCCTAACCTGAGCCAAAGTTGGATGCTTAACTGACTGAGCCACCCATGTGCCCCCAAAGCTACTTCTTTGGAAAAAGATGAATAAAATTGATAAAAGAAAGGTATAGGTCACCAACATAAGAATTGAAAAAGCTATTAAAAGCACAAGAAGGAAATACTACAAACTTCATACTCATAAATTTGACAACTTAGAAAAACAGACCAAATGAAAACCACACACTACTAAAACTCATGAAAGATGAACAGATAACCTGAGTAGTCCTAAAACCAGCAAAGAAATTAATTTGTAATTTAAAAGCTCCTGCAAAAGAAATATACAGGCCCAGAGGTTTCACTAAAGAATTCTGCCGAACATTCAATAAACACAATCTGTTACACAATTTTACACAATTCCTTCTATAAAAAAGTTACTTCTCAGATCATTTTATGTGGCTAGCATAATCCACATATCAAAACCAAAAACAAAATAAAAATGAAAGAAAACAAAACTACAGACCAGTATCTCTCAAGAACTTAATAGAAAAGTCGTCAAGCAAAATACTAGCAAACTAATCCAGAAAAGTATAAAACAATTATACACCATGACCAAGTGGGATTTATCCTACATTTGTGAAGCTGGTTCAACATTTGAAAATCAATCAATGTGGGGCGCCTAGGTGGTTCAGTGGGTTGAGCATCTGACTTCAGCTTAAGTAATATGAGTTTGAGCCCCGCATAGGGTACTGTGCTGACAGCTCAGAGCCTGGAGCCTGCTTCTGATTCTGTCTCCCTAGCTCTCTGCTCTGTCTCTCTCTCTCAAAATAAATAAACATTAAAAAAAATTGAAAATCAATCAATGTCATTCACCATATCATTATGCTAAAGAAGAAAAATCCTAAAATATTGTACCAATTGAGGCAGAGAAAACATTTGACACAAATATGTCCAACTGATTTTTGACAAAGATGTGAAAGCAATTCAGTGGAGGAAGCTGAAGACTCCCTTTCAACAAATGCTGTTGGAAAAATCGGACATCCACAGACAAAAAAAGAAAATGAACCTTACTCTAAACCTCACACTTTACAGAAAAATTAACACAAAATGGATCCTGATTTAAATGTAAAATGTAAAACTGTAAAACTTTTAGAAAAAACTGAGAATCTTTGGGATCTAAGGTTAGGCAAAGAGTTCTTAAACTTGATATTAAAACACGGTCCATTAAAGAAAAAACTAGACCTCATCAATAAAAGTTTTTATTCAGCAAAACTCCCAGTTAAAGAGATGAAAAGGCAAGTTACAGAGTTAGAGAAAATATTTATAAACTACATATCTGAAAAAAAACTGAATCTAGAATTTAAAAAACTCTCAATACTTGAAAATAAAAAAAGAAATTCAAGTAGAAAATGGACAAGACATGACATGAACAGACACATCATCAAAGACAGACATGCTGATGGCAGAGAAACACATGAAAAGATGTTCAACATCACCAGTCATCAGGGAAATGCAAATTAAAACTGCAACGAGATATTATTTCACATCTATTAGAAGGGTTAAAATAAAAAAATAGTGACAACATCAGATCCTGGTGATAATGCAGACAAGCTGGGTCCCTTACACATTGTTGTTCGGTGTGTAAGATGGCACAGCCACTCGGGAAAAGAACTTGGCAATATATTAAAAAAAATAAATAAACACACAACAACCACACCACTCAGTAACTGCACTCTGGGCATTGATCCCAGAGAAATGAGACTTACACTCACAAGAAAAAACCTGTACACAAATGTTCCTCACAGATTTATTTATAACTGCCAGAAACTGGAAACAACCTAGGTGTCCATCAACAAGTGAATAGTTCAATTATAGTTCATCCACAATACCATGGACTACTTCTCAGAAATCAAAAGGAAGAAAGTACTGACACACATGACAACCTTATCTTAAGGAATTATGACTAGAAAAACAAAACAATCCTTAAAGATCACATAATATATGATTCATTTGTATAACATTTTTTTTTTAATTTTTTTTTTATTTATTTTTGGGACAGAGAGAGACAGAGCATGAACGGGGGAGGGACAGAGAGAGAGGGAGACACAGAATCGGAAACAGGCTCCAGGCTCCGAGCCATCAGCCCAGAGCCTGACGCGGGGCTCGAACTCACGGACCGCGAGATCGTGACCTGGCTGAAGTCGGACGCTTAACCGACTGCGCCACCCAGGCGCCCCTGTATAACATTTCTTTAAATGTCAAGGTTATAGAAATGGAGAATAGATTCCTTATTGCACAGGGTCACGAAAAGGAGGGGAAGGTAGTGAGTGTGGCTATAAAAGGGCAACAGAAAGGATCCTTGTGCTGATGGAACTGTTCTGTACCTTGACTATATCAATGCCAATATCCTGGATGTGATACTGTACCTCTAGCATAGCAAGATGTTATTATCAGGGCATACTAGGTAAAGGACACAAAGAATTTTTTGTATTCTTGCCTAGAAGTACATGTGAATCTACAGTGGTCTCCAAATAAAACTTTAATTTAAAAACCCAAACAAGGGGTGCCTGGGTGGCTCAGTCAGTTGAGCATCTGACTTCAGCTCAGGTCATGATCTCGCGGTCCGTGAGTTCGAGCCCCGCGTCGGGCTCTGTGCTGACAGCTCAGAGCCTGGAGCCTGTTTCAGATTCTTTGTCTTCCTCTCTCTCTGACCTTCCCCCGTTCATGCTCTGTCTCTGTCTCAAAAATAAATAAACGTTAAAAAAATTAAAAAAAAAATTAAAAAACCCCAAACAGTTAGAGAGGGACATGGTATAGATTCTAAGATTATAGGTTCTGGAACTCAACTGGCTGAATTTTAATCCTCGCTCAACCATTATCAAGTGTACAACAGGGGCGGATTATAAAATTTGTATGTGCTCCAGTTTTCTCATCTATAAAATGGGAACAAAATAGTGCCTACCTCATAGGGTTATTGGGAAGATTAAATGATATGATGTTTGTAAAGCATTGTCACATTGCTAAATATTTAGTAATTGCACAACAAATGTTAGCTATTATTAGTAATAGTAATAATAGTATTATAATGGTAATAAGACAAAGGCATGTTGTTAATTGTTCAATTTATGAAGCTACAGAAATCCTTTATCTGCTCCTTTGACGGAGTAATTTACCTAAAATTCAAACACTATTCTACAGCTATATAAGCAAACTATACTTTGTACATGATAAATAAAATGAAATTCACACAAATTTTCAAATAAACAGGCTTACTTAACAGTCGAAGTAAAAGGTATGGAATTAATACCGACTGGAACAATGCTATTAATCCCAGCTGATGCCAGTGATCTTAGATTCAAAGTAAAGCCACTGGTGGTTGTGGTAGTCGTAGTGGTAGTAGTGACAGTGGTGGTGGTCGTTGTTGATGCTGTAGCTGGAAAATAAAATGTGTGTTATCAAGAAATGAGAGACTTATTTAGTCCTTGATCATTCAGGATAAAAACTATAGAAGCATTTATTTTTATTTATTAATTTTTTAATTTTTTATTTTATTTTCAAGAGCAAGAGAGACAGAGCACGAGCAAGGGAAGGCAGAGAGAGGGGGGAGACACAGAATCCAAAGCAGGCTCCAGGCTCTGAGCTAGTCTGCACAGAGCCTGACGCGGGGCCCAAAGTCACGAACCTCAAGATCATGACCTGAGCCAAAGTCGAACGCTCAATTGACTGAGCCACCCAGGGGCCCCATTTTTTTATTTTTTGAAAAATTTTTTTATTTATTTTTGAGAGAGAGAGAGGCACAGAGTGTGAGCAGGGGAGGGGCAGAGACAGAGGGAGACACAGAATTGGAAGCAGGCTCCAGGCTCCAAGCTGTCAGCACAGAGCCCGACGCAGGGCTCGAACTTGGGAACCACGAGATCAGGACCTAAGCCTAAGTTGGACCCTTAGTCAACTGAGTCACGCAGGTGCCCCTACAGAAGCATTTTTTTTTAAATGTGAATATGAACTCAAAGTTGTATGGATTTGCACTTAACATTGTTATAATATGAAGTGATATACAGCAGGCCAGATATCTGGGTTATCTCTTCTGCCAAAAATTAAAAATCCTGGATATATTTGTAGAAAAATAAAATTTACAACTTAACCAGACCTGTAACCATTAAAGAAATTGAATCAATCCTCAAAGCTCTTCCCATAAAAAAACCTTCCAGACCCAGATGACTTCGCTGGCAAATTCTACTAAACTTTCAAGGGAAGAATAATTGCAATCTTATACAAACTCTGTACATCTATACTTTTGTACACCTACATGAATAGATCTGTGTAATTAATTCCTAGAAATGAAATTGCTGGATCAAAGGGTCAGAATGCCGTGAGTTTTAATACATCTTGCCAAACTGCCCAACCAAAAAGATTTTGCCAATTTACATTTCTATCAATAGGGGAGAGCACCTGTTTCTCTACATTATAGCCCATACTAGGCATATATCTTTGCCAGTCTAATAAATAAAAGTCTCTCAAAGTTTCATCTACAGCCCAGACCTCACTTCTATGTGTCTTTTCCTATTGCACCCCTACTAGAATTCCCAGCCCTCTCTAGATGAAATCCTCAATATACTTCATGGCCTAACTCAAATTCTTCCTTCCTGGTATTTGTCACCCACTTCTCTTCCACTCCACCATTATCCCTTGGTTTTCTGAAACTTCTATAGCACTTTTAGTTTTTCCTACACACTGAGCACTTAAAGAACAATTCACAGAAAACTGTGCCTGGTGGGACCTGAAAATGTTCTCTTTTCTTCTTTTTGGTTCTCTGTATTTTCAAATGTTCTCAGTACATCTAAAGTAATAGATGATGCTTTGTAAAAAGAAATTTGTTATAAAAATATATTATAACACATGTACACAATTGTTTGTTTTACATTATCCCTGCTTTCCCAATTAGCAGTATTTTCAGGTTAGTGGCTGTATTAGATAAATACATAAATCATGGTGCCTGACAAAATATTCACAGCCTATACTGAGGGAAACTGGCCTACTCTGTTCCTGCTGAGGGGCCAAGCTCAGATATTCCTTCTTTATTCCAAGAATTCTGTCCTTTGCTCCTGATTCACAGTCAATTGGGACAAGGGTGGGCATCTGAAGTACGGTATCCATCCCATATACTACTGGCAGCTTATACAAGGGTCTGGCATAGAAAACTCTAGCCAAGCAAGGATAAAATAGGTCAGCATCTCATTTTCAAAAATTTATAACTATGGAAAGAATCAGACTATAGGTAGAAATATGGAAATATTTCCAAAAATATGGAAAGAATCAGACTTTAAGCAGAAATTTGGAAGTATTTCCAAAAGTGTAGAAAACATCAGACTATAGGCAGAGGCGGATTGAAAGGACCTACAGAGGTCACACATGAAGTAGAATTAAGGAGTCTGAGCAAGCCAAAATTAAGAATAAGCTAAAATTGGGGTGCCTGAGTGGCTCAGTCAGTTAAGCGTTCAACTTCGGCTCAGGTCACGATCTTGTGGTTCATGAGTTCAAGCCCCACATCAGGCTCCATGCTGGCAGCTCAGAGCCTGGAACCTGCTTTGGATTCTGTGTCTCCCTCTCTCTCTCTGCCCTCCCATGCTCGTGCTCTGTCTCCCTCTCTCTCTCAAAAATAAACATGTAAAAAATATTAAAAGGATAAGCTAAAATTGTAAGGTATAAAAAGAGGTAAGGAAACCAATGGAAAGTTTAAAAAAGTAAGGGTAGACTAAGGGAGAAGAGCTGAATTATGTTTATGCAACAGATTCAGGAGGTCCCTAAAAGTTGCCTTTAGAACAACTCTTAAATTCTGATTTCTTTCAAGTTCAGTGCCAGGACAATACCTGTGTTAGATTTCAAAAGATTCCATTTCCCTTTTGGCCACAAGAATCCTTAAAATAATTTCCCCATTTTTTGTGTTAGCCTTTCTGAGGGTGGAATGAACACCACAAGGAAAGACCATATCCAGTCACAAAGGATCCCTGGGGTCACTTATCACTCCAAACACTTGAGAAGATTACAGACTGGATCCCATGTGGCATTATTTACAATCATATGTCATCATAATTTTCACCTGAGAATAAAAATCTTATCTGAAAATAAATCCTTCCCCAGAAATACTGAAACTTAATGACACTATCAAGACCCCTCCTGTATTGATTAGTTCAAACAGAAAAACAGAAAAGCAATTAAGAAAAAGAAAGAGTCCTTCTTATAAAGCTTTTCTTCACCCAAAGATTTTTTTCAAAAAAAATAGTAATCTGTTTTGGGGCACCTGGGTGGCTCAGTCGGTGAAGTGTCTGGCCTCAGCTCAGGTCATGATCTCACGGTTTGTGGGTTCAAGCCCCACGTCGGGCTCTGTGCTGACAGCCTACTTCAGATTCTTTGTCTCCCTTTTTCTCTGCCCCTTCCCTGCTCATGCTGTCTCTCTCTCTCTCTCAAAAAAAATAAATAAGCATTAAAGAAAGTAATCTGTATTTCCTGACATGGACAGATGTGCAAAGATGATATATAAGAAAAATAATTGTAGGATTATATGTGTGTGTGTGCATAATTATCCCATTTTTGCAAAACAAATAAATTCAATGTGTGTTTGTATGTGTTTGGAAAAAAAGGCTGGAAAGATAAATACCAAACTATCCTTTCTAGAGACAGTGATATATGTACACACACACACACACACACACACACACACACGCACATCCGTGTGTGTGTATGATTTTTATAAAAAGAAAAGCAAGCATCATCACTACCAAAATATCTGCACAAAGATGTTGAGTGATACCTTCAGGAAATTAATACCTGTCAGCCTAAACATAAAAGCATCCTGAGTCACAAAAAAAATGGTATGATTATTTTAACCTTTTAAGACAGTATTTATCTTTGTTCCTTAGCTTTTATGGTATTTTAAAAAGGTATAAATTAGCTCTGGCATAGAAGATAATACTCAAATGCCAACAGTATTTCAATTCATACACAAAAAAGCAATGGATTTGAGAATGAAAGTTCCATCACAGTCTGCTTTTGTAGGTTATGACTTTGGTCTAAACTAAATGCAGCTATCTTTACATTATCTGTGTAGTAAAAGGGAAGCACAGTTCTATAAATACTAAGACATAACTGCCTATCACATTTGTATTTAAATAAATCTCATTCTGATGTTCTTAAAGATGGTTATATAAAATAGTGAAAAGATCCTTTAAAACATCCTACTATCTGATTTTCCTATCCAAACAAACATTTTCCATACAAAAGATAAGACTGATAAAAAGCAAGCTTTCTTGGGGCACCTGGGTGATTCAGTCAGTTGAGCATCCCACTCTTGGTTTCCGCTCAGGTCATGGTCTCACGGTTCATGGGTTCGAGCCCCACGCTGGGCTCTGTGTGCTGACAGCATGGAGCCTGCTTGGGATTCTCTCTCACTCTCTCTCTCTCTGTCCCTCCCCTGCTCATGCTGCGTGCTGGTTTTCTCACTATCTCTCTCTCTCAAAATTAAAAAAAAACTTAAATAAAACAGTTATTATTAAAAAAAAAAAAGCAAGCTTTTCTTAAAACTTGCTGATTATACCTAGGGCAGAGAATAATGCCAAATGGCTATAAATTTGCAGACAGACACTTGAAAGCTGCCCTACAAGGCTGATCTGTGAGGTGAAAAGTCTGAGCAAGTAAATATGCTTGGGGAGAAGGAATGGTAAGTATGGGGAAAAACTAACTCTGGGTTAAGGGTGTCAAGTTGAGACATCTGATGGGGAGATGGGCATGTAAGGTAATGGTAGATGCAATGGCGATAAGGGGTGGGTTAGGAGCAAAGGTACCAGTTTGCAGGAAGGAATCTGAGACCTAGCTAGGGAGGGGATGAGTTATGGCAGGGTCCTCAAAGCGCATGCAAATTCATATTTCAGTGACTCTACCCATGGCTGAAAGAATCAGTTCTTTGTTCAGCATTTTAAAGGGGGAAATTATGGGCTATGTTATTTGCAAATATGGTAACTTTTAAAGTTCTCAAGACACACCCTTCACAACTCTCATAGGTTGGCTAGTTGCCTAGTACACAGTAGAAACTCAGGTAGGTATCAGTCATGCAAAAGAATAAATAGATGGTGGACCTCTCTGGTTAGGAATAATTTCTTTAAATTTAAAAGAGATTGATTTTTAATTTATGCCAGGTTTGAAGAAAGAATCATTCAGCCTCAAGTAAACTTTAAAAAAAATTTTTTTTGAATGAGCACAAGTGGGGGAGGTGCAGAAAGAGAGTGGGGACAGAGGATCTGAAGCGGGCTCCATGCTGAAAGCAGCGAGCCGGATGTGGGGCTCAAATTCGTGAACTATGAGATCATGACCTGCACCGCAGTTAGATGCTCAACCCACTGAGCCACCCAGGTGCACCTCAAATAAACTTTTAAAATAAGACAAGTAAAACTTTCCTAAAATGGAGTCTGACTTAAATGGTAGGTTTAAGTAGCAACTGACTCCTAGCCACCCCGCTCACTATAAGGCAACGACTGGCCAAGTTCTCTTCAACCTACAACCTAACTGGCTCCTAACTGGCAGAAATAAATTTAGGATGGAAACTCTTGTAATCAGCTTTAGGATAGGGTCAACTTTAATGCAGGTCAAAACTTAGATTAAGTTCTAGGGAAAAATAACTATCAATCTCAATCTACTGGGTCAATGTAAACACTATGATCAATAATAAAAATTCTTAAATTGAAAAGTTGACAAGAATTTGATAGCAGCTTTAAGTATGGTCATATCAAAGGACTAGTATCATCGGTATCAGATGTCTCACGACACTTTGGCAATCGTCAGTACTGGTGTACCTTTTGCATACTATGATGAAATGATCAAAACTTACTCAGATGATACTAAAAACTACAGAATGCAATGTACTTACTGCTTGTTATACAGCATACTTCCAATGAGCATCCAAACATATCACACACCCCAATAATTCTAAAATCTTACTAGATACAGTATGAGCTCCTCCACCCATTCCAGGAAATTTGAATCCAAATCCCAAAGTTAAACCACCAAATGCTCCATTCGAAGTTGTTGGGGAAACAACTGCAGAAAAGAACATAAAGATTACCTATTACACCTTAATTTAAAAACACTGAGTAATTTATATAGGGTCTTTTTCATCTGAAGTGTCCTTTACAAACTTTTGGCTAAACTCCAAAAACCTGTGGCTAATCCATTTATAACAAATGTTCAGAAAAGGCAAATCTATGGAGACATAAAATAGATTAGTTATCTGGGGCTGAGAGACCTTATTTGGATGATAGAAATGTTCTAAAACTGGATTACAGTTTTAGTGGTAGTTACACAATTCAGTAATCTTATTAAAATCACTGATTTGCATGCTTAAAATAGGTTAATTTTATATGTAAGTTTTACCTCATTAAAGTTAATTTTACAAACACTATGGTAGAGCTTTCTTTTCATTTTGTAGGCAAGGACATCAAAGACAGGAATGAAAACAAGCCTGTCAAAGGTCAGAGGGCAAGTCTCTGATTGAAAATCGAATTCATGCAACAACTATAAGTTCTAACCTCAGACATGGTCTTATTCACAAAATCTATCGTAGTGGAGAAGGATATTGCTTACAGATATCAAAAGGCTTCCAGAATCCCAGTCATGTCTCAAAAGTGGAAGTCTACTTGGTAGAAAATACAACTCAGGTAGTAACCAGCAATTTTAACTAATGTTTACCTATGCCAACTTCACAAGAGGATAGGGATGGCAGACCACTATTTCTCACCCTGAAGTAGGCATGAGCATTTCCTGGCAAGTTTTATTCCTAGGAATGGCGACAATCTTGCTATAACAGGGCTGCGGGGGAGAGGGGTGGGGGATGGAGGGCATATTACAGCTAGGGTTACAATAACAAAGTCTAATGATAAATGTCATGGCACTGTGAATATATCTTGCAAGCAGAGTCAGTTTATATGGACCTGTAAAAAAAGAATTACTCAACATTTGTTGTTACTGTACTAATGGAAGATACATAGCAAAGAAGTTGGGGTTACAAGATAATTAATATCCCACTTCTCAGCTCTACACATCCAGATGTTCCTCTTCAAGGAGAGAAGCCACAAGACATCACACGGTGTCAATTAAAACCGCAAACTGGTCCTTTTGTCATCTATCTCTTCTGATAGGTAAAGCATAAGGACCACAAAACTGGTCTATCTGCAAGAATACATTATAGCAAAGCTCCAACATTCATTTCCCATTTTATCTTATTCACATGGATAATAAGACTTCTCTTTCAGACATACTTGGCAAAACTCCCACTCTTACTATTCCCATTAGCTTCAAGAAGTTGTTTCAAAACATTACAATGTTAATGAATTATATGCTTAAAATTATCACTTTAAGCTGGAATAATCATGTTAACATAAAATTCACAGCTAAAGCCATGACAATTGGGTTCTTAAGCAAAGCTACTATTGATATCAGCAGTTACAGATGGGTTCAAGCATAATGATAATTTATGAGATGCAAGAGATCCATAGCTTATATTGGCAAATTAAGCGAAGTTGCCTGATGCGAAATACCAGGCTTTTCTCTGCAACCAGTAACTTACATGAGAACCCAGAAGCAACAGTGGAGGTAGAAGCATCTGACACTGAAGTAAACAGCATGGTGCTTGAACGAGCAGTGGCGTCAGCAGTCGATGCTGAAGCCGAACCTAAAAATCAAAGTCATGAGCAGAAAAATATGTCACTGAGCAATTTTTAAAAAGCAAAACACCATTATAACAAGGTTCATTTATATGGAGAAACTGAAACAGAGCAAGGAAAATCAGATACTCTGAAATCTAATAAAATAAAACACAATAACAGCCTGATTAAAAAAAATAGTTTATTAGTAATACTGAGTACAGCCAGTCTTCTAGCACCATCATAACAAAGAAATTCCACTTTATGGAAGAGGGGGATCCTCCTCCAGAGCTGCAACATAAGAAGTCCTACGGACCTATATTCCCCAGTGAAACAACCATAACTGGTAAAAAAGAAAAAAAAATAATAATAAAATGTTGAAATCTCGGGAAATTGTCCTACAGGTATACAGCAAATAAAGAACATTTACTCAAGAAAATCTGCTAAGACTCAGTAATACCAGTGAAAGTCTGGCATATGACCCACAATCCACTTCTTCTCCATCCCCATCCTCACCCTGAAGGAAGCCACACTCCAGGCAGGAGCTGCCAATAAGACTGGCCCAGGCTCCCAAACAAGAGACAAAGCATTTCATTGGGGAGGGCAAGCAGCCAACATATCACCTCCAATGCAGATTTAATGGGTTGAAGCAGATTTAATGGGCTGAAATTCCTGGCAAGTACAGCCAAGAGTTGAGGGACTCCCTTCCTTAGGTCAGCCCTCATTCATAGGGCAGAGGCTCTACACCAGGCACATCAAGTTGAGAATATTGGAGCCCCATCACCCTTACCCTGACTGCCTTTCCCCAGCTCACTTATAGGGCTGAGCTTCCACACCTGAAGAGATAAGCAAGATCAGAGGAAACTGTCACTGCACAGCACCCAAAGCAATGTTTCAAAGATTCTGGCCAAGGGTAAAGGCGGCCCATAAAAAGAGAGTTCCCAAGCTATCCCCAAAAGAATTGACTTTATTTGAAAAAGAATGTGAGGAAATTCAAGCCAAAAGATTCTCTCTCTCAAAAAAAAAAAATTTAATTAAGAGGAAGCAAGTACCTTCAGGAGACCAAGATTTAGGCTGTAGACTAGTTAGTTTACCAGAGGTAACTAGGGAAAGAGAAGGTTGAAGAGGCCTCCTCCTGAGATCAGAAGAATTAATACTCATACATGCTACACCTTGGATGAATCTTGAAAATAGTAACCTAAGTGAAAGGAGCCAGACACAAAAGGCCACATAATGTATGATTCCATTTATATGAAATGTCCAGAATAGGCAAATCCATAGAGAGAAAGTAGACTAGTGGATGCCAAGAGCTAGGAGGAGGGGGTAATAAGGTCTGACTGCTAATGGGTACCCGGTTTGTTTGGGGGGTGATGAAAATATTCTGGAATTACATAGTGGTAATGGTTGCACACTCAATGAATATATTTTAGAAACGTTGAATTGAATACTTTAAAAGGGTGCATTTTAAGATATGTGAATTATACTTCAATTATGCTATAAAAAAAGGGTCCTCTCAATAGAAGCAGAAAAAGCATTTGAGAAAATCGAACACAGCTTCATGATGCAAGGTTCAACAAACTAGGAAGAGAAGGGAATTTCTTTAACATGATAAAGAGCATTCATGAAAAACCCACAGCTAATATCATATTTAATGGTGAAAGACTGCATACTTTCCCACTATCATGAAGAACAAACTAAGGATGTCTGCTCTTACCAACAATACATTGGAAGTTCTAGCCAGGACAATTAGGCAAGAAAACAAAATAAATGGCATCCAGATAAAAAAAAAAAGAAATAGACCTATATCTATTTACAGGTAACATGATCATGATTACAGAAAATTCTAAAGGAGCCACAAACAAAATCTATTAGAACAATAAACAAGTTCAGCAAATCTGCAGGAATCAAGATCAACATAGAAAAATGAATTACAGGGGCGCCTGGGTGGCGCAGTCGGTTAAGCGTCCGACTTCAGCCAGGTCACGATCTCGCGGTCCGTGAGTTCGAGCCCCGCGTCAGGCTCTGGGCTGATGGCTCGGAGCCTGGAGCCTGTTTCCGATTCTGTGTCTCCCTCTCTCTCTGCCCCTCCCCCGTTCATGCTCTGTCTCTCTCTGTCCCAAAAATAAATAAATAAAAAAAAACGTTGAAAAAAAAATTTTTTTTTAAAAAAAGAAAAATGAATTACAGGGGCACCTGGGTGGTTCAGTCGGTTAAGCATCTGACTTTGGCTCAGGTCATGATCTCATGGCTCATGAGTTCAAGCCCCATGTCAGGCTCTATGTTGCAGACAGCTCAGAGCCTGCAGCCTGTTTCAGATTCAGTGTCTCCCTTCTCTCTCTGCCCTCCCCCACTAACACTGTCTCTCTCTCTCAAAAATAAACATTAAAAAAATTTTAAAAAAGAAAAATGAATTCCAATTCTATATACTAGCAATGAACAATCCACAAATGAAATTAAGAATGCAATTCCACTTATAATCACTCAAAAAATACTTAGGAACATATCTAACAAAAGAAGTACAAGACTTATACCCAGGAAAAGATAAAACATCATTGTAAGAAATTAAAGACATCCTAAATAAATGGAAAGATCTCAGGTTTGTGGATCAGAAGATTTAGTATTGTTAAGATGATGTAGTAGACAGAAAAATGGTCCCCAACCATAGCCACATCCTAATACCCAGGGCCTACAGACATATTACCTTACATGACAAAAAGGTCTTTATAGACGTGATTAAGGTTTAGTACCTTAAGATAGGGAGATTATCCTGGATTATCCAGGTAAGCAAAATCTAATGACATAAATCCTTAAAAATAGAGATTATTTCCAGGCTGTGGGCAGTGGGAGATGTGACTACAAAAGAATGGTCAGAAAGATGCAAAGTTGCTGATCCAAATGGCCATCTAACACATGAAAACAAATTCACTGTCATTAGTCATTGGGGTATTGAAAATCAAAACCACAATGAGATTCCACTTCAAATGGACTAAAATGGCTATAAATCAAAAAGTCAGATAAAATCAAGTGTCGGTGAGGATGACGAGAAATTGGAAACCTTATACAATGCTGGTGGGGATGTAAAATGGTACAGCCACTCTGGAAAGCTGCCTCACACTTCTTCAATGTGTTAAGCATAGACTTACCATATGACCCAGTAATTCCATTCCTAGGTATCTACACAAAAGAAATGAAAACATATATCCACACAAAAACACATGTATGTGAATGTTCATAGCAGCATTTTTCATAATTGGCAAAATGTGGAAACAACACAAATGAACATCAACTGACGAATGGATGAATAAAATATGGTACATCCATACAATGGAATTTTATTTGGCCATAAAAAGGAAAAGGAGCACTGATATATGCTAAAACATGGATGAGCCCTTAAAAATTTATGCTGAGTAAAAGAAGCTAATCACAAAAGATCACATATTTTATGATTCCTTTTGTATGAAATGTCCAGAATAGGGGAATCTAGAGCCAGAAAGCAGATTAGTGGTTGTCAGGGACTGGCAGAAGGGAGGAATGGATAGTGTCTGCTCATGGGTATATAGTTTCTTTAAAGGGTGATGAAAATATTCTAAAACTGTGGTAATGACTGCACCACGCAGTAAATATACGAAAAAGTAATCAATTGTACATTTTAAATGGGTAAATTACACAGCATGTGAATTACATAATAATAAAACTGTGAAAATAATAAAAAAGAAGTCTGGGATAGTTTCAGAAAACAGATTACCTGCCACTTGCTTTAAAATTTCAAATAAAAAATAAATAAAATAAAATTTCAGATAAAAAAGTATATAAAAAATAAAGCTAGGGCGCCTGGTGGCTCAGTCGGTTAAGTGGCCGACTTCAGCTCAGGTCATGATCTTGCGGTCTGTGAGTTCGAGCCCTGCATCGATTGGGCTCTGTGCTGGCAGGCAGCTCAGAGCCTGGAGCCTGCTTCTCTCTCTCTGCCCCTCCCCTGCTTGCTCTCTGTCTCTCTCTCTCTCAAATATAATAAACATTAAAAAAATTAAGAAAAAATAAAGCTAAAGAAATTAAGTACATAAAGACACAAATGAAATTCACTGGTTAACCAAAAACAAAGTTTATCTTTTTCATCCTCATTCTAGATCATTGTACATGGCACATGGTAGTAAGTGCTCAATTAAAGCTTCTGCTGAACTGAACTCACTTTTTCCAGATTCCAATATACAATTACACACATTCTATTTCCTCTTCAAAAGGAGAAAGTACTCAATAAGTAACTGTACTTGAGTCTGTTGTTGCCTACATCCAACTGTTGAGCAACTCGTGGCAATATATAGCATAAGATCCTGCTATCCAAAAGATCTAGCGCCTTTGAGGGTGAAGAGGACAGGGAGATGCTGGGGAGGAATTGGGAACATTACCACATACCTTTGACTATTTAAAATGTGTACTGTGGAAAATCCCCATGTTTCATTTAGAAGAAGCACGCATATAGTATACTTTTAAAGAGATGATCAATTTTACAGCAAAGGTGTTTTAATATTTATAATTCATTACCGACAGGTGAGGCTAAATTTTTATTATGAGCTTAATGGCTACTTTAATTTCCTCATTTGAAATTGCCCATTCATGTCATCTACTCATTTTCTCATTAAGACTATTGTCTTATTGACATCCGGATGGCCAACAGGCACATGAAAAGATGTTCAACGTCGCTCCTCATCAGGGAAATACAAATCAAAACCACACTCAGATATCACCTCACGCCAGTCAGAGTGGCCAAAATGAAGAAATCAGGAGACTATAGATGCTGGAGAGGATGTGGAGAGACGGGAACCCTCTTGCACTGTTGGTGGGAATGCAAATTGGTGCAGCCGCTCTGGAAAGCAGTGTGGAGGTTCCTCAGAAAATTAAAAATAGACCTACCCTATGACCCAGCAATAGCACTGCTAGGAATTTATCCAAGGGATACAGGAGTACTGATGCATAGGGGCACTTGTACCCCAATGTTTATAGCAGCACTCTCAACAATCGCCAAATTATGGAAAGAGCCTAAATGTCCATCAACTGATGAATGGATAAAGAAATTGTGGTTTATATACACAATGGAATACTACGTGGCAATGAGAAAGAATGAAATATGGCCTTTTGTAGCAACGTGGATGGAACTGGAGAGTGTGATGCTAAGTGAAATAAGCCATACAGAGAAAGACAGATACCATATGGTTTCACTCTTATGTGGATCCTGAGAAACGTAACAGAAACCCATGGGGGAGGGGAAGGGAAAAAAAAAAAAAAAAGAGGTTAGAGTGGGAGAGAGCCAAAGCATAAGAGACTGTTAAAAACTGAGAACAAACTGAGGGTTGATGGGGGGTGGGAGGGAGGGCAGGGTGGGTGATGGGTATTGAGGAGGGCACCTTTTGGGATGAGCACTGGGTGTTGTATGGAAACCAATTTGACAGTAAATTTCATATATTAAAAAATAAATAAAAAAAATAAATAAAAAAAAAATAAAATAAAAAATAAAAAATAAAATTGCTGAATTAAATAAAAAATATAAATAATAAATAAAAATAAAATAAATAAATAAATAAATAAATAAATAAAATATTCATGAGTTGAAAAAAAAAAAAAAGACTATTGTCTTATTATTGAAGTGTGTATCAAGGCTATTTAGTCAAGTGTTGCAAAAATTTCCCAGCCCCAGTTTGTCATTTGTTTCTTGATTTTGTTTTTGTTTTTTATGTATTCAAATATTTCCATCATGTTTTTTCCTTTATGGTTTATATCTCCATATTATGTTTCAAAAGGCTTTCCCTCTTAAACATATAAAAAGTGTTCAACCTCATTTTTATTTTTTCAATGTTTATTTTTGAGAGAGAGAGAGAGAGAGAGAGGCAGAGCATGAGCAGGGGAGGAGCAGAGAGAGAGGGAGACACAGAATCTGAAACAGGCTCCAGGCTCTGAGCTGTTATCACAGAGCCCGACGCCGGGCTTGAAGGAACTCACAAACCGTGAGATCATGACCCGAGCCGAAGCTGGATGCTCAACTGACTGAGCCACCCAGGTGCCCCATCAACCTCATTTTTAGGAGAAAATCACAAATTATAACTATTGAGAACAATTTCACCAGACAGATGGGAAGAAATTAAAAAAAAAAATACCTAGTAATACACTCTGTTAAGGACACTGTGGACAAACAAGCAGCCTCTGAGGTTCCTAATGGGGGTGTAAATCGGTATAACCCCTATGGAAAACAATTGGCCAATTTTTTTGTGTTTTTGTTTTTTTAATTTTTTTTAAATGTTTATTTATTTTTGAGAGACACAGAGAGACAGAGTGCAAGCAAGGGAGGGGCAGAGAGAGAGAGAAACATAGAACCCGAAGCAGGCTCAAGGCTGTGAGCTGTCAGCACAGAGCCCCACGTGGGGCTCGAACTCACAAACCATGAGATCATGACCCAAGCCAAAGTTGGATGCCTAACCAACTGAGCCACCCAGGCGCCCCAACAAGTGGCCAATGTTTTGAAAATTCCAAATGAATCTATCTTTTGAACCAATAATACTTCTCAAAATTTATCTGCAAAGATGTACTTGCACACCTGTAAAATGACATGTAAAGTGATAGCCATTTCATCCACTGTATTAGCAAATGAAGAAACAACCTATATGCCCATCAGCAAGGGACTAAATAAATTATAGCACATCTAGACCATGGAATTCTATGATGCTACAAAAAATACTGAGAGAGGAGCACCCTCAGTCAGTTAAGCATCTGCTTCTTGGTTTAGGCTCAGGTCCTGATCTCATGGTTTGTGAGTTTGAGCCCCACGTCAGGCTCTGTACTGACAGCACAGAATCTGCTTGCGATTCTCTCTCTCTCTCTCTCTCTCTCTCTCTCTCTCTCTCTCTCTGCCCCTCCCCAACGTGTGCATGTGCATTCTCTCTCTCTCAAAATAAATAAATAAAACTTAAAAAAAAATACTGAGGGAGCTATCCATATACTGATTGATGTGAAAAGATCCCCAAAATGTTTAAAGTAAGTGTATAAAGTTTGTAAGTTTAAAAAGGAAGGCATAGAACACTGTGTATGCTATCATTTATGTAGAAAAAATAAAGGTAGAGGGCTAAGAATATATTTGTTTATTTGCTAGCAAATCCATGAATAAATTCTGAAAGGATATATACAATTACAGTGGTCAGCTGAATCCAGGGAGTAGAGGAGGTGGGGGTAATACAGGGTAGATGGGCGACTATTTATAGTCTTCTTTTTGAACCATTTGCCTGAACATAGTACATATTTTTAAATTATACATAAATAAAAGTCCTTTCCCCAACCCAAGAAATACTGTTTACATATGAAGGGGCGGGCCTACGCCGGCCGACTCCATCTTGTTCTGTGTCCTCCACCTTGAGTGACTATGTCCCCGACATGGCCCCCTTTCCGGGAAAATCGCAGAAACCTCAGACCATGCCTCCTCCTCCCCTTGAGTAACCTCCCGCTCACCCGTTCAAACTTCCTGATCAAAACACGCCCAGCGACATGCGTAACAGGACTCCGACCCTTCCCCAGCCAATCAGCTGAGGCCACAGCCATTACCAACTGCCCCTAGACCCCTATAAAACCTTTGTGCTTTTGAAACTCGCTCTCTCTCCCTGGTATCTCACCGCTGCCTCGGTACAGGTAGGGGATTGAGCTCGAGCTAGCTCGAATAAAGGCTCTTTTGCTTTTGCATCGGACTCGGCTCCCTGGTGGTCTTTGGGGATCACGAATTCTGGGCATAACACATATTGTCATATTTATATCTGTGTTTTTTTAAATGTTTATGACTTCATTTTCTACCTTTAATTCACCTAGTATTTCTTTTGGTTGATCTTGTTAAAAAAAAAAAACCAACAACAAAATTCAACAGAGTAAATCTGAAGATCTAGCTGACTTTATTAAATGATTCATGAATCGGGCAGTATCTCATCTAGCTCGTGGGAATTATACAAAATAATTTTTTTGTTTTTTATACCAAGAAGGATGTGTCAAGAAAGTTATAAGCAAAAGAAAAGAAAGAATTGTTTCAGGCAGGATCACCTTCTTTTAGGGGGAAGAGCAGGGGATCTTATTATGCAGATGACCTCATCTTCTTTTGGGGGATGTAGAGGGCCCAAGTGACAGATAACCTCATCAGTGCTTATCAGAAAATTCCTGGGGCGCCTGGGTGGCGCAGTCGGTTAAGCGTCCGACTTCAGCCAGGTCACGATCTCACGGTCCGTGAGTTCCAGCCCCGCGTCAGGCTCTGGGCTGATGGCTCAGAGCCTGGAGCCTGTTTCCGATTCTGTGTCTCCCTCTCTCTCTGTCCCTCCCCCGTTCATGCTCTGTCTCTCTCTGTCCCAAAAATAAATAAAAACGTGGAAAAAAAAAAAAAGAAAAAAAAAGAAAATTCCTGACTGACCAGTTAAGACTTAATATTTCTGGGGGAGGTTGAAACAGCAGTTAGATTAGGTATTAAGCCCTGGCTTATTGATTTGGGGTCTTAACCTAAGTGACACCATTTTGGACCTGTGGTTTTCTTTTCAACAATCTTTTTAGGCAAAAAATCCCCCAAATCACCTGGCTAGTCAGGTACTGCAATTCATTTACTCACTACCCCATCCTCTCTCCCCACAGATTTGAAAATGTCATCTTCATAGACCCAGATTTATTTCTATACTTTAAAATTTTTCACTAATTTTTCTATCACTGTTCCACAAGAAAATTTCAATTATAGCACTAGAAGTCATGTGCTTTTATATTACACAATGTTTTAAATTTACAGGAAGAGAATAAACTTAACATACATTTTCATGTATTTTCCTACAAGTACTCCCCATCATTACTTTTCCTTAAAAAACAAAAGACTTGACTAGTCTCATGCATTTATTCCCCCATTTAAACTTTAGACTCTAGTCAAGTCCCTCTTTTCCTTTCCCTCCCTCCAAATTTCTATTTAAAAAAAGCCCAATTTGGGAGTCATTTGTCCCCCACCACAGGAAACCACAACATCATTATAGTTTCAACCTATTCCAGAAAGGTGACCTTTTAAAAATCAATCTGAAATTTCCTGATCAGTACTAGGGAGGTAATCTGCATGATAAAAAACAAACAAACAAACAAAAAAACCCTGCTGTTCCCTTGCAGCCCCCTTGCAGCCGAAAGACACGCAGCCAGAAACAATCCTCTCTTTTCTTTTGCTAATAACTTCTTGCCCCACCCTCCTTCCCATAAAAACCTTCCATTTTGTAGAATTTCGTGAAAAATCTCTCTACTTGCTAGATGGGATGTTGCCCAATTCATGAATCGCTTAAAATGCCAATTACCTCTTCAAATTTTACTCGGTTGAGTTTTGTTTTTTAACAATTCCCATTGTGGTTTTATAAGAATTACATTAAATGTGTAGGTTAATTTGGAGATACATGACATTTTTATATATCGAGTCTGTGCATTCAGTGGGTCTCTTCACTTATTCATGTCTTCTATTATATTCCTCAGTAGAATTTTGGAGTTATCTTCAAATAGGTCATGCACATTTCAAATGTTTATTGCTGGGCATTTTGAATTTTTGGTTGAAATTGTTAATGGGACCTTTTCCCATTATATGTATTTACCAACTACTATTGCTTAAACATGGGAACACTATTGAGTTTTGTATTTACACCTGGCCATATTACTGAAACTTCTTCACTAGTACTAATTTAAATTGCACTTGATATATGCCAATATTTTAAAATCCTAATCTTTTGTCTCAGGTACTGGCATAATTTCAGGGCCTGACCTTAAATCACATACCCAGAGGTAACTAAGGAAGAAAATACCGTCTAATATGATTTGCTTTTAAGTTATAGGAGTCCTACTCTTAAATAAAAAAGGATTTAAGAGACAGTCTTATTTTCCTAATCATAGAACTAGAGCAGGGTTTTTCAACGTGGCATCACTGACATTTGGGGCCAGGTAATTCTTCATTGTGGAAGACTAGCCCATGCTGAGATATAATAAGAAATGTACAGAGGTGCCTGGGTGGCTCTGTTGGTTGAGCGTCCAACTCTCGATTTCAGCTCAGGTCATGATCTTTTGGTTCAAGCCCTGCATCAGGCTCTGTGCTGACAGCGCTGAGCCTGCTTGGGATTCTCTCTCTCTTCCTCTCTCTGTGCTGCATCCCCCACCCCTACCCCCGCTCGCGTGCTCTCTCAAAATAAATTAAATAAACATTTTTTTTAATAAAATGTACATTTGGTCTGTGTCCCCTTTCCTGGACAGATCCTAAAACCCTTGTAATTTCCTAAGTGATAAAAGTGATAGAAACATCTTTCGTTATAATATTTGGTTTTTGTCCCCAGTTCATGAAATAGCTCCAGAAGTAATATAGGTGAAAGGACCCCCTGGTTATTTATTACCAAGCCTATACAACTACACTTGATTTACATTAATGAGGTGAACTTTATTTTATTTTTATTTTTTAATGTTTATTTATTTTTGAGAGAGACAAAGTGTGAGTGGGGGAGGAGCAGAAAGAGAGGGAGACACAGAATCGGAAGCAGGATCCAGGCTCTGAGTTGTCAGCACAGAGCCCGACTCTGGGCTGGGACCCAAGAACTCTGAGATCATGACCTGAGCTGAAGTCAGATGCTAAATCAACTGAACCACCCAGGTGCCCCTTAATAAGGTGAACTTTAAAGAGCCCTTAATGATGAGCAGCTGGTTAACAGAGAAACCAACCAACTGACTGCAGCTAGAACTTTTACCCCACCTTCTCACCTCCGGAAATGGGAGGGGCTGAAGATGGAGTTCAATCATCATTGGCTGATGATTGAATCAATCACGCCTACATAATAGAACTTCCATTGAAACCCTAAATGAAGGGGTATGGAGATATTCCAAGTTAGTGAAAACATGGAGGTTGCTAAAAGGGTGACAACACCTGGAGAAGACAAGGAAGATCTGGGCCGCGCCCCCATACCTTCCCCTATTTCCTATGTTGTATCATTTATAATAAACCAGTAACTGTAAGTAAAGTGTTTTCCAGTGTTCTGTGAGCTGTTCTAGCAAATTATCAACCCAAGGAGGGAGTCATGGGAATCTCCAACTTCTAGGCAGTAGGTCAGAAGTACACGTGACAACCTAGGACTCACAATTGGAATCTGAGGTAGTGGTCAGTTCCGTGGGACTGAGCCCTTGAAATATTTGATCTGTGATAACTCCAGGTAATGAGTATCATAAACTGAATGTAGGGAACACAGCTGGTGTCCAGAGAGTTGGAGAATTCGTTGGTGTGGGAAGAACACCCCCCCCCCCCCCGTATTTGGTGTCAGAAGTGTTGAGTGTAGGGGACACGAGATTTTCTTTTATGTGCACTGCAGGATATTTTGCAGTGTGACTCTGAATAAAGGAAACCTCATTTAAAATGGGGTTGGGAGGCCAGAAGAGGGAGCTCTCACACCATACCACTTGCAGCCCTTTGCAGGCCCAATAGGAAAAAGACTTTTACTAAGCCAGCAGAAGGAAGATCTTCTCCTTGCTTGGCAACAGCCCAGCCAATGAGAGACTGTCACAACACAGCCAAAGAAAAGCCACTACACTTCAAACACGCAATTTACTCCAGTGGACTTCTTGTTTACAACAGTCCCTCCCAACTCCCCCCTTTTCTCTAAAAGAGCTTTTTTCTCCTTTGTTCTCCAGACTTGCCTATGGTTTTGCTGTAGCCTGCTTGTCCCAAATTGCAATTCCTCCTCTATTCAAACAAATCCATTTTGCTAGCAAAATAACTGGCTCTTTTATTTTCAAGGTCAATCAAGGTCAAAAGCAGCATCCCTGGGCTCTACCCACTAGGTGCCAGTAGTACCTCCCCAGTCTCAACAACCAAAAATGTCTTCAGGCATTGCCAAATATCCCCTAGGAGAGGGGACAAGTCATCTCCAGCTGAGAACCACTGGACTAGAGGAAGGGTTCAATATAATTTTCTCCATCCAGTGCTATAAGGATACCCAAACCAGCCTTAATTCCTTGATATTTAAGAAACATAAGAAAATGCCAACTATTTTAACCAGTTGTTGGCCATAGAAAATAGCCAAGAATGTTTTCAACAGAATTGGGAAAGGTAGACTTATGCTACAAGATAGCGGGACCTGCTACAATAACTAAAATGGTGATATTAGAACAATAAAGGGCAAATCAATAGAACAGAATAGGAAGTCCAGAAGCAGAACTAATCATATATAATAATTTGCTGTATGTGGAAGTCCGCATCTCAAATCAATAGGAAAAGAATGGCTATTTAATGAAATATAATGGTTGAACTCACTAATCACTTAGAAAAAAAATAAGATTCCTAAAAATATAAACTGTAATAAAACTACAAAATTTAAGGATCTTGAGACGGAAAAGGCCTATTTGTCCAGAGAGAGGAACTCAGAAGAATAAGAGATGTGACAATATACAAATTAAATTCTTTGGGACTTCCTTTCCAGGAAAATGGGATGCAGGTCCTTTTCCTTACTCAAGTAAAAACCACTTATTCAACTAAATATTATATATAAAACAAACATAAGAAGACCCTAAAAAGTGGTGAGAAGGCAAACCAGAAAAGGATCCTGAGACCCAAGGAATGATATGATGGTGAGTTCCACAGGTTTTCTTTTTGCCTTGTATTTCCCAGGCTTGGAGTTGAATAGGCTAGCAGCCCAGAAATACCAATGGATATAGACCACTCCCCACTCCCCACATAAAAGCCCCAATAAAAGCCTGCTCTGTAGACGAAAGACAAGGAAAGGGGCAGACTAATAAGACAGAAATCTTTTAGACAATAACCACTCTAGTATAACCAAACGCCACATAAAAAACTGTGGCCCTACTTCCTACCTATCCTAGCAAACACTAAGTGAGGAGCCTAAACTTCTACCCACGTGAGACTGTAATGAGGTGTCCCAATAGCTGTGCCAGAACGGTATTAGAAAAGGTCAAGTAGGGAGCCAGGTTCTTCATCTCTGCCAGCAGTTTGTGAACCCTCTCCTCACAGTGACATGGCAGGATGTTCCACCATTGCCCACCAGTAATTAGGAGACCCCTGCCTTGGGCAGCAATGGAGACCAAAGGGAAAATGAAGTTTTACTCCCACCTTATGGTAACGAAGCAGCACCCCTCTATTCCCCTGTTAGAGCAATGTCAAATAAAACAAGCTAAAGCAAAGAAAAAGAAAAGCCTTAAATCAGATTCAATGTCTCATAACATAATATGAAAATGTCCAGGTTTCAATTAAACACCCATCCTACCAAGAATGAGGAAGGTCTCAAACTGAATGAAAAATGACATTAGCAAGATGACAGAAACGTTAGAATTAACGATCAAAGATTTGAAAGCATCCATGATAAAAATGCATCAACAAGAAATTATAAACACACTTGAAACATGAGAAAAAATAGCCTTACCTAAGAGAAAGAAAAGAAAAAGAAATGAAAGTAAAACCTCAACAAATAAATAGAAGATATAAAGAACTGAACGGAAAATTGAGAACTGAAAAAGACAATAACCAAAACGCAAACTTAAGTGGAAGGATTTGAGAGCAGACAGAGACAGGAACCAGTGAAATGGAGGCTAGGACGATAGAAGTCTACACCAAGACATATAAAATCACTACACTTCGGAAAACTAAAGACAAAAAAAAAAGTCTTTAAAGCAGCAAGAGAAAAACAGCATCTAATTTATAGGGGGAAACCTATTTAAATGATAGATTTCTCATCAGAAACCATGGAGGCAAGAGGGAAGTATAACTGTATTTTTCAAGTGCTGAAAGAAAAGAACTGCCAACCCAGAATCCAATCCTACAGCTAGTGAAAATATCCTCCAGGAATGAATAGGAAATGAAGATATTAAGAGGAAAACTCAAGAGAATTTGTTGCCAACAGACCACCTTAAATGAACAGCTACAGAAGTCCTCTAAACAGAAAGGAAATGACAACAGAAGGAATCTTGGAACTTCAGGAAGGAAGAAACAACAGAGCAAAAATATGGGCAAATACAATTGGGTTTTCCTGTTTGTTGTAAGTTTTAAAAATTATGTTTGATGGTTAATAATTATAACCCAGCCTGATGTGATTCTAAAAGTATGTAGATAGAATAATTTAAGACAATTATGTTACAAATAGGGGTGGGTTAAGGGACATACAGGGAGAAAGGTTTCTATACCTTGAACAGGTAAAATAACAGACTATTATACATATATATATACTACCTAGAGCAACCACTAAAAAATCTACAAAGAGGAACTCTCAAAAATACTATAGGGGCGCCTGGGTGGCTTGGTCGGTTAAGCGTCTGACTTCGGCTCAGGTCATGATCTCACGGTCCGTGAGTTCGAGACCCGTGTCGGGCTCTGTGCTGACAGCTCAGAGCCTGGAGTCTGCTTCAGATTCTGTGTCTCCCTCTCTCTCTGCCCCTCCCCTGTTCATGCTCTGTCTCTCTCTGTTTCAAAAATAAATAAAGGTTAAAAAAAAAATTAAAGGGGCGCCTGGGTGGCGCAGTCGGTTAAGCGTCCGACTTCAGCCAGGTCACGATCTCGCGGTCCGTGAGTTCGAGCCCCGCGTCAGGCTCTGGGCTGATGGCTCGGAGCCTGGAGCCTGTTTCCGATTCTGTGTCTCCCTCTCCCTCTGCCCCTCCCCCGTTCATGCTCTGTCTCTCTCTGTCCCAAAAATAAATAAAAAACGTTGAAAAAAAAAAATTAAAAAAAAAAAAAAAAAAAATTAAAAAAAATACTATAGTTGGGGCGCCTGGGTGGCTCAGTTAGTTCAGTGTCCCAATTCAGCTCAGGTCATGATCTCACGGTCCATGAGTTCGAGCCCCATGTCAGCCTCCGTGCTGACAGCTCAGAGCCTGGAGACTGCCTTGGATTTTGTGTCTCCCTCTCTCCACCACTCCCCTGCTCATGTTCGTTCTCTCTCTCTCTCTCAAAAATAAAATAAAACATTAAAAAAATACTTAAACCGAAATGGAATTCTACATGTTCAAGTAATCAATAGGAAGGCAGGAAACAGAAAACAGGAGAATGAAAAATACAAACAAAACAAAAAATAAAATGGCAGACCTAAGACCTAACATAGCAATAATTATGGAAAATGTAAACGGTCTAAATAAGCTGATTAAAAGTGAGACTGACAGAGGGTATTAAAAAACCATGACCGACCTGTATGTTGTCTATAAGAAGCTCACTTCAAAAATAATGATAGAGGCAGGTTGAGAATAAAAAGATGGAAAAAAGATACTATACAACAATAAGTAGAAATGTATATATTATTATCCGATAAAGTAGACTTCAGAGGAAAAAAATTACCAGAAGGGCATAATTACATAATGATGTTACATAAAGAGCCAATCCCCCAATAAGTCTTAGCAATAGTATATATATGTACTAACAACAGAGCTTCAAAATATGTGAATCAAAAACTGATAAAAGTGAAAGAAGAAATAAATCCACTATTCCAGTTAAAGACACACCCCTCTCTTACCAATTGATAGAACAACTAGACATAAAATCAGCAAGGATACAGAACTCATCAAAACCATTAACCATCAAAATCCAATTGTCCTTTATAGAACACTTCGCCCAACAAAACAGAATACACGTTCTTTTCAAGTGCCCCTGGAACATCTACCAAGATAGATTTTGTACGGGGCCATAAAACAAACTTCAACTAATTCAAAATAATAAAAATGATACAGTATATTCTCCAACTACAATGGAAAGGGACCAGAAATCAAAAACAGAAAAACAACAGGAAAATGTCCAAACATTTGTAAACTAAACACATACTGAAATAACTCATGGGCCAAAGAGGAAGTCTCAACAAAAATAAGAATTACACCGAAGTAAATGAAAATGAAAATACACCCTACCAAAATTCGTAGGATGTAGTTAAAGTAGTGCTATCAGGGAAATTTATAGCAGTAAATGTACACATTAGAAAAGAAGATGTACGGCATGGTGACTGTAGTTAATACTGTATTGTATATTTGAAAGTTGCTAAGAGAGTAAATCTTTAAAGTTCTCATCACAAGAAAAAAAATTATAACTGTGTATGGTGATGGATGTTAATTTGATTAGACTTATTGTGGTGATCATTTCACGATATATACAAATAGCGAATCATTATATTGTATACCTGAAACTAATATGTCAATATTTCAAATTTTAAAAATTGAAATCGGAAGAAAAGTTTCTAATCAGTCATCCATGTTCCCACCTGAAAACCTACTAAAAGAGCAAAATAAACCCAAAGCAAACAGAAGAAAATAATAAAGAGCAAAAATCAATGAAATAGAAAACAAAAATAGAAAAAAAAATCAATGACACAGAGTTGATTCCTGAAACATCAATAAAATTAACAAACCTCTACTAAGATTAAAAAAAAAGGGGCACCTGGGTACTTCAGTCGATTAAGCATCTGACTCTTGATTTCAGCTCAGGTCATGATCTCACAGTTTTTGAGTTTGAATCCTGCATCAGGCTCCGCATTGACAGCTTGGGGCCTGCCTGGGATTCTCTCTCTCTGTTCCTCCCCCTGTTTGTGCTCTCTCTCTCAAAATAAATAAATAACCTTTTTTTAAAAAGAGATTGAAAATGAAAACAGAGAAGATACAAATTACCAATAGCAGTAGTGAAACAGCTTATCATGACACACCATGTGGACATCAAAAGAATAATACTATACCCACAAATTTGATAATTTCAAAGAAATGGACCAACTGAAAACACACAAACTACCACAAATCACTAACAAGAAATAGATAATTTGGAATTCATAATTTTAAAACTCCTAAAAAACAAATCTCCAGGTCCAGAAGGATTCACTGGAGAATTCTACCAAATATTTAAAGAAGAATTTCTTTCAGAAAACAAAACAGGAGAAACACTTCCTGACCTAATTTATAAAGCCAGTATCATACCCTGACCAAAACCAGACGATACGAAAAAAGAAAACTGCACACCACGTTCTCTTATGAATATGAACGAATCGAAAAAAATCAAACAAAATATAAACAAATAGAATTCAGCAATATATGAAAGGATTATAGACCACGACCAAGTGGGATTTATCCCAAGGATGCAAAGTTGGTATAATACTTGAAAAATCAATGTGATCCACATGACCGTATCAACTAATGAAGAAAAAGCATTTACAAAATTCAATACCCAATTATGGTAAAAGTCTCAAAAAAATAGGAATAGATGGGAACATCTTCAACTTGAGGAAGGGCATCTACCAAAAACTACAGCTAACACCATACTTAATGAGAAACTAGATGTTTCTCCCTAAGATTGGGAAAAAGAAAGGATGCTTGCTCTCATCACTCTTATCCAATGTAATATTAGAACTTCTAGCTACTACACTAAAGCAAGAGGAAAAAACCTAGATAGGAAAGGAAGAAATGAAACTGTCCCTATTTTCAGATAACATGACTGTCTTGTCTATGTAGAAAATCCTAAGAAATCTACAAAAAAACTTCCTAGAATAAGTGAGTTCAGCAATGTCAGAGGATATAAGATAAACATACGAAATCAATTGTATTTCTACATACGAGCAATAAACAAGTCAATGTGAAATTAAAAATACAGTACCATTTACAATCACTTTAAAAAAGAGAAATACTCAGGTATAAATCTAGCAATGAGAAAAAAATGCCCGTTGGACAGCACTTCTGTCTTTTGTAAAACCCTATTATCCACTGACATTTCCCAAAGCCCTATGTAAAAAGGACCCATATAATACATTACTATTTTTGAATTTTTTTTTTATCAGACTATAAAAGACATGAACAGATTGGATATACATATGACAAATAAGCACAGGAAAAGATGTTCAACATCATTAGCCCTTAGGGAAATAGAAATTAAAACCATAATGTAATATCACTATTTGCAAAAAGAGCTAAAATAAAAAATAGTGATAATACCAAATGATAGTGAAGAGCAGAGAAACTGGATCACACATACTTGCTGAGGGGCATGTAAAATGGTATGGCCATTCTAGAAAACAGTTTGGCACTTTCTTATAAGACTGAATATACAACTACCATACGATCTAGCGATTGTACTTCTGGGCATTTAGCCAAGAGAAGTGAAGACTTATGTTCACACACACAAAAACCCTATACATAAATGTTCAGAGCAGCTTTACTCATTACAGCCAAAAAGCAGAAATAACAGATATCCATCCCTGGGCAAATAGTTACACAAACTGCTCTGTACGTCCATACCATGGAATACTATGCAGCAATAAAAATAACTGATACACACACCAATCTGGATGCATCTATGGGAAATTAAGCTGGGTGAAAAGAGCCATCCCTAAAATATCTCATTGTATGATTCCCCATTTATACAGAATTTTTGAAATGACAAAATTATAGCAACAGTTGCTTTGAAATGGCAAAATGAAGGATCCTTGTGATGACAGGACTAGTCCATACCTTGACTGTCAGTATCAACATCCTGGTTGTGATAATGTATGATAGCTATGCAAGATGTTACCACTAGGAGAAAATGGACAAAGGGTATGTGGAATCTCTATAACTCCTTACAACTGCATGAGAATCTACAATTATGGCAAAATAAAATGCTTAATTTAAAGAAATAAAATCTTTTAATATTTATAAAACACTAAGAAAAAAATGTAAACAAATTGGGAGAAATACTTCTTACACAAATATCAAAGGGTTAAGATACCACAACTACATTATCAACAAGAAAGATAAATACCATATTAGAAAACTGAGCAAAAGGTACAATGAATTTATTCACTCTCTCTCTCACACACACACACATAAATGCAATTACTCAATAAATAATTCAAAAAGAAGTCATCCTTGTTAGTAATTAAAGAAATGTAAATCAAGATAATGGTAATATTATTTCCACTGTTAAGCTACCAAATTAAAAAACAAACACACAAAAGGATAATAGCCAACATATGTAACACTGCAGAGAAATGCAGATTTTCATAAAAACAACAGTGAAACTACCTTTGAGTGCCTATTATATGTCAGAACCATATAAGAGCCATCCCTAAAATATCTAGGCATTCACCTATATGGACTTCTAGGCATTCTAGGCATTTCACCTATATGGACTTCTTGAATCCCCACAACACTATGAGGTAAGGGCTGAGCACTTATAGATGAGCAAACCAACCAGTGAGAAGTTAAAATAACTTGCCAAGGTCAAAGAACTAGTAATGAACAGAGCCAAAACTCAAAACTTATTTCATACATTTTGAAAATAACAGATATGTATTATTTCTAATACCAAAAATTCATTTGTATAAAATTAATGATGTCCCCCAAGGTAGTGACCAAATATTCTAGCACCATAATTATTTTAATGTTCCACTTCATCTCTTTATGTCCTACCATGCCATACCAAACAATCAAAATTGGTATTATCACTACTACAAATTATAGATAAGTTATATATTTCTATATATCTATAATTTAAAAAATATTTTTCCTTTTTGGTTGTTCCCAAAAAGCTCTGAAATTATTACTATAAATATCTAATTTAATAAAATGTGCTATAAAGTAAAATATATTAATATCTCAGTGTATTTCCCAAGTTCTCAAATATTTACATTTACAATAAAACCAAGTTTATATGGTTTATAAACCAGAACTCCTTATTAACTGTATTTTGGCTTAGCAAGACCCTAAATTCCTTCTCATTA
The DNA here is from genome assembly GCF_028018385.1 of Neofelis nebulosa. Taxonomy (NCBI): domain Eukaryota; kingdom Metazoa; phylum Chordata; class Mammalia; order Carnivora; family Felidae; genus Neofelis; species Neofelis nebulosa. Next base: position 87,641,056 of record NC_080800.1, read on the forward strand.
ATGTTCAATAAAGGTTAAATGTATTTTACTGAATCTTAATTATTTGGAAACTGGTAATCCACACAAAATATTTTACCATTCCCTAACCATGCCACAGAACTAACGTTGCATTATTATTTCAATATTCTCTAAACTTTTACGTCACTCCAAAAGCATTTTCTTTCCTGTTCTATTGTACCTCTTGATAAGTTTCATTTCAAAAGTTTTATTTTCAAAATGGAAAACAACATATCAACAGATTGCGAATAAGAATATACTTGCTAAACACAAACATTAAACAATTGATCACAACATTTCAGTATAATTCTCACTACTAAATGCAGATTTGTCTAGACTACTGGTTCCCAGAAGGTTGTAACATTTTCCAAAACAAACATCCCTTGGTTCTAAATCTAAAACTGCAACACCAGAAGGAGCAGTTTGGATTTAATTTCTATCACATTTATCAATACCACTAAACTCCAGCAAGAGAAGTGAGTCATATTTGGATTTGAACCAATCGAAAAAGAATCTCGGGGCGCCTGGCTGGCTCAGTCGGTTAAGCCTCTAACTTTGGGTCAGGTCATGATGTCACAGTTCATGGGTCCGAGCCCCAAATCAGGCTCTGTGCTGACATCTCAGAGCCTGGAGCCTGCTTCAAATTCTGTGTCTCCCTCTCTCTCTGCCCCTCCCCCACTCGTGCTTGGTCTCTCTCTCTCTCTCTCTCTCTCTCTCTCTCTCTCTCTCTCTCAAAAATAAATAAACATTAAAAAAAAGAATCTCAAAATCTATCTTTTTAAAAAAAATTTTATTTATTTTTGAGAGAGAGAGAATAAGCTGGGGAGGGGCAGAGAAAGAGGGAGAGAGAGAGGGAGAGAGAGAATCCCAAGCAGGCTCTGCGCTGTTAGCACAGAGCCCCATGTGGGGCTCGATCTCATGATCCATGACCTGAGCTGAAATCAAGAGTCAGACACTTAACCAACTGAGCCACCCAGGTGCCCCTGGAAATCAATCTTGAATACTGTGCTTCTCTGTTGGAGAGCGGAGTTCAAACCTTCCCTGCGGGCTCTCCACCAAGGCTGAAAGGAACAGTTGGTTGTGTAGCAACGGTTCTGCTAGGTGCTGAGCAGTAGGAGTGAGGGGTAATCCTGCAAATGCTATTGGTTGAGCTGCATTCTCCATTGCTGAGACAGTATTGAAACTGGCCCTCCCAGTCTGAGGTGTACTTTCTTTCCACTGAGGAACGAGAACCCTGTGGCAGTTGCAGACTGAGTAGCAGAGGTGGTAGCAGAGCCAAAATCAAAAGGCTGGATGCTGTCACCCAGTGTGAAGGGACACTGCTTGTTAAAGAATTAGTAAGAGTGCTGGTACCCAGCCCCAAAGCCCCTATAATCACTTGCAGGTTGTTGAAAGCAGGTGTTGCCCAGGTTTAATTTTGGTGCATTTACTCTAAACAGAAAAAGGAAAAAAAATCACATAATAATTCTCTGGCACATTAAATGGTAGCTAGATAACATAGCTCCTGTCAAATTAGGTTTTAAGTATGAACAGTTTACGAGATTTTGTTCTATACATTTTCATCTCACTACAGAAGGAAAGATAACCAAATATTACAAGTTATTACATAACTAACAGAATTGAGGAGAATTCTAGAGAGAATACTCCAGCTTTCATTGGACCACCACATGCTACTGAAAGAAATGGCTTGATCCATCTGGATTGACATAGAAAAGGCACTAAAAGAATGCTCCCTTTAAAATTTTGAAATGCAGGAGGAAAGAATGTATAACCAAGGTCATTACAATGATCAATAGATAAAGAGAGAGAGAGAGAGTTAATAAGCAAGTAGCCTAATTACAAGATGATGTATGTCCAAAACTCAGTGACTACCCCTCCTATGGCTCACATAAAATGAAGGGAAATCACAGATCAGAATTCAATGTGCCTTGTACCTTAAAATCTCAGATGGCTTCAATTTATAAGACTATCTTGGGAATGAGTGGCAGAATTCCAAATAGTTGACTTAGAAATGCCATACCATTTGTTTAGCCTTTCCATACTCTAAATGGAAAGTTTGTCTTTGAGAGATAATTGCCTGTGTAGCCACTAAAAGAATCAAACAGTATTGCTCTTACCCTACAGAAAACTCAGTTCCTTCTGGGGCAGAAGTTGATACAAATGGTATACCAAAGCTGAATCCTTTAGTCTGTGGAGCTGGAGCTGCGTTGCTGAATGAGAACAGGCCAGTAGAAGATGTCCTTATTTATAACTGTTTGGGATGGAGTCCCAAACTTAAACCCTCTTGGACCAGGTGTAGAGAAAGTAAACCCTGTAGCTGAAGTAGTGGCTATTATCTGCAGAGCCTAAGGTGAACATACCTATACAGGTACCGGTTCCTCCAGAATTAAATAAACCCACTTCTGACTCCAAACCCTATATGGGGGTAAGAGAGGAATGGAAGAAAACCAACTTCAGAGATCTCAATGAGACCTTCAAGTCAAGATGGTGGATAGAAGCCACACTGGAATCACTCTCACATACTCCAAACTCCTAGAAATATCAGTTAAAAGGTACTTCATAAAAACACTTTCAAAAGTACAAAGCAGACTTTTTGAAGAAAGAAGGCAATTTTTCAGGTGCCAGAAAGAGAAGGAATTCTTTTCTATAAGCAGAAGCTGAAGCTGCTTCATTAGCCCAAGGGGGAGACCTGAATGATATATGTGCCTTAACAGCTGGAAATATGCTGGATTATGGGTATGATCTGGGGCCACCAGGGTAAGGCTCCCCAATCAAAAGAGGCCTAATGAAGCTTCAATCTGGGAAAGAGATTTAAGGAAAAGGAAAAGGTGATGGAAACATGCAGAAACCCCAAGCAGGTAAAGAAGATATCCATAGATGGCTTAAATTCAATTCGCCTTTACGGAGTAGAAACTTCAAGCTAAAATGCTAACATAAAAACTGATTAGGAGTTCATGAAACCTTCAGGATCCAAGTAGGTTGCTCATGACCTCAGGAAAGAGGTGTCCCCACTTCCTAGGTCACATAGGGTCAGAAAAAGCCCCCAGAAAATTAACTCCTAGACAAGAATTATAAAACATCCAAGAAAGCAGTCTATAGACCTGAAAAAATGACAGAATTGTCATTCAAGGAATTAGAGATAATAAAGAAATATGAATGTCACATTAAAATATGTGTTTAATATGTTTAAAGAGCTCAAGAAAGAAATAATATCCATAAAACAAACAAGTAAATGTGAAAAAGAACCAAGGAGAATCTAAGAAATGGTTATCACTATTAGAAATTAAAAGGCTCCTCAAAGTATGGAAAGAGCCCAAATGTCCATCAATGGATGAATAAAGAAGATGTAGTATATAAATATATATTACTCAGCAATCAAAAAGAATGAAATCTTGCCATTTGCAACCACATGGATGGAACTAGAGGGTATTATGCTAAGCAAAATTAGTCAGAGAAAGACAAATATCATATGACTTCGTTCATATGAGGGCTTTAAGATACAAAACAGATGAACATAGGGAAGGCAAGCAAAAATAATATAAAAACAGGGAGGGGGACAAAAACATATGAGACTCTTAAATATGGAGAACAGAGGGTTACTGGAGGGGTTTGGGAGGGGGGATGGGATAAATGGTAAGGGGCATTAAGGAATCTACTCCTGAAATCATTATTGCACTATATGTTAACTAACTTGGATGTAAATTAAAAAATAAATTAAATAAAAATTTAAAAAAAATAATAAAAGAAATTAAAAGGCTCCAGAGATAAGACTAGACCCAATTGACAAGAAAAAAAAAAAATCAATGAACTGGAAAAGAGAACAGAAGATATCTGCTAGAATACAGGGAGGATAAAGTGATGGGAAAGAAGAGAGAAATTAGGAGATAAAACAAAAGAAAAGCTTCAATATATATCCAGAAGGAATATCAGAAGAAGAAAATAAAACAGCAGAGACAATACTCAAAGTTAATAAAGGAGTTTGCTAGAAATGAAGAACAATGTGAAAGGGCAGGCCTACGCCGGCGGACTCCATCTTGTTCTGTGTCCTTCACCTTGACCACACTTCCTCCCCTTGAGTAACCTCCCCCCCCCACCTGCCTAACAGGACTCGGACCCTTCCCCAGCCAATCGGCTGAGGCCACAGCCATTACCTCACCAACTGCCCCTAGGCCCCAATAAAACCTTTGTCCTTTTGAAACTCGCTCTCTCTCCCCGCTGAGTCGGTGCAGGTAGGGGATTGAGCTCGAGCTAGCTCAAATAAAGGCTCTTTTGCTTTTACATCCGACTCAGCTCCCTAGTGGTCTTTGGGGATCATGAATTCTGGGCATAACAAATGAGTCCTCAGATTAAAAATTGCAAGCAGGCAACCCCTCCCCACCACACACACACACACACACACACACACACACACACACACACACTATACAATATATTCAAACACTAGAACATTAAATACAGAGGGAAAAAAATCTGAACATTGCCAGAGAGAAAAAAACAGATTTATCTTGTAAGGAGTAACAACCAAGGTGACAGAAAGCTCTTCATTAGCAACAATAAACGCTAGAAGACGATAGAATATTTTTAAAGTGTTAAGGGAAAAATCATTGTGTACTTATAATTCTACCCAAGTCAAGATTTATAAAATGGGATGTGTCTAAAGATCAGTTTTTAAACAATAGCTCTGAAATGCAATTCTATGAAATCAGTTTCAAGAAATATTTCATCAAAGTTAAGAACCCCATTACTTTATGCACCAGTAAGAAAAAAAAGGCCAACCTGTCACAATTCCTTCTTATCACTTAAAGTTTTTTATACTTTTTGAAAGAGCTCTTTTCAATGTAGACAGATTTTAATCAAACACGCATATCTTAAGAAAAAACTATTCAGAATCCAATTTTCAACTCAAATTTTTTGATGTCTTCTGTGCCACCAGGAACACTGTTGATGCAGTATCAAAACCATGGTGATAGCAATGAGTTTTTTGGCCAACATTTATGATATTATCATATACCTTCACATGATAAATATATAATATATAACCATATATTATATGATATACAATAATATGCAACTATAATATAGTTTACAGTAACATAACACTTAAAACCTCAGGAGAGTGGTACCCTTGGGAATGTAAGAGTAAATACAGCAAAAGAACTCATTAAGAGAACTAAAAGCCATTTAGCTATATGCTTTCAAGTCAGCTTTGCAAATGTGTAGACTAGTGTCCTTTTGTCTCTCATTTCAGCATAATTAATAACTAGAGTCAGTTAACCATCTCCACCATTCTCTCCCCACAACCACTGGTTTCTAGGAGTTAAAGGAGATGCCCCGTTGTCTCAAGGTTTGCACCCAAGCCACCCGTTATGCAAATTTTGATCCTAGATATTCTGAAATTACATGTGCATACAGGAACAACTATGATATCACAACTGCCACATGGCCAAAGGGGATTATAAAACACCATCATCTGTTAAGTAAGACTCATTTCAATTTCAAAGATGTTAAACTATGAAAAATTGAACTTCTTACAATTGACGAAATATGGTTATCTTGAGTAGTATTAGTGTCATAGATATCTTGAGTAGTATTAGTGTCGTAGATATAAGTGAACATCTACCCACAGGTAATTCTGGAGAACAGTATTTGTCTGAATGTGTTGGTTATGACATGCTTATTTTTTGTAATGTTTATTTATTTATTTGTTTTGAAAAAGAGAGCATGCATGTGAGAGCAGGGGAAGGGCAGAGAGAAAGACAGAATCCCAAGCAGGCTCCATGCTCAGCACAGAGCCAGACACGGGGCTCAATCTCACAAACCATGAGATCATGACCTGAACTGAAATAGACACTCAACCAACTGAGCCACCCAGGTGCCCCTGACATGCTTATTCTTAAGTCATATACACATCTTAAAACTTTTTAAATGTAAGCCCCAAATGGTAATTTCAAGTGTAATTCAGTCCAAGAAGGCACAGAAAGAAAGGCTTATTAGAGTTTTTGCTGTACTCTTACATTCCCAAGGGTACCACTCTCCTGGGGTTTTAAGTGCTATGTTATAAACTATATTATAAAAATATATTACTGTTACACGATATATAGTTATATGTATTATATATTTATGATATGTAATTATATGATAATAAACATGTATGATAGGTAATTATATGATAATATTATAAATGTTGACAGAAAATTTCATTGCTTTCAAACCATGGTTTTGAGACTGTAATAGAAATTAACACTTTCAGATTCAGGTATTGTCATCAATGTCACACTGCAGGCCAAAGGAGTCTTTTGTGGTAGTTATCAAAAGGTGGAACGTTTTTTCCTATCCTCTTGTATTTGTGAGCTTTCTACTCTTTTGGAAGTAATTTAAGAATTTCCCTGTTAAATGTAGCATGTACCTTTGAATTTTTCCTAACTCAGAAATTTCAGAAACAAAACAAAGCAAAAATCACATTTAGACTAAAAATGCATTTTTTGTCACTAAGAATTTGGCATTAAAGATTCTCTCCCCTCCATCTCATTTAGATATTAAATCTTTCATATTCTTACACTTTTTCATTTTTCAATCTATTTTCCTTAACCATTTTCTGACAAAGGTGTTTTTTTTTTTTAAATTTTTTTTTTTTCAACATTTTTTTATTTATTTTTGGGACAGAGAGAGACAGAGCATGAACGGGGGAGGGGCAGAGAGAGAGGGAGACACAGAATCGGAAACAGGCTCCAGGCTCCGAGCCATCAGCCCAGAGCCTGACGCGGGGCTCGAACTCACGGACCGCGAGATCGTGACCTGGCTGAAGTCGGACGCTTAACCGACTGCGCCACCCAGGCGCCCCAGACAAAGGTGTTTAAAAAGTCTCCCCTATTGTTAGGGATTGTCAATTTCTCTTCATAATCCCATTGCTTTTTGTTCTACATATTTCAACACTACATTGTTATGGGCATAGGTTCATGGTTGATAGTCTCTTGGAGCCTTTTCTTCCTTTCATCACTGTGAAATGTCTATTACTAAATTGTCTTTAAAAATATTTTGTCTGCCATTAATGTTGCCTCACAATTTTTCTTTTGTTGGTATTTGCCTGGTGTGTATCTTGTTCCATACCTTTGTTTTCAACCTTTCTGAGACCTTTTAAGTATGGGTTTTATAAATAGCAAAGCTGAAAATTTTTAAATCCAATCTAAAAGTCTCTTACTGAGTGAGCTTAATTTATTTGCATTTATTGTAACTACTCACCTAGACTTATTTCTTCCATCTTATTTTGTTTTTTTTATTTGCTACGGTATACATATCTTTTATCTCTGTCCACATATTTAGATTGATGGAATTTTCTTTATTCCTTTTATTTTTCCCATGCTTGGAAGTTGCATATTCTATTATGCAACTTTTTATTCTATTCTTTTTATTCTATTTGTATGAGCTTCTTTTTTTAAATGTTTTTATTTATTTTTGAGACAGAGAGACAAACAGAGTGTGAGCTGGGGGGGAGGGGCGGGGAGCAAAGAGAGAGGGAGACACAGAATCTGAAGAAGGCTCCAGGCTCGGGGCTGTCAGCACAGAGCCCGACGTGAGGCTCGAACCCATGAACATCATGACCTGAGCCAAATTCAGACGCTTAACTGACTGAACCACCTAGGTGCCCCTGTATGGATTTCTTTTCTTGAATTCTTTCTTTTAACATACAGACTTAAATTCATGTTTCTTCTAAAACAGTCTGAAAGTAATCAGTGTTCCCAATCCTTTTTAACAAACAGGATCTTAGCTAGCACACTTCAGCTTCCCTATGTATATATCATTGCTTTATTAAAAAATGGAAAACAAGTCCGTACTCCCTATACGTGGCTTTAAGTGGGGATATCTGTCTCTGTCATTGATGAGTTCCTCAAGCCAAACTCTATTTCTCTTCATCCACACTGCCTGTTTATAGGAGCTGAAAGTTGACAAAACTACAGTTTATGTTGAGCCCAGCTTTTTTTTTTTTTTTAAATCCTGGATGTCTTAATGCAAGCACAATGTTCAAAGAAATACTGGATGGTAAAATATTTCTGCAAAAAAACCCATTAGGCCCAAAGAAATCATCAGAGCTCACTGAAAAGGTTCTTAGAAATGGGAAGACACTCCCTGCCTGGCAGTCCGATCTAAATAGGGCTTACTGATTTATGCAACAACTGGATAGAAAGAAAACTATGCAGTGAGTGTTGCTGCCCATTAGACTATGCTAGTTACTTAAATGCACTGGAACCTCAGTTTCCTCACCTCTACAATTCAGACAGTTCCACTAAATGAGTAACCAATTTTTTTATTTTAAAAAATGTTTTATTTATTTGTTTTTATGAGAGAGAGAGGGCAGGGGTGGGGCAGAGAGAGAGAGACATAGGCACAGAGAGAGAATCTCAAGCAGGTTCCACACTGTCAGCACGGAGCCTGATGCAGGGCTGTAACCCACAAACCTCATGATCCCAGCAGAAATCAAGAGTCGGACGCTTAACTGACTGAGCCCCCCAGGTGCCCCACCAAAATATTTTTTAACCAATAAGTTTATAAACGGCCCTCCAAATATATTACCTTGTCTGATTTAATTTAATGTAAAGTGCTATATAAAAGCTTTCCAATATATAATGCTGGGGTTCTCCTCACTGTCAGTGAGGGATCAGCAAATCAGAGATATCAGCACTCTTGGAGCTGGCCCTAAGACTGAACATAAATTGCATTTCAAATTAGAATTCAAAAATAATTACTACACATCTATATAATTTATCAGCATGAAAATTATCTTCTCTGTGTACTACCTATCATCATTTATTGATCCTAGGAGTGTTCTGGGTAATAGGAAAACCGAATGGAGATCAACAAATTATGGTAGGTCATTTCAGGACACATCTTTACCACTTAAGTTCTTGAGTCTCTTATGTAATATAAAGAGGCAAAGATAAAAGATAGCATTTATTGAATCTGAAACTCCTTATCTTCTCATTAACTACAACAAATCATAAAGAAACTTGATCTCCGTTGTATAGTTGAGGAAACCAAGGCTCTGAAAATACTAAATCACTTTCCCAAGGCCAAGCAACTAGTAAGTGAAGGAAACGGACACAATACTTCATTTTAATATTAGCATAAGGAACACAATATTAGAAAGAGAAGTCTGTATCTCAAATGGCAGAAACAAAATAAGTTCGAGGACCTATAATAAACCATTTCAGCATAAATGTTTAGAGGCTCTGTCTTATAAAGTATAAATGATTTGGGGGGATCACTCATGCTATTACTCCCTGATATTACTTTGAGAAATGACTGTCAAGTGGTGATGAGCACAGAAGCTCAGCCATGTAATTTGTTAAAAATGTTTCCTTTCTTCTTTGAAGCAAATAGACTATTCTCTCTTGCAGGCAACACTCCCCCTAAACTGCTTAGTTACCTGACAGCCATCAAGCTCCACTAATTCACTTCACCGTCTCAAGAACATCATGACTAAATTATATGGCATGATTAGTCATGTTATAACACCATCTTCATAAATAGCAACTTTTGATAATATATATGATTCTTTAATATATCATTAATTATCGGGATGCCTGGGTGGCTCAGTTGGTTAAGCATCCGACTTGGGCTCAGGGCTCAGGTCATGACCCCGTGTTCTGTGAGTTTGAGCTCCGCCTCAGCCTCTGTGCTGACAGCTCAGAGCCTGGAGCCTGCTTGGGATTCTGTGTCTCTCTCTGCCCCTCCCCCACTCATGCTCTCTCCCTCTCTCTCTCTAAAATAACCATTATATATATATTATTAATATCATAATATTATATATATATATATATATCATTAATTATCAAACTAAGGAGAGAGGCAGAAAATCAAAGGAAAAGTACAAATTCACTGAAGAAACCCCTTGTTCCACCAAGAGAGCCTTCCAGAAAGCAGAAAAATGTAAGCTTCAAAAGTAGGATCCTTATTTGCCACTGATAATTATGGATGCCAACTCTAGAGGTAGAAACTGGATTTTAATGCTTTATTTGAAGTGTTTGAGTCCCAGAAGAGAAATGGATAGGGAGAGGTGAAATTAGTCCAGCCATTTTTAAGGGAAATAGGAAGGGATCAATCTTGTAATGATGATCATTTTATTTTATGCCACAATAAATACGGAGCTACTGGAAATGGTACATTAGCTGGGAGTCCATATTAAACATCTTAAGCAGTATAACTTACCGATTATCTTTCACATTAACTTCTTTTCTCCTCCTTCATCCAATAACATATCAAAGCTATGATGTCAGAATCGTATTTTGAGAGCTTTTAGAAAGTTTTTTTAATCCCCAAATTAAGACCAATTTTCCAAATATTAAAAGTGTGACATTGTGGAGGCCTGCAATTTGCCAGCAAACAGGTTTCATTGTCAATAAATGCCTAGAGCAGTTACAAAATTGGAAAAGGGAGAACCAAGGGTGGGACCAAAGGGGAGGGTGGGCCAAAGGACTCAGAGAGGGAGAAACATGGAAGCCCTTAGAAGGACCCAAGAGTGAGCAGGGTGTGTGTGCGTGTGCAGTAGGGGGCCTCATGAGAGGGCAGACAGGGAGGGCAGAGACCCAAAGGGAAGGCATGGCTAATCGGAAACTGGGCAGAGGGACCAAGAAGGCCAGAGAGGGGTTGGGGGATTGGGAAATGGGGGAAGATCAGGGTTATGGGGAGGGGGGAAGAGAAAGAGAAGACAGTACTTGAGAGAAGTAGTCAAAGAAAGAAAGGAGGAATGGCATTCAAATACAAAAAAAAAAAAAGCCTCAAAGGCATACCCACTTTTAGAAGAACCCTCCCCAAAACATTGTAGAAGTATAGCAAAAAACAAACAAACAAATAACCCCCCAGAAACTTCTGAAGCACAGTGTGCATAGAAACCTTAAACATCCAACTCTTGATTTCCACTCAGGTCATGATCTCATGGTTCCAGAGATGGTGCCCCGCATCGTGGCTCTGCACTGCAGGTGCAGAGCCTGCTCAGGATTCTCTCTCCCTCTCTCTCTCTATTCCTCCCCCGCTAGCATGCACTCTCTCTCTCTCAAAAATAAACATGAAAAAAATTTTTGAAAATTAAATAAACATCTTACACAAGCATGCAAGTAACAGTAGTCATTCAAAAATCTCAAAAACCATCGTTTTGCAAAAAAAAAATAGATTTGGCTAATATAGTTTAAGTTTACTTTTAAAATAAATCTCACTTTTCCCAGTGCTTCACTCCACAAAAAAGGCAATCAAGTACATGCCTTTGAAAAATAAGCATAATTCTTATGTTTGTCATTTTTGACTGTGGTAAAATATGCATAATGTAAAATTTACCATTTTAACCATTTTAAGTATACAATTTGGTGGCATTAAGTATGTTCACAGTGTTGTTCAACTGTCACCACTATCCATTTACAAAACTCTTTCAGTGCCAAACTCTGTACTGGTACTGAACAATAACGCCATGTTCCCCACTCCCCTGGCCCCTGGTAACCTCTATTTTACTTTCTGTCTCTATGAATTTGCCAATTCTGGGAACTTCATATTACTTGAACCATACAGTATTTACATGATTAATATGAATATTTGTACACTTGAAACAACCTAAATGTCCAGCAACAATAGGGAAATGGAGATTTTTTAAAGTGGCACAGTTATAGGACAGAATACAGCAATAAAAGCTAACTTTATCTATATTTAGCAATTTGGAAAAATCTCAAAAACAATGGTGACCCAAAAATGTTGCGGAAGAGTTAAGTACAGCACACGACTTCTGTAAATGTTAAAGGACATACAAAATCATATTACAAATCATTTACGGCCATCCACATGTGAATGCATTTAAAAATATAGATTGGGAGGGGCGCCTGGGTGCCTCAGTCAGTTAAGCATCCAACTTCAGCTCAGGTCATGATCTCATGGTCCATGAGTTCCAGCCCTGTGTCGGCTCTGTGCTAACAGCTCAGAGTGTGAAGCCTGCTTCAGATTTTGTCTCCCTCTCTCTCTGCCCCTCCCCCACTCATGCTCTGTCTCTCTCTGTCTCTCAAAAATGAATATATGTTCAAAAATAAAAATAAAAAATAAATTAAAAATATAGATTGGGAAAATATACAACAACTTCAGAAGAACAATTATCTCTGGGATGGGAAGGAAAGGAGACTGGGAAGGGGTACAAAGAATTAGCTATAATGTTTTAGTTCTTTAAAAAACAATACCTAAAGAAAATATGGCAAAATGTTAACAACTGTCAAATCTTTCATAGGTACGTGGATGATGGTGTAGAATAGTCTCTGTGCTTTTTGTTCGAAATATTTTATCACTTCATAAAGAGGGACTAGTTAATGTTTTAGAATGACAGAAAATAAGACAATATGTGTTCTTTGAAAAGGGAGATGTGCTAATAAAGGCCAATTATTCTCCCAGTCAACTTAATTGGACCTTTTATAAAAAAGTTTTTAATTACAAATGAATACGCACTCATATAATCTTTGGAAAAGATATTCATAAAGAAAGCTAATCAGCATGAGTGTTATTATGGCACTTGAATCTGCTAGGATTCATGTATCTTTTAAAGTAAATCATTTTGAAAATGTCTATACTCATTACTTAAAAAATACACATCCCGCTCTAATTCATATGTACAATAGATATCATGGTTGATCACTGCTTCTCTAGCGACAAAAACCTACATGGGTAAATTCATACATCTAAAGTGGGGAGTGGCAAACTCTAGCATCTCAGGTCCAGATCCCTGGCCTTCCTGTTAAGATTCCCCTTGAGTTTCATGTAAGGTACAAGTTATATAAATGATTTCAAATAACCCAAATTTTACAGTGTTATTGATAGCATGAAATTACTGGAAATAATTTTCTGTTGTTGGGTTAGGCTGAATAAATTATAGCCATCTCACTCTATGGACCATTAGGATGCTATTACTAATAAAAATTTGAAAACTATCAACCACATAGAACAGATTCCCAGAATAATATTAAATAAAAGGAACAAAACTTATACAAGCAAGGATTAAAATTATTTAAAAATATGGGTGCATATGAATAAAATAGGAGGGGAACAAAATAGCAGTTATATTTTTGGTAGTAGATTTGAGGGAGATTTTTCACCTTTAATTTCTTTTAATGCTGGCTGAATAAATTACTTAACTAGTTAGTGTTTTAAAACAGTTGTTCTATATACTACAAGAGAAATATGCTAAACTAAATCCCTTTTTCATACCTATAACCCACAAAATCTTTTAGGTGTATTTTTTATTTTTTTAGATCTCTCAAGTTTCCTTTCATTAAAACCAAGCCAGCAGTCAAAAGCCAGAAATTCTGTTGCCTCTGCAAGTCAGAGAAGCTCTCTTCCTGTTTCAACTTCTGCCTCTAGATCTGACCTGCTATCAAGAATATTAGACTTCATCAAGTGACTTTATCTCTGAGATCCACTTACTTACAATGTGATCCTGGGATAATCATTGAAATGCTCTAATGTTTGTGTTCTTCTATCCCTAAATTTCTGTATTTACAAAATTCTCCAGGGAAGCCAAGTACTCACGGATTCATCTCAGATCTAGGGCTCATCCCCTACTTTCCTACCTCCTCAACCCTGGGGAAAACAGTGCTTAACATTGGATTCCACCTTGCCAGGGGCAGGCCAAACCTTGAAGAGGTGATTAAATCCCCAAAGATAAATAGCCTTTGCTCCTCAAGAAGTAAACTATGGTTTACTGAATCCTTGTGCATCTGGCACTAAACCAGGCACTTCAAAAATGTTACTCGAACCACCTTCCCCTACCACAGACACACAGAACCAGATCCTGGAGCCAAGGAAATCAGCATTTGCGATTTAGGGGCCAAGGACAGACGGCCCTAAGATGGGCCACTTTGGTATGTAGATTATGCTGGTCTGAAAACAAAAGCCCAAAGACTCAGGAAGAAGCTGACTCCCCACCCCTCCTCCCTGCCCTCAGCAACAGCTGCCTGAAAGATTTTAGATGAAGGACCTGCTCCAGGAAGAGAGCTATCGCGACAGATAACTACATTATAACATGAACTAGGTATAGTAGACAGGAAGGAACCAAGCAAAGCCTATTTGATTAAAGTCCTAAGTCCTACAGTTGCTGAATGGCCCAGCAAACATATGTTTACCAAACATTTACTCTTTTTCATCTTCCTGTGAGTTGTGCTCCTTCCCTTTGAAGTCCCAGACCCTTATCCCCCTTTTCTCCTTAGTTCAGGATGACATATAGACTTCATTTTGCTTGTACTCCACATTAAAAAAAATACATAATGGAGACTATCAGAGTAAACTACAGGTAGTAAGTCTGGAATTTCATGTCTATGGATTCCCCTTATGTACGAAATTAAATTTGATTTTTTCCTGTTAATCGGTCTCATGTCAATTTAATTCTTAGTCCAGCCAGAATTCTGAGGGACAGAGAAAAATTTTCTTCTGCCCCAACAGTGACAAACATCCTGTGTGATTCCTAAACACATACAAGTTTGAAAACCAAAGATCGAAGTTTTTCAAACTGAGTGAGGATTCATTACTGGCTTGTACTCCACATTAAAAAAAATACATAATGGAGACTATCAGAGTAAACTGCATGTAGTAAGTATTGTTTTTGTGAAATGGTTGTCAATTATATATTGGATATGTATATACTGGGCCACAACATAAATTTTATTTCTGTGAGTCACAGCAAAAAGGTCTGAAAAGTACTAGCTAGGCATTACCGACTTAGAATAATGCACAATGAGAAAAATAGAAAAAAAGCAATCAAGAGACAGCATAGCATATAGCTACACTCCACAAGTTATCTATCTAGAGAAATAACAAAATTTAAGACATTTGTAGTCATAAGGGATATTGTGGTATAATTAATTTGGCCAAAAAGCCAGTAACTTTACTTTTAGCCAATAACTTAAATATTATACTTCCATTTTGTTTGTTTGTTTACTGTGGTAATATAACAAGGAGAATGGACAAATTATTCAAGTTTCACTTCACCAGATAGGGAGGAAGCTAGAAAAATATGAGAGCCAAAGAAGGAAAGAAATTTAGTTAATTCATTAATCGAATTCCAATCCCTGGATAACCAAAAGTAACAACCATCCATGAAAGCCATCCTATCTTTCCTTGCTTACAACACTCAAATAATGTATTAGGGGCCCCACTACCAAACACAACTAACCAGTTGAGAACATTCCAAATGTATTTTAAGCCACCCCCCTTTTGCTTAAAACCAATCCACGGGAAACTAGGGTCACAACTGCACGTCTACGTGAAGTGAAGACACGCAGATTGCCAAGCAGTGGCAAGCGGGCGGCGTGCCTGCATTTCTCCACTCCAAGGCGGGAAAAAGCACGGGACCAGGTCCCCTGTGTCACCGGGAGCGGGAGCAAGGTGTAGCAGGGATGCTCACCCCAGGGGTTCAGGCCCAGAAGTCATGCCCACAGCAAAGGAAAAGAAACGCGATCCCACCTTACACACAAAACACACCACCCCCAGCGCACACACACGTTCTGAGCCAAGAAAAAGAACCGTGATCGCACCCCCACCCCCAACACACACGGAGTCGATGAAAAGCGCGCTCCCACCCTACACGGCCTCTCCCCACACACCACACAAGCCGAGCTAAGGAAAAGAAGCGCGGTACCACCTTACCTGCGCTCGCGCGAGTACACACACACACACACACACACACACACACACACACATGCTGAGCCTGAACGAACCACAACCTGTGTCTCTATCGCGGGGCAGGGAGGGGGCGTGGGGAGCGCGTGGAGAGCTGCAGCAAAACCTTCTCAACCCCCCGGGGCCACCGAGCCTATGCATCCATTCCCGCTGCCCAGGAGCCGCAGGAGGAGTCGTCCGGTTTGGAATTCACGTGCGGGAAAAGTGTAATGATGAGCAAGCCTGCCGATGCCTGGGACAAACGAAAACCTTGCAAACTTACCTTGGTGGCTGCCGCCGCCGCTCGCCGTCGGGGCTCCCAAAGTAAATGGGAAGGGCCTCCGAGACTGTCTAGCGGCCGGAGAGGCGGAACTGGGCCTACTAGGACCAGGGGAAAAAACCGGCGTCTACCGCGGACCGGTTGCAGCTGGAGTGACGCTAACCGAGACAGACGCTTAACTGGGGTCCACCTAGTTAACTGGAAAGGGCGGCCATTGACCCCGACTGGCACGAGCCCGGATTGGTTGATTCTGGTGTTGTTTCAAAGGAAACTCTTCTCTGATTGGCCAGGAAAGTCAAGCGGGAACCCAGAGGTGGTGGGTGGAGGGGGCAACAAAATTGTTACCTAGGCAACACAGAGACGCAGAGCTTTCCGCAGTCTATTTTCGGAGCCCCGCCAGCTACCCGAAAACTGACCCAGGTGAGGAAACCCGAACCTTAAGAAGGGAAAAGAAAGGGTCCTCAAATGCCCTGGCTATCAGAGAAACTGGGGAGAACTCTGGAGTACTTACCACCCTAAGAGATACCCAGAAAAGCCACAAATTCCAAATAGAACAGACCTTTTCCCTAAATTCCCCCGCCCTAGACACTAGAAGCAGGAGGCGGCTTTAAACAACTCGGTCTATCAGGGTGTGAGTGAGAGATGGGGCCAGTTTACCATACAGGGAATGGATGCTGTTCAACTGTCTGAAAGCCAAAATGAGCAAGTGAAGGCTTCCCAGTGCCTCTGTCAACTCACCACACTTATGGTTGTAACACTAATTTGAGAGTGAAAACTGTGTCCTTATAGGTAGATCTGGGTGCTCCAAGTTGGAGCCACTGTTCCTTCTGTTTTACATGTACAGACATGGTTTATCCAGACTGCATTGGTTAGGATATATATTTTTTAGGGGGTATAACGCTGTTCAAACGGGGAAAAAGAAGTGGCCCGTGAGCTTGCTACGTAGACAATGGCCTGAGGGTTCCAACGGTCTTGGTCAGATCCGTTGAGGACTGAACAGCGGGCCACACTTAAGTGGGCTAGAGCGTGGTGTGTAAAGACTACCTGTACTTGGCAAGCCTGCTACTCACCAAGGACTGATTGGGAGAGTATTATATATCGTTGGACTATACCTGTCAAAAAGTAAGAAACCGTGTCAAAAAATAAAATCTGATTAAGGGGAGAGAACAGAATTTGACCAGAGGGGTAGGGGTCATTTCTCCTAAGACCTTCCTGTTGTGACAAAGATTCAGAACAGAGACTAATTCCCAAAGAAATTAAGAAAAAGGCCTGTTGACTTAGGGAGAAACTGTCTAAATACTGAAGGAAAATTTGCTGTCTCCTTTTTAGATAAAGGTGGAGTATGCGAATGAGAGAAAAAAATTATTGACAAGTGTATTGTTTGTCTAAAATAATAATAGAGGAAGTATTGAATCAAAAGCATCTCATTTATTTTATGAAATATTCCAGGAACTTTCAAAAGTCATCTTCTGCTAAATGTATTTTAAATTTGTAAAAAAAACTCTGTTAAGTCCTCATAGTTATTTATGACTTGGTACATTTTATAGCAGTGAAAGTTTGAGACCTAAAAAAGGAAATAATTCTTGGTATTGTAAAGACAAAGACAAAAATGAATTATTTTTAATAAGCAGGGAATTATTGATGTGTATACTGTAAAAAAATGTAAAAATTAGCCAGTATATTGTAATTTAATTCAGACATAGGCAGAGATGATGTTTACTTTTGTGTTTTCAGAAGAATTTAACATAAGAATTGCTAAGTATTATGTAAATAAAGTTGCAGAAGAAATGCCAAATTATTTAAGACAGTAAATGGATTTTTGTTTTGTTTCATTTTGTGTTTTTTTTTTTTAAATTTTTTTTTTTTTCAACATTTTTTATTTATTTTTGGGACAGAGAGAGACAGAGCATGAACGGGGGAGGGGCAGAGAGAGAGGGAGACACAGAATCGGAAACAGGCTCCAGGCTCCGAGCCATCAGCCCAGAGCCTGACGCGGGGCTCGAACTCCAGGCTCCGAGCCATCAGCCCAGAGCCTGACGCGGGGCTCGAACTCACGGACCGCGAGATCGTGACCTGGCTGAAGTCGGACGCTTAACCGACTGCGCCACCCAGGCGCCCCTCATTTTGTGTTTTTTAAGAGAGTAAATGGCTTTTGAATACTTTGAAATCATTCGGCTAGCAACAGTGCTTTACATAAGGATATGTGTTTACCTGTTAAACAAGTTCCCAAAGGATACTACTTGGTGATTCTTTATTACCCTGGTTTTATTTACTTTACATATTTGAATTAATAAATATTTCCTTTTGAATTGTCTGTAATTCAGAGTTTTCACTAATTTAACCTGGATTTTTCTCCAATTCGTTCAAGTCAAAGAGCCATCCCTGTTGATACTGTGGATGGGGGGAAATAAAGTAGAAGACATGGCCCCAGCCGTCACAAAGAGAGTCTGACTTAATCTCAGGTTACTGATCTTGCTTTAGTGCCATGGGTCTGGAGCAATCCTGGTTGAGTTTTTCTAGGCCCTAACTGGTTTCTATGTTTTGGTAACGAGTTGTTTCTGAAGCGTCTGTCTCTTTAGCTCTTGTGGCTGGTACCAAGAGAGATTCCCCCAATCACACCTTTATGTAGGAAGGCCCTACGGGCTCAAGTTGATGTCCAGAAGATGCTGCCATTGGAGTCAGCCTAGCAATGGAAAGCGAGAGAAATAAAAACAGAGGGCCTAGAAATTTTATTTTCTAATAACCAAATCTCAAGTTGATTTGGCAATATATTTTGTTTTTGATGAAGCTACTGCTTACATTTAATTTAAATGTATTATTGGCCTATTTAAGTGACAATGCCAGATTCAGGCAGTGTGGCTCTGGAATTTTTTTTTTTTTTTTAATCACCACACTACAAGAGTACTCTAAGCAAAAGGAAAAATACATTCTCAGGTACAAAGGCAGGAGATTATAAGCTATGTTTAATAAACAGTTCAGTTTTTAACAGAACACATTGCATGTAAGAGAATTAATAGGGAGGGGCAGGAAATTAAATGGGTGTAATATTCTAAAGGATCTTGGTTGCCAGGCTTACGATGAACCTAACATATGTCAAATTTACAGGTAAAAGATAGCCCTACAAATAAATAACACTGCACAGTTTGTAAAAAGGCATCTTGCTTTAGTTTTTCCAATGTGATCTGTTTTTGTCAAACTTTAAAGTTTTTAATAGTTTAATTATTCTTAATTTGTTAAACTTCTAAAAAAAATCTAGTAGAATCTTCATTTCCCTTGAATTTAGAATATTTTTTCCAAAAATTCGTATCATTGTTTTTCTCTTTTGATACTTTGAACTATTTAGTTATTCACAAAGTACTAGTGATTCCTTTACATCTCAGAATATAATAACAAGCTTGTCTTGATTTATTATCTCGTGTTTGCAGGTTATTATTACAGTTGCTATGGTAAAAATTATTTTTGCTTAAGGGCCAATTTCATTATGCTATCTCTACTCCAATTTAGCTACTTGTGAATCTATGCCATTTTATGCTAGCATAATTTGGATTTAAGAAGTCTAACTCCTAATATGCTTTGGATACATAGAGTGTTACTATCAATTATTGTGAATGATTTGTTGTATACTCGAACATGCATCCCAAGAAGTGGCATCCCCTTTAAAGCAGTCACATTGGGAGTCTATCCACTTGCTGTTGGTATTGCTCGAATTACTTTTGAAAATGCTCTTTCATGATCGCCTTGAGGCCTGTAGCTTACTTATTCTTTTGAACCTCCTCAAAGTACCAAATCTTCATATTTTGAAAGTAGATGTGATACCTAGATACATCTAGAAATCACTTGGAGACAAATCTGATTTTTAATCATAAGGATGCCTATTTTCTTAGTAATACATATGAAGGCAATCCCAAAATATTTTGAGCACTGATAGCATAATTTACATCAGCGTATAACCTTCCAAGGTGACTACTTTGAAATACAACATTCGTATGAATTTAATCATGCTTCATTCAGTA
The DNA here is from genome assembly GCF_028018385.1 of Neofelis nebulosa. Taxonomy (NCBI): domain Eukaryota; kingdom Metazoa; phylum Chordata; class Mammalia; order Carnivora; family Felidae; genus Neofelis; species Neofelis nebulosa. The sequence continues at coordinate 87,661,015 of NC_080800.1, forward strand.
TTCATAAACTACTGACTATATGCCAGCTCCAGTTTTCAAGACTCTCGGCTTACAGGTATGGCTTCCCACTGCCCACACTGCCCTGCCTCTCACCAGATGAGAACAAGGCCAGAACTTCTTCCCAACTGGTAGGGATTTAAAATAAATCTGCTTTCCCTAAATCCTGTATCCACCATACCCACTGAATGACAGCCTTGCTTCATAAGGTAGCTGCATAGAGTGACGCAAGAAAGCCTTGGATTCAATGTCTGGTTGTCTTTTCCAGCTGTGATGTTGAACGCTGCCATATTCTGAACCTTTATCCCTAGCTGCCAACTCTCCAATTATCCTCAAGAACCAGATCCTGCCTCCTATACCTCGACCTATGGACCAGGGTTCTGCTTCACCTATATAGACCTCCCTCTAACCATGCTTTTCAACCTTTCTGCCTTGAAACATTGCTCATGTCCCCAGGCTCCTTCTGCCATGTCCCTCCCAAGAAGATGAAAATCTATGAATAGCAGTTCTGATTGCTACCTCAGATACTATATTTTGGACTTCTGAATACACTTCTGCATTAGCTTGGCTGGTTCCAGTTTATTCCCCTATCACCAGCTCACCATTGAGCTCTTACAAGCATCATCATCAAGTATCTGTGTGTGCTGGCACCATGTGCCAAACAATAATAATTTTATACAGCTTTTCACATTTTAGAAAACTCTTTCACCTACATTGTATAATAAGGCCATCACAAGTTTGTAAGGTAGGAGATAGTGGAATAATAAAAGTTTCTATTATATTTGTTTTTTTTTTAAAGTCTCATTGTGCAATCTCAACTCAAAATACTGTTCATATCATTGCATCTGATATCTGGATCCATTTCCCCTTTTGCTGTCAAAGGTAGAAAATGTGTCAATAAACTTTTTTGCTTTTAGTGTTCAGCAAATATTTAATGAACACATAATCAACTAGAACTTTTGAAATATAAACAGGAGCCTCTTTGTTTAATTTAATATGTGTCAATTATTCATTTCCATAGCAGACTACCAGACCATACTGTGAGAGAAGATTGCTTTCTCACCACTTATTTTACCTTTTGCAATTTAATGAGTTTCCAATGTAATGAGTTTTATCATTAACTTATTTAACATCATTATTAGAAGTGATATTCATGTCCAGCAAAATTAAGTTTTTAAAGGACCAACAATAGCTCACATATGTTGAGTGCTTACTATGTGCCAGGCACTGTTCCAAGCTCTTTTACATGTATTTAGCTACGTAATTCTTGTAACAACCCTATGAGGTAGCAGTATTATTATTCCTATTTTATAGGTAAGGAAAAATGGGGTTAAATGACATGCCAGTGTCACAGAGCTGGGAAGCAAATGATAGAAATCTAGGCAGCATGACACCAGAGACCTTACTCTTAACCACTGTGATATACTGCCCCTATGGTAGATTTAACATTTCTTTCATACCCTTGACTTCTCCAATAAGCATTTAGATCAGTTTTACATTTAAAAAAGAAAGTCAAAATAATAGTAAAACATAAAACAGAAGGTTTGTAAAACACCATCTGCATGCAGATTGATTTTGACAGGTGATTGTACCAGCACACATTTGAAAATCCCTTTGTATTACTGTTCTAGGCACAATGCAGAAATTTTAGCGGATCGTTTAGTAACAGCACTAAAGAAGTGTTTCCAGTGAATTGATTTTATAAAATAACGTTTAAAAATATTAGCAGAGGTGTAGAAAAGATTCCTATTACATTTCTGTTCAAATCATTAGCAATAGTCTTTATTCAGGTTATTCATTAAAGTCTGTGACACTAGGGGCGCCTGAGTGGCTCAGTCGGTTAAGCGTCTGACTTCAGCTCAGGTCACGATCTCGAGGTCTGTGAGTTCGAGCCCCGCGTCGGGCTCTGGGCTGATGGCTCAGAGCCTGGAGCCTGCTTCTGATTCTGTGTCTCCCTCTCTCTCTGCTCCTCCCCCGTTCACGCTCTGTCTCAAAAATAAATAAAATGTTACAAAAAATGTTTAAAAAAAATAAATAAAGTCTGTGACACTTTCAAGATTTTTAAGGACTCTGAATTCCTACCCCAAATGTAACTGTAAGGACTATTTAAAAGACTGATGGTTGGTAGGATCGTAGGTAGTTGAGATTTTCCTATTTATGCTTTTAATGTATTATTTCCTCAAATTTCCATGATAAACATATACAGTGTCACTATTACAATCATAAAAACAGTTCATTTATTTTGTGTGAACTTTTCACTAAAGTCAATGAACCAACCCTCTAGAATTCTCAAATGGCAATATGCTAGGCATCATCAAGGGTTGATTAAAAATTCAATCTTCATGTCTTCAATGAAATAGAAAACCAAAATATCGCTCTCTGATTATGTTCTTCCTCAGAATATGGAGCCTGAAAATATGGAGTCTGAAAATACAGAAACTGAAAATATGGAAACTGAAAACATGGAATCTGAAAACATGGAAATTGAAACCATTTCTTCAGTTTCAGCCCTGCAAGCTCTCTCTAAGCTACTTTATCCTGAAGAGGATGATTTTGAGGCTGGACAGGTGGTCGTATACTTACAGATGAATCAATTCTGTTCATGCTAAGTTGTTAAACTGTATTTGAACAACTCGTTCCAACCTTTGCTATGGGAGCAAGGCTGTGTCATCTGATACATTCACAGGAGGCTGTAGGACTGATTATTCATGAGAGTATAACCTCTAGTACATTTCTAGCAAACATAATTATATTTTTTTCTAAACTACCTGAACAGTGAATAGGAAGATAGTTCTGTAACTATGGTAGCGATAGCCACATTTCAAAATGTTTGTCATTTATATTTATGGCCAAAGAATGCTTGACAACCATTGAAATGAGTGGTAGCTAGGATTTTTAAGCCTAGTCAGTATGTGTATAAACAAATAATTTCATCTAGACACTATTAATTAGGCCCCCATAATCCAGTTTCCTTGATTTTTTAAAACTTGTCTACACATGAAAACAGAACAGAAAATAATTTGGGCCAAATAATGGGGCAAACTAGCTTTAGCCTACTAAAACTGACTTGTGTGATACATGTTCAGATAGAGCTGTGGAGTCTAATTTGTTGTGCAATATTTGGGATCAGGACAGGTAACCTCAGGGAGGCTTACAGCAGCAACATGGGCTTCATTTTGGGGAAGGAGAGTTCCAGAAACTGACCGGCCACTCCACAGTCACTGGCGGTATTCCCGGAATAATCAAAATACTTTTATGTAACCCCCTGCTCTCCATTCTCCTACTCCTTAGGTATCAGCAAATCTTGGCTGTCAGACTGCTTATGTGAAGGCAAATAAAATTGGGGGCAGAAACCTCACACTATAGCAGAATATGTCAATCCGCTTTAAATTATTTTAGTGAAGTTGTTATTATGACCAGTTTGCCACAAATAAACCATCTTCAGTGAGCAGGCATATCAATTTGCTCCTCCCCAAATTCTTTTCTTCTATTGTGTGGAAAAACAAGTATAATCTGAATATGCAGCAGATTTGGTGGCTCAGATCAACACTGGATTGATCTTGCACCATCCGGGAAGAATTAGAGGGAATGTACAGAATCAAATAAAGACTAAGACATGCAATGAAAATAAAATGTGTAGATGGTAACTAAATCAACTTGGAGCCAGGGTTAGAAACCAAGAAGCTTTGGTCAGGCAGGAGTTACTAGGGGCCAAACAGAAATCAGGACAATAATAATAGCATTGAATACATACAACAAATAAAACATTGGAGAAAAATTTAGGAGCAATGTATCAGTGAAGTTAGGAGGACAGGTTCATTTTTGCTGCCTGAAGCTGAAATAGAATAATGATACAGCCTGTGAAGGGTAAGGGTAGGGTTATGTCATATACAGAAAGTACGTTAAATATCTGAGAAACAGCAATCTCGAATAAAGGCAAGTGAAACTTGTAACTGGAACAGATTCAGAGATAAAGATTCACCCTGGTTACAAAGCCTGTTCTCTTTGGCGTTTACGTATGGGGATGTTTATTTGCATCTAGAGGTGATTCTAGGAGAACGATGAGTGATTAGGAGAATAGAGACACTAGGATAATTTTACCAAATTGTACAATTCATAGAGGAAAATTACTGTAATAATGTATGATTCTGTATATCTGGGTTATAAGCAATTTTGAGGTAATTGGTCATTCAGACACCCCTGTACAGATATCATTAGAGGATATAGAATTGGAGTATCAGAACAGTGGGAGAATAATTAATGTTTCTAATGAACGATTAAATTTTCCAGGAGAAAAATGGTTTTTCATTTTTTAACATGTATGAATCTTGAGAACTGTGGAATGATTACAAAAGTGATGTGGTTTTGAAAATACTCTCTCTGTTTTTTTGTTTTTTGTTTTTTTTTTTAAGACAGGTACCATATGGTTTCACTCTTATGTGGATCCTGAGAAACTTAACAGAAACTCATGGGGGAGGGGAAGGAAAAAGAAAAAAAAAAAAGAGGTTGGAGTGGGAGAGAGCCAAAGCATAAGAGACTCTTAGAAACTGAGAACAAACTGAGGGTTGATGGGGGGTGGGAGGGAGCAGAGGGTGGGGGATGGGTGTTGAGGAGGGCACCTTTTGGAATGAGCACTGGGTGTTGTATGGAAACCAATTTGACAATAAATTTCATATATTGAAAAAAAAAAAGAAAATACTCTCTCTGAAAACAGCATTAGAACTGTTGCATACACATTGGTTTATTTACAGTCCCCATCATGCATTAAGAATCTAGGAGACTGGGAAGAGACTGCTTTTGAAACTCAAAAGGGGATCTTAAGGCCTGTGGGAAATAATGCTCACCACTCCACAGACATTGTAAAAAAGTTGTTCTAACTCTCTTACATATTGCAAGGTGGCATGAATTGCAATGACAAATTACTCAGATAATTGGATGTGGATCTATGGTAAAGGCTGAAATGATTATTTTTATAGAGAACATTTGCAAGAGGGTTTTTAATGTTTTTATTATCCTGGTTCATCTTTTCACTTGAAATTTTTGTTTTTAATCATTTATTTTCATTAAGTTAATAAACTGCAATTCCCCCTCTGTTGTGATGTACTGATTGAATCATCACTGTGCATGGAGAGCATACTTATTTTTTTCAGGAATGTTCAAGTTTTTATTTGTATGGATTTTAATTTTTGGTGGAAGGAGTCACTCAACAAAACAAGAGGCCCTCATGTTCCAAGAAATGCTTTACTCTGATTGACTATTAGTATTCTAGTGATTAATAACTTAAGAAAATCACCACAAGTTTATATGACCTTAGTGATTAAAAAGAAAAAAAAACATACAAAATACTGTCTTGGGATTTTCACATAAAAATACCTGTAACACTTTAACCGCAGACATAGCACTTTTGAAGCACCTTTTGGAAAAGAATGGTTACTGTCTCAGAAACCATTGAGATGTTACAGATTAGTTTCTGATTTATAGCTGTTGGAATAGTTTAGTATAATAAAGACACAGGTGAGCTTTGCCACTGGCTTTCAAGGACAGACACTATTCCTTTTGCCCAAATAGGACATCGTAACTCTTCTGCATGTCTGAAGTCTTGGGAGATAGGGGCAGGGGCCTGAGAGAAGAGAGCTAGAGATGGTAGTTTGCCAGGATGCAAGGAGATAAGACTTTTTTGACTGCCAGCAATGGAGTAAATTGGAGCTGCGGAATCTGGCATCAGCAAGAACAATCAGTAAAATACTGGGGTTTTCTTGAGATATCAAAAGACCACTGAGAAAGACCAATGAGGCAGTTGCTGCTATACTGAAGGTGTAATATGTGTTATACTTCAGTGAAAAAAGGAAAATTGTTCTTGTACTGGGGAGTAGAGTAGCAGCCCTGTGGGGGTATGTTTCCTTGCACAAAGGATGGCAAAATCAACTCGTAAGATGACTGAAGTGGTTTAGCATGTATTTGACGCTATTCATTGGGGGTTGCTGTTTAAATCCATTAGTTCAGTGTCATGAGGTGGTGTGACGAGGAAGGGTTTCATACCCACAGTGGAAAAGAAGTAAAATCTGTTAACAGGAGTTTTGAATGAGTTCTTTGATATGTATATACTTAAGACCCTAGTTAGTGGTTTGTTTTTGTTTCTATAAAACTTTCCCATCTGTTTCCATCTTCTACCTATGACCAGATACTGCCCAAACCCAAAATTGTCGATGCTTTTACACTAATACTTTGTTCTGACCTTCAAAGAGATGAATGTGTCTCATCCCCCTATCTGCAGGGATACATGATTCACTGGGCTGGAACTGGGGATTTAGTCTGATCAAAGACTGCCTTAGGGTCTATTAAACTAAATACTTTTTGAAAGGACAAGGAAAACACATTCTAAATAATACTTGACATCTGTCTCTCTGTTGTATAACAACGATGCTTAATTAAATAAGAAGTACTATGAAATTTGAGATGGAAAGCTTACCAACTTTCAAGTATTATCAGTCACGTAAGTTGAACAAGTAGTAATTACAGAATGTTGGGCTTTTTTTTCTTCTCTCCCAGCCAAATTGTTCATCTGCTTTTGGAGCCATGGGTCCTGGGAATATTGGACCACCAAGAATAGAAGAGCTCAAAGGTAAGTTATTTAACAAAGCATATAGATCACTATAATTGGTATAATCTTTTCTTTGGGAGCAAAATTGTAGGGAGAGTAATATTAACACTAGGATTTGTCAGAGATGAACTCAAATAATTGTGGAAATGATGAACAGCCATTTACATATAAGATGATGTTTTTACTCTACTATTGTAGGTAAGTCATTTTTCTACTAATGGAAATTAATTCGCCTTGAATTATTCACATTCATTTTTTGGCATATTTCCTGAGATGTTAAACCAAGAAAGTCATGTGTGGTTAAATAACTTTTTTATAATTTAGGGTCTAGTTACCAAGTTGCTTAGCTTCTTCACTTTCTACCCTGCTATATCTGCTATATTCTGGCAATTTCACAGGATTCATTAATTCATTCAACAAATATTTATTGAAAGCCTGTTATATGCCAGGCATTATGATCACCTCTGGGACTATGATGAAGATCAAAATAGAAAGGTCTCTGCCCCCATTGAGCTTATAGTCTTTTGGAGAACACAATAAGACAAATAATGACACAATTTGATCTTACACCAAAATACTTATAAATTAAAGTCCATTTATATATGATGGGCTTTAATTATACATTAAATAGGGCAACTGATATAGTTATTTAATATATAATTAAATATATTAAGTATATAATGAAATATATTTATATTTATAATATATATTCATACTTATATAATATATTTAATTATAATACATAATATATAATACATAATTAAATATATTTAATTAAAATATATATTTATAATTAAATAATTATACATATATAAATATAATACCTATAGTTATACATATATAAATATAATACATAATACATAATTAAATATATTTAATTATAATATATATTTAGTTACATATTAACTGGGTAACTTATATAGTCACAGGTCCAATAAACCAGAATAAATATTTCAGGGGATGTTTTCCCAGCATTTTGGCCTATACATTTTCACATAGTTGAACATTTTACACATCTTCGAAAATATAGAAGGCTCTAATTCTGTCATGATGACAGTTGCCAGAGTAGGATAGGGAAAGGAAAAGAAGTTCCTTCATCAATTTAGCTGATTGTAAAAGATTTCATCGGGAAAAATGTTTAAAATAATGGCTCAAATGAAGTCTGAGAGAATGATTTTAAAATTTCAGTTATTAGACTCTACATACTGAAGAATCTGTTTACCTAGTTCAAGAGATGTTGGGGAGAACCTGGGTGGTGCCTGGGTGGCTCAGTCGGTGGAGCGGTCGAGCGTCTGATTTCGGCTCAGGTCATGATCTCGTGATTTGTGAGCTGGAGCCCCAAGTCTGTCTCTGTGCTGACAGCTATGAGCCTGGAGCCTGCTTCAGATTCTGTGTCTCCGTGTCTCTCGGCCCATCCCCTGCTTACACTCTATTTATCTCTCTCAAAAATAAATAAATGTTACCAAAAAAAATTTTTTTAAAGAGATGTTGGAAGACTAGTTCAAATTTTAATGTATTTCAATGCTGCCAGTATTTCTGATATAATGTATGTCTAATAGCCTCTAAATTCTGAGAACAATGAGTCATTTGTAACATATTTTATATAAATCTGTAATTAGGCTTCACAAAGCCCATGCTAGATAGAGGCAGATAATTTGAAAAGAGTGGCAGTATTGAAAACCTAGTAATCAAGTACATTTCTGGGGATGCTTAAAAGGAGAACTCGAAATAATGTTCTGCACCTAATGTTGGTCTGCATTTGCTGCCCCAATAGTTGGAACAAATGTAAGCTGAGTTTTTGCATGCCTCGTTTACTTTTAAGCATTTAAAGATGACATGTAGAAACCCAGGTACATGCTCAGTCCTACATAAAGGACAAGTGATAGAGATTTTCTTTGAGGCTCCCATCTGCCTGAGGAAAATACTGGATTAAAAAATGACCATTGTATCCACTGTTTTCAATTTCTTTAACCAACAGTATTTTTAAAGAATTATGTCATGCTTGCATGGAAAAGGTATCAAAGAACTTCTATATACTAATACACAATGCAAGATAAGACATTTCTACACAAATCAGATTGATTGTATGTTTGATTTGTTCTTTTACATAAATATTTTACATATGATCCTAGTATTTCTATGTATATCTATGTTCTATATGTTTCATATAAGATGTTACTTCATATATTGAGTATATATGCTATATGCATATACATATGTGCACACACACAGAGACTGGAAAGATATACATCAGAATGCTCTCATTGAGTATCTTGGGTGGTTGGATTACAGATTATTTATTTTCTTCTTTTTGCTTATATGTTGTTTCTAAATTTTCTCAATTGTTATTATAATTTTACAACATATTGGTTGTGTATTGATTCAAAAACGTCAAGTTTTTACAAATTAAGCTTGTTTTGACCAAAAAACAAGCTAGTGGTAACAAATAGAAAATGTTTGACTTTGACGATCCCAAACTGCGTGTGAAGAACAGGAGCAATTTTGAGGGGGAAAACAGACAACAGCTTCAGCTTTATCTTCCCTTTTTTTCACAGTCATCCCTCAAAACAGTGATGAAAATGTCGAGGATATTTGGAATCCAGAGGAAGTTCCAGAGGGAGCAGAGCACCATGACACGTGGGATGTTAGAGAAATACCAGAGTAAGTCAAATGAAGGCGGGAATGTGTTTGGGGCTGAAGTTCGATGTGTCATCCGATACCATTCTATTTTTGACAGGATTCATAAAGTAACTTCTACCACATGAAAGAGAAGACTGCAGTGACACACAGAAGCCATGTGTAATTGATAATTTTTTTTCCTTGTGGAGCAGGAACAAAGTAAAACAACACCTCCCTTTAGTTATTATCTAACAAAAAATGAAAAACAGTCATTTCCATTACAAAATTGTATTCAGTGTCAGTAGTATAATGTGGAACTAACACTGGGAAAGAAAAGCCCATTAAATTACAAGCATTCATACAAACTAAATTATACCATGTTTATGTGTCAAAGACCTGCGTTTAATTACTCAATATTCAATTTCGGTAAAAGGCTATGTTCTCCCTCTGATTATCTATTATTACCTGGACCTGTTTACTAGTTATTTTAGGATTCTGTTTAATATATTTTGCAAGCAGGATTGAAGCCTCACCTTGCAGCTTTTTCATTAGGAACTGTGAATATGAATTGTAAATATGGAATTTAGGATTATTAACATAAAAAGTTCCTTCACTTTGATAAAATAAATCACCCACAATTTCAAGGAACTGAAAGTGTGTTCACATTCATAATTGAAACTAATGGTTAAATACACTAAGCTTTAAATATATGTATTTTTTTATATTTTAGTTAGTTAACATACAGAGCAATATTGGTTTCGGAAGTAGAATTCAGTGATTCATCACTTACATACAACATCCGGGGCTTTAAAATAGAATCTTGATTGAGTATTTAGAATAGCTTGAAAAACAAAGGCAGTACTTACAAAATTATAATGTACTTTATAAATTATTGAAGACTTCTATGGTAAGTGATCTGACAACTTTTCTAATTCTGACTATAAAATTGTGTCCAAAGTTAGAAAAAAAAAAAACCTTATGCTTCTATCTTCTACTTCCATTCTGAAAATAGAAGCAGTGGGAGACTGCAGATAATTAACTGGAAAAAAGTATCCAACTATCGCATAAACAATGTAAAAAAAAACCTATAAACCTCATAAAAAAAGATCAAAGGGGATTTTAAAACATTTCTGTGTGCATCTTAAAAACGAAGAGAGTAAATCTCAGGTTATGTTTATACAGTGCCCACACATCCGTATAAAAGGTAAGAAGTAAGCCACTCATTTGTCATATTGTCTAATGAATGTCAAACATCCATATGTGGCAGGTTCCAAATTTGAGTAAATTTTCACTTCTCATCTTGATGTTTGATGTTCTGTAGAAATAACATCCATGAAAACTTTAAATGAATAAGAACTCCAGTCAGGGTATGAAGAAAATTGCTTTATAAAATTTTTTATCTTATTTTCCATTTTATGCAAGTACATTTCAAAATGTCCCAATGGGTAAAGAAGAAACTGGGTAAAGAAAGTGAGCAAGCAGCTCGCAAAAAGAGAATCATGAGTGGCCACATGCAAAGTAAGATGGGCCTGAGCTGAGTCACTGGCCTTGGGTAGAAATGTGAGGATCTTTATTTGAGAGAGTCTTAAAGGAATATATGGTATTCAATTAGATATAATGAATGAGAGGAAAGCCTCAGAAATGATGCTGAGGGTACCAACTAGGGTGACCAGGTGAATAGTGAGGCTATTGACTGTGATTGGGAACGAAGGGAGAGGGGAAACACTGAGTTTGGTTTTGGATGTGTGGACTGTAAGGTGCCTTTGGGACATCCAGGCAAATGTAGACAGTTGGAAAATTGCATCTGGAGATGAGGAGAAAGCAGCAGCTAGAGAAAAATCCATTCAGTAGTCATGGCATGTGGATCGATACCCTTCTGTTCTGTTTTAACCTGGCTTCACCTTTGTAAATATAAGGTAAATGTTATAGTTATAGTTATAGTCTATTAAGAAAAAAGTGCCCCATATCAAATAGCTACTTATTGCTAGCCCTGTTCAAACTCAGAGAAATCCCTTTTTCATTCTTGGGGATTCCTATTTGCAAGTGGTCAGAAGTTCAACATAGTCCTTTAGTCTTCCTATCCAGAGATTTACCATTTCTTCATAAGGGTAGAATTAAATGGAAAAGATCATTTTTAAACATTTGCTTACTGCATTCCACCTAAAAAGATAGGGTCCATTGTGGCTGGGTGCTTCTAGAAACCATCCTGTCCCTAGGGGCCCTAATTTGGGGACAAAGAAAGATTTGTGAATTGTCATGGGTGAGGTGAAATGTCAGGAAAATCTTTCACTGAACTAAGAACTCTGTAGGCCTAGGGGCACCTGGGTGGCTCAGTTGGTTAAGTGTCCAACTTCGGCTCAGGTCATGATCTTGCAGTTCGTGAGTTCAAGCCCCATGACAGGCTCAGTGCTGACAGCTCAGAGTCTGGAGCCTGCTTCGGATTCTGTGTCTCCCTCTTTCTCTGCCCCTCCCCTGCTCATGCTCTCTCTCTCTCTCAAAAATAAATAAGCATTAAAAATTAAAAAAAAAGAACTTTGTAGGCCTCGATTGTAAACACTGCAATGTAGTTGTGCTGACTGCATTACCAGTGTTTCCATTGTAGAATTTTAGAGGCAAAAAAGATTATAGAGGTCATTGAGTTCAAACCTACCCTTCTCCCCACGACTTTGTGACTTGACCAAGGTCACACAATTAATGACAGAAAAAGTACTAAACCTGGATTTTCTAACTCTACTCTGTGGCTTCAATTTAGCAGAGGAGGATTTTTATCTATCCATCAAACCCTGGGTTATGGGCCTACTATTTTTCTGAGCCATCGTTTTCCAGGAAGAAAAAAAGAACTTTTTTTCCCTTCTACTTTTAATCGTCTTAGAAGTTCCCTTAACCCATTTTATTTGTATAGCTCTAAAACAGTTAAGGTTAATTTTTCGAAAATAAGTAGATACAATATAAATCCTGATTTACAGCGTTAGGTATTTTTGACTGTATTTCTAGACTTCTATTTCTTTATGTTCTGCTATATGCCCGAAAAACTGTCAGAACTTTATTTTTTGTAATAGCATGTCCCCGTAGTTTCTAGTTTTTTTGCCCTGTGAGAAAATTGCTCTTTCTTTTGAGTCTCTGTATCATTGACTCCTTTTTTTTTCCAGGTATGAGATTATATTCAAACAGCAGGTGGGAACTGAGGATATGTTCCTAGGATTTTCGAGAAAAGACTCTTCAACAGCATGTTGTGAAGATCTAGTGGTGAGCTTCTCTCCATTTTCCATATGACCATTATGGCTAAATTGACTGACTGTTTTACACATAATACCATAGGCAAGGTAGTAAACTCTTTAAAAATAGTGGTTGCTATATTTTAGGCACTAATGGAATAATGGGATTGATAGTTTAAAATTGGTAAACATGTACAAAATAAACTCCATTTACACATATGGGTAAGATTTACAAATAAACATAGTAGAATCATATGACATAATACACTATTTCTAGCCCTATTAAAACTCCCATTTAGGACGCCTGTGTAGCTTAGTTAATTGAGCATATGACTCTTGTTTAAGGCTTAGGTCATGATCCCAGGGTCGTGGGATCAAGCCCCACATCAGGCTCCGTGCTGAGCATGGAGCTTACTTAAGATTCTCTCTCTCTGCCCCTCCCCCCTCTCATGCTCTCTCTCAAAACAAAACAAAACAAAACAAAAACCTACTCATTCCGATTGGACTGAATTTTCTTTCATCCTAGTTCTGTTCAATGAATGCCATCTGATTGGTTATTAACTTATGATGAGTTGATGGCAACCAGAATGAAATCTTTCCTTCCCTGAATCTCTCTTACTTCTTCTAATGACTCAGCTTACAATGGTGAGATTTAAAAAGGGACTTTTTCTTAAATTTTGGATCTGAGCTTCTGATTTAAAACTCTAAAAAGATGTCTACAATGTTACTTGACTCCCTTATCCAAATGATTCTATTTCTATGTAATAATAATAACAATACCAATGACATCAATGAGATCACCTTACTTTTGCTTATATGAGCCTCATAATGATCTTGTTGAAAAGTCTGGACCTACCTAAAAGTGTGGAATGCAACTCTTTTTGGTAGCATATACTAGTAATTCTGGTTTGGAGAATTTTTTTCCCTAAGATCAGGGACTGTACATATATTTTTCCCCCTCTCTCATAATACTCTACATTATAGAGTACTGAGGTGCCCATTGGAGATGCTTAATATTTTTTCCTTAAGCAAATGATAAATGGTATCTCTCTGTTGCATGAACTTCAGGTTTTCTCTTATTAGCAAAATCTAAGACATTCAATTGAATCAAGTAACATAATGGGAATAGCGAGTTTAAGTACCTCAGGAGATTTTTCACATTCTAATGAGTTAAGGTTTCAAGTGATCTTGAAGTAATTAGCTCCCAGGGTTTTACCAGTCATATCCCAATTCCTCTCTTTTAAATAACTGTAAAATAACATTTTTGATGTCTAGTATTGAGGATTGCTATAAACTCTGGAGGAATTCCAGGCCCTAAGTAAATAACTGTTGTGAGCCTTTCCATTTCTCTCCTGTAAAACGCTACTAGTATTAATAATAAAGGTATCCTGAATGAAGACTTTTGGAACTCAAATTGTACCTCAGAGTACTATACAATTTATGTAAAACTCAACAAGTATAAGCAGAAGAAGACCTGATCTCTTCCTTTAATCAACTTCTAGTTGACTGGGGAGACAGCACTAACATAAATGAAATCATCTTATTATTAACAATGAAACTCAGTGTTGACAGTTTTAAGTCTACCAGGAGATTAGAAGGTTTGGCTAAGGCACGGATGGCAATGAATGGAAGCCGCATGAAATATTTGTTGGTGCTATGGCACCTCACCATATGTATACTGTTCTTTTTCTCTTTCTTTTCATACATTCAGTCTTTAAGCACTTAGTGAGTACCATTGCATACCAGGCACTGTTCTAAGTACTAGGGATACAAGGATAAATAAGATACAGTCATTACCCTCAAGGAATTTATAGTAAAGGGGATGGACAACTAACAAATCATTGCAATCCAATATGGTAAGTACATATTTAGAGGCATATACCAGGTACATGGTGACATAAAGTGGAAAGAGATCAACACCCGGTGGACAGGATTTTTCCAGTGGGCAACATTCCAAGAAGGGCATTCCAAGCAGAGGTAAGGCACATGGGAAGGTATCTAGGCATGAAATAGCCTGGCCTATTTGAGTAAGCTGTGCGTATAAGAATAATAAAGAGTAATTGTGGACAGTGGTGTACTGGTAAGCTGACTCTCAAAAAAGAGGAAAAAAATCCCTGATTTGTAGCTTAAATTTTATCCTATAAGCATGTTAATGGTGATATCCACTATCGTTGCTTAACTCCACTGGTAAGACGGACTGAAGAGGTTGTCGACTGCATCTCAAGTATTTCTTCCTCAAATGTATAAGCTTATTATTCCTGTTGATAATATAGCATTTTCTCAGATCTAAGACATCATCAAATTGTAATCATGCCACTTACTTAATAAAAAAAGGAGCAATAAGTATACTACCACGTTAAATGTACACATTGGTTGTGTGATGCATCCCAGTATCAGAAACACTAAAATGTGGGGGGAATTACACCTTAGAATTGGCCAAATTTCTTATTTGGGGGCTGGACCTGGTCTCTATATAACAATCCAAACCAGAGACTTCAAAAAGAAGACCTCTGTTCAAGCTGAAGAGGATAGTAACACAAACAATCTGTTTAAGTACAAGAAGGGATTTGGGATCTAAAAATTCAGGAGGACCTGGGATTTATACCTGGGATGCAGGGCTAGTTCAATATCTGCAAAACAATTAACATGATTCATCACGTCAATAGAAGAAAGGACAAGAACCATATGATCCTCTCAATAGATGCAGAGAAAGCATTAGACAAAATACAGCATCCTTTCTTGATAAAAACCCTCAAGAAAGTAGGGATAGAAGGATCATACCTCGAGATGATAAAAGCCATATACGAGCGACCCAACACTAATATCATCCTCAATGGGGAAAAACTGAGAGCTTTCCCCCTAAGGTCAGGAACAAGACAGGAATGTCCACTCTCACCACTGTTATTCAACATAGTATTGGAAGTCTTAGCCTCTGCAATCAGACAACACAAAGAAATAAAAGGCATCTAAATTGGCCAGGAGGAGGTCAAACTTTCACTCTTCGCAGAGGACATGATACTCTATATGGAAAACCCAAAAGATTCAACAAAAAAACTGCTGGAACTGATTCATGAATTCAGCAAAGTTGCAGGATATAAAATCAATGCACAGAAATCGGTTGCATTTCTGTACACCAACAATGAAGCAACAGAAAGAGAGATCAAGGAATTGATCCCATTTACCATTGCACCAAAAACCATAAAATACCTAGGAATAAATCTAACCAAAGAGGTGAAAAATCTATACACTGAAAACTATAGAAAGCTGATGAAAGAAATTGAAGAAGACACAAAGAAATGGGAAAAGATTCCATGCTCCTGGATAGGAAGAACGAATATTGTTAAAATGTCGATACTACCTAAAGCAATCTACATATTCAATGTGATCCCTATCAAAGTAACACCAGCATTCTTCACAGAGCTAGACCAAATAATCCTAAAATTTGTATGGAACCAGAAAAGACCCCAAATAGCCAAAGCAATTTTGAAAAAGAAAACCAAAGCAGGAGGCATCACAATCCCAGACTTCAAGCTATACTACAAAGCTGTAATCATCAAGACAGTATGGTAGTGGCACAAGAACAGATACTCACATCAATGGAATAGAATAGAGAACCCAGAAATGGACCCACAAACGTATGGCCAACTAATCTTGACAAAGCAGGAAAGAATATCCAATGGAATAAAGACAGTCTCTTCAGCAAGTGGTGCTGGGAAAACTGGACAGCGACATGCAGAAGAATGAACCTGGACCACTTTCTTACAACATACACAAAAATAAACTCAAAATGGATGAAAGACCTCAACGTAAGACAGGAAGCCATCAAAATCCTCGAGGAGAAAGCAGGCAAAAACCTCTTTGATCTTGCCTGCAGCAATTTTTTACTCAACACATTTCCAGAGGCAAGGGAAACAAAAGCAAAAATTAACTACTGGGACCTCATCAAAATAAAAAGCTTCTGTACAGCGAAAGAAACAATCAGCAACCTAAAAGGCAACCAACAGAATGGGAGAAGATATTTGCAAATGACATATCAGATAAAGGGTTAGTATCCAAAATCTACAAAGAAGTTATCAAACTCAACACCCAAAAAACAAATAATCCAGTGAAGAAATGGGCAAAAGACATGAATAGACACTTCTCCAAAGAAGACATCCAGATGGCCAACCGACACATGAAAAAATGCTCAATATCACTGATCATCAGGGAAATACAAATCAAAACCGCAATGAGACACACCTTACACCTGTCAGAATGGCTAACATTAACAGCTCAGGCAACAACAGATGTTGGGGAGGATGTGGAGAAAGAGGATCTCTTTTGCACTGCTGGTGGGAATGCAAGCTGGTGCAGCCACTCTGGAAAACAGTATGGAGATTGCTCAAAAAACTAAAAATAGAACTACCCTACGACCCAGCAAGTGCACTACTAGGCATTTATCCAAGGGATACAGGTGTGCTGTTTTGAAGGGACACATGCATCCCCATGTTTATAGCAGCATTATCAACAATAGCCAAAGTATGGAAAGAGCCCAAATGTCCATCGATGGATGAATGGATAAAGAAGATGTGGTATATACACACACACACACACACACACACACACACACACAATGGAGTATTACTCGGCAATCAAAAAGAATGAAATCTTGCCATTTGCAACTGCGTGGATGGAACTGGAGGGTATTATGCTAAGTGAAATTAGTCAGAGAAAGACAAAAATCATATGACTTCACGCATATGAGGACTTTAAGAGACAAAACAGATGAACATAAGGGAAGGGAAACAAAATAATATAAAAACAGGGAGGGGGGACAAAACAAAAGAGACTCATAAATATGGAGAACAAACTGAGGGTTGTTGGAGGGGTTGTGGGAGGGGGGATGGGCTAAATGGGTAAGTGGCATTAAGGAATCTACTGAAATCATTGTTTCACTATATACTAACTAATTTGGATGTAAATTTTAAAAAAATAAAAAATAAAGTTAAATAAAAAAAAAATTCATGAGGACCACCCCTTCCTTTACCCTCTCCAGCCTCCAAATAAGAAAATAAGATTTATGAGTCTTAAAGCAATTGTCCTAAACAAAATTGTCAGTTAGGAATATGCATGTCTTCAGAAAACCTTTCATTCTTTCCTTCTAACCCCAAGCCAAGGAGCTCCATTATCCAAATCATGCCTGCTGCTCCACTCCCCGAGTTCATAGCTACCAAGCTTCCTTGCCTTAATCTATATTTAGGCATTTAATGTTTTAAGCAAAAATTGTATGTGTTTAAAGCGAAGTGTACATGATGATATGATACACGTATACATAATGAAATTACTGTAGTCAAGCTAATTAACATATCTTGTCCTCACCCACTTAGCATTGTGTGTGTGTGCATTATGTGTGTGTATATGTGTGTGTTTGTGTGTGTGTGCATGTGTGTGGTTGAGAGTACCTGAAATCTACTCTCTTAGCAGATACCCAGTATTCAATATGGTATTAGTAATTATAGTCATCATGCTGTACATTAATTTTACAGCTACATCTAGGTTTGCAGGTTTTTTTTGTTTTTAGCTGCCAACCATTTACTTCAAACAAAATTCTATGAGAAAACCCAACATATAAAACACATAAAAGTACCCCTGCCTTGGTTAAAAGGGTACTATCACCCATGAGACAGCTCCTAGGAGAAAAACTGGGCCTCTTTGGAACATGGTTTAAAAGATGCTTATCTAGGCTTTTCTCCTTGTAGTACAGTTGAGAAAATAAGGTCAAGCTTGCAAGGTATCAAATACTCATATAAATTAATGGAAGAATAATAAGAGAGCCAGAAGGCTTTTTCCTCCTAGGTAACACTATGTTTTTCTTTAAGCCTCATGAGTATAATGCCTCTGTCTTGTTCTATTTTACTTTATTATTTTTAATTTTCTCTTTTGTTCTCTATACTTTCCATCCATTCCCACAAGCATCCCACTATCAGGGGTTTGATATATATCCTTGAATACGTATTTACCATTGTTTGCTATGTGTTTTTTTTTAATGTTTACTTGTTTGTTTTGAGAGAAAGATAGAGACCAAGCAGGGGAGAGGCAGAGAGAGAGAGAAGGAGACAGAATCCCAAGCAGCTTCCGTGCTGTCACTGCAGAGCCTGATGCAGGGCTCGGACCCACGAACCATGAGATCATGACCCGAGCTGAGATCAAGAGTCCGATGCTTAACTGAGCCACCCAGGAGCCCTGCTATATTTTTTAATTTAACAAATACTTGTTGAACACTTGCCATACGCCAGATACTCAGTATATAGTGTTGAACAAAATAGATAAGTTTCTCCTTTTTAATGAGCTTAGTGTCAAGACGTCAAGTAGTCCATAAGCAGCAGCAGACTTCCATAGATCCATCCAATAAGGAAACAGTGAGTCCCAATGCATATAGTTGATTATTTACACAGGCAGCATAAGCAAGATCAGTATAGTGTCATCTCCCTTTGCCCCATAGGACAACATCAAACTAAAGTGGCCAGACGACAGATGACATGGGCAGTAGGACACTCTGTTGCTGAAGAGCAAACTCTAGACTGTAGCTGAACTATTTTATAGCCTGCATCTATAGCCAAGAGAAGGGAGACAGAAAGCCCTTCTGCCTTATGGGAACCAGGGAGTAGGGTGAGAAACGGCCTCCCACAAGATAAGAAGCCTCCCACAAGGTAGAAAGACAGATAGGAAACAGACTTGAGGCAACTCCTCACAAGACTGTCCATCTTCCCACGTTCCAAAAGGATCACAGGATGTCCTGCCAAGGCTTGGGGCAGGCTGTAGTTGAATCTTGCATATGTGGCCTATGGGGATAGTGCAAGGTCACTGGGGTGCCATGGCAGAGCCATCTCCCTACATTCACAGTCTACAAATAAACGTTTTTAACCAGATTGTTTTCACTTAACATGAAATAATAATAATAATAGCAAAGCAATTTGTATAATGCTTACTATGTGTTAGGCATTTCTCTGCAAACTTTGCATATAGCAAATCATCAATCCCTGCGTTGACCCTATGAAATAGGTGCTCTTATTTTCATTTTACAGATGAGGTTGCTGAAGCACAAAGAAGTTAAGTGGCTTGCTTAAGGTCACACACTTAGAATCTGGTAGAACTATGATTTGAATCCAAACAATTTGAATTTGATAGAAGTGTGTACAAAGTGATATGGGTGCAAAGAAGTAGTCCAAGCAGACTTCACAATACAGGTGGCATTTTGCCTGGACATTTGTTTTTTTGTTTTTTTTTTTTTTTTTGTTTGTTTGTTTTAGCGATAAGAATTTATTTATTTATTTATTTATAATATATGAAATTTATTGTCAAATTGGTTTCCATACAACACCCAGTGCTCATCCCAAAAGATGCCCTCTTCAATACCCATCACCTACCCTACCCTCCCTCCCACCCCCCTCAACCCTCAGTTTGTTCTCAGTTTTTAAGAGTCTCTTATGCTTTGGCTCTCTCCCACTCTAACCTCTTTTTTTTTTCCTTCCCCTCCCCCATGGGTTTCTGTTAAGTTTCTCAGGATCCACTAAGAGTGAAAACATATGGTATCTGTCTTTCTCTGTATGGCTTATTTCACTTAGCATCACACTCTCCAGTTCCACCCAGGTTGCTACACAGGGCCCTATTTCATTCTTTCTCATTGCCACATAGTACTCCATTGTGTATATAAACCACAATTTCTTTATCCATTCATCAGTTGATGGACATTTAGGCTCTTTCCACAATTTGACTATTGTTGAGAGTGCTGCTATAAACATTGGGGTACAAGTGCCCCTATGCATCAGTACTCCTGTATCCCTTGGGTAAATTCCTAGCAGTGCTACTGCTGGGTCATAGGGTAGGTCTATTTTTATTTTTTCGAGGAACCTCCACACTGTTTTCCAGAGTGGCTGCACCAGTTTGCATTCCCACCAACAGTGCAAGAGGGTTCCCGTTTCTCCACATCCTCTCCAGCATCTATAGTCTCCTGATTTGTTCATTTTAGCCACTCTGGCGTGAGGTGATACCTGAGTGTGGTTTTGATTTGTATTTCCCTGATGAGGAGCGATGTTGAGCATCTTTTCATGTGCCTGTTGGCCATCTAGATGTCTTCTTTAGAGAAGTGTCTATTCATGTTTTCTGCCCATTTCTTCACTGCATTATTTGTTTTTCGGGTGTGGAGTTTGGTGAGCTCTTCATAGATTTTGGATATTAGCCCTTTGTCCGATATGTCATTTGCAAATATCTTTTCCCATTCCGTTGGCTGCCTTTTAGTTTTGTTGATTGTTTCCTTTGCTGTGCAGAAGCTTTTTATCTTCATGAGGTGCCAATGGTTCATTTTTGCTTTTAATTCCCTTGCCTTTGGGGATGTGTCAAGCAAGAAATTGCTGCGGCTGAGGTCAGAGAGGTCTTTTTCTGCTTTCTCCTCTAGGGTTTTGATGGATTCCTGTCTCACATTCAGGTCCTTTATCCATTTTGAGTTTATTTTTGTGAATGGTGTGAGAAAGTGGTCTAGTTTCAACCTTCTGCATATTGCTGTCCAGTTCTCCCAGCACCATTTGTTGAAGAGACTGTCTTTTTTCCATTGAATATTCTTTCCTGCTTTGTCAAAGATTAGTTAGCCATACTTTTGTGGGTGTAGTTCTGGGATTTCTATTCTATTCCATTGGTCTATGTGTCTGTTTTTGTGCCAATACCATGCTGTCTTGATGATGACAGCTTTGTAGTAGAGGCTAAAGTCTGGGATTGTGATGCCTCCTGCTTTGGTCTTCTTCTTCAAAATTACTTTGGCTATTCGGGGCCTTTTGTGGTTCCATATGAATTTTAGGATTGCTTGTTCTAGTTTCGAGAACAATGCTGGTGCAATTTTGATTGGGATTGCATTGAATGTATAGATAGCTTTGGGTAGTATTGACATTTTAACAATATTTATTCTTCCAATCCATGAGCATGGAATGCTTTTCCATTTCTTTATATCTTCTTCAATTTCCTTCATAAGCTTTCTATAGTTTTCAGCATATGGATCTTTTACATCTTCGGTTAGGTTTATTCCTAGGTATTTTATGCTTCTTGGTGCAATTGTGAATGGGATCAGTTTCTTTATTTGTCTTTCTGTTGCTTCATTATTATTATATAAGAATGCAACTGATTTCTGTACATTGATTTTGTATCCTGCAACTTTGCTGAATTCATGTATCAGTTCTAGCAGACTTTTGGTGGAGTCTATCGGATTTTCCATGTATAATATCATGTCATCTGCAAAAAGTGAAAGCTTGACTTCATCTTTGCCCATTTTGATGCCTTTGATTTCCTTTTGTTGTCTGATTGCTGATGCTAGAACTTCCAACACTATGTTAAACAATAGCGGTGAGAGTGGACATCCCTGTCGTGTTCCTGATCTCAGGGGGAAAGCTCTCAATTTTTCCCCATTGAGGATGATATTAGCTGTGGGCTTTTCATAAATGGCTTTTATGATGTTTAAGTATGTCCCTTCTTCCCCGACTTTCTCGAGGGTTTTTATTAAGAAAGATGCTGAATTTTGTCAAATGCTTTTTCTGCATTGATTGACAGTATCATATGGTTCTTATCTTTTCTTTTATTAATGTGATGTATCACGTTGATTGATTTGCGAATGTGGAAGCAGTCCTGCATCCCAGGAATGAATCCCACTTGACCATGGTGAATAATTCTTTTTATAAGCTGTTGAATTCGATTTGCTAGTATCTTATTGAGAATTTTTGCATCCATATTCATTAGGGATATTGGCCTGTAGTTCTCTTTTTTTACTGGTCTCTGTCTGGTTTAGGAATCAAAGTAATACTGGCTTCCTAGAATGAGTCTGGAAGTTTTCCTTCCCTTTCTGTTTTTTGGAATAGCTTGAGAAGGATAGGTATTATCTCTGCTTTAAACGTCTGGTAGAACTCCCCTGGGAAGCCATCTGGTCCTGGACTCTTATTTGTTGGGAGATTTTTGATAACCGATTCAATTTCTTCGCTGGTTATGGGTCTGTTCAAGCTTTCTATTTCCTCCAGTTTGAGTTTTGGAAGCGTGTGGGTGTTTAGGAATTTGTCCATATCTTCCAGGTTGTCCAGTTTGTTGGTATATAATTTTTCATAGTGTTCCCTGATAATTGCTTATATTTCTGAAGGATTGGTTGTAATAATTCCATTTTCATTCACGATTTTATCTATTTGGGTCATCTCCCTTTTCTTTTTGAGAAGGCTGGCTAGAGGGTTAACAATTTTGTTTCATTTTTCAAAAAACCAACTCTTGGTTTCATTGATCTGCTCTACAGTTTTTTTTAGATTTTATATTGTTTATTTCTGCTCTGATCTTTATTATTTCTCTTCCTCTGCTGGATGCCTGGACATTTGAAGTCCATAATAGTTTGTCAGGGTGGAAAAGCTCTCCGAGAAGAGTAGGCAGCAGCATGAGCAAAGGCATAGTGCTATGAAAGCATATGATGTGTTTTGAGAGCATTTGTGATGTTCTTGGAACCCCAGAATGCACTGGCATGGAGTAATACAAGATAAAACAGAATAAGCAGCTTGGAGCTAGTTGGAAAAGCCCTTGAAGGTCATACCATGTGCTTTGGACTGATTTCGTCCCCCTGAAGTTCATATTTTGAAGCTCCAACCCCCACTGTAATGGTATTTGGAGATGGAACCTTTGAGAGGTAATTTGGTTTAGATGAGGTCACAAGGGTGGGGCCGGCATGATGATATTAGTGTGTTTATACAAAGATACCAGAGAGCTTGCTCTGCTTGGTTTCTCTCTGGGCCATGTGAGCACCCTGTGAGAAGGCAGCTTTCTGCAAGTAGAGAAGAAAGCTCTCACCAGAAACCAACCATACTCGCATGTCTGGCATGCTCAGAATTCCAGTCTGTAGTATTGTGTTATGGCAGCCCCAACAGACTAAGACACCATGAAATGTGAACTTTTGTGGGCATTAGAGTTACTAAACATCTTAAAGCAGGTGAGTTAAACAATTAGATGTGGTATTTCATAACAACTCTAGTGGCAGATTATCGTGGAGAATTTGGCAGAGATGATGGTAGGAAATGAGTGGGAGTTAGGGAGATTAGTGGTAGGAAAACCAATTGATAGACAATATCACTAATTCAGGTGAGAGAGGTAGGCCCCTGGAGGGTGGCAGTAGGGATAGAGAGCAAGGTAGACATTTAAGAAGTAGTATTGATAAGATTTACTTTGTTAACATAATTTATTGTCAAGTTAGCTAGCATACAGTGTCTACAGTGTGCTCTTGGCTTCAAAAGTAGATTCCCATGATTCATTGCCTACATACAACACCCAGTGCTCATACCAACAAGTTCCCTCCTCAATATCCATCACCCATTTTCCCCTCTCCCCTGCTACCCCATCAAACCTCAGTTTGTTCTCTGCATTTAAGAGTCCTTTATGGTTTGCCTCCCTCTCTGTTTGAAACTATTTTTCCCCTTCCCTTCCCCCATGGTCTTCTGTTAAGTTTCTAGAATTCCACATATGGAAGGTTGTCAAATGAGATATGTAAGGGAGAAATAGGAGTCAAGAGTTCTAGTTTGGGTGACTGGGTAAATGGTGATGACATGAATCAAGATAGGGGAATGTAAAGTGGTTTGTCTCTGGGTGGTAGTCTTAGAGATGGTTTTTATTTCTTTTTGTTCATCTGAATTTTACACTTTATTTACAATTGCCATTTGTTACTTCTGGAATAAGAGTAAACAGCTTTGTTTTTGGTATGGGGATCAGGAATGCAATGCAAAAGAAAGAAGACAAAGTTCTAAGAGAAATATATTAAGTTTGGGTTATATTGAGTTTGAACTGCCTATAAGAAATCTTGCTGGAAGTGTCCAAGGCTGTTAGAAATATAAATCCATGTGAAACTCAAAGACAGAGACTGGAGATGTTGATTTTCAGAATTGGTGTTCTCTGAGGGGTTAGAATATACTACCACAGAGTGCTGGCTTTGCATTGGGCTTGGAATAAAGTAGAACTGATCTTAAGTAGCACATGTATGCTTGGAGAGGGGGAGGTATTGAGAGGGACACTAGGAAACTTGCAGAAATGGGACTGAGGACAGAATACATAGCCCTTGGGATGGGGTCAACATTCAGAGACAGAGTTCAAACAGAGGCACTGGAAATTCTCACTCCAGTTCCAAGCCAGGTATCAAAAACCAAGAGGAATCAGATCAATGAAGTGACGTTGACTCTGGGTCATGGCTTTAGAGATAAAAACAATGTTGACGAGAGAAGCCAAACATGTGTAATAGAAACAATGTGGCAAAGAATAGGGAACAGCCTACCCTTGAGAAATAGGGCTGACTGAAGTACCTGACCTCTTGGATGTCAGTTGGGGACCATGGAAAAAGGAACTTAAGGTGTCAAAGGTATGTAGGAAGATAGCCTGTCTTCCCCCAGAGGACTACTCGTGGTAAGAAGGGGTATGTGTGCAGTGGGGAAGTAGGTCAGTGGATTCCCATTTTCACCCATGTGTGTTGAACAGCAGATTATCTCTAAAAGCCAAAAGTAAATGGGGCTAGAGTTATTGATATTCTGCCAAATAACCCATTGTTTGTTCTAGAGGATGGGAAAAGCAGCCTGCACATAGCTTGATACTCTTTTTGAGCAATGGATATATAATATTTTGGCTCTTCTGCTTTAATGCATCCGTATTGATAAGGGGACATTCTGATGTGACCTATGAAACAAGCCATTTAGTCTGTTTCTTTTTCATTATCACCTCCTTCACAGGGTTATGAGCCTAACTCCATCTCCAAGTCTCACTGAGAATGAGGTGAGCGTCAGGGATGGGATAGGAGTCAGTCACTATCTGGCAGACACAACCAGGAGTCACATGTTTATCACACGTATTCACCTCGGAAAGGGCTACCAATCATTCTGAGCAACGTGTCTGCCTATCTTCTGAGAATCCACTTGTTTCCTGAATGGTCTGCTTCTCAAATCCTGATTTTTCTCTTAAGGTTAAAACAGTCATACTTATTTACTTCTAATGAATACATAGATTTGGCTACATGATAATTGAATGGGTTCTCTTTTCCATATAAATTCTAGAGGACGGACACATTTTTTTGCAGGCTTTCTGATTATGTTAACCTTATTGGATTGGTTGCAAATTAGACTG
Source organism: Neofelis nebulosa (assembly GCF_028018385.1). Lineage (NCBI taxonomy): Eukaryota > Metazoa > Chordata > Mammalia > Carnivora > Felidae > Neofelis > Neofelis nebulosa. Next base: position 87,686,593 of record NC_080800.1, read on the forward strand.
TGTTTCAGGGAGACAGATATTTGAGCTGTAATACAATTCCTTATTATCAGCTCTAGGCAGCACAGTAAACCTTCAATTAAACTTCTAATAGTAATATAATATACATATATTTATAGTTAATATCCTAGCATTCTTTCATAATGATGGTAGGGAGTGGATACCTCCTTAAAAGTTGATCTAATTGTATATATTTAATGTATTTCTGATTGTGAAAGTTAGATGTATTTAAATTTTTAAGTACATTTAATACATAATGAGAGAGTTAGATGCAGAAGCACATGGGGTGAGAAGAGAGAGAGATGGGAAAGAATTTGAGATGGGCTTAAGGTCAGGTATGAAGTAAGAGTGAAAGATGTCTTATACATATTACTTGGTTAAAACAAATCAGTAATTTTACATTCTGATGATGCCATTTTGAGGAGGTTTCATCAAAATGTCTGAATCACATGTCTGGAATCCTTGAACCAGAACTGGCAGAAACTTCTGAATCCATGCAAGCAGATTGACAGATTGACAGACTGACCCTTGGAAAATGTCAATATTTGAGGGATGGATAAGGGAAGAGAACACCTGGGTTTTAAATGCTCTTGTGTATGTACCCAGGAGTGGAATTACTGGGTCCTGTGAGAATTGAGATGCGACATTTTTAAGTAAAATCTTACCAAACCAATAAATAGTCCCACTTTGTGTGTGCGTGTGTGTGGAGGCGGGGGTGGGTGTGGGGTACGTAGAGATCATGTTGTTATTTCTCTTCTTGTGTTAACGACTTTTATGGACTCCTACACTTCTCTAGGAAATGTGGAATAGGAGTTTATACCAGGATACTACAAATGGCATCACCAACCCACACCCAACATGAAAATTAACCACTTTTTATTCAAAGTGCCCATTGATATAAAGTCCATTGAAAGTCCCCAACCTTAGCAGGTGTACTAGTGTGCACCTTCAGACAATGAAAGTTACAGGCAAGGAACCTTAGTTCAATTACAGACGGTTACCCTCATTAAACTTCTCTGTATCTCACTTTCTCCATCTATAAAATGGGGGTAATCCTGCATCTCAAGATTGTAATGAGGAAAGGGCCTAGCCATGCACACATAGCTGGAACTTAATAAATATTAGCTCTCATTTCCCCATACTTCCCTACCCTCTTCAAATTAACTGTTCTTCAAAACAAAAGTATTTTTCTTCTCATTTTCTCTTTCAGGTTAAAATTAAACTGCCGAATACAAACCCTTCTGAAATTCAAATTGATATCCAGGAAATGATCCTTGACCTTCGCACTCCTAATAAGTGAGTAAAACTTAGAACTAGAATAATGTATTAAAATATTAATGAATCTATAATCAATATTCTTAAAGTGTACATTGTTATTTTTCATCACTCCTAAAGTTTGACAAAAAGTGAAAAAGTAAGTTATTCATTCAGATGTTTGATCTACATAATATAAATATATATGTATGTATATTTTTTGAAACACCTAAAACACCTAGTTTTTTCTGCTTTGCACCCGTACATTTGGAGTAGATTGCTACCACTAAAATACAGCCTTTGACATTCAGATACAGTTTACTTATCTGTGAGGAAAAATAACTAGAGATGAAAATCTCTTAAGTTGTAAGTCTCGCTTGTGGCTTTTTGTACAGAGATGCCATAAGAGAAGCAATATCTTTGAACTTTCTGGTTACCATGGGACTCTAAGGTTCAATTTGACTGTATCCATCTAAAAATTAACAGAAAAGTCTTGTCATCAATTCCTTAAAGCAAAAATTCTAGCAAATTGGTGTGCCTGGGTGGCCCAGTTGGCTAGATGTCTGGCTCAGGTCATGATCTCACAGCTAGTGAGTTCGAGCCCCACATCGGGCTCTGTGCTGACAGCTCAGAGCCTGGAGCCTGCTTTGGATTTTGTATCCCTGTCTCTCTGCCCCTCTCCAGCTTATACTCTGTCTCTCTCTCTCTCTCAAAAATAAATAAACATTAAAAAAATTTTAAAAAATTCTAACAAATTTATCACTAGCTTCTCAAGTAGTATAGATACATTTAAAAAGAATACAGGTAATAATGGCATAATATAATTAAACATTTTGATATTTTCAAAATAGTCTTCTTATTACACAGGTTCAAATTATGTTTCCAAAATGCAACACGTACAGTAAGATTCTGATACAAATGTTTATCTGAAACCTGGACAAATCAATCCCGTCTCTCAAAAACAAGTCCATAAAGAGAAAATCAATGGAACCTGATGTGTGATAGATAAAATATCTAAATATCTCCTTGCTTGTTTCACTTTTCATCTGAATGTATGCTAGTGAGCACACTTTGGTTGACTGCAGTGGCTCTTTCTCTGTTATTCACGAACATTTCAAACTGGGTGTGGTAAGCAGTCAGCTGCTGGCACATTTTCTTTCTTCCATTATCAGTATCAATAATCTTCCCCTGTTGATCTTAGGGTTTCAAAAAAATAAAAAGTAGATCCCTCATACAAAAGACTTCTATGTATAAACGACCCAATGTACATACATAGCTTAACCTTGATTTCTATAGTAGATGCATTTAACCCAAAATGATCTACCCATGGATATATATCAAGTACTTTCTCATTATTCATGTAATTTCAAAACTATATTCTCACCAAAATTGTCTCCTGTTATAAAAATTTCATCCACTATTCCTACGATTTACTTCGAGGAGCAGTGTAATTTTTTCATTCTTATTATATATGCTTTTACTCTTCCACATAACCTCTGCAAGGAAAGTTGCTTAAATTAACAGTTAATCTTCCATGATATTGGTGCGCTTGTTAAAAACACATACGTATCTACACACCGTGGAGTTAATTTCCATTCTCCTAGCAGTTCTCCATCAATCTTCAGGCAGCTGCTATGCTGCCATTCCAGATAGCTATCAGAGCCCACCAAATGAAAGACTCACACAGAGATACTTGTCCATGTAGAATGTGGACTACACTAGAATTTTGGGATCATAATGTTCTTATATATTAAATAGTGCAGAGAGGTGCTGTCTCTTAAGAAAAAAATCATTAATTATGATAGAAGACTGTAGATAGGCTGTTACCATTTTTGTCATTTTTCCTTAACACTTGCGCATTCTTTGGAGCCACGCTATTATCTGAAATTGTGTTATTGGAAATGTGACTTGTTTTTGAGGTTATTGGTATTCACATATACTTTCTTTAGTTTCTAACTTTGACAGCATATCACACTATGTTTACTCACCCCTAGAGAGGTAAGAGAAAACCTCCTGTTCATGAATCTATAAGGCAGAACACGTGAATCTATTTTAACTGAATTGACTGGTAAGATCAGTCAAATGACAGTCAATTGCATTAGAACTATCAATAAAACCCAGATTTTTAGAATTATACAACCAAAAGAAATAAAGCAATGTCTTAACTTCTTTATTTTAAAAAAAATCATTGTTTTTGCACGTTGATTCCCAACATGGAGTAGACAGAAAGGAGGAAAGACAGGGGAAATTGGATAATTTCCCAAGGACTTTTATCTTCATATGAGGTTTCACTATTTTTTGAAGTGTATTCTAAGAATATCATAAATGAATTCCTTGAACGTGATAGTAAAAACATATTGTAAAGACAAGTATGAATTAATTTTTGGTTGAATGCTGTTTTATTCTCATCTTTTCTGTGCTCCTTTAATTCAGACTGATTGAGAATTGACTGATACTCAAACTCAAAAGATGTTTTCAAATTGAAATACTGAATGTCAGCTCAGTAGCTGTTTCTTCACTTTCTTTGAAAATAGTTATGTCTCCATTAGAAAACGTTTAAAAAGTCATGTTTTTTAAACCCAAATATTTATTTTTTAATTTAAATTTTGTTAGTTAATATACAGTGCAATATTGATCTCAGGAGTAGAATTCAGTGATTTCATCACTTACATACAACACCCAGTGCTCATCACAACAAGGGCCCCCCTTAGTCCCCATCACCCATCTAGCTAATCTCCCACCCACCTCCTTCCATCAACCCTTAGTTTTTTCTCTATCATTAAAAGTCTCTTGTTAACTAACCCAGAGATAAAATAATTTATTAACTACATAAAATAAAAACTACATTATGTGAATATGCACAGAACAAGGTTGTCCTGTATTTAAATCTCTTGCAAGGAACATCAACTTGACTTTGCTAATATAAATGTAAGGATGTAAGTCTCTAGAGTTCACTTGTATAGATAATTCTTTTGTCTTTACTTTCGTATATTATCATTCACTTTTAAACAATTTCTAATGAAAAGTAACACTGGATAAACATTTGATCAGTGCCTAAACTGTAGCTTCTTAAAAGCAAGTATACTATCAATGTAAAGGCAGAGGGATTGAGTTTAAATGTTTATTCATATTTGATAGTACTAATGTGTTGTAGGTACTCAAATGTTATTTTGCTTTTCATTCATTTATGTATTCATTCAACAAACATTCATAAAGTCTCCTGTTACAACTGGGGGGACATGAAGATAAGATATAGTCCTGTCCTTCAATGAATTGTACATGGATAAGTATTTGTAGAATTTTATTTTGTTTATATATAAATCTCAATCCAGATATCAGGCAGTAAAACAGACTAGACAAAAATACTTCCCTTCTCCTAAGAGCCTAAATAAGTTGCACAGTTTCTGTTCAAAATTTTAGTATTTGAAGCCATACTACTAAGGACTAGCCAGGAATGCAGGCATAGATGGATCATTCCAATGGCCACTGTCTCTGCTGAATTTATTTCTCTCTGAACAGAGAAGTGCACATTATCACTGGAACTCCTTCTTCAGCTGATTTATAGTTGTCTTTTAGTGCAATGAAGCTACCACCACTGAGCTTTGCTTTATTTTTAAAGTGAATATATTAGGGGCACCTGGGTGGCTCAGTCGGTTAACTGGCCGACTTCGGCTCAGGTCATGATCTCGCGGTCCGTGAGTTCAAGCCCCACGTCGGGCTCTGTGCTGACCGCTCAGAGCCTGGAGCCTGTTTCAGATTCTGTGTCTCCCTCTCTCTGACCCTCCCCCATTCATGCTCTGTCTCTCTCTGTCTCAAAAATAAATAAACATTAAAAAAAATAAAGTGAATATATTATCATTTGTAGAATAAGGGATAAAGCAAATCTAACTCCAGCTCAAACTATATTGTAAACAACTTTAAAAAGATGGACTCTAAACACTTTTTGCACCCACTTTTTTGAGATGCCAAATATTACATGATATATTAAAATACACCATGAGGGGCACCTGGGTAGCTCAGTTGGTTAAGTGCCCAACTTGGACTCAGGTCGGGATCTCAAAGTTCATAAGTTCAAGCCCCACGTTGGGCTCTGTGCTGACAGCTTAGAGCCTGGAGCCTGCTTTGGATTCTGTGTCTCCCTTTCTCTGCCCCTCCCCCTCTCACACCCTGTCTCTCTCTCTGAAAAATAAACACACATTAAAATTTTTTTAAATTTGAAATAAATACATCATGATATCATTACTTCTGGTGGAGAGAGATGTTTTTCTTACTACAAGTATCTGGAATAGAACAAGAGTAACAGGAAATTTCTCTTCTAGAGAAATGTGATCACACAAACATGTGTGATAAATACTTTTAATGAGCCCAGTTTCCTAAACTTAGGTCTTGCAAATGAGTAAGGAGGCAATTGGTTTTCAAGAGTTTGTTTTCAAATACTAGTTCTTTATACAAGGATTCAATAAGTACCCCTAAAAAATACCAGATTCCTTTACAAACTTGGATCCTATACCTTTTAAAAGAGCTTTTCTGTCCACTTTTTATAGAGATACTGAAGGCTTCTTTATGGAGAATGTGAGGTAACAAGTGCTTCATGCATTTAATTTTCTTCAGATACCAGCATGTGCCGACCCCATGCATAATTCAGATTCATACCACTATGACAGAATTATGGATGGCTCAGCCCAGCAATGCAGCTAAAGCATACAGCTATCTAGCAACGGAGCCCCACAACTGCAAAATAAACCCAGCAATCTCTCACAGGGATTTTTGTCAATGTATAGTAGAAAGAACCAGAAGCAAGCACAGAGAAGCACTTTCATTGATCTAGTATTAAAATCATTCCAGGCCTGAATTTCAATAACTATACATGTAGTAGAGTCTCAGCCTGAGGTTGCATCAGCAGAATTATTATAGAACTATTCCAATTTTCAGATTTGTATCAGTTAGTCACGTTCCATGTACACATAAGCATGGCTGGCAACATATCTATCCAACCAACTTAAAGTTGCAATGGCTCTGTTCCTCTGCCTATAAATCAAGCCTGAGACTATGTTTATATAATGAAAAATGAGGTCAATCTCGAAAAAAGAGTGGGGGTATCAAAACCCCTGCTTGTATTTTTAAGGCCAAAAAGGCTGATATATTATGTGTGTTAATTTGGCATATTTTTGAGCTTGCACTTACAGTGTCTAAATATTGTTTTTTTGGTTCCTAACCTTTTGATGGTATATATTGCTTCCCGTTATCTTATTAAAAGTGATATCAAAACCACACTGAGATATCACCTCACGCCAGTCAGAGTGGCTAAAATGAACAAATCAGGAGACTATAGATGCTGGCGAGGATGTGGAGAAATGGGAACCCTCTTGCACTGTTGGTGGGAATGCAAACGGGTATATCCACTCTGGAAAACAGTGTGGAGGGTCCTCAAAAAATTAAAAATAGATCTACCCTTGGGGCGCCTGGGTGGCACAGTCGGTTAAGCGTCCGACTTCAGCCAGGTCACGATCTCGCGGTCCGTGAGTTCGAGCCCCGCGTCGGGCTCTGGGCTTATGGCTCGGAGCCTGGAGCTTATTTCCGATTCTGTGTCTCCCTCTCTCTCTGCCCCTCCCCTGTTCATGCTCTGTCTCTCTCTGTCCAAAAATAAATAAAAAACGTTGAAAAAAAATTAAAAAAAAAATAGATCTACCCTAGGACCCAGAAATAGGACTGCTAGGAATTTACCCAAGGGATACAAGAGTGCTGATGCATAGGGGCACTTGTACCCCAATGTTTATAGCAGCACTTTCAACAATAGCCAAATTATGGAAAAAGCCTAAATGTCCATCAACTGATGAATGGATAAAGAAGTTGTGGTTTATATACTTGATGGAATACTACTTGGCAATGAGAAAGAATGAAATATGGCCTTTTGTAGCAACATGGATGGAACTGGAGAGTATTATGCTAAGTGAAATAAGTCATACAAAGACAAATACCATATGTTTTCACTTTTATGTGGATCCTGAGACACTTAACAGAAGACCATGGGGGAGGGGACGGGGGGAAAAAGTTACCGAGAAGGAAGGAGGCAAACCATAAGAGACTCTTAAAAACTGAGAATAAACTGAGGGTTGATGGGGCACTGGGGGGGGGGGCAGAGATGGGCATTGAGGAGGGCAACTGTTGGGATGAGCATTGGGTGTTGTATGGAAACCAATTTGACAATAAATTTCATATTAAAATAAAATAAAATAAAATAAAAGTGATATCTTCTTGATATTACTTTAGGAATTTGATTCTAGGTTTTTTACCTTGTCTTATTTTGTTTTGATTTTTAGGAAGCTGTTGATAACCCTTCCCCACCCTGTGGAATGCAACAGTGCCAAAGCTTTCTATATCCTGGAGACTGAGACTCTTGAAGTCGCCCTAACAATGAAAAAAGACTTGGATTTCATTAACTTCTTCTGAAACTTCATGAACAAGAAGGAAACATGGTAAAACAGCACTGCTAAAAAATTTTTAAAAAAACCTTTGAAAAACTGGCGAATGTCTCCTATCTTTTTTATTATTCTGACATAGTTCATAAAGGGTCTAAATTCAATTCTAGTGAGTTCCTGGTCATTTACCGTCATTCCTATTCCTCTGGTGGGAAATACTGTTTTCTTATATTCATAAGCTATTTCATTTTTTTGGTGATAGCTGGATAGAATTTGCAGGTTAACCAATTAGATTACTGCATGGTCAATTCAAACTGAAATATGACCATGAAATGGTTGGTCCACTTATTTCAGTAGTCTGAAGAACTTAAGCCAATTAATTATACTATGATACAATCAGTTCCATTGCAATTGGTCATTATTATGGCCAGAAAAGTTTATTTGGTTGCCTTCTCATTGATTTGATCAAATGATTTACAGTATTCTCTGGTTAGGTTCTCACAATCCTGGGATGTACAAATAACAAAGGATTATAAGTAGTTTGGTACGCCATCCTAAACAACATGTTTTACTTGAATAAGAAATACTTCAGAACACACAGTGTTATTTAGCTTCCTCAGTACTGCTTTCAGTGTCTGGACCTGGTTAGGTTAAAAATCTTCTTCCTTTTGTGCACTAATAATTACTAACAGTGCCTTTTGGACTACTGTGTGTATATTTAGTATTGAAATCCTTGACATTTAAAAGGAATATAAAGAAAAGTGTGGTGCATTTACAAAACCTGTTCTCTTTCATTTCTTATCTTTATTCATAATTGGGCATACCTATTTTTATGAGTTATGTCAATGCCCCCTGCCCCTTCTGGACTGTATTACTGAAGTTTATTTCAGAATTATTTATGAATAAATCTTATTTTAAAGCTCATGTAGCTAGGCCTCACACATCACTGTAGAACTGTGGAGTTACCTGGGAGTGAAATTTTGAGAAGAGATGAAAAATTGAAAGATGTTTATCTCATCTAAGTGAACTATTAAGGAACTCAATAAGCAGATATTTTCCAGACTTACATATGTAGATAACTACCAAGCCTCTAGTTTGTAACTAGATCTAATAGAAGGAAAAGACTGAGATTTTGGCAAAAATAGTTGTGCTAAAACATTGAGCTCTTGTAGAGAATTCACCATTGAAATCACCACCATGACATTCTTCTGCGGGGGGCAAGAATTGATGGTGGGGTTAACTAAAAGGAACTAGTGTCTGTGAATTTAAGTCCATGATGTTACAGGAACAAAAAAGTGTCCTACTTTGCTTCCTCAGCATCTTTTTTCAAGGCTATATTTTAAAAATTTAAGATTACACCCTACGGTGTAAACTCTGGGGCAAGCCTAGGCAGTAACCAATATTTTTCTTCTCTAGAGAGCAACAGTGAGTCAGTGGAAAATGTATCTCTTTTTCCTATGTACTGGCCCTAATTACAAAGACCATTATTATTCAAGCTGACTGAATGTGCACAAGTTGTCCCTGGAGGAGAAGATAGAGCATATCCAGGCCAACTTGCATTGGGCTTTGGTTTTGTGGTACTGTATCAATTATGTAATGAAACAGAGCTTCAAGACAATGAAATGCGATCCAGTAATTTATACCCATCTGTGCATCATCCTACTTCACTGTCCTTGGCCTCAGAAGTAACAACTTTGTTGTCATTGTTGTTTTGTTTTTAAGCTAATTCCCAGGACTTTCTTCCTTTAAAGGGGAATAGTCCAGTAAAGCAAATGTAGAATAAGAAGACAAAAAGGAAATTCATCTTGTCAGCATTTTTTCTTTTTTTTAATGTTTCCTTATTTCTGAGAGAGAGGGAGAGGGAAAGAAAGAACACAGTGGGGGAGGGGTAGGCAGAGAAGGAGACAGAGAATCCTAAGTGGGCTCAGCGCCTACAGTTTCTGCGCTGATGGCAGTGAGCCTGATGCGGGGCTCAAACTCATGAACTGCAAGATCATGACCTGAGCCAAAGGCAGACACTCAACCAAATGAGCCACCCAGGCACCGCTTTGTCAGCATTTTTCAATGAATCTTAGCCATAACCAGGAGAACTGGAATTTAAAACCACAGTTGTGGCATATCATTAGTCTTCTCCTTTATGAACTTCTTTGCTTCATTTTTTGGTTCCATAATCTCCAGTAGCACCACTTGTGAGGATTCAATCATTCATTCATTCACTCATTTATGCATTCATTCAACAAATATTCACTAAGCACTTACCAAGTTCCTGGCACTATATCAGGTGCTGGAGATACAACAATGAACAAACCAGATGGGGTCCCTGTCCTTACAGAGTTTATCAAGGCAGACAAACAATAACCAAGTAAACACATAAACATGTATTTTCAAGTTTCTTTTTATTGGTATGAAAGAAAAGAATGGGTGGTTTTTTAAAAATTTTTTAATGTTTATTTTTGAGAGAGAGAAAGAGAGAGAGCAAGCATGAGCAGAGGAGGGGCAGAGAGAGAGGGAGACACAGAATCTGAAGCAGGCTCCAGGCTCCAAGCTGTTGGTACAGAGCCCAATGCAGAGATCAAACTCATGAACCTTGAGATCATTACCTGAGCCGAAGTCAGACACTCAACTAACTGAGCCACCCAGGTGCCCCTAGAATGGGTGCTTTGAAAATATCTATCAGAGAAACCAAACTTAAGTCTGGGGAATGAGAGAAGAAAAGGCTTCCTTAAGGTTCTAGCCAAAACATGAAGAATACTTAGGACTTAGCCAGGCAAAGACAATATTGGGGTAAGGAGAGCAGCATGGCTTCCAGGTACAAAGGGTAGCAAATGTGAAGACCCAAGTGGAAAGAACTTGGAGAGTTCAAGGAAATGAAAGCTGGTGTGGTTGGAGTAGGGTGAATCTGGGGAGTGACTGGAGGTAAGGTTGGAAAATGTAGGCTGGAGCACTGTCATGTAGAACCTTGCAGGCCGAGGTTAGGAAACTGGATTTTATTCTCAGTGCTTTGGGAAAGAGACTGTATTAGGCCACAATGAAAATGAGATCGGTTATGATGCTATTGCAATAGCCAGGCAAGTTATTATTCTACACATTACCCTAAGTACAATTCATTGTTGATTTTTTTTTTCTAATTAGAAAAACTATGTATATGCTTACATGTTCCAAACAGGAAAATTTAACAACACAGAAAAGCTATTTAAAAATAAAGCAAAGCTGGGGGGCCTGGGTGGCTCAGTTGGTTAAGTGACCAACTCTTGATCTCAGCTCAGGTCATGATCTCATGGTTCAAGAGTTCAAGCCCTGTGTCCAGCACTGTTCTGACAGAGCAGAGCCTGCTTGGAATTCTCTCTCCCTCTCTCTCTGTCCCTACCCCACTTGTGCTCACTGTCTCTAAATAAATAAATAAACGCATAAAAAATTAAAAATAAATAAATAAAAATTTAAAAAAGCAAAGCTAAAAATCACCTGTAAGCTAACAAACCATGAATAACCACCTTTACCATTTTTAGTGTCTCTTTTTGACATTTTTTTTCAATGTGTAACATAGATATTATTTTTCCCTAAATGGGATAATATTGCACAAACTGGTTTTATAACTTACTTTCTTTTAATTTCCAAGTAAATTCTTTTTTTAATTTTTGTTTCTTGGAATTCTAATTTTATTGCAATGTGATAAAAGATCTATGTGTGCTTTTTAAAAAAATTTTTAATGTTTATTTTTGAGAGAGAGAGAGAGCGCGCGCAAGCAAGGGAGAAGCAGAGAGAGATAGAGGGAGACAGAGAATCCCAAGCAGGCTCTGTGCTGTCAGCGCAAAGCCAGATGTGGGGCTCAAACCCATGAACCATGAGATCATGACCTAAGCTGAAATAAAGAGCTGGACACTTAACCAACTAAGCCACCCAGGTGCCCTGATCTATGTATATTTTTAAAGAATGAGTATTTGGTAAATATTGGGTATAGAATTTTATATGCGTCAATTGAAGTTTTTGTTAATGTTTATTTATTTTTGAGTGAGAGAGAGACACAGAGCGTGATCAGGGAGAGGGGCAGAGAGAGAGGGAGACACAGAATCCAAAGCAGGCTCCAGGCTCTGAGCTGTCAGCACAGAGCCCGACACAGAGCTTGAACTCACAAACCACAAGATCGTGACCTGAGCTGAAGTCCAGTGCTTAACAGATTGAGCCACTCAGGCACCCCAAAGTTTTTTTTTTTTTAATCGGCTGGTCAAATCTACATTCTTATTAATTTTTGGTCTGATTTATCTATCAACATGGAGAGGTATATTAAAATTTTCATCCTATGATAGATTTGTTGTTATCTGTTCGTAATTCAGTCAAGTTTTGCCTTATGTATTTTGAGGCAATATATTAGGTGCAGAGAGATATAGAACTGTTACATCTTCCTGGTGAATTCTTTCTATTATCAATATACTATGACAGTTTATCCTTAATAACATTTGTCACTTTGTATGTTTTGTATGCATTATATGTTTTGTATATTTCTATATTTAACTTTAACATACCTACATCAATTTTGGTTAGTATTTGCTTGGTTTGTCTTTTTCCATCATTTTTTATGCCCTTATGTTTTAGGTGACTTTTATGAAAAGAATGTAGCTACATTTTGGGTATTTAAATGCAAACAGTATTCTGTCTTTACACTCACAAGTTTTACTCCAACCACATTTATTTTTACTAACTATCATGGGATTTTTCTTATTCTGCTTTTTTTCTACACTTTTTTTTCCTCCTTTCATGACTTTTTTTCCCATTAGTCAAAAATTTTTTTATTCTTTTTTATCTCCTACAGGTTTGGAAGTTATACATTTTGGTTCTTTCTTTTCCTTTTACTTAAAATGTCTAAACTGTCTCAAAGCTCTGCCCTCCCTTAAAACATTTCAAGGACTTATACAATTTTAACAAAACCATACCTCTCCAACTTTGCTTTTTTTTTTCATTTTTATTTTTTTAATCATTTATTTATTTATTTTGAGAGGGGGTGGGGAGCAGAGAGAAAGGGGAAAGAGAGAATCCCAAGCAGGCTCTGCACTATCAGTGCAGCCACCTGGGCGCCCCCTCCAACTTTGTTTTTATGGCCCAAATTATTCATCATCCTCATTGTTTTTTTTTTTACAACCAATGCTTATTTAGAGCTATCCACATGTTTACCAATGTCTGGCTCACCATTCTCTTTTCCACATCAGTGTTTCCTTTTTGAAGTAAATATTTCAGTATTTCTTTCAACAAGGGTTTGTGAATTCTTGATCCTCTCAGTTCATTTTTGGAAATGTTTTTACTGCTGTCACTCTTGAATAATAATTTAGCTGGGGAAGGGGGTGCTTGGCTGGCTCAGTTGGTAGAACATATGACTCTTCATCATGGGGTTGTGAGTTCGAGGCCCATGTTGAGTGTAGAGGTTACTTAAAAATAAAATCTTTTAAAAAATAATTTAGCTGGGTTTAGAAATCTAAGTTGACAGATATTCTCCCTCAGAACTTCGAAGATGTCATTTACCTGTATTCTGGCTTATATTTTGTAATTTCAAAGTTGGCTGTCTCTCTCGTTTGGATGTAATCTTTCTTTTTTCTCTTGTAGTTTTCAAAATTTTTCTCTTTGTTTTTGGTGTTCTGCAATTTGACTATAACATGTCTGGATAGAAATTTAACTTTATTTATTTTATTTGGTACTTGTGCTTCTTAAATCTTTTATCAATCCTGGAAAATCCTCAGCCATTATCCCCTTGAATGTTGCCTTTCTCCAATTCTATTTTTCTTCTGGAGAGCCTCTTAGATTAATGTTTCACCTTTCATTCTATCCTCCATGTCATTTTGCCTCTCCATCATATTTTCCATCTCTATTTGTTCTTCATACTGGGAAATTTTCTCAAATTCCATCCCCCCTCCCAGCCTGCTCCGTGGCTCTTAGGATTCCAAACTTGCTGATGTTCATGTCCACTGAACCTCACTTGTGTTAAATCATTTATTCTTGTAGTTTCTTATTGCAGTGTCTTCCTTAATGGGTTTTTAAAAAAATTCTGTGAAACTTCTGTGGTCTGTGTTGTGGGACCATCCATTCAAATCAGTTCTACCTTTACTTCCACCAAGAGCATCAGGGCAAATGTTCCTGGTAAAGCAGATGGTATAAATTACAACCTAAAACCATGTGAGTTCCAAGCCTGTGCTTTAGTTCTCACAATTTTTTTTCTTCCATCTAGGACTCAGATAGAGACAGATAAATTTCCTTGTTGTTTCCCTCTGTTAAAGATGAAGATTTTTTTCCAGTCAAACACTTACAGAGAGTACAGCCCTTCCAGGGGAACTTTATGATGGTACCATTGGGCCAAGGACCTCATCTCCTGTCCCTGTGGGGTTTTAAAGTTTTTATTTTAATTTCAGTTAGTTAACATACAGTATTACATGAGTTTCAGGTATACGATATAGTGATTCAACAATTCCATCACCCTGTGCTCATGACAAGTCCACTTCTTAATCCCCATCACCTATTTTACCCACCCATCTTCCACCTCACCTCTGGTAACCATCAGTTTGTCCTCTATAGTTAAGTCTGTTTGTTTGTCTCTCTCTGTCTCTGTCTCTGTCTCTCTCCCTCTCTGTTTTCCCCTTTGCTTGTTTGTTTTGTTTCTTAAGTTCCACATATGAATGAAATCATATGGTATTTGTCTTTCTCTGACTGACTTATTTAACTTAGCATAATATTCTCTAGCTCTATCTATGTTGCTGCAAATGGTAAGGTTTCATTTTTTATGGCTGAGTAATATTCCAGTGTGTGTGTGTGTGTGTGTGTGTGTGTGTGTGTAGACACCACATTTTATTTATCCATTCATCCTTAATTTGGATATTGTAGATAATGCTGCTATAAACATAGGGGTGCATTATCCTTTGGAATTAGTGTTCTTCTATTTGCGTAAATACCCAGTAATGCAATGGCTGAATCATACGGTAGTTCTATTTTTAACTATTTGAGGAAGCTCCATAATGTTTTCCACAGTGGCTGCACCAGTTTTCATTCTCATCAACAGTGCAAGAGGGTTCCTTTCTCTACACATCTGAATCAACACCTGTTGATTCTTGTGTTGCTGATTTCAGCCATTCTGACAGGTGCGAGGTGATATTTTATTTTATTTTATTTTTTTAATTTTATTTTTTAATATATGAAATTTACTGTCAAATTGGTTTCCATACAACACCCAGTGCTCATCCCAAAAGGTGCCCTCCTCAATACCCATCACCCACCCTGCCCTCCCTCCCACCCCCCATCAACCCTCAGTTTGTTCTCAGTTTTTAACAGTCTCTTATGCTTTGGCTCTCTCCCACTCTAACCTCTTTTTTTTTTTTCCTTCCCCTCCCCCATGGGTTCCTGTTAAGTTTCTCAGGATCCACATAAGAGTGAAACCATATGGTATCTGTCTTTCTCTGTATGGCTTATTTCACTTAGCATCACACTCTCCAGTTCCATCCACGTTGCTACAAAAGGACATATTTCATTTTTTCTCATTGCCACGTAGTATTCCATTGTGTATATAAACCACAATTTCTTTATCCATTCATCAGTTGATGGACATTTAGGCTCTTTCCATAATTTGGCTATTGTTGAGAGTGCTGCTATAAACATTGGGGTACAAGTGCCCCTATGCATCAGTACTCCTGTATCCCTTGGGTAAATTCCTAGCAGTGCTATTGCTGGGTCATAGGGTAGGTCTATTTTTAATTTTCTGAGGAACCTCCACACTGCTTTCCAGAGTGGCTGCACCAATTTGCATTCCCACCAACAGTGCAAGAGGGTTCCTGTTTCTCCACATCCTCTCCAGCATCTATAGTCTCCTGATTTCTTCATTTTGGCCACTCTGACTGGCGTGAGGTGGTATCTGAGTGTGGTTTTGATTTGTATTTCCCTGATAAGGAGCGACGCTGAGCATCTTTTCATGTGCCTGTTGGCCATCCGGATGTCTTCTTTAGAGAAGTGTCTATTCATGTTTTCTGCCCATTTCTTCACTGGGTTATTTGTTTTTCGGGTGTGGAGTTTGATGAGCTCTTTATAGATTTTGGATACTAGCCCTTTGTCCGATGTGTCATTTGCAAATATCTTTTCCCATTCCGTTGGTTGCCTTTTAGTTTTGTTGGTTGTTTCCTTTGCTGTGCAGAAGCTTTTTATCTTCATAAGGTCCCAGTAATTCACTTTTGCTTTTAATTCCCTTGCCTTTGGGGATGTGCCGAGTAAGAGATTGCTACGGCTGAGGTCAGAAAGGACTTTTCCTGCTTTCTCCTCTAAGGTTTTGATGGTTTCCTGTCTCACATTCAGGTCCTTTATCCATTTTGAGTTTATTTTTGTGAATGGTGTGAGAAAGTGGTCTAGTTTCAACCTTCTGCATGTTGCTGTCCAGTTCTGCCAGCACCATTTGTTAAAGAGACTGTCTTTTTTCCATTGGATGTTCTTTCCTGCTTTGTCAAAGATGAGTTGGCCATACGTTTGTGGGTCTAGTTCTGGGGTTTCTATTCTATTCCATTGGTCTATGTGTCTGTTTTTATGCCAATACCATGCTGTCTTGATGATGACAGCTTTGTAGTAGAGGCTAAAGTCTGGGATTGTGATGCCTCCTGCTTTGGTCTTCTTCTTCAAAATTACTTTGGCTATTCGGGGCCTTTTGTGGTTCCATATGAATTTTAGGATTGCTTGTTCTAGTTTCGAGAAGAATGCTGGTGCAATTTTGATTGGGATTGCATTGAATGTGTAGATAGCTTTGGGTAGTATTGACATTTTGACAATATTTATTCTTCCAATCCATGAGCAGGGAATGTCTTTCCATTTCTTTATATCTTCTTCAATTACCTGCATAAGCTTTCTATAGTTTTCAGCATACAGATCTTTTACATCTTTGGTTAGATTTATTCCTAGGTATTTTATGCTTCTTGGTGCAATTGTGAATGGGATCAGTTTCTTTATTTGTCTTTCTGTTGCTTCATTGTTAGTGTATAAGAATGCAACTGATTTCTGTCCATTGATTTTATATCCTGCAACTTTGCTGAATTCATGTATCAGTTCTAGCAGACTTTTGGTGGAGTCTATCGGATTTTCCATGTATAATATCATGTCATCTGCAAAAAGCGAAAGCTTGACTTCATCTTTGCCAATTTGGATGCCTTTGATTTCCTTTTGTTGTCTGATTGCTGATGCTAGAACTTCCAGCACTATATTAAACAACAGCGGTGAGAGTGGGCATCCCTGTCGTGTTCCTGATCTCAGGGAAAAAGCTTTCAGTTTTTCCCCATTGAGGATGATGTTAGCTGTGGGCTTTTCATAAATGGCTTTTATGATCTTTAAGTATGTTCCTTCTATCCCGACTTTCTCCAGGGTTTTTATTAAGAAAGGGTGCTGGATTTTGTCAAAGGCCTTTTCTGCATCGATTGACAGGATCATATGGTTCTTCTCTTTTTTTTTTGTTAATGTGATGTATCACGTTGATCGATTTGCGAATGTTGAACCAGCCCTCCATCCCAGGAATGAATCCCACTTGATCATGGTGAATAATTCTTTTTATATGCTGTTGAATTCGATTTGCTAGTATCTTATTGAGAATTTTTGCATCCATATTCATCAGAGATATTGGCCTGTAGTTCTCTTTTTTTTACTGGGTCTCTGTCTGGTTTAGGAATCAAAGTAATACTGGCTTCCTAGAATGAGTCTGGAAGTTTTCCTTCCCTTTCTATTTCTTGGAATAGCTTGAGAAGGATAGGTATTATCTCTGCTTTAAACGTCTGGTAGAACTCCCCTGGGAAGCCATCTGGTCCTGGACTCTTATTTGTTGGGATATTTTTGATAACCGATTCAATTTCTTCGCTGGTTATGGGTCTGTTCAAGCTTTCTATTTCCTCCTGATTGAGTTTTGGAAGCGTGTGGGTGTTTAGGAATTTGTCCATTTCTTCCAGGTTGTCCTATTTGTTGGCATATAATTTTTCATAGTATTCCCTGATAATTGTTTGTATCTCTGAGGGATTAGTTGTAATAATTCCATTTTCATTCATGATTTTATCTATTTGGGTCATCTCCCTTTTCTTTTTGAGAAGCCTGGCTAGAGGTTTGTCAATTTTGTTTATTTTTTCAAAAAACCGACTCTTGGTTTCGTTGATCTGCTCTACAGTTTTTTTAGATTCTATATTGTTTATTTCTGCTCTGATCTTTATGATTTCTCTTCTTCTGCTGGATTTAGGCTGCCTTTGCTGTTCTGCTTCTATTTCCTTTAGGTGTGCTGTTAGATTTTGTATTTGGGATTTTTCTTGTTTCTTGAGATAGGCCTGGATTGCAATGTATTTTTCTCTCAGGACTGCCTTCGCTGCATCCCAAAGCGTTTGGATTGTTGTATTTTCATTTTCGTTTGTTTCCATATATTTTTTAATTTCTTCTCTAATTGCCTGGTTGACCCACTCATTCTTTAGTAGGGTGTTCTTTAACCTCCATGCTTTTGGAGGTTTTCCAGACTTTTTCCTGTGGTTGATTTCAAGCTTCATAGCATTGTGGTCTGAAAGTATGCATGGTATAATTTCAATTCTTGTAAACTTACGAAGGGCTGTTTTGTGACCCAGTATATGATCTATGTTGGAGAATGTTCCATGTGCACTCGAGAAGAAAGTATATTCTTTTGCTTTGGGATGCAGAGTTCTAAATATATCTGTCAAGTCCATCTGATCCAATGTATCATTCAGGGCCCTTGTTTCTTTATTGACTGTGTGTCTAGATGATCTATCCATTTCTGTAAGTGGGGTGTTAAAGTCCCCTGCAATGACCACATTCTTATCAATAAGGTTGCTTTTGTTTATGAGTAATTGTTTTATATATCTGGGGACTCCGGTATTTGGCACATAGACATTTATAATTGTTAGCTCTTCCTGATGGATAGACCCTGTAATTATTATATAATGCCCTTCTTCATCTTTTGTTACAGCCTTTAATTTAAAGTCTAGTTTGTCTGATATAAGTATGGCTACTCCAGCTTTCTTTTGGCTTCCAGTAGCATGATAAATAGTTCTCCATCCCCTCACTCTCAATCTAAAGGTGTCCTCAGATCTAAAATGAGTGTCTTGTAGACAGCAAATAGATGGGTCTTGTTTTTTTATCCATTCTGATACCCTATGTCTTTTGGTTGGCGCATTTAATCCATTTACATTCAGTGTTATTATAGAAAGATACGGGTTTAGAGTCATTGTGATGTCTGTATGTTTTATGCTTGTAGTGATGTCTCTGGTACTTTGTCTCACAGGATCCCTCTTAGGATCTCTTGTAGGGCTGGTTTCGTGGTGACAAATTCCTTCAGTTTTTGTTTGTTTGGGAAGACCTTTATCTCTCCTTCTATTCTAAATGACAGACTTGCTGGATAAAGGATTCTCGGCTGCATATTTTTTCTGTTTAGCACACTGAAGATCTCGTGCCAAGCCTTTCTGGCCTGCCAAGTTTCAAAGGAGAGATCAGTCACGAGTCTTATAGGTCTCCCTTTATATGTGAGGGCACGTTTACCCCTTGCTGCTTTCAGAATTTTCTCTTTATCCTTGTATTTTGCCAGTTTCACTATGATATGTCGTGCAGAAGATCGATTCAAGTTACGTGTGAAGGGAGTTCTCTGTGCCTCTTGGATTTCAATGCCTTTTTCCTTCCCCAGTTCAGGGAAGTTCTCAACTATAATTTCTTCAAGTACCCCTTCAGCACCTTTCCCTCTCTCTTCCTCCTCTGGGATACCAATTATGCATATATTATTTCTTTTTAGTGTATCACTTAGGTCTCTAATTTTCCCCTCATACTCCTGGATTTTTTTATCTCTCTTTCTTTCAGCTTCCTCTTTCTCCATAACTTTATCTTCTAGTTCACCTATTCTCTCCTTTGCCTCTTCAATCCGAGCCGTCGTGGTTTCCATTTTGTTTTGCATTTCGTTTAAAGCGTTTTTCAGCTCCTCGTGACTGTTCCTTAGTCCCTTCATCTCTGTGGCAAGAGATTCTCTGCTGTCCTGTATACTGTTTTCAAGCCCAGCGATTAATTTTATGACTATTATTCTAAATTCACTTTCTGTTATATTATTTAAATCCTTTTTGATCAGTTCATTAGCTGTTGTTATTTCCTGGAGAGTCTTCTGAGGGGAATTCTTCTGTTTGGTCATTTTGGATAGTCCCTGGAGTGGTGAGGACCCGCAGGGCACTTCCCCCGTGCTGTGGTGTATAACTGGAGCTGGTGGGCAGAGTCGCAGTCAGACCTGATGTCTGCCCCCAGCCCACCGCTGGGGCCACAGTCAGACTGGTGTGTGCCTTCTCTTCCCCTCTCCTAGGGGCGGGATTCACTGTGGGGTGGCCCAGCCCGTCTGGGCTACTTGCACACTGCCAGGCTTGTGGTGCTGGGGAGCTGGCGTATTAGCTGGGGTGGGTAGGCAAGGTGCACGGGGGCAGGAGGGGCAGGCTTATCTCGCTTCTCCTTAGGTGATCCACTTCAGGAGGGGCCCTGTGGCAGCGGGAGGGAGTCAGATCCGCTGCCGGAGGTTTGGCTCCGCAGAAGCACAGAGTTGGGTGTTTGTGCGGAGTGAGCAAGTTCCCTGGCAGGAACTGGTTCTCTTTGGGATTTTGGCTGGGGGATGGGCGGGGGAGATGGCACTGGCGAGCGCCTTTGTTCCCCGCCAAGCTGAGCTCTGCTGTCCAGGGGCTCAGCAGCTCTCCCTCCCTTTGTCCTCCAGCCTTCCCGCTTTCTGAGCAGAGCTGTTAACTTATGACCTCCCAGACGCTAAGTCGCGCTTGCTGTCGGAACACAGTCCGTCCGGCCCCTCCGCTTTTGCAAGCCAGACTCGGGGGCTCCGCTTGGCCGGCGAGCCGCCCCTCCTCCCCGGCTCCCTCCCGCCAGTCCGTGGAGCGCGCACCGCCTCGCCGCCCTTCCTACCCTCTTCCGTGGGCCTCTCGTCTGTGCTTGGCTCTGGAGACTCCGTTCTGCTAATCCTCTGGCGGTGTTCTGGGTTCTTTAGGCAGGTGTAGGTGGAATCTAAGTGATCAGCAGGACGCGCGGTGAGCCCAGCGTCCTCCTACGCCGCCATCTTCCCTCCTCCTGTACCGTTGATATTTTATTATAGTATTGATTTGCATTCCCCTGATGATCAGTGATGTTGAACATCTTTTTAAGTGTGTATTGGCCATCTGTATGTCTTTGGAGAAATGTTTGTTCATGTCTTCTGCCCATTTTTGAAATTGGATTGGCTGGGTTTTTGTTTTGTTTTTTTTTTTTTGGTTTGATTTGTATAAGTTCTTTATATATTTTGGATACTAACCCTTTATCAGATCTCTCATTTGCAAATATCTTTTCCCATTCCATAGATTGCCTTATACTTTTATAGATTGTTTCCTTTGCTGTGCAGAAGCTTTTTATTTTGATGTAGTCCCAAGTTTATTGTTGCTATTGTTTCCCTTGCCTCAGGAGACACATTTTTAAAAAAAAGTTGCTATGGCCATTGTCAGAGAAGTTACTGCCTGTGTTCTCTTCTAGGATTTTTAATGGTTTCAGGTCTCACATTTAGATCTTTTATCCATTTTGAATTTATTTTTGTGTATCATATAAGAAAGTGGTCCAGTTTCATTCTTTTGCATGTAGGTGTCCAGTTTTCCCAACATCATTTGTTGAAGAGACTGTTTTTTTCTCACTGGATATTCTTTCCTGCTTTGTCAAAAAATAATTGACATATAGTTGTAGATTTATTTCTGGGTATTCTTTTCTGTTCTGCTGATCTATATTTCTATTTTTCTGCCAGTACCATACTGTTTTGATTACTACGGCTTTGTAATATAACTTGAATTCCGGAATTGTGATGCCTCCAGCTTTGCTTTGCTTTTTCAAGATGTCTTTGGTTATTCAGGGTCTTCTGTGATTCCATATAAATTTTAGAATTATTTGTTCTAGTTCTGTGAAAAATGCTGTTGATATTTTGGTAGGGATTGCATTAAGTGTGTAGATTGCTTTGGGTAGTATAGATATTTTAACAATATTTGTTTTTACAATCCATGAGCATGGGAAACTTTTGTATTTATTTGTGCTGTCTATAATTTCTTTCATCAGTGGTTTATAGTTTTCAGAGTATAGGTCTTTCACCTCTTTGTTTAAGCTTATTCCCTAGGTATCCTATTATTTTTGGTGCAATTATAAATGTGATTGTATTCCTAATTTCTCTTTCAGCCGCTTCATGATTGGTATAGAGAAATGCAAGATTTATTCACTAACAGTTCTTTGGTGTAGTCTTTTGGGTTTTCTATATATAGTATCATGTCACCTGCAAATACTGAAAGTTTTACTTCTTCCTTACCAATCTGGATGCCTTTATTCCTTTTTGTTGTTTGATTGCTGTGTCTAGGACTTTCACTATTATGTGGAAGAAAAGGGATGAGAGTGGATATCCTTGTCATGTTCCTGACCTTAGAGAAAAAGCTCTCGGTTTTTTCCTTTAAGGATGATGCTAGCTATGGGTTTTTCACATATGGGCTTTATTATGTTGAGGTATATTCTTTCTAAACCTACTTTGTGGAGGGTTTTTATCATGAATGGATGTACTTTGTCAAATGCTTTTTCTGCATCTACTGAAATGATCGCATGGTTCTTATCCTTTCTTTTATTTATGTGAGGCATCATGTTGATTGATTTGCAAATATTGGACAATCCTTGAAATTCAGGAATAAATCCCACTTGATTGTGGTGAATGATTTTTAAAATGTATTGTTGGACTCAATTTGCTAGTATTTTGTTGAGGATCTTTGCACCTATGTTAATCAGAGGTATTGGCTGTAGTTCTCTTTTTTTGTGGTGTCTTTATCTTGTTTTGGTCAGGGTAATGCTGGCCTCATAGAATGAATTTGGAAATTTTCCTTCCTTTTCTATTTTTTTTTGGAAATGTTTGAGAAGAATAGGTATTAACTCTTCTTTAAGTGTTTGGGAGAGTAGGATCCACATGTGAAGCCATCTGATCCCAGACTTTCGTTTGTTGGGAGTTTTGATTACTGATTCGATTTCTTTGCTAGTTATCAGTATGTTCAAATTTTCTATTCCCATTTCAGTTTTGATAGGTTATATGTTTGTAGGAATTTATCCATTTCTTCTAGGTTGTTCAATTTTTTGGCATATAGTTTTTCCTAATATTCTTTTATAATTATTTTCTTTTCCATAGTGTTGGTTATTTCTTCTCTCCCCTTTGTGATTTTATTTATTTGAGTCCTTTGTCTTTTTTGTTCTTGATAAGTCTCACTAGAAGTTTATCAAATTTATTAATTTTTTTTAAAAGAACCATCTCCTGGTTTCATTGATCTGTTCTATTGTTTTTCTAGTTTCTATGTCATTTATTTCTGCTCTAATCTTTATTATTTCTTTCCTTCTACTGGTTTTAGGTTTTGTTTGTTGTTCTTTATCTAGCTCTTTTAGGTGTAAGCTTAGGTTGTTTATTTGAGATTTTCCTTGCTTCTTGAGGTAGTCCTGTATCGCTATATACTTCACTCTTAGAACTGCTTTTGCTGTATCCCAAAGGTTTTGGACTGTTGTGTTTTCATTTTCATTTGTTTCCATGTAATTTTATATTTCTTCCTTGATTTACTGGTTGACCCATTCATTGTTTAGTAGCATGTTATTTAACCTCCATGTGTTTATGGTCTTTACAGATTTTTCTTGTGGTTGACTTCTAGTTTCATAGCATTGTGGTCAGAAAAGATGCATGGTATGACTTCGATCTTCTTGAATTTGTTGAGACATGTTTTATGAGCTAATATGTGATCTATTCTGGAGAATGTTCCATGTACACTGGAAAAAATGTGTATGCTGCTGTTTTAGGATGGAACGTTCTGAATATATCTGTTAAATCCATCTGTTCCAGTGTGCCATTAAAAGCCATTGTTTCCTTGTTGATTTTCTGTTTACACAATCTGTCCATTGATGTAAGTGCGGTGTGAAAGTCCCTTGCTATTATTGAATTATTATCAATTAGTTCCTTTATGTTTGCTATTAACTGTTTTATGTATTTGGGTGCTTACATGTTGGGTACATAAATATTTACAATTGTTATATCTTCTTATTGGATTGGCTCCTTTATTAATATATAATGTCCTTCTCTGTCCCTTGTTACTGTCTTTGTTTTAACATCACTTTTTTCTGATATGAGTATTGTTACCCCAGTTTTCTTTTGACATCCATTTGCAGGGTAGATTTTTCTCCATCCCCTCACTTTCAATCTGCAGATGTCTTTAGGTCTAGAATGAATCTCTTGTAGGCAGCATATAGATGGGTCTTGATTTTTTAATCCATTCTGTCACCCTATGTCTTTTTATTGGAGCATTTAGTCCATTTACATTCAAACGATTATTTACAATTACACATTTATTGCCATTTTGTTACTTGTTTTGTGGTTGTGTTTGAAGATTTTATCTGATCCTATCTTGTCCTTGTCTCTTTCATGGTTTGCTGATTTTCTTTGATGATATATTTGGATTTCTTTCTCTATATTCTTTGGATACTTATTAGTGTTCTGGTTTGTGGTTACCATTAGCTTGTATATAACCTCTTCTGCATGTAGCAGTCTACATTAAGTTGATGGTCATCTAAGTTTGAAACCGTTGTTTACCCCTCCCCTCCCCATGTTTTAGGTATATGTTGTCATGTTTTACATCCTTTTATTTTGTGAGTTTCCTGACTGATTTTTACATAAATATTCATTTTTACTGCTTTTGTGTTTCCTACCTTCATACTGTCATTTTTGGTCTCTCTTTTCCACTCAAAAGGTATCCTTTACTATTCCTTGCAGAGCTGATTTAGTGGTCATGAACTACTTTAGCTTTTGTTTACCTGTGAAACTCTTTTTTTTATTTTTAAAAATCAATGTCAATGTTTGTTTTTAATTTTTTTATGTTTTATTTTATATTTGAGAGAGAGAGAGAAAGAGAGAGAGAGAACAGGGGAAGGGCAGAGACACAGAGAGAATCTGAAGCAGGCTCCATGTTCCGAGCTGGCAGCACAGAGCCCAACATGAGGCTCAAAGTCACCAACAGTGAGATCATGACCTGAGCCATAGTCAGACACTTAACTGATTGAGCCACCCAGGTGCCCCATTTTTTTGTAATTTTAAAAAATCAGTGTCAGTGTTTTTTTTTTAAATTTTTTTTATGTTTTAAATCTGAAACTCTTTATCTCCCCTTCTATTCTGAATGATAGCCTTGCTTGATAGGATATTTTTGGCTGCAGATTTTTCCCACTCAGCACTTTGAATATATCAAGACACTCCCTTCTGGCTTGGACATTTTCTGCTAAAAAATCCCTGATAGCCTTATGGGGTTTCCTTTGTATGTTACTGTCTTCTTTTGTCTTACCGCTTTAAATTTTTTTCTTCATCACTACATTTTGCCAATTTAATTACAATATGTCTTGGTATGGATCTACTTTTGTTGGCTTTGTTGGGGGTTTTCTGTGCCTCCTGGATCTGGATATCTATTTCCTTCCCCAGGTTAGGGAAGTATTCAGGTATTATTTTTTTCAAATAACTTTTCTGCCTTTTTTTCCTCTCTTCTTCTTCCAGTACTCCTATAATATGAATGCTATTACATTTGATGGAGTCACTGAGTTCCCTAAGTCTATTATAGTTTTGCATAATTCTTTTTTCTCTCTTTTGTTCAGCTTGATTATTTTCCATTTCTCTGTCTTCTAGGTTGTTCATTTGTTCTTCTGCTTCTTCCAGTCTGCTGCTTATTGCATCAAGGGTGTTCTAATCTCATTTATTGAACTCTTTATCTCTGATCTTTTTTATCTCTGTGTTAAGGGTCTCATGGATGTCCTCCACTCTTTTCTGAAGTTCAGTATCTTTATGATCATTACTTTAAGTTCTCTATAAGGCATGTTACTTATATCTATCTCACTTAGATCTGTGGCCATGGCCTTGTCTTTCATTTGGGACAAATTTCTGTCTTCTCATTTTGTCTAAGTCTCTGTGCCTATTTCTCTGTGTTGGGAAAATCAGCTATGTCTCCTGTTCTTGAGGGTAATGGCCTTATGAAGAGGATGTCCTGTTGTTCACTGCCATATAGTGTCCTCTGTCCCCCAGGGTCTGGCACTTCCAGGAATGTCTCTAATGTGTGCTGCATGTTTTCCACTGTTTTGTCCTGACTGCTTTATCCTTCAGGCCAGTTGTATGCAGAATTGTCTGTTATAGGCGGTGTTTGGTCCTTGGACTGAATGTGGCTCATTTTAACTAAGTGTGTTCTGGTCTTCGTGTGAAATGAGACCTATCACCTCTGCCATCAGAACTGAGGCTCTGCAAATCTCCCAGGTTGGGAGACAGTATTGGCAGAGGTTTGGGCCAGTCTTCTGGGGGAGGGGACCCTGCCACATGAGGCAAATGTGACTGGGAAGTGTGGCTCCACTGGAATGTAAGGGGGCAGAACTTGGTATAAGCAAGTTAGGTACCAACTGTCAACACTGGGCTGGTTCCTGCAGGTGGCCCTGTGCTTATGCTGATGGGCAAGGGAGGGCAATGGTGACTACCAGTTCCTTATTACCAAATGGTTCTCTCCATGACTGCTACCACTCAGGGACAGACTCTGAGATGAGCAACTAACCTCCCCACTGTGTGCCCCAGGCCCTCTTCAGATTGCCGTTGCCACATTGTATGTCCCACAGGTGGTTTGCCCTGTCTTCTCTCCAAGAGTAGCCCCAATACCCTTTGGGCTGTGTCCCAGCCAAACCCACTGAACTTTAAAGCTCTAGGTTTTTAACCCCACTAGTTGCAAGAACTCATAAAATTCAGCCCCTATCACTTTTCAAGCCAATTGCTATGGAGATTTGTTTTCCCTGTGCACTCCCCTGTGTATTTGTTTTCCCTGTGCACTCCCCTGTGTGCTAGTCTGTCTCTCACCTTTCTCTGCTACCATGACTCCCTCCCCACCACAGCAGCCACGATCCATTTCTCTCCCAAATCATGTCTCTGTACTCCCTACCTTCTTTGATATGTCTTCTCTACTTTTAGTTGTGCCAGTCTTCAGGTCATTTTCTGGGGGTATTTAGGATGATTTAATAGTTATCTACTTGTATTCATGGGATGAGGGAGCCTAGGGCCCTCCTACTCTGACACCATCTTCCCCTCTACCCCCTGTGGTTCTTAAAAGTTGAAACCCTCTTTTCAGGACAACCACAACTTCCACTCATAAGATTACAACTCTAATTTTCAGTTTCATCTTCATTTCTGGAATCCAGGGGTTTTCCTTTATTTCTCGTGAGCTTAGTTATGCAATTTTTTTTCATTCATGCAATTAGAAGAATGTCTGTATATTTCATCTTGTACTTGTATAAGTTTGTGTCAAAAGGGTTTTCAGCTAATTTAGTCGGCCATATTGTTGGAAATGGTCAGTCTGCTTTCTTAACTTAGCAAAATATTTTTAATATCTTTCCATGTTAGTAAATATTCTTTAACATAATTGTAGGATAAATATTCTGTAACATAATTGAATTGAATGTACAATTCAATTGTAAATAATTGAATTTCCAGAAAATCAGTCTCCAAGTAAGGTAAGAGTGTATAGGAGAGTGCTCTTGCTAGAAGTGAAATTGCTAGATAAATGCATTAAATTTTTTTAATGTTTATTTTTGAGAGAGAGACAGAGCACAAGTGGGGGAAGGGCAGAGAGAGAGAGACACACACAGAATCCGAAGCAGGCTCCAGGCTCTGAACTGTCAGCACAGAGCCAGACGCAGGGCTTGATCCTATGAATCGTGAAATCATGACCTCAGCCAAAGTTCGATGCTTAACTGACTGAGCCACCCAGGTGCCCATAGATAAATGCATTTTTAAATATTTTGATAGATTTAGCCATGTTGCCTATCAAAAAGCTTATACTTCCCCCAATGGTATATGAGTACTTATTTTCTCTGCACTCTTAGAAATCTCAAGTATCATCATCCTTTTTCATTTCCATTTTAATAAGGAAAAATAGCATCATATTATTTTCACAAACTCTCTTCTTTGACATTGTTTTGTGTTGGTGTCAGCCTATCCATACTGATACTAACAGCTAGGAATGCCTGGGGCACTCACCTGTGCCCCTACTACCTTTGGCTAACCACACAGACACATCCCCAACCAGAGTCAACGTGCATCTGGACTGGTTCTTGTAGTTCTTATTGTGATTGTAAGATATTCCTCCACAACAACTAGCAAGGAACTTTGGGAAAACAAGGATTTTTACTTACAGATTCAGGAAGGTACACAGCATGCCAGGGCCACACAGGGAGTTCACAGGTAAAGAGAGAATGTGTGTTCTGTTTTTATTGGACAGAGGGTGAGGTGCCTAGGCTTTCCTGTGTCCACTTTTCATTGGTGAATTTAAAACATAGAAGTGTGAATTAAAGCATAAGGAGAGAAAAGCAGTCAGTTATCTAGTTTCACCCAGGGCTTTCTAAAAGAGGAACTTCATAGGTGGGAGTGGTCTGGCTCTTTATCTACTTGAGTAGCTGGTAGTGTTTATTTGAGATGGATGTCTTTGAAATGGATGCTTTAGCAATCAAAAGTTTGCCAGTCACAATAAAAAAAGTGAATCGTCAGGTACCTACACTACAGACATACTACTGAGGTTGAACAATTTTTTATATATTTATTAGCCATTTATGTTATTGTTTTGAGCACTGTTTTTTCATAATTTTTGTATCAGAATATTTATTTTTTTCTTATTGATTTGTAAAAGCTTTTATATATTAAGAATATCAAATTTGGTTATCTATAATATATTTTATAAATAGTTTCTCCAGGATGTTCTTTACCTTTTCATTTCATTTTTAGTATTTTTAATAGGTAGTTTTTATTTTTATGTGGTATATTTGTAGACGGATTACCCTCTTATTTTTATTTTGGTAGTTTTAAGGCTTCATCTTATACTTTTAACTGCATCCATCTGGAAATTATTTTAGAACAATTAATTTTTAGCCTACTAATACTAGACTTGAGCATTATAAAGTACATTTAAAACTTTCACTGTCACACTCTGACTTCTTCCATTTAATTTTAACCATGAAATCATTTATAAATTATGCTGTTGAAGAGAAGTTGATGATTTGTAATATATTATAAAGTAACAGAATTTGAGTGCCATGCACTTTTAGTCAACTCTTACGACAAGATAATTTTGAAATGTTTCTATTTGACTTTAAAATACATTTCATATATATACGAATAGGTTTTACACTGAATTTATACCAGTGCAGATTTAAGAACTCTCCTATGAACATCCAACTAGAGATGAGCTGGAAAGCAACCTGTTTTCCTCATCCCACTGATCTGTTTTATTTTTGCTTCTTTGTTTCTTACTCCATGCAGAAAGGACAGTATCACCTTTCAGCCTAAGAGTGTTTTATCTAAATATACCTGTCTGAATATTCCCACATTCAGGAGGGGGTTATTAAACAGATGGGTAACTAGGGCAAAGGTAATTTTCTTGTTTCCAAACTTTACCTCGTGGATAACTCGGGGTACAGAGAAAGGCAAGCCCAAGGTTAACATGGAATCTTTCTGCAAGTAAGAAAAAGCTTTCCCCCACCATACATTGACAAAAATGCCCCCAAAAGGCACCTTCCACAAATAAACTGAACACAAAAAGGCACAACCCTCAGAGGCCAACTAGGAGGAGGCACTAAACAGTGCCTATGCTGAATTTTGGCCTCAACTTGCTCCCTCTTGCTCAGATGCCTTTGGCCCTACACAACTTCAGGCAGTCCATCTTTGCATCCTCCATTTTTTCCCCCTCTACAATCCTTACTGGACTACAAAACTGAAAGGTCAATTGAGGAATCCAAATAAAGTCTCTAGTTTGGTTAGTAGATTTCTCAGTTTTGACCACTGTATTATGGTTATGCAAGATATTAACACTAGGGGAAGCTGGGTGAACTATGAGAATGTTATACAACTTTTGTCACTTTTGGTGAGTCTAAAATATTTCAAAATAAAAAGTTTGCTTAAAAAAAGCTAGTAGAAGAGAAAGCTACAGGATTATGATCATAGCATTACTACTCTGTCTTTCTTTGCAGCTTGGAACTGTCTTTAGTTTTTGCCATGGTCACCTGTGGTATGTTTCATATTTTGCTACATATACTCCACGAAGCAGAGAATCTGTTTGTGGATGACAGCTGGCTTTATTTCCCAAATACAACCTGTTCAACATAAAGACATAAAGAAATAATGAGCTTTATCTCAGTTCTAATAAGGCTGATTAATGAACTTTGCTAGACACTGTGGAGGTGGTATACAGAAATACACAGTCAAAAAAATCTACAGTTTAGTTTGGGAAATATGAGTAACACACAATATAAAAGCAAACAAATAAGATGTTATTATATAAGTGTTAAATTGTGTACCACAAGACATTAACAAAAATGGTGGAGTGAGAACCACTAGATACTTTTCTTCATAAAAGCAATGAGAAAAGTAGCAAAAACACTTAAGAATTTATTTTCTAAGAATTCTGAAAATTAGCAAAAGCTTGCAAGAATTCAGGGAGTACTTATTCAAGAAAAATGGCTGAATCTGAGTAAAAACAGCAAGATTTGTGGCATTTTAATTTATTCCCACCTCCAGCCTCTCCCCAGCTCCACGGTAACTTTGAAAACTAGTGGGCTGCAATCATGATGAAAACAAGCAACCTAGAAACCAATGGAGGGAGCAAAATGAGACTGGAGCTTGTAGATGGTCAATTTTATGTTCTGATTTGACTCAGTCACAAAGTGTCCAGATATTTGGCTAAACATTATTTCTGGGTACATCTGTGAAAGTGTTTCTGGGTGAAATTAGCATTTGAATCTCTGGACTCAGTCAAGCAGTTTGCCCTCCCCATTGTGGTGGGCATTATCCAATCCCTTGAAAGCATAAAGAGAACAAAAAGGTAAAGGAAGAATTTGGCCCTTTCTGCCTGGTTGCTTGAGCTGGAATCTTGATCTCCTCTTGCCCCTGGTGCTCTTGGTTATAAGGCTTTCAGACCCAGACTGGAATCTACGTCATCGGCTCTCCTGGTTCTCAAACATCAGACTCATACTATGTTATACCACTGGCTTTCCCAGTCTCTAGTTTGCAGATGGCAGATCATGGATGGGACTTATTAGCTCCATAATTGTGTGAGTCAATTCCTTATAATACATAAAATAAATATATACAAATTATAAATCTATATAAATTATAAATGTAATTAGAGAGAAAGATCTCTTATTAGTTCTGTTTCACTAGAGAACTCTAATATAGAGTTCCTTCAAAGTTTCATGCCCAGTATTACTATAATACCTAAATAAGACAGACATCACAAGAAAAGAAGACTACAAACCAATATTCTTTATGAATATAAATGCAAAAATCATCAACAAAATAGTAACAAACTAAATCCAGCAACATATAAAAAGAATCATACAGCATGATTAAGTAGTATTTATCCCAGGAATGGAAAGTAGTTTCAACATATGAAAATCAATCAATGTAATACAGCATATTAATAGAATAAAAGACAAAAACCATATGATTATTTCAATAGATACGGAAAAAGTATTTAACAAAATTAAGTATCTTTTATGTCAAAAGCACTCAACAAATTAGGAATAGAAGGAAATTTCTTCACCCTAATAAAGGGCATCTATGAAAAACCTAAAACTAGCATACTTAATGGTAAAAGGCAGAAAGCTTTCCCCTAAGATCAGGAACAAGACAAAGAGGTCCACTCTTACCACTTGTATTCAACATTTTACTGAAGGTTCTACCCAGGGCAATTAGGTGAGAAAAAAGAAACAAAAACCATCTATATTAGAAAGAAATAAAACTAACTCTATTCTCAAATAATATGATCTTGTGTATTAAAACGAACCTGCAGATTTCTGCATATAGAAAAACCCAAAGGACCCTAAAAAAAACCTCTAAGAGTTAATAATTGAATTTACCAAAGCTGTAAGAAACAAAATCAACATACAAAAATCAGTTATATTTCTATACCCTAACAGTGAACAATCTGAAAATGAATTATAAAAACAATTCTATTTACCATAGCACCAAAAATAATAAAATGCAGAGGAATAATACAAAAAAAAACCCTACAAGTCTTGTACAAGGAAACTACAAAATATTGTTGAAGGGAATTAAAGAAGACCTAAATAAGTAGAAAGACATCCCATGGTCATGGATTAAAAGACTTAATATTGTTAAGATGATAATATTCCCCCAAATTAACCCATAG
Organism: Neofelis nebulosa; assembly: GCF_028018385.1. Classification (NCBI taxonomy): domain Eukaryota; kingdom Metazoa; phylum Chordata; class Mammalia; order Carnivora; family Felidae; genus Neofelis; species Neofelis nebulosa. The sequence goes on from NC_080800.1 coordinate 87,718,505, forward strand.
ACTCAACGTGAGTGCTATTAAAATCACAAGTGGCTCATTTGCAGAAATTCGCAAACTGATTATAAAACTTATGTGGAAATGCAAGCGACCCAGAATAACCCAAAGAATCTTAAAGAAGAACAGAGTTGGAGAACTCACAATTCCCAGTTTCAAAACTTACTATAAAGGTATCATAGTCAAGAATGTTTAGAATAGGCAAATCCACAGAGATTTGTATTTGCCTACATCTGGGGAACAGAGGAATATGGAGGAATGGGCTAGTGGGTATGAGGATTCTTTTAGGGGTGATAACACTCTTTTAGAAATAGAAAGTAGTGATGGTTTGTGGCTCAATATTATTATGGTTCAATATTATGTAGTGCTTTGACATTTGAAATGAGGGGGAGGGTGTGGCTCTAGTGGCCTAACTATGAGCCATCCTCCTGAATCTACTCCTTTGAATAAGGTCCCCTAGCCAAACAACTCTCTTTATCACGGGGACCAGGAAAATACCTGCTTATCCTTAGGTAAAAGGTTTTAGTTCCCTGTTGGCCTGTGAAATTATTCAAACAAACCAATCACATCCTCTTGTGGGAACCAACGATCACTCCACCTTCCTGACACTACAAAGCCTGCCTCCCACAGCCTCTGCTTATTCACTCTGTTCCCAAGTATAATTCCTATGTGACCCTGTTTGGCATGCTATGTCCTCCCCCCAGGATTTGGTATGTGATTAATAAACTGTTAGCAATCTCATTTGTTCAGCATTAGGTGCCATGTGTTTGGCCATCCCTATAACCTTAAAGTGGGATTCCATGTCTCACCTATGGGGTGAAGAGCAGGCAATCCAAACATGGCTGCACCTCTTTGTGAATACACTAAAAACCATTGAATTGCACACTTTAAAAGGGTGGATTTTATGGTATGTAAATTATAAGTCAGTTCAAAAATCATGAAAAAATTATGTGCTACAGATGATAAATTCTGGAGATTTTTAAAGGAAAAGGAGATTGGGGAAAGCTCCATATAAGAGATGGGTCTTGATCTGGCTTTTGTAGGATGGCTGAGATTTGGGAGCTCCAGGTAAATGAAGGCCCAGAATAAGAAATGAATATGATAGATCTGAAGCTCAGTAGGGAAACTGATCTGACTAAATTGGATGATTGCTTTAGGGATTTGCAGAGAATAAATCTGGCTAGGTAGGTGGAGTAAAAATTAGAGAGGAGCTTGAAAGTCAGCAGAGGAGTTTAGTCTTGATCCAGTAAATCCAGATTTTTTTTATCAGGTAATTGACATGATACAGAGAGGAGATGCAATATGTAACTAGCAATTAAAGAGCATAAGTTCTACGGTCAGACAGACCTAAGACTGCAATGTGACTCTATCTCCATCCCAACCACCGTACCTTTACTATTTCACAGCTTTAAAGTTAGTTAATACCTCTGAATCTTGTTATGGCAACGCATCATTGTCACTTTCTCTCATTAACTGTGCTAGCATTCTCCCACTTACTGCTTGTTCTAAATATCCTTTCTTTTTTTAAGCCTAGAATGATTGAGCAATAGGACTCTGGAAAGGCTTGCTAACCTGATCCTCCGTTACATTTGAAGTGCTTAGAAAATTGTATTGTTTTGAAACAGCTTGACTAGAACTGCGCTAAAATTTGTCTTTCATTGATTTTATAGGAAATAATGTAAACAAAATGGTATATTGCTTCAAAGTATTGAGAAATTCATTTTGTGAAGACTTCAGCTTGTGTTTTAATGGCACAGATGCCTGCTGCAATGCATAACAGTTGGAGCAAATAATACATTACCTAAAAAGCTTAAAAGGAAAAGCTGAAGATGAGTTGTCCATAGCGACTTTGAAAAACTACTGTATATTCTATGTAATCTAGAAGAGCAGACACATATGTAGGACTGCGCGCACACTTGGGAAAACCTAAGAAAGCCATAAGCTTTCACCTCTGGCTGACTCTGAGGCTCTGTGTAAGCAGGGAGTGCAGGCTAAAGCAGAGTTGTAAACTGGTTGAGAATTTAAGGAATGCCCAACATGCTTACCAGGCCCCTTGGCAAAGGCTGGGGGATATTTGGTTCTAGGCATTTAAGGAAATCGTTAGTCATTAGCTTCCCTCTGAATGAACTGAGCAGAGACTTTACTGGCCACATATGACAAAGAAGGCAGAATTTACTGAATTAGTTCAGAAAATTTACTGAACAAGCAAAGAACAACAACAACCAGCAATAACAACAAACTCTAGGGAGAAGGAATGACATAATTTCCAGGATTGTCAAGTTATATTATTTAAAATATCCAGTGTTTGATGAAAACCTATGAGAAATGGGGAAAAAGGGAAAACATTATGGCCACAACACAGGAAAAACACCAAGCAATAGAACCTGCCCATAAGGAAGCTCAGACATCAAAATTACTGGACATAGAGTTTTAACTATTTATTGTATGTATGTTCAAAGACCTAAGGGAAACTGCATCTAGAAAACTAAAGGAAATTATGAGGACAAATGAACCAGATGGAAATACTGAAGTTGAAAAGTACAATAAATGAAATGACAGTTTCACTAGAGGGGCTCTACAACATATTTGAACAGAAGAGTTGTGAACATAATGATAGATCTGTTGAAATTATCAAGTCTGAGGAACAGCAAGAAAAAAGAATAAAGAAAAATGAACAGACCTTCAGTGACCTGTGGGATATCATGAATTATATATATATATATATATATATATATATATATATATATATACCAATAAGACCCCCAGAAGGAAAGGAGAAATAAAAGGAAGCACAAAGAACACTTGAAGAAATATGACTGAAAATTTGATGACATTTGATGAAAAACATCACACATAAAAGAGGCTCAATGAAATCAAAGGACAAACTAAGAGATCCACACTGAGACACATCATAATCAAACAGTCAAAAGAGAAAAAAATTTGAAAGCAGCAAGAGAGAAGTGACAAAGCATACAGAAATCATCCTTAGTAAGATTAGCAGCTGATTTCTCATCAGAACCATGGAACCAGGAGGCAGTGGGGCAACATATTTAAAGTGCTGGAAGAAAAAAACTTTTTTTTTAAATTTTTTTTTTTACATTTTTTTTAACATTTATTTATTTTTGAGACAGAGAGAGACAGAGCATGAACGGGGGAGGGGCAGAGAGAGAGGGAGACACAGAATCTGAAACAGGCTCCAGGCTCTGAGCGGTCAGCACAGAGCCCAACGCGGGGCTCGAACTCGCATACTGCGAGATCATGACCTGAGCCAAAGTCGGATGCTTAACTGACTGAGCCACCCAGGCGCCCCAGAAAAAAACTTTTAAATGTCAACCAAGTATTCTATATCTGGCAAAACTGCCTTGAGAATTGTGGGGAAACTAAGACACTCACAGATAAACAAGAACTGATGGAGTTAATCTCTAGCAAAAGTATTCTCCAAGAATACTAAAGGGAGTTTTTAAGGCGGAAATAAAAGGACACAAGATATCAACTTGAATTGACATGAAGAAATAACACTAGCAATGGTAACTACATAGGAAAATATAATAGATGGTGCAAATTTATTTTTGTATGCAACTCCATTTTTAAATATCTGACTTAAAAGACAACTTCATAAAATAATAACCATAGTTCTATGTTGATGGATACGATATATAAAGATGTAATTTGTGAAAATTTTATGGATAAAGGAGGGGTAAATAAAGTAATATAGGAGCAAAATTTTTTATACTATTGACATTCCATTGCTTAAAAACAAACTTAACATTTATTTATTTTTTGAGAGACGAGAGAGACAGAGTGTGAGTGGGGGAAGGGCAGAGAGAGGGAGTCACAGAATCTGAAGCAGGCTCCAGGCTATCAGCAGAATTCCACACGGGGCTTGAACTCACAAACCGTGAGATCATGACCTGAGCCAAAGTTGGATGCTTAACTGACTGATCCAGCCAGGCACCCTGTGTTGCTTTTAATCTAAACTGACTGAGCCACCCAGGCACCTTGCATTGCTTTTAATCTAAACTAGATTGTTATAAATTGAGAGGTTAATTACACTCCCTAGAACAATCACAAAGGAAAAATACTCAAAAATATATAGTAAAAACAAAAGACAAGGAATTAAACTGGCACACTAGAAAATATCTATTTAACATGAAACAATGCAGTAATTGAAGATTAGTAAAACAAACAAACTAACAAAAAAAGGCACAAGACATGTGGAAAAAATAGCTAAATGGCAGACATAAACCCTATCTTATCAATTATTACAATAAATGTAAATGGTTTAGGGGTGCCTGGGTGGCTCAGTCGGTTAAGTGTCCAACTTTCGCTCAGGTCATGATCTCACAGTCTGTGAGTTTGGGTCCTGCATCAGGGTCTTTGCTGACAGCTCGGAGCCTGGAGCTTGCTTCAGAGTCTGTCTCTCTCTCTCTCTGTCCCTCCCCACCCCCACTCACTCTCTGTCTCTCTCTCAAAAAATAAATAAACATTTAAAAAATTTTAATGTCAATGGATTAAACTCTCCAATCAAAAGGTAGAGATTGACAGAATGGATAAAAATCAAAATCCAACTATATGCTCTCTTCAAGAAACTCATTTAAGAATTTGAAGATATAAATATATTAAAACTGTGGAAAAAATATATCATGCAAACAGAAACCAAAAGATTGATAGAGTGGCTAGCTAATATTATACAAATAGACAGGAAGAAAAAAATTGTTTAGAGAGACAAAGTGGGATATTTTACAAGAGTAAAATGATCATCAGGGATGGGGAATTAGGGGATGGAGATTAAAGAGTACACTGATCATGATAAAAAATTAAAATAAAATGATAAAAAAGATTAAAATGATCAATCCAAAAAGAAGATATAACAATTACAAACACAGGGTGCCTGGGTGGCAGTCCGTTCAGTTTCCTATTTCTGGGTTTTGGCTCAGGTCATGATCTCACAGTTTGTGAGTTCCAGCCCCACATCAGGCTCTGTGCTGACAGTGTGGAGCCTGCTTGGGATTCTTTCTGTCTCTCCCCTGCTTGTGTTCTATCTCTCTCTCAAAATAAATAAATAAACTTAAAAAAAATTTACAAACACATATGTACCTAACAACACAGACCCAAAATACTTGAAGCCAGAATTGAAGAGGAAAATAGACAATTCAACAATAGTAGCTAGATATTTTAACACACCACCATCAATAAGGGATAGAACAATTAGAACAGCAGTGAGGAAACAGAAGACTTGCACAACACTATTCATCAACTAGACATGACAAATATCTAAACAATATTCCACCAGTAAAAGGAGAATACAAATTCTCAGCTGCACATCAAACATACTTCAGGATAGAAGATATGTTAGGTCATAAAACAAGTCTTGATAAATTTAAGAGTTTTCACATCATACAAAATATGTTTTCAGATCACAAGGGAATAAATTTAGAAATCAATCAATAACAAAAGGAGATCTGGAAAATTCACAAAAATGTGGAAATTAAGCAACATATTCTTGAACAACCACTGGATCAAAACAGAATCACAAAGCAAATAAGAACATATTTTGAGATGAATGAAAACTAAAACACAGCATGCAAAAACTTACAAGATGGAATTAACTCAGTGCTCGGAGGGAAAATTACAGCTGTAAATACATACTTTAAAACAAAAAAAGACAGGTGGGGCGCCTGGGTGGCTCAGTCGGTTAACCGTCAACTCTTGGTTTCAGCTCAGGTCATGATCTTGCAGTTTGTGAGTGAGCCTCCACATCAGGCTTTGCACTGGCAGTACAGAACCTGCTTGGGATTCTCTCTCTCTCTCTCTCTCTCTCTCTCACTCTCTCTCTCTCTCTGTTCTTCCCTGCTTTCTCTCTCAAAAATAAATACAAACTAATACTTTTTTTAAAAAAGATCTCAAATTTTAAAAAATCTTACCTTCTATCTTAAGAAACAACAACAAAAGTGCAAATTAAACCCAAGGCAACTAGAAGGAAGGCAATATAAATATTGAAGGGGAAATAAGTAACATAGATAATAGAGAAACAAAAGGTGAAAATCAATGAAACCAAAAGTTGGTTTTTGAATAGATAAACAAAGTTGTCAAACCTTTAGCTAGACTGACCACTCAAAAAAAAGAGAAGTCTGAAATTCCTGAAATTGGAATGAAAAAAAGGCCATTGCTAGCAACCTATATAGAAACAAGATGTATTAGAAAGAAATACTATGAACAATTATATGCTGGCAAATTAGATAACTTAGATGAAATGGACAAATCCCTAGAAACACACAAACTACTGAAGCTGATTTAAGAAGAAATAGAAAATCTGTATAGACTCGTAACAAGTAAAAAGATTGAAGTAGTAATAAAAAATTTTCTCACAAAGGAAAACTTCAGACCAGATGGCACCAATGGTGAATTCTACCAAATGTTTAAAAAAAATTTAACACCTATCTTTCTCAAACTCCTCCAAAAAAATAGAAAAGAAGGAAAACTTCCTAACACGTTATGAGATACTTATAAACCCAAAGACATAACAGCAACAACAACAACAAACCAAAACTAAAGATCAATATCCCTTTATAAATATAAAAGCAAAACACTCAGCAAAATACTAGCAATATGAATCTAGCAACATATAAAAACATATTATATACTATGACCAAATGGAATTTATCCCATGAATGTAAGATTGTTTTAAACATTCAACAAACTTGAAATAGAAGGGAACCCCTTCAACCTGATAAAGGTCATGTATGAAAGATTCACAGCTTACATCATAATCAATGGTGAAAGATTGGCAGGTGTTCCCTGGGAATCAGGAACAGCACAAGGATGTTCTCTCTCACTACTTTTATTGAACACTGTGCCAAAAGCATTTACCAGAGCAATTAGTCAAGAAAAAGAAATAAAAGTCATCTAAATTTTAAAAAGGAAAAAATAAAACTATCTCTATTCACAGATAGCATGATCTTATACATAGAAAATCCTAAATAACAAAAACAACTTCTAGAGCTAATAAATGAATTCAGCAATGTTGCAAGATATAAGACCAAGATACAAAAATCATTTGTATTTATATACACTAGAAATGAATGATCTGAAAAGGAAATAAAAACACAATTATACAGGATCAAGAAGAATAAAACACTTAGGAATAAATCTAACCAAGTAGGTATACCACTTGTACACTAAAATCTACCAAAAAATTGTTGAAAGACACCAAAATGACCTAAATAAATGGGAAAACATCATGGGCTTATGGATTAGAATACAAAATATTGTTAACATGACGATAACACTTAAGGCTATCTACAGATTTAATGCAATCCCTATCAAAATACAACTACCTTTTTTCAGAAATGAACAAGATTATTTTAAAATTTATATGAAATTTCAAGGGACCCTGAATAACCAAAATAAGCTTGAAAAAGAACAAAGTTGGAGGACTTAGACTTCTCAATTTCAAAATTTACTACAAACTACAGTAATTAAAATAGTATGGTATTGGCAGAAGGATAGACCTATGCTCAATGAAATAGAGAGTTATATAGAAACTCATACACTCTAAATTCAACTGATTCTCTCTTTTTAAAACTTTTTTAATGTTTAGTCTTGAGAGAGAAAAAGAGAGAGAGAGAGAGCAAGGGAGGGGCACAGAGAGAGGGGGACACTGAATCTGAAAGCCTCCTTCAGATTCTGTCAGCACAGATCCCAATGCGGGGCCTGAACTCATGAACCACGAGATTATGACCTGAGCTGAAGTTGGACGCTTAATCAACTGAGCCACCCAGGCACCTCTCAACTGATTTTTGAAGAGGTGCCAAGATCATGCAATGTGGAAAGAACAGTCTCTTAAACAAATGAAGCTGGGACAAGTGGATATCACATGCAAAAGAAGGAATGTGGACACTTACCTCATGCCATATGCAAAAATTAACTCAAAATGAATCAAGGACCTAAATGCGAGAACTAAAATTATAAGCCTCTTAGAAGAAAATACAGAGGTAACATGTATTTTGAATTTGGCAACAAATTCTTACTAGATGTGACAAAAACACAAAAAAGAAAAAGTACATAAATTCTATTTTAACAAAATTGAAACTTTTGGGCACCAAGGAAGTGAAAAGACAGCCCGTAGAATGAGAGAAAATATTTGCAAATTATATATCTGATAATATTTTATCATAAATATTATATAAAGAACCCATGCAACTTAACAAACAAGACAAAAAACTCAATTTTAGAATGGGCAAAGGAACTGAATAGACATTTATCCAAACAAAATATACAAATGGCCTACAAGTGCATGAAAAGATGGTTAACCTCATTAGTCACTAGGGAAATGCTAACCAAAACCATAACAAAATACAACCTCACACCCGTTAGGATGACTATAATTTAAAACAACAGATGGAAGATGACAGGTGTTAGCAAGGATGTGGAAAAATTGGAACCCTCATACACTGCAGATGAGAATGTGAAATGAAACAGCCATTGTGGAAAACGTCTTGGCAGTTCCTCAAAAAGTCAAACATAGAATTACCATATGACCCAGCAATTCCACTCCTAGAGAAATAAAAACATATGTCCACAGAAAAACTTGTACATGAATGTTCATAGCAGCATTATTCAAAAGAGCAAAAAAAATCCATGTAAATAATCTAATTTCCCACCAACCGATGAATGGATAGACAAAATGGGATATATCTATTCAATGGAATATTATTCAGTTGTAAGAAGGAATAGAAAAATGAAATATTGATACATGCTAGAACACGGATAAATCTTGAAAACACAAAAGGCTACATACTGTATGATTCCATTTATATGCAATGTTCAGAATAGGCAAATCCATAGACACAGAAAGCAGATTCGTAGTTACCAGGAACTAGATGAACCGAAATTGCTTAATGAGTACAGGGCTTCTCTTTGGTGAGATAAAAATATTCTGGGATTAGATATTGAGGACGGTTGCATAATACTATGAATGTACTAAGAAGCCATTGAATTGTACACTTGAAATGGTTACAATGGTGTATGATATGTGATGTGCACTTTACCTCAGTGTGAAAAGGATATGTGGTATTGGCATAAAGCTAGGTATATAGATAATTGAGACGCATTATAAATTGAGATAAAATTGCAAATCCAGCAATACATCCATGGTCAATTGATTCTCTACAAAGGTGCCAAGCTCAATAAATGGGGGTGAAATAGTCTTACCTAAAATTAGATGGCTAAGGTGGATTAAGGATTGAGGTAACTGGCACCAAGAAGTAGAAAAAAGTTGCTCAGATTGTGGTCTTTGGACAACAGAGTGTAGAATCAGTTAAGGAGTTTACTAAAATGGCAATTTCTGGGCTCCATTTAGTGAATCAAGTTTTCAGGTGTTAGACCCAGGAATATGCACTTTAACTGACTCTCTAGTTAATTTGAATGTATACTGAAGTCTAAGAGCAACTGATATAGAGGATGGCATCATAGTTTTAGAGTCAGAAGAACCTGGGTTCAAATCCTGGCTCTGCCAATTAGTTTTACCTCTGTTCTTAGGTGTCACTGCCACCTTCCTCTCTTCACCCATGTGTTTTTGTTTAACATTTATTTATTTTTGAGAAAGAGAGAGACAGAGAGAGACAGAGTGCAAGCTGGGAAGGGGCAGAGAGAGAGGGAGACACAGAATCTTGAAGCAGGCTCCAGGCTCTAAGCTGTCAGCACAGAACCTGACACAGGGCTCAAACTCATGAACCCTGAGATCATGACCTGAGCTGAAGCTGAATGCTTAACCGATTGAACCACCCAGGGGCCCCCACCCATGTGTTTCTGTCTCACTGGCTTAGCTCTTACCATGAGAAGCCTGAGTTGGTTACTTTGTGTTTTATAGTAACAGCAATGTAAGTGAACAAACCCAGATGCAAAATATTAATATAAAACCTAAGCCCTTCCTTCCATCCCTGTCCCATCTCTCTTTTCCTAGCATCTCCAACAATGCCCTGCACCCCAGGTCTGGTGCCCCCATATCTCCTTTTGACTGCAATACGAGTGGTCTCATCTTACTGTTGGAGATGGGAGACATGAAAACAGAGAAAGTTTCACAAAAGGGGTTTTAGTGTGAACTGGACCTTGAAGAACAGGACAGAATTTCCATATGCAGAAATGGGAAAAGAAAGAATGTTCCAGAAGGAAGCAAGGCTATTAATGTAAATGTAAAGAGGGAGGTTGCTATGTGGTTTGTCACTGGGACCAACCAAGGGATTAGGATTGGATTACTTTGTCATTGGTTTACGGGTTTCTCTCCAATTTGTAGTTTGTATTCATTCTTCTGACCTGTCAAGGGGCTTGCCTTCGCTTACTTTGTCATTGATTGACCCTCAGCTTCCTGCCCTTGTAGCAACGTCAACTCCTGTGTACAAACACCAAATGCAAGCCTGTGATCCTTCCTGACATTTCCAGCCTAGCTGTCCCTTTCTAGTGCCAATATTTCCTTGAACACTAGTGCTAATGCCTCTCCATAAATCCTCATAGTCACAGGACAGGACAATTCTATTAGGGTAAAGGATGTGAAATCAGGGTAAGCTTTACAGAGGAGGTTGTGTTTATGCAAAGTGTTGAGGGATGGGGGCAGAATTTCCCCAAGAATAGAAGGCAAAGCCATCTCAAAAAGAGGCTAAAATATGAATTTATTTATTCAAAAATATTTATTGAGGGGCACCTGGGTGGTTCAGTCAGTTAAGCATCCAACTTGTGATTTCAGCTCAGGTCAAGATCTCGCAGTTCATGACTTCAAGCCCCACCCACATTGGGCACTGACAGTGCGGAGCCTGCTGGGGATTCTCTCTCTCCTTCTCTCTCTGCCCCTACCTCACTCTTCCTCTCTCTTTCAAAGTGAATAAACTTAAAAAAAAGCCAAATCTTTTTTAAAAATATATTTATTGAACCCTTCATCTTTTCCCATCAACCAATAATGGCAATAGAATTTTTAGAGCACCTACTATGTTCTGGGCTCCTAGACACTTGTTCACTCACTCAAATTTCCACTTGACAAGACTTGTGCTACCTCCCCATGTAGCTAGTGTATGGAAGTGTGCTCCAAGGACTACCTGCATGACTCACCTGAATGATATCTTATATACCACCTTCTGTATCTTTGTTCCAAATCCTCCATAATTCTTATCTTCAAAGCTGCATGCTTAGTAGGCAACTATGTTCAGAGAATCTCTCTCCTCATTCTCTTCTGCAACCTACTGCCATCCTCAACTTCCTAGTTCCTACTCACCATCAGGTCTATTTTTTATTGTGGTCAAATACACACACACACACACACACACACACACACACACACACCTATATATATATTATACACATTTCTGTATATATATTATATATATACATTTATGTGTATATATATGCATTTATGTATATATATGAAATATATGTGTGTATATAAATACACATATATAATTATGTATATAATCTTTTTAAGTGTACAACCCAGTGACATCAATTGTATTCACATTTTTGTACAATGATTACTACAATTTACTTTTTAAAAATCTTTTTTTAAAGATTTTATTTTTAATTAATCCCTATACCCAATAACCCAATATGGGGCTTGAACCCAAGATCAAGAGTTTCATGCTCTACTGACTGAGCAGCTAGGTACCCCACTACAATATACTTTGAAAATATTTTCATCACCCCAAACAGAAACTCTGTACCCATTAAACAATAACCCCTCTTCTCTCCCTCCTCCTTAGTCCCTGGTAACCTATAATCTACTTTCTGTCTCTGGGACTTTGCCTATTCTAGATATTTCATATATCCAGATGGAATTAAACCATACTTGTCCTTCTGAGTCTGGCTTCTTTCACTCAGCATGATGTCTTCAAGTTTCATCCATGTTATAGCATACATCTGATCTCCACTCTGCATGAAAGGATTTCATTCCTTTTATTGGCTGAGTAATATTCCATTGCATGTATATACCACAGTTTGTTCATCCATCCATTGATGAACATTTGTATTGTTTCCAGATTTTTGCTTCTGTGCACAATGCTGACTTCAAGCCCAATGTGCACAATGGTGCATAATGCTGTTATGAATATTTGCATACAAGTATTTGAGTCTCTGCTTTCAATTCTTTGGGCATATAACTAGGAGTAAGATTGCTGTGTCATATGGTAATTCTACATTGAACTGTTGGAGGAACTGCCAGACTGTTTTCTACAACAGCTGCACCATTTTACATTCTCACCAATGATGTGAGGGTTCCAATTTCTCCACATCCCTGCCAACACATACCACAAACCATAAATAGCATCTATATTGAAAATATGTTTTTACATAGTTAGTTGACTTTCTTCACCCTGGCTTATTTGAAACTAAAGGTTGTGTCCTCAATTGTATACACTTTAACTATGAAATCTAAGGCGAAGAAACTGAAATAGATTTCAAGTCACAGTGATAACTGAGCAGAAAATCTTTGAAAGAATTGGAGATGATTGAGTAAAGAGAGATTGGTGTCCTTTGACACCTTTTCATCGACTGAATTCAAATTTATTCCAGTGACAGCATCTGTAGCCATGAGAGAAAGGTTAACATTTCATAGATCACTTAACAACTCTGCCCATAACCACTGAAGTGAAGAGGTCAGCAGACTGGGAAGAAATGACACAATGCCACTCACATTCTGAGTGGTTCCTTTTAGTTGATTATTTTAGAACTTTTCAGGTTATACAGTTTGGCCATTTCCCCCTATTTTGGAAGTACTCAAGCAATTTCAGGATTTAAATGTTCTTCCATCTGTAAAAGTTTTAATCACTTAGCCCTGCATTTTCAATCTTCTTGAATCAATTGAAGCCTCACAAAGTGTTCCTTTTAGCTAAGGTTGGAAAGAGAACAGCAGAGCTGAGCCAAACTTATTATTTGGTATCAGATGAAGATCAGAGTCAGTGAGGTAAGTTGGGCTGCCACCAAGACTTTTACCTATGTTGCAATGTCTTAAAGTGTGGCCTGGGGACCACTGGCCTTAGAAACACCTGGGGGTGTTTTAAAACAACTTACTCAGAACTAGGGTGACAAATCATCTAGGTTTTCCCCAGGCTGAGGGGTTTCCTCAGACACAGGATTTTCAGTACTAAAACTGGGAAAGTCTTGGGGTGCCTGGGTGGCTCAGTCAGTTAAGCATCTGACTTTGGCTCAGGTCATGATTCCGTGGTCTGTGAATTCAAGCCCCGCATTGGGCTCTGTGCTGACAGCTCAGAGCCTGGAGCCTGCTTCAGATTCTTTGTCTCGCTCTCTCTCTCTTCCCTGACCCCATTCTCTCTCTCTCTCTCTCTCTCTCTCTCATATAAACATTAAACAACTGTATAAAACTGGAAAGTCTCCAACAAACTAGGATGGGTGGTTGCCCTCATCCCAGACCTACTGAATCAGAATCATTGCTTTCTTAGAACTACTGAAGTTTGAGATCCACTGAAGTAGCCAAAGTGACCTCTTCACTTCCCCCTGAGGACCACCTCCAGGCTGCAGCTGCCTCACTCTGTAACTGCCTTTGCTTACCACTTTAACTGTTACCTACCTCCATTAATTACATGTAGGTAGCCCTATTACTGCAGTTGGAGGGCAGTGCTTTTAGGGCAATGTAATGGCTAAGCAAGTATCACGATCATCACTGTTGTTTGTATCTGTGTGCTAGGTGAAATAGGGAGGAGGTTGTAGAAGTTCATTTCTTCACTTATTCATTCCATGAACATTTAGTGAGCACATTTTTAATATATATATTGAGCTGTAAGTTGCTTAGAGAAAAAAAGAAACTAAGGTGTGAATATAAGCATGCATGGAGGGACATATGTCTGGCATGCATCAGCACGTAGATGAAGAAATACCTATTTTCCAAGAGCTGTAACTATTTGAGAATATTCATTAATTCAGCAAATATTTATTGATGGCCTTTTATTTCAGCACAGTGCTAGACACTGGGATATAACAGTGAGCGAGATCTATAGGTCCCTGTTCTCATGGAGCTTACATTCTAGGGCAAAGAGACAGATAAACACACAAATATATAATGACAGGTGTTTTGATAAGTGCTATATGATGTGATTGAGATGGAATATCTACTTTTGATTGGTTGGCAAGGTAATGACTCCCTGAGCAGGTGATGTTGGAGCCAAGACCTAAATGATAAAAAGCCAGTCATTTGCAGACCTGGAGGAGAAATGTTCTAGGCAGAGGAAATAGCTACTGCAGGACCCTGGAGGCAGGAAGGAGCTTGACCTGTTAGAGAAATACAGAGAAAGCTGGTGTGACAGGAGTGTCATGAATAACACAGAGAGTCATGTGAGAGGAAGTTAGAGAGGCAGGCAAGGTTTAGATAGAGCCCTGCCACCTTGTGGGCCTGGGTCAAGGACCTGGATTTCATTTTTGTTCTGAGTACTTGTTCAGAGAAGATATTGGAAGGTCTTTTTAAAAAAATATTTCTTTTTTTAAATGTGTATTTATTTTTGAGAGAGAGAGAGAGAGAAAGAGCATGAGTTGGGGAGGGGCAGAGAGAGAGAGAGAGAGAGAGAGAGAGAGAGAGAGAGGAGACACAGAATCTGAAGGAGGCTCCAGGCTCTGAGCTGTCAGCACAGAGCCCAACATAGGGCTCAGACACTGGACCAGTGAGATCATGACCTGAGCTGAAGTTGGATGCTTAACTGACTGAGCCATCCAGGTGCCCCCAAAATTTATTTCTTTAAATTCAAGTTAGTTAACATACATTGCAGTATTGGCCTCAGGAGTAGAATCCAGTGATTCATCACTTACATATAATACCCTGTGCTCATCCCAACAAGTGCCCTCCTTAATGCCTGTCACCCATTTAGCCCATCCCCACCATTTTCCCTTCAGCAACCCTCAGTTGTTCTCTTTAAGAGTCTCTTATGATTTTGCTCCCTGTTTTTATCTTATTGGAAGGTCTTAAGCAGAGGAGGGAGGTGATCAGATTTACACTTTTAAAGATCTTTCTGATACTTTTGGAGAATAGACCATAATAGAGTGAGAGCAGAAGCAGAGAAACCAGTTAGGAGACTATGGCTAGTAGACAACATGAGAGATGGTGGTGGCTTGGAGTAAGGTCATGGAAAGCAGAGACAAGGACAATTTTGTATGTATTTTGGAGTTAGGGCCAACAGGTTTCAGTGATGGTCTGAATGTAGGGTATAAAAGGAAAGAGAAAACTCAGGGGAATTCCGGGTTTCTTGATTTGGGTGAATGGTGGGATCATTTACTAAAATGGGGACGACTCAAGAAAAGACTGGTCATGTATCAAGAGTTCGGTTTTATACACATAAAGGTTGAGATGTCTAATAAAATTCCAAACTGAAGTGCCAAATAGATATACATGGGCCCTGTCAGAGTCAGGGATATAAGTTAATTTTGGAGTTAAGAGCACATAGATAACATTTAAAGCCCTGGGACTGGATAACATTATCTAGGGAATCAGAAAGAAGAAGAGGTTCCTGGACTTAGCCCTGGAACCTCCAACGTTTAGAGGTCAAGCAGAGGACAAGGAACCAGCAAAAGAGGCTGAGGGGCTGGTCAGGTATAAGATAAACCAGGAAACTATAGTGTTGAGGAAGCTGAGAGGAAAAAAGAGCAGGAACTTCAAGGGGAGAGAGAATACTATTATTTCCATTTTACAGATAAGGAAACTGAGTCAAGGGAGTATAAGTAGCTTGTCCAAGGTTGCACAGTTAGTAATGGAACTGCAGAGAGTCAAACCCAAGCAATCTGACTTCAGAGTCTGTGCTCCTAACCACTACACCCGTGGCTCTCAAACTGTAGTGTTTATCAGAATCTTGTGGAGGGCTTGTTAACACCACAGATTGTTGGGTGGGTCCCACCTCCAGAGTTTCTGATTCAGAAGTTCTGGGATGGGACCCAAGCATGGGCATCTCTAACAAACTCCCAGGTGATGCTGATACTGCCGGCCCCAAGACCACCTTTGAGAACCACTGCCTTACTGTATATTACCTTTCGTGTGGAGAGAAAGGCTTGTGATAACGTTGGTATTGTTGTTTTCCCTCCAATTGCTTAGGTTGTAGGGGAAGAATTATCCCACCACCCTTTCTAGAATTATCTGAGTTAAACAACCATGTTTCTGACTAATGCAGAGGAGACCAGTTGAGCTCCAGGGCTTGAGGAATGCGGTGGGACCAGAAAAAAGGATAAGGCTACCAGCTACTTGATGTTTACCCCACAGCTATGATGGCCTAGATGGGACATTGCTAAACCCAGCTAAGGGCTGAGAAGGCAAGGAGAGACTGTAGGACAGTTTAGGCTTAGGGTTTTAACAAGGGTGGGACTGAACCTTCTTATATCCCTGGTCAGTAGCCACATTCTTCCACTATGCGGCCCACAGTCATCTGTTTTAGCTTTATAAAGGTGCTAGGTAGCAAAGGCATACAAGACACTGGGAAGCAAAAGTCTGGAAAAATGGATCCTGGCCTTGGATACATGAAAAAGCCCGTGGGTGCAAAGTTGGCATGCTGTGAGGTCGAAGGGCAGAAAGAGCAAACATTTACTGTATGCCAGGCATTTGACATTACATTATCTTATTGCATCCTCACGATATGAGGTAGAGATTATTATTATTATCCTCATTTTACAAATGAGGAAATAGACTCAGTAGACTAAGGTCACAGCTAGTAAGTGGCAAGCCCTTGATTCAAATCTAAGCCTGTCTAATTCCAAAGCCTTTGTTCTTAACCACCACACTCTAAAATGACTAAAATACAAGAGTTTTCTAGACTGCATGACTATAAATAAGATGCAGGAGAGTGGCATGGCTTAAGGAAGGCCTGGCCTGGAGGACCAAGTGAGGCTGCCAGATCAGTCTGAGATACACTGACAGCGCAAATGCTCTGGGCCAGTGTCTTCCATACTGTTGTTGTTTTTAAGTCACCAGATTTATAAAAGGACAAATAGTTCACCAATGAGAATACTATATTTGATAAGAAGTGTGTGAGATGACACAGGAGAGGATGACCAAGAAATTTGCTTGGGGCACCTCGGTGGCTCAGTCAGTTGAGCATCTGACTCTTGATTGTGGCTCAGGTCATGATCTCATGGTTGTGAGATAGAGCCCCGAGTCAGCTCCACACTGGGTGTGGAACCTGCTTGAGATTCTCTCTTTCCTTCTCCCTCTGTCCCTTCCCCACTTTGTGCACATGTGCACACACACACTCTCTCTCTCTAAAAAAAAAAATAAATAAAAATAAAAATAAAAATAAAAGAAATGCTGTGCATGAGGCACACAACACACAGTAGCAAATTGGGGCCAATTCAAAAAGTATAGGCATTTAGGGGTGCCTGGGTGGCTCAGTGGGTTAAGCGTCCTGCTCTTGGTTTCAGCTCAGGTCATGATCTCACGGTTCATGGGTTCAAGTCTGGTGTTGGGTTCTGTGCTGGCACCACAGAGCTTGCTTGGGATTCTCTCTCTCTCTCAAAAACAAATAAACATTTTTTTAAAAACAAATAAACTTTAAAAAAATTTACAAAAGGAAAGGCATTTAAGTGAAGACACTCATGGAGAAAAAGGATGAGACATCTGGCAGAAGAAAATAGATTAAAGGCATTTATCACACTCAGGGACTCTAGGGTCGAGGATCTTCTTTTATTCTTTCCTTTTTTTTAAGCTTTTTTCTGGTTTCTTTTTAATTGGAATATTTATTCAGAATTGTATATTCATATGCAGTTGTAAGGAATAATACAGGCGGAGTCCTTGTATACTTTGCCCAGTTTTTCCAAATGGCAACGTCCTGCAAAACTGTGGTATAATATCACAACCAGAATGAGGACATTGATATAATACACCAATCTTATTCAGATTTCCCCAATATTGCTTGTAATCACTGTGTCTGAGTGTGTGTGTGTGTGTGTGTGTGTGTGTGTGTGAAGTTCTATGCAATTTTATTACCTGTAGGTTCATGTACCTACCACCACGATCAAGACACTGAATAGCTCCAACACCACAAAGACCCTTCATGTGGCTGTTTCTGGCCAAGTTTACTTCCGCCTTCCACCATATCCCCCATCCCTGAGCCCTGGCAACCACTAGCCTGCTCTCTATTTCTGTAAATTGTCAAGAGTGTCATATAAGTGAAATCATACAATGTACAACTTTTTGTGATTGGCTTTTTTCCCCAGAGATTTATTCAAGTCACTCTGTGTATCAATAGCTTGTTCCTTTTTATTGACTGGTAGTATTCCATGGTATGAATGTGACATGGTTTAACTGTTCATCTGTTGAAGGACCTCTGAGTTTCCAATTTTTGGCTAGTATGAAAAAAAGCTGCTATGAACATTTGTGCACAGGTTTGTGTGTCAATATAAATTGTCATTTCTCTGGGATAAATGCCTAGAAGTGCAATTGCTGGGCAGTTTGTTAGTGGCGTGTTTAGTTTTTTTAAGAAACTGCCAAAATGTTTTCCAAACTGGCTATATGCCCACCAGCAATATATGAATGATCGAGTTTCTTTGCAACCTTGCATTTGGTGATGTCACTGTTTTCATGTTAGTCATTTTGATGAATAGGTAGGAATATCACTCTTTTATTTTTAAAAGAGGCAAACTAGAGAGGAGAAACTCAAAATTCCTTTGAGATAAGATCTCTTATTGTTTCAGTTTAACCATCCTGACTGGTTTTGCCTGGAAAGACATTTTGAACTTTTGCAATAAAAGATCTCCATTTATCTGGGAGCCAGTTGCCCTAAACCACAAACTAATTGCTTATCTTCTCCTAGGCCCAAGTAAAAGCTGAGAGAGCTATAGGAGATTCGTCTGAAGTAATCAGAAAAGTCGAGCAAAGAAGGGATATAGGGAGAGAATTTCCTGGACAGTATTTGCAAATAATAACTTCTCCATTTTGTTCTATATTCCCCTTTGACAGAAGCAGTAGTCTGGTTTAAGTGTCTGAGAAGAGAACTGAGTTGTAAAGGTGGTATGAGGAGAGCTGATTCTGCATATCTATTCCCAACTCTGTGTTCAGTGACCTTAGCTTGGTTGGTGGCTTAGCAGCTTGATGGCTTGAAATCTGCCATGGTTGGAGTACTTATACCACAGAAAATGGCCAACACTATAAATCAGACCACTTTTTATTCAGGGATTGGTTGATAACCATTTGTTAGCACAATGCTGTACATTTCTTTCCAAAACATGTTCTCTACCATTAAGAGGCAGGAGATGAGGAAATATCAATGGACCCCCTACACCTGCTATATCTGTTAGCTCATATAATTCTCATGACTTTATGAGGTAGCTATTATTTTGTTCATGTTGAAGATGAGGAAACTGAGATTCAAGACATGAAGTATTTTATCGATATTGCATGTCAGGTAACTGGCAGAGCCCTAATTCGGTTTGGGGTCTAAGCTCAATGAAAACAAGGTCTTTCCACTATACCACCCTGGCTCATTAGAGGTGAAGAGATACTACATGCCAGAGATAAGTGATGAGGCAAAACTTTAAGAAAATGATTTCCTCGGGGCTCTTGAGTGCCTCAGTTTGTGAAGTGTCCGACTTCAGCTCAGGTCATGACCTCGGGTTCCGTGGGGTTGAGCCCCGCATCGGGCTCTGTGCTGACAGCTCAGAGCCTGGAACCTGCTTCTGATTCTGTGTCTCCCTCTCTCTCTGCCCCTCCCCCACTCATGCTCTGTCTCTGTCTCTGTCTCTCTCTAAAAAATGAATAAACATTAAACATTTTTTAATTAAATAAAAATAAATGATTTCCTTGACTTTAATGAAAAGAAAAGAAAGTTAATTAAATGAAAAAACAAGCCTGTTTTTGGCATTGTGTAGCACTTTGGCTCATCTAAAGGCATTCTTATCGCTTTGGTCCTTATCATCTCTGCCTAGGGCCTGATAGTTTGCTATCAGAGAAACATTACTACATCATATGCAGATACCTGACAGATCTCCAGCAGGCTTACGGGATGTTTCTCATTCGCATTTCTTTACTAAGGTGTGAATTACAACCCTCTGCTCATTGAATGACGTAAATGAAATCACTTGTTTATACTATTACCTACTACTAATGTAACACTGTGCTAAAACTTGAGGGCCATAAGAAGAGTTTTAAGGAGAGGTTTCTGTTCTCAAGGAGCTTATATGTCAGGTGGAAAGAATAGACATTTACACATGAGGTATATTGGGGTACCTGGATGGCTCACTCAGTTAAGCATCGACTTTGGCTCAGGTCATGATCTTGTGGTTCCTGAGTTCAAGCCCCACCTTGGGCTCTGTGCTGACAGCTCAGAGCCTGGAGCCTGCTTCTGATTCTGTGTCTCCCTCTGTCTCTGCCTCTCCCCTATTCTCACTCTGTCTCTCTCTCAAAAATAAACATTAAAATAATTACACATGAGGTGTATTTATATTCTTCTCTAAATTGTATTTACATATGTATAGTCCAGCTGTAGTGGACACAGTAACTATGGCTTTTGTCTTCTGAGTATTCTTTCTACTTCCCCTCCGGTTCCCCCTGGAGAAGCTTTCCCTCTTCCCATGTGACAGTAGTAAAGCTGGCCACCACAGAGCTCTGGCCTCCCCCAACCACAGGTGTGACTGGGCCATTTAGGGTCCTCCTCGGGACTTGTCTATTGAAACCAAAATAAAAGAGACTCTTTTTCCTGCTTGGGGTTGCTTATTACCTAGGACATTATGAGTCTGAGACTTGAATGTTCTTTCCACATAGTAAGTGAGATGGCCTCCTACAGGACTGAACATAACCTGTAGATTTCCCAGTTAAGTGAGCCAAGAAAATAACCCCTATCTTTCGTGTGTGAGTGCTTATGTGTGGAATTAAGTTGAGTTGAGTTTTCATTATTTCTAAGCAAGGGTCACATCTCCTCTGTGACTGCTCCAGCTAATTAGTCTTTTCATTCTATGTTTATTTTTGAGAGCGAGAGGGACAGAGAACAAGTGGGGGAGGGACAGAGAGAGAGGGAGACACAGAATCTGAAGCAGGCTCCAGGCTCTGAGCTGTCAGAGCCTGACGCAGGGCTCGAACTCACAGACCGCGAGATCATGACCTGAGCTGAAGTTGGACGCTCAACAGACTGAGCCACCCAGGCGCTCCCAATTTTTATGATATTTAACAAACTATACCAGTGCCGTGTTCAATAGAAAGACAATGGGAGCAACATAGATATAATTTTAATTTTTCTAGTTAGCTACATCTTAAAGGTGAAGAGAAGCTGGAGAAATAAATTTAATAACATTTTTTATTTAACCCAATATATCAAAAATATTATCATTTTAACATATAATCAATATAAACATGCTTCATGAGATAGTTTACATTCTTTTCTTTTTTTAAGTCTTTGAAATCTGATGTGTATTTTCACATTTATAGCACATCTCAATTCTGACTACTGACATTTCAGTTGCTCAGTAACCACATATGGCTAGTGCCTATGGTATTGGACAACACGGATTTATATTATACATATTGGCACCAAATCATACATCATCATGTATCGCTACTTGAATGTTTCATGTGTAAATGTCTATTCTTTCCACCTGACATATAAGCTCCTTGAGAAAAGAAACCTCTCCTTAAAACTCTTCTATGGCCCTCAAGTTTTAGCACAGTGTTACATTAGTAGTAGGTAATAGTATAAACAAGTGATTTCATTTACGTCATTCAATGAGCAGAGGGTTGTAATTCACACCTTAGTAAAGAAATGCGAATGAGAAACATCCCGTAAGCCTGCTGGAGATCTGTCAGGTATCTGCATATGATGTAGTAATGTTTCTCTGATAGCAAACTATCAGGCCCTAGGCAGAGATGATAAGGACCAAAGCGATAAGAATGCCTTATGATTCTCAAATGAAAAGTGCTAAATTCAAAGTGTAAAATGAGTATCCTTTCCCAGTGCCATTTCATCTTATAGATGAGAGTATTAAAGTGCAAGATGAGTGATTTCTACCTCTGGTAACATGTAACTAGCAAATTATTAGCATCTGAGCACAGACAGAGGTCATTTCTTTTGCCCTTGTAAAACCATTACTTTTTCAAAAAGTCAGTGGAAAGTGGGGGGGCGGGCGGGGTGAAAGGGTGAAAAGGAGATGGGAGAGATATAGAAATCAGCTTACAAGCTTTTTCTCCAAGTACACATTCCATATCCTCTAACACACACACACACACACACACACACACACACACACACACACATCCTTTCCACTGATATATCAGTGTCTTATCAGAGTCCAAAAGGAGTCCAAGATGTCTAGGTCTCCTAAATCCTACTGGACCTCCCCCAAAACATAAATACTCAGCTTCACATAGCCCCTCAGATCACTTAGTTTTTTCACTAACTTATTTGTTATATATTATATGCCAGGCACTGTGGGAGTTGTAAAGACCAAATACACAATCTCTTCTCTCATAGAGTTCAATCTACTGTGAGTATGGTGGGCAGTGGGGGTGGCAACGATCACAGAAAAGATTGTTGGGGAGACTGGGTGGTTCAGTCGGTTAATCATCCAACTTTGGCTCAGGTCATGATCTCACAGCTTGTGAGTTCGAGCCCTGCATCAAGCTCTGTGCTGATGGCTTAGAGCCTGGAGCCTGCTTTGGATTCTGTATCTCCCTCTCTCACTCATGTTCTGTTTCTCTTTCTCTTTCAAAAATAAACATTAAAAAAACCCAAATACCTTCATTAAAACAAAAAGAAAAAAAAGAAAAGACTTAACTATAATGCCACATGAGAAACACTACAGAAAGGGTACATACAACATGGTATTGTTGAATGCTATGCAGCAGTTGTAAGAATGAAGCATATTCATGAAAAGATATCCAGGCATAGTGTTTTCAGGCAGTGGTTTTCAAAGTGTGGTCCCTGGACCCACAGTTTCAGCTCACCTGAGAACTTCTCAGAAATGCAAATTCTTGGGCCTCTGATTCGGACCAACTGAATCAGAAACACTGGAGGTGGGAACCAGAAATCTGTGTTTTAACAAGCCTTCCAGGTATTTCTGATGCATGGAAAAAAATTGCAAAATGAAATATACAGTGTGATACTATTTATATTTTTAAAAACACTACACTTTTTAATGTATGTGTACACATATATATACATACATATATATGTATACACACATATACATATATATGTACATATACATATGTATGTGTACGTATGTATACACACATGCACACACACAAACTTATATATGTACATAGAAGTCTGGAAGGAGACATACCAAACTGTAATAATAAGGTTTACGTCTAAAGAGGGGATTAGGATTGCAGGGTAAGTGGGTCTTTATCTTTTTTTCCATCATTTGAATCCTTTAAAATAAGAATGTATTCATATATTAACTGAGTAATTAAAAATAAATAAATAATATTTTGAGTTTTTTTAGGCACTCTGGAAATACAAAAGAGAGAACCAGGGGTGTCTAGGTGGCTCAGTTGGTTGAGCATCTCACTTCATCTCAGGTCATGATCTCATGGTTCCTGAGTTTGAGCCTCTCATTAGGCTCAGTGCTGACAGCTCAAAATCTGGAGCCTGTTTGGGATTCTGTGTCTCCCTTGCTCTTTGCCCCTCCCCCCGCTCACACTCTGTCTCTCTTTCTCTCAAAAATAAATAAACATTAAAAAAAAGAGAGAACTGTTAAATCTTCCCAGAGGAGGTAGGCT
The DNA here is from genome assembly GCF_028018385.1 of Neofelis nebulosa. Lineage (NCBI taxonomy): Eukaryota > Metazoa > Chordata > Mammalia > Carnivora > Felidae > Neofelis > Neofelis nebulosa. The sequence continues at coordinate 87,742,173 of NC_080800.1, forward strand.
TTGAATCATGCTTTGGAGCTGGCCCAGTCCTTGCTCCCCATCTAACCCTGTGGCTCTCCCATGTCCAGGACCTAGCTCAGATTTTTGTATTCTTGTCCTTCCAGATGAAGAGGTATCTCCAGAGAAGATACAATCTTGAGTTCTGAAATAGTAGAGTGGACCACCCACACTCCCCCTAAACTTCAAGTCTCAGAAAAAGTACTAAGCTAAAATCCTGAGTTGAAGATTGAACTGGAAAGAAAATGTAGCTGTCATTCCAATACAAAGAAACTGCCCTCCACCCTGTGTTTTAACAGTGATGTTGCTCTAAGCAGCATATTAGGGTGGATGAAAAGCATAAAGCAAAGATCATTATTGATTCACCCTGGGCCAGGCTCATTCAAATTCAAAATGGAACAGCCCTAGAGAGCCATCCATGTCCTTGTCTTCCAGTGTCCAGTGACAAACCATTTTGGGAAAAAAGCCATGCCCTTTAGAAGGCCAAGTTTTGCATCCTATTGACCTACTCTTTTTCACGGTCTGTTTTGGATCTTTTTAGCTGATGAGACTGGTGGGAGGTGACGTAGGCAAAACAACAATGGTAAGATCCACCCAGAGCCCCTAGCATGAACATGGCCTTTTCAAGTTATAAAGATAAATATCTAAGCAGCATTCTGGGGAGTTTGTTTCCAGTAAAGTGAATCCGAGGAGAAAAAAAGTAGTCACATTAACCTCTGACTCAGCTTTCCAGGCAAAAGCTTTCATAACTAAAGGCCAATAATATGATGGCAGGAAGAAGCTCTGGAGAATGAGCCAGGTTGCCCTATATAATCAAGAGGGGTAAGGAAACCAACAGCCTGGGGAGGAGCCCCTATCATTTATGATCCCTTTCTGACAACCTGGATGCTAGAAGGATGGCCTGATGCATTCCAACAGTTGATAGGCTGGGGAGAATGGGCAAGTGCAAAATATCTGTTACTTCTGGAAAGGTCTGAGATGGAAAATCAACACAATGTGCTGGGAAATTTGCTTTGAACCTTGGGTTGTCTGGGATCAAAGAGTTTCTAGGGCCTTTGATACAGCAGGAGGTAACTCTGGATTAATAGAGAGTAGTAGGACTTGGAGATAGAAGGGTTCCCCTTGAAAGAGAGTCTCTTTGATTTGGGTCAAGAAATTTGCTCCATTTGGAGCTTTGTATAAGACCCTTGCTTTCTTTGAACCATGTCAGAGCTTGTAGCTGAACTCAGAAAATTAATTATCACTCAAATTATTTGCCCTGACATAGAGATGCTGGAAGAGTTCCATCTAGTTTTTAAGATAGAGATTGTGGTCACACTACAGATATTTCAAAAAGTGTTTATGCTGTTTTGATCACATTACATCTTTATACATTTTGTGCTCATTAATATAGATTTGTAATTATTGCTTTATATAGCTGTCTTTTAAATTTTATAGGAACAAAAGAGGGGTTACTAGCCTACTTTGAAAAAGAAATAAAAATAAAAATAAGATAATAAGGTGGAAAAGCACATTATCATCTCAGTTAATATGGAACAAGTATTTGATAAAGTCCAGTATCGTAAAATGATTTAAAAAATCCAACAAATAAATAAGAGGAAACATCTTCAGCCTGATAAAGAGCATCTATTAAAAACCCAAAGGTAACATTATAATTGTGAAAGAATGAAAGCTTTCACCCTAAGATCGAGAACAACACAAAAATGTGTTCTCTCACCACTGCTATTCAACATTATACTGAAGGTTACAACCAGGGCAATTAGGCAAGAAGAAGAAATAAAAGACATCAAAATTAGAAAAAATAGATAAAACTATCTCTATTTGAAGATGACATGATCTTACATATAGAAACCCCTAAAGACTCCATATACAAAGAAACTATTAGAGCTAGTAAATTGATTCAACAAAGTTGCAGAATACAAGAACATCATACAAAATCAGTTGTATGTCTATGCACTAGAAATAAACAATATGAAAAGCAAATTAAGAAAACAATTTCACTTATAAAAGCATTTAAAAGAATAAGATACTTAGGAATAAATCTAACCAAAGAGGCGCATGATTTGTAAACTTAAAACTAATAAAATATTGTTGAAAAACATTTGAAGATTTAGATAAATGGAAAGACATCTCATGGTCATGGATTGGAAGATTTAATAGTAAGATGGCAATACTGCCCAAACTGATCTACAGAGTCAATGCAATCCTTATAAAAATTCCAACTTCTTTTTTGCAGAAAGGGATGTACTGATCCTAAAGTTCACGTTGAATTGTAAGGGACTCTGAATAGCCAAAACAATCTCGAAAAAGAAGTCCAAAGTTGGCAGACTTTTACTGATTTCAAAACTTACTACAAAGCTACAATAATCAAAACAGTGTAGTACTGGCATAAAAGGATGGACATACAATGAATGGACTTTATTTTTATTTTATTTTATTTTTATTTTTTTAATATATGAAATTTACTGTCAAATTGGTTTCCATGCAACACCCAGTGCTCATCCCAATAGCCAAATTATGGAAAGACCCTAAATGTCCATCAACTGATGAATGGATAAAGAAATTGTGGTTTATATACACAATGGAACAATGAATGGACTTTAACTGAGAGTTCAGAAATATACCCATACATCTATGGTCAATTGATTTTTGACACTACAAGGGTAGCAAGATCATAAAATGGTGAAAGAATCCTTTCAACAAATGTCATTGGGACAATTGGGTATCTATATGCAAAAGAATGAAGTTGGACCCTTACCTCATACCATATGTATTAGGGTTCTCCAGAGAAACAGAATAGGTAGATATCTATCTATCTGTCTATCTATCTATCTATCTATCTATCTACCTATTTGTTCTGTTTCTCTGGAGAAATATAGATATAGATCCATATCTATCTATCTATCTATCTATCTATCATCTATCTATCAAAGGAGAGAGGTGAGAAGACAGGTAAGCTGGGAACTCAGGAGAATGTAGTTCCATTCCAAATCTGAAGGCCTGAAAACCAGGAGAACCAATGGTATTGTTCTAGTCCAAAGGCCAGCAGGCTTGAGACCCAGGAAGAGTTAATGTTTCTGTTTGTCTCCAAAAGTAGGAAAAAGCCAATGTCACAGTTTGAAGGCAGGAAGAATTCTTGCTTACTCAGTGAAGAGTTAGCTTTTTTGTTCTATTCAGATCCATCCACATGAGGGAAGGCAATCTGCTCTACTCAGCTTATCAATTTAAATATTAAACTCATATAAAAACACCCTCACAGAAACACTCAGAATAATGTTTGACCAAATATCCAGGTTCCCTATGGCCCAGTCAAGCTGACACATAAAACTAGCTGTCACACCACATAAAAAAAGACCTCAAAATGGATCAAAGACCTAAATGTAAGAGCTAAAACTATAGAATTATTAGAAAAAAAAAGTAGATGTAAATCTTTATGATCTTGGATTTGGCAATGGCAATATGACACCAAAAGCAATAAAAGAAAAAAACAGATAAATGGGACTTCATCAAAATTAAAAACTTTGAGCATTAAAAGACATTATCAAGAGGGGTGCCTGGGTGGATCAGTCAGTTGAGTGCCCAACTCCAGCTCAGGGCATGATCTCATGGTTCATGAGTTTGAGCCCCATATCAGGTTTGCTGTGTAGAGCCCACTTCAGCTCCTCTGAACCCCTCTTTCTCTCTCTGCCCCCTTCCCTGCTCATGCTCTCTCTCTCTCTCTCTCAAAAACGAATAAACATTTTTTTAAAAAGACATTATCAAGAAAGTTAAAAAACAAAGCAGAGGATGCAAAAAAAATATTCGCAAATCATATATCTGAAAAGGGTCTAGCATCCAGAATATATAAAAGAACACTTATAGCTCAACTCCAAAAAGACAAACAACCCAATTAAAAAGTGGGCAAACCAGTCAGAGTGGCCAAAATGAACAAATCAGGAGACTATAGATGCTGGAGAGGATGTGGAGAAACGGGAACCCTCTTGCACTGTTGGTGGGAATGCAAATTGGTGCAGCCGCTCTGGAAAGCAGTGTGGAGGTTCCTCAGAAAATTAAAAACAGACCTACCCTATGACCCAGCAATAGCACTGCTAGGAATTTACCCAAGGGATACAGGAGTACTGATGCATAAGGGCACTTGTACCCCAATGTTTATAGCAGCACTCTCAACAATAGCCAAATTATGGAAAGAGCCTAAATGTCCATCAACTGATGAATGGATAAAGAAATTGTGGTTTATATACACAATGGAGTACTACATGGCAATGAGAAAGAATGACATATGGCCCTTTGTAGCAACGTGGATGAAACTGGAGAGTGTGATGCTAAGTGAAATAAGTCATACAGAGAAAGACAGATACCATATGTTTTCACTCTTATGTGGATCCTGAGAAACTTAACAGAAACCCATGGGGGAGGGGAAGGAAAGAAAAAAGAGGTTAGAGTGGGAGAGAGCCAAAGCATAAGAGACTCTTAAAAACTGAGAACAAACTGAGGGTTGATGGGGGGTGGGAGGGAGGGGAGGGTGGGTGATGGGTATTGAGGAGGGCACCTTTTGGGACGAGCACTGGGTGTTGTATGGAAACCAATTTGACAATAAAGTTCATATATTGAAAAAAAAAAAGTGGGCAAAGGATTTGAGTAGACATTTCTCCAAAGAAGATATATTAATGGCCAGTAAGTACATGACATCATTAGTCATCAGGGAAATGCAAATCAAAACCATAACGAGAGACCATTTTATACCCATTAGTATGGCTATAAGTTAAAAAAACAACAACAACAGAAAATCACAAGTGCTGGTGAAGAAGTGGAGAAATTGGAATCCTCATACATTGCTGGTGGGAATGTAAAATGGTGCAGCCACTGTAGAAAACAGCTGGAGCTCCTCAAAAAGTTAAACATAGAATTTATATGACCCAGCAATTCCATTGCCATACCCAAGGGAAATGAAAACATACGTCCACGCAAAAACTTGTCCATGAAGGCTCATAGAAGTATTACTTTATTAGCCAAAATGAAATTTCCATTAACTGATGAGGGGATAGACAAAATGTCCATACAATGGAATATTATGTAGGCATAAAAAGAAATGAAGTAGTGACATATGCTACATCGATGAACCTTGAAACTATTATGCCAAATGAAAGAAGCCAAACATAAAAGGTCACATATTGTATGATTTCACTTATATGAAATGTCCAGAATAAGCAAATCCACAGAGACTGAAAGCATGTTGGTGGTTGCCAGGGACTGGGGGAAGGGAGAAAAGGGAAGCTTAATGCTATGGGTTTCTTTTTGGGAGTGATCAGAATGTTCTGGAATTAGATAGTGGCAAAGGTTGTGCATCATTGTTGGTGTATTCAAGGCCACTGAATTGCACACTTTAATAAGGTTAAAATGGAGAATTTTATGTTGTGTGAATTTTACCTCAATAAAAAAATGGAAAGATTCAGATAATCCTTACAGTCTTACAGTCAAGTAGTGGACTTTCTGGAGGATCTTACAAAATACAGAGAGGATGGATCATCAGTCCCAAGGTATGTAGATAATCTGGAACAGATGCTGGCATTCTACAGTACACAGGCCAAAGCTGGCCAGTGGCCTGTTTCATAACCACGAGCTAAGAATGGTTTTTAAATTCTAAAGGCCCTTTAAAAGCAAGAATAACAAAGAAGAATACGTGACAGAAACTTTTGTGGGCCATAAAACTATAGTTACTATAGTTACTATAGTAACTATATAGTTACTATATAGCTCTTTACCAGAAAAAGATTATTGACCCTGATCTATGGTGATGATAAACAATGCCTCACATTCATAAAGTGCCTTTCAAGTTTATAAGGCATATGAATTTTCTCTCTGATGACTTTCAAAACAACTTTGTGAGGTAGATGAACTGTTCCTTTTCTTTTTAGAGGGGCATACTGAGGCTTGGAGAGGTTAAGCTACTCATATCCCGGCTATGTCACTTGATAGAACTCAGATGGTCTGAATGTAATTTTGTGTTCTATCCCTACAGCCCACTGCCTCCCTGAACACGCTGGTTTTTTGTTTTTTGGGGTTTTTTTTTGGGGGGGTCTGTTACATGCTTGTTTATTTGTTCATTTGTTTGTTTAATTTTTTAAGTGTTTATTTTGAGAGAGAGAGAGAGAGAGAATCAGAGTGCAAATGGGGAAGAAGGAGGGGCAGAGAGAGAGAGAGAGGGAGACACAGCCTCCGAAGCAGGCTCCAGGCTCCAAGCTGTCAGCATAGAGCCCCACACAGGGCTCGAACCCACTAACCAACCATGAGATCATGACCTGAGCCAAAGTCGGACGCCCAACCAACCCAGTGCCCCTCCCCTGAACACTTTGGAAAAACAACTAAAGGCTCTGTGAAAACACAATACAATTTAGACTTGATGGATCATCCCAAGGTTGAGAAAAAGGCCAAGAGAGCTTTGGGTAATTATTTCTGGGATCTCTCTCAGCTTTATATCTCCTCTGGCAATGGTCATATATTCTTCTAAATGAAATGCCACCCATATTGAATGGATCAGGAACTGTGAAGCCAAAATCCTTCAAGTGTCATAGAATTGGGCAGTTTGCTATATTTCAAACACATCAGGTCAAACAATATGATAAAAATTGACTCCTGTGTGATATGTCCCTTTATGGGAGCCGTGACATTCACTCCTTCCCCTGATGTCCTGCATCTAACCTGCAGCTTCAGCTCTATTCTAGACAGCATATCATGCAGTTGCCATCTAGCCTTGCCACCAATTTACCAGGTGTCAGATTTCCTGAGCCTGAAGGAGCACTGCAATATGTGGACAAGAAAGGGCAGGTTGCAACTGATAGGGATATTTCTCAGTATATCCTTGGCCCCCAAGTGGCCAACCAGCAGCTTCAAAGATGGGCCTCCTCACTTCTAGGTCACTGTTTCCTCCTTGTACCCTCCATCCCACATGTGCCTGGCTTAGTGCAATTCTGCACACTGCTCATTTAATATCTGTAATCTTCTCCAATTTTGGATGATGGTCTCACATGGAGGGGGAACGAGCAGGGCACACACTGTTCATTCAAGTGCTCAAGGGCTATGAAGTAAATCGCTGCCCTTACTGGAGTCACTGTAATAGAATTGTGGGGGATTTATAATTATATCCCTCCATACAAGTCAGTTAATTAATCAGCCCTTCCCACACACTTCCATTACGTTCCTCTCACTGGGTAGGCCATTTTACTCACAGCATGTAACTCCTTCATTCAATTCTCTTTCTGCCCTCTTCTTGGGGCTCCTTTTCACTAAGGGGCCAGTATAACCTCTCCCCAGGAAGAGGGTTTTTTTTGTTTTTGTTTTTTTAATTTCAGGCCCTTTCCTTCTTTGGGGCTCCCATCTAGATGCCAGAATACTGGTTAGGATCCTTGTCTTTTGAATTTCATCTACATGACCATACTCCGTTGATTTTTTAGAAACAACTTCAATTCTCCTACCTGACATTTTGATTGCATCTGTGGCCTAGATGCTACCTAAATTTTTGTGTACCCATTAGAGGAAAGATTTTTAAAGACTTTTTTCTTAAGTGTATTTATTTATTTTTAGAGAGACCGGGATAGTGTGAGTTGGGGAGGGGAAGAAAGACAGGGAGAGACAGAGAATCCCAAGCAGGCTCCACGCTGCCAGCACAGAGCTCAATGCAGTGCTCGATTCCACGAAACTTCTAGATCATGACCTGAGCCAAAACCAAGAGTCCCATGCTTAACAGACTGAGCCACCCAGGCACACCTAGAGGAGAGATTTTTAAACCCTGTCCTCACTTCCACTGCTGGCCTCTGATCCTCTTGCTTGTAACAGTTGGATTCTAAACATCCTTTGGGGAACAAATAATATTAATAGTCCCCTTCTTCTCTCGAGGCAGTCCCCATGCCTCCTATTTTTTTGTTTTCTTTCCCATGCAAAATCTTTGTCTATCAGCATCACTAGGACATCTGGCAGTCTATTACCTTAGATTCCTGGGAGTTTACAGCATCCATCTGGACCTCCTGCTCATTGTCTTCTAAATCTCCCTTCTCTCTCTGGGCTCAACTGTCCATATGTACACTTTCTAAGATATGAGTCCTGGTTCTGCCTTTCTTTTCCAATGCTCCTGCCTCTTCATGAGGAAGGAGTGGGGATTAACATAGCTCCACAGCTCCACCCTCTCAAAACTCTCCCTAGTTGGTGATGTTTTTCTGTCCCGCTCAAGCTTCAGCAGAAAACAGTCTTCTTGATTCACTCTAAGCAAAAACCCTAACTTCTGAGAGAGTCCTTCCGTAGGCTTCCACTTCCTTATCTCCCCTAAGATTTATTTAAGGGAAATTGCACATACAGAACACAGGGCACACAGGTTATGTTACGGTGGAATCATAATTATACCTCCAAACCCTATAGCTGGCAGAGAGGAGCTGAGGGGGAGGTCAAGCTGCCGTGTGGTTTCTCTGCAGTAATTTATCAGAAGGGTAAAGTAGATGTTTTGGAGATACCTTCTTGCTTAGCTCTTTTCTCTTCCGACCCCTAACCCTTAGTTAGGGATTTTGGTGGGGTTTTCAGTACAGATTATTGACGACTAGAAGTGAGCTGAAAGCTACTTAATGCCTTAATGTTGAAATAGGCCAGTGGACCAAAGAATCTTCTCCCCAGCCTATTCTAGGCTATTCTGCAGACTACTCTTCTTCCCTCCTCATCTTTTAAGTATCCAGCTGGAGTGGATTCTGAATTCTTTTGTTTTAAGTTCTCTCTTTAAAGGTTTCCATGACCTGCCCAACTATCTGTAAAATTTCTGGAGGATATACTGGAGCCTTAAATTGGTTTCCAAGTCCCTCATGTATCATACAGTGTATCATTAGATTGAGTGCTGCCTAAGTGGCAGAATTCAGTGATAGCTTTCAGTTTTGCATTGCTGATGGGATTCATGGTTTCTATGTATAATTATCTTGCAGCAGGCTAGTGATCTTTTAAAAATGTAAATCGAAACAAACCACTCTCTTACTGAAAACCCTCCAGTGGCTTTCCATTGTACTTTATTATTGTTATTTTTTTAACGTTTCTTTATTTTTGAGAGAGAGAGAGAGCATGAACGAGTGGGAGAGGGGCAGAGAGAGAGAGGGAGGCACAGAATCGGAAGCAGGCTCTGGGCTCTGTGCTGCAGGGCTCAAACTCACTAACCGTGAAATCATGACCCAAGCCAAAGTCGGACTCTTAACCCACTGAGCCACCCAGGCACCCCTCCCTTGTACTTTAAATAAAATCCTTACATCTTTCTGGCTTACAGAATTCTACATGACCTGGGTTTTGCCCACCTTTCTGACCTCATCTTGTACTATGCCCCCAGCACTCACAAATCCTTCAGCCCCACAGAACTTCTTTCTGCTTTTATAACCACAAAGCCATTTCTATCTCAGGGACTTTACACTTGCCATTTCTTCTGCCTGATACACACTTACCCAGATCCTCCAATAGCTGGTTCCTTCTCATTATTCAGATATCACATCAAATACCACTCTCTCAAAAAGGCTTTCCCTGTCCAGCCAGTCCAACAAACAAACAAACAAACAAACAAACAAACATTTTCTCTAGATCATTTACTTCCATGTCACCCTGTTGTATTTTCTTCACAACAGTTGCTGCAATCTGGAAATTATTTTAGTTATCTATGTGCTTATCATCTGTCTCCCACAGTAGAATGCAAGTTCCACAAAATAGAGGCCTTGTGTGTTTTGCTCTTTGCTGTATCTCCAGTGCTGGGTACAAAATATTTGTTAATGAATGAATACATGGCATATAAGTTCATAGCTCTCTGTCACCCCTGCTAAATGACCCATGATGATTTTCTGTCATACGTCTTTCAAGACTAAAGTTTTCAAAATATAATAGTTTCTGGATGCTTGGCTATTAGACTCTGGGTAATTCATTTATTCCAGTATTACTGATGGTGGGACATTATGCTAAGCTCTGGGAATATAAAAATAAATAAGACTATAGCCTCTGCCCTCAAGGATCTCGTAATCTAGTGAAGGGAATGGACACATAAATAATTGCAGGACAGGGGGTATATGCTATGATAGAAGTTTGAATTAGGTGCTGTGGCAACACTAAGAAAGAGTTCATATCTTTGGTGCTGGAGTAGGAATAGAGGTGGTTCAAGAAAGTAGCCTTAGAGGATGTGATATATGAGCTGGATCTTGGAGAATGAAGGAGTTCATTGGGAAATGAGGACAAGAAGTACATTCTAGCATGCGTTTAATATGGGAAAGAGAACGTGCATTGACAATTCTGGAGATGGCAAGTTGAAAACTGTTACTGGAACACAGGGTGATTGTATAAGATGAGGCTGGAAAAGAAGAGAGAAATCTGTTGAGCTGAAATTAGTAATCATCTCAACAGGAGTGGGGGGCAGCTATAGGATGCTCCCCATATACACTCTACTCCTTCCCACAAAAAGTAAATAATAGTGACAACTGAGAGTTAAACTAGTAAAATTCACATGCAAAGGGGGTATAATTAGACATCTGGAAATCAATCAGGAAATTATCTGTAAATGTGTGACTGGAAATGTTGGAAACTCTCAAAACTCTGCTCAAGGTGATCTGGGACAAATCTTAAGGAAGCAGAACTGGAATGCAATTGTAATTTTGTAAGTAGAAACCAAATTAATTGTATTATACACTGCTTGGAGTGAATAGAAAGTGGTTGGCCAGCTAGAAGCAAAGAAATGACCGTAACAAGCCAGTTCCATCCAAAAGAATGCTCTTGGCCCAGTGAACCCAGCATTATGGGTTCATTGGCAAGGCTGGCCCTATAGTTGATGAAAGTGCTTCCAGTTGCCTAATATGAGAGTCCCATTCTTTTGATCAGCTAACTCCCCTTCTTGTGATTTTATGCTCACCAAGCAGTCTTTTGATAATTTATTTGGCTTGCCACACAACTTGAACACAGGGAAAGAATACGCTGATCTGCCTACTCAAGCATTTTGGCCTGTTAACAATTGTATTTCTCATTGTAAATTAATAAATTGGCATCCTAATTATATATTATACATATTATATAATATACATAACATATATAATATATATAAGTATTATATATTACGTATATTATGTATATTATATAATATTATATATAATTATACATATAATATACATAATATATAATATATATAAGTATTATATATAGTATATATAAGTATAATATATAACATATATATAATATATAAGTATACATACACATATATTATATATAAATTATATATATAGTATATATGTAAATATATACATATATTATATATAAATATATATGTAAATATATACAAATTATATATATATAAATATATAAGTATATATACATATATATATGTGCCAAAATATATATTGAGGACAGACAGATATAGATATAAATACAAATGTTTTTTAAAAGTCTCTCTATATAAAAAAGGCATGTGAGCCTGATTCAGTTGACTTTACCTTCTGGAATTCACTCAATCCAGACTCTGGTCTTTAGCCTTGCAAATCTGAAAGTTACTTTTGCCTCTACACTGAGAATCCAGCCACCTCCTGCAAGGTTTTTGAAGGGAGCCACTGGCGTTGCCTGGGTAACAGGCCCACTGCACTGCTGTGTCCTGCACTCCAAAGTTTACTAACAAAATAGTGTTCATTTTTCCGTGTTTGTTCTCAAATATGCCATCTGTATTGAGGAGTTCAATGTGAGGGAATGAACATTGCTGTACAAAGGTGTGAGAACAGAAACTATTCTTGTGTTGTTTTTTTCTTTCTTTCAGTTCTCAAAATCAGACTTTGAGAAAAGGATCCTGGTACCAGTGGTTGATTTGGGAGGTAGGTAGTTTCAGGAAGCACAAAAAGGGAATGGGGAAGGTGAGAGAAAGAAGGAAGAAAAGCTAGGAATGAGTATGTTAATGAGCAAGTTACCCCTTGGGCAGCTGGGACTCAGTTCTGCTGGGTGACTCTCTGAGAAACCATGTAGAACATGTCTCAGAATCTCCCCACTGGAGGACAGGGAGTCTGTGATATTTATGCATGGACTTCTATCCCCACTGGTTGAAGGTTAGCCCCAGTGGTGTAAACTGTCCTGTACAAAAATGTGGCACCTGACTGAGTTAGAGTAAGCTTCCACCTTACCAGAGAAAGCCTCAGGCAGAGAAGAGAGACAATCCACTTGAGGTGGAAGACTGTCAGGATGCTGGAAACTGTAGCTGCAGGTGAAATCAGGTGGGCCAAGGGACTATGGGATGGCATCAACAGCATCTGATGCATCATTAGGGACAAATACAACAGACCTGGAGACCCCAGTGGGCACAGGAGCAAAGGATATGAACTGGCAAGTTGTACACACAAAAAAGTAAATGGCCAACAATTATATTTTTAAGCATTTGACTTTGGTAGTAATCACTGAACAGTAAATAAAAATGAGATGCTATCTTTTTTGCCTGTCAGATTAGCAAGGCCTTTTTTTCAATAAAAAAGAAAAACATGTATTAATGGGGATACACGGTAGGTGGGATTGTAAATTGACCAAAACTTTTCTGAGAAGCAGTTTTTCAATATGTATTAAGGGCCTGGGGCACCTGGGTGGCTCAGTCAGTTAAGTGTCTGACTTTGGCTCAGGTCATGATCTCGTGGTTTGTGAGTTCGAGCCCCACATCTAGTTCTGTGCTGACAGCTCAGTTTGGAGCCTACTTCAGATTCTGTGTCTCCTGCTCTCTCTACCCCTCCCCTGCTCGCACTGTCTCTGTCTCTCTCACTCTGTTTTAAAAATAAATAAACATTAAAAAAATTTAAAAAAAGAGGCTTAACAATTTTTGTCTTTCAGCTGAGTAATTCCTGATAAAAGATAAGGATGTTGACCCCTGTGTTATCTATCACACTAAATGTCTAATAATAGGGGAATGGTTGAAATCATTATGTTATAGTCCTATGATAAAAAAATAGCAAGCCACAAAATCATGTTTTTAAACATTTAGTGACATTGAAAATGTTTGTGATATACTAAATTAAAAAGCATAATCCCAAACCATACAGTGAGAGCCCAACTATTATTTTTCGATTCGGTGATGATATAGATTATAAGACACTGGTTCATTAATAACTTTGGGGAAAATAAACACTATATTTTATTTAAAAATTTTTTTAACATTTATTTATTTTTGAGAAAGAGACAGAGTGTGAGTGGCGGAAGGGCGGAAAGATTGAGAGAGGGAGACACAGAATCCGAAATAAGCTCCAGGCTCAGAGTTGTCAGCATAGAGCCTAAGATGGGACTTAAACTCACGAACTGCAAGATCATCACCTGAGCCGAAGTCGGATGCTTAACCAGCTGAGCCACCCAGATGCCCCTAAACATGACCTTTAATATACCTACATTTTAATCTGCTGAGTAATGTATGTATATCCATACGATTGTATACCACTTTCTTTTTCAAGAACACCGTCAAAAGGAGCGTCTAAGCTTTCTTCACATTCCAGAGTTTAAAGATTCTTCTGAGTTACTTTGGGCCATTGGCAGTGAAGCAGTATATTGTGGTGACATGTGGCTGTTTTTCATAACCCTGGCTTGTAATGATGTGACAAAATCATATTGAAGCATGTAGAAGAATCCTGGGAGTTCATCTGCATTTCCTGTTTGGTTAAACTCATAGTTGCTTTTTTTCCTTTTCTTTGGATTTTTTTCCCAATTCAATTACATTAGCTAGAAATCAATCAGCTTTTCTTGAAAGTCACTCAGAAGCTCTTGACAGATAGACGTTCAGTGCCTGAGTAATAGTCCCTTACAATGCATGCAACGGTCACACCAACCTTTCCTAGCTTTGAAAATTTTATGATCTATTCCAAGAGATTTGGCAATTTCTATTGCCTTTAATTGCATTGTCTGGCATATGACAGGCAATCTTCTGCAGGCACAATAATTTTTCATTTCTATGATGCATCATAGTGTAATTTTGAGGAGGCATTTTAAGTGACAATTAGGGAGAAAGCCAAATTTAAATTAAAAATTTAACCATGAGCAGTGCTACCAATATAAATACTTCAACTGAAGTGACAATCAGATGAACAGATACCCTGTATGCCCAGCTAAGTCTGCACACACATAAGCAATGACAACAATATCACAGTGAATTCCTCTGCGTGGTCATTTGCAAGTGACTTTTGACATACATTATGAGATGCATCCTGATTTCAGAAATGAAGAATATGTATTTTAGAATGCAAGAAATAGGGCATGAAATATATACACATTCTATATACAAGCACACATATGCACACAGAAAAAAGACAAAAAGGAAAAGCATGAAAATGCTAACAGAAGCTGTCTCTGGGTGGTAGAACCGTGGGTTGTGTGTTTGCTTATCTTCATTTTTGTTTTATTTTGGGGAGAGACAGAGTGTGAGCAGGGAAGGGGAAGAGAGAGAGAGAGAGAGAGAGAGAGGGAGACACAGAATCCTAAGCAGGCTCCTGGTTCTGAGCTGTCAGCACAGAGCCTGACATAGGGCTCGAACTTACAAACTGTGAGATCATGACCTGAGCCAAAGTCAGACACTTAACCAACTGAGCCACGCAGGCACCCTGTAGACTGATTCTTGTATTTTGAAGGCGGCTGCTCCCCTATTGAGAGATAAAAAGTTGGAATAGAGCTGGACAAGTTTGAATCAGAGTTGGACAGATACTTGGAGGACCACAGTCATCTTTGGATCTTCCTGGCCCAAGAGAACAAATAAACAAATACTCTCAACTCAAGGAGGACTTAAAAGTGAAGAAACAAATCAGAAACTCTGAGGTTACATTTTTCATTCCAGTCCAATTTCTAATTTGTGACAGAATTTTGACAAGTCACTTACCTCTCATACTTGTTTTCTAACTTACACATGAGGAGAATAACTTCTACCCTTCCTCTTCCTGGCAATGGCAGAAATGCAGTTTAAAACATTGATCAAATAGGGGTGGCCTGGGTGGCTCAGTTGGTTAAGTGTCTTACTTGGGCTCGGTCATGATCTCATGGTTTGTGAATTTGAGCTCTGTGTCAGGCTCTGTCCTGACAGCTCAGAGCCTGGAGCCTGCTTTGGATTCTGTGTGTCCCTCTCTCTCTGCCCCTCCCCCACTGGCACTTCGTCTCTCTCTCTCTCAAAAATAAATAAATATTTTAAAAGATTTAAAAAAATGTTGATCAAATACTGTACAGTCTTGTTTGTGTTCCCATAAGCAATACAAATATTGGTCAATAATCCATTTATGAGCCAGTGACTATTTGAGGACCGATGCTTGAGGACCGTTTTTGTCCTTACAGCCCAGTTATTAGGAGGATCTCACCAGAAAATTTCCCTAGGGTGTGTGGGGGGGTGCAGGAAGGGGTGGGGGTTGGGAGGGTGGAGGTGTGGGTATGTCTGGGGGGTGTGATGTGGGGAGTGTGGGTGGGAGGGGAGGTGTGTGTGGGTTGTGACTGTGTGTGAGTGTGTACACACATATTATGAGAAACAAGAGTGGGGGAGGGGTGGTGGTGAGCAGAGAGCCACAAGTGGACAGTCTGAACACAGGTCTGTTTCTGGGGCTTGAGGAAAATGCCAGGACTGGTGTAATTTCTGCCATTGGGCCCAGGCAAATAAATTCTATACTGGGAGCACTTGAGGGGCACTACCCAACTTAGAGAATTTAATTTCAGCTAATTAACATGGCCCCAGTCCCCCACTACCTGCTGATGGGGAGAAGGCCTGGGCAATTTGCTCCACCTTGCATACTCCTGCTAAATCTTACTCCTAGGCCTAACTCCTAAAGCAAAGTGGGGTGACAGTGGGAGGGGAACAGGGCTCTCAATGTGGAGCTCTGACTCCAGTCAGCAGAGCTGGGGTGTGATGTGAGGAGAGGAAGCAGACCTTACAGCACCACACCCGGTACAGCCCTCAGAAAATACTTGCTGACAGGAAGCAATACCTCAGTTCAGTTGATCTTCTGAACAGCCCAAGATTGACACAGCCTGATTTGGAGGAGTCTGGACTGCTTGGTTTATGTCTAGCACAGTATAAACAATCAAAAACCAGTAACTGCTATTATTCTAAACACCATCACCATTATCCCCACCATAGAAAGGGCCTGCTAATCAATCCCCTATCCAGGCAGGGATTCCACCGTCGCCCCACCCCCAACCCTCACTGTCCTACCCTGGGATCTTAAGCCACTCCTTTGAGGTGAAGCAGTGAAGACCCTCTTAAGATGCAGGTACTGTCTGGGAGATGATCCGCCTCAAACCTTTCTCATCCGTCAATAACTTGGCACTGCGAGGGCACCCGGCAGCTGGGCTGGGGATCCAGAGAACTGTGTGACTCAAGAAGGAGGGGTTCAGAAATGAGGTTGCTGGGACTCTGACAAGGCCAGCTTGTAGTGTAGGTAAGCAGGGCTCAGGAGGGAACTGAACCAAGACCCAAAACCTCACCCCAGGCTGGCTCCCTGCCCAGGTCTGGAGGGATAAGGAGCAAGGGAGAGAGGGAAGCAGTATAAGCCAGGAGGAGCCTCAGATCTCAGCTTTAAAGCCCAGATGACCCCAGGTTTTGAGAGGGAGAGTTGATCCAGACTGGTAGAGGGAGTATGGCGTTCCCTTTCCTGGGCTTGTGAGTGCCATGAAGTGTGTGGATGACTAGATGGGGAAGGAGGCTTTTGCTCACCAGCAGCAAGCTGGGTGCTGCTTTGGACCAGCCAGCAGGATACAATAATTGATTGTCTTCTTGCTGCAAAATCAAAATGGCTTTTGATGTTCAGCCACTCATTGCCGTAACTGGAATAATAACACAATTCATTTTAGCTGCAGCCCTGCAAATGGATGGCTTTAATAATGGCTAATTTGGGATGATGAATGTGCCATTTGGGGGTGACATTAGTGCTGAATAAGGAGAAGGGCATGCAAGAGATGGAGGAAGGGATGAGCTGTATAAGACTAGCCATGTTTGCTAACTACCATGTCTGCGAGCCCTTCAATTGCACTCCTCAGTATGATTTAGCAAGCATCCGTTCCCTATGTAACACTGGCCTGAGTGGTAGGGGAGATTCTGAGAAGGTAGATGATTAGGGTGACCATATGTCTGGGTCTTCCTGGGACAGTCTTGATTTATACTGGGATCAGGTACAACTATTAACAGCACCCCCAGTCTCAAAAGTGTTTTGGTTTGGAAGATAAATTATATTGTCATTCTGTGTGCTTTTTATAAGCATACAGCTTTTCTGGGAAGATAAGACTTATTTATGCACATGGCACAATTATAGCATATCAGGACACAGTATGTAACCAATAGATGAATCAAATAAGCACGTGCACCAAATCAATGCTTACAAGTTTGAAACTGATGGTGGCTGTAAATTTCAACACATTGAAGAAGAAAGACTTTTACATGCATGGGGATGATAAACCTCAATACCGTACTCACTTGATCTTCATGGCAACCTTAATGGGACCCCCACTTGGTAGATGAGGAACTAGATGCCCAGAGAAAGGAATTGATTGCTCAAGGTCTTGGAGATAGCAATTGATGGAGGCATGATTGGAATCCAAGACAGTTTTAACATAAAAGCCAACTATGTTTTCCCTTCAGAACAAACAAAACAGACATTGGTGCTGGTTGGAGAGACCAAGGAAGCCCAAGAAAGAAGTGTACTGTTACCAATCCACAGGTAAAAGGGAATACAGTAAAAAAAAAAAAAAGTGGAAGATACAAGGCTGAGAAGAGACAGTAAAGAAATTTAATTGAGGTGGGATTAATCAAGGATGATTTGCAAAGGAGGTGAGTTTTGCACTAGGATTGAAATTACTGATGAATATGAATTAACAGAGATCAAAGAAGGGCTTTCATATGTGTGGGGATGATAAACTCCAAAATCAGGGTGTTATTTATTGGGAGGGGGGTAGTGAATGGGAATGGGGTAAACAAGAGATGCCAACTATATTTATACGGTTTAAAAATTTTTTTAGTGTTTATTTATTTTTGAGAGAGAGAGAACACGAGTTAGGTGAGGGGCAGAGACAGAGGGAGTCACAGAATCTGAAGCAGGCTCTAGGCTTTGAGCTGTCAGCACAGAGCCCAACATGGGGTTCCAACTTGTGAACCACGAGATCATGAACTGAGCTGAAGTCTGACAACCAACTGAGCCATCTAGGTGCCCCTGTAAGGTTTTATTTCTTAAACACAGTGGTGAATAAATGGGTGTTCATTATACTATTCTATATATTTTGCATATCTGAATATTTCATGATAAAATTTTTTAATGAGAGAGATTGGTCTTTCTAGATGAAAGATGTGTATTAAACAGGACGCAGAAGCAGAGATAACAAATATCCATTCTGGTGATATTTTAACCAGAACTCTTATATCTGGAATGAGCATTCATAGCAGAGTGACCCACTGCCATTTCTTGCTCTCAACAACACACAACATTTTAAAAGCCCTGCTTGGCCCTCACTTTTGACTCAAGATTTGGAACTTCCAACAATGTCCGTTTACTGCTTTCTTCTAAGGTATGTGGTCTATGTCTCTCGTTTGCTTTGGGCACTGGGGATGCTGCACTAAGTATTGGTGTGCTTACTACTTGGGGGATTTGGTGTTTAAACAAAAGCTTTACTCCTCCCAAGGTTTTGGCCTCCTGATTGGCATCTGGGGTCAGAGACTGCCTCTCAGCCCCTCTCCAGCTCCCCCAAGATACAGGGACGATCCTGAGGGGCCAAGGGAGCTGCTGGAAGTTTAGGGTTTGGCCTCCTCCGGGCCTTGCTGCCATTGCACAGCAATAAACAAAAGCAGCAAATGAATCCATACAAATCCCATCACCGTGGCTCCACGGAGCAGTAAAAAGGCCATAACACAAGGTTCCACATACTTCACCACCAAACAGGCCTGCAGCAGCAGCTGGTATCTTGCAAGGGAAGATTCCAGTGACCAGATCCTGTCAGTGGGCAGAGTATGGGTGGCAGTTGTGAAACCCTGGGTCTTGCTTCAAAACAAAGATCAGGGAAGTGCTTGAGTGGGGTGTGGTGGGGTCCTCTGAAAATCCCCAGCCTGCCTGTCTCCGTCTTGGGGCAGAGCTTTAGACGTCAAGGCCAGCCTCACCCTGATCCAGGGCCTTGGGTCTAAAGCCCTGAGCCATCTTTTTGATCTTTTTTATTTGTGCCTAGTCCAGGCCGGGTTCTCCCAGTCGTTGTTCCAGGCAAGGGAAGGAGCCCTGGGAGAACAGAGAGGCATCTTGCATTTGCTCCTGGCTGATTCGCCTGGAACAAGTAGCTCCATTTGTATGACACACACATGTACTTGTTACCATGCAGGGTGCTCCTGGGGAAGGAGGCGTTTCTCCTAGCATCTTTTGACTCAGTCTCTAAGGTCACTTGTCCCAACTTCCCGGATGGATGTGCAGAGAGGGAGCCTAAGAGGAATCAGTATGGGAGGTCAGCAAGATGGAGTGAAGGGTCGAGAGTCAGAAGGCACAGGCTCCTGTCCTGACTCTACTGAATTGGCCTGTGACCTTGGGGAAGTGTCACCTAGGGAAACAGTGTGACACAGAGCTTTGCGGGCAGGAGGTTTCTTGGGGAGCATTCTCAGGATCAACACCTACAGGGAATGAAGAAAACAGGACTGACAGAGGAGGAGGCTGAACTGCAATGTGGCCACACCAAAGGCCTCAGCTGATCCCACAGAGAGCTCTGGAGCCAGCGTGGCCCCTCAGACATGTCTTAAACTGTGGTAAACAGGCTGGTGCTTCATGCTCCTGCACTGACCAGTGACCTGGGATGGGTATATGACTTTGGGCATGGCGGGTCTTCTCAGACAAGGGCCACTGCTGGTGAGGCCTTCAGCTGTGCACTGATGACCACCGACACTCCCTACAGCTGGGGAAATGGGACTTTGACACTAAAGGGTCGGGGCGGAGCTGGGAAGTGCTCCCACGGCTTCCCATCAGCCAGTCAGGGAGTCATTTCCCCTCTCCGGGGCCCCACTTTTCTCATCTGTCAGATGTGTGCTGAGGATGAGTTCTAGGATCCCTTCCAGCTCCAGGGCTCTCTGATTCCACCAGCTCACCCCTCTGCTCTTAGCACCACCTCCCACTCTCTTAAGCCACACCCTGTTTAACGTCCCAACCCTTCTTAAATGTTTGCAGGGATTCCTCATCCACTATGGCAAAGTACAAATTCCTTAGGTGACGTCAAGGCCCTCCACGATCTAGCCCCAACCCGTTCCCTCTGTCTCCTTTCTCATTACTCCATGGGGAGCATTTTGTTTCTATCATGTTTTTCCAGAAAACACTCTCCCCTCCTTTTCTCAGCTCTTTCTGTAAAGGATGTGTCCTTTATGCATTCACGAGCAAAGCGACTGCAAGGGCTGTGCAGCCAGAGCTGGGACCCAGGTCCAATTCTTATCAGTTGTGAGACCTTAGACAGGCCACTTAAGCTCTCTGAGGCTCAGTTTCCTTATCTAAAAAAATGGAATGTCTTTTTTTTTTTATTGATGTCTTTTCATATGGTTGTGGCAAGAAGCAAATGATGTAACATATGTACAGGGCTTAGTGCAAAGCTTAACAGAGCTCATAAATGTTAGTTCTCTTCCCTCTCTCCCTTGTTGAAATAGCTGAACCTAAACAACATCATCCAATGATTGGTTTCAAAAATATTTAGAATGTACAAATGCTGTATATAATTTGGTTATTTTTCTTGCTAATTCTTAACTCAAGAAAAATCAAGTCACTTCGAATTTTTAGTTTGATGTCCAAATAAATCCCAAGGCCTGTTCAGGCTGCTCCTTGGTCTGCATCTCTCTCAGGGGCCAAGGCCCCTCTGCCTCAGGCACAAGAACACAGGAAGCCTTTTTATTTCCTGGACCAAGAGGTGTCAGTCAAAGTCACCTGGGAACTTGTTGGAAATGCACATTCTCAGCCACCACCATCCCAGACCTACTGATCAGAATCCCTGTGGCTGTTGCCCAGCAATCTGGGTTTTAGCAAGCACTCCCCTCTCCCAGTGACTGTGATGCATGTTCAGTTGGGGAGTCACCCTGCGCTACAGCAAAGGGCTCATAATGGGCCACGTGTTCTAGGGTTTATTGGTGCCTCAGTTCCCTCCACCACACACAGGAAGAGGGAGGCATGGCAGCAGGGGTTAGATGACTCCAATAGAGACTAGACCTTTGGCAGGATGTTCTGCATATAACTTAATGCTCTTTAGTCACTGTAGGTGTCCCAGGCGTGGGTTGCTGAGCTCTGCCCAAGGCCTGACTGTATTGACCCAGAACCTCCTCCAGGTTACATGGTGCAGTCCCTGCCTCTGGACAAGTTCTCCCAGGACCAGAGATTCCTGACCTTCAAGCCTACTCAGCACAGCACCTACAGCAGTGGTTCTCAAAGTGTGGTCTCCATTACTACTGAGCTCAGAGAAATAGAAAGGATTCTAAGGAATACTATGAACAATTGTATGCCAGTAAATTAGATAACTTAGATGAAATGGACAAATTTGTAGAAAAACACAAACTACTGCAACTGATTCAAGAAGGAAGAAATAATCTGAATAGTGAAGAGATTTAAGAGATTGCATTAGTCATTCAAACCCCCCCCCCCCATAAAGGACAGCCTAGTAAAAGATGGTTTCACTGGTGAATTCTATTCAATATTTACTGGAGAGTTAACACTAATTCTTCACAAACTCTTCCAAAAATAGAAGAGGAGAGAGCACCACCCAGCTCCATCTATGAGGCCAGCATTACCCTGATACCAAAATCAGACAGATAACACCAGAAAACTACAGAACAATATCTATTATGAATATGGATGCAGAAATATGTAAGAAAATACTAGCAAAGTGAATCCAGTGAAATGTAAAAAGAATTAGATACTATGACCAAGTGGGATTTACCCTAGGAATGTAAGATTACTTTAATATCTGATAATCAATCAATGTAATAAACCATATCAATACAAATAAAAAAACAAAAACCATATGATCATTTCAATGGACAAAGAAAAAGCATTTGAAAAAATCCAACATCTTTTCATGATAAAAACACTCAACAAACTAGGAAGAGAGAATCTTCTTCAACGCAGTTAAGAGCATCTAAAAATCACCCACAGCTAACACCACGTTTAGTGGTAAAAGACTGATGTTTTCCCCCTAAGGTCAGGAACAAGACAAGGATGTCCACTCTTATCATGACTATTCAACATTGTACTGGAGGTTCTGGCCAAGGTAATTAGGCAAGAAACAGAGACAAAATACATTCAGATTGGAAAGGAAGTGGTAAAAACGACCTCTATTTGTAGATGACATGATCTTATAGACAGAAAACTCTAAAGAATACACACACACACACACACACACACACACACCACTATTATAATTAATCAGTGAATCCAGAAAAGTTGCAAGATACAAGGTCAATATATACAAATCAATTTCTGAACACTTACACAAACATTCTGAAAATGAAATTAAGAAAATTCATTTGCAATCACATTAAAAAATAAGATGCTTAGGAATAAATTTAAATAAATTTAATAAAAGAAGTGCAAAACTTATTCTCTGAACATTATAGGACATTGTTGCAAGATATATGAAAAGCTCTAAATCAATCAATCAATCAATCAATCAATCAAATAACAAGTATTGGTGAGGATGTGGAGAAAAAGGAACCTTTGCACACTGTTGGTGGGAATGCAAACTGTGTGTGCAGCCACTGTGGAAAACAATATGGAGCGTCCTCAAAAAGTTAAAAAATAGAAGTACTATATGATCCAATAATTCTACTATGGTATTTATCCATAGAAAGGGAAAACACTAATTTGAGAAGATACATGTGCCCCTATGTTTAGTGCAGCATTTTTTACAGAAGCTAAGATATGGAAGCAACATAGCACCCATTGATAGATGAATGGATAAGAAAAATGTGGTATATACACAATGGAGGGTTACTCAGCCATAAAAAGGATGCCATTTACAACAACATGGATGGACCCAGAGAGTATTATGCTAAGTGAAACAAGTCAAACTGAGAAAGACAAATACCGTATGATTTCACTCTTACGTGGAATTTAAAAAGACAGATGAATAAACAAAACAAAAAGCAGAATGATACCTATAAATACAGAAAACAAACTGATAGCTGCCAGGGGGTGGGTGGTTGGAGGAGTTAGGCAAAATAGGTGGAAGCCAGTGGGAGGCACGGGCTTCTAGATATTGGATACATAAGTCACGAGAATAAAAGGTACAGCACAGGGGTGCCCGGGTGGCTCAGTCAGTTGAGCATCCGGACTTCAACTCAGGTCATGATCCCACGGCTTGTGGGTTTGAGCCCCACATCAGGCTCTGTGCTGACAGCTCGGAGCCTGGAGCCTGCTTCGGATTCTATGTCTCCCTCTCTCTCTGCCCCTCCCCCACTTGCACTGTCTCTCTCTTTCTCTCTCTCAAAAATAAACATTAAAAAAAGCACAGCACAGAGAATATAATCAATGATATTGTAATAGTGTTGTATGGTGACAGATGGTAGCTACACTTGGGGCGAGCACAGCATCGTGTATAGAGAAGTTGAATCCCTACGCTGTATACCTGAAACAAATTTAACATTGTGAGTCAACTACACTCAAATGAAAAAAAAGCTTATAAAGCTTGAAATAAACAGCAAAACATCCTGTGATCATGGATTGGAAGACTTAATGTTAAGATGGCAAGGCTCCCCAAATTGATCCATAGATTCAAGATAACCCTGTCAGAATCCCAGCTGACTTTGTAGAAATTGGCAAGTTGATTTTAAAATTCACATGGAATCACAAGGGATCCAGAATGGCTGAAACCATTTTGAAAAGGAAAACAAAATAGGAGGACTCCCACTTCCTGATTTCCAAGTGTAGTCATCAGACCAACAGCATCAGTGACACAGGGAGCATGTTAGAAACACAAATTCTTAGGCCTACACCAGACCTACAAATTCTCAGGACGGGTGATTCAATACAGGCTCAAGTTTGAGACTCACCACTGGCATAGACTGCAAACTAGGTTAACTCTATAAGACGAAATTAATTTGTTTTTTCAACCTCCCCCTTCTCTGGATACCTCTTTCTTTTGTACTACACAGAAGACAAACAGAAAGATAAAACCATATTGATGAAGAGAACATATGAAGCCCTATTTCCTAATTAGAAGGAACCTTTCCACTTTGCTCTTTGAATCTCTTTTCTGACCAGTCAACCGAATGGGACCTGCGGCGGGTCTAACTTGATTTGCACTTGCTACTTATTTCTCCAGTGGCTACTGGTAAAAGCTTCGGTAAACAAAACAGAGCATTTGGAATACAACATGAACAAGCATTTTGAACAGAGATTTGGTTTCATTACAGCCACTGGCATGGTGTGTTCTACAGCTCTGATCTCAGTTCTAGTTGTGAAGACTCAGGGAAGGCAAACAGATTTCAGAAAATAAATAAAGAAAATAAAGGGCAGGGGGAGGGGGAAGATATGCTCCCCACGTGGCAGATCAAGGCCAGAGAACTAAATTAGTCAGGAAGTTTTATAGCAAGGGGAAATAAGCTGTGGAGCCCTCACCAGGGAAGGAGGGGGCTGGAGAACAGCAGGGCTGGCTGGGGGCCTGGACAGGAGAGACCAGGGACCAGAGGGAGTTCTGTGGGAGAATCCCAGAGGGCGAATCAGGGCCAGGGGCTCAGGCCTAAGGGTCAGTGGTAGGGACTACCAAAGGAGTTCCCTCTGCAGCCAGGGTGATGGCTCCATAGCAGACTGAGAGAGGAGTCAGCACTCGCCCTGCGTACCTGCCAGTGTGAGAGAGATGACAGGAACAAAGTGTGAAGTGAGCCCCCAGGCCTCCCCTGCCCCCCACCGGGCCTTCATACAACTCAGTCCCTCTCCCCAGTTAGCGGGACAAGACTGCTTTCCTCCTGCTCATGCCAGGCGTAAGGCCTTCCACAGAAAGCCACTCTCCCTTCTGGGCCTTGTTGGCTTTCTCCTTCTTTCTCTTCCTGGGGTCTAACCAGGAGCCTGAGCAGACCTGCCCTGGGACTGGCGCCCTGGTCAGCACAGAGCATGTGTCCTCGGTGACTTCAGGAAGGTTTTCCCTTCCTGACGTGGGCTGCCCGCCTCCTGGCTCCTACCTGGCAAGAATCCCAGAGAATCTCAGGGGAAAGGAGAGGGAAGCCTCAGCTACCAGGAGAAGTGGGATGGGGGAAACCCCTGGGGGGGGGGTGCACTCCAGATGAGGCAGGAGTGTGCTGTTAGCTCACCCAAAGCTTACTCTCCCTGGGAGTGCTCTTGATGCTGGCTGGCCACAGTGCCAGTCTTCAGCTGTGAGTCAAGGAGATGCGTTCCCTGGGTATGCAGGGCTCAGAAGAAGGCACCTGTGTAACTTATGCACAAAGGACTAGCTGAATAGCTTGTTAGCTCACCCAGGTGGGGCTGGTCCCAGGTGGGGCTGGTCCCAGGTGGGGGTCGGGGAAGGGTCACTTACATGGTAGGCTCCGAGGGTGCTTCACAAATAGGCCAAAAAGCTAAATTCTCACCATTGGAGTCTGTCTATTCTTTGGATTAAGGCATTCAGAACTTCTTCCAAAGTGTGCTGCTATCTGGGAGGAGTTACAATCATTTCCCAAATTTCTCAGCAAGTATGGGCAAATTAGGTAGTGAGTAGGTTTCCCCTCATTGCCCCATTCCCCCAGTATTGAACCTTTAAAAAGCTCCTCTTCATGAACACATTCTTGAAATAAGAGAAAGGCTAGGTATAGAGGAGTGGGTGCAGCCTAGAAAAGGTAACTGTGGGGACGCCTGGGTGGCTCAGTTGGTTAGGTGTCTGACTTCAGCTCAGGTCGTGATCTCATGGTTTGTGGGTTCGAGCCTCGTGTCAGGCTCTGCACTGACAGCTCGGAGCCTGGAGCCTGCTTCAGATTCTGTGTCTTCCTCTCTCTCCCCTTCCCCTGCTCACACTCTATGTCTCTCTCTCTCTCTCTCTCTCTCTCTCTCAAAAATAAATAAATATTAAAAAAAAAAAAGAAAAGAAAAGGTAACTATGGAAGGAGGAGACAAATCAGAAAGTTCCCAGGGGTGGATGTAAGGAGCGTGGGATCCCACGGTGGGGAGCATGGTTAGGAGAACTGGCAAGCAGGTTGTGAAAGGCAAGCCTTTCTCCATGGGAGGGTGGAGGCATGGACCAGGTCTCAAAGGGTCTGAATTCTAGCTTTGGGTATTCCACTTAAGGGTTCTGTGAATTGGGGGAGCCTTGGTGATCAGTTGGTTAAGTGTCCAACTCTTGGTTTCTGCTCAGGTCATGATCTCTTGGTTCATGAGATCGAGGCCCACATCAGGCTCTGTGCTGACAGTCTGGAGCCTGCTTGGGATTCTCTCTCTCTCTGTCCCTCCCCCACTCACATTTTCTCTCTTTCAAAATAAATAAATAAACTTAAAAAAAGTGTTCTGTGAATTAGGGTAACTTAACTCTTCTGGGCCTCAGTTTTTTTACCTGCTAGAAGGGAACAGCAATCCCTGTTCTACCTGTTTCATAAGGTTATTATGAGGTTTAGATGAAAAATAAAAGGAATAACAAAACTTTATGTAAACTACACAATGCAGTATGAATGAAAGGACTATGATTATTTTATTTCACAACTTTGCCTAGGGCTTTCTCTTATGGAGAGTGAGTTTATGAAAATGAGCAATTTCAGGTGGTAAAATATGAGACTTCATGTAAATTTCTTGCCTGGTTTTGATAGGGATGAGCCACATCTCAGTTTCCAGCATTTTCCAGCTTTAGTTCCTGATAGCCTCTCTTTTTTCCACTCAGGTGCGATCCCTGTTTCCAGGTCCTGGGGTGAGGGGGGAGGCATTTTGAGATGCTTTCAGTGGAGGGTTCAGACTCCATCTTTGCAGGAACTTAGAAACCCACTCCACACCCCTTTCCCTTCTGCCACCACTCTCTTGTTTTCACTTAGCCTATGCCATTGTTTATGTTCCCAGCCTAGCTTTTTAAAGGTTTTCTGGGAAGTTGGGAGGCTGACTCTTTTAGGTTACTGAGTCACACAACCCCAGGGGGCACTTGTCTATATCGTAGACTAACATGGGAATGACATCTGCATCTGTGCTGCACAGATGGCCTGCTTGCAGGATCTAGTCACCTCCCCACCCCATCCCCCTCTTTAACTCACTAACTTCTATTTCTTCAGGACTGAACCTTTCATATTTCTCCTCTAGGAAGACTGCTCTGACTCCCAAGGCCGGGTGAGATGCCCTTTCTCTGCTTACACAGCTCCCTGTGCCTCCCTCTGCCAGAGCACTGATCACTGTACTGAATTATCTAGCTACCGGCCTTCCCCCCACCCCTCCCAACACACACTAGACTATATGCTCCTTAAGGGCAAGAACTATGCCTCCCCCTGTCTCTGTTGCCACCTCCTCCCCCCTGGGCCTGCTTAATAGGCATTGAGTAAATAGTTGCTGAATGAACTAGCACTCTGGGATGTTGAGAATTGTACAGCTGGAGAACTTTGGGAGTATAGCTATGACTTCCCTGCTTCATCCCCAAAGGACACTGTGCTTATTTAATTACTTGTGTGTGGGGGGGTTTCAAACAGATGTTATAACAGCTCACTTAGCAAAGGACAGTGATTAGGGTTTTCTTTTATTAACTAAATAGATGGCACCCAAGTGGAATATTAAAAGCCAGATGGCACAACTTTCATTTTGTGTATATCTGGAAGGGAAGCACTAAAGTGCCAGCATTGTCCTGTTTAACCTTAAGTCCAGTCTCCAAAGATACTCCCTCCTCACTTCTTAGTTGAGGCAAATACATTGAGTCATGCAAGCCTTAGCTCCCAGGGTATGTGAACAAAGACCTGTGTGACTCAATGCATTTGCCTGCACTCCACACCCATTTCCCTGCTACCTTAGTTGGGAGAAAGCCAAGGGTGCAATAGAAGATGGAGTCTGTTTTAGGCTGAATTGTATCTCCTCCAAACTCATATTTTGAAGCCTGAACCCCCCCCCATACCTCAGAATGTGACTGTATATGGATATAAGGCCTTTAAAGAGGTAATTAGGTTAAAATGAGGCCTTAGGGTAGACCGGAATCCAATCTGACTGATGTCCTTATAAGAGGAAATTGAGGCACACAAAAGAGACACCAAGAGCATGCATGCACAGAGAAACCTCCACATGAAGAGGTAGCAAGAAGGCAGTCATCTGTAAGCCAAGGAGAGGTCCAGAGGAATCCAACCATGCAGGCACCCTGACCTTGGACTTCTAGCCTCTAGAACTGTGAGGAAATACATTTCTGCTGCTCAAGCCAGCCAGTGTATCGTATTTTGTTATGGTGGGCTTAGCAAACTAAGACAGGGCCTGATCATCAGCAAACCTTGGGTTTCATTTCAGCTTTGGGATGCTGCGGTAACTTCACATCCATCCCTGAACCTGAACCATCTGGGCCTCTGACATGGAGTTTGACCAGAATTGTGCTTCTCTCCCAACCTTGGTCCTGAACCCAATGCCCATTTCTTCATCATTAAAGTCATTTGTTTTATTCCTCATTCTTTCACTCACTCAACAGTTGTCAAGGTGCTAAAAGTGATATAGCACCTTGCTCTCAAGGAACTTAATGTCTTGTGAAGGATATATATCTACCCTGTTAGAGATTAACTAAGTATGAGGCATCACTTCTAGATGGGATGACTGGATTGGTCAGTGAAGAAGGAGGAGCATTATTCTGCAAGAAAAAAGATCTAAGAGTTACAATGCAATATGGTATGGCAGTTAAGAGCTAGATGCTGAAGCCACTTTGGCCTGGGTGTTGCAGTTCAGAGGATAGACTCTAAGGCTACACTGTCTGAACCCAAATCTGGTACTTACTAGCTATATGATCTTGGCAAGTTACTAAACCTCTCTGTTCTTCACTTCCCCCACCTGTAAGATGGGGCTAATACAATGCCTATTGATAGTTATATTAAAATTAGATAAATTCACACACAAAAAACTCTTATAATAGTGCATGGCACATAGTAATCATCACATAAATTTTATGATAGAACTTAGAGACAGAAGATCTGACTTTCAGTCTGTTGCTTACTGGCTCTGTGTTCTAGGGCTAGTAAGTTCTGCACCAGCTGCCTACCTTTCTACCTGACAAGATACTTGGGAAGATCAAGTGAGAATATCAACAGTTAAGAATATTAGAAGCTGTGGGAGATATTATTTTGCTGTTATTGAGTTCAGCCTTGAAGGATGGTAAAGATTTAACATGAAAGTTACCATTTATTGAGCACTTAAGTATATACCAGGAGCCAGGCTGTATATATATATATATATATATATATATATATATATATATATATAGGAAGCAGGGAGGGAAGATATTTCCTCTTCTAGACCCATGGATCCTAGAGCACAGGCACAAACTTATTTTCCTGTCCAGGACTCAGAATCTTGAGGAATTATCAAAAAGACAGAGGTGGGGCAGGCAAGGAGTCCAAGGGTGGTGCTAATGGCATAGTAGTATCAGCAGTGGCATTTTAGCTACACTGATCCTGAGATGTGAGCTAGTTGAGGGTCATCCTGCCCAGCCTTCCCTTGTCTCTGACCATTTTCTGAACTGGCTTTCTAGTCTTTCAGTTGATTCTTTGAGCAACCTGCTCTCCGTCCAATAAATTACTCTTCCGAAATAACTAGAGTTGGTTTTTATTGTTTGCAATAAGGAGTACTGAATAATACTTTTTAAAAATGTATTTATTTCTCCCAGCAGCCCTGAATGGTATTGTTTTCATACACATTTACTGATGAGGAAACTGAAGCTTGGGGAGGGGAGCAGCATAACTTGCCCAGTATCACACTGATAGTAAATGACAGGGGCTGGACTTGACCCTGGGTATGGACTTAGCAGTACTTACCACTGCGATGTCCTGGGAGGAGAGATTGGTGAAGAGCATTTCAGGTGGGAGGAATCCCCCAGTCTAGCCCATATGTATGGCAGCATAAAGGCAGTGGGGGAGGGGTGGGAATTTCAGAGAATCATGAGTTTCTAGATTGATAGGAATAAAATGTTCATGCTGGAGGGACACCCGACTGGCTCAGTTGGTAGACCATTCAACTCTTGGTCTCAAGGTTGTGAGTTCAAGCCCTATGTTGGGTGTAGAGATTACTTAAGAAAACAAATAAAAATAAAAATTTAAAAAGGGTTCACATTGGGAATAATAAGAAACAAAATTGGAAAGGCAGCATGGGACCAGCAGTGTATATTCCATCTGTTGGACATTACGGAGCCACTGAAGACTTTGGGCTTTAGGAGGCAACTGTGTTATATGTCAGCCTGAGTATAAGGCGATAGGAACTTAACTGGGGAAGGGCAGAGAGAAATTCTGTAGAAATATTAGGAAGGTCTTGACTAATTAATGATTAAGTAGTGAGGAATAGTTTGGTGACTGAGGCTATTAACACTTTTGACAAATGGGGAAGCCTGGCCTGGGAGTGATTTGGGGGTGACAGAAGGATGGAGAAGCTGTCTATTCAGGGGGAAGAGCCTTTTTCCTGCTTATACTAGGATTGGCCTTCCTTGAGTCAAGTCCACACTGTCATGATTTCTAGCCTTTCAGCTTCTTATCTCAAAGCTCTTGCCATTTGTCTTTTCTCTATGTGGTTCAAAAGCCAAGACCCCTGGGATTGGTTGATAGGACTCTGGCTTCATTTTGGGAACTACACTATTACCCACAGATGTGTGAAGTGATGGCTTTTTTGAAGAGTGGAATCCTAACCAGTTGGAGGCAGTCACCTCTCTGGGTCCCCACGGCCTAGTTATGGTTATTAATAACTGATGGCTCTCCCATCTCTAGTTCCAGAAGCCCAGCAGGACCTCATCCTCTTACAGTCTGCTGCCCTTTTGCTACAGCTGTCAGCAGTGATCTAGCTGACAGTCCTTTAGCCTGCATTTCTAGCGATCTCCAGGGTTTCTTGTGCCCAGCCCTTGACATAGTTCTGCCAGCTTTTGTGATTCTAGGAGAAGGAAAAAGGAGATGAGTCATGTCCCAGCCCTTTAGCTAGTTTCTCTGAGTTAGTCAAAGTAAAGTTGGTTTCAACCCAAGGTAGTAGTTTGCATGCTCTCTCTCTCTCTCTCTCTCTCTCTTTCTCTGTCTCTTGCTCTCTAAAACAGGGAACAGATCTAAAACAGGGAAGAGGATGGTTATGCATGTTTTTAGAAATCTAGATCACTCTATCAGCAGTATAAGTAAGAGTTGGGTTATAGAGGGATAAGACGAGGAAAGGGGTTCCAGTTGGGAGGCTACTGCCACCATCCAAGTGAAAGATGGTATCTTAAGCTGGAGCAGGGACTCTGTAAAGGAGAGGACAGAATTAAGAAAAAAATAGGAAATAAAATAGGCAGGGCTTTGAAGTTGGATATGGATGATATATGTGAAGGAGACATCAAGATGATACTCAGATTGCTAACTTGGGTAGCTATGTAGATAGTAATAATAATAGCAGTAATAAAACTAGTAATAGGAATGGTGGTGCCATCAGGGAGCCTGGGTGGCCCAGTCAGTTAAGCGTCTTATTTTGGCTCAGGTCATGATCTCATGGTTCATGAGTTCGAGCTCCACATCAGGTTTTCTGCTGTTAGCATGGAGCCTGCTTGGGACCATCTGTCTCCCTCTCTCTCTGATCCTCTCTCTCTCAAAAATAAATAAATATTTTTTAAAAAAAGAATGGTGGTACCATCAGCTACAATAGAGAATTCATGAAACAAGGAAGTGTTGGTATAGAGAAAAGTAGAGAATTCCCTCTTGGACACGTCGAGTTTAAGGTGTCTACGGAGCATACAACAGGTGACACCTAGCAGACATTTTATTTTATTTTTTGAAGTTTATTTATTTATTTATTTTCAGAGAGAGAGAGAGCATAAGTGGGGGAGGAGCAGAGACAGGGAGGGAGAGAGAGAAAGAATCCCAAGCAGGCTCCACATGGTCAGTGCAGAGCCTGATATGGGGTTCCAACTTACAAAGTAAGAGATCATGACCTGAGCTGAAGTCGAACGCTTAACCAAATGAGCTACCCAGGCACCTCCTAGCAGGCATTTTAAATGTTAAATTTAAAGGTTAAATCCCTGGAGAGAGTCTGTGCTAGAGAATTAGATTTGAGATTGTACTTGGGATATTAGTCATGACCTGCCATGATCACACCAATTATAAGAGAACCTGCTGCATCCACTGACTGCTGTCCAAGCAGCTATAATTTGTTCTACATGGGGCATTCTGCCTACTCCCTCCACCTGTCTTGGCTGCAGCCAATGGAGTTGAGTAGACCCCTCACCCAAGGGCAGCCAATCTGTGAAGTGACAAGACATGACCTACGGCATGATGAATAAGATAAACTGGGCTAATTAGAATCCTTCTCTCAGGATTTTGAACTAATAACTACAGAGATTCCAGGCCAGTTAACACTGAGATTTGAAGCTAGAAGAGTGTAGAAAATCAGACAACAGAAGCTGAGGCCATTAAGCTGAAGAAGGGGATGGAAACCATGTGTAAGCAGAAGATGTTGGGCAGTACAAAGAGAAGAACAGAGTAGATACCAAAGAAAAGGATACAAAGAGAGAGACAGAAAAAGTGAGCATGTGGCCTTAGAAAAAGATAGAGGAACTTGTCCATTCTTGAAGCTGCTTCACTACCTGATAAAATTCCCATCTCCATCTATGTGTGGCTTCAAATCAATGCCCAGCCATCTGAGGATAATCTGAGTGAGAGTTTTTCCCCAACCAAAAGAGGAGTTAGCAGCATGAAAACAAATGAGATCACGCAGGCAGAAATTAGCCCATGATAAAAGCAGGGGGTTAAGGACAGCAGTAGGGAATACTGGCAGTGAGGAGCAAATAGGAAGAAGAGGAGACCACACAGAGAAACATGCATGCAAGGTACTACAGGGAGAACAGGCAGCCATGGAAGCCAAAAGAGCTTGCCTTTTTTTTTTCCTTTAAAGAGGGAGTGATCAGAAATGTCAAAAACTGCAGAGAGGTTTGGTAAGGACTAAGCACTGCCCATTGGTTTGGAAACGAGTAGGTAACTGGTGATTTTAATGAGAGAATTTGGTAGAGCAGTAGGGGAGGGACAGAAACCAGACTTTAGTTCATTGAGAAGTGAATTGAAATTAAGAATGTGGATGGGGCACCTGGGTGGCCCAGCCAGCTAGGTGTCCGACTTTGGCTCAGGTTATGATCTCACAGTTTATGAGTTCGAGCCCTGTGTTGGGCTCTGTGCTGACAGCTTGAAGCCTGGAGCCTCCCCCTCTCTCTGCCCCTCCCTCACTCACACTCACTCACTCTCTCTCTCTCTCAAAAATAAATAAACATTAAATTAAAAAAAAAAAGAATGTGGAGATAGCAAATGTAGAATACTCTTCTGAGAAAACTAGATGAGGAGAGGAAGAGACTGAACAATAGCTAGAGGGGAAGGGGACCAGCAGCCATAAAAAGGTTTGGATTTGCTTTCATTTCTTTTAAGAGAGGCTTCAATTTTTAGACTTAGAAGAAGAAGACTGAGAGAAAAAGAGGATAAGGGAGAGAAGAATCATCTGCCATAGTAACATCCTGGAGGAAGCAGGAGGGGTAGGCCAAAGGCATAGCTAAAGTTGTTGGCCTTAAAGAGGAAGAGAAACCACTTCCTGAAACGGAAGAAGAAAGGAGAGATGGGTGTGGATGGAGATGAGATTGTAAGTGGTGGAGGATGAGAAGTTGGAGAGACCTATCCTGATGGCCTCAGTTTTCTCAATGCTGTAGGAAACAAAGTTTTCTGCCAAAAGGGGGGCAAGCAGGGAGGAGTAAAGAGCTTGAGGATGGTAGTGAAAAATCTGGAAAATTGTTTGAGAGGAGTGTGAGAGGGATTGGACCAAGGACAAGTGAGAGAACAGACAAGTGGGGCTGAAGAGATTGGAAATTGTAGGAGCAGTAATCTCCACGGTTGTGGGATTTCCCTCCAGCAGTGCTTAGCTGTTCAATTGTAGGAGCAAAGTTTGTTGTGCTTTCCCCCAGTTGGCATTTGGTTGGGTGGGGGTGGTAGAAGGATTAAGGTGCCAACAAAGGGAAGGTGATGCAGAGGGAGAGGTTTGCATGTTTGGCCATGGGGTCCTGCATGGTAGAGAAGGAAGGGAGACCAAGAAGGAACCATCAGACTGGTAGAATGTAAGGAACATGAGACTGAAGGGCTCTGTGAGGTGGAAGAGCAAGTGCTAGAAGGCTCAGGTGTGAAACAGCCTGGCATGCTCCAGAACTGTTCATAGTCCCCTTGGCTGGATCATGGGACAAGGGTGGAGGCCCGGAGAGAGAAGACTCCAAAGAGCTAAGCAAGGGTCAGGAGAGGAAGACTTCATGTGTCCTATTTAAGTTGGATATTACAAAAGAGGCAGAAGCAAGGCAAGCTTACAGAGGTGGTTTTACAAAATGAATTATGGGGAAAAATAGGCCTTGGGAGTCCTCCTGGGTCTCTCCCTGAATTCTTGTACTCTCTTCTGATGATTTCTAAGGTTATTTTCTGATTCTAAAATCTGTAGTGCAAATCATCCCCTCCTTCACCCTATGTAAAATCTGGGTGGCAAGAAAGTTAATTCTTAACCCAAGAAGGGCCAGTCTGTTTAAAGAGCCCTGAGTTTGGAGTCTGGAACCCTGGGTCCTAGTCCCAGCTCTACCTTCAACCAGCTGTATGTATGCATTTCCATATTTCTGAGCTTCTTTTTCATTATCTATAATGAGAGAGCAATATTGCCTGTTCTGCTTATTTCCTAAGTTGTCATGAGGGTGAAATCAAGTGGTAGATGTCAATGTGCTCTGCAAAATTAAAAGTGTGTGGAGAACAGAATGGATGGTCATTAGTAGGGTCTGGCCAGGTGTGTTTTGTGTCCTCCCTTTACAAGCTTTTGATAGCAGGGCCTACCTCCTACTTCCTTCCCTCATTCCCAGTCCCTACATGCCTGCCAGATCCCCCAGAAGTCAGGCCAGTGCTGGTGGGAGCCGAAGAAACAGACTCAGCAGCTCTGTCTGGGATGATGAGCTGAGAAATCAAAGGCTCTTTGCCAAGGAAAGGGTTTTCTTTGCTTTCTTCCTCTTCTCCAATAAATCTGTCTGACTCTGCCGTTCCATGACGAGGCTGATTGGCCTTGCCCTTGGGACGTGCCAACTCAGCATGGGAGAGAGAGATGCTGCAAGATTTGATGCCTCCCTTTTCAATACATGTTTAATTCATTGGTGCAAAGACTTGGATAAGTAAAACACTAGCTCCCTCTGACTGGGTTTCCTGGAGAGAGGGATTCCAACAGCTTTAAAAAGGAAATGTCAAACTGCTAAGAGTTCAGGCTTCAAGCAGCTTAATGCTTTATAATGTTTTGGAGTGAACGTCTCATGGATTTTTAATTCTGGGTTAGTTAGAATTGAAAATAACCGATCAGTTAGTCAATCTGATGAACGTGAGACAACCAGAGTCAACTCCAGAGAAAGATGAATCCATTTTACTCATTGCTTTATACATTCTTCCCCACAAAACCTTTTAGCCAAATTACTAATCAATCATTCAATATGAATTAGGCACCAACTGTATGCTCAGCTCTGTGCAGGATACCATAAAGGTCATACCAAAAAAAGCAAACAAAAACAGAATACATATTCCATACTATTGTGGGTTGAATTGTACCCCTCCCCATTCATATGGGGAAGCCCTAACCCCTACTACCTCAAAATGCAACTGATAAGGGCTTTAAAGCATTAATGGGGGGGGCGGGTCCCTGGGTGGCTCAGTCAGTTGAGCGTCTGACCCTTGATTTCAGCTCAGGTCATGATCCCAGGGTCATGGGATTGAGCACCGTATTGGGTTTTGCACTGAATGTGGAACTTTCTTGAGATTCTCCCCCCCCCCCACCTCTCTCCCTCACTTGCTCTCTAAATAAGTAAGTAAGTAAATAAATAAATAATAAAATGGTATTGTTGAGGTAGGCACTATCCATTATGACTGGTGTCTTTATAAGAAGAGTTTAGGACACAGACAGAGACACCAAACCCATGCATGCACAGAGACACATATGACCCTGTGAACACAGCCAGAAGGTGGCTGTTGTAAATCAAGGAGAGCAGCCATAGCAGAAACCAACCCTGATCTAGACTTGTGATCAATACCTTGGTCAACACCTTAATCTAGAACTGTGAGAAAATACATTTCTGTTGTTTAAGCCACTCATTCTGGGATATTTTGTTATAGCAGCCATTGTTGACTAATACACATGCTGTTATGGAGCTTGTAGTAACATGAAAAAAACCCCACATGGAACTCTTTACTTATATCTATAATATCTAGGAGGGTGTGTAGATATAGCCTTTTCCCAGAAGGCCTTTTCTATCACCAATCACAATTAAACTACGCTCAAAGGATGGTGTATAAAAAAATTTCTTGACTTTTTCAAAACTTCAGGTCCTCTATGAGATCACAGATAGGGCATCTGGAAGGAGTATTTGGGATCTCTCCTCTCTGTAGTTTCTCTTCCTCTTCTCCTCCTCCACAGATCTCCAAGTCTTTTTCTAGCCTGCTTCTCGGAACCAGATTCCTAGCTCCACAAGATCTCACAAATACACTTTAGGTTCTATGGGTTACTTAAGGAGACCCCATGTCAGTAGCTCTCAGACTTCAGAACTATCAAGGGTATCAAATGGAAATGCAGATTCAAGGACCTCACCATTAATAATTACAGTTCAGTTGATTGAGCAAGACCTAGAAAACTACACTTCAAAATTTTTCACTGTGATATATGCATACAAAATAGTCTATATGATACATATGTGTGTGTATATATATATATATATTACTATATATTATATATTATAAACATATTAATGCTTTTTTATTTTAGAGAGAGAGCAAGAGAGCAAGTAGGGGAGGGGCAGAGAGACAGGGGTCAGAGGACCTGAAGCAGGCTCCACACTGACAACGGAGAGCCCAATGTGGGGCTCGAATTCATGAACCATGAGATCATGACCTGAGCCAAAGTTGGACGCTCAACAGACTGAGCCACCCACGCACCCCAAAACATATGTATATTTTTAAAAATCATAATGAAATGAGTAACTGTGTATTAACCATTAAGTTTTAAAAATAAAACATTTCAGGGGTGCTGGTTGGCTCTATCAGTAGAGCATGCAACTCTTGATCCCAGGGTTGTGAGTTTCATCTCCATGTTGGGTGTGGAGCCTACTTTAAAAAAATAAAATAGAGAGCCAAAGCATAAGAGACTTAAAAACTGAGAACAAACTGAGGGTTGATGGGGGGTGGGAGGGAGGGGAGGGTAGGTGATGGGCATTAAGAGGGCATCTTTTGGGATGAGCACTGGGTGTTGTATGGAAACCAATCTGACAATAAATTTCATATATTAAAAAAATCATAATAAAATAAAATAAAATAAAATAAAATAAAAACATTTCTCTGTGTGCCCCTCCCCAATTGCATTCCTCTCTCCCTGCAAGAGGCAAACATTTTACTGAATTTTATGCTAATTACTTCTTTTTCTTATTGTTTTCCACAAAGGATTATATTTTTGAATAAGAAATACCTGTTTATCTTGCTTGTTTGGGGACTTTATATAATAGCATCATACTATTTACATTTTGGAGAAACTTGCTTCTATCATCCAACATTGGTTTTGAGATTCATTCATATTGATGCATTTAGCTATGGTTTGTTTAGTCATTTTAACTGTTATGCAGTATTCCATTGTGTGAATACACCACAATTTATCAGTTCTCCTGTTCATGGTCATTCACATTGTTTCCAGTTTTTGTTTATTTATGTTTTCGTTTTGCTGTTATAAATAACAGTGCCGTAAACATTCTTACAAATGTCTCTTGGCTCACAGAAATCTTCATTTTCTAACCAGCTCTCCAGGTTGAGTCTGATGTAAATGGCCCAAGAAACACTGTCTTTGGTCCTTAGTGTTCTTCAGAGTGATACATGCACAACACAAACTTCTCTTGCTAGTATTGACTACATGTTGAAGCATGACTCCAATGCTCCATTTTGGAGAGGAAAAGAAGCCCTGAATCTTTACTTTTATTTTCAAAAAGCCTACTCTTAGTAAGAGGGTAAGATGCAAGGAAAGAAGGGGCAGAGTGGGAATAAACTTCCATATATTACATGTATTGCATTGAAGAAGACCATATGTAATAAATGTTCAACTAAGTGGTACAGATTATAAGTGTATGGACACTTATATGTGGATATTCAGAGACAGCAATCAACTCTAGTCACATAAATAGGTGTCAACTTATTCATTCACTAATTACAAAATCAAGGTAGATTGAAATAGAAAAGGCTTCCTAAAGGAAGTGGGATAAGAATTGAGCTTTGAAAGATGGGCAAGCTGGAAATTGGGATGACAAGTGGAGAGGGTGTCTGTGATGGCTAGAGTTTGCTTAAGAGAGAGAAAGCCAAAGGGACTACAAAGCAAATCAGGAATGTAAACGGCCAGACCAGAGTGGGGTGGACTGTTAAAAACAGCAAATCTAGCCCAACAAAAGCATGACAAATCGAGTTCGGTTTTAAGAAAGTGCTGAGTCCCCAGGGAGAAATAAGGAAGAGGGCACAGCTTTGAAAATACAGAGTAGAGATAATTAGAATATCAGAATGAGGGTAGTCTGTAGAAAATAAAGCATAAAGAAGTAATAATATAGTCAAGGATCCAGGAGAACAGGGCATAAGAAGGGAAATAAGAGGAACAGAAATTAGGAGAGAAATACTTCAGCTCTAGTATAGGGTTCCTCACAGATTTCAAAGTTTTCTCCTTCTTCTAATAGATATGAAAGAGTCTTCATGATATCTTCTCTAGTCTACATATAGCCTTCAACTATCCATCTCCATTCTCAGCTGAAGACCTCACCTCCCACCTCACTGAGAAAAGGTACTGAATTAAATGGGAATTCCCTTACCTTCCCACTACATCTTCCCACCTATCTCTCGCTTTCTGATATGTTAGATGAATTGTCTCCTGCTAAAGGCCATTCCTTCCATTTGTGCACTGGTTCCCATTTGAATCAGTTAGGATTAGGTTCATTGAGAGCAACAGGGGTCCAAAATAATAGTGGCTTAAACAAGATAATTTATTTCTCTCACACATAAAAGACAGAGGTAGGTAGTTCAGACTCGATATAGTGACCCTGCTTCACAAAATCTTCAAAAACATAGGCTCTTCTCACCTATGTTTTGGGTGTAACCCTTGTCCTCAAGGTCCAAAATGGTATCTTGAGTTTTGGCCATCACATCCAAATTCCATGAAGCTGGACAGAGGAAAGCACAAAAGATGGGATGTAGGGCATTGCCAGCTGTCCTTCAAAGGAGGCCCCCAAGAGCTGTCACATGATACTTCTGGTTACATCTTATTGACCAAAGATTGTTACATGGTCACATCTGGCAGCAAGAAAGGCTGGACAGTATTCTAGTAGATCATGAGGCTATCTATGAATTGGGAATTTTATTATTGTGGAAGAAGAGGAGAAAGATGTTAGAGGATATCTAGAAGTCATTATCACACCATCACTTCTCTCTTTTTTAAGGAATTTTCCCCCTCTCTATTGAAAAATGCTTAACGACATGCAAATGTGAGTTAACATTTACTATCCCTCAAATAAGCTCTTCCTTGATCCAACTATCCCTCCAGCTGCTTCTCCACATTTTTGTATCCATTAACAGCAAAATTCTGAAAAGAATTGTCTACATATGCAATCTTTTCTTCCTTGACTCTTATTTATTTTTCAGTCCACTCCAGTCTGGCTTCTGTACCCATCAATTCACCAGAACTGCTCTTGTCAAGATCCCCAAGATCTTTGTGTTGTCAAATTCAATGATCACATTTCTGTCCTAATTTTATTAGCATTTTCATTATCATTTGACATAGATGACCACTCCCTACTTCTTTGAAACTTTTCCTTTTGGCTTTTTTAATACCATATTTTTATCTATCTTAACTTCTCAGTGTCTTCTACCTGAACTCTAAACATTGGAGTTACCCATACTTTGTCTTGAGCCCTTTCCCTTCCTCTCTCTCAAATCGTTCCTTAGGTGGTTTCATTAGTTCCCATGGCTCTAAATACCATCTTTATGCTGATGACTCCCAGTAAAGGTCCTTAAAAGACTCTAAACTTCAGATATATATCTGATGTATCACTCACCCACTGTGTTCTGTCCCATGATTTCCATCTTAGAAAATGACATTAACACATATCAGAAACCTGAAAGTCATTGTTGATTCCTCCTTCTTTCTCACTCCTCGAATTCAACCCATCAACAAATCTTGACCATTTTATATCCAATATGAATTTTTAATTAATCCACTTCTCCACTGCCACTAGTCCAAGGGAAACTCATCTCTTGCCCAAACTGTAAGGTAAAGTAATCTTTTAAAAATAGAAATTAAATAATGTTATTATCCTGTTAAAAAACCTTCTAATGGCTTCCCATCACACTTAAAATAAAATTCAAACTCTCCATAATATAGCTCCATGGTCTGGATGGCTCTTGGTCCATTTTCATTTATCCTACTCTTCTCAACTTACTATGCTCCATCAATATTGGCCTTCTGTATTTGCATTATCTGTCAAGCTCTTTCTTTCATTTGTAGTTCACTCTGCCTGAAATGGTTTTCCACTGGGCTCTTCACATGTTTGACTCCTTTTCAACCTTCAAGTCTTGAATAAAACATTATTTCCTTATAGAGTTGTTCCCTGACTTCCTTATCTAAAGTAATTCTTTCCTGGGGCACCTGGCTGGCTCAGTCAGAGGAACATGCAATTCTTGATCTCAGGGTTGCGAGTTTGAGTACCACACTGGGTATAGAGATTACTTAAAAATAAAATCTTTAAAAAATTAGGTAATTCTTTCTGTTTTCTATCAGGTTTTCTTCAATGGTATTGTCACAATATGCAAACCTTACCTTACTTTTTTAAATGTTTATTTTTAAGAGAGAGAGAGACAGTGAGCATGAGCAGGGAATGTCAGAGAGAGAGTGAGACAGAGAATCCCAAGCAGGCTCCACACCATCAGCACATAGCCTGATGTGGGGCTCAAAGTCATGAACCGTGAGATCATGACCTGAGCTGAATTCAAGAGTCAGACGCTCAACTGAATGAACCACCCACGTGTCCCAAGTCTTGTCTTTCTTATTCACCATTGTGTCCCAGTACCTAGCATAGTTTCTGGCACTGTGCCTATCACCAGGCTCAGTAGATACTCAACAACTATTTGTTGAAATGATGAGTTAATGAATAGGAATTGTCTGAATCCCCTCTTAGTGATTGAGAAGGGTGGAGGAAAGCACTGGGGAAGTAGTGAAGTTGGATGGGCCCAGCAAGACAGCCAGTCCAAGACTACAGCCAGAGTTGAGGTCCTGAACAGACAGCTAGAGGAAATGCTGTGCATACAACATTTGCGCTAAGACCTTGAGGAAGAATGGCACAACTAGATGGCAAAAGGAAGATTGTAAAAGAGGATAGAGCCAAGAGTAAGAGGCAAAGTGGAAACCCAATTGGAAAAGGAGTAATTGGGTGAGAGGAAATGAGAAGGGCCCTAGACAATTGTCAAGAACATTATTGGAGAGGGGCGCTTGGGTGGTTCAGCCAGGTGAGTGTCTGACTCTTGATTTCAACTCAGGTCATGGTCCCAGGGTCATGGGATCGAGCCCTGCATCAGGCTCTACACTGAGCATGGAGCCTGCTTGAGATTCTCTCTCTCTCTCTCTCTCTCTCTCTCTCTCTCTCTCTCTCTCTCTCTCTCCTCCTTTCTGCCTCTCTCCCCTGCTTGTACACTGTCTCTAAAATTAGAAAAAAAAAACATTACTGGAGAAAGAGAGGTTGTTGCCTAATGATAAGCAAAAGGATTGACTAAGAGTTGAGAGTTCACATGAGGCTGAGGACCATGTCAATAATGTACAAGCTTGGGTGATCTTCAGCAGTCCTCAAGAGCAGAAAATTTAGATTACAGGACTGATTCTGGGTGGAGGCTTTTAGGGCAGGTGCAGCAAGGTCCAAGAGCAAGTATCAAAGGAGTAAGAGAGCTGGCAAAGTGAGATCTTATAATCTAAGAATAGAAATTGGAGTTTAGAGTTTTGGAGATAGAATAGTTGTGGGTGATGCTTAGGTCAACAGTGTGGCTAAGGCAGAGGCTGAAATGAAGCAGAGCTGAGATGAAGGACTCAAGAAGCCAAAATCTGGGAATTCTGTATGGGGAGGGTGCTCAGGCTAATGATGGGATTTGGGGTAGGGGAGAGTACTAGACTCTTCCATGGATCTAGAGTAGTAACCAGGATGTAGATAAATGGTAACAGT
Organism: Neofelis nebulosa; assembly: GCF_028018385.1. Classification (NCBI taxonomy): domain Eukaryota; kingdom Metazoa; phylum Chordata; class Mammalia; order Carnivora; family Felidae; genus Neofelis; species Neofelis nebulosa. The sequence continues at coordinate 87,784,512 of NC_080800.1, forward strand.
GAGGAGACCTAGAGGGTAAATGGTGTGAGGATCAAAGAAGGAAGGAATGTGGCACAAGAGTAAAAGAAGGGCACTAGGAAAAAGCTAGTGCAGTCTCTTGCTTTCAGACTTTGGGAGAAAGAGCAATTCACATTGGAGAGGGCTTCAGGAGAAATGTTTTAGGTTGGATTGTCCCCAAATCAGACTCTGAGGTAAAGATTTCAGCATAAGTAGTTTGTTTGGGAGGTGATCACAGGAAATACCTATAAAGGAGTGGGGGAGTGACATAGGGGGGGAAGAAAGTCAATGAAAGGGCATGTTATCAAGCAAAGTACCACTGTGGATAAATACAGCTTAATCACACTGAGGAATTCTGGGAAGTGGTGTAGAACATGCATGCAGAGTCATTCCACCTGAAGAATAACTTACTCTTGTAAGTCACTGCTTCAGAGCTGTCCTAGGGAGGTTGTTCAAACTCTGGCACTTCTGGCTTCCTCTGTGTGTAGGCAAAGAAGGTTCTGGGGGCCAGAGAAAACCCTCCAGGCAAAGAGATGCAGGGGCTGCCAGTTGGAAGTCAGGTTGGCAGGGACAACAATGGTAAGGGCCCAGGGATGTGGGTGGAGAACCACCAGCAGTATCTGCTACCAGAAGCAGCGTGCCAGCAGAGAGCCAGGATTCAGTCAGGACAAAGAACGGGAGAGACTATTCTATAAAGCAGGGGAGAGTGAAGGGACTAATTTACTTTAGAATGGACATTAAAAAAATTGTATTCTTTCTTTACCTCATTGTGCAGATTCTTTTAACACCTAATAATGCTCAAACCATATTCAAATTCCCCCCCCCTCCACCATTATTTCAGAAATGTCCTTTATAGCTAGGTTGTCCAAATCAGAATTCAGTCCGAAATCATGCATTCGTCTTACAATGTCACTTAAATCTCACTTGAGAACACGCTCTTTATTTATTTTTTTCAATTTTTAAAAACATTTATTTATTTTTGACAGAGAGAGACAGAGCATGAGCAGGGGAGGGGCAGAGAGAGAGGGAGACACAGAATCTGAAGCAGGCTCCAGGCTCCGAGCTGTCAGCACAGAGCCCAATGCAGGGCTCGAACTCACAGACCCCGAGATCATGATCTGAGCCGAAGTCGGTCGCTCAACCGACTGAGACACCCAGGTACCCTGAGAATGCGCTCTTTAAATTTCATGTTGTGTTTACATCTGGAAGAAATCAGGCCAGTTGTTCTGAAGAATGTCCCACTTGGGGGATTTGTATAAGTGCTCATTTGTGGTGTTATTTAGCCTGTTCCTCAATCTCCTAGATTTCCTGCAAACTGGACATTAGGTTTAAAGTCTTGAGGGGCGCCTTGGTAGCTCAGTCAGTTTAGCGTCCGACTTCAGCTCAGGTCATGATCTCACAGTCAGTCAGTTTGAGCCCCGCATCAGGCTCTGTGCTGACAGCTCAGAGCCTGGAGCCATCTTCAGATTCTGTGTCTCCCTCTCTCTCTGCCCCTCCCCTGCCCATGCTCTGTCTCTCTCTGTCTTAAATATAAATAAAAACATTTAAAAAAATTTAAAAAAAAAGAAGTCTTGATCACAGGGGCACCTGGGTGGCTCAGTTGGTTGAATGTCTGGCTTTGGCTCAGGTCATGATCTCACCGTTCATGAGTCTGAGCCCCACATCAGGCTCTGTGCTGACAGTTCAAAGCCTGGAACCTGCTTCTGATTCTGTGTGTTTCTCTCTCTCTCTACCAGCCCTCTGCTCTCTCTCTCTCAAAAATAAATAAATATTTAAAAAATTTTTAAAAATAAAGTATTGATCACATTTGAGTTAAATATCTTGAGCTAGACTACATCAGTGTGGCACTGTATCACATACTGTAGCACCACCGTCAGGAGACTCATGTCTACTTGCTCTTCTGGTAGTAATGCTAGGATTGACTACTGTGTCAGCATGATGGCAGCCAGGTGCATTGGATAGTTAAGTTTCCCTCTTGATGCCCAGAAAAGGGCCTGTGGGCTGTTTCCTTGGCACCATACCAATGTCCAGCTTCCCATCAACTATTCACATAGTAGTTTTTAATCCCACTTGACAATTCTTGCCTGGAACAATGAATTCATGTCAGCATTAAAAATGACTTTCTAATTCTATCACTCCATCTTTACTTACTAGCCAGCATTCTTCAGGAAAGTAGAACTTTCCTTATTCAACCAGAGCAGCCTAGTGCAGTGGGTATGAGCGTGCACTTTACAGCCACACTGTCTGGATTCAAATCCTGGTCCCACCAGTTGCTAGCTGTGTGACTAAGTCACTGAAATGCTCGGTACCTCAATTTCCTTATCTGTAAAACGTGGTTGCTATGAAAATTAAATGAGGTAATATTAGTAAAGCAATAAGAATAAGGCCTGCTGTATGGTAAGTGGTACAGAAGTGCTAAATAAATAAAAAGTAAAACTATGGGTATTTAATTATATTGAAATATAGTTCCTACTGGAAAGGCAGGATAAATGCTTAATTCTTTCCCTTTAATTACCAAGTCTCAAAGTAAGGATTTGGTTTAATAGCTTCCACAAGGGGTGACAAATAAGCAGAATGAACATTAAAGAGCTCAGGAAAAGATTTGGGAGGGAGAGCAGCTGGGAGAAGCGCCCAGAATGAGGGCATGCAGAGCAGTGCGGAGCTGGGAGAAGTAGAGGACTGGAAATAGCCCTCTCCACCTTTTTCTCCATTCCCTGGAGCCCCAGTCAAAACCACACAGGGCTGGGGTAACGATGGAAATAGGAAACAGAAGCTCCTGTTTAAAAGACAGGTGCTGTGGGGTGCCTGGATGGCTCAGTTGGTTAAGCATCCAACTCTTGGTTTTGGCTCAGGTCATGATCTCACGTTTGGTTAGTGAGTTTGAGCCCCACATCCAGCTGTGTGCTGACAGCACAGAGCCTGCTTGGGATTTCTCTCTCTGCCCCTTCCTGACTTGCTCTCTCTCTCTCTTAAAAAATAAAAATAAATAAACTTTAAAAAAAAGACAGGTGCTTGGCTATTCACATATATCTGCAAAAGACAGCCATGCTTTCTCTTCATTTGCTGTTATGATAATACAATTGCATTGTTGTAATATATTATACATGTGATATGAAATAGAAATTTTTAATTCATAAAACAAAATTTGGAATAAAGCAACACAAAACTGGGGTGCCTGAGTGGCTCAGTCGGTTAAGCATCTGACTATGGCTCAGGTCATAATCTCACGGTTCATGGGTTCGAGCCCTGTCTCAGGCTCTGTGCTGACAGCTCAGAGCCTGGAGCCTGCTTTGGATTCTGTGTCTTCCTCTCTCTCTGCCCCTCCCCTGCTCAAATTCTGTCTCTCTCTCTCTCAAAAATAAACATTAAAAAACGTTAAAAAACATTTTAAACATTAAACACACACACACACTAAACTTATTCTAGCCCTATCATCTTGATTTGTTGAATGAAATAATGAGGCTTCATTCGGGGATCCACTTAAAAAATGTTCCTAGGCAGAGCTAACTTCTTGGGTATGGTACCTGGGCAGTATCACAGGACTCCACTATTAGTAAAGCACAGGCCTGGTTTAATGTCCTGCTGTCACTGTTTTAAAATTCCTAATCATTTTTGAACAAAGGACCCCACATTTTCAATCTGCACTGAGCCCTGAAAATTATGTAGCCAATCCTCTTCCCGGGGCTTCTTTGGGCCCTTGACCCTGACCCCAGGCAAGCTGCCACCCTGCACCTGGCAGAACAGTGTAGGTAGATGACTCTTTGCATTTCTAAGCTCTCTCTTTTTTAACTCTTGGGCTGCTCTACGCTTTGCTTTTCTTACTGGCAGCCTTTTGATTTGGTTGCCTGTGTGGCTTGTTCAGTCTACATCCCCTCCCTTTTTCCTTCTTCAGAACCATTGATGAAATGCGGCTGTCTGTGGGCGGTGCTCCTTCCCCCACTCCCCGGAACACACTCTCACCAGAGCTGTGAGGATTGTCTGTCTTGTCCTCTTCCCCCTCAGTCTGAGTATTCTCTGTATTGCTTGTTGCTCATTACTAAAATAAGACAAATGGCCAAGAAAAGAAAAGCAACCACCCCAGCTCTCCCAGGCGAGCATTTTATTGATGTGTGGACTGGCTCAGCTCTGAGGCTCTGGGACAGTTGAATACAGGTGGGGGCTGGGGAGCAAAGCAAAAAAAGGAAGCTCTGAAAAGGATAAGATTATCCAGTTCCCTTGTCTGTCTATCCATAGGGGTTGTCTCCAGCTTTATGCCACACAGATGAGGGGCTAATTGCTTTTTTAAGTTTACTTATTTATTTTGAGAGAAAGACAGAGAAACAGAGAGAGAGAGAGAGTGAGCAAGGAGGGGCAGAGAGAATACCAAGAAGACTCTGCACTGCCAGGGCAGAGCTGGACTCGTGGCTTGAACCCACAAACTGTGAGATCACAATCTGAGCTGAAACCAAGAGTCAGATGCTCAACAGACTGAGCCATACAGGTGCCTTTATGAGGGGCTAATTCTTAAGGAGCTCCTAGGGAAAGCCACATCACAAGGTATTCTGAGCATTTGCAGTTCATTTCGTAGTGCCAAACACCTTTCCAGAAATGATCATTATCACTTTTTCAACACACTAAACTCTAATCTTCATCCTTTCTACATCTATTATATTTATATTATATTTAATATATTATATTAAATATATTTAATATATTATATTATATTATATATATTATATTTAATATGTGTGATTCCTTCTCTAATTCCCTGCTGTGTGTGTGTGTGTGTGTGTGTGTGTGTGTGCGTGTGTGTGTATATATATATATATTCTCCTATTCTGAGGAGGCTTTATGTTAAAGATTATGCCTTTTGCCCTTCCACCTTTGGTCCACTCTCTTTCCTTAATGTGAGAACAAAGAAATTTTCATTAGGGCTGGGATAATCCCCAACAGTGTATTTTTTTTTAAATACCTCAAAGGCTGAATAATCGGAGAAAAAGTCATAGTAGCAGTAGTAGTAATAATGAGTGCCCCTGGTGTGCAAGGCACCATCCATGCGTTGCTCATCCTAGTGAAAACCCCGTGATTTGGGTTTTATTGTCCCCATTATACAGACAGGGAAACAGAGGCTTAATAGTCAAGGAAATTTGCCCAAAGTTATTCTATTTTATTTTATTTTATTTTATTTTATTTTATTTTGTGAGAGAGAGAGAGAGAGAGAGAGAGAGAGAGAGAATGAGCAGGGGAGGGGCAGAGATAAAGGGAGAGAGAGAGAGAATCCCAAGCAGGCTCCACACTGTCAGCACAGAGCCCAACACAGGGCTCAAACTCACGAACCCTGAGATCATGACCTGAGCCAAGGCCAAGAGTCAGACCCTTAACTGACTGAGCCACCCAGGCGTCCCAAAGTTGTTCCCTTTTAAATGACAAAACTGAGAAGCTAATGCCACTCTGCGGACACCAATGTTTGGTCACCACCCTACCAAGCTCCTCCATTTGAAAGAGAAGACCACAGCATCCTCTTTTGTTTGAACAAGGCTCCATTAGCTTGGTAGCCACAGCTTTTCCACTCTTTATTTACATGCAAACACCAAATGCTGGGGTGCCCCCCACATGCACACCGTATTTTCTATGATGGTATATATTAGCTCTCACTAGGTGCTTGTTATGTAAGATGCTCCACATGACATCTCTGCTTTGCCCTCTTTCTTACATTCCCTGAAGTCTCTTAAAGATCTTTTTAATGTCCTCATCCTCTCATCCATCAATTTCTATTTTATGGCTTTAGCCCTCCTTTGCTATTTCTCTGTATGGCACTCTCCTGGCCTTCCCCTTGGGGTATTTGCCATTCCTTCTTTGTCATACCCTTTCCACAGGTCACCCTGTCCATATATCTTGCGTTCAGTGGCATGGTCTCCTCCTATTAGTTTCTCAGTGTTGGCAGAAGGAATTTGAATCCTGCCCCCAAGTTGTCCTCTCCCCGGTATCTTACTTTGAAACACAAAAGCATTAAATTGTAAATGAATTCTGCATTGATCAAGGCTGGCTCCCATCTCCACTGCCTGGCTGCGACCTCTGAATGCTGAAACCAGGAGTTTGCTTCTGTGCTTGCACTATTCTTGTACAAGGCCAAGAAAAGGTCCTCATCAATGAAGCTGCACACCCTGTTGGCAGGAGTCAGGCAGGAAAGCTGGCAGCCAAATCTTGCTCATTTCCACCTTTCTTTTCTAATGATAATCTTAGCCTTTCTATTTTGCTTCTTTTTTAATTTTCCTACTCCTATTGCATCTTATTCTTCTCCCAAGTGTAGGCAGGGAATTCTTATCTCTCACATTTACAGGTTTTCCTCTCTTTTCTTCCTATTCTGCTCATTTGTCCCTTTGGTTTGACTCTCATGTCAGTCTATTTGGATTTTGCTTTCAACAGCCGTAGATAATTCAACAAACATGTATTGAATGCCTACTATGTGCTAGCCACAACAAGGTCCCTTTATCTACCTCGGTTTCCAGTAACAAAACTTCCTCTAATTAGTAGTAGCTTGGATTTTTGCCAAGCCCTGGCAGCGGTGATAATGAGAAAAGAGAAAACAAAGATATTTGCTCTCCTTCAATTATTGGTAGTGTGATGTGCTCTGCATGAGTGTGGTTGGGACTCTCCTTGCTTCTCAGGAACCCCCTTTTTCCATCCCAACACTTTTCACCCCTTTGTCTGACATATATTTCTTCTCCAGACTTCTTTTTTTTTGAGGGAGAGAGAGATGGGGGGCAGGGCACAAGTGAGTGAGGGGCAGAGAGAGAGAGAGAGATAGAGAGAGGTGGGACTCACCTGATGCAGGGCTTGTGCTCACCGGAAGTGGAAGTGGAGCTGGAGCTCACTGGATGCAGGACTCCAGACCACAATCCATGAGATCATGACCTGAGCTGAAATCAGATGCTTAACTGACTGAGACACCCAGGCGCCCCATCTCCAGACTTCTTTACATCTCCACTTAGATGTCTGACAGGCCTCTGAAATTTAACTGGTCCCAAACTAAGCTCACGATTTCCCCAATCTTCATAACTGTGCCTTTCCCATTCTTCCTCATCCTAGTAAATGGCATCCTGATTCACCTAGCTGCTCAGGCCAAGACACTTGTTATCATCCTTGACACTCTCTCACACACCATGTCTAATCCATCAGCAAATTCTATTAGGTTTAGCTGGTTTTGCCTTTAGAATCTATGCTGAATCCACCTACTTTTGACCCCCTCTGCTGCTGCCACCCTAGTTGACACCATCATCATCTCTCACTTGGACTAATGCAGTAGTCTTCTCTCTGGTCTTCCTGCTTCCGCTCTCACCCCCTACAGTCCATCCTCCACACCATGGCCAGAAGGATGCTTGAAAAAAAGGTCAACTTGATGCTGTCGATCCCCAGATGAAAACACTCTAATGGCTTCTCATCAAATTAGGACAAAAATATAAAGTTCTTACCTCAATCTGCAAAGCCTTTTGCAGATTGGTCCCTGGCTGGCTCTACAGTCTGGCCTAATTTCCTACCATTCATCTTTTAACTCATCTTACTTTACTGGCCTCCTTCACTGTTTGCAAACACATCAAACACCTCCAGGCCTGGGTACTTTCTGTCCCCTTAGCTTAAAATACTTTTTTTTTCCTAAATATCCATGTGGCTCACATCCTCACTTAATTTAGGACTATTTACTCCTCTGAAGGCCTTCCCAGCCCATACTGCCTAAAACAGCGCCATACTCCATGACTTCCTAGCTTATTAACCTGTTCTATTTTTCTTCATAGTACTGGTGAGATTATATTATATGCATAATTGTTTGTTATCTATTTCTCATCAGAATACAAGCTTCATGTGGGCAGAAATGTCTGTTTCATTCACTTCTATATTCTCAGCAACTAGGACAGTGTCTGGCACACAGTAAGAGCTCACTAAATATTTGTTAAATGAGGGAACAGTTATGTGGAAGGGGCCCAACTTGGCAGCCTAAATTGGATTCACTCTAAGATTCACATACATCTTGTGTCTGTCTGGAGGGTCCACGAAGGAGGTTACTGGGGAACTATTTGCTTAAAAGCCCAAGAAGCTTCTCAGGAAAGGTCTCATCCCAATGTAAGAAAGATGTACGTACAAGATTCCTCTTAGATCTCAGAGTAGAAGGGGAAGGAAGATTTTGAGTGCAACTCTCAGGTTGTGATTAATCTGGATATTTTAAAATAAGAATGAACAGAAATGTAACTCAAAGCACCTTAACCAGAAAAAAAAAGGATGTATTGGTTGATAAGACTAGGAAGGAAGGTCAGATGCTCACAGGAACCAGGGTTGGGTACTCAATGTTGTCAGAACTCTCTGTATCTATATTTCATCTCTGTTTGTCTCTGCTTCTCTTTTCCCACTAGTCTCATCCTCTCGTGTTGTAGACTTATCTTCTCCATATTGGAAGAAATGTGGCTGCCAACAGCCACCATTTATCAGAAAACTTCTATCTCCCAGAGTTTATGGATTTATTTTGAGGAACATTTCTGATTGGCATTTTTTGATCATGTGTCCATAATTTGGTCCAATCAACATTGCTAGGAGAATGGATGTTCTGTGATTGGCCAGGTCTGGTTCACATACTTATCCCTCAGGGTCAGGAGTAGAGTTTAAGCCAGTTGAAGGGGAATGGGAAAGCTTGTAGGAGAGACAAAAAACCAAATCAGGACAACACAATAGCTACTAGAGGGCACTACCCTAGTTATCTTAGTAAAGTTTTTTTTTTTTTTTTTTTTTGAGAGAGAGCAAGTGAGCATGGGAGGGGCAGAGAGAGAGGGAGACAGAGAATCCCAAGCACTGACAGTGGAGAGCCTGATGCAGGGCTCAAACTCACAAACTGTGAAATCATGACCTGAGCTGAAATCAAAAGTTGGAAGAACCGACTGAGTCACCCAGGTGCCCCTACCTTGGTTATCTTCTGATCTAGCTCCCAGGACTCCTACCTGAGTTCTAAGTAGAGAGGGCTACGTAAGAATAAGTACCAAATTAAACCACTGTCTCACTAAAATCTCTATGGGGCACTGAGTACACAGGCCACATCAGAAGCATTGGCTTTAGTAGTTTTGCTTGTGTAGGAGGCAGCTTTGTGACAGCAGCAGCAGCAGCCACCCCAGCCACCTCAATGCATCAATGCCTTTGTTATGGGCATCAGAAGCCTTGGCAGCAGATTATCACCCCAGGATGCTAGAGAGGAGATGGAGGAAATGGTAGTAACCACTGAGGAGGTGAAAGGATTCTGTTAATTAACCTATGTGACAGACCTCTGGGAGGCTCACAGAAATAGTTGGGTTAGTGAAAGGCTTTGAAGAGGGGCAAATACAGTCAGGGACAGAGTCAGAGAAATTCCTTCCTTTTTGTGATGATATTGTAACTTGATTTTACTTCCAGCCTGTTTCCCAGGTCAGAAGGATGTCTATGGACCACATAAATGTAAGGAACAGGAGCAGTAGATCATCCTAGTGATGTCTTAGAGGCCCTGGAACTGGGTTGAAGCCACAAAAATCTGTGAAACTCCATCTTTTTCTGGGAAGGTTCAAAATAGGGCATAAGGTAGATAGGTCCCAGTTCTGGGATCCACTGGAACATCCTCGCTGAGCTATGGTGTGGACCACCTAGCTGTTCTAATTCAGAAGATACTTTTCCCACTTTGATTTTATCTCCAGCCTATTCCCTTCTTCTTGGCTTGAAGCCCAGCTACAGGCCAACACCAAAACTAGACCAGGATTCTCCTGACACTGCCTTCTTCCTGGATTGAACCTCTGCAGTTTAATTTTTCCCTATTTATTCAGACTCCAGACTTTGTGTCCTCCAGTTTGGCTTTATTCCCTGGATTCAGACCTTGGCTTCACCCTCATAACTCATGATAACTACCTCCCTGGTCACTCATTCTAGCTTCCCAATTCACCTGTTGCCCCAACCTGACTATGAGTCCCAACTTGCATTGTTTGGCAGCCACCCATGTCCTAGAATTGACAATGTCCTTCCACCTTACTCCTCTTATCACTTGCACTGCTTCCACTACCCACCCTTAGAATATAAAGATGCTGCTCACGTTGATACATAATGTCTTCATATTTCAGCAGCTTGTCTGGCTGAAGGAACCTTCATAACCTCCTCTGGCAATCCATTCAACTGTCTAATCATGCTGATAGTCAAAGTTCTTCCTTCTGTCATACCATTTAGTAGAAGCCTGAATGCTGCTGAACAATAATCATTCTAAATGTCACCTACCTGGGAGAGATGAGAACAATGATCCTCAGGGTATGCACTATTTGGAATATGCCCAGAATGTAGAAACACCTGTTTGCGATGGAAACAGTGATCCCCTAAAAATATGTCATCGATAGGCCCAGGGAACTCTAATAGTCACTCCTAAAGCTTATTGGGATAAAATGGGGAGCCAATGGGATGACTCTGTGGCTCCTGGACAATTGAGGTTCTTGAGGAAGAAATCCTCAAACTGGAGGTAGAAGATGGCACTCTTTTGTGACTGGATGGAAGCAGTGAGATTGCCTAACACAACTTGTAATGTTCAGTCCAGTGACTGGCAAAATAGATTCCCATTCACTCATTTTTGACTTCCCTCCATTTCAACTGTCACTGCCCTTGTCACTCTGCTCAAGTCCAGGCATCCAACTCATTCTGCCTGGACAACTGCAATAGCTCCCATCTGGTTTTCCTGCCATCACTCTTGCTCCTTTCTATTCTATCTTCCTCACAACAGTAAGGAAAGATCACAGAGTGATCTTTCGAAAATGTAAGTCAGATCCTGTCACTCTCCTTCAAAAGGTTCTCATTTTTCTTAGAATAAAGTCCAAACTTCTTCCCATGGCTTGTAAGATCAGGTCCCTGCCCATCTCTCAGACATCTTCTGGGCCTGTTCTCTCCCTTCCTCACTATACTCTGACACACTGAATCTATTTCATTTCCTCCTATGTGCTAAGCTCTTCCTTCTCTTGAGGGTCTTTACACATGTGGTTCCTTTTGCCCAGAATGCTCTTTCCCAGGCTTTTATCAAGGCTGGATCTTTCTCAGCTCTTAGTTCTGAGCTATGATGTAACCCTGCCCATGCTTGCAAAAGAAACTCTCTCCCCTACTGTTTATTTCCTTCTTTAGCATTTATCACAATTATGGTTGTTTGATGTGTCTATCTATTTATTCAAGTCTATCTTTCTCACTAGAATATAAGTTCCAAGAGGACATCATGTTGTCCCTAGCCTGACAGCACAGCACCTGACACATAATAGGCATTCATTAAATATACATTGAATTCATGCTTTTAATAGTAAGTACTCAACACAAAAAATTTTAATGAATGAATGTGTAAAATGTGAAGGATATCCCATGCACATTAAAAAGAAAATAGAAGAATATTACCAACAACTCTATGCCCACAATTTGATGACTTAAGGTGAAATTGACCAGTTCCTTGAAAGACACAGCTACCAAAACTCATAAAAGGAAAAACAGATAATCTGAAAAGGCTTATATTGATTAAAGAGATTGAGTAAATAATTTATAACCCCCAAAGGGGAGACAATAGGCCCAAATGGTTTTAACATTAAATTCTACCAAACACTTAAGAAATAAATATTATCAGTTCTCTACAATGTGTTTCAGAAAACAGAAGCTGGGGAAACCCTCTATAACTTGTTCTATGAGGTCAACATTACCCTAATATTAAATCCAAACAAAAACATCACAAGAAATGAAAACTACAGAGAAATATCTCTCATTAACATAACTGCAAAGATCTTCTTAATTTGATTTATACATTCAACTTGATCCCAATCAAAATCCCATAGAGTTGCTTTGTTGATATTGACAAAATGATTCTAAAATTTTGGCATAAGATACCAAATAACGAAGACAGTATGGAAGTAAAAGCAGAAGGGGAAGAAGTGGAAGATAGGGAAGTAGGGGAAGAAGAAGAAGAAGAAGAAGAAGAAGAAGAAGAAGAAGAAGAAGAAGAAGAAGGAGGAGGAGAGAGGGAGAAGAAGGGGTTGGGGGGAGTAGGGGGAGGAGGAGGAGGAAAAGGAGGGGACGGAGAAGAGGAAGAGGAGGAGGAGAGGAAGAGAAGGAGAGGAAGAGGAGGAGGAGAGGAAGAGAAGAAGGAGAAGAAGAAAACAAAGACAGAAGACTGACACCATCCAACTTCAAGACTTACAGTAATCAAGGAAGTGTGGTATTGGCACAAGAATAGACATATATATCAATTTAACAGAACAGAATGTTCAGAAATAGACCCACATAAATGTAGCCAACTGATCTTTGACAAATGGTAAAGACAATTCAATGGAAAAAGAATTATCTTTTCAACAAACGATGCTGAACATCCACAAGCTGAAAAAAAAAGGAAAGAAGATAAAAGTGAACCTAGACACTGACCTTATAATTTTCCCAAAAGTTAGCTCAAAATTGCTCTTAGATCTAAATGTAAAATTCAAAACTATGAAATTTATGGAAGATAACATAAGAGAAAATCTAGATGATCTTGGTAATGGCTTTTCATATACAACACCAGAAGCACGGTCCATGAAAGAAAAAATAGTTAAGTTGGACTTTATTAAAAATACAAGCATCTTCTCTGTGAAACACACTGTTAAGAGAATGAAAAGACAAGCCACAGACTGGGAGAAAATATCTGCAAAAACACATATTAGATGTAGGACTGATATCCAAATGTAAAAGAACTCTTAAAACTCAGCAATAAGAAAGCAACCCAATTTAAAAAAATGGGTGAAGGATCTGAAAATACACCTCACTAAAGGAGATATACATATGGCAAATGAGCATATAAAAAGAGGCTCAATATCATATGCCATTAGAGAATTTTACATTAAAACAACAATGAAATACCACTCACTACATAACTACTGGAATGGCTGGAAATCCAAAACATTAACAAGGATCTAAGCTGACAATGAGGATGGGGAGCAACAGGAACTCTCATTCATTGCTGGTGGAAAGGCAAAATGGTGCAGCCACTTTGGAAGAGAGTTGGCAGTCTCTCACAAAGTTAAACATAGTCTTACCATGCAATCTAGCAACTTTTCAAACTTATGTCTGTACAAAAAAAAATCCTACACACAATGTCCTTTGCAACTTTATTCATAATTGCCAACACTTGAAGCAACTAAGATATTTTCAATAGGTAAATAGATAAACAAACTGGGATACATCCAGACAATAGAATCTTATTCTGCAATGAAAAGAAATAAGCACTCCAACCATGAAAAGACATGGATATCGCTGAAATGCATATTGCTAAGTGAAAGAAGCCAGGGTGAAAAGGCTACATTGCTGCACAATTCACAATTCCAATTATATCACACTCTAGAAAAGGCAAAACTATAGAGATAGATTAGTGGTTGCCAGGGGAGGCACGAATAGGTGGAGCACAGGGGAATTTTAGGACAGTGAAACTATTCTGTATGACACCATATAGGTGAATACATGTCATTATACTTTTGTCAAAATGCATACAACTGTACAATACAAAGAGTGAACCTTGATATAAACTATGGACTTTACTAATAATGTATCATTATCGGTTCATCAAATTGTAACTAATGTGCCGCACTAATCCAAGGTGTTAATAATAGAGGCAACCATGTTCACAGGGAGAAGGGGTATAAGGGAACATTTTGCTTTCTGCTCAATTTTACCATAAACCTAAAATTGATCTAAAAAGTATCCTATTAATTTTAAAAAGTGGAGGGAATATGTGAGAAAAGGTTCTGGAAGGTGCAAGGAGGCAAGCTCCTGGCATTGCATGAGAGATAAAGGTTGATGGTTGAAGGACCAGTTAGGTTCTGAAAGAGCTGCTAGAAGCCTTCTCCCACTAAAACCTGCAGCACATGCTGGACTCCACCACTGGTCTTAACCCCGCTTGGCCTTCAGGCTTTACACAGAAGTTAAATCCCACTAAGGCAATCTCAAATGGGCACAGGGACCCCCTCTTCCCCTCATAACCTATCCTTTTCCCCCACTAAAGTCCCACTAAACTGTTATCTGACAGTTTGATTCAGTCTACTGAAGGAATTTCCTCTATAATCATCCCATTTATATAGCCCTCCCAAATGGAAAGGAAGGAGGGAGAGAGGGAGGGAGGGAGGGAGGAAAGAGAAAGAAAGAAAAAAAAACAACTAATGAAAAACTAGAGGGACGCTTGGGTGCCTCAGTCAGTTGAACATCCAACTCTTGATTTTGGCTCAGGTCATGATCTCACCGTTTGGTTCATGGGATCCAGACCCACATTGGGCTCCCTGCCAATAGCACAGAGCCTGCCTGGGATTCACTCTCTCCCTGTCTCCCTCTCTCCCTCTCTCCCTCTCTCCCTCTGTTCCTCTGTGCCACCCTCACTCACACACATGCAAGTCCTCTCTCTCTCTCAAAATAAATAAATAAACATTTGAAAGAAACAGAAAAAAATAGAATTCATTTTACAGCTGTCTTTGATGGAGTACATCCATTCCATTAAAGTGTGGGATATTTTCATGTCTCTTCATTCATATACCTTTCTGTCTCACTGGAGAAAGATATGACAAGCACATTCATACTGCAGTTTGTGCAACTGGTTATGTAGTCTCCCCATCAGAGCTATTTGTAACTACCTAGGGATGTTTAGAGTCACAGGTTAGGGAGAAATTAGACTCGTGGGAGAATTCCAGACACTAGTGAGTGGTGGAGACAGTGGAGACATTTTCCCCCAGGCTTCTTGGTCAACTTCATCTCTTGGGTCACAGGAAATTGATGGACATTAGAAAGAGGAGCCCAGACAGGCTCAATCTCAAGAGTTTCTGTTGTTAAGCTTAATTGGTCCTAATTCTGACAGGTGGTTTAGGAGGGAGACAAGTGGCATAGGCCAGATAGGAGAGGATGAGACCTAGTTCTGGTCTCACAGGCCTCAGAGAGTCAGGGGCCCCACAGTCAGGGGAGGAGGCTGACTGCTTTTGGCTGCCGAGGCCCCCCCAGAATTGAGGAGATGACAGGAATTGCAAAGACAGAAGCCTCTCCTAGGAGAAAGGCAGCTGAATGACCTGTTTATTCAACAGGCACTAAAAATGAAGTTTGGCACCTCATCTGAGAACTTCCAGCAGTGTGAAGGAAGCTGATTCATTTTTTTCAAATAAAACTTAACCATTGTACTGTTTATTTAATAGGGAAATAATAGCATCTTATGTTTATGAACTGTCTTGTAGCCTGAGGGAGGCCACACCAGTTTACACACTTCACAATCTGAGAGAAGCTAGATGCTGTCTTCAGAAATGCCATCACCCCCGGGAGGGGGATTCTGGGAACAAGGGTGGGGAATGATTGGCTCAGTCAGTTGCAGTGGCTTTGCAACAACAGATGCTTCCTGGATTAGCTTCCCAGTCTCTTCAGCCCAGGACTCTTGTCCCTCATGGGCAGGGACACGTTGGGCATTTTGTTTCATGAGTGACACTGAGCCAAGGAATCCAGTGGGAGTGGAACCCTAACCCAGGGTCTGCTTGCCAAGCCAAGTACCCTGTGAGGGTCTGCATCTGCCTAGGGGAAGGGATACACTTTTTCTCATTCACAGAAAGAAGTGTTTCTAATTCTGATTAATGCAACATGTGATTCCAAAAAATTAGCTGTGGCCCTGATGAAGGGGATCACTAAGGTGTGTGTTGTGAGAACCAGGTTGCCTTTGATAGCTTGATTCCTGTGACAGGACAGTGTGGTGTCAGTGAAGCAGAGAGCGCTCTGATGTGAAATAGCTGTGCAACCCCCGTAGTCTACTCATTGGTATCTCCAGGCCTCCATTTCCTCCTCTGGAAAGGGGGAGTCACAGTAACTGACTTCACTGAAATACACAACTCCAGGGTCACCATCCACATTGTTTCTGAAAGAACCTTAGGCTCTAAACAGACTCTGTAGTCCTGTCTAGATGGTGGTACGGCTAACCATTCCCCTGTTAGTTGTTTTGTTTTGTTTTGTTTGAGAGAGACAGAGCACGTGAACAGGAGAGGGGCAGAGAGAGAGGGAGAGAGAGAGAGAATCTCAAGCAGGCTCTGCCTTGCCAGCGCAGGGCCCAAAGTGGGGCTTGAACCCACAAAATGTGAGATCGTGACCTGAGCCGAAGTCACGAGCTGGATGGATGCTCAACCAACTGAGCCACCCAGGCACCCCTCCCATGTTAGTTGTTTAAGCCAAATACTGCCCCCTCCTTCACGTTCTCTCACATCTGGAGGCCAGTGTGCCCTACTCCCCACTTTCTCTGCACATAGTACTCATTCCTTCTTCCCCCCTCCTCACAGTATACCCTGTTTTGCTCTTCATAAACTTGTAATATTTTCTCATGTGTTTAGGCTCCTTTTTAGACCATGATCTCTCCTAGAGCATTATAAGCTCTTTTTCTTATCCATCTTTGCATATTTCCCTCTGCCCAACCCCTACGCCCCCACACAATCTATCTGGCTCCTCTGGCTAATTAGAGGCTTTTAAGTCTGTTTGGTCCCTGCTTTCCCTCTCTAAAAACTAAACTATGAAGACAAAGACTGGGGGTTGAGGGCAAGGGTTACCTGGGAGACCAGTAGGAATTCACCATTTCCCATCTAGTCTCCTCTTGGCTCCAGGAGGCCCCTTCTCATGCCTACTCACTGCAGAGGTTGGGGGAGGGCTCTGGAAGGGGAGAGATTAGCTGATCTCCAAAGTCTCTTCTGTTTTCAGCTTCCTATGAAAACATCCTAGTTGCCCTTAGTAACCAGCTATGCATAAATTTATGAATGCATCTAACCCTTTTAAAAAGGTATTTATACATACTTTCCGCTTACACTAACTCTTGAGGATAATGAATTTAATACATTTGTTTTGTGTTGCATAAAATCACATTAATTTGTGTTTTTCTAAATGTACTTCTTTCAAAGCCTCAAGTGGACTCTGATAGAGTCTCCACATCTGCATTTACCATCTCTGTGGGCCTCCCCTAGCTCTGCTGTGTCAACCTGTGTACTGACTTCAGAAGCAGGCATTCTTTGTGCAAGGGTTGGAATGGGTCTCTCCTGAACAAGCCCAGTATTTGGTGGCCTGCCTTGACCACAGTGGTAGGTGGCCACCTGGATTTTTTAAAAAAAAGTCTTAGGATGCCTGGGTGGCTCAGTCTGTTAAGCGTCCGACTTGGGCTCAGGCCATGATGTTGAGGTCTGTGACTTCGAGCCCCGTGGCAGGCTCTGTGCTCAGAGCCTGGAGTGTGCTACAGATTCTGTGTCCCCCTCTCTCTCTGCCCCTTCCCTGCTCACACTCTGTCTCTCTGTCTCTCTCTGTCTCTCTCTCTCTCAAAAATAAATAAACATTAAAGAAATTTAAAAAAATTCTCTCACAGAGCTCTTTGCACACCCCAAACACACCAGACTACCCTCGTGAATCCTGGATGTGTCTTTGGCCTCATTCCAAGAGCTCCCAGTGCTTGAGGAGATGGTGTTTTTCCTGGGATCCTTGAGAAGCATGGGGCCTGGGGGATGACCACAAGAGCAGCTACCATCCAGAAAATATTCCAGTAGAATACGTGCCATTGGCAAAGCTGCTACAAAGAAAAGACAATGCTCTGAAGAATAGAGAACCAGGCTGATGTACAAAGGACTTGCACCTAGTGCTGAACAACACAGATGGATTCCTAGGTGGAGATTGCTTCAGTTTTTCCATCTGTCTTATGGGAAATAATGAGGATGGATGACACAGGAAAAACACATAGCTAGTTATAATCTCAACCCTCCCCCCCCCCTTTTTAAAGAGTTTCCTGGATTTTTAAAAATCTTTGTTTATTTTAGAGAGAGAGAGAGCACACGTACGCGAGTGAGGGAGGGGCAGAGAGAGGGGGACAGAGGATCCGAAGCTGGCTCTGTGCTGATAGCAGAGCCACCCATCTCATGTGGGGCTCGAATTCATGAACCATGACATCATGACCTGAGCCAAAGTCGGACATTTAACTGAGCCACCCAGGCATTCCCCAACCCCCTTTTAAAGAGAGTGGCTACTGGTACATGGAAGAAAGTTTCTTAAATCTGTTGAGGCCTTGATGGATTACCTGCTGGATGCTTTGTCTAATACAGGGAGAAGAAATTGCATGTAACCATACAGTCTGTCTAGGAGGGAGGAGGCTAAAAGGAACAGAGAAGGGAGGAGAAGGAGAAGAATGTAGGGGAGCAGGCAGAAGGCTCCATGCTGTGACCCTTTCTCTGGGACCCTCCCCCAAAATCATTAAAGTCTACCCAGATTTGCTGAATGCCACTGGACATGAGCAGATAGCTTTTGGAAATCAAAGGAAAGACTGAGGTTGTGCCTGGTGTCCCAAAGGAAACAAAACAGCATATGGAGATGCAGAAGCCAGAAGCAGAGTGGAGAAAAGAAAATTAGCTATCCAGAATGGCTGACTCCCCTTCCACCACATTGAGCTGTCCCTTGAGGCCTGCAGTGTCCTTTCCTGCCCAGAGACTCTGATTAGACTTTTCTACTTGGCCAGATTCCCCACCCTGAAGTCTCTGGGAAGAGAGCTTGGGCTCCATTTCCTTTCCTTCCAGAAGACCCTTGCCCCCCAACCCACACTCCTTGGAATCATGTTGAAGGACGGGGTGGGTGGCTGAAGAGGCATCAGGCAAAAGATCCTATAATATCCTTTCTCTGGCACTAAGGCCCACACTGGACTTAAATGACTTAACTAAGTGAAGCCACTCAAGGGATTTTTGGGGGGGCCATAATAGAATTAAATGAAATCAAAATAAATGAAAGTCTGTGAGCTGAAGTGACGTGCAGATTTGGCTCCAGTAATTTTTTTTTTTTTTTTTTTTTTTTTTAATATATGAAATTTACTGTCAAATTGGTTTCCATACAACACCCAGTGCTCATCCCAAAAGGTGCCCTCCTCAATACCCATCACCCACCCTGCCCTCCCTCCCACCCCCCATCAACCCTCAGTTTGTTCTCAGTTTTTAACAGTCTCTTATGCTTTGGCTCTCTCCCACTCTAACCTCTTTTTTTTTTTTTTTCCCTTCCCCTCCCCCATGGGTTTCTGTTACGTTTCTCAGGATCCACATAAGAGTGAAACCATATGGTATCTGTCTTTCTCTGTATGGCTTATTTCACTTAGCATCACACTCTCCAGTTCCATCCACGTTGCTACAAAAGGCCATATTTCATTCTTTCTCATTGCCACGTAGTATTCCATTGTGTATATAAACCACAATTTCTTTATCCATTCATCAGTTGATGGACATTTAGGCTCTTTCCATAATTTGGCTGTTGTCCAGTAATTTTTAAATTGCCACCTCACAAGCCCTCGAACATCTCAAAGGAACCCACACAGCTTTCCAATTTTAAGGTACCTCTCCCTTGGATCCATTCCTTTCATCTGTAGATTTGGTTAGTGCTGGGGTGGGGGGAGGGTGGATGGATCAATATTTATGAGGAGGAGACCCCCATTCCACTCCCTGAAACAAACAACCCCCTGAGCAGCAGCCAGAATCTGATGCTGCACTGAGTTTAAGATCTGGGCCTAGTGGTCCTGCTGGCCTCTCTTTTCTTGGGGGTTGTGAATCAGAGTGCACTGGATGCATTTCTTCATGCAAGGCTGAGACGTTAAAATTCTGTGGTGCAGCAATTCCTGTTATGGGAATTAAGGGGAAGGGCAGTGTCGAGCAGGAAGGACACAGCAACCTCAGCAGCCTTCTCTGTTCTGTCTCCCACTGCCCATCTGCCTCTCCTCTACCTCCACAGGCTTTCCCTAGAATCCTAAACTGAGATGGATGCTACCACCCCCACACCTGGCCTCTGACAACCTAGTGTTTCCCTATCTAGGCTGGCCAGTTGTGGACAAATCCCTCAGCTCTACAGAGATAAGGTTGGAATTAAAAATCAAATGCAAACACATAGAAATGGAGGGGTTGACAGCACAGGCATCTTCAGCTAAAGCCACAGAAATCTATTCAGAGCTTATTGGCCACCTGGCCCCAGTTCCTTTTCCTCACTAAAACCTTACTTTGCATGAAGGGTGAATGCTATGCCAAGCCACTCAGACTTCCAGCCCCAAAGACTTTTGAGTTTGTGCAGCAGTTTGTTCACCCAGGAAAGGAGAGGAGGCTGACACAGAAAACAAGTAAGGACACAAACATACAGAGATAGAGATAGAGATGATAGAGATAGAGATGATAGAGATAGAGATAGAGATAGAGATGATAGAGATAGAGATGATAGAGATGATAGAGATATCGATATGGATAGAGATATAAATATAAATATATGAATATGGATATAGATATGGATATAGACATGGATATGGATATGGATATAGATATAGATATGTGGATACAGACATAGATATATGGACATAGATATAGCTATAGATATATGGATATAGATATAGATATATGGATATGAATATGGATATAGACATAAACATAGACATAGATATAGATATCGATATATATATATATATATATATATGTAGACAGATAGAGATATGGATATAGATATGGATACAGATATAGATGATCCCTAAGCAAAAATGTCAACAATTACCATAAATGAACCATAGTACTTTGTGATCTTAAGGCCATCAGCTGAACTGAGAAATATTCTTCATTCTGACAGTTAAGGGCCCAGTTGACTCAATTGGTTTGACTTTTTCCCCTATCCTGTGGTCCATCTAATTTGCCCTTGGACTGGCTGATGGATGGGCATCATCAAAGCTCCTTGGCCAATTTTTAGTTTTGAGCTTTACTTGTATGGCAGAAGGTTTAAACTGTTTAGAGAGGGTTTGTGTTTTGGCTTTTGAAACAGCCACACTCCTCTTCTCTGAGAATTATGGGTTGTTTCAGAATTGGGAACTTCAAAGAAAGCTCTTATTGGATCTGGACTTGAGCCACTCCTGGAACTGTTTCATCTGGTCCATCACTCTGCTTGTTGCCACCTACACAGACAGGAACCATCTCCTGGAACTGAAATTTATAAGCCCCTTGCCCATCATCCAACATGCTAACTTCTACCTTCTGGAAGCTGATGTCTACTGGTAATTGCAATATTGAGATACAGACAAGAAGCATCAATGCTATTGACCCACAGAAAATAGCCAGTCCAGAGCTTTGGGCTATTAAGAACCTAAAGAAAGTATTGACTGTAAGCTGCCTACACCAAGGAAACCGAGCATATAGCCAAGAGTCAAAAATGTCCATGCAGAGCCGAGAGCTGGCACCACATTTTAGTATGTAAACAACCCATGATCATTGAGGAAGAGAGAAACAATAGTAAGCCTTTTCAGTGTATCTCCTGGGAAGCTAGCAAACAGATGTGTCTCTGAAATCTGTCTTCAGTCCCTCATGGGAATTGGGCAGTGGTATCAGTGACCAGCAGGGGAGACAGTGTCACATTATGCATAGAAGCTTGTGCTTGCTATAAGGCTGCCTGGGTTCAAAACTCCCTTGAAACACTTACCAAGATTTCTTTTGGAAGTTAAGGGAGTAAGGTTATGTCTCTCTTGCTTACTTAACTTACTAAAATTCTTTGAGTCTGCATTTTCTTATTCATAAAATGGACATAGTAATGGTACCTACTGTGTAATTTAAACAAGAAAATTCATATAAATGTTTAGCATAGTTCCTGGCACACCGTGAGAGTAAAATAGACATTAGTTGTTATTGTTTATGGGATTCAGGGAAGTCATGAATCCACAGCAGATTTTGGCCCCTGCTTCTAATTCCAAAGATGAATCTTTAGGTCTCCAGAATCTTAATATAAATTGATATCTCTTGCCATGAAACTACAGAATATAGAATATAAATTGATATCTCTTGCCATGAAACTTATTTTTGAGAGAGAGAGAGAGTGTGAGCAAGGGAGGGGCAGAGAGAGAGAGAGGGAGACACAGAATCTGAAGCAGGCTCCAGGCTCTGAGCTGTAAGCACAGAGTTCGATGTGGGGCTCAAACTCACAAATCACGAGATCATGACCTGTGCCAAGGTCAGACATTTAACCAACTGAGCTACCCAGGTGCCCCAACCCATGCAATTATGGAGGCTGGGAAGTCCCAAAATGTATAGTGGGGAAGCTAGATACCCTGAAGAGCTAATGGTGTAGTTCTAAGTCTGAGTCTAAAGACCTAAGAACCAAGATTGCTGATGGTGTGAGTTCCAGTTTGAAACACAACAGGATCAAGACCCAAGAAAACTCAATGTTTCAGTTTGAGTCCAAAGACAGGATAAGATGGATGTTCTGACTCAAGAGTCAAGCAGTAGGTGTTCCCTCTTACTCAGATTTTTTGTTCTATCCAGGCTTTCAACTGATTGGATGAAGCCCACCCAAATTAGGGAGAGCAATCTGCTTTACTCAGACTACCAGTTCAAATGTTTATCTCATCCAGAAACACCTCCACAGATGCACCCAGAATAATGTTTGGCCAAATGTCTGGGCACTCTGCGGCCCAGTCATAAAATTAACCATCACAGGGGAGAAATGTTAAGTTCTCATGAGCCAGTGTGGTCTACAGACCAGCAGCACTGCCACTCCTATGAAGTCTGCTAGAAGTGCAGAATCTCAGACCCCATTACAGAACTGCTGAATCATAATCTACATTTTAATTATTTTAAAGTTTTTTTATTGCTTACTGAGAGAGAGAGAGAGAGAGAGAAAGCTGGGGAGGGGCAGAGACAGGGAGATAGAGAATCCCAAGCAGGCTCCACACTGCCAGCATGGAGCCCGATGTGGGGCTAGAACTCATGAACTGTGAAATCATGACCTGAGCCAAAGTTGGACATTTAATCGACTGAGCCACCCAGGCGCCCCCAGAATCTGCATTTAAACATCTTCAGGTGACTCATATGCACATTAAAACTTGAGGAATGCTGGGATAAAACACTGAAAGCTGTGGTTCTCAAAATGTGGTCTTTGAAGAACTAATAGCATTGGCATCACCTATGAGGCTTCATGGGCCCTGCCTCAATGTAACTGAGTAAGAATCTATGGGAATGAGGCCTAGGGAACTGACTTTTAACAAACAAATTAAAGCTTGAGAACCACTGAGTTACAAGTAGGTACCCTTCTTTATAAGGGTCAAATGATGGGGTGCCTGGATGGCTTGGTTGGTTGAGCATCCAATTCTTGATTTTGACTCAGGTCATGATCCCAGGGTTGTGGGATCGAGCCCTGCATTGGGCTTCACACTAAGTGTGGACCTGCTTGGGATTCTCTCTCTCTCTCCCTCTGCCCCTCTACCTCACTCATGCTCTCTCTCTCTAAAATAAAAAATAAAATAAAATATTTTTTAAAAAGAGTCAAATGACCTGGGGCCTAAACAATAAGAAATTGTTTCAGACCAATGACTTGATTCTTTTAAGCCAACAGATTTGATTCTCTCATTTTTTTCCCCTCGCTGAGCTCTTTCATGCTTTTGACCTTGTTGCTACTAATTTGCCAGGGGCGGGGGGGGGGGAGGGAGATACTGCCATGAGGTCTTGCTGGATATCCCAGATGGTCCAATTTCCCATCAGACTCTAAGCTCTGCAGCCACCATTCCCACCTCCCAGAAATGATCAGTCTCTACAAGGGATTTCCATCCTTGCCATGGAGGATATTGGAGTCAGTGCTAGAAGGAAAAAAGCATTTGGTGTAGGAGCTGAGATGGATGGGAGAAGATTCCAAGAAGATTCAGAGAAGATCCTCTAATCACACAACTCAAGATAAATGATGCCCCCCCCAAAAACACACACATACACACACACACACACACACACACACACACACACACACTGGTTATCTGTCCTCTGAATAAAACTGGATGGGTTGATTGTGACCCCAGCCCCTCCCACATATATGCAGGTGTAATTTTATTAGCAGAGTTCATCCTGTCTCCTGCCTCTTTGGAGAAAGAGAGACCAATTTGAGTGACCTAGCAATGCCTGGATCTGGGATTACCCTTTTATTGGCTCATAACAGATACAAGAGTTGGCAAGACTAAGAATTTTTCAGGGACTTTATAAGTACATCAAATATTGATGTTCTGTGGGGAGATGCTTAGAAATTGCCCTGATATATTTTTGATGACCGGTGTATGTAAATGTGTGTGGGGGTATTTACATGTGTATATTTCTTTAAAAATATTCATAATTTGCTCTGTGAGTTTGTTTTTCCTGTTATGTACTCTCTCTTTAGGCCCTGGGAATTGCCCTGGGAATTGCGAGACTTGAATAGCAATCTTAAAGCCCATGGGGGTCATTGAATAAGTGGAAGGGGGAAAACGAAGGTGGTGGGTCCCCAAAGTTTGTAACAATGTACTAGTTTACCGTGGGGAGATCTCAGGGGCCCCAGGAAACTGGCTAATCCCTTTGCCTATAGGTTTTTATACCTACTAAAATTTAAATACCCCTGGGGCTTTATTCTAGTTATCA
This sequence comes from Neofelis nebulosa, assembly GCF_028018385.1. Taxonomy (NCBI): domain Eukaryota; kingdom Metazoa; phylum Chordata; class Mammalia; order Carnivora; family Felidae; genus Neofelis; species Neofelis nebulosa. Next base: position 87,808,925 of record NC_080800.1, read on the forward strand.
ATCACTCATATCTCAGAATGAATATATAAATCCATTATTCAACAAATATTTTTTCATCTTTCTGCCAGGCACAAGGTTGCAGAAGTTATAAGTTTCATATGGAGAAGGATTAAGAGAGAATCCTAAAGAGGAGCTAGATAAGGAAAAAGGAGACTCCTTCTTGCTTGGAAATCTCATGTATTCATTCATTCAACAAATACTTTTTGAGTACCTACTATGTGTGAGACACTGGACCCTAGGAACTAGGGATAGAGCAATGAATATGAACAAAACAGACAAAAATCTCTGCCTTCACAAATCTTCCATGATAATGGAGAGAGACCATAAAGTAGTAAGGAAAATACATAGCATATTAAAATTTTTTTATGTTTTGTTTTAGTTTTGAGAGAGCGGGGAAGAGGCAGAGAGAGAGAGGGAGACACAGAATCCGAAGCAGTCTCCAGGCTCTGAGCTGTCGGCACAGAGCCCGACACAGGGCTCAAACTCACCAATGGTGGATCATGACCTGAGCTGAAGTCGGATGCTTAACTGACTGAGCCACCCAGGTGCCCCTATAGCATATTAGATTGTTATAAACACTATGGAAAAAAATACAGCAGGATATGGGGGTAAAGATGTCAGAGGTTGCAATTTTAAGTGGGGAAGGGGCAGAGGAGACCTCACTTAAGGATGTGGCAGTTGAGCTGAGTTTTTTTTTAAGTTTATTTATTTTGAAAGAGATTGATTGATTGATATAGAGAAAGAGAGAGAGAGAAGGGGCAGAGAAAGAAGGGGAGAGAGAGAATTGCAGGCAGGCTCCACGTGGCCAGCACAGAGTCCAATGTTGGGCTCGAACCCATGAGCCACAAGATCATGACCTGAGACGAAACCAAGATTCAGACACTTAACCGACTGAGCCACCCAGGCGTCCCTGAGCTGAGATTTAAAGACAGTGAGGGAGTGAGCCATGTGAATAACTTCAAAGGCAGAAGGAAACAGTGAGGGCAAAGGTCTGAGGTGGGCCTCTGGCTGGCAGGTCTCCAGAACAGCACAGAAGCCAATGAGTGTGACTGGAAGTCAGACAGGCAAAAATGAAGCAAGAGGTCAGGTCATGAGGACTTGCAGGTCACTAGAAGGACTTTGACTTTTACTCAGAGTGAGGTGGGGAGCTGTTGCAGCATGGTGGACGGTGATAGAATCTGAATTTATTAGATTTTTTTAAAGTTGTATATGTACATGGTAAAGGAAATCAAACAGTATATAGAAGTAATGAAAAACAAAACTTTTCCTTCTATCTTCCCATCTACCAAACCATTTCTTCAAAGGTAAACACTATTTTCAGTATCTTGAATAACCTTGAGAGAGAGAGAGAGAGAGAGAGGTGTGGAGGGAGAGAGGGAGGCATATTTCCTTTTTTTTACTTACACACATGGAAAAATACATGTTATACAGTTATGGCTTAGATATTTATCCGTATTGGTCCATATAAGTGTATCTCATCTTGTTCTTTTTAATGGCTGCATAGCACTACACTGTATGTCATAATTTATGAAACCAATTCCTAGTTAATTGATGGATATTTAGGTTGTTTCCAGGATAGGTTTTTTGTTTTGTTTTGTTTTCATTTTTCTTGGGGGGAGTGTTATTATAAAAATACTGTAATGAATCTATTAATGAATGCACCTTCGAGCACAAGAATAATAACAACTAACATTTATTGAGTGCTTACTATGCACTAGGTACTGTGCTAAGTACTTTAGGTGCTTTTTCTCATTTTATCCTTATGACTCTATGGGCTAAATACTTGCTATATATTGAATGTTTGTGTCTCCCATTCATATGCCCTCAAAACCTAGTGCCCATATGTCCTGATACCCTAATGCCTAATGTGACGGTATCAGGAGATGGGGCCTTTGGGAGGTGATTAGGTCATTAGGGCAGAGTCCTCATAAATAGGATTAGTACCCTTTTAAAAGAAGTCCAAGAGACTCCCTTGCCCCTTCACCATGTGAGGACATAGCAAGAAGGTGGTTGTTTGCAATCTAGAAGAAGGTCTTCACCAGAACTCGCCCATGCTGGCACCTTGATCTTGGTGTTCCCAGCCTCCAGAACTGTGAGAAAATAAATTTCTGTGGTTTATAAACCACCCAGTCTGTGAGATTATGTTATAGCAGCCCAAACAGACTAAGACAGTACTATTATTATCCCCATTTTGCAGATGAGGAAAGCTTTAAAGAGGTTGAGGGACACTCCCAAGGTCACAAAGCTAAGAACCTGTAGAGACAGAATTTGAAGGCAGGCAGTCTGACTCCAGAGCCTATGGTTTTAATTACTGTGTTATATAAATGGAATTACTAGGTCAGAGGGCATGTACATTAAAATTTACAGTAGTTAAGGGGTGCTAAGGTGGCTCAGTTGGTTAAGCGTCCGACTTCGGCTCAGGTCATGATTTCATGGTTCGTGAGTTCAAGCCCTGAGTCGGACTCTGTACTGACAGCTCAGAGCCTGGAGTCTGCTTCAGATTCTGTGTCTCCCTCTCTGTCTGCTCCTCCCCTGTTCATGCTCTGTCTCTGTCTCTGTCTCTCAAAAATAAACATGAAAAAAATTTTAAAAAATTACAGTAGTTAAATTGCTGGCTCCCCTATACCCTCATCAACACTGGATATTATCAATCTTTTTGAATATTTGCCAGCACAGTAGGGGAAGAAAGGGCATCTTGCTGTTTTAATTTACATGCTTTTGTTAAGGAGCAAGGCTGAACATCTTTTTATATGTGTAATTTACCCATTTGTCTTTTTTTCTGTTAACTGCCTGTTTGTATCATTTGGTTGTTTGTCTTTGGCTTGGCAATGTTTTTCTTGATGATTTGTTTGAGTTTGTTGGAAATTAAGGAAATTAGTCCTTTGTCTGCCATAAGTGTTGCAAAGATCTTGTCACAGTTTGTCATTTCTCTTTGGACTCTTTTTATGGTTTTCTTTTTTGCTGTACAGAAATTTTAAATTTTTATGTAGTCACATTTATCGGTTTTTTAAATGACTTCTGGATTCATGGCCTGATTAGAAAGGCTGTTCCCTTTCCAGGATTGTATGTATTTAAATCCTCTCATATTTTCCTTTAGTACTTTTAAGGTTTAATTTTTCACATTAAATTCTTTGATCCATCTATAATTTATTTTGAGGTAAAATGTAAGTTAGAGACTTCAGTTTGCCCACTATGCAAATATAATTTTTTTATAATCTGTTTTTCCCTGTTGATTTGATGTGACATATTTTTCTCTTTCTCTCTCTCTCCTTTTGAGAGTTTATTTATTTATTTAAGTACACCGAACATGGGGCTTGAATTCAAGATCCTGAGATCAAGACTCGCATGCTCTTCTGACTGAGCCAGCCAGGCACCCCTGACATGCCACCTTTATTTTTTTTTTAATGTTTGTTTATTTTTGAGAGACAGCAAGGAAGGGACAGAGAGAGAAGGAAACAGAGAATCCCAAGCAGGCTCTGTGCCATCAGCATGGAGCCTGACATGGGGCTCGAACTCACAAACCGTAAGATCATGACCTGAGCAGAAATCAAGAGGCAGACACTTAACGGACTGAGCCACCCATGTGCCCCGCCATCTTTAAAATACACTAATTTCCCACATGTATCGAGGCATTGATTTTTTTTTCTCAAGAACTCAACTGTCTTCTTAAGCATCAAGAACTATGATGCTTAAGGTAGCATCATAACATGTTTTATTTGATGAGCCCTTGGGGCGCATGGCTGGCTCAGTCGTTCGATTAAGTGTCCGACCTTGGCTCAGGTCATGATCTCACAGTCTGTAGGTTCAAGCCCCGAACTGGGCTCTGTGCTGACAGCTCGGAGTCTGAAGCCTGTTTCAGATTCTGTGTCTCCCTCTCTCTGCCCCTCCCTCACTCATGCTCTCTCTCTCTCTCTCTCTGTCTCTCAAAAAATAAACATTAAAAAAATATTTGATGGGCCCTGTTTCTCCTCAAATGCCCTTCTTTCAGAATTTTCCTGACTTTTATTCATCCTTTTCCCCTTGATTTTCAGTTTCCTCTTTTGCCATCTCTCCCTCATCAAAAATGCCAGCTATTCCCCCAACTTCTCCATCCCATCTGGGTGTTGTTCATTCATGAATAAGAATATACTAAGTATTGCTGATTGGCAGATATTATGTGAAGGACTAGAGGTATAATGATGAATAATGACAGTTTTTGCCATCATGAAACTCACAGTCTACTGGGAGACATAGAAAGGCCAACAGCTAGTTACAAGACAATTTCCTGAAGGATATGCATAAGTATGATAGGTCCCTGGTAGAACAGTAACTAACCTAGGGGTGCCTGGGTGGTTCAGTCGCTTAAGCATCTGACTCTTGATCTTGGCTTAGGTCATGATCTCACGATTCGTGAGATCGAGCCCCTTGTGGGGCTCCTCGCTGATAGCTCAGAGCCTGCTTGGGATTCTCTTTCTCCTTCTCTCTCTTTCTCTCTCAAAATAAATAAATAAACCTAAAAAAAGAACAGTAACTAACATAGACTTGGTGGGGGGGAGGGAAAGGGCAAAAGGCATGGAGTCGGTGACACACGAGCTGACCTTTGAAAGACTAATAGCAATAAACGAGGTGAGGGGGAAAGAAATAGGAGGGGGTTCCAAGAAGAGCAAGCCTCTTGTGCAAAAGATCAGAAACATGATGAGCTCGACAAATCACAAAGAGCAGTTAGCTGTGGCTAAAAAGTAGGATGTGGGGAAGGGTTGGGTTAAGGTGGAAGATGTGACAAAGAGCTGGAGAGATGAGAGATGGGTGTGGGGGGCCGGGCCCCGGTGCCAGGCTGAGACCGGGTCGAGCAACGTTCCCTGTTGACTCAAGCCAACCCGGTGGTTCCCCCTCCCATTCCCCCACTTTCAAGGGCATACGAAAGCCTTGTCAAGGCTGAGAAAGTTAATTCCTGAAGCCTGTGGTCTGCAGGTGTTGGCAGTAATGCTACCTCCCTTTTTCTACCCCGAGTCAGATAGACACAAACATGGGAACTGTGTTTTGCTAGCAATCTATCAACAAGGTCTTGTGACCTGTTCAGAAAGTTCACAAGGTACACAGAACTAAATGTTTTGGCTGGCAGCGATTATGTGAAAGCTGTTTATTCTTAGAATGGCCTGACCCATAAGAGTCTGGATATAAAAGATTGTGTACAGCAACAATAAAGCCGTCACTTGGGCCATCAGCCCAGGGGACCCTCCTGTTCCCAAACTTTCTCTTTTCTCTTTTTTTCTTGCATTTCCCTATCCTCAGGACCCTGACCTCGGTGTTTGTCGCGCCGGCCGCGACAGATGGGTCCTGTGCAGAGGGTCTTGAAAGCTGTGCTAAGTAGGTTGCACTCTACCAAATGAGCCACAGGACACTATTGAAATATTTTAATCACATTCTCATTTTGGAGTGATCACTCTGGCTGCAGGGTGGAGAACGGGTGGGAAAAGAGCAACAATGGGAGTGAAGAGATGAATTAGGGGGCTAATGCAGTGAAATAACCCAGATGAGAAAGGCTGAGTGTCTGAACTAGGTAGAGACTATGGAGGTGAAGACAAGTGGATGACTTTGAAGGATGTTAAAAGTTAAAATGGATAGAGGCGCCTGGGTGGCTCAGTCAGTTAAGCATCTGACTTCATTCGGCTCAGGTCGTAATCTCACAGTTGTTGGGTTCGAGCACCGCATCGGGCCCTGTGCTGATGGCTTGGAGCCTGCTTGGGATTCTCTCTCTTCTCTCTCTGCTCCTCCTCTGCTTGCACATGCTCTCGCTCTCTCTCTCTCTCTCTCTCTCAAAATAAATAAACTTTTTAAAAAGAGCAGTAACTAACCTAGACTTGGTGGAGAGGGAAAGGGCCAAAAAAGACATGGAGTAGGTGACACATGAGCTGATCTTTGAAAGACTAATAGGAGTAAAGTAGGATCTTCTGTCTTCCTCTCTCTCTCTCTGCCCCTCCCCAGGTCTCTCTTCCTCTTAAAAGTAAATAAACATGAAAAAACCCTTTCTTAAAAAATGAATAAGTAAAAGTTAAAATTTACAGAAATTGATGATTTGTTGGACCTAAGTGGTTGCAGGTATCAAGGATGCTCCCAGGTTTACTGAGCTAGGACATAGTGGAACAGGCATGGGAGGAATGTGGAATGACAGTGGGTACTGAGGAGTGTCCAGTGTTATGAACATATTCCTTCCCTTTCCTGCATCAGAACTGATCGGTCCTGTCGCCTGTTCCCTCAAGAGCTCTGTTCTCCCTTTCTGATTTACACTAGGGTATTATAAGCTAGTTATTCTAACCAGACACCAGGAACATTTTCACTTGGGAGCTACTCTTAAGGCTCTTGTCTATAAAAATGATTTTGATAATGGTAGTTTCAGGCAGGCCAACTGGGGAAGGGATTTTTGGCAGGAGGGCTTCAAATTACAGTTTGACCCTTGAACAACACAGGTTTGAACTGTGTGGGCCCACTACTATGAAGATTTTCTTTTTCGATAAATACAGTATAGTACTATAATGCATTTTCTCTTCCTTATGATTTTCTTAATAATATTTTCTTTACCCTAACTTTATTGTAAGAATACAGCATATAATACATAAACATACAAAATGTGTCTTAACTGACTGTTTCTTTGACTGGTAAGGTTTCCAGTCAGCAACAGGCTGATAGTAGCTAAGTTTTGAAGGTGTCAAAAGCTGTATTCAGGGTGTGTGCCCCTAGCCCCCATGCAGGTCAAAGGTCAACTGTATGCCATAGTCCACAGCCTATTCCCCAAAGCAGGTCCTAGTCCTCTGTTACCCTCAAAGCAGGTACTGCGTTGTTCCACAGCACGGGCTGGTGTAAGGTGGAGAGACTGGCCCAGACATCGGCAGGAATAGGTCACAGACTTAACTGGAAAAATCTGTCTGCTGTTGTCTAGTCTCCCACATGTCAGGCTCCCTCTTCCCCAAAAGGAATGTGGTCTTAGGGGTCTGGCATGAACAGTCTCTGGAGACAGGCAGTTATTAGATGAACCCATTATTGAGCCCTTGAAACCAAGCACAGCATTTACCACAGAAAGAAAACTGGCATTGTGGATTCTGAAGGAGGGGGGAGGGCAGGCTGACATCAGAAGAGAAGGATTCGCGTTGTCATGGCAACCATAAGAGTTATACTGTATTGTTTGTACCCAGAATTTAAGAGATTATCCTTAGGCTACACAAAAGAAAGTGCCATCCCCATGCACTTCAACATCACCATCTCAGGACACCCACCACCCTCCTATGAGGAATTTTATTTGTTCATTTGTTATATGTCACTTGGGTGTTTATTGATTTACTAATCTCTCTTCTTCCATTTTTTTCTCCTTCTTTTCTTTCTTCCCTGCATCTGACCAGCACAGCCAGCATAGGCCATTTGTCTTCCCACAGACGGTGCCAGTAAATCAAACTTCTGGCCGGTGGAAACTGGGACCCTGGAAAACCTCCCAAGTTCCCTTGCCTCAGGGCTGCTTCTGGTCTGCAGGGAGTGAGGGTCTCTGGGAAAGGGCCCTCTGTCCAAAAAGGTGACAAAATAAGGCACTGATGGAAAGGTTGTTTTCTCAGTCCAATCCTATTCTGACACCTTTAAGGTCTGTAGCCATTAGGCAAGGAGCTCACTCAAATTACAGCCTTAACAGTGTCAGTGCAGGATCGGGCACTTGGTAAATGGGGAAAGACCTTTTCTGGGCCTTTACAAAAACAAGCAAGCGTTTGTTCATCACCTTGGGTTTCTTCCCATGTCATAGAAGAGTAAAGTAAGACAGGAAAGGCACACCTAGCCAGTTTTTTTTTAAGTGAATCAAAGAAGGATCTGGAAATAACACAGCGCTTATTAATTCCTGGCTCCAGTTAACCCCTCCTCCTATAGATAACACTGACATCACCTAGCTTTTTAATCCCAAGACCTAATTGGCATCCTGTTTATTAAGCTTTAAAACCCTTTTCTTTCTTTCCCCTTCCTGGCTCAGTAACTCTCACTTTGGAAATCTCTGGAGATTTTAATTTCCCAAAGAGCCTCCTGTCATCTCTTACAGTAAGTCTTTTCATTTCACCTCGTTTAAGTATATTGGCTGGTCTAAAGGCTTAATTGTGATGAAGAAGATTAAGTCCAAATTTAATAAGCATTAAGGATAGAACAACATCCTTTATTTCCTCTGGCTTCAATAATCATTGCATTTGGTTTTGTATTTGTAGTGGAAAAGTTCAGGTGACCCAAACTACAGGAAGGAGGTGGGCTTGAGAGAAGGGTGAGAAGATAATCTGGCTGGCTTTTTCTAAGATGTGTGGCTGCTGCTGTCGCAGTAGCAGCAGACAAATGGTGGAAGGAGGGTGATGGGTCTGGAAATGATTGGGCAAGAACACAAGATGAAACAGGCATGGAGGGAGGAAGGTGTGCCTCCAAGCTCTTCCTTAGTTTGCAAATGGGTTCTTTATTTTACCAGCAAGAGTGGCTTCCAGAACACTCTGGGTTCTCCAAGTCTCTTGGCATGGATGTAGACAAATCTCTTTTCCTGTTAGTACAGCTAAGACCAGATTAGCATTTTTCAAAAAGAACTTGACTAGGAAATGAAGGGAAACACAAAACTAAAATAAGAAAATGTAAATGCATAGAAATGAGCACAGAGTCTAAGATAAAGTCTAGCCCCAGATTGGCTCGACTGGCATAGACTACCACGCACCTGTGTGTGTGTGTGTGTGTGTGTGTGCGCGCGCACACACACACACACACACACCCCTGGTCCTTTCTCCTCCTCAATGCTATTTGTGGAACCCTGCCTCAAAAGGCCCCCGAGTGTTTCTCCTATGCATTGCAGTCTTGGCTCTCTTCTCTATTACACCTTTTATCCCTCTGTTTTCTGATGATCTCAATATATATTTGTCTCTTCCTAGTGGACTGTTAAGCTCTGTGAAGACAGGGACTAATCATAATCGTCTTTGCATCCAGAGTATCTGGCATGTGAAACCATCCGTAAATGATTGTAAAACTGAAGTGCACCAGATCAGATCCTGGCAACCTAGAATCATGTCTATCCTTGGAAAGTAGCTCCTCTAAAAGCAGGGTTCTGACAGTGGACAATGCTTTACACTCTAAGCTTAGGTCTTTTTGACCCCGTGTAAACATGCTTTTGGCAATTTACAAAAACAAGGACTGCCTTATAATTGTGGAGGACTCCGTGCTTCTCAAAACGTGTTTCACACAATTTCTCATTTGATACTCCTAACAACCTTGTAAGGAACTGAGACTTAGGTTAAATAGCCCGCCCCCAGTCACAGTGCTATATAATATATATAGCAGAGTTAGAGCTTTTGGTACTTAGTCCCATATCCTCCCAGTTTGATATGTTACATCCAAAAAAGACCTTTTTGGGTCAGGTCATCAGTAAACTGACAGAAACGTTCTCAGGCTTGTCTCTCACCATCCTCTCTCTCTTCCACCCACCCAGTATGGCACCAGACCAGGGAGAGAGTCAAATGATCATTTGGGGCCAAGCAAATACCAGAACCTTGCTAAATCAGAACCCAGAAATCCTGTTTCTAGGAATGTCTCCTAACAAATCGTCCAAATTTGACATAACTTTTTTATTTAGGAAGATGTGCTGGGGTGCCTGGTGATTCAGTCAGTTAAGCATCCAACTCTTGGTTTCAGCTCAGGTCGTGATCTCACAGTTTGTGAGATAGAGCCCTGCATTGGGCTTTGCGCTGACAGCGTAGAGCCTGCTTGGGATTCTCTCTCTCTCCCTCTGCCCTTACACACACTCTCCCTCTCTCTCAAAATAAAATAAAATAAAATAAAATAAAATAAAAATAAAAAGATGTGCTGTCCACACAAAACACAACTGTGAGCACAAATCAGCCAGTGGGTTGGCAGTTATATCTCTGAAATAACTGGACAGGTATGTAAAGATGTATGCATCAGGATGTTCATGACAGCTGTGTTACATTGGGAAGATATTGGAAACTATCTGATGTCTAACAATAAGAGAAAGGGTTAAAAAAATTAAGGCACATCCATATTACTGACTCTTATGAAGTCAACAAAACCAATTATGTGGTATAGATTTATATTTATTGACATGGAAATATATCTATGGCACTGTGGAGCTTTTTTAAAAGCAAGATAGAAATCAGCATTAGAGTATAATATCATTTCTGTAAAATACTACACTTAAGAAAACAGCCTGGAAGGATATTTTTAAAATGCTAACAGTAGTGGATTGTGTGACATTGAGATTGGAAGGTGGAGTGATATGTGATCTTCATTTTTGCTCACATATATTTTTCTTCAATGAATGTATATTACCTTTTTTTAGTAAGCTCTATGCCCAACGTGGGGCTTGGACTCATGACCCCCCGAGATCAAGAGTCACATGCTCCACTGACTGAGCCAGCCAGGTGCCCTGAATATATATTACTTTTGCCATAAGAAACATAATAAATGAGGGGCACCTGGCTGGCTCAGTCAGTTAAGCATCTGACTTTAGTTCAGGTCATGATCTCACAGTCAGTGAGTTTGAGCCCCACATCAGGCTCTGTGCTAACAGCTCAGAGCTTGGAGCCTGCTTCAGATTCAGTGTCTCCCTCACTCTCTGCACTTCCCCCACTCACATTCTGTCTCTGTCAAAAATGAATACAATTTAAAATTAAAAAAATAAAAAAAGAAACATAACAAATGATTTTCAAAGGAAGAATTAAATGTCAGCCCTACCATTTATGATAAATTGATCTTTGACAAGGGTGCCAGTACATTTCAATGGCCCAAGAATAGTCTTTTTAACAAATGGTGCTAGAACAAGTGGATTCATATGCAGAAGAATGAAGTTGAACTCCTACCTCACACCATATACAAAAATTAACTCAATGGATCTGACACTTAAATATAAGAGCTAAAACTATAAAACTGTAGAAAACAAGTGTAAATCTTTAATTCTCAAGTTAGAGTATTGGCTTCCCCTTTGGTGATTTTTTTCAAAAGTATAAATATCCTGAGGTAGGCGTATTATTTCTTTTAGACCCTGGTCTGTGGCAATCAATACTGTGTGTGTGTGTGTGTGTGTGTGTGTGTGTGCATGTGTGTGTGTGTGTGTGTGTGTGTGTGTGTGTGTGCCTGTCTGTCTGTGTCCGTGTTTGTGTGTGCATGTGTGTCTGTGTGTGTGTCTATGTGTGTATTGGGGATAGATGTGCACAGAGAATGAAGTGGCCTCCATCCCAGTCCTTTCATACTGTGGCTGTCAGAAAAGTGTCATTTTCTGGGCTTGGTGGACCAGGAGTCTATTTTTATAAGGAAACAGAAGTGAATGGTAACCTAGACTAGATGCATAAGAAGGCATCCAGCTGAAATCTGCTGCTGAGCAAAGGTGAAATCTTTGTTAGCTGTGCCTTGAAAAACACAGACTTTCCAATTTATTCCCTGTTCTATAGCCATCTTGACTCCCTTGTAGGTAGAGTTGCTCCACCCTTCCTCAACCATGCCCTAAGGTTAATACTTTTCTCTTTATATTAAATTGGAGTGTTGCTTCTTTCTTCTTCACTCTTCTAGGTATGTACATTTTTAGTTTGTTATCTTAGGTCAGGTTTCCTGGAAATAGACTCTGATGCAGAGATTTGCATACAGGAAGGTTATGAGGAGTACACTTGGGACCAATGCCTGTGTGGGAGTGAGGAAAGCAGGACTGGGGGGAAGGAGAAGTTGGACTGAAAAGCTCCAGCTGTTCCCACAGAGAGCTCTGGAGCCAGGATGACCTTTCAGAATTATCCAAAATTGAAGCAAAGGTTGTGAACCTTTGTATTCTCATTGGATATGTGCTGTTTACCACACCGTAAGGCTATGGCTGAGAGGACATAATCTTAGACAAAGCCACCTTTGGCTAAGAGCAATGCGAAGAGAGTGGCATAACTGTAAGCCATCAGCAACCAACATTTCCAGCAGCCGAGGGTGGAGGCAGGGATCTGTGTGGTGCCTCATGACCCCTACTTACAGTAATTTACCTGACAAGACCTCAAAGAAAGCTCCAGAAAAGATTTATGTGAATTCTTTCATCTTCACCCACATTCCCCCATTTTTTCATGGCTAGAAAAGACAATTAGGAAGACAGGTGTAGGACTCCCAGATTTGGGGCATGAGCAACTGGGGAAGACAAAAAATATCCCTGGATTGAGCAAATGGATGGATGCTGGTGAAGTTTACTGAGATGGATGAGGAAAAAGTTGGGGCAGGGAGAAATCAAGGTTTTAGTCTTAGAGAAGTTAAGTTTGAGATGTTGGTGTAACATTCAGATGGAGATGTAAATTAGGTAAATGAACATGAATATGAGCTCAGAGAAGTCTGGGATATTGCTGTAACTTGGGAGGTAGGATATAAATTGGATTGATGGGGCCCCTGGGTGGCTCAGTTGGTTGAGCGTCCAATTCTTGATTTCAGCTCAGGTCATGATCTCATGGTTTGTGGGATAGTCCTGTGTCAGGCTCTGCACTGACAGCATGGAGCCTGCTTGGGATTCTCTCTCTCTCTCTCTCTCTCTCTCTCTCTCTCTCTCTCTCTCTCTCCCCCATCCCACTCGTATTCTCTCTCTCTGTCTCAAAATAAATAAATAAACATTTTTTTAAAAAAGGATATAGGGGCACCTGGGTGGCTCAGTCAGTTAAGCGTCTGACTTCAGCTCAGGTCATGATTACACGGTTTGTGGGTTTGGGCCCCACGTTGGGCTGTGTGCTGGCAGCTCAGAGCCTGGAACCTGCTTCGGATTCTGTGTCTCCCTCTCTCTCTGCCCCTCCTCCACTCGCACTCTCTCTCTGTCTCTCAAAAATAATTAAATCCTAAAAAAAATTTAAAGGATATAAATTGGGTTGAAAACCATAGGAATGAATGAGGTCACTTAAGGAGAGAAGTGTAGAAAGAGAAGTGAAAACGTAAAGCTGAGCCTTCAGGAAACCTTCAACATTTAATGCCTGGATGGAGGAGGATGAGGAGACAGAGATGGAGTAGTCAGAGGAGCAGGAAAAATACTGTGAGAGTATCATGTCACAAAATCCACAAGAGAATGTTTCAGAAAATGAAGAAGTGGTTGGCAGTATTAAATACTTTTGGGGTGTGAAGGAAGTCAAGGATAGAGAATTTTCCATCAGATTTAACAACATGGGAAGCCATTGGTGATCTTTGTGAGAGCTATTTTAGGAGAGTTGTGGGGACAGAGGACCAGATTGGAGTGGGTTGACGAATGAGTGGAAAGCGAGGAAATAGAGGAAGTGCGTATAGAAAACTCAAGAAGTTGGCCGTGATAAGCAGGAGGAAAAGAAATACAGGGCAGTTAGCTGAAAGGGTTTGTGATTTTGAGGGATTGTGTTGTATGCTGGTTTGTTTGCTTTTCGATATTTTGTTTTGTTTTGTTGCTTTTTTTGCTTTTATATATTTTAATAGAACTCTAACATACTTACAGAAAAGTACAAATCAGGTGTACAGCTTGATGAATTTCCACAATATGAACACATCCATGTAAACAGCATCCAGATTAAAAAAAAAAAGAGAACAACTAAAGGCTATATAGTGTATGATTCCAACTATATGGCATTCTGGAAAAGACAAAGCAATGGAGATTGTACAACAATCAGTGGACTAGTGGGGAGGGAGGGCTGAATAAGGGAAGCACAGAGGATTTTTACTACAGTGAAACTCCTCTGTATGATACTAACATGATGGATGCACGTGAAACTCATAGAATATACAACGTGGAGAGTGAACTCTAATGTAAAGGACTCTGGATAATTATGATGTGTCAGTGTAGGTTCACTGATTGTAACAAATGTTTACCAGTATGGTGGGGAATGTTGATAACGGGAGAGGCTATGCACGTGTAGGAGCAGAGGGTATATAGGAAATCTCTATACCTCCCGATCAATACCGCTGTGAACCAAAAGCTGCTCTAAAAACTGAAGTATATTTTTTAAAAAAGAGAGAGAACACCCCAGAAGTCCCCTTGTTACTTATTTCAGTAACTAGCCCCTGCAAAGTTAACCATTACCCTAACATCTAACACCATGGAGTAATTTTCCTTATTTTTGAACTGTAATGGAATCATCCAATATGTACTCTTTCATGTCTGGCTTGTATTACTTCACATTTGTATTCAATTCACACTGGCTTATATTACTTCACACTGCTTGTGAAATACATCTGTATTATTGTGTATAGTAGCAGTGCATTTAGTCTCATTGCAGTATATTATTGCATTGTGTTAATTTATCCATTCTACTGCTGAAAGGCATTAGGGTAGTTTCCAGTTTGGAACCATTACAAAGAGTACATTCTTGTGCATGTATCTATTTTTTAGTACTTAAACCATCATTAAGGTAAATATAGATCACTTCTCAAAAAGCACTCATTTTAAAACATAACTTTGTAAAAAGAACACACAAATCTTAAAAAAAAAAAAAAAAAAAGCTTAAGAAAAGACCATTCTATGGCCCAGTCCTACAAAGTTAACTTCATGAATTTCAGAGCAATTTATTAAGATGCTAAATATTTGGGGCGCCTGGGTGGCTCAGTCAGTTAAGCATCCAACTCTTGCTTTCAGCTCAGGTCATGCATGGCCTCACAGTTCGTGAGATCAAGCTCTGCACTGGGCTCTGCACAGTCAGTGAGGAACCTGCTTGGGATTCTTTCTCTCTCCCTGTCTCTCTGCCCCTCCCCTTCTCATTCCCCCCCCCCCAAAATAAATAAATAAATAAATAAATAAAATTTTAAAAAAGATTCTAAATATTCATAAAATATTTCTCACATGCTTATGGATTAAAAGGTACAATGAGAAAGTTGCTCCAAAACTAATACCCCTCTTCCAGTCTCCAAATAACTTTCCTACTCCAAGTAATCCATAAACCCATTTAGGTCCACATTCCTTAAATGTTTGCTTTATTTGTTTTTTTTTTTTTTTTTGGGACAGAGAGAGAGACAGAGCATGAACGGGGGAGGGGCAGAGAGAGAGGGAGACACAGAATCGGAAACAGGCTCCAGGCTCCGAGCCATCAGCCCAGAGCCTGACGCGGGGCTCGAACTCACGGACCGCGAGATCGTGACCTGGCTGAAGTCGGACGCTTAACCGACTGCGCCACCCAGGCGCCCCTAAATGTTTGCTTTAAAATAAGCCAGCAGTTAAGTACTAGACAGAAACTTTTTTTTCCCAGGACATATGTGGATAGGCAACAAGTCAAATTCAAGCTTTCTATTTTTAAAACTTTTTCTTATTGAGGTAAAATTCGCATAATGTAAAATTAACCATTTTAAAGTGAACAATTCAGTAGCATTTGGTATGATCATAATGTTGTGCAACAACCACCTCTATTTTGTTCCAAACCATTTTTATCACCCCAAAAGGAAACCCTGTGCATGTTAAGCAGACGCTCTCCATTCCTCCTTCCTTCTGTCTCTGCCCCTGACAACCACCAACATGCCTTTACCTTCTACAGATTTATTCTGGATATTTCATATAAATTCTGGACATTTCTTATAACTGGAATCATACAATATGTGACCTTTTGGTTCTGGCCTCTTTTCACTGAGAAGAGTATTTTTGAGGGTCATGCACATGTTGTACCGTGTATCACTACCTCATTCTTTTTTATGTCTTGCATAATATTCCATTGTATGTATATACCACAATCTGTCCGTTCATCCATTGATGGACATTTAGGTTCTTTCCACCTTTTGGCTATTGTAAATAGTACTCCTATAAACATGAGTGTTCATGTATTTGTTTGTTACCTGTTTTCCAATTCTTTTGTACATATACCTAGGAGTGAAACAGCAGGGTCATATGGTGATTCTACATTTACTTTTTTGAGAAACCACCAACTTGCTATGCCCATTGGCTGAGCCCTTTTCCATTCCCACTAGCAATGTATGAGACTTCCAATTTCTCCACATCTTCACCAACATTCATTCTTTTCTTTTTTCTTTTTTTTTTTTTTGTAATAGCCATCCCAGTGAATGTGAAGTGATACCTCATTTCCTCATTGTGGTTTTGATTTGCATTTCCATAATGACTAAAGATGCTGAACATCTTCTCATGGGCTTGTTGACTATTTGTGTATCTTCTTTGGATAAATGTCTGTTCTAATCCTTTGTCCATTTTTAATTGGGTTGTTTGTCTTTTGTGTTGAGTTGTAAGAGTTCTTTAGATGTTCTAGATACTAGCACCTTATAAGACACATGATATACAAATACTTTCTTCTATTCTGTAGGTTATCTTTTCACTTTCTTAATCATATCCTTTGATGCAATTGAGATTATCATGGATTTATTTTTCTTCCTTCTATTAATGTAGTATTTTACATTGATTGATTTTCTTATGTTGAACCACCCTTGCATTATTAGGATAAATCTCGCTTGGTCATGGTGTTTTATCTTTTTAATGTGCTGTTGGATTCTGTTTGCTAGTATTTTGTTGAGGATTTTTTTGAGAGAGAGAGAGCACGAGCAGGGGAAAGAGGCAGAGGAAGAGAGAGAGAGAAATCAAGAGTCAGATGCTTCACCAACTGAGCCACCCAGGCACCCCAAGGATTGTTTTTAATCCAAAATATGTTTATTAGGATAGTTTCCCACTCATTTAGATTCAGGGTGCTTTTAGTGCTGCTGCCATTTGAAGGATCATCCTTCTGTAAGCCTTGCGTTTCCTCCTGTAGGCTGGCAAAGAACAGTGGAGCAGCCAACACACAAAACTACTGTTCGTGTATGGCTAAAGATGGGGGTGATTTTGTAGCATCCTGGGCACTTCACATCCATGAAGTAGGAGTTGGGGCTCTGCACCAGGCACTTCTTCTTATGCTTCCTCATCTCCTCTTTTGTGGACTGGTGGAGGAGGTCCTTTTCAAGGGGCATGTTCTTGTGGGAAGGTTGTCACCACCGGAAAGCTTGTTGAGGATTTTTGCATCTATATCCGTAAGGGATGTTAGTCTATAACAAACATTATATTTTGAAGAGAAAAAGAAAAGAAAAAATGTATCAATGCATTTTGCTGAAGCAAAATAAGGAAAAAGTAAAAAAATCACACCCAAGTATTTATCACCTTGAATGGCATCTTGTTAATTGGTAATCCATCTTGCAGGGAAATTTCCCTCAACGGGGACCCTGCCTAATCTATCCAATAGAGTTAAAAACACCCAAATATTAAGCTCATCAAGTCACCTTAGAGGTGAGGAAACTGCCACAGAAGTTAAATGATTTGTGTGTGGTGACATTTCCAGCAAGCAGGAATTGACACTTTTTATTTTGTCACCATTCACCTGAAACACTTTGCACTTCACCACTCTATTCTTTATTACCAATCTCCAAGACTTCAGCTTTCTTACCAAAAACCCACACTACAAAATTTTCCCTTGCATCTAATGAAAATGATGTTCTGCAATTTGAGCCAATTACTCCCCACTATTTTCTTCGGAGAGACTAGAAAACAACCTTGACAGTATTTTATCACAAAAGCCATTCACATACTTGAAGTACAACAAGCCACGTTGCCAAGTTCTTTGACATTTTCTTTGTTAGTTTTATTTCCTAAGCCCTTGGGGCTATTCTGTCCTGGACTGGTACATGTTCTCTGCATCTCACAAGGCTACAAGATCCAAAATACAACACAGTGTCCTAACAGAGGCAATTCACAAGATAAAGCAATTGTTGATGGTGAAGGTGGATATAATATTTTAAAGTTTGAAAAGTGACAGAAATATTAAAACTTTTTCAAATGTTCAGGCTGTAATGTTCAAATTAAGAGCAATGTTGAGAGACAAGAGAGTAAAAACATGAAAAATAATGATATAATTCACATGCATGAGTCAATTGTATTTAGTAAGTGGGTGGAAATAGGATGGTGAAAACTGGGGAGAAAAACCAGAATTAAAAAAGCCAGGGTCAATTCAAAGGTCAAATGAACTATAAGTGAATCAATTTGGAGTCATGAAAAGTAGTTGACACAATGATGGGCCATATATCAGGCTGAATATGACATGCTGCTTCCAGTATCCTTAGAAGGAGGTGATGGAGGGCCCAACATTTTAGTATTTTTCAGTGGTTCATTTCAAGCTCTGTAGCTCCAGCTTTTTGACAGTACCACTCTAGTTCTATTTTTTTTTTGTCCTTTTGAACTTTTCCCTGCTTTCGGTGGTTCTTTCTCCTTCTTATTTCTATTCCCTGTGGCTGGTACAGGCCTCTGCCCTCTCCTGCCTACCCCTGTTCACAAGCACAGCACTCGCACTCTGCTACTGCACCTCCCGAGTGGCAGTGACCCCCACTGTCTGAAGATAGTTGGTAGCTCCCTCTCACTTCCCCTTTCAAGACCCAAGGGCAGTGACAGCCATGTATATATCTTTTGGTAAATATATTTGCACTTTTATTGGGCATATGCTTAGAAATGGCATTGCTGAGTCATAGAGAATGCATATATAGTTAGCTTTAGAAGATTCTGCCAAAGGCGGTTCGGTTTGTGGGATCAAGCCCCATGTCGGGCTCTGCACTAACAGTGCAGAGCCTGCTTGGGATTCTCTTCCCCTCTCTCTATGCCCCTCCCCTGCTTGTGCACGCTCTCTCTCTCTCTCTCTCTCAATAAAGAAATAACTTTTAAAAAAAGAGGATGCTCCCAAAGAGTTTGCCAAATGTTTGTACCAGTTTACATATACCCACCAGTGATGAATGACAATTCAAGTTTCTCCTCATCCTCACCAACAGCTGGCATTGTCTTTTTCTTCTTTCATTTTAGCCATTCTGGTGAAATTATAGTGGTATCTTATTGTAGATGGTTGTTGTTGTTGTTTATGTCTTTCTTTTAATTATTTTGAAATAATTTTAGACTTATGAAAAAAGTTACAAAAAATGGTACAGAGAAATCGATACACTCCTCACCTACCTTCCCCTAATGTTAACATATTATATGCCCATAGTACAACTATAGAAACCAGGAACTTAACTTTGATACATTATTATTAACTAATTTATACGCCTTATTTGAATTTTGCCAGTTGGTCCACTGCTGACCGTTTTCTGGTCCTGGATCCAATTGTATTTAAGTATCATGTCTCCTTAGTCTCCTCCAGTCCATGAAAGTTCCTCAGTCTTTGTCTTTAATGACTGTGGTAAGTTGAATAATGGCCCCCAAAGATGTTCATGTTCTAATCTCTGGAACCTGTGAATGTTATCATGTAGGTCAAAAGGGATTTTTCAGGTGTGATTTCTTTAAGGGTCTTGAGATGAGGTGATCATCCTGCACTAGCAGTGGGCCAACTGTAATCACAAGGGTCCTTATAAGGGGGAGGCAGGCAGGAGATCAGAGTCAGAGTAGGAGATGTGATGACAGAAGTAAAATGGTGAAGCAACACAAGGAAGGAGTCACTAACCAAGGAATGCTGGGCAGCCTCAAGAAGCTGGAAAGGCAAGGAAACAGATTCTCCTCTTAGAGCCTCCAGAAGGAACACAGCCCTGCTGATATCTTGACTTTAGACTTCTGACCTCTATAAATATAAGGAAATAGATTTCTTTGGTTTTAAGCCACTAAATTTATGATCATTTGTTACAGAAGCGATAGGAAACTAATACAATAAACTTAACACTTTTGGAGAGTTCTTGCTTGATGGATGTTCCTAATTTGGGTTTGTCTGAAGTTTTCTCGTGCTTATACTGAGGTTATGCTTTTATTTTTCACAAGAATACCATAGAAGTGATGTTGTGTCCTTCTCTGTGCATCATGTCAGGAGGTACATGATGTCAATGTGCCCTATTACCAGTGATAGTAACCTTGATCACTTGGACGAAGTGGTGTCTGCTAGGTTTTTTCCATTGTAAAATTCTTATTTTGCCCTTTGATAAACCTTTGAAGGGAGATACTTTGAGGCTATGCTAATATCCTGTTTCTCCTTAAACTTTGGCCCACTAATTTTGGCATCCATCAATGTTTCTTGCATGTAATAAATATTACTGTGATATGTGCCTAATAATGGTTATCAATTTCCATTATTCCTTCAACATCTATTAATTGGGATTCTTCTGTAAGAAAGAACTATCCCCTCCCCTGCCATTTTGTGTGTGTGTGTATATATATATATATATATATATATATATATAATGTGTATATATATAATGTATATATATATATAATGTGTATATATATATAATGCGTGTGTGTGTGTATATATATATATATATATATACACATTTGTATGGACCCATGTATATCTATTTTATTCTATGGGTTATAATCCATTGCTATCATTATTTATCTTGCTGTTCAAATTGCCCCAGATTGGCCACAAAGAGCTCCAACTTTATAGAAGTTGACCACTCTATAGAGGTGCCTGGGTGGCTCAGTCGGTTAAGCGTCCAACTCTTGGTTTCAGCACAGGTCATGATCTCATGACTCATGAGTTTGAGCCCTGCATCAAACTCTGTGCTGACAGCATGCAACTTGCTGGGATTCTCTGCCTTCCTCTCTTTCCGCCCTTCCCCCACTCACAAACTCTCTCAGCCTCAAAAATAAATAAATATTAAAAAAAAGAAGTTGAACACACTACAAAGATATTTTCCAAGTTTTCTTCTGAGAGATTTATTGTTTTACCTTTCACATTTATATCTGCAATCCACATGGAATTCATTTTTGTGCATGGTAAGAAAAAGGAGCCAACATACATTTTTTCCTGAATGGATAACCAAGTGATTTAACACCATCTTTTGAAAAACTGTCCTTTCCCCTGACTGAACTGCAATGTGATCAATGATGTAAGTCTGGTGACTATAGGTGTGAAGTTGTTTTTACATTCTCTATGCAGATCCATTGGTCTATTTCCTTATCCCTGTGCCAATACTACATTATTTTAATAATTGTAGCTAGATATAGCTTAATTTCTGGTAGTATGTTTTATTTTTCTTCTTTAAGATTGCCTTGCCTATTCTTGCCTCTTTTTATTTCCATATAAACTCTATAATTGGCTTGTCAATTTCCACAAATGAAAATAACCTGCTGGGATATGCTTGGGATTATCTTGAATCTGTAGATCAAATTAGCAAGAACTGACATCTTGCAAAATATGGAGACTTACAATCCATTTACAATCTACCTATTTATTTAGGTCTTATTTACTTCCTCTCAAACATGTTTTTGAACTTTCAGTTTAGAGGCCTTAAACAATTTTCCCGGTTTCACTGGGAAAGCATTGAATGTTTTCCAATGCAATTGTAAATGGTTTAGGTTTTGTTTTTGTTTTGTAGCCTGCTTTTAGCTTTTAATACATCCATTTGTGAATACAGATTTTTAAAATATTTCTTCACATAATGGCAAATAGAAGAAAATTGACAGAGGAGAGTTATTCACAATTATTAGATGAATCAGAATGTGAATATAATGAGAAAGATGACAGCACTCCAGTCTCAGATGATGGCAGTGAAACTGATTGTGTAAGTGAAATTTCAGACTATGAGTCTTCAGCTGAAGATCTACACCTTAGATGAATTTTCTCAGACTCAAAAATTGACAAGCAAATAATATATTTCTAAAGACAAAAAAGGGGGGCGCCTGGGTGGCTCAGTCAGTTAAGCGTCTGACATCGGCTCAGGTCATGATCTCACAGTTTGTGAGTTCAAGCCCCGCGTGGGGCTCTGTGCTGACAACTCAGAGCCTGGAGCCTGCTTCAGATTCTGCGTCTCCCTCTCTTTCTCTGCACCCTAGCCCCCCTCTTCTCATGATCTGTCTCTCTCTCTGAAATAAACACTAAAAAAAATTTTTAAGACAAAAAAGGAATGACAAAAAAAATACCCAAAACAAAACAAAACAAAAGACACACACAGAAAGGAATGACAGTCATTTAACAGGAAATACTTTATTATGCAGCATTCTGTGACATGGAACTGAATGGTCCCTTTTGGCTGAGATCATATGACTACATTCTATCTCCTTTATGATGTTTTTGTGCCCAAACTTAATACAAAATTACTTGTTACATTAAAATCCTTCTTAAATGTTTTTTTAAAGTTATTATTTACTATTAACTGAATTCCAGACCTTATTTGGATTTTACTAGCTTTTCCATTTATGTCCTCTTTCTATTCCAAGATCCAATCCAGAGTAATGGTATATAGTTTTTAAATTTTACCTTTCAGGTTGTTTGTTCTGGTATATAGAAATACAATTGATTTTTGTATGCTGACCTCATTAATAGTGACCTTGCTATATTCACTTATCCTCTTAGTTTATCTTATATTTTATTTTAAGTTTAATTTTTGAAATTTACTAATTTATTGTTATTTCGATTTTTTTGACAACCAGGCATATTATCTGAAAATAGTGATGGTTTTAATTTTTAATCCACTTTACTGAACTATAATTTACACATAATAAAATGCACCCTTTTAGAGTGTACAGTTGATTAGTTTTGACAAATGTATACACCTGTGTTCTTTGTCAATTAATCTCCACTGCCCATCCTGGCCTCAGGCAATCACTATAGATTAGTTTTGTCTTTTCTAGAGTTTTGTATAAATGGAATCATGTAATATGTACTATTTTGTGTCTGGCTTCTTTCACTTGGCATAAGAGATTCATATATGTTTTAGGGTCTCAGTAGTTGGTTTCTTTTTTTAATGTTTATTTATTTATTTTGAGAGAAAGAGAGAGAGTGTGAGTGGGGTAGGGGGAGAGAGAGAGAGAGAGAGAGAGAGACAATCCCAAGCAGGCTCTGCGCTGTCAGTGCAGAGCCCTATGTATGGATCAATCCTATGAACTGTGAAATCATGACCTGAGCCCAAATCAGGAGTCAGATACTTAACCAACTGAGCCATCTGGGTGCCCCAATAGTTGGTTTCTTTTTTTAAATAAATATTTGATCACGAGAGGGGTGGGGGGGGAGAAAGAGAGAGAGAGAGAAAACATGAGTGGGGGAGGGGCAGAAGAGACAGAGGATCTGAAGCGGGCTCTGCTCTGACAGCAGAGAGCCAGATGCGAAGTTCCAACACACCAACCTGGAGATCATTACCTAAGCTGAAGTTGGACGCTCAACTGACTGAGCCATCCAGGTGCTCCAGTTGGTTTCTTTTTAAAAAATACTTTAAAACTTTCTTGAGATGTAATGGAAATACACAAAACTACTCAAATTTAGAGTGTAAAATTCACTCAATTTTGACATATATATATATATATATATATACACACTTGTAAAACAATTATCACAGTGAAGATAACAAATGTTTCCATTATCCCCCCAGTTTCCTTTTTCCCATTTGCAATCCATTTTTCCCTCCACCTTCATCCCCAGGTATGTACTGATCTGCTTTCTGTCACTACATCTTAATTTGCATTTTGTATAATTTTGGACTCATGGACTCATGCAATACGTACATGTTTTGGCCTGGATTCTTTTCACTCAGCATAATGATTTTGAAATTCATCCATGTTAATGAATATACCAATAATTTGTTCCTTTTAATTGATGAGTAGTATCCTGTTATATGAATTTACCACAATTTGTTTTTCCCTTCATCAAATGATGAACATTTGGATAGTGTCCATTTGGGGGCTTTTACAAATAAAGCTGCTATGAATATTCGTGTACAAGTCTTCATATACACTTAGGCTTCCATTTCTCTTGGGTAAATACCTAGAACTGAAATAGCTAGGTCATTTAGTCAGTGAAAGTTTACCTTTTGAGAAATTTCTGAACTGTTTTCCAAGTTGGTTGTACTATTTTATATTCCATTAACACTGTATGAGAGCTCTAGCCTCTCCACATTCTCATGAACAGTTGATATGGTCAGTATTTTAAACTTCAGCCATTCTCCTGGATGAATAGTGGTTTTAATGTGCAATTCTTTGATGACTGATGATATAAACTATCTTCTAAGTGTCTATTCAAATCTTTTGCCCATTTAAAAAATTGGGTTGTCTTCTTACCATTGAGCTTTGTTTATATATTCTGTATACAAGTCCTTTATCTGATTTATGTATTGTCAATATTTTCTCCCAGTCTGTGGCTTATTTTTTCATTTTATTTTTTCTTTTTTCTTCATTTTCTTTTTTCTTTTTTTTTCTTTTTTGAGAGAGAGAGGTGGGTGGGAAGGGGCAGAGGGACAGGGAGAGAGAATATTAAGCAGACTCCATCCCCAGCGCCAAGCCCAATGGGGGGTTCGATCTCACAACCATGAGATCATGACCTGGGCCTAAATCAAGAGGCGAATCCTCAACCATCTGAGCCACCCAGGTGTCCCTTGTCTTTTCATTTTCTTAATGGTGACTTTTGAAGAGCAAAATTTAAAATTTTTGATGAAGACCAATGTATTAATTTTTCTTTTATGGTTTGTGTTTTTGTGTTCTAAGAAGCTTTTGCCTTCCTCGACATCATATGTTCTCCTCCTATATTTCTCCTGAAGTTGTATAATTTTAGGGTTTATGTTTTGATATATGATCCATTCAACTTAATTGTTGTGTCCAGGGTGAGATCATAGTAGAGGTTCAGTTTTTACATTAATATATCCAGTTGTTCCAGTTCTATTTGTTAAAAAGAGTTTATTTTCCCTATTGAATTACTTTGGTACTTTTGTCAAAAATAAGTCTTATATATATAATTTGTATATGTTGAATTTATATATATATATATTACATTTTGTATCAATGGAATACATATGTTTGTGTATATATGTATGCTTTTCTGTCAACTTATCTGTATAGCTATTCTTACATCAATACCACACTGTCTAGATTGGTATAGTTTAACAGTAAGACTTGAAATCAAGTAGTATAAATACTCCAACTTTGTTCTTTTTTCAAAATAATTTTTTATATTCTAGGTCCTTGAAATTTTCATATGAATTTTAAAGTCATCTTGTCAGTTTCTACCAAAAACTCTGCTGAGATATTAATTGGGAATGTATTGAATGTATAGATCAATTTGCAGAGAATAGACATCTTATAAGAATACAATTAATTTTTATATATTTATCTTGTGCCCTGCAACCCTCCCAAATTCACTTATTTCTAAACATGTTAAAAAGTTATAAGAACCAATAGAGCAGGAACATTTTAATAATAGAGAACAAAAAATCATCTATAACTTAAGGAGTGTACAGAGTTTTGCTCTTTAAAACACAACACACAAGGGCGCATGGGTGGCTCATTTAGTTGAGCATCTGACTCTTGATTTCGGCTGTTATGATCCTAGGGTTGAGGGATTGAGCCCTGTGTCAATCTTCACGCTGAGCATGGAGCCTGCTTAAGATTCTCTCTCTCTCTCTCTCTCTCTCTCTCTCTCTCTCCCCCTCTGCCCCTCTCCCCTGTTCACACTCTCTCAAAACAACAACAACACTACACACACACATACACACACTCACATAGACTTCTTTCTTACCTTCTATACTTCCAATAGAGTTACATCACAATTATTGTTTAACTTGATACTTATTATTTACATTATTGTGACTATGTCAATATCTTTCCTTGCTGAGCCAAATAGTATGCTATGATTATATTTCCTTTTTTCTACATCCTTTTTTCTCCATAGGGTGACTTTGTCCTTTTTAAATTTTTTTTTTTTTTTGGTTTTCTATGTCTATTTTCCATATTTTTTAAAAATTTCCCTTTCCCCAGAATATTGTTTTTTACATTGTTGAAGACATCTGGGATTCTATCAGTTCCATTTTTTTCTGTGTTTATTTGAGAGAGAGAAAGAGAGAGAGAAGAGAAGGGACAGCGAGAGAGGGAGACAGAGAAACCTAAGCAGGCTTTGCACTGTCGGCACAGACCCTGATGTGGGGCTAGATCCCACGAACTGTGAGATCATGACCTGAGCAGAATCAAGAGTCAGACATTTAACTGACTAAGCCAGCCAGGCACTCCCAGTTCCACTTTTTTTAAATGGAGATATCTGTCTTGCAGGCCTCCATCTTCTTGCTCCAATTTGAACTGATTGCCCTCTAGGCCTGCTGCACAGTTCTTATCTCAGTGTTTCCTTTCATTCTCCTTCTATTATGAGTCTTATTTCCTGGGTCCCAAATGTTCCTGCCTCATGGAGGACTTCCTCCAGTCACTTCCTGAGAAAGGGTACACGAGAGTTAAGTTTCCTAAGACTTGGCATGACCGAAATTTTTTTTTATTCTACTCCAAATCTTGATCAATAGCTTCGTTGGATATAAAACTCTTATTTAAAAAGATTTTCCACTAGAATTTTGAAAACAGTTTCCCATTAATTTCTAACTTCCAGTGTGGCTGTTGAAAAGTCTGATGCCATTCTGATTCTCCATTCCTTTGTCTGTAACACGTTTTTTTTTTTCTTTCTGAAAGCTTCTACTGTCTTTTATTTATTCCTTATGTTCTGAGTTCTTATGCCATCATAGTCTAGGTCCTTTTGCATTAACTGAGACAGGCACTTGTTGGATACTTGCAATCTGGACCTTCAGATCCTTCATTCATTTACACTATTTATTTCCTTCTATCTATTTTTCTCTCTTTTCTCTTCCTAGAACTCCTCTTTATTAAATTTTGGCCATCTGGATTAATTCTGTAATGTTTCTTATCTTTTTTCTCTGCTTTCCCATGACTTTGCCTTTTTGCTTTACTTTCTGGGTAAGAGTCTTTATCTTACAACTCCTCCAGTGATTTTTAAAATTCCAGTTACACTGTTTTTAATTTCTAATAGCTCTTTTTTTATTTTGTATTCCTTTTTCTTTTTAAGGATCCTATTTCTGTTTGTTACATGAAAAATGTTAACTCTATAAGGATATTAATCATTGTTTTTTTTTAATTTTCCTGATCTATACATTGTCTCTGTTTTCTCTGAGTTCTCTCTCTCTCCTCATTCTTTCATATTAAAGGCTTTCCTCAAATGCCTGGTGATCCTCTGTTGTCTATGTTTTATTTTTTGTTTTTTTAAATAATTTTTAAATTTTTATTTATTTTTGAGAGAGAGAGAGAGACAGAGCACAAGTGGGGGAGGGGCAGGGAGAGAGGGAGACACAGACTCCGAAGCAGACTCCAGGCTCTGAGCTGTCAGCACAGAGCCCAAGGTGGGACTCGAACCCATGAACCGTGAGATCATGACCTGAGCCAAAGTCGGATGCTTAACCTACTGAGCCACCTAGGCGCCCCTGTTGTCTATATTTTAAAATGAAAATTATTGGGGTGCCTGGATGGCTCAGTCGGTTAAGCATCTGACTTCGGCTCAGGTCATGATCTCACAGTTTGTGAGTTCGAGCCCCACATCAAGCTCTGTGCTGACAGCTCAGAGCTTACTTCGGATTCTGTGTCTCCCTCTCTCTGCTCCTCCCCTGCTCATACTTGTCTGTCTCCCTCTCTCTCAAAAATAAATAAACATTAAAAAAATTTTTAAATGAAAATTCTCCTAAGGCTTACTCCCTATAAGACAGCTACTAACTTCCATTCTAGATAATTGGCCAGGAACCCAGACATTTCACTGGAAGAGCAACAGTAGTCATTATCAGCAATCCTCATTTCTCATGATTCCTGTATGAATAAATGTCAGTTACCATCAGCCTCCCAACAGCACAGTTCAAATTTCAGTTACCACAGTATATTAACTGTGCGTAATTACCTAAAGTACAAACTGCAGTGTTAGCTCTTTAGCCAAGTCACTGTATAAATAACAGAAGTGCATCAAGACCATGTCACTTCTTTCAAACTCTATTGGTGGTTGGTCTCCTTTGAATCTGTTAGGCAGTCTGTGCACAGATGACAAAGCTTGTACTACCATTGTGTTGACTACTTGTCTCACAGTGATGAACCCACATGACATTTACAAATAAATAGATAATCAAAAGAGGGAATTGGCTAACACAGAGGAAAATATAACAAAGAAATAAAAAGTGAACATGCTCGCAATGAAATTGGGCGTGAGTTGAATATGGCAGCAGCAAAGGAAAGATTGGACAAGACCTAGGCCTGCATGAAGCTATGGTGTGGACAACATTGCACAAGTTCAATTGATATAATAAAAGCAAAGTAAATTTGCATTAACACATTTTAGTTTAAATTGCACTAAGAACAGAAAGCTGCTTATGTGCTTGAAATGGAGCACTTACTTCTACTTTGGATTAAAGATTGTAAAAAGACCTAATTAGTTTGCCTGGGGTTTGGGCCAAAACACTGAAGTTATTGCCAGTAATGTCCACTTTAACCATTTCAGAAATTGGCATGAATTGATTAACGTTAATTTATCTGGCAAAGCTACTAGCACAGATGTAGATACTGATATGAAATTTGTATCCAAATTCCAAGAATTAGTTAAGGCAGGTATTTATAATAATCATCAACCATTTAATGTTGATGAAACAAGTCTTTTCTGAGAGACAACTCTGTGAATAACTTATATGACAAAAGATGGAAGGATCACGAAGTGTCCATAAAGGAGAGATTATTGATATGCCGCCAGAAGAAACTTAGCGAAGAAGAATTTATCAACATAAATGAGGAAAATGGTTGTGACAAAAAGGATGAAAGTGTCCCGGAGGAAGTGATGCTGGCAGAAACACTTCACACTGAAGGAACTCTGAGATGTTTTATAAGATTGAAAGCGCAAAGGATAAAATATTGGAAGCTGATCCAAATTTAGAAGAGTCTGACAATTTCCATGACAGGGCATAGAAAAGACTCTTGCCCCACATCGTAAGTTATACCACAAAAAGAAAGCAAGCGCTGTTCAAATAGCTTCTTTGTAAAAACAGAACAAAACAAACAAAAAAAAAAACACGACACACTTTAATTCTCAATGTTCCTCATGCTTTAACTTGCAATGTACTAAATAAATATCAATTTTACTATTTCATCATTTCCCTATACGTTTATGCCTGACAGAGAGTTTTTAATGTTTTCACAAAACAATGTAAAGATCATGGAATAATTGTAATTTTCCCCATTGATTACTAAGATTACTTTGCATGGTCATTGTTATGGTCCCTCCCTGCTGTGAAAGAAAGGACTGCCTATATGTGTAGATCTCTTCTCTGGGCTGTTCGGTTTCTCTGGAGAGCAATCCTCCAGTACCTCAGCTGGTGACTCTACCTAGTCGCTAACATGCTTGGAGCTAAGTGACACGAGTTAGGGAAGTGTTACTACAGAATATGTAGAATTTTGCTTAATCCCACTGCCTCCAAATGGTGCCACACTCTGTGCTTGACATCTCCCAGAGTCTCTCTGGTTCAGTTTCTACATGGAATAAATCTCCCATATTCTACCAAGATGGGACAAGAGATTCAAGGGTGTAGGGGCAACTGGGTGGCTCGGTTGGCTGAACATCTGACTCTCAGTTTCCACTCAGGTCATGATCTCACGGTTCATGGGTTTGAGCCCTGCACTGGGCTCTGTGTTAACATGTTGGAGCCTGCTTGGGATTTTCTCTGCTTCTCTCTCTTTCTCTGCCCCTACCCTGCTCGCTATCTCTCTTTCTCTCAAAATAAATAAATAAATAAATAAACAAACAAACAAATAAATAAATAAAATATTTTAAAAGAGAGACAGAGATTCAGGGGTGTAATTCTTTCTTATGTAGGCTTTCAGGTAAACCCCTCCTTTACAGCTCTACTCATTTACCACTCCAGCTGTACTCATTAACCCGCACTTCCAATTCCTGAGCTTCTCTGGCATTCTGTAGGTGAATTGGCTTCTCATCAGCATCATCCTTTCCATGGGCTTGGTATACAGCCCTTCCGGCCCTGCTAAGTCCTTCGCTTGCTTCCCTCTCCTCCTCCTCCTCCTCCTCGCCCTCGTCCTCCTCGTCCTCCTCGTCATCTTCCTCCTCCTTCTCATCCTCCTCCTCCTTCTCTTCCTCCTCCTCCTTCTCCTCCTCCTCCTTCTCCTCATCCTCCTTCTCCTCTTCCTCCTCCTCCTCCTCCTTCTTTTTAATGTGTATTCATTTTTGAGAGAGAGAGAGCAAGAGACAGAGCATGAGTGGGGGAGGGGCAGAGAGACAGACACACACAGAATCTGAATCAGGCTCCAGGCTCTGAGCTGTCAGCATAGAAATGATGCAGGTCTCGAACCCACAAACTGTGAGATCGTGACCTGAGCTGAAGTCGGAGGCTTAACTGACTGAGCCACCCAGGTGCCTCACTTGCTTCCCTCTTCTAAAAATGTGTGCACATCTCTTGTCCTCTGGTTTCTTTCTCTGCTCTTTGTTCTCATGGGTCTATACTTAAAAATTGTTTTTCTTTACTTCCATTTTGATGGAGTTTAATGAGGGAACAGGTGTTCAATGTGCTATGTTTAACTGGAATAATCCATTATAAATTTACGATGATCCAAGTTTGCCTTATTGTATACATTCTTTGGCAGGGCTTGGGTGCTCAGGTTAAAGAATCAAGCAAGTAGATAATAAGGTTCATTTGGAATCAAAGCTTTATCAGCCAGGTGCAGCAAAATGTCAGAGGGACAAGAGAATTTGGGGCAGTGGAAAAATGTTGAAATTATGAATCATGTAATAAAAGCTGAATGAGAATGGAAGAAAAGAGAGAGTTGACAGAGGAAAAATTCATGGGTCAATATACTGAAGATGCTGATTAGGTCAAAAAAGGGTCATTGTAAGAGTAGTTGAATAAGTAATCAAGAAGAAGAGGAGACTGTGGTCATACAAGTGGGATGTCTGAGTTACTAATTTTGAAGATTGAACAGGCATGGGTGGTCGATTAGGTTCATCTTCTACTGACAGAAAACCCCAAATAACCATGACTTAAACAATATGGTCTATTTCACTTTCATGTGTCAGGCTCATGGTGATTCTTTCCATGATGCCCTCAGGGATCAACGCTACCTCCAACTCAATGTTCCACCATTCCTACATAGTCCAAGTTGGTGGGCCAGAGTCCCAACCACCACACCTGCATTCCAGACAATAGAATTAAAGAAGGTTAAAAGAAGAGGCAAAAGATATGGGCAGCTTTCTTTTTTTAATATAGTTTATTGTCAAATTGGCTTCCATACAACACCTAGTACTTATCCCAACAAGTGCCTTCCTCAATGGGCAGCTTTCTTTAAAAAAATTCCTAGGAAATGGTGCTGGGAGAACTGGACAGCAACATGCAGAAGGTTGAAACTAGACCACTTTCTCACACCATTCACAAAAATATACTCAAAATGGATAAAGGACCTGAATGTGAGACAGGAAACCATCAAAACCCTAGAGGAGAAAGCAGGAAAAAACCTCTCTGACCTCAGCCGTAGCAATCTCTTACTTGACACATCCCCAAAGGCAAGGGAATTAAAAGCAAAAATGAATTACTGGGACCTTATGAAGATAAAAAGCTTCTGCACAGCAAAGGAAACAACCAACAAAACTAAAAGGCAACCAATGGAATGGGAAAAGACATTTGCAAATGACATATCGGACAAAGGGCTAGTATCCAAAATCTATAAAGAGCTCACCAAACTCCACACCCGAAAAACAAATAACCCAGTGAAGAAATGGGCAGAAAACATGAATAGACACTTCTCTAAAGAAGACATCCGGATGGCCAGCAGGCACATGAAAAGATGCTCAACGTCGCTCCTTATCAGGAAAATAGAAATCAAAACCACACTCAGATACCACTTCACGCCAGTCAGAGTGGCCAAAATGAACAAATCAGGAGACTATAGATGCTGGAGAGGATGTGGAGAAATGGGAACCCTCTTGCACTGTTGGTGGGAATGCAAATTGGTGCAGCCACTCTGGAAAACAGTGTGGAGTCTCCTCAAAAAATTAAAAATAGACCTACCCTATGACCCAGCAATAGCACTGCTAGGAATTTACCCAAGGGATACAGGAGTACTGATGCATAGGGGCACTTGTACCCCAATGTTTATAGCAGCACTCTCAACAATAGCCAAATTATGGAAAGAGCCTAAATGTCCATCAACTGATGAATGGATAAAAAAATTGTGGTTTATATACACAATGGAGTACTACGTGGCAATGAGAAAGAATGAAATATGGCCTTTTGTAGCAATGTGGATGGAACTGGAGAGTGTGATGCTAAGTGAAATAAGCCATACAGAGAAAGACAGATACCATATGTTTTCACTCTTATGTGGATCCTGAGAAACTTAACAGAAGCCCATGGGGGAGGGGAAGGGAAAAAAAAAAAAAGAGGTTAGAGTGGGAGAGAGCCAAAGCATAAGAGACTCTTAAAAATTGAGAACAAACTGAGGGTTGATGGGGGGTGGGAGGGAGGGCAGGGTGGGTGATGGGTATTGAGGAGGGCACCTTTTGGGATGAGCACTGGGTGTTGTATGGAAACCAGTTTGACAGTAAATTTCATATATTAAAAAATAAATAAATAAATAAATAAATTAAAAAAAAAAGAAAAAAAGAAAAAAAAAATTGAGAACAAACTGAGGGCTGATGGGGGATGGGAGGGAGGGGAGGGTGGGGGATGGGTATTGAGGAGGGCACCTTTTGGGATGAGCACTGGGTGTTGTATGGAAAAATAAATAAATTAATTAATTAAAATCCAGTTATTAAAAAAAAATTCCTAGGAACTGAGCACATCACTTGAGCTTACATCCCCCTGGCCTAAATGTTACATACCACTGGCCCCAAGGCCACTTCTAGCTAGAAGTGAAACTAAGAAATAGAATTGTTTTTCTAGGAAGCCATGTACTCAGTTAAAATTTCTATTACTATGGAAGAAAGAGACAGTGGGTATAAGGGGACAACCAGCAGCCTCTGCCACGGCCCTGGAAATCAGGTATGAGGGGGAAACTGGGATTAAGATTTGTTAACTAGAGGGGAATGTTCCCACCATTAAGTGATGTTCAAGAATAATCTTAGGCTCACCTGGGTGGCTCAGTTGGTTAAGCATCCGACTTTGGCTCAGCTCGTGGATTTGAGCCCTGTGTCGGGCTCTGTGCTGGCAGCTCAGAGCCTGGAGCCTGTTTCGGATTCTGTGTCTCCCTCTCTCTCTGCCCCTCCTCCCAGATTCTCTCTCTCTCTCTCTCAAAAATAAATAAACATTAAAAAATTTAAATAATCTTAAATTGTTTATGCTTCAATGTTGCCTCACTTTCCTTAAAAAAGTTCAGTAAGTTTTTGGTATTCATAACCAGAAAAATCATCAAGATCTTGGAGATATGCTGAATTAAATAATCAACCCTTTAGGGTTACCAAGAGATTTGTGAACTTGCACTTGCACTTGAACTTGCACTCTCTTAAATGATAATAAAGGCTACCGGATCCACTAAAGATATCCACCTCTTAATCTCTGGAAACTCTGCATGCCACCTTAAATGGCAAACAGGGTGGGGGTGGGGTGGTCTTTGCAGCTGTGATTAAATTAAGCATATGGAGATGGGGAAATGTCTTTTTCTCATCTCTTTCACCCCACTGGTGAGAGCGGAATTCCCATTCGAGGGTTCTGGGGGTGGTCAAATACATGGCACCCAACACTGGGCAGATGAGATAGGCAGTAGTTTATTGGTCACATATATTCACCTCCCAGGGGAGAATGACACTACATGCTATATAGGGCTACACAGGGGTTGCACTCGGGAATAGAGGAAACCAGAAGGGGCTGTGGAAGGCAAGCTTTGTAGTAAAAGAGGGGTGGGGCACCCCTCAGTTCCTAAGGGAAGATGTGATTGTCTGGTTTGAATAAAATCACAGGCTGTCAGGGAAGTGAAACCCATGAGGTTGAGGACTGGCCCAGGTGGGGTGCAGCCGATCCAGCTGATAAGGGGTCAAACCTAGCGAGACCCTTTCTACCTGGATGGTAGACATACCTGGCAAGAGCAAAAAACAAACTAGGACCTTGAGGCCCTTCGAGACTCAAAGATGTCAAAGTCGCATGTAAAATTTTAAGCCTTACACTACAGAAGATTATTCTGGGGGCGCCTGGGTGGCTCAGTCAGTTAAGCATCCGACTTCGGCTCAGGTCGTGATCTCATGGTTCCTGAGTTAGAGCCCTGCCATTGGGCTCTGTGCTTATAGCTCAGAGCCTGGAGCCTGCTTCGGATTTGGTGTCTCCCTCTCTCTCTACACCTACCCTGCTCTCTCTCTCTGTCTCTCTAAAATAAATGAACATTAAAATTTTTTTTAAAAGAAGACTATTCTGGATTATCCAGGTAAACTCTAAATGTAATCCTGTATATCTTTATAAGAGGGACACAGAGGAATATTAGACACACAGAAGAGAAGGCAATGTGACCACAGAGGCAGAGATTAGAGTGATATAGCCACAAACCACAGAATGCTGGCAGCCACTAGAAGCTGGAAGAGGCAAGGAATAGATTCTCTCCTAGAGTCCCAAAGGGAGTGAAGCCCCGTGTACACCTTGATTTCAGCCGAATGAAACTGGTTTTGGACTTCTGGCCTCCAGAACATTGAGAGGATAAATCTCTGGTGTTTGAAGCCCCCAAACTTGTGGCAATTTATTACAACAGTGCTATGGTCTGAATGTTTGTGTCACTTAAAGTTCATATGTTGAAATCGTAATGCCAATGTGATGGTATTAAGAGGTGGGCCCTTTGGGGGGTGCTTAGGTCATGAGGGGGAGCCCTCATGAAGAATATTAGTGATTAAAAAAAAAAAAGACCCAACAGGGGCGCTTGAGTGGCTCAATCGGTTAACCATCAGACTTCAGCTCAGGTCACGATCTCACAGTTCGTGGATTTGAACCCCACATCGGGCTCTGTGCTAACAGCGCAGAGCCTGGCACCTTCTTTGGATTCTGTGTCTCCCTCTCTCTCTGCCCCTCCCCTGTTCACATTCTGTCTCTTTCCCTCTCAAAAATAAATGAACATAAAAAATCCCACAGAACCCTCTTGCCCCGGCTACCATGTTAGGATACAACCAGCAGGAGCCACCTATGAACCAGAGAGGAGGCTCTCACCAGAACCCAACCATGCTGGCACTCTGATCTTGGACTTCCAGCCTCCAGAACTGTGAGAAACAAATTTTTCTGGTTCATAAACTACACAGTCTGTGGTGTTTTGTTATACCAACCACTGGGTGTTTGCTATGTACCAGACACTATGCTAAATCCATCACATGTATTATCTCATCTAATCCTCACAAAAGCCCAAAGACATAGATACTATTGTTAACTGCATTTCACAGATAAAGAAACTGATTGTTAGAAATGACAAATAATTTGGGGTGCCTGGGTGGCTCAGTCAGTTACGCATCTGAGCTCAGTCGGTTAAGCATCTGACTTCGGCTCAGCTCATGATCTTACAGTTCATGAGTTCAAGCCCCACATCGGGCTCTGTGCTGACAGCTTAGAGTCTGAAGCCTGCTTTAGATTCTGCATCTCCCTCTCTCTCTGCCCCTCCCCAGCTCGCACTCTGTCTCTCTCACTCTCAAAAATAAATAAAAATAAAAATAAACCCAAAGAATTAAAAAAAATGACAAATAACTTGCCCAATGTCATACACCACTCAATGGTAGGTTGCGAGTGCTACCCTAATCTACATGACCCTAAAGCCCATGCTCTTTACCACTACGCAGTGTTATGATTAGAATATCCCGTGTTAGGACCTTGAGAAAGGCTCCCTGAGAGAATGGGAAACAGGACACCAAAGTTCAGATGGTAAAGGAGGAAGTCAAGGCATAGAAAATACAGGAATAGACAAGAAACTTGGGGTGCACAGACTAACAAAACAACTATTGGTTTATTCATTCATCCATTCGACAGATATTAACCGAGTGTCTACCGTGTGCTTGGCACTCTGCCAGATGTTGTGGGGATAAAGGCGATCAATAACTAAATTCATTTTTGAACTTCTCTTCCCTCCCCTGGCCCAGAATGAACCACAGGCAGCTTTCACTGACCTGAGACACTGTTCTACCTCTCTGCTGAGAGCTAGCTTGCACTCTATTCATTCTAAAACCCAGCATCCGGCCCTCAATTCACTCAAGATTCTCAGTCAAGGAAGATCAAAATCAAGACCAAACCTCTATGAAGTGCTTATTACTCCCCAGCAGCATAAATCTACAAATAATCTTGGGCCCTTTTGAAACTTCTCTTTCATCTGCTGGTCACATAGGGTTTGCACTGTAGAGCTCTTCCAACATTGGAAGGTTTTGGTGTTGTTGTTTTGTTTTGTTTTTTTAAGAGAGTTTGCTCGGAAACTCTCTAATACCCAAGAAAGACATAGGAACCGTTAAGAGGCAAGTGTTGTTCTTCCTTGCTTGCCCTGCAACACTGCTTTCTGAATACCTATACTTCACCTCTTGCTGCCTTTACCCACATATTCATTAGTTTCTGCTGATGAAACCAATCAACTTTGAATAGATGAATACAGCCATGTGTATGCATGAGCTTGGTCCATTTCCCAGTAGGTAGACTACCTTGTGATAAAGCTTCCATGAATACATTGCATTGCAAAATCAGGAACGGCATACAAATTGACCTTTTATCGTCTTAAAAGATCTTCTGTGAGGACATTCTAAGCATAAATACAATGGAAGTAGTCACAAAGGAAAAATATAGATAGATGTGACAAAGTTGAAATAAAATGATTACCTGCATTAAAAAAAAACAGACACTGCTCGCGGGTAAGTAAATTGGTACAACTTTCATGGAGAGCAATCTGGTATATGTATTAAAAGCTTTTCGGGGGCGTCTGGGTGGCTTAGTCAGTTGAGTGTCCGACTCTTGGTTTTTGGGTCATGATCTCGCAGTTCGTGAGTTCAAACCCCATGTCAGGCTCCAGGCTGCCGGCATGGAGCCTGCTTGGGATTCTCTTTCCCTTTCTCTCTGCACCATCCCTGCTCACACACTCTCTCTCAAAATAAATAAATAAACTTAAAAAATTAAAAAAATGCCTTTCAAATGTCCTTACCATGTCACCTAGGAATCCCACTGCTAAGAATTTATCCAAAGGAAATAAACATGTATGGGCACAAAGGTTTTGCTATGAGGATATTTATCTGTGTTAATGATCAGAGTGGAAGGTTGGAAGTAACATAAATGTCTAATAATAGAGGGCCAATCCATTGCTTGATGGAATACAGTGCAGACATTAAAAGCCATATTTTTAAAGAATATTTAATGTCATAGGAAGTACTCAGGTTATAATCAAGTAAATTAAGCAGGATATAAAATGGTATACATAGTATGTTTTCAATTAAAATAAGTATATGTACTCATTAACTCAACAAATATTTGTTGAGGCTCTAACATGTGCTGGGTATAGTGGCATATTCTTAAGATATAGCAGTGACCCAAACAGACACAGTCTCTGCCTTCGTGGAAGAAAAGAGACTGGAAAGAAATACACCAAAATCCAAATCTGTAAGGTATCTATCTCTGGATAGGATTAAGGATGATTTTATTTTTTTTCTTGATACCTCTTTATATATTCTGTAATTATATAATGCTTTCATAATCAGAAAAAAGTTATAAAAATCATTTTTCAAATTGAGGCCAGCTATTATACCCTTGTGAAGCCTAATACATAAAAACATGTTGTATTTAAAGAACACAGAGTGGGGTACCCAAATGGCTCAGTTGTGTCTGACTCTTGATTTTGGCTCAGGTCATGATCTCACAGTTAATGGGTTCAAGCCTCACATTGGGCTCTGCGCTGACTGTGCAGAGAGATTCTCTCTCTCTCCCTCTCTTTCTGCCCCTGCCTTGCTTGCTTGCGCACATTCACTCTTTCTCATAATAAATAAACTTAAAAAAAAAAGAGCACAGGGTGATATATGGAAGTGTTAAATTACTTTAATATTGTACACCTGAAACTAATACAGCACTGTATGTTAATTAAATGTAATTAAAATAAAAACTTAAAAAAAGAAAAACCTCATGACAATTTGGACCACTTCCATGGCTGTCTTTTTATTTCACCCTCCCAACAATCTTGTGTGTAGGTGTAGGCAGGGATTGTATGCCCATTGTATGGATAAAGAGACTGAGGCAGAGAAAACAAATGATTACCCTGGAAAATAGTGAGTTTGGGCTAGAATCATAGCTCTAAAACATCAGGTTTCAGGGCTCTCTTTAGCTCTACTATGTTTCCCTAAGGGTGCTGTAAAGGAAAGGAACCTCCCATGGCTTTGCCCAAATTATTTTCCCAACATTTCACCCACTCACTCCCTAGACCTTATTGTCTTTCCCTCTTTCTTCAAGTGGCTGGATACTACGGAATTCCAAAAAGAGCAAGAGGAATGACCAACTCATTTTTCCTCCTTGCCTCTCAGGGATGTACACAGAGGAGAAAAGACTGTGGAAAGCGGCCCAGCCTCCTCTCCAAGTTGAGAAGATTGCCTGGCAGAGGGTGTGTGGGGGCATACCCATGCTCCTGATCTGCCTTTCCATCTCACTCTGCCAGGTACAGTTACCCCCTTTTCCCTTCCTCCTCCCACCTCCTTTGGGAGGTCTGCTAAGTGGCTGTTTGAAAGAATGAATTAGACCTAATGTCTTCTGGATGGTAATGGGTTCATGCCTGAATACCAAACTTGCCATGACGTTTGCATTTTAAGAACTCTAAAGACACCAACCTAAAGGAACATTGGGATTTCGAGCAGCACAGCAGACTAGCAAGGGAGGTATCTGTGGTCAGGATGGTGTTTTAACCGCTCTGCTGAAGATTTTACAAAA
This sequence comes from Neofelis nebulosa, assembly GCF_028018385.1. Lineage (NCBI taxonomy): Eukaryota > Metazoa > Chordata > Mammalia > Carnivora > Felidae > Neofelis > Neofelis nebulosa. Next base: position 87,847,481 of record NC_080800.1, read on the forward strand.
TCTAGGCGTGCCTGGGTGGCTCAGTCGGTTAAGTGTCCAACTTCGCCTCGGGTCCTGATCTCGCAGTTTGTGAGTTCAAGCCCCGGGTCGGGCTCTGTGCTGACAGCCCTGAGCCTGGAGTCTGCTTCAGATTCTGCATCTCCCTCTTTCTCTGCACACTCCCGACCCCCTGCACTCATGCTCTGATTAAATTAAAAAAAAAAAAGACTTTACAGCATTTAGGTAAGCTCCCTCCTCCTAGTACCTATAAGACCAGCTCCATCCTCAGGGAGTTGGCTCACCTGGAGGGGAGGACTGAGGATACTGGCCTGCAGTGGCCCATCCTTCTGGCCTCCATCAGGGGTTAGCAGGTGCAGCCAGGCACAGTGCCCGCAGCCACTCAGGAGAAAGCAAGGGAGCCTGAAGAACAGGGAAAGAATGAGTTGTCTGTGGGAAGATTTCCAATTCTTCCAAAAGAAAAACACATCCAATTCCTATTCATTTGCCTCTCGGTTCTAGTGTTCATGTCCTTGGGTCAATGGCAGATCTGAGCTCCTGGCTGTCAGCTTCTTTGCCTTAGTTCTGGCCTCTACTTGAGCTTGCCACCGCTGCTGCTGCAGAGGACCACCCTCCATCCATCAGAAGAGCTGGCTCCCACTTTGCTGCAAGAGAAAATTGGGATTGTGCCACTTCGTGTCTGCTCCGCTGCTTCCATTTCAAGGTTTGCCCCCTGGGGCATGCAGCTCTCCCCTTCACCCACCCCTTGACCCCCATGGCTTCTTGCCAAACCTAAAGCTGTTTCCTGAAGCATCACTTTGGGAACCAAATTACTGAAACTCAGACGTAGACCAGGCCTGACTCAATGTTGGCTACCGTGGTCACCTGCCGGGTGTGTGTTTTCAGTGACATCAGGACAAGATTCCTTGTCCAGAACTCTTCCCCAATTCCTTGTCGAGGCAATAATAATAATATAATAATAATAATAATAATAATATAACAATGACCAATAGGTATAAATAATCACATATGTGCTAAGCACTGTGGTAAGCAATTTACACACATAAATCATTTAATCCTCAAAAGCCTAAGCAATAGGCGCCGCTGTATTATCCCCATTGCACTTTTTTTTTTCAGTTCAAGATGGTAGACTGAGCACAAACATTTAAGTCATCTCCCTCCAGAGACCTCATTAAAATAATAGTACAGAAATTTTAAAATGCATAAACCCACCACAATAAAGAGAACAGGAGGGGAGTTGTCAGTGGATGAGAAATTTAAATAAATTTCTGAAGTCAGAAAGCATCTGGAGGAGTGCTAACTGATGAGGCAGAGTGGAGAAAACAATCAGCTTTAACCATGTGCAGAAAGGCTGCAGCTAAAGAGGCAGACTGCCTACCTTGTAAACCTTAGCAAGGTCTGGCCTCAGAGACTACAAGGACGACAGAGAGTGTGAGCGACATAGAATTAGAAGCAAGGCGGACAAGGCGGGCTCACAGCTGAAGCTCTGTACGCAGAAGAGTTGACCCCTCAACCCCTACGTGGAGACGAGCTGGCAGCCAAATATTTACTTGCCAGCCTAAAAACAAAGGGTTTTTCTTTTACAGAAATTGAACAAAGTATCTAGAGAGAATGAGGTCAGCTTAGTTGGGTGTTAGTGGCTCAGAATTAGGCCTTCAGCCATCTGCTATTTGGACTCTTATCCTCCACTTCCATGCCCCCACAGAAGATGTATAACCAGCTCCCCTCCCATCTTCCTTAAGCAAAATCTGCCCATTGACAAGGTCTGCTCCTACACCCAGCTCCCACTCACACTCTGTATTGCCCCATTTTAAAAGATGAACAGGAAACAGGGGTGCCTGGGTGGCTCTATCGGTTGAGTGTACAACTCTTGATTTTGGCTCAGGTGATCTCGAGGTTCATGAGTTCGAGCCCTGCATCGGGCTCTGTGCTGACCGTGCAGAGCCAGCTTGCGATTCCCTCTCTACTTCTCTGCTCTGACCCTCTCTGATTCATGCTCACTCTTTCTCTCTCTCTCAAAATAAATAAACATTAAAAATTAAAAAAAAAAAGATGAACAGGAAACAAAGGAGCATTAGACATACAAGGAAAGGTTGGAAAATTAAAGAGAAATCACGAGATAAATGGAACGAGTAGAGTTAATTCAGAGAACTAAAGGTAGCTTTAAATAAAGCTCCAAGTAGTATCCATGGAGAAATTTGAGAATATATTAAGTCAGTAAAACAAGAATAGAAAGGTATAAAAAATAACAAAGAATACAATTGAGCTTTTTTGCAAAACTTTTTTTTAAAATAATTTACAGTGTAGTCATGGCTTCAGAGTAGATTCCCATGATTCATCACTTACATACAACACCCAGTGCTTATCCCAACAAGTGCTCTCCTAAATGCCCATCACCCATTTTTCCCACCCCCACCATTTTGCTTTGATTTTTGAACCACATGAAAGATATTACTTACTTATTTGAAATAGATGAGTTTAGTTTTTTTTAAATGACGAGTTCTTGAAAATAAAAATATGATTGGCAAAGTAAAAAGTCAGAGAAGGTGACTTTTCTATAGTTCTATAGTTTTCTGTTGCTGCATAACAACTTACTAGAAGCTTAGTGGCTCAAAACAATACACATTTATTATCTCAGTTTCTGTAGAGCAGAGTCCAGGCACAACATCTGGGCTCCCTGCTCAGGGTCTCATCAGGGTACAATCAAGGTGTCCCCAAAATGCTTTCTCACCTAGATTTCACATTCCTTTCCAAGCTTGTTCAGGCTGTGGGCAGAATTAAGTTCTTTAAAGTTGAAAGAAGACCCTTAACTCCTAGAAGCTTCCCCTCTCCTTAGACAATTAACGAAAAAGTTATTTTCTTCTTCAAGGACAGCAGGAGAATCTCTTTAACCTGCCTCAGACTCCTCCTTTTCCTTTAAAGAGCTCGACTGATTAAGTCAGGCCCACCCAGGATGATCTCCCTTTTGATTAAAAAAAATAACTGATTTGGGACTTGAATTACATTTGCAAAATCTCATCACCTTCGCCATATACTTAATTATGAGAGGAACATCCCATCAAATTCACAGGTCCTACCCAAATTCAAGGGGAGGAGATTATACAGGGCATGTATACCAGGGTACAGGAATCTTGGGGGCCATCTTAGAATTCTGCCTACTACAGAATATTAGGAAATAAAGATACAGAAATCTCCCACAATGAAGAACAATAAATAAGAAATAAAGGAGGAAATAAAAACAATAAAGAAGAATTCAAGAGGTTCAATGTCTAACATTGAACTATGTTAACAATGTCTAACATCCAACTATTAGAAAATAAAAAAAGAAGGAAGAGAGAAAATTATCAAAAAAGTACAACTGGGGGCGCCTGGGTGGCGCAGTCGGTTAAGCGTCCGACTTCAGCCAGGTCACGATCTCGCGGTCCGTGAGTTCGAGCCCCGCGTCGGGCTCTGGGCTGATGGCTCGGAGCCTGGAGCCTGTTTCCGATTCTGTGTCTCCCTCTCTCTCTGCCCCTCCCCCGTTCATGCTCTGTCTCTCTCTGTCCCAAAAATAAATAAAAAAAAAAAAAAAAAAAAAAAAAAAAAGTTGAAAAAAAAAAAAAAAAAAGTACAACTGATTTCCCCAAAGTTGATGGAAGACATGAGTATTCTAACTGAAAAAGCCAACTGAATGTCACACAGAATTAATTTTTTCAAACCTACATTGCTCAGCCATGTGCAGGGTTTATATGCTAAAAACTATTAAATACTGATGAAAGAAATCAAGCCTATGTAAATAGGGAGACATACCGTGTTCATGGACTGGAAGACTTAATCTGGTTAAAATGTCAATTCTCCCAAATGGATTGATAGCTTTAATATAATGTCTATCAAAATCCCAGTTTTTTGTAGATGTAGGCACACTTATTCTAAAACTAATATGGAAAAGCAAAGGAATTAGAAAAGTCAAGAAAATATTTGAAAAAAAATAAATTTAGAGAAATCATACCAAATGATTTTAAGATTCATAAAAAGTTGGGTAACCAAACAATGTGGAATTAGTAAAGGGATAGGCACATAGACCAATGGGATAGAAAAGAGAGTCCAGACATAGACCTATAAACATTTATTTTTACATTTAAACATTTTAAACATTTAAACATTTAAAACATTTAAACATTTAAATTTTTTAATGTTTATTTATTTTTGAGAGAGAGAGAAAGAGAGAAAGAGAGAGCAGGTGAGGGGCAGAGCAGGAGATGGAGACACAGAATCCAAAGGAGGCTCTAGGCTGTGAACTGTCAGCACAGAGCCCTACGCGGTGCTCAAACTCACGAACTGTGAGATCACGATCTGAGCTGAAGTCTGATGCTTAACCGACTGAGCCACCCAGGCACCCCTAGACAGAGACCTATAGAGACAGACAGGCAAGAGCAATTCAATCTTTTTAACAAATAATGCCAAAACAATTATGTTAAAAACAAGAAAAGAAAGGAAAGAAAGAAAGAAAGAAAGAAAGAGAAAGAAAGAAAGAAAGAAAGAAAGAAAGAAGAAAGAAAGAAAGAAAGAAAGAAAGAAAGAAAGAAAGAAAGAAAGAAAGAAAGAAAAAGAAAACTTTGGGGGTTCTTGAGTGGCTCAGTCAGTTAAGGGTCTGACTCTTGATTTCTGCTCAAGTCATGATCCCAGGGTCAGGGGATCAAGCCCGGTGTTGGCTCAACATGGAGCCTACTTGGAATTTTCTCCCTCCCTCTCCCTTGTCCCTTTCCCACTTGCTTTCTCTCTCTCACACACACAATAAAAAATACAAAAATATTAATAAAAGAACTTTGATCTAAATCACATACCTTACATAAAAATGAATTAAAAATGAATAGTAAAGCTGGGGTGCCTGGGTGGCTCAGTTGATTAAGCATCCGACTTCGGCTCAGGTCATGATCTCATGGTTCATGAGTTTGAGCCCCGAGTCGGGCTCTCTGCTGACAGCTCAGAGCCTGGAACCTACTTCAGATTCTGTGTCTCCCTTGATCAATGCCCCTTCACTGCTCACACTCTCTCCCTCTCTCTCAAAAATAAATAAACATTAAAAAATTAACATTAAAAAATTTTTAAATGGATAGTGAAGCTGAAATTATAAAACTTTTAGAAGACACAGGAAAAAAAAATCTTCAGGACCTTGGGCTGGGAAAAGAGTGTTTATAAATGGCTCCAAAAGCTTGATCCAGGGGCGCCTGGGTGGCTCAGTCAGTTAAGCATCTGACTCTTGATTTCAGCTCAGGTCATGATCATGAGATTGAGCCCTGCATCAGGCTCCTCGCTGACAGCATGGAGCCTTCTTAACATTCTCTCTCTCCCTCTCTCTCTGGCCCTCTCTGCTCTCTCTCTCTCTCAAAATAAATACATAAAGTTTAATATATATATATATATATATATATATATATATATATATATAAACTTTTACTTTGTGAAAAACAGTGAAGAGAATGAAAAGACAGCCTAACAACTGGGAGAAAATATTTGCAAATCACATATCTGCCCAAGGGTTTGTATCCAGAATATATAAAGAACTCTTACAATTCAATAATAAGATTTATTGAGACAAACTAATTTTTTTTTAATGAGCAAAAGATTTGAAGTGTCACTTTACAAAAAGTAAAGTCAGGAAATGAGAAATCAAACTTTAGGCAATAACACACCTCTACACAGCCACCAGAAATTAAAATAAAAAGCATACAAATTACCAAGTTTTGGCAAGGATGTGGAGCCACCGGAACTCTGATTGTTGGTGGGATTTTAAAATGGGATAAGCACAGCGGGGCGCCTGGGTGGCTCAGTGGGTTGAACATCTGACTTCAGCTCAGGGCAAGATCTCACACTCCGTGAGTTCAAGCCCCACGTCGGGCTCTGTGCTGATAGCTCAGAGCCTGGAGCCTGCTTCAGATTCTGTGTCTCCCCCTCTCTCTGCCCCTCCCCTGCTCATGCTCTGTCTCTCTCTGTCTCAAAAATAAATAAAAACATTAAAAAAATTAAAATGGGACAAGCATTTGGGAAAACACTCTGGCAGTATCTTATAAAGTTAAACCTATACCTACTGTATGATCTAGCCATTCCATTGCTAGAGAGAGAGGAGAATATGTCCACATAAAAACTGGTTCATTCGGGGCATCTGGGTTGCTCAGTCAGTTAAGCTTCTGACTGGCTTAGGTCATGATCTCATAGCTCATGAGTTCCAGCCTTGTGTCAGGCTCTGTGCTGACAGCTCAGGGCCTGGAGCCTGCTTCAGATTCTGTCTCCCTCTCCCTCCGCCCCTCCCCTGCTTGTGTGCGTGTGCTGTCTCTCTCTCTTTCTCTCTGTCTCTCTCTCTCTGTCTCTCTCTCTCTCTCTCCCTCTCTTAAATATAAATAACCATTTTTTAAAAATGTAAAAAAAATGGTACACATATGTTGTTTGAAGTTTGTGTACAATTTTCAAAAATTGAGAATAACTTAAATGCCCAGTATAAGTGAATAGATAAACAAATTGTGGTATAGCCATACCATGGAATACCACTCAGCAGTAAAAAGGAATTGACTATTGGTTGAAACAACAACCTGGATGAATCTCACAAATATGCTATGCTCACAAAACTAACATACTGCATGATTCTGGTTATACAAAATCCTAAAGTATAGTGACAGAAAGCCAGCCAGTGGTTGCCTAGGGATGGGGGAAATGAATTACAGAAGGCCCTAGAAAACTTCTGGAGGTATTGGATATGTTCGATCTTGATTGTGGGGATGGTTTCATGGATATAAACAAATGTCAGAACTTAGCACACTGTGCACTTCTAACAAATGCAACTTCTTATAAGTCACTTATTCTTCAATATAGTTGCTTTAAAAGATTATAAAAATGACACTATCTTCAATGAAACAGTCATACATGAAAGGAAACATGTGTATAATTCCATTATATGAAGTTTGAGACCATGAAACTGTTTCAATTTATTTAAAAATTAGAAGGAAAAATGAAATTTAGGTCAAAGAAAATGTTTTAATATATAATGTTAATACATTTCTCTTTATAACTAATAAAGTCATAAAATATCATTTTTGATCTTTTTTTCATGAAGGAAGGGTCCACCAAAGCAAAAGTGGTTAAGGCCAATGAAAATGATAATACATCCCTGTCTGCAGTGAATTATATCTGCCAAGTCACAATAATATCAACATTACTTCTTCGTTGTCAACTTGTAGAATCAGCCTAAAAACAAAGCATGGGAGATGTAATCAGAATTAGAAAAAACAATGTAACTGTGTTTTACATTGTCATCAACCTTGATGATGTAAAAGTAGCTATGCATTTGATAGAAACTGGAGTAAAAAGAAACTAGTAAAAGCTGAAAGAGGTGTCAGTCATGGTACAGACTTGAATTGTTTTATCTTATAAAAATGGGGAGTTAAGAGATGTTGTCTATAGTTGATGGAACAATTTATAGGGGTTTACGTATATTATTTAATGTTCCAGAGGTAATTAGCATTATAACTACGATATTATATACCTGTATCGGGAGGCGTGGAGAAATAGAAGTGGGTGTGTTATTGAGCACTGCATTCTGATCTATCATAGTAGAAATCCAGTAGATGAATTTCTCAAAATGATAAATCAAGAAAAGAGGTGGGGCACTTGGGTGGCTCAGTTGGTTAAGCGACCAACTCTTTTTGATCTCAGCTCAGGTCATGATGTTAGGGTCATGAGTTGGAGCCCTGCGTAGGGCTCCTTGATGGGCATGGAAACTACTTTTAAAAAAAAAAAGAAGACAAAAGTATATTATTTAGAAAAATGGAGGTCAAACAGCAGAAGAACTAAAAGCGAAAGGTTAAAAGTGGCAGCTTTTGGAACTAAACGTGGAGGAAGTGGGGCAAAGGAATCTGCTTTTTACTATTAGTTTTTCCGTAGTGTTTGATTTTTCTTTAACCAGGCGTACATGTCATTTGATAAAAATGAAGTCAAGTTCTCTCGCCTTTTTTATTCTCTACTCGAGCACCATCTGTGTATGTTTTGTTGTACTCATCCTGACTTGTAATTACGTTAGTTGTGTATGATGATTCAGTTCATGCCTTTCTTCCCATGAAACTGTAAGCTCCAGGAGGCCAAGAACAATCTGTCTTTTCTACTGGTGTATCCCTAATCCTGGCACAGAATGTGGCCCAGGGATCAGGGTTGCACCATGCATATCACCTTGGGAACTTTACATTCAAAAGGCTCTCCAAGCTTCCTCTCTAAGAGCAACTAGCATTCGAGATGGCAAGTGTCCTGTTGTAGAAAGGCAGTGTCCTCCCAGGGAATGAGAGCAGGGCTGGGCATCAGAGCAGAAAGGATCTATAGCCAAATAGTAGCTCCCCTCCCACTGACCGCACCGGGAGAGGGCTCTAAAACCTTCCCTAGCTGGGATGTGAGGAGGTAGGAGTCTGGTCTGTGCTTATCCCTCCAGCACAGAGATCCTCTTAAAAGAACATCAAAGAGTGCCTTGAAGGGGAAAACAAATTCTAAATGGGCCTCCTGCAGGGAGCGTAAGAAAAAAAGAAAGAGCAGAGGTGATCTGAGCTTTTGGCATCATGACACCAGCTGGGGAGATAGCCTCTCAGTTGGCCTAGGCTTGTGCCTGCCAGCAAGTAAGCAGTCCATCCAGTAAACACAGTGGATTCAGTGGTCCAGCTCAGACAGCTCTGAAGAGGAGTCTGAGGGGCACCTGGGTGGCTCAGTTACATGTCTGACTTCGGCTCAGGTCATGATCTCGCGGTTCATGGGTTCGAGCCCCGCATCAGGATCTGTGCTGACAGCTCAAAACCTGAAGCCTGCTTGGGGTTCTGTGTCTCCCTCTCTCTCTGCCCCTCCCCAACCCCATTCTCTCAAAAATAAAAATAGACATTAAAAATAAAAGAGGAGTCTGAAAACTGCTTGGTGGCTGAGCTGTAGGTTACCTTATGGTCAGAACAAGAGGGCCTGGGAGCAGGGAACAGGGAAGCCATGCTGTCTTATTTAGCCACTTCCCTAAGAAACTGGGGGATGCTGGGGGAAATGGTTTGGGCACACCTTCCTGATTAGGCAAGGAAAAGGTGACCTGTGAGGTTTTGGTCTCCTGACCTCAGCCCCACACCTGGACATTGGAAAGTCCCAGGTGGGAAGATTTCGAGGTTCAGACCACCCCTATTGAATTCCCTTGGGTTGACTGGGCTTTCCTAGAGAAAATGTTCTTCTAATGAGGAAAACCCAAAAAAGTGGGAAAATGCCAATAAAAAATTATGGGTGATGCTGCTAGAGGAGGTAAGCTGAGAAGAAGATGGTCCACAGGGAGAAGGACCTGCTTAGCAGGAGGGAAATTGTTCCTCCCCCTCTCCAGGGAGGAAACAAAGGGTTTTCAGGGTTTCAGGGTTTCAGTTTTGTCTACTGGGTGCCTGGAACCTCCCTTTTGCCAGGTTCCCCGGGGCTTGGTGAGTTGTCAATAGGCAATGCAGTCACGCAGAATCTTTCTGGAATGAGTAAGTCAAAGACAGGAGTCTATTTGATGCGTTTTCAATGACTGCTGTATGTAGTTCCGTCTTTGGCTCCTTGTCAGAAGACAACTGACAGATTCATTCAGGTGAAGGATTGGGTGTTGTAAGTAGAGAAATGAACCTTGAGGCCATTGCTCCTAAGTGGGGAAGGCTTGGAGTGGAAAATGTTAAAAATGTCCCTCCTGCTCTGCGCACATTTCTCAGGGCCCAGGGCAAAGGCAGGACATGGTGTTCCTGCTCTCGGAGTAACTGAAAAAGCCAGTAGAAGTGCCCAGCTTGGGGCTAGGCTGGCAAAGCCCGCTGTCCTCACTACCCCTGGCAATGGCTTGGGGACATGTGTACTCTCAGTCCCTAGAACACAGATTCACTGGATTCCTCGGTCTTCACGCATCCAGAGAGCAGCAGTGGCCACTCCACTCCAGACAGTGAGGAGTCTCGAAGCTGACAGCCTCATTATATGCAAACGAGTCAGAGCCCGACTTTGGATCTTTCTTAATGTCCTTCTGGTTTCTTCCCTGCTCCTGCACTTGGCCTGGCTTCCTTTTCTCTGAGTTGGTCACCAAATACCCCAGGGGAACTCCTTGGGTTCCTGTCTCTAGAAGCAGATTAGTTAAGGGTACACACACTCCAAAGTCAGACTGCCAACGTTTGCTGCCCGACTCTGCCTTTTGCCAGCTCCACACAGTTTGCTTACCTGTTTTGTGTCAGTTTGTCTTCTCTAAAATGGCAATGGTACTTAACTCATGGAGCTGTTGTAAGAATTAAATGGGACAGGTAATGGGCCTGGCATCTGGTTCAAGTTCACTAATGGTAGCCATTATTATTTGGAATGAAAAGTCCTTTTCTTTCTCTTGCACTCCCCTGCTCCTCCTTCTCCCCAGTGAATTTCTCCACCCTTCTCTAGACATGGTGAGACTTGCAGTACCACATTTTCTTAAAGAAGAGATTTCCTTTTTATCTTTTCCATCTCCTGTAGACCCCAGCCCTGGATAATCACTGGCCATCAGAATCAGAAAGGCCTTTCATAAATCATCTGAGTCAATTTGTTCTTTTTGCAGATGTAAAGTCAGAGCCAGAAAAAGAAAGTGACTTAATAAAGATCGGGATGAACTAGCATCCCAGTCTAGCCCTACAGGTATTAGCAACGTCAGACACCATGTCTACTGCATTCAACATAAACCTGGTAAGGATCTACTGTGTGAACTCTGTCCTTCTGCCCCAGTACAGTGGGCAACCCTCTGCCAAATGATGAGGTTTGTATATATTCAGAAATGGAGCTACAGTGTAATTGGTCTTGGGGACAGGTTCCTCTGACCCTGAACATAGGTTCCCACCCTAAAAGTAGATGAAAGGCAGGTCCTCTATTCTTGGGAGGAGCTAAGTAAAGGACTGTTCAAGGAAGAGAAAAACAGGGTGCCTGGGTGGTTCTGTCAGTTGAGTGTCTGACTCTTGATTCTGGCTCAGGTCATGGTTTCACAGTTTGTGGGATTGAGCCCTGTGTTGAGCTCTGTGCTGACAGTGTGGAACCTGTTTTGGATTCTCTCTCTCCCTGTCTCTCTCTGCTCCTCCTCTGCTCACCTGCTCTGTCTCTCTCAAACTAAATAAATATTTTTTTAAAAGGAAAATAAAAAAAGTGTATATTTCTGTGGATCTGGAAGGTAGAGGAGACCAACTGGTTACTCAAGGGAGGCTCAGCATGGACCAGAGGTAGAAAAGGAATGGGCTTTTCTGAGAGCTGGATAATGACCAAGAATAGGTAGTGAACTAATAGTCCCAAATCAGGGAATCCCCGAGCAAGACCAAACTGGATTCTGAGTTTTCACTATAAAAAAGATGTAGAGTGTATTTGTCCCCCTGGAAATTCTATGTGTTAAGAAAGGCACATATCGCTTTTAGCTATTTATGGTTTACCGTGAAGAGGTATGCAGCAGATTAATTAGAAGGTACCATGCTTCTGAGGCTGTGTTCCCAACAAGGCAGGAAAGAGGCCCAAACTGCTGTGTCTGGTGCCAATTTCCCTACCTTCAGCCAATTAGCAACACCCCAAGGCCGCCTTCTCCCACTGGGAACACTCTTCAGATCAGGCATTACTGAATTCTGTCTTGCAGCTTAAGACTGACTCTAAAGTCCTTTCCAAAGCAAATACTAATTAGGATATAGTGAGATTCTAGGTGTGAACCCTTTGTGACCTTCCTTAGATTCTAGTACTAAAGTGGACCTCAGTGTATTTGAATCACTGAAGGGAGGGAAGAGGGGAGGAGAAAAGAAAGGAGAGGGAAGGGGCAGGACATCAGACAACTTTGGGCATGCTAACAGTAGGAAACTAGACTTCCTTCTCTCAAACACTGGTCCTATCAATGCAGTTCCTTTTCTGTCCTCAATATACCAGCCCTCTCAGCAGCAGTGAGCCCATTCAGCAGGAGACACTGTCCCTTCTAGGCTCTCATGATGCCACACTTGCCTAGCTGGCCCCCTGCCCTGTGCTTCCTCAGTCTGCTTTGCTGACCCCTTTTTCTCCAAATGTTTCAGGTGTTTTAGGGCTCTACCCCTCCACCCCACTTCTTGCAAAATCAATTCATCTAATCCTATAGCTCTAAATAGCATTAATAAAATGAATGTTCCCTTATTTCCATATCTAGCCATCACCTCCTCTTTGAGTTCACACTTATGGTGGCTCTGCCATTTGCCATGTCGACCCTGAGTGAGGTGTTTAACCTTTTTGCCTCCACCTCCTCTTCTCTAAAGTGGGATGAGAATAATACCTGACCTCACAGGGTTGTTGGAGAATTAGGTGATCTAATACATATAGAGCATCTGGGACAGTACTTGGCACATGGTAACCATCAACAAATGTTTGTTATTATTATCATCATTATTATTTTTAATGTTTTTATTTATTTTTGAGGAGAGAGAGAGCATGAACAGGGGAGGAACAGAGAGAGCGGGGAGGATAGAGGATCTAAAGCGGGCTCCACATTGACAGCAGTGAGCCCGACATGGGGCTCAAACTCACGAACAGCAAGATCATGCCCTGAGCCAAAGTAGGATGCTCAACTGACTGAGCCACCCGGGTGCACCTTATCATTATTATTTTTGACTGCCTACTTGGCAGCTTCTCTTGGGTATCTCACTGGCATCTCAGACTTAACATAGCCAAAATGGAACTCTTGATTTCTAGCCCCCAAATCACTCCACTCCCACTTTCACTTTAGTAAATGGCACCACCATGTTTAGTAAATGGCATCATCCGGTTGCTCAGGAAAAATCCAGGTGTCATCCCTATTGTTACCCTTTTACCTTATCTCTTACATCCAATCCTTCAACAGAGCTTATCAAGCTCCCAAGTACAGCCAGAACCTATCTACTTTTATCTTTACTACTCCTGTCTTAGCCAAAGCCAGCATCAACTCTCACATGGACCCATCCTCCACAGATACCAATGATCTATTTAAGGCAGTTATTTTTTCAGATCATGTCACTCACCTGCTTAAAACTTTAATGGCTCTCTGTTGGATTTAGACTAGAACCCAAATCCTCACCAGGGCCAATTAGTCCCTCCATAATCTGGCCTCTGCCTTGCTCTCCAAACTCATCTCCACATTCACTGGACTTCTTTACGTTCTTCGTTTACCTTAAGCTTAGTTCAAGCCTCAGGGCCTTTGCACAAGCTGTGTTTTCTACCCAGAATGCCCTCCCCCCAGATCCTCATAGGACTGGCTCCTTTTATCATTCAGAAATCAGGTTAAATGTCACAATGCCACTTCTACAAAGAAGCATTTCTGGACTACCTGATATAAAGTAGCTACCCCCATCGTTGTTTTATTTTCTTCACAGCACTTACTGCTACCTGAAAATATCTTGTTTGTTCATTTGTTGACTAGATTTTCTCTCTCCCTCCCCTTTAGAATGTAAGCTCTATGGGAACAGGAACCTTGTCTATCCTGTTCACCATTGTATTCTCAGTGCCCAAGTGCATCAAAGGTTAAGGAATTTATTTTATTTTATTTTTAAAAAGTTTATTTAGGGGCACCTGGGTGGCTCAGTTGGTTAAACGGCTGACTTCGGCTCAGGTCATGATCTTAACGTCTATGAGTTCGAGCCCCGTGTCGGGCTCTGTGCTGACAGCTCAGAGCCAGGAGCCTACTTATTATTCTGTGTCCCTCTCTCTCTGCCCCTCCCCCGCTTGTGCTCTTTCTCTGTCTCTTGCTCTCAAAATAAATAAATAAACTTAAAAAAAGGAAAGGATTTGCTTGTAGAGTGTTGTTGAATCTGGACACAACTGCTGGCTACCTGTAGCTCTCTATTTGCATTAAAAAATAAAAAGAGACTTTTAAGGATGATTTTGACTATGCAGATTTATCTCCTCACATTTAATTTATGGATTCATGTCCATACATGGACATTTGCATTGTTTCCACATTTTGGCTATTGTCAATCATGCTGCTATGAGCAGAGGTGTGCAAATATCTGTTCAAGTCCCTGTTTTCAATTCTTTGGGGTATATACCCAGAAATAGAATTTCTGGATCATCTGGTTATTTTATGTTTAATTTTCTGAGGAATCACCACACGGTTTTCCACAGGAGCTGCTTCATTTTACCTTTTGAACGGCAGTATGTATGAGGGTTCCAGTTTCTCCACACCCTAGCCAACACTTGGTATTTCCTGTTGTTGTTTTCAGTAGCCATCATAATGAATGCAAAGTGGTATCTCATAATGGTCTTGATTCGTGTTTCCCTAATGACTAGTTCTCTTGAGGAATTTTTCATGTACTCTGTCCATTTGTATGTCTTCTTTGGAGAAATGTCTAGTAAAGTCCTTTGCACATTTTAAAATTTGGTTGTTTGCTTTTTAGATGTTGAGTTAGGGGGTGCCTAGGTGGCTCAGTTGGTTAAGTGTTCGACTTTGTCTCAGGTCATGATCTCATGGTTCGTGAGTTGGAGCCCCGCATTGGACTCTGTGCTGACAGTTCAGAGTCTGGAGCCTGCTTTGGATTCTGTGTCTCCCTCTCTCTCTGCCCCTCCGCTGCTCATGCATGCACTCTCTCTCTCAAAAATAAATAAACATTAAAAAAATTAAAGAAAAGATGTTGAGTTAGGAGTTCTTTATATATTCTGGATACTAATCCCTTATCAGATACATGGTTTACAAATATTTCCTCCCATTTCATGGGTTGCCTTTTCACTGTGTTAATAGTGTCCTTTGATGTATGAAAGGTTTTAATTTTGATGAAGATAGGATTGTTTTCTAAGAGCTAACAATTAAGGGAGGGACTAGGGCTCAGTATTAGGTTCGATGTGAAAAGGTTGATGTTCAGAGAAGTAAAGTACATCAGCAGGTCTGAAAGGATGCTGTGGAGGGGAGTCCTTGGGACCCGGAAAATGTCATGAGGTGTCTGGAAACCCTGGGTAAGTAAGGGCAAAAGAAGAGAGAATAATAATAGATAACATTCACTGAGAGCTTTCTATGCACCAAGTACTGTGCTAAGCACCATACATCCATTACCTCATTTAATGCCTCTGGCAATTCTCTGAGGTGAGGATTATTACCAGCCCTAATTTATAGATGAGGAAAAGAAGATGCAGAAAGATTCAGCAATCTATCCCAAGTCACACAGCTAGAAAGGGACAGAGCTGGGATTTGAACCCAAGCAGTGTGTTTCTGGAGCCTGTGATCCCATCAATTGGCCTTCTGTACTAGACTAGTAAAGGAGATGTGGGTATGACATTGGTGACATTGTGGTTGTTAAAAGTATGATGAAAACGTAAGTCATAGGTGGTAGCTTTAAAGCATGCCTTGAAGAGCACTGAGAAAGTAGTCAAGGGTGGTGCTTTTTTATATGCTGGCTCCACAAAGACAGGTTTTTTAAGTTTTTAAAAAATGTTTATTTATTTTTGAGAGAGAGAGAACATGAGTGGAGAAAGGGCAGAGAGAAAGGGAGACAGAGAATCTGAAACAGGCTACACGCTGACAGTGCAATGCTCATTGCGGGGCTCAAATCCATAAATGGGGGACCGTGAGATCATGACCTGAGCCGAAGTCGGACGCTCAATAGACTGAGCCACCCAAGTGCCCCTCCACAAAGACAGTTTTATTTGTCAGGGTGGAATAGAATAGTGGTGAAGTTCATGGGCTTTGGCATCAGATATACCTGGGCTTGAATCCCAGTGCTGCCAGTTACTAGCTAGTGACCTTAGGCAAAGTATCTCACTTCTTTGTGCCTCAGTTTCCTCATCTGCAATCATGGATAAAAGCACTTACTTCATAGAGTCATTATAATGTTTTAATGAGATCTTTGATGTGACCTGTATGGCACCATGCCTGGCACCTGGAAAAGGCTCAGTAAATATAGGCTCCTGCTCCAACCAGTGGTGTGGGCCTCTCCCCCATCTTCTGATTAAAGAGAAGATTTCCCAGGCCAGGCTGAAGTAGCTGTATTTGAATAACTTCATGGGCCATGGAGGTTCATGGAGGGATAGATGACTAAAAGTGATCCCTCCCAGAACAAAGAAAGATACTTCCTTCCCTAAAGACACATTCCCACCACCCCTGTTTGAGCCCCAGGAAATGCATTTCTATCTTAGAACAACCACTTTGTCCCAGCTTCCAGCTACCCAGGGTTCGAGAACTCAGAGCATCTCCCTACACAATCAAGAATATATTTTTTAATTTTGAGAAGGACATTTACAAGCCTCTTTCTGTCAAGTTTAATCTCAGAGAAGAGTTAGCGAAAACAATGGCTGACTGGCTCTGCAGACACTGAAAAACCATCTAAGGGAGGGTCGTATGAAAGACAAACTTCCCCGACTTCCCAGGTTTTTTTTTCTTGGCTGCCTTTGGATTGATTAATTTCAGAGAAACTGAAGAAGGTCCAAAGAGGAACCAAAAAAATGATTAATAAAAGCGAGCTACTGAATGGTGCTAGGAGCTTCTAGTGAAGGGGATGGAGAGGGGGAGGCCCTGAAGGCTGAAGTCAAAGCAGCCATCAGAGACTGCAGAGCTGCAGGGAACTATGGGATGAAGGGGCAGGAAACCTGGGCCCAGCTCCCTACTGGCCATCACCCAGCATTGGACCAGGCAATCTGGAAGATCAAAAGGAGCACAAGAGGTGACCTGGGTGGTTCAGTGGGTTAAGTGTCCGACTCTTGATTTCAGCTCAGGTCATGATCTCACAGTTCATGAGTTCAAGTCCTACATCGAGCTCTGAGCCTGCTTGGGATTCTCCCTCTCTCTGTGTGTGCACCCCCCCCAAATAAATAAATAAACTTTTTTTTTAAATAGTATAAGGCTTGGTCTATGCCCACAAAGATAGGGGGAAAGGGCTACATCCGCAAAAGGACAAATTACAGCCGTAGCCAAGAATACACGTGCTGTGACGAAGCATTCACTCTCTGATATGTGCCAAAAGACTAGTACGGGGAGAAGTGTTTACCATTCCTAGGAGGATGGGGCCCTCACAGACGATGGGGCTGAGGCCTAGGGGGAAGGACAGGGTTGGCTAAGCAGAGAAAAGAGAGAGCCACACAGGCCTGGGGAAAACTGCAAGACCAAAATGCAGAAGGCGGGATAGGAATAAGGAAGAGTGAAAAGCCTGGTGGAGGGAGCAGTTCTCAGAATGGACTAGTGGTAAATGGACACTAGCAAAAGGGTTTAGAGCTTATGCTATGGGGTGAGGGCAGCCACTGAAGGCGTCTGAGCAGGACAATGTCATGGTGCCAGCCACGCTTTGGCAAGATGGACCTGTCTACACATGGCGGATTGGAGGTGAAGATAGGGAGACCAAAGCTGAGACTAAGCCTTTAAGAAACCTCCTGGGGCTGCAGCCACTGAACACGTGCTCAAGCATTGACAGGGGCCAAGCCCCAGCTGACAAAGCCAGCTGGAGTCCAAGCTTCTCTCCAAAAGATGCAGTCTGGGTTCCACACCCTGAGACCACAGCCTGAGTTCCTTCAGGCTCACCAAACCCATGGAGCTGGTCACCATTCAAAGCACATCTCAGCAAGCTTAGGCCTGTACCAAGGACAGATTTCTGGGCAGATAATATCTCTGTTATAAATAGAGAATTTGACTCCAGGTGGGAAATTCAATTTGTGGGAGCAGATGAAATCTTCTAAAACCAAGATCTGATTTCCTGAGCAAATGTCCTTTGGTCTTAATGAACAAGAGAGGGTGATAAGGAAAAGAAGAAGCTATAATTAGGCCTTTCCCCTAAATAGGAGGCTTCTTGGATTACCAGGGAACTGCCTGCAGTGCCTTAACAAATGCCTCCCATTTCTGAGCCATGGCTTTGGAGACAATGAATGCCATTAAACATCAATGCATCACTTAGGAATGGTTGCAAAGTGCTTTTCAGCTCTTGTTTTTCATTAGCCAACCCCATCTCCCACCCGCTCTCTTTCCCCACCTCATTCCCTCAAGCCCACCCCATTATGAGCCTGGAGAGACTTACGCAGGTTGAAAAGACGAGAACTCGTAGGCAGAAAGGTTAATCAATTTACTCCAGGTCAAACACAGCAAGTTACTGACAGTCCAGCGGTGAGAATGTTCTAGTCAAGCCTTTATGGGGGTTATTGCTTTACTCCACCAAGACACACAAGCCAACACCTGCTTTCCTGCAAAGCTATTTTTTTTTCTTCCCTGTCTGGTGAATGGCAGCCAGAGAAGCAGAAAATCAGATCCAGAAAAAACAGAGTGAAGAAAGCAGAGATCAGTAACAGACAAAAAGGTCAATGGGAGAAACCGCTGATCCCTCTAAGGTCTGGTATTCCTGAGCCTTCTGCTCAGGTGGAGTAGGCAAGGACAAGCATGAGGAACACTCTATCCAGGAATCACTGGCTTCCTGCTTGGGTGGCCCTGGGCAGTTATTTGGCCAATCTGAGCCTTAGTTTCCTCATCTCTAAAATGGATGATTATAGGGGCACCTGGGCGGCTCTGTCCGTTAAGCGTACAACTCTTGATTTTGGCTCAGGTCATGATCTCGTGGTTCATGAGTTTGAGCCCCCACATCAGGCTCCACACACTGATAATGTGGAGCCTGCTTGGGATTCTCTCTCTCTCTCTCTCTCTCTCTCTCTCTCTGCCCCTCCCCTGCTCACTCTGTCTCTCTCAAAATAAATAACCTTTAAAAAAATAAAAAGAAAAATAAAACGGGTGACTATAGCAGCCTTACATGCCTCACAGTGTTATTGTGAAGATGAAATAAAAGCCAGCTGTAGGGGTGGCTGGGTGGCTCAATTAAGTGTCCAACTCTTGATTTTGGCTCAGGTCCTGATCTCGTGGTCCTGAGATCGAGCCCCACGTCAGATCTGCCCTGACAGCTCGGAGCCTGCTTGGGATTCTCTCTCTCCCTCTCTCTCTCTCTGCCCTTATCCTGCTCTCGCTCTCTCTCTCTCTCTTTGTGTCTCTCCAAATAAATAAACTTAAAAAAAAGCCAGCTGTAAAGCCCTGTGCCCCTGGAAGGGGTTATCTGAGGGTGAACCAGGAAAGCTTCCCCTCTCCCTCAAACTCCTCAGCCACCTGCCTCCTCTGTATCAAACATTCATGCTATTAGTCACATCTTTGGAGAAAGACATTGAAAACTTGGTTCTGGACAAAACGCAAAGTGTTGGGAAACTTGTTGGTCCATTAGCACTCACTGGCACATTTATCAGATGATCAAGGACTCCCAAGATTTTGCAGGGAGGTGGATTCGAACACTCTTTCTTCCCTAGAGTCTTCCGGGGACATTTGTCTCTATGTGGTGTTTTCTTTCCGAAAAGTTCCAGGCATACCCTTCTGTAAGTCTTCAGCCCTGTGAAAAACATTGGGCAGAGGTTTGATTCTCCTTCAGAGTTTCCCCTCTCCCCCCAGGGGGACCTTAAGCACAGAGAGGTTAAATCAAGTGTCCATGACCACACAGTGGCCTAACCCAGCCCTCTGCTCATCAACCTAGGAACATTTCCTGTCATCCACTCAGATTCTCCTTTCCAAATTTCACTCCACCCCCACCCCCACCCCAACCCAGACAGGTGAGCAAAGGCGAGGAGGCTGGCTCCCAGCAGCAATGTCCCAAGTGCACGCCGAACTCCCTCATGGGGAATAGCTATATTGGTGGCAACAGCAGCGGCAAGCGCTTGGCATCTGACAGGCTCCATCAGCATCGATTTAAATTGGTGTTTTGCTTCCTAACTCCAGGAGGGCAAACATGCCTAAGATGCCAGCAGGGGGCTAGCGAAGGAAGGCATACAAGGAAGCGTTGGGCAATTCCCCAGAGCCTGTCAATTCACCTCCCACACTCCAAGGCCTTCCTGGGCCACTGGCCCTCTCTCTGCAGGGCTCCCTCTGCTTGAAGGAGGTGGGCAAGTAGGAACCAGCCATGAAAAAGCTCTTTCTCTAAGAAGATATCAAAAAAAGGAGCTCCAGAGTAGGGCTAGGGCCATGGAAAGCTGCACGGCGGGGGTGGGTGGGGGGTGGGTGGGGGGGGTTAGCCCCGGGCCTTCAGTGGCGGCTTATTTGGCCCTGGCTTCCAAGGTCCCCAGAGCAGCATCCCTCCCTTCAGGCTTGCTTTGGCTGCACTTGGATGCAGGCTTGACCCAGGGTGCTTGTTAAATAGAGTCTGGGGGTCCAGGGTGGGGCCCAGGAATCAGCCTTTTCACAGCTCCCTACAGGATTCTGTTGCAGCAGGGTCAAGGCTCACAGCTGGGGAAATGCCGCATGAGAGCTCCTCCAACCCACTCCGTAGTACCCCAAGGAAAGGTCCTTGGTCACTGTCTCATCCCCTCACAGCACTGCCCTCGAGAGGTGACAGGCAATCTGATAGATTTATTCAGGCGAGTGCATTAATGCGCGCTAATGACTTAATGTGCTGTCCATTCCAGATAACATGTGCAATTTACCCGGACCTTCTGGAGACTGGGCCTTAACCCAAAGGAGAATTTCCGGCACACACAGTCAGGAGGCGGGTGAATTTGAGTCAGGGGATGGCTCGCATCACACCAACTAGGAGGCTGCCTGAGCCCTCTGGGACCTACAGGTTCGGGTGGTCCTGCTTCAAGTCCTGAGGGGGAAATTAGGCTTACTAAGAAGACAGACTCCCCGCCCACACACACACACTGCTGCACCCCAACACTGCAAATGGCTCTAGTCATTCTTCCTTCTCACCACTCCCTTCAGTAGAGATAGTGGGTCAAAAGCAAGCAGGTTCTGGGATAATGCATTATTCAGTGCCTCTTGAATGGGTGTCTCTATGCCTCATTGTGGGGTGCATGGAGCCATGGGATAAACAGAGTGCATCTTTTTGGAGTTTCCATTTATGCAAGGATTTTAAAGCTCTCCAGTTGCTCACATAGTAAATCAAACACCAGTATAGTTATGGTGTAGAATGTGGAAATTCACGTTTCAAAATTAAGTGTGAGACTTTGAAGAAATTTGACACTTTGGGCCACTTTGGCTTTGACTTCCAGATTCTCACTTTATTGTATTGTTAGGGATTCTGTGAGAGTGTGGATGTGTGCGTGTGTGTGTGTGTGTGTGTGTGAGAGAGAGAGAGAGAGAGAGAGAGAGAGAGAGAGAGAGAGAAGGTTGAGAAGCACTGCCAATTAAGGTCTGTGTTTACCTAAGGATAAATTAGTTCATGGGATCATCTAGAACTATGATAGGGGATGGATACATTTTGATGGGGGACAGAGATTGCATTTGGGAAATACCCAGAGCAAGCTCAGTCAGTAGGCATCTACTGAGTAGCTCAGTCAGTTAGGCATCTGACTCTTGGTTTCAGCTTGGTTCATGATCTCACTGTTCTGTGAGTTGGAGCCCCACATGGGGCTCTGGGCTGGTGGCACCGAGCCTGCTTGGGATTCTCTCCCTTTCTCTCTGCCCCTCCTCCACTCGTGCTGTCTCTGTCTCTCTTAAAATTAAAAAAAAATTAAAAAAAGAAGGAAATACCTAGAGCCTGAAGAGCTGTCTAGGGGAGAGCACTCAAAGAGGATCTAGGAAAAGCGGGCTTAATGAGGGGAGGTGCATATGGGATGCCAGAAGGAAATCTTGTTAAGCCAGTACTTAGGTAAGTGAGATGAGCAGGGGCAGGGAAGACTAAAGAACCAGGAACACTAAAGAGGGCTGGGCTTTACTGATGCAAATAGTGTCCCTCTGACCCCAAACCCCAGGGAGGAAGCCAAGAACTCAGTGGACCACATTCTGGTCACAGGGCATGACTATAGGATGAACCCCAGTTCTAATGTGGGGATCCCACTCCCATGACTGGGCACCTCCCTAGCAAGTTGTGTATGGGAGGGGCAAGAATATAGACAGGGAAGCTGAGAGCTAGCTCGGACCCACACCACTAGCAGGCAGCAGGCCCCTCAAGCAGTTGTACATTTGAAGGGAGAGGGCACCAGCCAGCCCAGGCTTGGGAAAGAGTCGGATGAGGATCTGCAGCTCATGGCCCTGCCGGGAGTTGTCCCTTCCAATGTCTACCAGTGCACACGGGGTGCACTTGCACGCAAAGGGCCACCGAAAGGCCCTCTTGGAATAATTGCCCATCCTTTTGTCCTTCCTCCTACTGACAAATCCTTCGAAATGATCCTTTTCTTCTTCATTTCTTTTCTCTGGCATTCTCTTTGTCATCCAGCTTTCCTGCTTGCTCCCAATCTCCCCAGTAGCTCAGGAGCTGAGGAGTTTCCTCTCCCTTTTTCTCCAACCACCCTGTCCCAAACACCAGGGGCCTGGTGGGCCTGGGATGCTTGAGGATGGTGGGTGTCTTGCTGAAAGGCAAGAAGGAGAATAAAAGGCTGGGAGCTGAAAACTACAAAGTAGGTTTCCTCCTTGATCTTTCTGATTCTGCTGTCTTCCTACCATCCCAGGACCTGCCTAGCCACCCAGGGGATCCCCTTGCTGCCTTTGGCAGATGCACTTCTGGCCATCACCATCAGCGGTACCCTTCTCTTCACTTATTCATCTTTTCCTGGGCACCAGTGGATAGCCACGTTGCCTCAGCATAGGCAGGCAGCTTAGTAAGTCTCTGGAAAATGTTGGCAGCCTGTCTCTGCTGTGTAATCCCAACTGAAGGGTTGGAGTCATAGCCCTTTTGGAGAAATTATAACCATTGTAGTCAAATTGGGATGGGTTCAAATCCTGGATTAGGTCCCACTAGCTGTGTGACCTTGTGGAGACTAGTTGACCTCTCTGAGTCTCCATTTTCCTTCAATCATAAGTAACTAACTACCCTCTCAGGTTTATTGTGAAGATTGCAAGTGATAATGCACGCGAAATGCTAGCACAGTGCCTGGCCCATAATAAGTTCCCAATAAAAGTTAGCAAGCATAATTATTGTTACTATTAATTGTCATTACCTGGTTAGAATCCAGGTTCCACCATTTACTGCTACGTGAGTCTTGGCTGCCTCCTTTGTAAAATAAGGATGATGTTCCCTAGGTAAGAGGGTTGTGGTGATCATGAAATCAGTTAATGCATGTAAAGCTTTCAGGGCTGGCTGGAGGTCCTACCAGGGGAGTGGAACTAATTGTATCCCCTGGGATGAAGAACCGTCCTCCTTTTCCTAGGAGCCATAGCAAGGCGCTCTGCTCGCAGTGAGTAATGGGTCCTCAAACGTTAGTCAGTATTACTATCATTACTGGAGGCCAAAGAGAGTCTCTGTCCATTTATCCCTGGATTCTCAGTTAACAGTGGTTGGTTGGTTGGTTGGTTGGTAAGTGCTGATTACAGTCCAAGGTGTCAGTAAGGCTGGGCTGCCTCTATCCACTCTCAGTGTGCAGGGGAAAAAAATAATGCCACTTATTAGCGTCGTCTCAACGTATTGATTTTAATAGGAAATAGACTTCTGGCTGGAAGATCTTCATTCTTCATCCAATTGTCATGAGATGGAAAAGACTGAATTCTTACCCCGAGGGAATCGTCCTCAACAAATTTCAGTGCAACTGGAATGAGGGTCCCAATTTTACATTCAAGTGTTTCTTTTACTGCATTTTGGTGCGGGGCTAAGAATGTTGAAGAACCCTCTCTGTACCCTGTCTCCTGCTCTCCCGCCTCCCTCATTTCTGTTGAGCATAGGGAGTGCTCAGAGCTTGTCAAACAACAAAAACAAAAACAAAATCCAACAACACTTGCCTGTGATTCTCTGGGATGGGGGTGGGGTGGGAGAGCTCCCTTTGGAAATGAAGTCAGCCAATGTGCAGACAGGCTTAAGAACTCACTTTGGCCGAGACAGCAGGAAACAATGCAAATGCTACATCACTTCAGACCCAGAATGAAGCAGAATAAAAACAAAACGGGGAGCCTTGTAGCAACTGACTAGGAGGCAGATTGATCTTGAGAAAGAATGACAGCTACCATTTACTGAGACCTTTTACATCCATTTTGTCATTCAATACTCCTGCTAACTCTACAGGGAAATTATATCATCTCCATCCCCAGGCTCAGAGAGGTTAAGTGACATACCTAAGGTTACACCGCTAGTAAGAAGCAGATTGTGGGGCGCCTGGGTGGCTCAGTCCGTTAAGCATCTAACTCTCAATTTTGGCTCAGGTCATGATCTCACAGTTGGTAGGATTGAACCCCAAGGTGGGGCGCAGCATCAACAGCACAGAGACTGCTTGGGATTCTCTCTCTCCCTCTCTCTCTGCCCTACCTCTCTCTTTCTCAAAATAAATAAATAAGCAGGGTTTTTTTTTTTAAAGAAGCAGATTCCAAAAGCTGTGCCCTTAATTACTACTCTAAACTGTACAGTGCCTCACTGGTCACCCGGGGAGCCTTCACACAAGCATTTGTCCAGTGACACAGTCCCTTCTAATACTCTTTCCCCCTTCACTATCCCTTCTTTGCTTTTGTTTACCACACAGCAGATTGACTGGAGCCTGGGCATATGCTTGCAGTGAACCCAGCAAGCAGCAGAAGACGGCTAATCAGAATCACAAAATGCATTTATTTTAGTTATTAACCCATTGAGTTTTATTGTGAGAACTGATACAAACCAACTTGTTGTATCTGTGTTATTAATATTAATAAGGAACACACAGGGTATGGATCAGAGGATTCTGGAGGGGGTTCCCCCCTACCAGACATCGCCCCAAGGAAGCCAGCCAGGAACTAACTGTCTGGCTGCAAATAGCATTATGCATACTGGACAGCTGGTTCCCGGCTCCCTCTCCAGTCCCTGGAGACAGGAGGCCAACTCTTCCCTGCTTCTCATCACCTCTCTCTTTTGGAAGGATTAGAAATCAAGTCTGAGTCATTTCTCTGGCTAGTCGTCTTCTTCTTCTTCTTCTTCTTCTTCTTCTTCTTCTTCTTCTTCTTCTTCTTCGTACTAGCTCAGTATGTCTGTGGTCCTATGTGTGACTCCGTGTGTGTGTCCCTGGGTGTGTGCGTGTGTGTGTGTGTGTGTGTATGTGTATGTGTGTGTGTGTGTGTGTGTGTTATGTTCCTCAGAACATCATCTCATGTATGGGTCGGCCTGTGCATTTGCCAGGAATATTGGATGTTTTTCTCCCTGCATGTTTTTACTTTCAATCACCATCCATTTTTGATACTTCTATCAGCCTGTTTGTCCAGCCTGGGCTACCCCCATTCCAGATGCAGGGAATTTCCATCTTTTTTTCAAGGTAGGAAGTGCCAGGAAGAAAGCAAAAGTGTGCTCACTGGATGGATGGCCAATCCACTAGTCAGCTACTCCACTGCTGATCCTAGCTGCAGGGAGCCACAGAGCCCTGCACCCGGAGATCTTCTCTGGATCCTGGAAATTCCACGCAGCTCACAAGCCCATCCTCTTGCCCCACCAAGAGGAGCCCTCATTGGCCCTCAGTAGCCCTTATGCCTCTTCTGCTTAAAAAGAACCGGAGGTGAGGAAGAGATTCCAACCGGAATGGGTCCCCTTTTCTCAAAACCCCCCTTCCAGAGGTCCAGGCACATAGAGGAAATGGAGGAAGGCTCACTTTTCACCCTAGAACTGCTGAGGCCAGAATGTGTCCATTAGCGCTCTCTGAAATGCTTCTGGCACTCAGAAATTCACCATACATTTGACATCACCCGTGGCTCTTCAACTCTAACGCTTGCTTCCTTCTGCCTTTCTCTTCCCTGGCCTAAACTTCTGCCCTCCCAGACCTGATGTCCAGCTTCTCAGTCCCCCCGGGGTCCCCACAGAGGCTGTCCTCTGCGGGAGAGGGAGAGTGGCCTTTTTCTTCGTCCCTAAAACTCCTCCAAGGGGGTCTGAAGGCAGCTAGAAGACCAAGAGCCTTTCTTGAGTCTTGGCTGCTATGTGTTTAGTATTCACAACGTGTCTCTTAAAAATGTCCTGAGATCATTCATCAGGCACTGTGCTGTGTGCCTAGCTACTCTCCTCTGGATGTGTGTGTGTGTGTGTGTGTGTGTGTGTGTGTGTGTGTGTGTCTGCGCAGGACCCTCCCTCCATCTGCTGGCGAACACACATGCACACAAACCTTAACCTCCTTCCCCTCTCACCAAACCAACCTCATGCTCCAAGCGGACCTTTGCCCGCTGGCAGATCGCTCCCTTCCCGAGGTTGTCTCCAGGGCTGGGCCTGGCCTCCAAACAGCTCGCACTCCAGTGCTGAGGAGAGACGCTGCCGGCAGGATCCGAGCCGAAACTCAAAGTGCGTGTAGATGTTGACAGCGTTGACCTGGAGCGGAGCTGCCGGAAAGGCAACCCCAGCGAAAGGCGAGCAAATGGGAGGCGAGGGGAGCTTGGGGAGGCAAGGTCAGGGGCCAGGGAATAGTGTCCCTAAGCGAGCGTTCCCGTCGCCCCTTCTCGGCAGTTCACTCCCCCACCCCCACCCCCGCACTTTTCCGGGTTCACTTCGGAAATTGGCTTGCCCGGTTAGCTGCCAGCAGTTCCCGGCAGAGCTCAAACCGAACAGTCAGGTTCAAGAAGTGAGGAAGCGCCGGGCTGGGTGGCTGGGTTGCTGGGTTGCTGGGTTGTGTCTTGGGAGATTCTTTCCCCAATTGTCAATTTTGTGCTTATTTTTAGTTGTGACCCTAGCCGGGAGCTGTGCCTTTAAGCCGCGTTCCCAATCGGGGAAACCGACGCCAGCACTCGAGGGTCGGGAGGCTCCTGAGAGGCCCCTCTTTTCTGCACTCCCCCTCCCCCGCCCCCGCCCCCGCCCCCTCCCCCGCCCCTTCTCCCCTCCCCGCCTCGGCTGTCCGGCTGCCTCGCGGCCAGCCGTCACCTTGCCGCCTGCCGCACTCCTGGAGCGAGAGAGCGACGAGCGAGCCACGGCGATGGTGCCGCCCGCGGCGCAGCCATGGAGCCCGCCCGAGGAGCCCGCGCGCGCCGCTGCCAGCCTGCCCGCAGCCCGCTGCCTGCGCGCCAGCTCCCCGTGTCCCGGGCCAGCTGCTGCCGCCCCGCCAGCCTCTGCCCGCCACGCCGCCCGGCGCCACTGAGCCCCACGCCCGTGCCGGGCTCGGGGACACGGGCGCCCTAGTCCCGCCGCCGCCGCCGCCACCGCCGCCGCGCCGCCGCCGACGAAGAGGAGGAGGAGGAGGAGGAGGAGGAGGAGGAGGAGGAGGAGGAAGAGGAGACGGAGGAGGAAGGTAAGAGGCGCGCTGCCTTGGGCGGGGGGGGCGCCCGCGGGCTCAGCCCGGCCAGGGGTGGGTCGCGGCGGCAGCGTGCCGCTCCGGGTCGGCTCGGGGGCGACCGGCGCTTGGGCGCCCCCGGGAGTCGGGGTCAGGGCGGGGGGCGCAGAGCGTCGGGCGGCGCAGAGTTTGGGCGGGGAGCGGCCGGTTGCGCGCCCATTGCCCCGAGAGTCTCCAGTTTAGCAGGCTCGCCTTGGCCGCTGGGGGTGCAGGGTGAGGAGCCGAGTGCAAGGGAGTGCAGCGCGTTCATTATGGGGCCTTTGTGTGTGCGCCAGGGCCCTGGACACAGTTGGGAGAGCTGGCGAGACTCGGGGCCTGGCTGCTGGGAGGTGGCCACTTAGCTGGGGTGCCCGGAGAAGCCCGAGCCCCAGGGCCGCCAGAAACAGCTGTCTGAAGCATGTGTGTGGTTCTTGGGGCCATGTTCACACGCGGACACGGACGCACACACACACACACACACACACACACGCACGCACACACAGCCGCACCATATACCCGGGCTCAGCTACAGTCACCCCCATCCAAAGACGAAACACACAGACACACAGAGAAGCACACACACACAGCTACACTTGCCCCTTCCACCAGGATGCTAATTAAGCAGTCACCCAAACATACACAGCTAGGCGCACCTCCTCCCCAATGCCGAAATACATGTACACACACACACACACACACACACACACATACATACACACACACACACACATTTCTACTCCCCAGCCTGGTGCTTTGGAGGTTGGAGAGTGTGTATGTGAGTGTGTGTGTGTGTGTGTGTGTGTGTGTGTGTTGTCTCAGAGTATCCCTGAGAAACTACATGACAGCTGCACATTACTGCAGATCCAATACCTGCTGCCCCCCTTCACACAAACACACAGCCAACCCCCACTCCAAGCTACCGTAGATACCTCCACCAGGGCCCTTGAGAACTCTATTCTGAGGGGGAAAAAGCGTTCCCAACTCTGATAGTTGTGCCCTTCCACGCCAGAGCTCCTGGGTCTCCTACACACACACACACACACACACACACACACACACACACACACTGAATCCACTGAAGGGGCAAATGCTTGACAACCTTTCCCCAGAAGCAGGTGGCGCCCCTACCCTTGCAGCTGTTACCCAAGAGCCCTTGACCACACTGTACGCTGAGTCCTGTGGACCTGTCCCCTCCCACTGGCATCGGAGTCCAGCTGCAGAGCCCTGGAGTCCAACCGGTGGTCTCAGCATCCTGCAGCTCTTGTGGAGGGCGGGGCAGTCTCTGGACTTCTGCCCATTGGGGAAATTGTTATAAGACCAAGGCTCCCTTGGGGGCGTCCCTCTCAGAGGTGGAGGGTGGGGAATCTATGCTGACTCAGAGAGAAGCCCCAACTGAGTTTTCTCTGCTGGAAAGCTGGGGTGAAAGGCGCACTTTGGCCTGCGGTTCAGCAGCCCCCCCTCCCCGCCCCTGGGGCTTTCAGCTGGGAGACCCTGCCTCTCCCTCCCCTTCCTCTCCTGTCAAGCTCACTGCAGAAGCTGGGAGAATCCAGTTCCCGGCTTCCTCGGAGCTGAGAGAGGCTTCCCAGGAAGCCCTTGCTATTTTCACTGAGCAGAAGGCTCTCAGCTCTCCCCGGGGAGACCTCAACAAGACTTGGCCATGCCCAAGCAGACATGCCGGCTTCTACCCAATTTCATGGCTTATTATTGTTATTTTTTTTCATGTGACAGAAGCATTTAAACCTCAGCAGTTTGGCGTGAGTGAGGGTATCCCTGAGTTGAAATAAAACATAACGCGCGTGGAGGGGGCAGCAAGATTGGAGCGGGGAGGACTGGAGGAGTTGGCTGGTTTAGGTGGAGACACCGAGCCAGACTCCAGCCCTTGGTAAAGTCGTGACAGAGATGGATTTGACGTCAGAGCCCTGTCCCTGCACCCCTCCCCCTCCCCCTTAGACTTTTAGGCGGGGCTTTGCTCCCTGCTCAGGCAAATCTGAGGGCAGAATCCCTGCCTGGCCAAGATGTTAATATCTCATAATGTTTTACTGCCTTCACCTCTCAGGTAACATTTGCATTTTTGGAACAAGGCAGAGGAGTGGCTCCATTGGTGGGGCTGTCAAGCACCTGTGGCAGGACCCAGGCTAGAGCATTTGTGGACGGTGTCATCTACTGTCTCTGCTGGCCCAGAGTTCTGCGTGATGTGTGTGTGGGAGTGGGGATGTGGGAAGGTGGGATGTAATTATGGAGGGCTTTGAGGCCCACGGAGAGAAGGTTTAAATTGACACGAGAGGCAATTGGGAGCCACTGCAGGATTCTGACAAAGGAGGGGATATGATCCAAGCGGGAGAGAAACACTCCTTGCTGCATGTGGAGGGATCCTCCTCTCTCTGCCACTGACACCCACCACCACAATTGCCTTGCAAGTGTGGGCTGATGGCCAACAGAGAGAGAAGAGGCCAGGCAAAGGTAGTGGGAGTCTCAGGCTCCTGGCTCCAAGCATTTTCCAGATCTGAAGTGTCTGCAGACTGGCAGGGCTAGCTGCCCTAAACCAGCAAGTGCCCTCACAAACACTAGCTGGTGATGCTGTTGGTGCTGTGGCTTCTGACAGTGCAATGGAGCTTCTGCCTCCCTGAAAGAGGGGGTTGGGGACTCCTAGGAGGCCACAGGCCACATTTTGAATGAGTCGGAGGACCTGCCCCACCAGTGAGTGGCACAGCCCCAGGGTCTTGGGAAGTGAGCTGTGTGGCCCGAATGGGGTATTTTGCCACCCATGAGATCTTTTGGGAGCAAGAGTGGGTTGAAAAAGTGCAATGGAAAGCCCTGGGATTGCTGACCACAGCAGCAAGCCAGGTAGGGCACGGGGGTGGGGTGAGGCAGTTGAAGTCCCAGGGTTTGTTGGGGGGTAGGCTACAGGGGGGCTCAGCGGGGCATGGGCGGAGAAGAGGCATCGGTCTGGCACCGCCCACTGCCATAGTCCCCACTTCTACCCTCGGAGGGAGCATGGGTAGATGTGGGACAGGGTGGATGCTGGACAACAGAAGCACTCTGCTCTCCGCCCCCCCCCCGCCCAGGAATGATTGGGCTTCGAGGAGCACACTGGACAAGGCACCCTGAGAAGGTAGCACCAATGCAATAGAGAAAGGATCCCATTCTTGTGGAGCCTCTAGGCTAGTTGAAACCATGAAAGACACACACAGACACACACACACAACTGGAGCAAATTGTGGGAAGGGAGGCTCATACAGATGAGCTTGGCTTATGGGGGTTCATGCCTTCGCAAGGCCATAGCAATGATTTCTTTCTAGAGGGGCAGGGACAGTCCCCATCGATTCTGGATGAAGACCCTTAGCTTGGACAGGCCCCTGGGAGGAAGCCGCACCCGCGTTAGCTTCAGCAATGGGCCAGCCTTTTGGCTATTAGCATTCCTAGCAGAAAACTCCGTTCTGGCTCTTCTCTCAAGGACTTCTGTTTTCCTTCTTACCATAAATTCAAAAAGAAAAAACATCCTCTTGCATTACCAGCAACCAAAATGAAGGACTCAAAATGGGTTTTACCTTTGCAGTTCTACTGAGAAGAGCCAGGGGCAGAGGGGAGGGAAGCATACCATCTCCCCTCCTATCCAGTGCCCCCTCAGCTGAGCTTTGAAGGAGAGCGCAGGGATCTTGGGGCTCCGTATCATTTCCCAGCAGCGTCCCCCTTTTTAAGGGCACTATCCTTACAATGGATGTGGCACACTAGCAACTTACTCCCCTGGGCAGTCAGAAAATGAGCTTGGAAATCAGAGTGTGTATATGACATGGGGGCAAGGGGAGGAAAAGAGAGACAGAAAGAGAAAGAGAGAAGAGGTTGCCTGTTATATGTAGGAGCCGCTGTGCCTGTTGGTGTTGATGAACTTGAGATGAGCAGGTCTCTCTGTATGCATGCCATAGCTAGTGACCTTTCCTGAGCCTCCGGTTCACTTTGGCATTAGCCACACTGCTAGCCATCCCTAGGTCTTTGAAGAGCTCTCTGCCTGGTTGTACTGTTTGTGTCTCCTTCCACCCCAGGGACCCCCTCATTTTGTCTCGGTTTTGCTCCTTCTCCTCCTACCCCTCAAATCTGGGTGTCTTCCAGCTCCTCTTGCTTTCTACTTCCTCTGTTGCCAAGGACATCCAGCTGTGTCATAGCTTCTCGTCTCACCTCTCTACTGGCCATTCCCTCTTCTCTAGCCCAAACTTAACCCCTCTCTGATAGTTCAGCCTGAGATTTCCAGCTTCTTGCTGAATATTTCCCCTTGGATAGTCTGTTATTGTGTCAGACTCGACATTCACAAACTCACTCGCTCTTATCTCTGTCACGCAAGCCTTCTAGTTGCCCAGATTAGAAACCTCAGAGCCATCCTACTCTACCCTGGTCCACCCCACCCCCGGCCACCATCTCATATCTATACTGTACTGGTCTCTTTCCATCCCAGTCTGTAATATCAACACCAGCCAGATTCATATTTCTAAATATCCTTTATTCATTATGCTTCTGACCAACATCTTCGAGGGGTAATTACCAGATGGCCTGTAGGATAAATTTCAGCTTCCTTAGCTTGACACTCAGGACTCCCCTTGAGTAGGCCTAATGCTGTATATTCTTAGAACTTCATTTCCCACTCTTTGTCCCCATCACAGATTCTCAAATTTTAATGTTTCTCAAAAATCACTTGCAGATTCCTAGTGAGAAATCTGCTTCGGTACAAACAATCCCACATGGACCCTCTACTCCAGCCAAATTTCTTTCCTCAGGGTCTCCTAAACCTGTCTCCTGTACATGTTTGGTCATCTGTGTTCTTGTTCATGCCATTCCACTCACCAGGTGTCCCCCCCCCTTTGCCCATGCTCCTCTCCTGTCCAGTACCACTATACCCATCCTTCAACGCCACATTCAAATTCACCTCCTCTGTCAAGTCTTCTTGGATTGCTCTAGACTGAAGTGATCTTTCTCTCCCCACTCTGAACTCATCCTGCATTTACTGACTGTAAAATACATTTGGCAAGTACATCACTGATACGCCTTACTCTTATTGCTTGAATCATTAATTTATATATGCCTCACATACATATATAACTTCTCATATGCATATGTCTTGTCTACATTATAAGCTCAATGAAAGAAAGAGCCTGGTGTTTTTTCTCTCTTTTTTAGCCCCATAGCACACAATGCCTCACACATGGTAGGTAATCAATAAACATTTGTTGGGTTGGATTGAATACTTGTTGGGTCATAGTAGAGGGGGATTCTATCACGCATCCCCCCTGCATATCAGTTCAAGGAACATTTGCTGAGCACGTGTTGTGTGCAAGGTGCTGTACTGGTTGCCGGGGAGGATGTGAAGATGAAGGAAGTCCCTTGTCTTCCTCGGTCTCAGTCAGGTTTGCATTTACAGTGCCTAGTTTATATAAGAGGTCCTTGATAGATATTTGCT
This sequence comes from Neofelis nebulosa, assembly GCF_028018385.1. NCBI lineage: Eukaryota > Metazoa > Chordata > Mammalia > Carnivora > Felidae > Neofelis > Neofelis nebulosa. The sequence continues at coordinate 87,879,993 of NC_080800.1, forward strand.
GAGTAAACAAGTAATGAGTAAGTGAAAAGATGAAGTTCAGACAGGAGTCACATGGGCCAGAACATAGAGTAGCCATGTCATAGAGAAGTGAGGTAGGAGAGAAAGATAAAGCTACAAAGGTAGACTGAGGTATGGTGGATTACTGTTGTTTTTGCTTTTTATCATGAACATCTCTCAAAGACATAGAGAAAATATATAATAACCCATTATTCTCATTAAGTAATTATCAGGGCTTTGCCATACTTGCTTCCTTGATCCATTTTTCCTTTGCTTTGTTTTAAAACAAATTTTGAACATCAAAATTTACCCATTATTCTCATTAAGTAATTATCAGGGCTTTGCAATACTTGCTTCCTTGATCCATTTTTCCTTTGCTTTGTTTTAAAACAAATTTTGAACATCAATCATGTCATTTCACCCCTAAAACTTCTCTATGCATCTCTAAAACACGGACATTTTGGGGCACTTGGGTGGCTCAGTTAAGTGCCTGACTTCGGCTCAGGTCATGATCTCATGGTTCATAAGTTCAAACCCTGTGTCAGACAGTTCAGAGCCCGGAGCCTGCTTCAGATTCTGTGCCTCTTTCTCTCTCTGCCCCACCCCCACTCATGCTCTGTCTCTGTCTCTGTCTCTGTCTCTCTCTCTCTCTCTCTCAAAGAAAAATAAACATTAAAAAAATTCAAAACACATTTTCTCACATAACCACAGTGTCATTAACACATTGAACCAAAGCAACAATAATGCTTTTGTACTATCCATTATTCAGTCCATAATTAAATGTCCTCAATTATCTCAAAATATGTTTTCACAGTTAGCTTGTTAGAATCAAGACCCCCCCCCAAAAAAAATCCCTACACATTACGTTTGGTCATTATGTCTCTTAAGGACCTTTCAACAGTCCCTTCTCTGTGACTTGTTAGAGAAAGCAGGCTAGTTGTCCCGTACCCTGTCTCACATTCTGGTCTCTTTGCTTCCTCTTGTTGTCATTTAGCTTGTTCCACTATTTTCTGTATCTCTTATAAGTGGAAATTAGTGCTAGGCTTGATTAGATTCAGGCTCATTTTTCTTGTTCCCCCCCCTTTGGCAAGTTGATTAAAAGGGGGCCATCCTGGAAGCATGAAGGGGGTAGAAATAGCTGGAAGGGGATAGAAAGAAGGATATGGATAGATTGATTTTGGAGGTAGAAAAAAACCCAATTTACCTACTAATTGGATGAGTGATGAAGAAGCAAGAAGAGTCAAAGATGATTCTGAGGCTTGGGGCCTGTGTTGATGAGGAGAGTAATAATACCATTATACGGGAAGGCTAGGTATTTAATGAGAGCAGCAGGAATCATGGTTAGATTAAGGGAGGACTTTTCTCACAGTAATAAGCCATCTTCTCTGTTGTTGTTGTTTTTTTCCAGGCAACACTACCTTTTCCAGAAAACTTTTGAGTAGTGGTATAGCTAGTTTGGCGCCCCCCAGAAGAAGTTCAGAAAGGGCCTTCTTAGTTTTTCTCAATGGCCAAATAATTTAATTTCCAGACCCAGAGCCTTGGGAAGGAGAATAATCTGTACACCAATGGACAGAGAGAAGGTAATGCTGGTACCACCCTTGCAGATTGGTCAGCTGTCCCATATCATCATGGATATCAGAGTCTCCAGTCTTGAGTGGAAGACTGAAGGATGCCAGAGCTTGGGATTTCTGTAGACCCTGACAACGGGCACAGCTCCTGATCCAAGTGTTTCCTTAGGTACCCAGAAGCCTCTATCCCACACCCACTTCTCCATCCACTATGTAGCCTTTAGCATCTTAGACTCTCCATGGCCCGTGGCAACTGTGGTCCTGCCAAGGCCAAAGATTGCCCAGCAGCCCTGGGATAGTCACTGGGCTCTGAGAAAGACCTCAGCTTATTTAGTTGCCTCAGCAAGAACCCGCCATTGAATCAGATCAGGTGAGAATGGCTCTCAGCTCCATTCTGTCATATCCCCATTCATAAAAGCTCTCCCTCTTCCTTCCCCCAGCTCATCTTTCTTCCTGCTTTCTCTTTCTTCTCTCTCTCCCTGCTCTGTCTCTTCCAGCATACATGTATTCTCTCGAGTTAATCAAACTCTGGCCCCTGCAGCCCATTGTGTCTCAGATTGATCACTTAAGCAGCGTTATTGATCGCTCGGAAAGCCTTAGGAGGTGGGAGTGGCCTGAAAAATTAGAGATCCAACTAATTTGGATTGGCTGGCTAGGCCTCTCTGGGTGGCCTCAGCCCTTCAACTGCCTGGAATATCTTCTGAGAAAGGGGAGGGAATGGACAGAGAAGATCCTCAGAGGGCCTTAATTCATCTCATCCTTCCTTCATTTTGGAGTTAAGCCAAGGGAACAGGAGTCCATTGAGAACCCCTGGGTCTAGCCCAATGCCCATGTTATGATGAGAAGGGGAGAACAAAGGACCCTCTCTTTAGACATTCGTATGTTAATAGAAAAACCATACTTATTCATATGAAGCAACTAAGAATAATAAAAGTTGAGAAACAATCACATACTATGTTATGTGTTTTAAACTGTAAGCTCTGTAGGGGTTCAGGACACAGAGAATGAACAGCATGGACTGGAACGGAGGGAGAAGGCTTCCCACAAGAGGTTGAACTTGGGTTAGGTTTTGAATAATGTGTGCGATTGAGGTCGTTGACTAGAAAAGGAGCAGGCTTCCAAGGGAGAGGCATAGTTAGGGGGAAGACCGTGAGGAAGAAAGGACTTCTGGGTCAGGGGTACTTGGATTTGGAGGACCTTTGATGTCAGCATGGGGAATTTGGACTTAGACCCTGGGGGGCTTGTGGACAATTAATGAGAAGTATTTTAGGATGGCTAGCCATGCAATAGGAAGCTGACTTGACTGGAGCAAGGAGGGATTGAGACCAGCTTGTAAAACACTACAGCACTCCAAGTGAGACAGAGTTAGAGTGATGGCAGTGGGCATGGAGAGGAGGGTCAAATCTAAAAGTCACTTCAGGCTTTCCCGTGGCTAGTAAACCACCAAGTAGATTGTCTTAACTTGTTTTGGCCTCACCTACTGCTGGTCCCCTTATGAACCTCTACTCACACTTCCTTTGCCCCAGTGCCCTCAGGTTTTTCACCTGGCAGAATTTTGGTGGAGCTAAGAACACCATGAGTTGATCAGTTAACCATCCCAGGTAAAGTAAATTTGCCTCCGGGGCCCTGAAGGAGTGAGCCATAGGGGATCTGGCTGCAGAATTGGGTTGAGATGGGGTGCTAAGTACTATACCCCCAACAGGGAGGTGGGAGGCAGGGGCTGTTTTAAGCTCCCAAGACCTCTGCAGGGCTGCCGAGAGCCAGGAGACACCTTTCAGCTTCCCTGGTAGAATCAGTTTGAAAACGCCTCTTAGCACTTGGGATGGTCCCGGCAGAGGTCCCACCTGTGCCTGAGCATGGGGAGAGCTACCACAGTACTTAATGTCAGCTGGAGCCTTGCTGTTCAAGCTGGTAGGAGAGAGAGAAGCGAGGAGCCCACAGGTGGGTTGGAAGGTGATGGTAGAGGCCTCTGCCTGTTCATTTGCTTCCCCACCAGCTCTCCCCTCCCTGCCTAGGCGGCCTACACTGAAGATCAGCCCTGGGCAGGTGTCTGGGCCGAGCCTCTCATCCCTGGATTGGAAGAGAATTCAGAACTGCGGATAAAGGGATGTTTGTGGGATTGTAGCCCCCTTTCTCTTACCGCTTCTCCTTGGGGGAGGGAATGATGTCTTGTAAAGATGGATGCATGCAGAGGAAGTCATCCCAGGCTGTGGTCTCCTAACTGCCAAGGGAGCTCAGCTCTGGGTTAGGACCACCCAAACGGGTCTCTCTTTGCTTCTGATCCAAACCCACTGGGAAAACAGAACAGATGGCTAGACTGGTGGATGAACACTCACACATGCACGCGTACACACAGACACACACACACACACACACTGAATAGTCTGTCGGCCAGTGGTTTCCGGCATTTCCCTGCTGGATATTTTTGTTCTGATTTCTGATCAGTCTTGTGGTTGCTGGTTTGAGGGAGGGGTGACTGTTGGCAGGAGGGTGGTTGAAAAGTGGGCAGGTGTCCCAAGTGGAAGATGCTCATGGAGGTGGGAGATTGGAAAGAGGGAATGCAAGTCACTGACTAGGGCAGTTGTCCTATTTATGGCCCTTTGTATGGAAAAGCCCATTAGAAGTGGCAAAAAGATGGCACGGTGGTGACAGCGGCGTGGGAGTCAACCAGTCAACCAAGACCTCTCGGGTCGGAAATCCTGGCTGCAGTGTGTGCTCACTGCTTCCCTCCCAAGCTTCATCTTTCATCTGTCATTTTCCTCTTCAGTAATTGTTCTGTTTATCTTCCCACTTCTAACCCAGACCCAAGCAAGTCTGCTCCCCATGCTTTTCCATTTGACCCAGGGAGAAACTGAGGTACCCAGATTATTTCTTAATGGGCCTTGCCTCTCATCCTGTCACAGGATGGCCAGAAGTCTGGACACTGTGAGCTGGGACTCTGGAAACCAGCCCACTCACTCAGGTAGGGGAGGGTGCTGTGTGTCATGCCAGCTGTGTTGCTAAGATCAGTGAAATCACCGAAAATGCAGATATGATTAATAAATTAATATGATTAATCTCTAAATCGAGCCGTAATCTTTCTAATACGTAGGGAAATCACTCACTGACAGAGAAAAAGGAGGTTTGTTTTTTTTTTAACAGGCCCACCAGCCTGCTGTTGCCACACAGTTTAGAGTCTGTCACTGGCAAAGCCCAAATTGGAATTGGCTGTTGGGTCTGCTGTTTTTCCTCCCTGCCCCCCACCCTCAGAGGCTGACACAGTCTAAATACAGCTCGACCTGCTTTGGGATTCTGGGTGATCACTGGAGATGATGAAGGCTGGTCTTTAACCTGAGCTCCAGCTCCATTTCATTGTTACCTTTAAGGACATTTTCTCTGTGGAGTTTACCATCCCTTTAAATTGGCCACAGCTACAACCAAACTCAGGGTGTCTCCTCTGAATCTTACTCTCCACACCGATTGCCAGCCCTGAGCCCTTTCCGGCATCTCTGTCTTTATTAGTGACACCATCGTTCGTTCTAGAGTCGACAGGCTGAGTCTTGGAATCGGTCACCCCCTCCTCATGCCCATTAGTCACTGCCAGGTCTTGGCAGTCCATCTCTCACAAGTGCCTCATGAACCCATGCCTTCTTGACTATTCCCACTGCTGCCATCATAGCCACACTCTGGTTCCCTCACGCCCGGACTCCTGCAGCAGCATCCCGACTGGTCCCTCCACATGCTGCCTTCCCCTCCCTGCCAAGTGATCCTTCAAGCTGCTGCCAAAGGAATCTCCTTAAGACATCTTTCATCATGTCACTTCCCTGCTCAAGAGCCTATAATAGCTCCCTTTTGCTTACAATATCAAATGGAAACTCCTCTCTCTGGTATCCGAGGCCTGCCTTCCACAACAGCTGAACTTCACCATGTATACATATGCTATATACAATCCTGTATAGAATTTTATATATGTGTGTGCATGTGTGTTTATATATATACATATATATATACATATATATACATATGTATATATATATATAATCCCTCTGACCTATTTCTTCCTGACCCCCATTTCTGTTAGTCTCCTTATCTCCCCGCCCCACTTGTACCCCACTCAGAGCTCACTCCTCTCTCTGCATTCATCTTTCTGCTGTCCCCCTAGCCTGCAGTAGCCCCCTTTTTTCCATCTCTGCAAATCCTTCCATCACATCTCTAACAAGCTCAAGTCCAGCCTCTGCCGAGAAGCGTTTCTTGATCATTCTAGCCCTCATCGGCTGCCCCTCTTTTTATAAGTTTTCCTTGATTATGAAAGGGATACCTGCCCATAGTGGAAAACTTCTAGAGTACAGAAAATATAGGGGAAAAATAGTCACCCATGATTCCCCCTCTTTCATTTTGGGATCCAGACCTTTTTGCCATCACAATTTAGCCCTTGATTATACTGTGTCATGTTGCCTTGACTTCCTGTGCATTCCCCTTTGTCCTCAGCTAGGGAGTGAGTTCTTCAGGGGCCTCTGTGATCTGTGTGTCATGCAGGGCAGTGCCAGCCATGGCTCTGCTACTTCCTCTTCCAGGTGAGGAATGCAACCCAGACACAGAGCTGAGAGTTCAGGGTTCATCATGCCCTGCAATCCTGCTGCCTGACGACACAACCCTCTTGTGCGGTGCTGGTTTCTTTCTCTTCAGGAAGCCTCTGGCTTTGAGGTGACAGCTTTAATTCATCCTGTGGCCAGAATGAGCTTCTCCTAACCTGTTGTTATTACCTTGCAAGAGTCAACAATTTCCCCCTTTGCCCATTGTACCAAATTGAAATCTCTCATCCTGGCCTTCAAAAACCACTTGCCAGTTCACTTACCTTGACTTTCCCATCTGACTAACCTATCTCTCATGGCTTCCAGTTTCTGTAACAGACTCCCTTCACTTGAGCCAAGCCAGCCAGTGTGCTATAACCTCAAAACCTAACTCCCCTAACACCTGACAGTGGGTTATTTGCTACATATTACCCCCCAACTCCAGCCTCAGGCCCTATACAGCCTAGTCCCTCTACCTTGAGTCCTGTCCCTATTGCCTTGTTGCTGTCTGGCACTGAGGTCCACAATCCCGTCGACACATGCTGCCACTGACCTCAGACTCAGGGTGCAGCCTTCTCTGTCCTTATGTAATCATTCTGTATTCAAATATTAATATGTGCTTGCTATTCTATTATCATATCAAAGCATTCCCCAGCCAGTTCCCACCTGGGTTCTGTGAGCAGCATTAGGTAGAGCATGTACTCTGGAGCTGGCCTCACCACATACTGCAATTTCATGGTGTTGAAGACACGATTTTAACATTTTGGAAGTGAAATACTTCTTACAATCCATGGTGCATTGTAATTTAGTTGCCAGCATCTTTTCTGTCTCAGGGAAAACCCAGGGAAGTGTTGTCTCTAACATCTAGAGTCAATGAAATGAAGTACTAGGTTACTCAGCCTCTCTGGGGCCCAGAGCCTTTACCTGCAAAATACTTAGACATCAGAGGGTTGTTGTGAGGATTCAAAGATAATATCTATATTGTACTTAGCACAGGGCCCCACACTTTGGTAGAGGCTCAATAAATGTCAGTAATTTTAATTTCCCAACTTTATAAACTATAAACCCCTCAAGGGCAGGGACATGTTTTTCCCTCTTCCAGCAGATGGCATGATGTGAAGGGTGGAAAAAGCTTCCCTTTCTAAAAATACCTTCTTTACTAGACTGCCAAACAGCTGAAATTTCAACATTAATCACTCCTTTGAGTTAAGGCATTATCTCCTGAAGACCTCTGTTAAAAATGCAAATATGTCACTTGGGAAGGTAACACATTAATTCATTAGCATTCATGATCCCATTTGTGCAGATGAGTTTATCAGATTAACTAGCTGGCACCAGGCAAAGCCGAGAGCCCTAGCAAGGGGGCTAGTGAGATACATGTCTGTGGGTGGGAGTGGAGGAGCCAGGGGACAGGCAGTCCAGAGTGTGGGGCCACCTCCCATATTCTGGTGCCTTTTGGGGTTTGTTGGCAAGACTGTGACTGCAATAAACAAGGAAGGAGCTCAGTGACAGGGACAGAAACACACTGTTGGGAGGAAATGTAAGGTTGGGAGGACAGTCCTTACAAGGTCATCTGGTTCAGTCTGCCCCTGAAATTTGTAACTCTCATCAGCAGGGCATTCACTGCCTCCTAAGGGAGTCTGTTACATTGTTGAGCTGTTCTAATTAGAACATTTTTTGAGATTGAGCTGAAAGCCCTCTCTTTCAGTGACTTCTTTCCTTCCTCTTCCTCTTGGCATATAGCTATCACATTTCCTTAAGTCTGTCTGTCTTTTTTTAAAGTTTATTTATTTATTTTGGGGGGGAGGGGCAGAGAGAGAGAGAGAAAGAGAGAGAGAGAACCCCAAGCAGGCTCCATGCTCAGCGAGGAGCCTGATGTGGGACTCAATCCCACGACTGAAAGATCACAACCTGAGCTGATTCGAAGAGACAGATGCTTAACTGACTGAGCCACCCAGGTACCCCCAGTCTGTATGTCTTTTGACTTTCAATTTATTTTACTTTTTTGGCTAAATCTGCTGTTGGGGAGGATATTTTTCTTCTACTCTGCAAAATTCTTCTAGCTGGTCTAAGAATTAAATTGACATGAGGCAGATTAACAGGAGAAAAAAACCCAAAGTTTAGTTACATGCACACAGAAACCTGGTAATGAAATTGAGACCTAAAGAAATAACCAAGGAAGGCAGTCTTTATACTTTTTAGACAAAGAAACAATAAATCTGTGAAGAATTGACAGGACAAAGAGAACTGATTTCCGGGAGCTTCAATCAGTAAGGAATTCTAAACAGAATTTGGGCTGGGGTAGTAAATTAGTAAAAAGTAACAAAGGCTGTTTCTACAGCCTTCTCAGCCCTGAATTCCCTGTCTCTGGTGATAAGGATGTTTCTTTACATCCTGATCCAGGGAGGGGACCTTTCACATGGGAGATTTATTTCCTTTCTGGAGACAAAGTGGAGGGTCAGAGTGTTCTTTTTGCACTGGCCGTTTCTTTAAGTAATCTTTACTAAAAAATAATCAATATGCCAACGTGGCACATTTTTGGGTGACCTGCCCTTGGCCCCTACACTTCCCAATTTGCTCAGTGATTCCTTGTGTGGTGTGATTGCACAGCCGAGCTTCCTTGGAAGGGTCCATGAACCTCCTGGAGTTGGACGCAAAATGCTGGCTAAGTGTACCTGAGTACCTACATGTCTTCCCTCTGGCTCCGTAGCTTCCCACAGTGGTCCTGGACCTAGAAGAGACCTTAGCCTACTGCCTTATAGTATCTCAGTCCCTTTGCTTTGGTAACGCTCCAGAGTTTGTGAGAATGCTTCTCAGGGGCCCTGCATGGGACCAAACACAGTTCTACTGTAACCAGCACAGAACACAGTGGACACAGCGCTTTTATGAATAGCTTGATAATGCACAGTTCTCATCTTTGGAGAGCACTCAGTTTAATGGGTGAGAACATCTTGTTCCCAGGTAACTGACCCTTACCGGGGCTAAGTCCCTCCTTTCAAAGAAGCAGCTGGCTCCCTGCCCCTCAGTTTACCGTCTTGAAGAGCATCTTTATTTCTCTCTCTCTCTCTCTCTCTCTCTCTCTCTCTCTCGGTAGCCTCCCTTCTAAGCAGGTAGAAAGGGGCTCCTCATTCCAGTTCTTTTTAATTTTTTTTAACGTTTATTCAGTTTTTGAGATACAGAGAGAGCATGAGCAGGGGAGGGGCAGAGAGGGAGAGGGAGACACAGAATCCAAAGCAGGCTCCAGGCTCTGAGCTGTCAGCACAGAGCCCGACTCGGGGCTTGAACTCACGAACTGTGAAATCATGACCTGAGCCAAAGTCGGATGCCTAACCGACTGAGCCACCCAGGCACCCCCTCATCCCAGTTCTTTTGGTAGGAGCCAGTGGGGAGGTCCCTTGTGGCGACCTGTCTGGTCAGGCCACTTAGTAGGCTAGCAGAGGAGCCGTGTGACTGAGCACAGCCCTCGAGTTGTCTCCACTGCCCCCACTTTCCCAGTCCTGTGCACTGTAAAGAAATGATTGGTTCACACATAAAAGAGAACCCAGAGAGAGAGCACTGAGGCTCACAACTAGCCCTTCTCGAGGCAGTGGGCCTACGAGGCTTTAAAGGTTGGAGTTTCGGGTGACTGGTGGTGTCAGTAGAGAACAAGGGAACAAATTTCCAATGCTTTATGAAGGGCCAGCTCTTTTTTTTCAATGTTTATTTATTTATTTTGAGAGAAAGAGAGAGAGTGCGTGCACAAGCAGGGGAGGAGCAGAGGGGAGAGAGAGAGAGAGAGAGAGAGAGAGAGAGAGAGAGAGAGAGAGAGAGAATGAGAATCCTAAGCAGGCTTCCACTGTCAGCACAGAGCCCAATGCAGAGCTCATGAACCATGAGATTATGACCTGAGCCAAATCAAGAGTTGGCCAGTTAACCGGCTGACTCACCCAGGAGTCCCAGGAAGGGCCAGGTCTTAAACATAAGTGTGTCAACATGAGAAATAGACATGTCTTTGGGGAGACAGTCCTCCCTCCATTCCTTCCATTCTAGTCCCCCACACACAGCCCCAAAAGGCTAAATATTAAAGATACTTGCGACTGTGTGGGATAGGAGCAAGCCAACTGGTAAGTGGCAATCACCTGTAATGTGTGACATGAAACAGCCATAGCACCAGGGCCCTCTGGTCAAAAATTTCTCCCTTCTAGCCTTGATTTTATATATATATATATATATATATATATATATATATATATATGTAAATATATTTACAAATATATTAAATATATATATTATATATATATATATATATATATATATATATATATATATATGTAAATATAGTACTTGATCCAAAGTCACCATCACTGCCTCCACTAACTCTAAGGGTGCCTACCTTCTCACCTTTTATGGTCACTCTTTTAAGTATAGGTATCAAAGCCTGTTGTGAAAATGCACATGTTATCTGAGATGGGAAATACATCAAATAAAACACTCGTCCTGCAAGCTGCTCTGAAGAAATAGAAAGAAAAGATTCTATGGCCGAATACATTTGAGAAGTGCCACATCCACCTCTTAGACCCTCACAGTGCACATTAGTGCATTAAAGGCTCTGAGAAGTCCCGCAGTAGAGAAACCTGCTGATACTGTTTAAGGTTTCCAGTATGTATTTGACCACAGATCACCATCCTTCTGTTTCCCCCTCAAATACAATCTATTAACATCCACACAACAGCTTGGGGGAACTCAGCATTCAGCCATGACCCACCGGTTCACACCTGGATACACAAATGACTCAGTGCTCCCAGGGTTCTGCAGAAATGGGACACGGATGAGGGAATATTGCTGTGGGGCAGCTGTACAAGACTCTTGGGGCAGGGAAACACACTTTGGGAACCTGGGCGAGGGCACCTAAAACTGGGGAGGAAAACAAGACAAGGGATGCTGGAGACCAGCTCCCCCCACCTAGCAGTTCTGCTACTGGCCAGCCCTGGTAGGTTCTTTGCTCTCGGCTCTGAGCCAACAGTGAGCAGAGCGGAGCAGCTTTGGCCAGCCCAGGACCCTGCAGGGCCATGTGTGGTCATTGGCTTCTCAGCTGGGGCCTTTCCTGTTTCATTCCCTGCCTGCTGTCCTCTATTCCTTCCCCGGGCCTCTGGTGCAATTCAGCCTCTCAGTGTATGTGTTGATACATTTTACTTGGGTCTCGTTCTTCCCTTTCCCTTCAATGGGACTGAGGAGGCTTTTGAGGTTTGTGACACTACAGGGAAGAATGAGAGCATGGGGTGGGTGGAAAGGCAAGGAAAAGAACATGCCTCTTCTATAGGACCTGGGGCAAAGTCTGTATTTTCTCCTCACCCCATGAGCAGGAAGGGGCACTTCTATAGCTGCTGCTGGGCCCTGGGGAGGTACCAAAGATACTTCTGGAGGCAGAGACTCCTACCTTTTGCCAAGAGAATCTAGGAGGAGATGAGGATCAGAAAGGCACGGGGGTACATAAAGGCAGAGGCCATAAGGGTTAAAGAATCTAGCTGCTATCTGGTAAAAGTGGCTTGGGTTGGGGAAGGATGGAGGGGGAACAGAGGGAGGGAGAGAGAGAGGGAAAGAGAGTGAGAGAGGGAGAAAGAAGAGAAAGTATACACACAATAGTGTGTGTGTGTGTGTGTGTGTGTGTGTGTGTGTGTGTGTGTGTGTGAAGGTAAATCTGGTGCAAAGATGGTTGAATCTTTCCTGACTGAGGAGGCTTAGGGGACACCCGGATACTTGGCAGGGGTGCATCAGGATCACAGAAGTGACTTGTCAGTAGGGAAAAGGGATAAGATCTCTATAGTGTGCTAGCTCTTTCATCATCAATGAAACCAAGGAGACAGAGCAGGGTCACTCCCCTCCATACAGGGTGCAAGAGTGTGAGTGTGTCCATTGGAATGCATGCACACCCAGTGGCCTCTGAGGACTAACCCTGCAAAAGGCCTCTCAGGCCTTTTCAAAAGGTTTGAACCCCCACGACTTCTCCCACCACCAAAAGCCAGGGAGGGGTTGCTGGTACTGATGATGCCCCCAGGACCTGATCTCACCTAGTTTCAATGCCTCTAATGCCAGCGAGTCAACCTCATCACTAGGCAGTTTATTCCGCTGCCTAACTGCATTAAGGTTAGGAAATGGGCTGTTTCCCTCTCACTTGATTCTATTTTTAGATATGAAGACCCCAGGCTTTCTCTGTCTGTCTCTGTCTCTGTCTGTGCCTCTTCTCCTCTCCCTCTCCCACACCAGATCACCGAGGCCTGCGGTGGCACTCTGTGTCCCTAGTCACACAGATATCCCACTTTGGTTTGAAGCCTCAAAATGTCCGAACAAATCCTCAAAATGTCCGAACAAATCTTACAGTTTGGATGCCGAGTGCCACCTCGTGCTCCAGGACCAAAATTTCTTTTTCTCCAACATATGTAGACTTCAGCTCTTGCCTGTCAGGGTAGCCCTTTCCATCTTCCCTTTGGATTTTGCTGTACCTTCTCCGCTGCAAAGACCCTCCCCTGACCAGAAACTGCTGAAAGAGAAAACCTACCAACTCCCCGCCCCCTCACCAGCCCCCCTCCACCGTCACCCCTTTGGAAAATTCAAGACTAAAACATTGTGCAGTAAAAAAGCCCTCACTCGCTCTTCATCCCCCCATCCCCAGCAGCCCAGCAAGGCATGGTAGTGTGGTTAATGGATGGAGCATGGGCCAGACGTCTGAACAATTTTACGCTACAAGTGCAGTCTCAGGATTTACTTGTATTCAGTGTAATTCCAGATGCCAAGGGAAGCTGAAGACTATGACTCGGGCCTTTCCCTCAGGACACTTGTTCACCAGCTAGGGAAAAACACACAAAGGAACTTGCAGGTGAAACATCCTTTTCATTCAACCAACAAATTTTCACGGAGTACCTCCTATGTGCTCAGTGCTGTTACAGGTGCTGGGGACACAATGGCAAACAGGACAGAAAAATATCCCTGCCTTCATGGAGCATAGGTTTCTGTGGGAACACATTTGAAAAGCAGAAAAATAGGGGCACCTGGGTGACTCAGTCGGTTAAGTGTCTGACTCTTGATCTCAGCCCAGGTCATGATCTCGTGGTTTGTAAGTTCGAGCCCCACATTGGGCTCTGTGCTGACAGTGTGGAGCTTGCTTGGTATTCTCTCTCTCCCCCTCTCTCTCTGCCCCTCCCCTACTCATGCTCTCTCTCTTCCTCAAAAAATAACTAAACTAAAAAGTGACAAATAAATGATCACTATTTGTATTGATAAGTGCCAGGAAGAAAAGAAACAAGGGGCTGGGGTAGAGAGTCACAGCTACTTCAGTTGGGGCAGTCAGGAAAGGCTTCTCTGCAGAGGTGACATTTGAGCTGAGAATTGAATGGCTCGACGACAGTCCACACCATGCTCCTCAGACAGAGAAATCACAGGGGCAGAAAGAAGTAGGGAAGGCTTTCAGAAGCAGATGGGGTTTTGCTGGGTAAAGCACATGGCACAGAGCCTTGGCCACTACTTTGGGAGCATTGGTCTTGCTCTGGCAAAACTGAGACATGCATTTCCACTCAGGTAGAGGCTCCATGGTCTTCTTGAAATCTGAGATGGGCACTCTAAGAGGAAAGGCCTTTGAGATTTCTCCAGGGGATCTGGCTATAAAACCCTGTCTATGTCACACCTAGCAGTTCCCAACTAGAAACATCGAGTGTTGCCAGGTAGGACAAAGTCAAAATGATAGCTAACGGGTGAGGGGAAATCAGGGGATTATTGCAGCTAGAAGTAGAAGTTACGTGATGGAAAATAGTGAAAGGTATGTGGGCTGGGGCCAAATTGTGATAAGAGGACTTTGGACTTAATCCAGTAAGCAATAGGAGGCTGCTGTCAGTTTTTGAGCAAGGAAGTATAAGGAAGACGAAAGAAAGTCAAGGTCCTGACAACTTTTGGTAACCAGACTCCCTCCTGCCCAGGACATGTGGGCTCCCCTCAAGAAACATGGTCATGACCATGGGCTCAAATCCCAGTTCTGCCATTTACTGACTCTGAACTTGGACAGTTACTTACCTCCTCTGTGCCTCAGTTTCCTCCTCTGTAGAATGGAATTTTGCAAGGATCAAATGAGTAAATCATTATAAAATACTTAGACAGTGCCTGATATTTAGTTAGTACTCGGTAAACTTTAGCTACCATTATCCAAGGATGAAACTGGTATGAGGGGTTGCAGTATAGACACTGTCATGAATCTGGAGTTATTTTTGGTCACAGTTTGATCATCTGGGGATTCTAAGAAGCTGTGAACATTGCCTAGGCTCAGGACCAATGCATACAAAGTAAGTCGGTCCTCTGCCCCAATAATCTTTTCCATTGGCCTTCTACCAGCATCTAAAACCCCCCACTGTTCTTTAGTGGCAATCTGGAGACTCAAGCATGTTTAACTGAATTAAGGTATCCTCTTATCTGGCTGTTAAAAAAAAAAACTTGAATATTAGGTCATTGGTCATTGTCACCTGGGATAAAGCAGAGCTTTGAGGGAGTGGGACACAGGATGATACATTAGTTATCTTATTGCCACATAACAAATGATTCCCAAACGTAGCCATTTAAAACAACAAACATTTTGGGGCACCTGGGCGGCTCAGTAGGTTAAGCATTCGACTTCATGATCTCACAGTTCGTGAGTTCGAGCCGCGCCTCTGGCTCTGTGCTGACAGCTCAGAGCCTAAAGCCTGCTTGGGATTCTTTGTCTCCCTCTCTGCCCCTCCCACACTCACACTCTGTCTCTGTCTCTCAGAAATAAATAAACATTAAAAAAATTTAAAAAATAAAACAAACATTTTAACATCTTACAGTTTCTGTGGGTCAGGAGTCAGGGTGCATCTTAGCTGTGTGGTTCTGGCTCAAGGCCACTCACGAGGTTGTGGTAAAGCTGCAGGTCAGGGCTGTGGTAACTAAAGACTCAACTGGGGTTGCAGGATTTGTCTCCAAAACTCATTCATGTGGTTGTTAGCACGCCTTGCAAGTTTCAGCAGTTCCTCGCTGGGTCCTCTCCGTCAGGCTGCTCACAGCATGGCAGCTTGCTCCCTCCAGTGTGAGCAGAGAGAGAGAGAGAGAGAGCATGTGACCAAGAGCAGGCCAGCTCAAGGCAGAAGCCACAGTCTTTTTATAACCTTATCTTGGAAGTGAAGTCCCATAACTTCTTCCATACACTTTGCATTAGAAGTGAGCCACGAAGTCCATCTCAAGCTCAGGGGGAAGGGATCCAGAAGGATGTGAATATTGGGGGGTGAAGATTATTGGGACCATTTTAGAGGCCACCCACCACAGATGGATAAGAATTGATGGTACCTGGGGGGAAAAAAAGGTCCTAGTTAAATGGAAACTCGAATACCCTGGCTAATTGGGGGTCAGCATAAACAGTTACTGGACTTAGTGGTAGCCAAAGAAACTGGGTACCAAAAAATTCAAAGAGAAGAACCAGAAGGTAGAATGGATGGTAGCTGGGAGGTGTTTGACCCACACATGGAGTTGCTAAATGTCTGAGACCCTCCTGTGATCCAGGCCCCAATTTGTGCAAAGTTCTCAACACCCCCCCCCCCACATTGCTCTTGCTTTCGAGGCCCAGCCCTGTGAGCGTGGCCAGGAAGAGAGGATGGAGCAGGGATGATGCCCAGGAAGCCCAGTGGCAGCAGAAGCAAGACAAGGGAATGCAGGTTCAGCAACTGCATTTGTTTGCAGTTGGGAAAGTTGTTAATTTTAGCTTCACACAAGGGGCAGAAGCAGGAGGGTTTGTCATTTCTGCTGAGCTAGTCCTTGGCTGCCTCCCACAGGCCACTGCCGCCGTGTCAGCTCCAAGCCTCTGTTTGCAGGCTGGTGCGCTTGGCTAGTAGTAACGAAGGGCTGCGTGGGCTGGGGGTGCCCTGGGGCCCGATGAGTTGGAGGCCTTGGGTAAGGGGGCCCAGCGAGCCCTGGGCAAAACAGTACTGTGGGCTGGTCACTGCCTGCCTGCACCTCATCATCATTCCTTTTATCACCCCTGTTTTTCCCTTCCTTGCTCTACCACTTGCTGATTTTGTGACCCGGGGCAAGTCACTTTATTTCTCAGTGCCTCCATTTCCTTCTCCGCAAAATGGAGATAAATAGTCCCCAGCTTACAGGGTTGTCGTGAGGAATTGTGGGCTCATGTAGGTAAAGCACCAATAAATGGTGACTGTTATGACTTAGGTACCGAGCTCTGCCTCAGGGCACCCAGCCCAAAGGAGGCAGGTCTCTCCCAGCTCAGGACCCCACTTCCCAAACCAATCAGAATACCTCTCTGGGCATAAGTGGCTTCTTTTGCTGAGGGCTTTACATAGATTTACAAGCATTAGACACTCAAATGATCTCCAGTTTACATAAAACAGGGGCTCAGAGAGGTGAAGTGACTTGCTCAGGGGCACATAGCTAATAATAAGTGGCAGAGTTGGGACCATAACCCAGATCTGTCCTAGCTCCAGATCTGCCCTTTTTCTATCCTACTTACATACAGTTGGTTGGCCCTAAGCACGATTTCAGGATGAGATAGGGGTAGACAGTGGGGCCAGAGGCTGGTTACAAAGGTAGAAGGCTTTGGGTCCCAATCGTACAACTTTCTGGAGTCTTACAAACTTGATTTTGTACTCTATTTCCACATGGATGAGCCAGGAGTAAAGGTTCTGGTTTTGTTTAATGACACTCTGCCACCCTCACCCCAACACACACACACACACACACACACACACACACACACGCATGTGTTTTTCTACCAAATGGCTAATTTCCTCTTGATCACATTTCCGAAATGACGAAACTCAGAAACAGGTGTGGGTGTGAATGTTTGAGGACCTGTTCAGAACGCAAAGCTCTAAGAGCACAGCCATCCTCCTGGAGATGCAGATACCCTCTCCTCGTTACCAAGGGAAACCTCATTCCCCTGCAGCAGGAAGTAGGGGTCTGGGCTGGCCACAGCTTGCCCTGGCCTCACAGCTTAGGGCAGACTCACCCTCTCCTTCATGTGCGATAGCTGCAGAGAGAGAAGAGCTCGAAACCCTTGGAGCTTGAGGGTAAGGAATTAGCAATGGAGACACTTAAGTGAAGCTTGGTCTGGAGACAGGGAGGCCAGGTGAGGACTGTGCAGATCTGAGAGGTCGAAAGAGGATAAAGAAGAAAAGGGACAAGGATTGAGAGAAAGGTAAGGGAAAGGGAAGAGAAAATCCAGGAAGAGAGGCATGCAGGAGACATGAAGAAATGGAGGAAACAGGAGGGCAAACTCAGATCACAAAATGCAGAAATATCCTGAACAAGTGGCCTTCAGAATTGCCACACAGCGGGGTGCCTGGGTGGCTCAGTCGGTTAAGTGTCTGGCTCTTGGTTTTGGCTCAGGTCATGATCTCAAGGTTCATGGGTTTGAGCCCCACGTCGGGCTCCTCGCTGACAGTGCTGACAGTTCAGAGCCTCTTGGGATTCTGTCTCTCTCCCTCTCCCTCTGCCCCCTCCCAAATAAATAAATAAACTTTAAAAAAGAGTTGTCATACAGGAAGAATGTAGGGGCCACATAGTCTCCCTGGTAGTGGGTTTAGGAGGCTTGTCTGGAAGCTGCCTTTGCATATTTCTTGGGGATACTCGCAGTGGGCTGGTGTTGTTAAAGATTCATGGGGAAGGGTGGTTCCTCCCCCCGAGCCATCCCTTGGCACTGCTGCCACCAATGAACCACATTTATAAAGTACCTACTGTAGGGGTGCCTGGCTGGCTCAGTAGGTTGAGGGTCCGACTTTGACTTAGGTCATGATCTCATGGTTCAGGAGTTTAAGCCCCACATTGGGCTCTGTGCTGACAGCTCAGAGCCTGGAGCCTGCTTTGGATTCTGTGTCTCCCTCTCTCTCTGCCCCTCCCCTGCTTGTGCTCTGTCTCCCTGTCTTTCTCAAAAATAAACATTTAAAAAAAATTTTTAAAAATAAAGTGCCTACTGTGTGCCAGAGAAGAAGAGATGGAAGAAAATCAAACAGCAGGGAACAAAGGGAGAAAAGCTAAAGGGTCCCCAGAAGGCCACAACAGGTTGAACTTCCCTGAAGTGGGTAGAAGGGCAGGGGCACTGGGGGCTTTCTGCTCAGCAGCCCGAGGAGGTCAGGTTGACTAAATGAAGGGCCGGTATGGGAGTGGGGGAGGAGCAGAGAGAGAGGGAGACACAGAATCTGAAACAGGCTCCAGGCTCTGAGCTGTCAGCATAGAGCTCGATGCGGGGCTCGAACTCACAAACCGTGAGATCATGACCTGAGCTGAAGTCGGATGCTTACCAACTGAGCCACCCCGGCGCCCCCAGAATCTTATTTTAGAGGACTATGAGGCCCACCTCCACCGGCAGCATGACTAGCTGTGAATTTAGAGTAAGGACACTAAATGCATCTGAATATGTGTGTGTGTGTGTGTGTGTGTGTGTGTGTGTGTGTGTGTATGCAGGTACATTCCCAGAGAGGAACTGTTTCTCTCCCAGTGCACAGACGCAGTACACACGCGTGAATAACACACATGGCATGTGCAAGCGTGATTATGCTGTCTGCTGTCCAGAGGTGGCAGTGGGTCTTCCCTGGGCCTGTGAAGGCCACTTAATCCCAGCTCTTTTTCCACCCTGAGCTCCCTTCAAGTGAGTGCTCTGCCCTGCTCCGTGGAAGAGGGACCCTGGCTGGGAATGTGTTTTGTTTTCTGTGGTTCCTTTTTTCCTCTGCCCCAACCTTAGCCTGAGTTGCTATTCCCTCAACGACATCCAAAGGGTGAAGCAATCATTGATTGGTTCGAAAAGAATCTCTGAGCCAATGAAATGAAGGCTCAGCCATTGTTTCCAGATGCCTAAAAGAGAATTATCCAGAGATGGAGCAAAAACCTCGGTTGACCAGAATATTTGGGGATGCGCAGATAACAACTGTTTTCTAATGGGTCAAGGGCTTTCATTTCAATGCGCTGTGGAAATCCTCTCTCAGGTCTGAGGCCTGTTTCTTGCCTTAGGATGTAAGGACCAGTGAAATGGATTCTGTGTTTGTTTGATGCCTTGCTTTCTAAATATCAGCTCCAATGTTTAGGATCACAGGAAGATGGTATGGTAGAGCAGTCAGAACACTGGATTCTAGAAGTCAGGGGGCATGGGTTCCACGTTGCAGGGGAAAATGTGTACTGAACACAGACCATCCCCCTAGAAATGACTTACTTGAATTATTCCCTCATGCAAGCTGAGTTCATTATCCTTTGCCTCTTTCTCAAAACAGCTGAGTGAAGAAAGAAATGTATATGATCAATTGATGGATCGAAAGATTGGGCCTTTGTTGGCTGAAATTTTATCACTTGTCCCTTTTCTTCCTTTACCAGAATGGTGACCCCTGAGGACACACTGTGTTCTATCCCAAACCATTCAAACCCCTTAGCTCCCAGTTTCACTGCAAGCACTTCACCGATGCTTAGTCATGTTCAACAAGCTGCCAGTGTTGATGCCTTCACTGGTCCACCATGGGGCCAAGCTGCAGGTTCAGATAGGATCCCTGCCTTGAGACCTCTGAATGAGCACAGGGCCTGGTGTTCAGTGAGTGCTTACTATGTGGTAACTGTTGGTTCTGGTATCATTATTCTTTGGGGGAAAACAGGAGGAACTAACACAGTTCCATTGTGGCTGCTACAGTTGTATGCATAATCATAGCAAGGGGAATCTCAGAGCTGGAAGAGTCCTTCCAGATGAGGAAATGAAGGTCAGAGCCTCCTAAATGAAGCAGTATGCCAGGGGTAAGTTTAGACTTCAGAGCAGGTAGGAGAGAGGGAAGCTGAGAGGCAAAAGTTGAAGTCCGAGGGCTGGGTTCAGTCCCCTCCCCCACCTCTTTCCCATCTGCTTGATAGCGGGGATTACTTCACCTGGTTAGGCTGAGGGTTTGGGACAGAGGAGGGACTGGCCTCAGGGGCAGGAGTCCAGGCCTAGGTGACTTGGGAGAACTTGGGCCCTTGAGAAAGGAGAGCCTGGATGAGTGGGGCTCCCGTGCTAGAAGGATAATCAGAGGGCATCTAGCCAAGGACTGGGACAGGGGGTGAGAGCAGTGGCATCCATAGCCTACTCCCCAACTTTGCCCTAGGATATCTGAGATAGAGGATGCTGGCCTTGCCCCAGGGAATCCCTTTGGAGCCCCAGGAAAGAGGAAGAGCCAGCTGAGTGCCCCAGGGTGGGCGTCCTGGCTGGTGATTCTGCAGACAGAGCTGAACTTATGGTTTTGCTGGGGGGTGGGGTGTGGGCAGCACCTACTGCAGAGAGAACTGTGGAGAGAGAGGCCAGGCAACCGGCTCACCCAGGATAGGACTGTCATGTAGAAATATTCCCATCTGGATAGTTCTAGAGAAGCAAGTCTGGGTAATGATAAACTATGAATTTTATGCATGAGCTGAACATTGAAAAACTTCAGCCCCAAGCTCTGGGCTAGCATCTGAGCCAAATCCCACTCGCACAGCACTTAATCAGCTTCCTGACAGATCCCAGTAAAAGGGAGATGAATTTACGAGATTGATTAGCTAATACCCAAGTGTTATGCTTACTCTGTGATCCAGGAGCACCAGGCTGGGGCCTCTAGACTTTCTGCTGCTCAGATTCTGCAGCTGCTTTCATGGCAGGTGGGCCTGGACCTGCTCCCCTGGGGAGGGGACTGAGCTGAGCTGTTCCTGCTCTCAGGCTTTCTCCCCAGCCTTTGAGGCCCCCCTGCCCCTCCCCCACCAACCTAGGATGCATCCGGGCCTTGGGAAAGAACTAGTCTCCTCATTGCTCTCCACCCCCTATATAGTGGCCTCCACCTCCTGCCAAGGATACCTCTCCTGGTCCCTACCAGTCCAAAGCATGCCTGTAGTCTCACCTTCTCTGAGAAGCCTTCCCTGGCTATCAAAGCCCTCAGTGACCTTTCTCTTCTTCCAAAGACTCAGTATTGTGTAAACCACATGTAATCACAGACCATGGTTAGAGCTACACCAGAATTTGGCTGGTCCCATCCATTCCCACTTGTAAATGCTAGATTTATTTAACCACAAAAGTCATACATGCTCATTATAACAAGTCAAAAACACAGGGAGGCTTAAAGGAAAAAAAACCCTAGGATCCCAATATTACCAGTGTCTCCATACTGTCTCTTTGCTCATATAGACATCCATGCACAGCTCCTTCATTTTACCTGTAAGGAAACTGAGGCCCAGAGAGGCGAGGTCATTTTTTCACCAACCACAGCTGGCGAGTGGTCAGCCTCGGGAGTGAGAACCCAGGTGTCCAGGCTCCCAGTTCCCAGGCCAGTGATGTTGTGGTTTAGCTGCCTCCTAAGAGAGTCATGTCTCCCCATGAATTGTAAACTCAACTAAGAATAAGGGGGAAAAAAGTGTTCTCTCTCGCATTTCCCACAACACCTCACAGTTTCGAGCATCTGGTCTAGGGTGTTTACTAAATGTTTGTCTCCTCATTTTAAATCCTTTCTGAAACAAGACACAGTATAAATAAAGAAAAAGAAAATGTTTGACTCAGTGCCTGGTTGCGCTAGACTGCAAAGCCGAGTCATGCAATCATACAGAAATTGATTGTTAAGCTGGCTGGGAAAAAAAAAACAGCCAAAAACTCAAGTGATTGGTGACCGCGTGCAGATATCTGGAGACAGAGACAAATATGGAGATTGGGGAGCTCAAATGTTTGAGGGCCTTGTGCTCCAAGCTGAGCTAACAGAGCTGAGAACCTGGTTTGGAGGTAGGTGGGAGCGGTGCTGCAGGTGCAGAAGAAGGCCCCTCAACACCCCACTTTTCTTTGGCACCTGTCACACCCAGCGCCAATGGCTGTGCTGGATGTTGTGGTCCTGCAAGTGCTGATGAAGGCACCCACTGGCTGCAGCCAAGGACTTAAGCCTCCTTTCCTGTTATGGCCTTTTCACTCTGTGGAGTCATTAATGGGATTTGCATGGATTAATTCGGTAGAGTTGTGTATTGCCGATCAGGTGTGAGGGTAGAAAAGGCCAGGTTGGAATTGAGGCTCCAGCCCACAGGCATGTGTCCCCCTGCCCTGGGGAGCTCGGGAGGGGTTGCTAGTGGCCTGTGGCACACCAACTGATCTGGAGGCAGAACCCTTTGGAAAATGATAAATACTAATTGAATTTCAGAGCTGAAACAAATTTACAAGATCATCTAATAAGGTTATTAATATCTCACATTTATACAGCACTTCATAGTTTATGAAGTGACTAGATGTGACTCATGCCCCTCATTTTACATGTAGAAACCTTTGTTTATTTAAGAAGACCCTGACAACTGGGTAGTAGATTGTCTTCATTGTGAGAATGGCATTGTGGATATATTGGAATGTTCTAATTTTTAGGAGGTGAATGATGGAAGTATTCAGGGGTGAAGCGTCATGATGTTTGAAGCTTTAAAATGATACAACATTTGAAAAGATACGAATAGGGGCTGGGGAGGATGGGGAGTTAGTATTTAGTGGGTACAGAGATTCTGTTTGGGGTGATGAAAAGTTTGGGATGATAAAGATGGATATTGGTGGTGGACATTGGTGAATGTACTTCATGCCACTGAATTGTACACTTAAAAATGGTTAAAATTGGGGCGCCTGGGTGGCGCAGTCGGTTAAGCGTCCGACTTCAGCCAGGTCACGATCTCGCGGTCTGTGAGTTCGAGCCCCGCGTCAGGCTCTGGGCTGATGGCTCGGAGCCTGGAGCCTGTTTCTGATTCTGTGTCTCCCTCTCTCTCTGCCCCTCCCCCGTTCATGCTCTGTCTCTCTCTGTCCCAAAAATAAATAAAAAATGTTGAAAAAAAAAATTTTTTTTAAAAAATGGTTAAAATGGTGGGGTGCCTCGGTGACTCGGTTGGTTAAGCGTCCGACTTCAGCTCAGGTCATGATCTCACAGTTTGTGAATTGAGTCCTGCATCAGGCTCTGTGCTGACAGCTCAGAGCCTGGAGCCTGCTTCAGATTCTGTGTCTCCCTCTCTCTCTGCCCCTCCCCAACTTGAGCACACTCTCTCTCTCTCTTTCTCATTCAAAAATAAGTAAATATTAAAAAACAGTTAAAATGGTAATTTTATGTTATAATTTGCCACAATAAAAAAATGTATAAACATACCCACAGAGTTAAAGCAAAAATATTAACAAATGTTGATTCTAGGTGTTGAATGTGAAGGTGATTATTGTATTGTTTTTAAGGCTACTTTAGCAGCTCTGTATATTTGAACATATTCATAATAGAGCATAGGGAATAAAAGAAACTCTTCATATGAGCAGGCTTATGGAGAAATGGACACATGGCTGTCTATATTAGCCAAAGATTGTACAAAGATGAGGCATGGGCCCAAAGGGCATGTGAGAGATTGGAACACATGATGGAAAGGAGGCAACGGATGGAGTGTTGTGTGGTTGGCCACTAATGATCAGTTGACAGGTAAGATGACGGAGCTGAGCCAGTTGTCTACTCTGGATGTTACCTGGGGTGGGTTATAGGAAAGTTGTTACATGAAGGGACCTTCGGTTGCAACATGAGACAGCTTACAGTTAGGGGTATCTCAAGAGCTCCACGTTATTCTGGGGCTGACTGACCAGTTTGTGCCTCATACCTCCTGTGGCCTGTGGTGATGGTTAGGAGACCTCCATGATGGAATGAAGCAGAGAAATAGAAGTTGCTGAAAATGTCATCAGTTTGTTTGGGTTGGCTTTGTGCCACCCAGCTGCAATCTCGAAATCTCATCAACTGCACATCCTCTAGGTGAGGGTCAGAAGGGCTCTCTGTAAGGTGGCCCATAAGGGCTTGGTGCTTTGGGGTTTGGTGAGAGGAGTAATCAAAAGGAAGGACCCTGTGATTCAGTCACCCAGCCCTACCTACATGTGTTCTATTCTTCATTTGAGCTTTTGCTGATGAGAGGGAAGAGGAGGCTCTGCCCCAGTTCTGCGGCCCTCCAGATGTTCTTGTCTGAAGTATGAAGGTGCCATACATCTCACTGCTGGCCAGGGCCTAAGGATCATTTCAGAACTCAACAGAGCCCTTAGGGTGAGGATTGCCCCCCTGAAACCACGTGATGAGCTATAATTTGTGGGGATCACTTTGTCTCTGCTATTGCCTTGCTGGACCTGCCCAGATTCAGCCCCACCAGGGCCTCATCCCTCTTCAACAGACAGAAGAGCTTTGACTGACCCTCCCAGGGCACAAGGGAAAAGAACAGGGACTTAATTTGTATTTTCCTTTGGCCAGCATTTGCCTGGTGTCTACATTAATCACCATAAAGGATAAATGCCACCAAGAGAATGGAGCAAGCCACGGAGAGCAAGAGCAAGCAAGTGAGAGAGGGAGAGAGAGAGAGAATGAGCAAGAGGGTGAGCACACATGAGCCTGAGCAAGTAGTGGGGCCTAAGGTGGGGGGTGGGGAGCAAGCTGGTCTGGAAAAGAACAGGTTGGAATGAATCCTTGGTGAGCTCTCACTTCCTCTCCTGAGTCTCTGGGGCTTCAGCCTTTGGAAAATTGGATCTCCTTCCATGTCATGTTTGATAGCCATATTCCAAACTAATGGAGCCTGGGACTAAAAGAAATCAGGCTGTGAGCAAGGCCGATGCGGTGTCGTCAGAACAAATGAATGTAACGCAGGTGGGAGATTGGATAGATGAGGATAGGGTAAAATGTTAGAGATTATTTACTAGTTCAATTTCCTTCCTAATTTTACACCTAAGGAAATGGAGACTCGGCAAGGGGAAGGGACTTACCCAAGGTCACCCAGTTCATTAGTCCAGGTAGAGCCCCTGAGTCCTAAGCCAGTCCTTTTTTTATGGATCATAACACATTGTGCTGGCAAGCAAAAACCCCATGAGCCGAGAGTTCTTTTTCTCTCAAACATCTTTGCGAGGTGGCACTGACAGAAACCCAGTCTTGGAAGAGGCTTGCCCCTCCTCCCTCCCTGTCTTACCCAGCAAGGTGGCCATGCTCTGGAGTCAGGCCAAGCTCCAGTAGGTCCTCACTCTGTCTCCAGCCTGCTCCCCCTCCCTCTCCTTTGTCAGCAGAGGCTTACTGGAAAGGCTGCTCTGAAATGAAGACAATGTCAGTGAAGTGCTTGTTAGTAAGTAGCCGCTGGCAGACTACAGACTGGGCCATCCCCCTTGGTCTCCATCTGAAGCTCTTGATCTGTGCTGTATCTGGACCAGCTCCTCTTACCTGTGACGCTGAGCACAGGGGTCACCAACTAATGCCCTGGGCCCCATATTTTTTTCCTACCCCAACTTTCAGAGCGGCATGGTCCTTCATTGGGTTGGTGGAGAGGCAGAGCCAGGGAGCAAACCTTGGGGCAGAAGTAATACAGGCTTTTCAGAGTCACAGAACCTCAGATGGGAAGGGACCTTGATCTGTCCCCAAGGTATATATAGGGAAACTGAGGATCACTGTCACCCTAATATAGCCCAGTTTCCACTTGAGAGCACAGCATGAGGGAACAGGGTCCGTAAAGAGTTTCCTTACATAGGACTAGTGATGCCAGTGGGCAGGGCAGTTAAGTGGGAGGTTAAGTGGGGGCTTTTGGGGAGGGGGGTCCAAGGGACAGGTTGGGAGATACAAAAAACATGAGTATTATGTTCATGCCAGAATAAATCACAGTAAAATCAAAAAGTCGCAAAGTCCTTGATGGGCAGAAGGACCTGGAAAATAACTCCCTCAGAAAGGACAAGACATCTCCACCTCAACCTCACAGTGGGCTTCCTGCTGGTCTGGTTCCACAAGCTGGGTTTACCTACCATCATACCTGTCCAGAGACCCAGCCCTTTCTTTGCTTCTAAGCCAATGAGGATGGAATGGAGTCAAGGCTTTCAGCAGCTCAGTCTCCCTGTACTTCAGTGTGAAGAAGGAGGAGAGTTATTTGCTGCAGTAAGGGCTACCAAACACAGTTGTGCAGGTTGCAAACTACATAAAGGTGTTTAGCCAAGGAGGTAAGTAGTGGCAGAAATCCAGCCCAGCTCTGCTCCTCAAACCATGTGCCGCGGTGCAGGACTGAGTCCACTTGGATGAAGGGGTAGGTTTTTCATCTAACAAAGCCATACTGTTCACGGGGCTGCATTCACCGAGAAGGAGTAGCTTTTTCTAACCTTTTTATACAAAGGCATAGAATAACTACTTGTGGCTCAGGCTGCCATCATCCATGGGCTCCTGTGCTCCATGGTGACCCATCCTTAGACTCCTAGGCTTCCCCACTGAGGTTCTCTCCCTCCCTGCATACCTCCTCATCCCAGACTTTTTGTTCTTGCCAGCCACCTTCTGAGCATGAGGGCGGGAACTCCAGTAAGGTAGGTCTCTTGGAGCCTGGGGCCCACCCCACGAAGACTCGCAGGTTTTGGAGCTCTCTCAGCCCTGTATTTTCTGCCCCTATGCTCTGCCCACCTGTTTGGCTCACCCTCCATATCTTGGATGTCTGCTCCCTTCCTGGTAGCCTGGTGCCAACTGTTTGTCTGAATCGTGACGCTGACTGCTGTGTCCCCTGTTTTCTGTGCCCTGCCCTCCCAGCTGCCCCTCTGTAGTCAGCTGTCAAAGCTAGAACACATCCCCTAGGCTGGGTAGGGGCCGTGATGCGGGGGCGGACGGGGTTGGCGGGGGGGGGGGGGGGGGGGGGGGACAGAGGACTCGCCTGGAGCACAGCAGCTTGTTCTAGCTCCCTGCCTGCTGGTCTAGATGGAAGCCTGCTGTTGGTGCTTTTCACTGCAAAGGAACATACATGCAGGGTAGGCAGGGACGATGCCAGCAGGGGGAGGGGGTGGAGGGAGGGCTCTCAGCCAGAGAGTTCCATCATGTCCACCTAGTGCCGTGTCAAGACCCCACCAGCCACCTGAGCGTGTTCTTCTTGGGCTGCAGGGGAAAGGCTGTGGCAAGGCCAAGAACAGGCTCTGAACACGCCTCTGAGGCGTGAGAAGGAAGGGGGGGGCAGGTTGGTCCTTGGGATCAGAATAGCTCCCTCTGGCTAGGCTTAAAGTGTCCCCTCCCCGCTCCTGGACCACACAGGCCCAAGGCTTCCAAATGAACTCACTGGGCCTTCCCAGAGGCCAGTGGATTACGGTGCCAGATGGGCCTGAAACAAACCGCCCAGCAGAGTGCTGCTGGGGAAGAAAGGGGCCTCAGGTCAAGACCAGCACTGGGCCAGCCAGACGGGAGGTGACAGGGAGGGAGGCAGGTTCCCGAAGCCTCTCCACTCTAAGAGGGAGACCAGCATCTTCTCGGCTGAGCCCCTTCAAGTGAGGACTAGCAAAAGCCCTTGAATCAAGAAGAATGTGGATGAGACAGCTAAGCGTATTCCCTCTCTGCCTCCACCCTCCTCTCCAGATCCCAGAGCTGGAAGGAGCCAGACAGTGGAAGAAGGGGTGGGGAAAGAAATCGTAGGGCTTGCCATCAATCTCCTGCCCCACAAGCTGCATGGTCATGGGCATCGCTGGCTCCAGCTGGCTCCCCTGGGTGGGAGGAGGGGGGGCAGGGAGCCAGGTGTGGGTCCTGGCCAGGAAGATCCCGGGGGAATGGAGACACGGAGCAGTGGCAGTCGGGTTCTGGGTCTTAGAGCCAGGACCAGGGCCAGGTCAGAAGGCTGGGATGCCCATCCAGGGGTACCAAGAGACCCGTCAAACCAGGGCGAGTCCACCTCTGAATGGATACTGGACAGGAGCCAGGCTTCGTAGAGTCCTCTCTATGGTTCCTCTGCTGCTTCTCTGGTTTCCCAGTGCCTGCTTCAGCAACTCCCCTCCAGTGCCGGGACTTCTCACAGCTCAGTCCTCTCCCCAGAGGTGGGTGCAAATCCCAAAGGATATTGTTAGCTAATTTCAAAGGCCAAAGATCTGGTCATGCCAAGATGCGAGGGTTATAAAGAGGAGGGAACCCCAGATCAGTTAGCTCGCAGTCGGAAATGCCTGCTTCCCGGTTCTTTGAACTCTCTTGGAAAGAACCACACAGCCTGGGAGAATGTTGCAATTTAGTCATGCCAGTGGTCTAAGCCAACCAAGTAATTTGGTGAGGGGGAAGGAAAGGGGGGAAGGAAGGAAAGGAAGGAAACTCTTCCTGCAATTGGAAGAGTTTCTGAGAAATGCCATGGAGCTTGGGTTCCCCTGCTGGTGAGGCAGTTCTTTTTCAGGAATGTGATCTGGCTTGGCTTGGGACTGGGTGGGTCTCTGCAGGGGCTTCACTGCAGGAACTTATCAGTTGGGGTTTTCTTGGCGGCGGGGGTGGGGGGGTGGGGGGGGGCTAGGCAGGGAAGATGGGGAATGCAGGAGAGAAGGTTGAGACAGAGAAGAGAGTTCCCAAACAAGCGTCTACCAGCCCTGGAGAAAGTTCCTGAACCAGATTCAATGTTTAGTCCCGCTCAGATGTAGTGGCTACTTAAATTTTGTTCAGTAGCTTAGAAAATCTACAGGCTCCTTCTAAATTTAATTGGTTTACTAGGTTTTAAAGAAGTACCCTAGTTGTGTGTTCAGTAAGCAAAGAATCCGAATTCTGTGAAGGAAGGGGTTCAGCAGATTAACAAGTCTCATTCTGATTTAGAGTTTGTAGCCTGCTCAATTCAAGCTCCTACCCCCGGGGGAGCCATGACCACTGCCAACAGGTAGCCCCTGGGACCTCAGGGTCTTTGAAAGCCTCGACTTATCTCAAGCTGTTGTTCCAGTATGGAGGGCAGAGGTGGAGGGAGGGGCACAGAGGAAAGAGAACAATTCCTCCTTGATTGTATCTTGCTTAATGGTTTTCCCACCAAAGAGCACTCATTTGTCACATTTAGCTTCAGGAGGTATGACAGGATGATCCACCCCTCAGGCCGGGGCCTATAAAAACCAGGAATTGGCACCTGCAATCTACCATTCTCTACCTTTACCTTCTCTGGCTCCAGCTAAACTGCCCCTGAAATGCTGACTCCTGCTTTGTTCATGATGGAGTGAGCTTTTAACAGGGTAGCATGGCCTGTAAAGCTTCTTTTATTCAGAGCTGCATAAAATGTTGGAGGTAGTAGAGAGCTAGAAGGGCCAGTGGAGGAGGAGGGGGGAAGACACTGGTGGCTGGATGTGAGAAGAGCCCCATGAGGCCGCAATAGGCCGGGACCTTCCCTGGGTGCCATCTCCAGTCACACCCAAAGAATGGGCCTGGCCAGTCCAGATAGTTCTCAGATGTGGATCTCCAGTAATCAGCTGCATGGGTAACCATCTACCCACGTGATGTGCTTTGAAAGCCTCCACAGCTCCCTTCCAACCACACAAGATGTCCTCCCTGCTTTGCCATCATCCCTGAAAATTATTAACTGTGTGTCAGGTCACTGTCCTCCGAAAACCCTTGTTAAGATGTACATTTGGTTTTTGTTTTTGTTTTTGTCTTTTTCTGGTCTGAGAGAAGTTTTCATATACCAGATTCATTGGCTTCTACCTGTCAAAAGCAGGTTTACAAATAAACGGGATCCAGGGCAAACGACACCTGAAGGGAAGGGGAATGAGGATATGTTCACAACAAGGTGGAGCATAATGAGCTGGGTTGGGAGTTATAATTGCTCAGCCAGGGAGAGAGGACTGGGCAGCCCAGGGAAGAAAGCAGACAACTGGCACCCATTATCCCTGTAATCCGGGTGTCCATGTGTTCTCCCATGCCCTGAAGAGGGAAATAAGATTCCTTTAAGATCCATGCCCTTCCATATCTCCGCATCCCTGGGGAAGGCTTCCCTTCTGGTTCCTCCAACCCTAGGCTGCAAACACCCAGTTCTCCTGAAGGAGTTCCATCTCTACCAGTGGAACAACCTACACCTTGGTTGCTCATTCAGAATCACTTGGGGAGCTTTTAGAAGCTTTGATGCCAGACCCTTCCACAAACTAGTGAGGGGAGGCCCCTGGGGCATCTCAGAGAATCTCGTGTGATTCTAATAGGCAGCCAGCATTAGGAGTGCTGGCTTAGACATTCCACTTGTTGCATCTTGTCATGCCAACCAAAATGTGGAGCTTGCCCTCTTCCTTAATTCTCCCTTCCCCCCACAAATAACCATTCTCCCAAGGAATTGTGGGTAGAAGGGCTTTAGGGGGACAGGGAGTTCACTCACAGCAGTGCAGACAATGTAAAATGTGAGGTCAGGGATCCCAGACCTAAGGAATCCTTGGTCATTTTCCCAGCCAGACTCTACCCTCTCATCCTGTTCCCGTTCCCCTCTCTTGCCTCTGTTTACTCCTCTCCTGTCTGTTCCCTCACAACCCAAAGTTCTGTTCATTTTCACCACACAGCGTTATGCTTTCTCCTCTGTTGCCTTGGTGCCTGCCTACCCAGGCTGTCAAGGCAAGCCGCTTATCAAAATCTTTCCCCGAAGACAGTCGCAGTTCTCCCCTTAAGAGGGATGCTAGTGCCAGCTGGTGAGATGGTTGAAATTTCTCCCAAGATCCACATGGTTTTGTCAAGGACCCCGGATGGCCTCATCGTTCTAGCCCCACGGGCTCAGAGAACTATCACAGAAGCAAGCTCTGCTATTTCCATCCAAAGAAGCAGGGCCCACATCTTGCAGGGGAGGCCAGAAGTTGGCAAAGCATTTGAAGAGTGGCTGTCTGTGTATCCACTTGAGGGAGTCTTTGTGTACTTGTGGGCGTCCAGCCCTTATGGCTAATATTCAAATTTGGCCCGTTTGCAGACTCACAGGACTTTCCCAAGTGCAGAGAAAAGCATCCCTGATGTATGACCTAAAAGAATATATACTGTCACTACGAAAACACTTTGAGACAAACATGTGACATTTTATTCAGTGGACATTTACTGGACATCATTACCTGCCAGCCACTGGGCTTAGGTGCTTTGGATTTGGTGGTGACCTAAACCCATGTGCCTGGTACTTATAGTCTAGTGAGTTCTAGTAATTTCTTCTTTGAGCTCCTCTTTTTGAACTAAAAGGCAGTATTTAAATTTTTTTAAATGTTTATCTATCTTTGAGAGAGACAGACAGAGCACGAGCCAGAGAGGGGCAGAGAGGAGACACAGAATGCAAAGCAGGCTCCAGGCTCTGAGCTGTCAGCACAGAGCCAGATGTGGGGCGTGAATTTATGGACCACGAGATCATGACCTGAGCCAAAGTCAACCGACTGAGCCACCCAGGCACTCCTAAAAAGCACTATTCAAAAAATAAACCAACAAACCAACCAAACACTAAGCTCTGAGTCAGGAGTTTCTATGCACTGGAAATTGTCCTCAGCAAACAGGTGGCTTTCTGTATATGGGCCTGAACACATTATTTCCTTTTTATGTATGTGATATGTTAATGTTTAAAAGGCACTTCGTGTGTGTGTAAGCCTTTTATAGGCCTGTCTGTGATTCCCAGACTGGACTGTGAGGGTACCTTGACTCCTGAAACTTTGCTTCCCAGGGCTTGGTCAAGTTCTCAGACACTGGATCACTAGCTAGCTGGCTAACACCTGTCAGTGCTTAGGATACCCCAGGCACCAAGCTCATCATTTCACATGCATCATCTCATTCTGTCCTGACAGTGGTGAGGCAACTAGAGTCCTCATCCCCATTTTACAACTGGGAAGACTGCTGCTCACATCCGACTTGGTAGCAGAGCTGGAATTCAAACCCAGGACTGTTTGACCCCAAAGCCTTTCAAAACTCACTGCCTCCTGGTGCTAACCGCCAAAGCAGGGAAAGCAAGCTCCCTCATCATCAATAACAACCTCATCATCATGATCATTGTCATCCTGTCATCATATCAGTGATCATTTTTCAAACACCTTCTTTGTGCCAAGCGCTTCTTTTAACAATAATAAAAAGAAACAATATTAACTGCAGTTCGTAGTTATTGAGTTCTTGGGGCACCTGGGTGGCTCAGTTGGTTGAGCATCTGACTTTGGCTCAGGTCATGATCTTGAGGTCCATAAGTTCGAGCCCCACATCGGACTCTGTGCCGATGGCACATTTAATTTTTTTAATGTTTATTTATTTTTGAGAGAGAGAGAGCAAGAGACAGAGCGTGAGTGGGGGAGGGGTAGAGAGAGAGGGAGACACAGAATCTGAAGCAGGCTCCAGGTTCTGAACCATCAGCACAGAACCCAACAAGGGGCTCGAACTCACAAGCCGTGAGATCATGTCCTGAGCCCAAGTCGGATGCCCAACCGACTAAGCCACCCAGGTGCCTGCCCCCCCCCAATTTTTAAAAAATAGCTATTGAGTTCTTATTATGTGTCAGGCACTGTCCTAACCATCCCCTAATCTTTTCTCACCATATTGCAGTGAGATTGATCCCATTCTTAGCCCTATTTTAGCAAAGAGAAAACTGAGGTTTTTCAGCTAGTGTTGTAGCAGAGCAAGGGTGTGGGTACGGTGACTCTGTCTGATTGCAGAACCTGAGCTCCTGTGCAGTACAGCCTCCCACGTCAGGGGGTGCCTGCCTTTCCTGTGTTTTCCAGTTTGGGAGCACTGTCTGCCACTGGCTTCTGATAATTGGAGAGCTCTCTCAGATCCATCTGCCAACTGGGGGTAGGGACTCTTGGAGTAGCAGATTACTATGAGCATGAGCAGACGCCCTTCTACATGAGCCGACACCCCAGACCCTTCAATCAGGTAGCCAATGCCATGAGCATGAGAAATCTGCCCAGAGAGGGCCTCCCGGCCGAACACTTTGTACAGCAGAACTTTGGGGAAAATATGTAGCAGAGGCCTTTGTGTTTTCTCCCCCTCATTCTACCAGGTCTGATTTTACACAGTGTTTATTTTCTCCTCGTTGCACCTCCAGGGCAACCTGCCCACTAGCATCTCTTGTTGATGTCTCCTTCTTCCTCCTTGCCTCAGCTAACCCCTGAGTCCCTTACCTCCTGTCTACTCTCAGTGTTATTTTCTTATCACCCCATTTCATTCCCCTTTTGAAAATACCTTTCCCTCTTTGCTCCAAATCTCCCCGCTTTTTCCTGCTTTCATTTCAGCTCAAGCCACATGAAGGTTGTAAAGCATTTTGGAAAAGAGTGGGTATGGAAGGATGGCAAATAGAGCTTTATGGCATTTTGCTCTTGTTGAGCTCGGAGCCTGAAAACCAACAGCAATTCATAGCCCTGGCATTCCTTTGTCTGTGCAGGGCTATTAAGTAGCCCTAGATGAGGTCTGTGGCCATGACCCACAATGTCTACTTCTCAGATGATGCAAAGTCACTCCAGGTAGAGCACTATTAGCTTGAGCAGCACTTCCCAAATCGGCTGCCACAGTACCCTGTGTGTGAAGATTAATAGGTACCATGGAGAGAAAAAGGGTTTCCGAGTACAAATGAGTTTGACAAATGCTGGGTTTGATAAGCTGAACTTTACTACAGGGTTTCTCAGAGCCCTTAACATACTAGTGGGAATCACGAGTCCCCAAGAGGACATTTAGAATCTTGCCACCCAAAGTGTGGTCCAAGGATTGCAGCATTGGCATCACCTGGGAGCTTGCTGGAAATGTATAGTCTCAGACCTCTGTCCCACACTTTCCAAGTTCCAATCGGCATCCTTAGATCACAATCCTTAAATTTTGAGAAGTGCTGATTCCAAGTACCCTCCATTTCTCAACTTTTTTTTGTCAGTAGAACACTTTTTGGGGCCTCTTCTGTGACTTGTGTTCCCCACAACATACTCTGAGGGAGAGACTAAGGCTAGAAAGGCCTTCATAGGAATTTCTCACTGTCTAGAGACTGCACAGAAAGACATTAGCCAAAACAGCATTTAGAAATTGGGGAGCTGATTCATTATATGGTACCCAAAGACTCATTTTACAGGAGTTTTCCGGTCTTCCAAGCCTTGTGTTACCAGAAAGTCTTCCCATGACCCCAATTAACTCATTTCCCCAATTAACTCATTTCCTGGGGGCATTTTAAAGCAGTACCACAGTTCCGCTGGTTTGTTCTGTTCTCTGGCCCAGATCAACGTGTTCGTTTCTGAAACCCAGCAGCTCAGGATCCGAACCTCTAAAGAATGCTGCATGGTTGGTCCCCTGCTATAGAACATTAGAAAGGCAATTGTATAAAAGCTGGGCAACTTTTTGGTCCGGTGTATTATGTTCACTTAAGCTATCATCCTTTTTCTTTCAGGCATTTAAGCTGTTGTGCCAAACATTACAAAAACGCTAGCTATTTTGTATTCCAATCTGGCGACTCATTTGGGGGCATTGTTAATATTTTATAAGAAAACTCTCATTTTTTTTTCCATTCACATGTGTGATTTTCAAGTGTATTCCTGCATGGCGTTCATAAACGTGATTTTTATTAAGTCTCGGGGCTCCATTTTTTTTTTCTCCTCGGAGAAACACATCTCCAATTTTATGTTAAAAGTTAAATGGAAAATAGTCTTTGATATGTGAAAATTTGATTTGCAAGAAATTTGTCCAGGAGGCAACCATACTGTAGAGCAAGGTGCTGCCATGCCCAAGCTCTGGTTGGTGGCCCCCGGGGCAAAGCTCCCAGCAGTTGGCAGTCGGCAGTCAGTACCTTGTCAGTGACCACTCTCCATGACTGGCTAAGACTGTCTGCCCAGAGTGCAGGAAGAGGAGGTGACGTGAGCAGCAGGATGGCATGTAGGGATGTGTGGGAGTGGAGAAGACATACACCATTAGGCCCCTCAGGCTGGAGGGCCTGCTGACCCCAGAGGTTTTGCACTCTGGGTTTGAAACCATCACTCTGATCTCCCCCGCCCTCCTGCCCGGGGCAGAAGCAACAGAGTAAGAGGGAATTGGACTCTGGAAACACCTCTCTATGCTTGTTCAGAAGATCCGAGGCTTCATCTGAATTTCCCAGTTGCTCAGTGATGCTGGGAACGCTACTGTTTAGAGCCCCCATCGGTTTAAAGATAAATGCAGACCCACCCAGAAAAGGTACCCATTGATGCCAGTGTTCATCCCAACCTCCCTCACGTTACAAATGCCCATTTGTGGTGTTAAAAATGTAGGACACTCCCCACGATAGTGATTCTACTTGATTTTTTTTTCTCTTTACTGATGATCTATCATTGATATATTCAAGAATTTTCTTTGCAAGAAACCCATAGGCCTTTTAAGGAAAGGCACACAGATTGTTCTCTATACTTTATGCCTGGGTGTGAATGAATAATCGCAGCTACCATTTCCTGAGTGTTTACTACGTGCCAGGCACTCAGCTCAGCATTTTACATGCAGTATCTCATTAAATCCTCATAAAACCTTACTTCTCCATTAAAAAAAATCTTTTTGGGGGCGCCTTGGTAGCTCAGTCGGTTAAGCATCCGACTTCAGCTCAGGTCATGATTTCGTGGTTTGTGAGTTCGAGCCCCGTGTCAGGCTCTGTGCTGACAATTCAGAGCCTGGAACCTACTTCGGATTCTGTGTCTCCTTCTCTGTCTGCCCTTCCTCTGCTCATGCTCTGTCTCTGTCTCTCAAAAATAAATAAACGTTAACAATTTTTTTAAAAATAAAAAATATATATTTTTTATTTTAGAGAGAGAGCTATAGAGAGAGTATGCATGAGGGAGAGGTGCAGAGGGAAAGAGAAAGATAATCTTTTTTTATTTTTATTTGTTTATTAAAAAATGTTTTTTAAATGTTTATTTTTGAGAGAGAGACAGAGTTTGAGCAGGGGAGGGGCAGAGAGAGAGGGAGACACAGAATCCACAGCAGGCTCCAGACTCTGAGCTGTCAGCACAGAGCCTGATGTGAGACTTGGACTCATGAACCTCGAAATCATGACCTGAGCCAAAGTCAGGTGCTTAATTGACTGAGCCACCCAGGCGCCCTAAGAGAGAGAATCTTAAGCAGGCTTTGTGCTCAGCATGGAGCCTGATATGGGGCTCAATCCTATGACCCTAGGATCATGACCTGAGCTGAAATCAAGAGTTGGACGTTCAACCGACTGAGTTACCCAGGCACCCCTCCATTTTAAAAATAAGGCAATTGAGGCTTGGAGAAGTAGGTGACTTACCCCAAAAAAGTCACAGCTAGTAAGAGGTGGAACCATGAGGCCAGCCCAGATCTGGGGGGCTCCCAAGTTGTGTTCTTTATTCCTCAGGCTGGGGGACTGGCTTTGATGGCAGGGAGTATTGGAAAGGCTTTGAATTCTGAGGGGGAAAATGGGCTTCTGCAGAAGCAAAATGACCAGGGAGTTGAGGAGTGGCAGAATGTGCATTTGCCTCATAATTTTTCCTAGAGCTAGCCCTGCAAGCTGACCAAGGTTAAGGTGGCCCTCATAAACCACCCAGAGATCTAATGACAGAGCCCACTCCTGGATCCACCTCTACACACACAGATCTATTCATTTGTATTCTCACAGACAAACTTCCAGCAGCACTGGACCTCCTTCACAGTCCTTGGTCACTCCAGACACACTCTGTCCCTGGGCCTTACACATGTTTTTCCTTGTGCCTAACAGATTCTTCCCCCAGATAGCTATAGAGCTCCCTCCCTGTCTTCCTTCAAGTCTTTTCTCGGTTGAAGAGCACTGAGGAGTCCCCTGATAACCCTCTTTAATGTTGCAAACACTCATCCAGAAACTGTATCCCCTTACTTTCTTCATTTTTCTCCAAAGCACTTATCATTCCCTAAAATATCAATAATTTCACCTGTTTGTCTGTTTATTGTCATTGGAATACAGGCTCCATGAGGATGGGAATTTGTATCTATTTTGTTCACTACAGTATCCCTGGTGTCTAGAAACCATGTCTAGCACATAGTAGGAGCTCAATAAATATCTGTTGAATGAATGATGAAATATGCAGATAGCTTTAAACATGGCTCCCCACCTGTATTGTATCTACAGAGATACATAGATTCTTTGAGATAAAACCAAACGTGAGGTGCCTGGGTGGCACAGTCAGTTAAGCATCAGACTCTTGATTTCAGCTCAGGTCATGATCTCGGGGTCATGAGGCTGAGCCCCATGTCGGGCTCCACGATGAACATATAGCCTGCTTCGGATTCTCTTCCTCCCTCCCCCTCTGCTGCGCCCCCCCACTTCTCTCAAAAATAAAATTAAAAAGTTAAAAAATTAAAAAAATAATGAAATAAAATAAAACCAAAGGTGAACATATAAGAGAATGAGTACCTTTGTAGGTGAGAGGACACAGGGAGTACTCCACGCACAAAATGCCCATGGTTCTCAATCTGGCTGAAATCAAGGAACCATATGGTGGACCTCTCTTGACATCAGTTTTACTTACTCTTTTATCCATTGATTGAGAAACACAGAATGACCATAAACTAATATAAATGTATGATATTTTAAAATGGATTTTGTTAATCATTGTGACACCTGCCTAATGTTTGGAATATAGCAATACATACATGTGTGAGATGTTTTAGGATAGTGCTTAAATGTCTAGTCTCTGGCACCTGTCAGCCAGGGTTTGATTTCTGGTGTTGCCACTTATTACCTCTGTGATATTGAGCAAGTTGCTTAAGCCTTTGTTTTAGTGTCCTTGTCTGCAAAGCAGGGCTAGTGATATACCAACTTCATAGAGTTATTACAAAGATTCAATGAGATACTGCATGTCAAGCTCATGTAAAGAGTCTGCCACCTAGTAAATGCTCCTCAAATGGGAACTGTCATCATCATTGTCGTTGTCGTCATCATCATCATCGTCATTATCATCATTATCATCATTGGCTATTGACTGACATAGCCACAGGCGATGCTTCATAGTGTACGGATATGCATCCCCCCTACAGTGCTCTGCAGTCTCCAGGGTCCTGGATCCATAGTTCTGGGAGCTGGTATGGTAGACACTAAGTGGTTTTGACAGTCAAAGAAGAAGGGTTGACCACTGGGTGAATAGGGGCATAGGCATGGTGAGACTGGGAAGGTAGACAAGAGGGAGGGTGTCCATCTTGGAATGGTGACTCAATGCACACATTCAGAGAGGAAGCCAGCAGCTGCACAGG
This sequence comes from Neofelis nebulosa, assembly GCF_028018385.1. Taxonomy (NCBI): domain Eukaryota; kingdom Metazoa; phylum Chordata; class Mammalia; order Carnivora; family Felidae; genus Neofelis; species Neofelis nebulosa. Next base: position 87,917,961 of record NC_080800.1, read on the forward strand.
AAACCTTTCAACACTTCTGAAATCCCAACTTAGCTAAAGGTTGCTCAGGAAAACAGACAAAGATAGTTATTACCGAATTGCCCTGTAAGTTTAAAGTGTTTTGTCATCTCTGAGTGTTAGCTCTTGGAGAGTGGTGAGGCTGCTCTGTTCTTCACCCTATTTGGCCTTGCATTCCAGAGAATTCTGAGTTCCAGATAGTAGCCCATTAGTGGCAGATTGGGTCTAGGTGACCGGAGCCTTTTCTCTGTGACATTTCTCTGCTCATCCGCCACCCCCAGATGGGGACTCCAGAAAGCTGTTTCTGAGACAATCTGTGGGGTTGCAGCACTAACAGCAACCAACTGTGGGTAGCTGAGCTGAGAGCAGTGGTGGGTAACCAGTGAGTACAGGTACTGTCCGCCATGGTGCTGGATTGCTATGCCCTACAGAGCTGGAAGAACAGGGCAGATTAATCAGGGGGTCCAGTGAGGCCTGGTGGTTCAAGGGATCAAAAAGAAGAAGGTCAGGGATGGAGCTCAATGTGGGGGGTGGGGTGAGGAGAAGTGGTCACCCCCTGAAGCTAAACATGATTAGACAGGAACCAGTCCACCCATGGAGAGAGCATGCAAGCTGTGCCCATAGGCTGACTGATTTGATGAGAGTTGAGTACCGTCTGTGATTTTTTGCTCAAAATGGGCAATTGAGCCAATTAAACCTTCCCAGGGAAGAATAGGGAACCCCAGCTTTCGGTTTTATTTTAGGAAGCTGATCTTTCTGGAAAGACAAAAAACCCCAGTGGCACTTGGCAACATGCCACAGGGAGGCCTCTTCTTCTTGACCTTCAGGTGGGAAGCTCCAACTCTTGTGCAAGTCAGGAATTTTTGTTCTCAAACCAAGGATCTTAAAAAGATAGCTCTGTCAGTCTTGTATGAATTGGCTGGGGCCCCTTTCTCATTTCTCCTGGAAGCCTTGACTTCATTTTTGTCATCATGCAAGTGGACAATTTGTACCTGTCCAGCCCTTTCCTGGACCTTATGGGGAGTTCTGCTTTGGGGTGTTATTTGCATAGACAAATGCAAACTGGCATCTGTCAGTTTAGCACCTCAAGCCAACGAGCCGGAGTGGCGATGGGCAACCTTCTGGGCAAATACCCTGGATATTGGATTCAAAAATGATAGTGTCAAATTGGGGCTAATTTGCATAGGCTTATCAGGTTAATTACTACAATGTCTCCAGGAACTTGAAAATCCTTGAATTCTTATGCAACCAGAATGCTCAGAGTCTGTTGCTATGAAACTTGGAGTGTAAATTACCATGAATACCATTAATCTGTTCACCAGGAGGTTAATTTGCAATTTGTTGGCAAATCACATGTGGGTCTTATAGCAAGAGTGTGGGTGGTGTTTTTGTGCCAACGTGTGGCCCTGTCTGTGTCTCTGGGGGTGCGTGCGCGTGTGCCTGTGTGTGTGCATGTGGCATTGGGACCGGCACTCTGTGGGAACGCACATCCTAGGTTTTCTCACTGCTTGCTAGGTCTTAGTGGGCTCTTCTGGAACATCCTGGGTCCTAGGGCATGTGCTTTCAGGGTTGGAGGGCTGTTGTGCTGAGCAGTCTTTGACCCAGTGCCAGCTTATAAGACATTACCTCCTCCTGAGACAGGATCGCAAAGGTATCCATTAATGCTTTAAAATCATCTGGCTTTTCTGAAAGATGCTCTTTCCCCTTAATGGCTCTCAAGTTGTTTTTGTGTGCAGGCAAGTTACTCCTGGCAAAGGAACTCAGATCATGTAGAGGCACCAGGGCAGGGACATCGCACTGGGGTAGGACATGGTGACAGGGACCACATCGGGTGGGCGTGGAAGGAGAAGACTGCTGAGCAGAGCCAGGAGGTTTCCATGGCTGTGCCCAGTTACTGTGAATGGGGGGAGAGGCAGGGTGGATGATACAAAACTTACCCCAGTTGTACTGGCCCGCTCCCCCACGAAAGACCCGTACGCGGTATTGTTTAGACCAAAGTGAGAAAAATCCCCTCCTGACTTAGGCAACAGGCTGTGAGGTGTGACTGAAGGGGCACTGGAATCCCTCTCACCTGGAAATACCTCCCAGCTAGCCTCCTGGGGCTGGAAATCCCCTGGGGCTGGAAATCCCCTTTGGACAGAAGCATCAGATATTCAAATATGCTGCCTGGGAAGAAAGACCTAGTGGGAGAGCGGGGCCTGAAGGGAATAAGGATGTGAAATATCTCAGTTTTGATGTTCAGGACGGATCTGCCCAGGAAGTGCCCAATGCTTTGGGGACACCCTGAACAGCCTTGGGGATGGAAGCCAGTGAGTCCATCACAGTGAGAGGCTATTCAAAGGAACAAGGGCATGCTGAAAGTTGGGGAAGGCTCTAAAAACAGCACATCCACCTACCCCACAGGTGAACCTTATAATAATCCTGGGGAGGGCATAGAGAATTTGTGATGTGGGTTTGAAGAACTCGGTGGCTGGGGCGAGGGGGGTGGCGGTGCACACAGAAGCAGATTTAGGAGGTCTACAGGGAGCCAGAGAGCCCCAGAAAATGTGGCTGCGATGATGTCCTCTTGAAACTTTCACTTCCCAACATCCCTGTCAATCAGCATTTCCTGAGTACCTATACTTGTGCTGGACACTGGGAATACAGTGGGCAAGATATATGCCTTGCCCTGCCCCCCAGCAAGCTCACATTCTAAGGGAGGGTAGACTTTTAAATCAGCTCTGTCTGGGGAGGCAGATCAGGCTCAGAGAGGGTGTCCCAGAAAAGGTGACTTGAGCTGAGGCCAGAAAGATGTGTAAGCGGTTGCCAGGTAGACAAGGTGGTGGAGGGCATTCTGGGTAAAGAAAGAGCAAGTGTGGAACTATGAAAGAACTTTGTGCAGTCCCCACAAGCAGGGTAAGACTGCCTTCTCCCTAGAGAAGGAAATACCATCTTCCTTAATAAAATGTCACCCATAACTTCCACGATTGGCCCTAGAAGGAGACCTTTTCAGCAGGGAAGAAGCATCCATAAGATTCACCTTCCCCTGTAACATTGACCCATCACAGGGGTCTTTTAATACTCCACGGTATTGTTTAGACCAGGTTGAAACTTTTCAGACAAAACCATATATTAAATTTTTTAATGTTTATTTTTGAGAGAGACAGACAGACAGACAGAGACAGAGTGCTAGTGCGGAAGGGGCAGAGAGAGAGAGAGGGAGACATAGAATCTGAAGTAGGCTCCAGGCTCTGAGCTGTCAGCACAGAACCCAACCTGGAGCTCAAACTGACAAGCTGTGAGATTATGACCTGAGCTGAAGTCGGATGTTCAACCGACTGAGCCACCCAGGTGCCCCCAAAACCATATATTAAAGGCTAGGGGATGACAAAAGGGATGCCAACATTTGTTGAGCACTTTCTCTGAGCCAGGTGTTATTCTAAATGTATATGTACACATATACTCATTTAATCCTAATAATAACTCCACAAGGTAGGCATGGTACTATTATTACCATTATGCCCATTTCACAGATAAGGGCCAGAAAGCTAGTCTAGACAGTTTGCCCTAGAAAGTATCATTCATTCATCTTTGCCCGGGCCCCTGGACCTTCCTCTCAGCCAACCTCCATGGGCCAGAGGCCACCTATAGTCCCAGCCACCTACAAGTGCCCTCCCAAATAAGTGCCTGGCCTTCCCTCCTCTCACAATGAAGAGGCAGTAGAGAGGAATGAGGTGAAGGGATCATATGCTCAGATGCCTCCTGGGCCAGACACAAAGGAGTGAATGTATTCACTAGGGCAAGATCAGATGTGTGCCCAAGAAATGTTTCATTCTCCTCTTTATTATTCTGTTAATAAAAACAGCACCACAACCGGACAAGAATGATTTTGAATGGCAACTGACACCTGGCCCCCTGGCTAGGGTACAGAAGCAGTGGTGGGGACATGGGGTGACCTGGAGGGATCCCATCCCTCATCCAGAAGAGGCACTTCTACTTAGCTCCAGCTGATCATGGCCAGGTGGGACTTTAAAGGCTCAGGGATGCCAGATAGCCAGAAATCCAGATTCTTACATGGAATCTGAGGATTTTTAAATGTTAGCAATGAATCAAAAAAATTTTTTTGAAAACACCATGCAGGCCAAACAAAACACACTTGCAGCCAGGTGACCTTCTGGCAAGTAACTTGACCTCTGGACCCTGGACTCTCCAATATGTAAAATAGGGGTAATACCACTGCCTATGCCATGGGGTGAGTATGAAGATTAAGTGAGGTAATATAAGTGAAATACCTGTTGGGATGATTATTATTCCTTGGGAGTTCCAGTCTTTTACCTGAGGAATATCTCTTTCTAGGTGATTGACAGGAAAGTCTCTGTCCTTCACCTCCAGAGAGGCTCCCTGCCTTACTCAGGGAATTTAGCTCCACCCTTGCTGGCAGAAGATTCTAAGGCTATGCTTAAAACACAGTGATTGGCCAATGTGTATACATATGGGGAGGGGGACGCATTTCTTTATTTCTACCCTTTAACACAGCATACTGGGTGCTGACTGATTTACCAAGCCATTCCAGGCCTGGGGAGGGGCTGAGAAGGTGTATAGAATGATTTCCTTCAGGCAGAAAGGAGGCAACTGAGGCAGGGAAGCTAGGTCATTGTTCACATGCCAGCCTACCTTCAGTTCTTTCTGCGGATACCCAAGGTTCTTAAGAAAGCTCTTGGCTGCTAAAGCTTTTACAACCTCATCTTCCTTTCAAGCTGTGACTCTCCCCCTTGGATGCAAATTAGAAACACTTGAGCAGCTTTAAAAAAAAATACTGATGCCGAGGCCTGACCTTCAGAGACTCTGAGACCCCTCACACAATCTTAAGCAAAACTGTATATGGGCGTGTGTGCACATGTGCACTTTTCTGGGGACTTGGTTGGGGCCTCAGAGGGCAGTGTCCACAATGAATGGCATAAACGTGTGGGGTACTATGGGGAACAGCCATGACCTTCTCAGCCATCGCACAGTATCCATCCAGGTAGACTGGACTTCTCACCTCTGGGAGCCCCAGTTTCTTCTCTGGTCCCACGGGGCTCAGTAATCAACACCTTCTGTGTTTCCTCAGTGGTTGTGAGGATGTACCGAGCCACTAAAGCATGTACGAGAAAGGCCTTTGAAAAAGCCTAACCCACTCTCCACAGGGGAGGGCCTGTTATTACAAGGTTAAGGAGGGTGTGGGTGGAGAGGTAACAGAGGCAGCGGGAAGCAGCAGTACACATGGAGAAAAGGCCACACACATTAACAAAGCAGCTCCAAATGCAAGCAAATTAATAGAGGGCCCAGCAAGAACAGAACATTCGCACCACAGGGGCAGAGCACCCATTGGAGCAGCTAGGCCTTGGCAGGGGGAAGGAAGAAGAATGGCACAGGGAGGGGAGACAGGGGCCAAGTGAGGGGGGGTTTCAGTGGTAGGGAGGCTTGCTCTGGCTAAGAGAAGAGAAGGGGTCAGCCACGGAGGGGAAGAAAATGTGGTGAGTACCCCAAGTAGGCCTGGGGAGCAGGCAGGGGCATCTGAGAGTGTCTGGTGAAGGGAAACCAGTGACGGGTACAGAATCAGTGCCCCCTTCAGGTAATAGTAGGAGGAAGGGTCCCTCCAACCTCAATACATTTGGCTTCATCCTATGGTAACTGGATCCAAGACCACACGGCAGAGAGGGTCACCAGGGAAGCTGCTACTAACTATAGGGCCACACCCTCCACTTCTTGCTGCTTTTTCTTTCTTCTCTAGAACAACCAGGACCCACCTGACTCAGAGGCAAGGAGTGGAGCATATGTCAATTCAGGAAGCCCTTGACAAATCTTCATAGAGAAATGGTCTGGAAAGGGGGAGGGACATTGGACTAAACCAAAATCCTGGCTGGGTGGCTCAGTCAGTTGAGCGTCTGACTTTGGCTCAGGTCGTGATCTTGTGGTTCGTGGGTTCAAGCCCCACATCAGGCTCACCCCTGTCAGCCTGTCAGCGCAGAGCCTGCTTCAGATAGTCTGTCTCCCTCTCTCTCTGACCCTCCCCCACTTGCGCACGCGTGCTCATTCACGCGCGCTCTCTCTCTCTCAAAATAAATAGTAATGAGAAAAATATTGTATTGCCTGTATGGCTCAGGCACTGACCAGGAAGGATGAACAGCCCCTAGAACTAGAGCAGCATTCTAGAGGGCCCCTACTAGCCAGGCATTAACCCTCTGGTTGCTGGATCAGAGAAGGAGGTGGGGACAGTTGGAAGGCACTGCAGGGGCGGGGGGTGGGGAGTTGAGGCAGCAGCTGTTTAATGATCATTAAGTCACGAATGTAAAATCTGAGTAAGTGTGATGGTGGTACAGGTGTTCACTGGTAATGTCAGCCCTGATCCTGGGGCAGCTGGAATCAGTCCTGGAGGTCATAGGGGATTAACATGCAGAGAGCTACTGCTGGGGATTTGAGGGTTCCTGTCTGCAAGCTGGGATGGGGGCAGTGAACAAATTCTCCCTTTGTCCCCCAGCCAAGGTGGGTCAGACGCTGGCTGCATTGTTGAATAGCAGTGCCTGGGTCATGCCCATAGTGGCAACCCTTCATACCTGTCTAGCTTCCATGCATACGCAATGCCATGCCCAATGTTCTCGAATGAGGGCCCATTCTGGAGGAAACATCAGTCTATTTCAGTGCTATTTAGCCTAGAATCTGAGCCTGACAGAATAGGAAGGGACACTAAAATCTGCTCTCTTTCAACTTGAGGAGAAAGTGAGATCTAGAGAGGGAAAGTGTAGGGCCATACATCTAATTAGCTCCAGAGCTGGGATGAGCAGCAAGATGTCCCTGCTCCCAGCCTGGTGTATTTTCTATTGCTTTCTTTGCTATTATTCCAAGTCTTCATTATTGTCAAGGGAAGATGCCAGAATATCCTCAGGGCCAACCATACCCATAGGTAAACATGATGTGATCAAATAGGTCTCCTCAATTGCCTGTCACTGTGCCTGAAATTTCATCATCGGTGACTCTTTCCTTTGGATCTTGAAGCTTTCCAGTCTTTCTGGGGAATATAGGTGTGGGATTTATTGACAGTCCCAGAGAGAAAGACTTTGTAAATTTAACTCAGGTTATATAGCTCAGGGAGAGCAGCAGCAGGTGGCCAGGGTGGAGGGGAGGAGGGAGAAGATGCAGGCTGAGGTAGACATGGGGACTCAGGGCGAGGATCTGAATCCAGGGCCCAGGCCACCCTGAGTGGGGCAGAGGAGTATTTGATACACCCACACCCAAAGCATCCATCAGCCTGGCTTGGGTGCCCAAGGAGTCATTTTCCCGGGAGACAGTACTGTAACCCGAGGGGCCTGAATCACTGGCCCACTCTGGGGAGAAGGACAGGAGAGTAAGGATAACATCAGGCTGTCTGGAGTGGCCGCAGGGGGCACTTTATTAAGAGGGGCAGCCTGGGCGAGATGGATGTGACAAGGGAATCTATGAAGATATTGAGAGGAGCCTCAGCTGCAAGAGGGATGGGCTCCAAGACTGCCAAGGGAAGTTAGGTGTGGAGTCTGCCTGTTTGGCGCCTACCCCCCCAGGGACCTGCTGAAGGTGCCCTGGCCCAAGGCTAGGCTCCTTTCTGTTGCTGCCTCTGACTTCCATTCTGGTTTGGCTCCAGAGCTGTGCAACGCAGCCCTAGGCTTGGCCGGGCATGGTGCCCATGTCCCCCATCAGTTGTAGCACTTAATTATCAAAGGGGCTTCAGGGTGACAGTCTGGTGGGAAGGGGGGAGAGGAAGGAAAGAGGCTAGCAGATTTGTCTGGAAAGGGTTTGCCTGGCAAGACCCTGTGTTTCCTTTAAGTATGTGTTTACTTGGGGGTAGCAAGAGGTAGGGGAAAGTGCTTCTGGAACTTTGGTGATTAGCATAGTGTTGTAATTTAGATTGTAGGTCTATTTGGGGTGCGGGGCTTGCTGGGGTGTGCTGAGACAGCTGAAGACCCTCCCAGAGACTTCACTAGTTCTGTTGTAGATCTCAGCCAGCCAGGCAAAGCCAGAACCCCTAACATCCCCCCAAAGAGAGTATCTGCCACCCTCAAGGCCACCTTCTGCTGTCTGATATAAGTCTCTTGCTTCCTAAAGGGGTGTTGCTGGAGGCCTCAAGTGGTTTCCACCTAGACATGTACAGTGCCGGGTTCGGTGGGCTCTGGTGGTGGGCGGGGGGAAGGGGGGATGCTAGGGTTGCCAGGAATTAGAGACCCAGAGCCAAGACTGTCCCCTGGGACCACTCAAGTCCCCCCAAACAATCTCCCTGGCTTAAGGCCAGGCCATCACTAACCTGAGTGTCATGGGCACTGCTGAGGGAAGATGATATTTCACAGAGCAGAGACTCCTGCCCAGGTGAGGATCGGTGATTCAGGAAAGATGGAATTCAGTGCAATGAATTTGGGAAAGTCAGCCAGGAATTCTTCTAAGCTTTACTTCCCAGCAGCCCCCCTCCCACCTCGGAGATGGACTAATCCCTGACATTTGTCTGGTGGCTTTATACTTTTCAAAGCTCCTTCACATCCATTTTGTCCACTGAGCCTCACAAACACCCCCATGAATTAGGGCAGGAAGGTGTTATTATCCCTGTTTGACCAACAAGAAAACTGAGGCCTCAAAAGGATACATGACTCATCCAGGGTCACACAGCTATTTAGCCAAAGGGCTGGGACTTAAAATATGTTTCCTAACTTGCAGTACTGTGTGCTTTCCACTTCCCATGTGTGCGGACGCCCCCACAGAATCATGGAAGTGCCCAGCACCCAGCATGGTGCCTGGCACATGATAGATGCTAATAAATATTTGCTGAACGAATGACTGAATGGATAAACAGGAACAAGGCAGGGGGGAATACAAACTGCTCATTTTTTTTATTAAAAAAAATTTTTTTAACGTTTATTTATTTTTGAGACAGAGAGAGACAGAGGATGAACAGGGGAGGGGCACAGAGAGAGGGAGACACAGAATCTGAAACAGGCTCCAGGCTCTGAGCTGTCAGCACAGAGCCCGACGCGGGGCTCGAACTCACGGACCGCGAGATCGTGACCTGAGCCGAAGTCAGCTGCTTAACTGACCGAGCCACCCAGGCGCCCCAAACTGCTCATTTTTTAATGATCAGAATGGAAGAGCAGGAATACTGGGTTGTTTCATCATTTTGACCAGAAAGGAAGGAGTAAGAAATCTTTCCCATTTCACAGATGTCATTGTCAAGGCAGGAAGATGAGGGTAGCTCCCATAGGGAAGCCACAAAGCTTAATCTCCCCACAGGCTGCTTTCTACTCACACTTCATACATTTTTTTAATGTTTATTTATTTTTGAGAGAGACAAAAAAAGAGCGCGAGTTGGGGAGGGGCAGAGAGGGAGACACAGAATCCCAAGCAGGCTCCAGGCTCCAAGAGCTGTCAGCAGAGAGCTCCAACGCACCAACCCACCAACCATGAGATCATGACCTGAGCCGAAGTCAGATGCTTAACCCTCTGAGCCACACAGGTGTCCTTCTACTTACACTTTAAAGAGGAATGAGTGTTCTTTCCTGCTTTGTCAAAGATTAGTTGGCCATACGTTTGTGGGTCTAGTTCTGGGGTTTCTATTCTATTCCATTGGTCTATGTGTCTGTTTTTGTGCCAATACCATGCTGTCTTGATGATGACAGCTTTGTAGTAGAGGCTAAAGTCTGGGATTGTGATGCCTCCTGCTTTGGTCTTCTTCTTCAAAATTACTTTGGCTATTCGGGGCCTTTTGTGGTTCCATATGAATTTTAGAATTGCTTGTTCTAGTTTCAAGAAGAATGCTGGTGCAATTTTGATTGGGATTGCATTGAATGTGTAGATAGCTTTGGGTAGTATTGACATTTTGACAATATTTATTCTTCCAATCCATGAGCAGGGAATGTCTTTCCGTTTCTTTATATCTTCTTCAATTACCTTCATAAGCTTTCTATAGTTTTCAGCATACAGATCTTTTACATCTTTGGTTAGATTTATTCCTAGGTATTTTATGCTTCATGGTGCAATTGCAGTCTCTTTAACAAATGGTGCTGGGAGAACTGGACAGCAACATACAGAAGAATGAAACTAGACCACTTTCTCACACCATTCACAAAAATAAACTCAAAATGGATAAAGGACCGGAATGTGAGACAGGAAACCATCAAACCCCTAGAGGAGAAAGCAGGAAAAGACCTCTCTGACCTCAGCCGTAGCAATTTCTTACTCGACACATCCCCAAAGGCAAGGGAATTAAAAGCAAAAATGAATTACTGGGACTTTATGAAGATAAAAAGCTTCTGCACAACAAAGGAAACAACCAACAAAACTAAAAGGCAACCAACGGAATGGGAAAAGATATTCGCAAATGACATATCGGACAAAGGGCTAGTATCCAAAATCTATAAAGAGCTCACCAAACTCCACACCCGAAAAACAAATAACCCAGTGAAGAAATGGGCAGAAAACATGAATAGACACTTCTCTAAAGAAGACATCCGGATGGCCAACAGGCACATGAAAAGATGCTCAACGTCGCTCCTTATCAGGGAAATAGAAATCAAAACCACACTCAGATATCACCTCACGCCAGTCAGAGTGGCCAAAATGAACAAATCAGGAGACTATAGATGCTGGAGAGGATGTGGAGAAATGGGAACCCTCTTGCACTGTTGGTGGGAATGCAAATTGGTGCAGCCACTCTGGAAAGCAGTGTGGAGGTTCCTCAGAAAATTAAAAATAGACCTACCCTATGACCCAGCAATAGCACTGCTAGGAATTTACCCAAGGGATACAGGAGTACTGATGCATAGGGGCACTTGTACCCCAATGTTTATAGCAACACTCTCAACAACAGCCAAATTGTGGAAAGAGCCTAAATGTCCATCAACTGATGAATGGATAAAGAAATTGTGGTTTATATACACAATGGAGTACTACATGGCAATGAGAAAGAACGAAATATGGCCCTTTGTAGCAACATGGATGGAAGTGGAGAGTGTGATGCTAAGTGAAATAAGCCATACAGAGAAAGACAGATACCATATGTTTTCACTGTTATGTGGATCCTGAGAAACTTAACAGAAACCCATGGGGGAGGGGAAGGAAAAAAAAAAAGAGGTTAGAGTGGGAGAGAGCCAAAGCATAAGAGACTGTTAAAAACTGAGAACAAACTGAGGGTTGATGGGGGGTGGGAGGGAGGGGAGGGTGGGTGATGGGTATTGAGGAGGGCACCTTTTGGGATGAGCACCGGCTGTTGTATGGAAACCAATTTGACAATAAATTTCATATATTGAAAAAATAAAATAAAATAAAAATAAAGAGGAATGAGTGGTGTGGACCCTCATTCCAGGACCAGGAAGGAGTCAGATCAGCCCTATAGGAATATCACCCTCCCCACCCTGTCCCTGTGAGCCTCTTCTCTCCCCATGTCCCCGCCAGAGGCTCCCTGAGGTTCTGCTGTGGGAGGGGTCTCTGAGCTCCTTTAGGGCCTCTGCACCTCCCCCCACTTGATCCTTCTAGCATAACACAGACAGACCTCACAGGCTCGGTGCCTGCCTCCTGTATGGCACCTGGACCAAGACTAATCTTCTGTACCTTCTTGTGTGTCCCACAAGGCCTGGCACATAGTAGGTGAATGGTCTGGGGTAAAGAGGGATGGCCACTCCATGGCACTAGGCACTGCAGTCAGTATCCAGCCTCCTGAGGTCCCCATCTCCACCCTCATCAGCAAACTGGCCTGGGGTTGCCACTCGTCCCCAGTGCTGTCAGAGAAATGGGGACACGGGAGGTGGAGACGCGGGTATTCAAATGTTGCTTTGCAGCAGCACGAAGTGGCTCCTGAGGCTGGCAGCAGCGGAATCTGAGATCCCACTGGGATCGAAGCCGGGCCCCACCACTTATTGCTTAGCCCGCGTATCTGGGATGATTTGCTTTGCTTCCCTGGACGTCGGTTTTAATTTCTGTCAGCTGGGGAGGATGCTGGGGTGAGAGAATGGATGTGAAGCCCGGGGACCGGCACCGAGTGCTCGCTGGATTATCCGCACGGCCCCTCCCCGGCTCCCCCGCGGGGGCCCGGCCAGGGGGGACGGGAGGCGGGGGCTCCTCCGCGGCCGACTGTGGGGCGGGCGCGAGGCAGCAGACGCCGTGTTTACCAGCGGCCTCGCTAGTTCGCCACCTCAGCCGCGGCTCTGGGGCCGAGCCAGTCGCCTCCTTCTTTAAGATTCTGGTCACAGCAGGGGCTGGGTTTCTAAGGCAGTCGTGACCTTTCTCTTTCTACAGACACCGCTGTCGCTCCGGTCGGCGCGGGGCACAGCCGGGGGCAGCGCGAGGGGGAGACGGCGACGGGGTTCCCGGGGCCGGGCAGCAGCCCAACCCCGGCCTGGAGAGGGCTCCGACAGTAAGTACGGCGCTCCGAGCGGCCGGGGGTCGGGCTCGCCTGGGAGGAGGCCAGAAAGCGGGGCACCCGGCCGCCGAGGCTGGAGTCTGGGGGATTTGGGAGGTCGGCAGCCGAGCGCCTGCCCCGCGCCCCCCGCATCCCCGCCGCCGACCCCTCCGAGTGACTCCGCGCGGTGCGGGCACGGGCCCCTGGGCCTGGGTGCGCGCCCCCTCGGCGCCCGCAGTCGGTGGACGGAGTTGGCGCGTCGGGAGCCGACCTCCGTCCGCCCGGCTGGGAGCCCCGAGCCCCCAAGGAGCCATTCCGGGCGTCTGGCCGCCGCGGGCCCCTTCGCCGCACCGCCCGCGAGGGAACTGGAAGACGAGATGCGCGGGGCTGAGGGTTTGGATGCCGTGGAAAAGTGACGGCGTGAGCGGGAAGTTTTCCGCTGGAGCGGGGGGAGCAAGGAGGGAGAGCAGGAGCAGGGAGAGAGGGAAGCCGGGAGGCAGTCGTTGCCGAGGGGAGACAGAGGTGACCCCTCCTGGGGCCCGGGCCCTGCCCTCCCAGCCGCCCGCTACGCCCATCCCCCACCCCCTGGGCGAGGAGCCCCAGCTCCCGGGCTTCGAGACGCCTGCACCCCCCCACACACAACCCCCACCCCGGGCCCCAGCTTCCCCAGGGCCCAGCCGCCCTGGCTGGCCTGCCCTGCTGCCCTGGAATGGTCTCAGCGTTCACGCAGCATCGCGGGACTTAGAAACAAGACCACCCTATCAGATGGTGCATTACTTGTAGAAACCTTAGCAAATCGGGAAATGCCGGGGCATACCTGTCACTTTCTTTTCCTGAGCTGTGTAAAATTCAAGGGCGGGGGAGGGGGGGGCGGATGGCTGAGATCACAAAGGTGAGTTCATCCTAAGTCACTTAGCCTCCTGCTCAGAAAAGACCCCCATCTCCCTTCTGCTCCTCTGCCCCCAGTCACTCTCCTTTGCTGAGAGCACTGATGATCACAGTAGGCACATTGCTTTTGTGCCAAGCATTGGGCTAACAAGCTTTTAGGTAGCAGTAAGAGTCTGTGTACAAGAAGAACAGTAGCTGGCACTCACTTGGGGCTTTCTGTGTGCCTAGCACATGTAGTATATTTAATCTTCACAACAAAGCTGCGAGGTAGATCCTCACATTAGCACCATTTTACAGATGAGGAAATTGAAGTGATGGAAACTGAGAGGTGGACAAGCCCAAGGTCCCACAGCAGGGGAGAAGCAGAGATGGGATCTCCACCCCCCCCCCACTGTTAGCCATGAGAAATGTTGTGAGAAATTGGCTTTAACGAAGTTGTAGAATGGTTTGTTTTCCCTACAGAAAAAGCTTATTTATTCTGTAGATTGGAAGTTAGAGCCCAAGGTCCAAACGGACTTGAACCACCTTCATTACATTCTGTGGAGAAAGGCAAACCCAGTGGGCTGTAACAGGACAGTGGGTCCTGTTAGTAAGTGCCTAAATAGAACAAAGATCATAATCATTGCTAATAGCCATTATCAATGGAGCACTCTCTTTGTATATTTAATCTTCACGGAGATACTTTTAAGTAGGTACTATCATGAGCCCCATTTTACAGATGAGGGAACTGAGACTCAGGAGGTTGAGTAACCTGTCACAGAATTGGGATTCCAGCCCACACCCCAGGCTGGAGCTAACCTTTGGCAGGTTTGTGCAAGAGGCAGACATTCCCTCATCACCTACCTGAGCTGGGCCCCTTGAGCTGTGCCCTCCCCAGCCAGTTGCCCAGAGCTCTGCACCGTTCCCTCCTTTCCTCAGCCCCCGTTTGCATGAACAAAGGGATCGTACAAGTTGTAGAAGAAAGGCTTCCCAGAAACCATGCAGCATTCTGTGTGGATTTGGGTTTTGTTGTTGTACTAAGTGCCATGCCTGCAACATCAAGAAGTTGTTCTGCTTTATAAGTTTTATTAATTAGACAAGTGTCTGGTCTGCTGGCTTGGAGTTGTTAATCCAACATTATGGCTCTGAGTACCTCTGCTAGGAATTATTTTCTGAAAAGTTTTTAGAGCCTTGCTTGCAATGCTGAGCAAAGCCATCTTCCCACCTCCTGGGGAAGGAGAGGGGGCTTGTGTCGGCCAGGATTTCAGTAGTAAGAAATACTGCTAACGCTTGAGTAGTCTTATTGCTGTCCTATTGATAGTCAGCCCTCCTACCCCCAGGATGGTCCCCTTGGGGTGAACAGAATGTGGCCGGGTCCCAAGGGGAGGGGCTCTTCTGCGTCACATGTGGCCCTGCGGGGGGACCCCACCACTGGCCCTGGCCCTGGCCCAATAAATAGAGCTGGCTTCAGTAGGCCCTCTTCAGTATGGCCATACTAGGGCATGTGAGCTTTGTGATTTTGGTCTCCATTACTGTGGATGCATCTCAGTGCATCTGCTGGCAAGCTACCCTTCCCTTTTTCTCTGTTGTGAGAGGGGGGCCTTCCATGTGTAGCTTTTGGGCAGTATGTAGATGTATGGCTGGTAACCCCAGCGCTGGGCTGTGTCCCTCGTCATCAGTGTGGCCTCCCTGAGTGCAGCGCCACATCTCCGAGGCCACGTGAAAAGAGCCAGTAGGTAGCGCAAGTCCTCTGCCCTCAATACCTGCAACCAGAAATTGAAGATTCCCTTCAGTTTTGCGTGAATTTGTTCCATTATTTCTTCTTTTCATTCCAGAGGCTTAAACACCTAGAGGTTTCCCCCGTTCCTATTATTCGTTTGCTGTCACATTTGACATTCCTTTCCTGGAAGGTCCTTCGCCTTGACCATCTGCGGACTCCTATTCACCTTCACCACTCAGCTTAGTTGGGGGGCGGGGAGGGGCGTCTGCTGGAAGTCATGGGGGTGGTGGGGAATGGGCCCTCCTCCGGAGCTCTCATAACATCCTCTGCTGCCCCTTGTGGTTCCAGGTGACACATGGTTTCATGTTTGTTCACACACCTGCTCCCACCTCAGACCACAGCCTCTCTGAAAGAGAGAGACGGGGCCTGTTTTATCTTCATATCGCCAGTACCCAGCACCATGTCTGGCACATAGGAGGTACCTGGTAAATTTTTGTTGCATATATGAATAAATGCATGAATGAATGCATCTAAACTCTGGTAGAGGGAGCCCGTGACTCAAGCAAGGGTCTCTGCTATTGTTCCCCTTACAAGCAAGGAGATAGGAGCGAACTAGCATTATTCTACAGTCAAGTCCCAGCTCTGCAGATGTTAATCACTGAAAAAAATACAAATACACTGTAATGCCAAAACTTGAATGCTTGGGGAAGGGCTTTTATGGTTAATAGAATGTTCTGGGTAACTGAGGGTTAGGCAAAAAAGCTATACACGCGCACACGCGCACACACACACACACACACACACGCGCGCGCCTTTTTTCCTTACCCTTCTTGGTTCTTTCTAAAATGCCTGGGTCTGGTTTTCTACCTTAGTGAGTCAAGTCTGGGGTCCATCGTTGAATCTGTGTTGCTGAGGAGGGAGCCTGCAAGTTCTCAGGATCCCCTAGGATTCTGTCTCCCCCAAGTCTGGTTGGAAAGTAGGGTGCGATCTCCTTACCACCCCCACCTCCACCCAGAGACAAGCCCACAGGCCCTTAGAAGTTTGCAAATTTACTGCCCTTCACCTCCAGGAAACAGACAGCACCCCCTCACCAAACTAACAGGTGAGGTGCAGAGTGTTTGCGTGCTAACTCATGCTGTCTGATATAGTAACTCAGCACTTGCCCTTGCCCTTGGCTTTTATTCTTAGGTAGAGAGTTCACCAACCTCCCTCTCGCTTTTCTGATTCCATAAGAGCTTCCTTTTCTTTTTTTAATGTTTATTTATTTTTGAGAGAGAGAGAGAGAGAGAGAGAACACACACACACACACACACACACACACACACACACACACACAAGTGGGGGAGGGGCAGAGAGAGAGGGGGACAGAGGATCCGACTGCTGACAGCAGTGAGCCTGATGCAGGGCTCAAACTCATGAACTGTGAGATCACGACCCAAGCCAAAGTCAGATGCTCAACTGACTGAGCCACCCAGGTGTCCCAGGATCTTCCTTTTCTTTAGGAAAGACCTTATAATTTGTTCTTCTCTCTCAGCAGAAAGATGCAATCAGGCAGGAGAGAAGGGGTCTCAGCCTGAAGCTGTATTTGGCATCTTTGGACACCTCCAGAGAGGGTGATATGATTTTATCAGGCCTCTGCTCACATAACCTCTTTTGTGGAGTTGCTCTTGGCCTGATTTCTGCACTGCCCCCACCTGGGTACTCCTGGATGGACATCTTGAAGATAGAGCACAGGGAGGAAGCCGAGGATTGCTCCTGTCTTCTCCCTCACCAAAGGTCAGCCTGGTGCCTGCTGGGCATGGTGCCTGAGCTTCAGGTTCCACCTGCATCGTGTCAGGCAAGGAGGGGGCAGATGGGCATCTAGGCAAAGCCATGGGATAGATATGCCTTTCTCTCTCCAGGAATGTCTAGATTGGCCTGCCCATCTCCTCATAAGCTCCCCAAGGGGCCACTGGGGAGAAGACCTCTTGCCCCAGCAGAACCAGACATGAGAGAGAGGAAGAGGGAGAGTAAACCTTTCAACTTCCCGCTTCCTAGCTAACCTCTCCTGGCACCCCATCCCTCACTCAGGCTGTTATCTCCGTGCCCCTGCCATAACCCCCCTGCTCCCTTCTGTCTCCAGGCCTGCTCTCAGTGCCCTCCCTCTGGATTGGCCCAAATATGGCCCCTCCTCTGGAAAACCTTCCCCTGCTGCTTCTGGAAGTCAGCAGAGGGTGGACAAGGGTGAAGTAAATAACTTCCAAGGTCCCTGCCAACTCTGAGATTCGGCTGTTTGACCAGAGTCAAGAGCTGGGGCATCCTAAGATGGTGGCCCAGGCTGTCAATGCCTGACAGCCTCACGGATAGGAGGGAGACTGCACAGCCAGTCAGCCGAGTAGGCCCTTGTTTGGCTTCAGGAGGCTTTGCTGGGAGCCCTGTATAGCCAGAGCCTGCCAGGCAGCCCCCAGAGGGGTGCTATTTGAGCCCTGGATCTTTGGCTGCTAAAGGCAGCTACTTGTTGGGATGTTTCCAGCAGCTCCTGCCCACACCTGCTCCCCCTATCCAGCCTCAAAGCCTTGTTTACAGTTCAGTCCTTGGCAGACTAGAGGCTAGGATCCAAGAGGAGAGAGAGATCTGGGTGGCCAGGGACCCTCTCCTGGCTTAGCATTTTGTGCCAGAGCACTGAAACCCAGCCTGGCCTCCGAGAGATGTGTTCACTGAGGGGAAGAATTCAGGCCTGCTGCTCCCTTCCATGCCAACTCCACTTTTCCCATCATGACCATTCCCTCCCAGCTTAAGGAATTCTCTCCCCTCCCTATTTTCTCCTCTCGATCTCATTCTCTTTCCCAAGAAGAATACAGCCTCTGGTGGCTGGGGGATCAACCCAGGTCAGGATGGCACCCCAGGTGTCTTCCTCAGGCTGTTTCAGATGTGCCCTTGCTCACCACGTCCCTATCTGTGAAATGGGGAGGGCCATCGTGGTGTCAGTATGGCATAACCACAGTGCCCATTCCCAAAGAGCTTGAGCACCCCAAGTCCCATATCAGAAGGCTCTGATTGGCATGTGACCCTTTTGCAGCTGCAGGAGACTGAAGGCAGAGCTGGGAGTGGCCCAAGGGCATTTAGAGAGCAGGTGAGGCACTGGAGTGGCCCCCAAAGAGCCAATATAAGTTGGTGGAGTTGGTGGCCATGGGTTCTCTGTGGGCCTCATCTTCCTCAAGCCTGTCCTTTGTCCTTCACTGTCTCTGAGGCCCTCCTCTTGTCTCACATCTCTACTTCTGTGTTTTTCTCTGCCTCTTGTCACACCCCCACCCCAGCTCTGTCTGGCCCCCTTTCCCACTCAGCTATCTTCCCCTCCATTCCTCTCTCTCTCCCCCTCTGGCTTGATCTCTGCCTCTGCCTCCCTCGAGAAATACTTGGTGTGGTACATGGAAGGTGGGATCAGGGGTGCCCAGGGCTCTCTGGAGTGATGTGACCTCTCCTTTAAGCTTCCGTGGATATTTTCTTGCTCCTGTTCGCCCTCCCTGCCTCTGCCAGTGACAAGTGAGCAGGGGCTAAAATACAAGGATCTCCTTGCTAACTCCCACAGCTCAGTGGCAGCAGCTTCAGACCTTGTGACCCACAGTGCCATATGGCATCAGCCTCACATCTGGCACAGTCCTCACATCTGTCACTGGGCTAGCAGCCCCAGAAGGAAGGGTTTATGAGGGTGTCTAGGCCCATTAGACAACATGTCTGAGTCTATTGGATGTGTAGCCCCTGAGGGGAGAAGTAAGGAGGAGCAGGGGGGTGGCTTCCCAGAGGGTCCTCTGCAGCATCTGCTCAGAGGCATCATCTGAGCATTGGTCTTTTGTGAGGTGACTCCAGGCTTCCAGGTATTTGTGGAAGGACAGATAGCCTCTGGCTCTCTACCTTCCCCCTTGTGACCTGCTAGAACAGGTGACAGGTGTTCTCCATCCCAGCCCACTGGGGAACAGCAACTGTTTGGACAACCAGAAAATGAATCCAGACACAAGCAGGTTTTCTAGAAGATGCCTCTTCAGGCTCAGCTGAGGAGGAAGTTGCAGGGCCATGAAGAACTGGATGGTAATAGGGAGGCAGCCCTCAGAAAATAACCAGATCTGGGGTGCCTGGGTGGTTCAGTTGGTTAAGCATCTGACTTCGGCTCAGGTCATGATCTCAAGGCTCATGAGTTCGAGCCCCAGGTCGGGCTCCTCACTGGCAGCACTGAGCTCGGTTGGGATTCTCTCTCTGTCTCTCTGTCTCTCTCTCTCTGTCTCTCTCTCTCTGTCTCTCTCTCTCTCTCTCTCTCTCTCTCTGCACCTCCCCATTTCTGCTCTCTCTCAAATAAACTTTTAAAAAAAACCGGATCTTCTACCCAGTAGGAGACTGCTAGGAGTGGGAAGGGCTATCCAAAGCCATCCTGTCCAACCTCCAGGCCCCTGGCTGTTCTGAAAGAATTATTTGTCCTTTAAAGAAACATTCTTTTCCTGAGAAGGAATAAATGTTAGATTTCTCACCCTCATACCCCTAAAAGGACTGGAGCCATGCCAGCTTCCATTTCTTCTTAGATCGTAGCTCTCCTATACTTTTCCATTCACTCCATTTGCTCCCCACCTTTGTATTTGGCCAGAGATGTTGAGGGGTTTCTCCCACCAGCCAGACTCCCCATCCAGAAACCTGTCTTTCACAGGCTGAGACAGAACCAGTAGGCATTTGATAATGAATTGCATGGAGTGGCCTAGAGATCATAATTTGTATGCCTCAGAATCACTCCTACCCAGGCATCCATCAATCCATTTAGAAAATATTTATTAATCACCTGCAATGTGCCAAGTACCATACTAGGTGGTAGAAACGCCATGTTGAACAAAAGAGACACAGTCAATACTCTTATGGAGTTTCTAGACAAATAATCACATAAATGAATATATATCATGATGAGACTCCTGAGGGAAATAAACAGGCTGTAGTGATGGGGATGACCAAGGCAGAGTTCTCAGGGAAGGCCTCTGGCCTCTGTGAGGAGGCGATACTTAAGTGGGGACCTGAAGGGTGAAAGATCAACCATGTGGAGAATGGGAAAAGAATTTTCCAGGCGAAAAAGGAATGCCAAGTTGGGAGGGCCTTGAGGTGGCAGAGAATTTGATGTGTTCAGAAATGGAAAAAAACACCAGTGGGGCCAGATTGTACCAGGCAAGAGTAAGAATAGCTTAAGAAGGGTTTGGCAAGGAGGACAGGAGGAGATCACACAGGGTCTCTCGCAGGCCATGAAGGAAGAATTTGGATGTTATTCATTTGTAGTGGGAGACATGTGCAGGGTTTTGAGCAGGAGGAGAGCAGCAGGATCTGATTTGGACTTTGCATTATCTATAGAGACCAGACTGAAGTGGAGGCAACTGTGGCCTCAGGGAGACCAGGACGGAGGCGTCTGCAGCAATACAGGGGACAGATGATAGTCACTTGAACAGGGTGATAGCCGTGGAGATGGAGAGTGTTGGTCAGATTGAGAAGGAACAGCGACCAAGACTTACCAAGGGATTTGCTGTTGGGGGTGGGGGGAGAGTGGTGATGGAAAGGGAGGGACAGGACTCAAGAATGACTCCAACGTTTCTGGCTTGAGTTATTAAAGAGATGATGGTGCCATGTACTGAGATGGGGAAAGCTGAGAGAGGCCTAGACTGGGGGGGGGCTGCAGGGAGGGGAGTCAAGAGTTCAGTTTTGGACATGTTAAGTTTGAGAACTCTGTGAGAGATAAAAGCAGAGATGACAGAACAGATCATTGGAATATAAGAATTTGGGAGCTCACAGAAGAGGTGTGAGTAGAATACAAATTTGGGATTGTGTGCATACAGGTTGTATTTAAAGCCAGGGGACTGAGGAGGGGCGCCTGTGTGGCTCAGTCAGTTAAGCATCTGACTTCGGCTCAGGTCATGATCTCACAGTTCATGAGTTCAGGCCCCACATTGGGCTCTGTGCTGACAGCTTGGAGCCTGGAGCCTGCTTCAGATTCTGTGTCTCCCTCTCTCTCTGCCCCTCTACCGCTTGTTCTCTCTCTCTCTCTCTCTCTCAAAAAAAATAAAGATTAAAAAAATTTTTTTAAAAGCCAGGGGACTGAGGAGACCAACTGGAAAGAGAGCAGAGAAGGGAAGGCCTGAGACTGAGTTGGGAAGACTGGCAATATCTAGTGATTCAGTAGCGGAGGAAAAGCCCACCAAAGAGATGAAGAAAAAAAAGTGGGCAGAGAGGTTGTTGGAGATTCAGGAGACCATCACAGAAGTCAAGAGAGAGTACTTCAAGGGAATGGCCAACTCTGTCCAAAGCCAATGAGAGGTTGAGTAAGATAAAAACTGAGAGTTTACCTTGAAGGCCATTGATGACCCTAACAAGAGCAACTCTATGGAGTGATGGATGTGGAAGCCAGATTATAATGGATTGAGGAGCAAGGGGAAGATGTCAAAGTGGAGACGATATGTGTGGAAAACTCTTGAGCAGTTTTTCTGTGATAGGGAGCAGGACAAAGGGACAGTGTAAGAGGACTGTGGCATGGAGGGAGGTGGTTTCAGTTTTTTCTCTTAAGGATGGGCTATTTCCATCAGCATGCTAGCATGATTCTAGAGAGGCGGAGAGATTGATGAGTTACGGAAGAGATTGAATGCCCAAAGGAGCAAAATCCTTGAGAAGATGAGAGGGGATGGTACCAGAGCATAAATGAAGAGATGTGCCATTAGTAGAAGAAAAGAAACATACTCCATTTTAATTGGAGGAGAAAAGGAATCAGGGGTACAACTGTAGGCGGGGTGGAGTATAGACTCGGTGATGGTAAGATGAGGGAAGGAGCTCTCACTTGATGGTTTGTGTTTCCTCAATCACGTACGGACAAGGTCATCAGCTGAGGCATGTTGGGACCAATGGAGAGATGCAGAAGATTGAGCAAAGAGGAGGAATTATGAAATAATCACCTTAGAGAGTGAGAAAGTGGTGGCCAGACAGTACTGTGGGCACACACCAGGTTTGAGACCGTGAATATAAAGTGAAAGCCTTGGACTCCACCATGTGTTTTTTTTTTTTCTCCAACTGCCTTCAGGTACTTGGATGCAGGCACAGAGAATGCATATGGTTGAGGTCATTGAGGAATGAGGTTTTGCATGGCAAGAATAGTGAAGGACAAGGAAATAAGGGAGTTAAAGGCAGGTGCAAGAGAATGGTCATAATGGTAGACCAGGAGCTCTAATTTGGACATGAAGGGAAACAAAGATAAGAGGGAGCTTCAAGGACAGTAAGAAAGTAAATATGGGAGGGGTGCCTGGGTGGCTTAGTCAGTTAAGCTCAGGTCATGATCTCGAGGGTTCATGGATTCAAGCAGCGCGTCAGGCTCCATGCTGACAGTACAGAGCTGGCTTGGGATTCTCTGTCTCCCTCTCTCTCTGCCCCTCCCCGACTCTTGCTGTCTCTGTCTCTCTCAAAATAAATAAAGAAACTTAAGGGGGAAAAAAAAGAAAGTAAATAGGAGAAAGGTTTCAGGAAGGCGTCTCTGAGGAGGTGACATTTAAGCTGAGACCTGAATGGAACACAAAGAATGGAAGAAGAGATTTCTAGGAAAAGGGAATCCCAAGTGGGAAGTGAACAAGTGATCATGACGCTTCTAGTTATTTCTGCAGTGGGAGTCCCGTGGGAGGTAAACTGCCAGGATAAATGGGATAGGAGCAAATGGCAGGTTGGCGAGGGAGACTGGGGAGGTGGTGCAGTATCTGATGACCACCCAAAGTCTAGGTGTGACGATAGAGCGAGTAACCGAGTGAAGTGGGGGAAGCAGTTGCTGAAGGCCTCCCCATAGCCATGTGCATGTTCAATTCACTAACGATGATATCAAGAGTATGCAGTGGGCACAGCCATTTGGATGGTGGTTATCAAAAAAGAAAAACAGAAAATACTAACAAGCGTTGACAGGGATGTGGGGAAATCAGATTTTGCATTGTGGTTAAGAACGTAAAATGGTGCAAAGCACCTGGGTGGCTCGGGCATCTGACTCTTGATCTTGGCTCAGGTCATGATTTCATGGTTTGTGAGTTCGAGCCCCACGTTGGGCTGTGCACTGGCAGCTTGGAGCCTGCTTGGGATTCTCTCCTCCCCTGCTTGCTGTCTCTCTCTCTCTCTCTCTCTCTCTCTCTCTCTCTCTCTCTCTCTGTGTCTTCAAAAATAAACATTAAAAAATCTTTTAAAAAAGAATGTAAAATGGTGCAGTCACTGTAGAAAATGATAGAGCAATTCCTTTAAAAAAATTCAACATAGAATTACCATATGACCCAGCAATTCCACTTGTAGGTATATACCCAAAAGACAGGAAGGCAAGGACTCAAACAGATAACTATGCACTCATGCTCACTGGCAGCTTTATTCATAATAGCCAAAAGGTGGAAACAACCCAACTGTCCATTGACACATAAATAAGATGTACCACACCCATACACATGGAGTATTATTTAAACTTTAAAAGGAAGAGAATTCCAACCCATGCTCTCATACAGATGAACTTTGAAGACATTATGCTAGGTGAGATAAGCCAATTAGAAAGGGCCAAATGTTGTAGGAGTCCACTTACATGGCTTCCTAAAACAGGCAAATCCATAGATACGGAAAGTAAAATGGTAGTTGCTAGGTTCTGACGGGGAGAGGGGAATGGGGAGTTGGTGTTTACTGGGTCCAGAGTTTCACTCTGGCATGATGAGAAAGTTCTGGAGATAGATGGTGGGGATGGTTGCATAACAATGTGATAAAATTGATGCCACTGAACTGTATGCTTAAAAATGATTAAAATGGTCAATTTCATGTATATCTTACCACAATAAAATAAGAATTGGAGTAGATGGGAAGATCACACGTGACCAGGAACCGAAGTCCTCAGTGAATGTGTGGGGACTACGCAGGAAGTTGTAGATAGCAATGGCGGGGCAGAAAAGGTGGTAGGGGTGGGTGGCAGGCGTGTTCCTCAAAGGAGCAGGATTTTTTTGCAAAAGGAAAGAGGAGTAGTGGCTCAAAGGTGGCATTGGCAAGCACGGAGGACACCTACCCCACATGCAGGTCTTGAAGGTCTTGAGTTTTGAGCATGAAAAAAAAAAAACCCAGCTTCCATTTGAGAGGGCTGGTGGGCAAGTGATGTCCTCAAGGAATAAATCAGGCCTTCATTGGGAGAGGAGGTGAAGGGTACTTTCAGAGAAGAAATTGACAACATTGGAGAATTTGCTGTGCTCCAGAGGGCAAAATGGAAGGGTTGGAAGGGAGAAGAGTGGCATTAGTGTACAAATAGACCACTGTGGGGAGGAGAGTCTGGGTTCTGAGGGGTTACCAGAGGTGAGTGGACATCTTTCTGGTGATGACTGAAATTAACAGGCACGTGGGGCCTTATGAGCTGAGTCTCCTGTAGGGGAGGATGGACTCAGAAGTGTATGGGAAGTCAGTTCTGAGGCCTGGGTCTCCACAATGTGTCCCCTCTGATGAGGTGACTCAAGGGAGGCTGCTTTGACAAGACAACACAGGGATGCATCTCCATTCACTTGCATAGAAGCAGTCTGCTGAAGCCTCCCACCCTGTCTCCTCGTTGCCTGCTGGGCATCTGCTCAGTCCACAGGTTCTTGGCAGAAATGGTGTAGGAGGGGCACCTGGGTGGGTCAGTAGGTTGAGCTGACTGTTGATTTTGGCTCAGGTCATGAACTCAAGGTTCATGGGTTTGAGCCCCCGTGTCAAATCCCACATCCCTGTTTGGGATTCTCTCTCTCCCTGTCTCTCCGACCCTTACCCACATGCATGTGCATGCTCTCTCTCTCTCTCTCTCAAAATAAATAAATAAACTTAAAAAAAAGAAAAGAAAAGAAAAGAAACGATGTAGGAAGATTAGCCCTGGAGTCCCACAGACGTGGGTTAACATTGTGGTCCCACCACAGTGTGTACAGGTATATGTCCTGGAACAAGTTGCTTAATCTCTCCTCCTAAATCTCAGTTTCCTTGTCTGTAAAGTGGCAGTAATACTGCCTCCTTAGAGGTTGTTGGACAGTGCCTGGTGCATAGTGAGTCCTCAGTAAATGGCGGCTGTTGTTGTTTTCTGCACTGTCCGCTCTTTCTTCGTGTTCCTCGCCTTAGTCCCAGATGTCTCGCGTACTCAGGCTGTCCTTCTGCTGACCAAACTCTTCAGTAGGGCTAAGTAGTGCCTAATCTATCCAGATCTTTCTCTCCTTTTCCCTAATGCAACCTTACTTGTCTTACTTCATATCCATTTAGAGCCTTCCCTATTTTCTTCTGGGATAAATTGGATTCAGCCAGTGAGTACTTTGTTGGCATGACTTTATGTGTCCAAGAAAGCATTTGTATTCTAACTGGGGCCTTCAATGCCATAACCCAATGGAATAAAAGCATCTTAGTCCTCCCTCCTGATTGTGGCCTTCCCATTGTCTGAGAATAGTGATCTTTAAGATCCTTGTTTCTCCAAGTGTGGTCTGTGGACCGACAGCATGGGTACCACCCTGGAATTTGCTAAAATCTCAGACCCTACTCCAGACCTACTGCATCAGAATCATTCTGGCAATGCCCCTAGGTGATTCGTATGCACATTCGAATTTGAGCAGCATTGCTGGAGTAAGAAGCAGCTAGCCAAAGCAAGGCCTCCTTTAAGAGAAGAGTTTGTGTCCAAGCTCCTTACAAGAGGACTCCCAGAGCAGCTGCTTCAGAGCCCCAGGGATGGGGCTCCCATCCTCAACACCAGGAATAGATGGCATCTCCTGGGGACCCAGCTGCCATGCTGGATCTCTGGAGCGTCTGGGAGAGTCAGGCTCCAATTCTGTGATTGGAATCAGACAGCTAATTGGCCCCACAAGGCTCCAAATCCTGCCAGTTGTGAGGGGAGGGACAAGACTTCCCAAGGAGCCAACCAAACAAAGAAAAGGGAGCTAAAGGCAAGGAGGGATGGAGAACTAAAAGCTGATGCCTGGGAATCTAGCTGTTACATTTCTATCTTCCTGCCCAGAAGTGTCAGGCAAAGAGCATTAGCTCAGAATCAATCCATCTTCTCAGTTCTCTTGTCCTTTAGCCACGTCCTGCCTAGCAACAGTTGACAGTAGGAACTCCAGCTACCAGTCTCTCTCTGGATGGCAGGAGGGATCTGTTTAGCCCACAGAGGAACTGGTGTCAGGGCATCCACAGAGAGCCAAGTCAGCTGATAGTTGGACCAGGAAAAGAGCTGCCTGGGAAATGAGGGGACAGAGTCCATCGTGGGGTGGCCTCTTGCCGGCAAGAAGTTGCTGGGGGAAGGGCCTGGGTTTGGTGTGAAGCCGGTGAAGTTTATCTGCAGCTCCCTTCCCCTTGCTCCTCCGGCCACCCGAAAGAGGCTACCAGTAATATCACCACCTCTACATCTGCATGATGCGTTTAACCTTCCAAAGTGCTTCTGTAGCCATTATCTCATTTCATTCTCCCAGCAACGCTGAGTGAACAGGATCAGAGACATGTTAATTAGGACGTGGGCGGGCCTTCCAGACTCAGCCAGGACATGGGGTGCTGCTGGCCACGGGCTTGGGCCAGCCCTGTGGTGAAGACTGAACAGCCAGAGGGTCCAGAACCCTGAGTGGCTGTGGGTGGGGGTGCCAGGATTGTGGGCCCCCTCCGAGAGATTTGGCTCCAGCTGGGCTGCTAATGTGCTTAGCCTCCATGGGTCACTTAGCCTGGAGGCTGGGATGGAGGAGGAGCAGTCACCAAGCCTATTTGGCAGGATAGTTAGAGACTGGGAGGAGATAATGGATGTGAAAGCACCTTTTCTCAGATGAGGTAATGGGTGTAAAAATGAAAAGAACCACTTGGCTATAAAGTGTCGTTATTGTTAGGCAGAAGAGAAAGGCGAGGCTTTTACCCAGGTCACTGGAGTGGGGTGCAGGGACACCTTTAGAGGCCTTGGGCACAAAGGGATCAGAATAAAGGCATTGCATGTGCAGGGGCAAACAACAGAACATAGCAGGTCCCAGAAACAAAGCTGGGGCGGGGGAGGGCCACAAGCTCTGGCTGCTTCATCATTTTGCTCAGGGTTGCCCTGTTTGAGGGACCAAAACCCAAACATCTTTCAAAGGTAAATTGCCTTTTTCCCCCCAGGAGGGAAGTCACGTGCTCCGTGGACAGCTGAGCTCCTCTCATCTGTCACTGGTTGCCTGCATTGTCACTCCCAAGTCTCCAGGCACTTAGCAAATTTCAGAAAGACTGAGCTCTAGTCACTGAAAGATGCAAACCCCAGGAGGGAAGGGACAACTTCCATTTGCATTGTAAAATGGCCTTCTGGGCTGTTAACGGAGGTGTGTCTTCCCTGACCAGAGACACTTGGGAAGGCGCAGGTGAGGAAAGGGCTGCTTGCAGATTCAGGGGAGGATCTAGTTAGGGACAGTTAGCCCAGCTCAGTTAGGGACAGCCCGGGGACGAATGTGTTTTAGACATACCCAGAGACACTTCTGCGGCTGTGGGAGAAGCTGTTGGGTTCCTTGGGGAAACATGGAGGCGCCTGTGGACAGAGCTCGGCATCTTGTCTCCCTTCCCATCACTGCCCTTTCCTGGCCATCCAGCACACTTCCTGCCTCCTCCATGGGGCTCTCTGTGGCTTCTCTACACCCTTCTCTGAACACACATGTTAGACCTTAATTATGGACTCTCTATGGTATTCTCAGTTACCACTCTAATTGTTCAGAGTTCATCTCTCTTTCCTCCCCACGCTAGATTGGAAGCTCTTTGAGGGCAGAAGAGATCTGTAACTCCTGTGTCCCTCGAAGCTCTGAGTAGGCACTCAATAAATACTTGTTGATGGATTCACATGAGTCAAAACAGTAAAGCAAAAACACTTGTGTCACAAAAGGCTCTTAGCTTATTGGTTCCTCTGGTTCCAGGAGTGTTTATCTGCATCATTATTGGCTGTGCCTCTGGCCCAATGGGAGACTAAAGTGTGCCCAGCTTCAGAAAAAGAAAAAGGCAGCAAAACTGAGGCTGCAGTGGCCAGGGGGCCCTGAGCTCAAGACAGTGTACCGAGCACTTCCACTTGTGCCTGGATCTTTCTGGCAAGTGTCCCTGCTCCCCACCCCACAGGCTGCACAGCCCCACAGGCTCTCATCCTCTGGCCTGCCCTAGCTGTTGTTCATGTCAGAAATGAGCCGGTGTCACCCCCAAGAAGAAGCTCATTCAGTGCCAATGAGATTGGAGACAGGAAGCAAAGGGCTCATTTCGGAAGCAGCCCCAGGGGTGAGGCAAGATGGCAGCCGCAGAAAGATGTTCTCTGGCTCCCTTCAAGGCCGAGCTCCTGCCTGCCACCAGGAGGAGAAATGAGAGAGGTACCAGCCTGAGGCCACCCTCATCAAGGCCCTGTCCTTCAGGGGTGCCTATCTAGGATACCGGCCAGCCATGTTCCAGCTTCTGAATGACTTTCCATTGAAAAATGACCACTTGTCTTACCAGCATGAGAGGGAAGGAGCCAGTTTCTGAATTTACCTTCAGGAGGCCTGACCTCATCCTGACCAGCCCCTTCTGCCTCCGTAAGGGGTACCCCGACAGACACACCCTAAGCCAGCTTGGGTGCAGCCAGTGTTGATGTGACTGGACTTAAGTAAGCCATGGTCTGTCTTCCTTCCTGAGTTCTTCTATGAGAGAGACAAAGGTCCCAAGACTGTGAATTTTCCTTTTGTGCGATTACTCTAAATCTCCCACCCCCTGATAAATAGTCCTCAAGTCTCATTATCGAATTTGTGTCCTGATAAACAACCAACTCACTTGAAACCATTTGCAACTGAGGAATTTGGTATTCCTAGCCTGCCAACAATCCCCCTCATGGTGTCAGAACCTCCCACTTCTTTTACAAACCTTATACTAGTTTGATTAATTATCTCTTGCCCTTCTGTATCTTGTTCAGAAGTGCCCTGCCTGGAATCTGAATTTTTGAGCATACACACAGTGGGACTAGGGAACTCAATCCCATTTGTTAGACCAGAAAGCCTGGGGGCTGAGCGGTGCCGAGGCAGGGAGGTAAGGTTTTGAGTCTCTTGACTCTGTTGTCTTCTATTCCACCTCCACCTGCCCTGCCTGCTGGCCATTCTTCCCCTTTTTACCTCCTTCCCTGCGCCTGGAACCCAGTGCCCTCTCACAAGCTCCATGGTCCCCATGCCCTCACCCCTCAGGGCTCTTCACTCGAAGACTGTGCTCAGACCCATCTTTGCTTGCAGTCCGCCTCACCCTGGCCCTTGCTGTAGAACCTTCCTGAAGTCCTTGTGAAATTTTCCTAAGCTTCAACGACTTCATTTGTGGGCATCGGGAGAGCCATCTGCAGTCTCTCACAGGTATTGGGGCGGCGATTTTTCTTCTCCCGGCTCATTGGAGTTCTCTCTGGCAGCCACAATACACAGCTCCCCTGCTTGCCCATAGGAGCCGTTTTCCAGTTGTCCCATTAACTGAAATAAGTTGGCATTACGTACAATTGTGTACAGTGATGGTCCTCAGCATTAGCTCATTTGTTTGTGTATGCCATCTAAATAGTTTATTCTTATATATGGTCTAAGGGATATTAAAGTTTATAATTGCACAAGGACTTCATGAAGGTGTATTCTGAAATGACTTTGTTTCCCTTCCCCACTTACTTGCCTGTTTGGTGGTCCCTTCCTCAAGGTTTTGGTTTCCCTTCGGGAGTTACTAGCCAACTTAGTGGGCAATGCTGGTTAACTTTCATAATAACATATTTGCATTTACGCTCCTTCTAGAGAGTCCCCATACGTTGGAGGAAAGGGCTGACTCTAATGTCAAGTTCTGTGCCAACAGCTTTTTTCTGTTGGCTCTGGCCCTGTAGACAGTGGCTTTTCCTTTCTAGACGTGTCTTTCTTCAGCCTGAGATATGAGGCCGCCATTGCCTCTGCTGGTTCCAGAGGACGCAGGAAGCTAAACGTGTGAACTCTCAGATGCCATGGCCAACACCCTAACCAGTGTCCCTCCCAGCTGGCTCTGAGGCTTAGTCGCCTTTGCGTCTTGTTTTGCTCCCATCTTCCCCTTCCCTCAGTCATGTGATGCAGGAAGAGAGCGCAAATGATATGGAATGTGAGCAGCTGCCAGCCGAGACACTGCGACAAGTGACCATTCACCGAGACCCTATATATGGCTTTGGCTTCGTGGCTGGCAGTGAGCGGCCTGTGGTGGTGCGGTCTGTGAGGCCAGGTAGGTGTTCTTCAGAGTGTCCCCCTGGCCCTGGATCCTATCCCCCAGCACCCACTCATCTTCCCAAAGAGCAGAGCTCCCCAGCTCACTGTTGTATTCCCCAGGAATTCACAAAGAGTGGGCAAAGACTTGCCAACTAATAACCGTGTGAGGGAGCTGGGCTTTGAGAGTGATTGACGCAAGCCATGGAGGCTGCCTGGGGCCTAGACAGAGGCCACAGTTGATGGTTTAGTAGGGTAGGACCTCATTCTTAATAAAGCCTCCCTTTGCATAGAACCTTTGTAAAAGAGCCAGACTGCCTTTGGATGAGAAATACCTATTCAAGTGAATTCAACAAGTATTTATAAATTGCCTACTCTAAACACAGCAAGACTATAGGGAAAGTATAGGACATAGTTCATGTCCCCAGGAATCTAGCCATCAGGCTGTGGAGACTGCTACACAGTCATGAAAAAGGTCAGCCCTTGAAGACTGGAATCAGGATACAGGCCATAGGTGGGAGAGGAGGGGAGAGGAGAGTGAAATCTCCAAATACCACAGTGGCAGTAACAGCAGCCACCATTGATTAAGAACCCATTTTGTGCCTTCATCATCTTGCTTAATCCTCACAGCCAAGCCTGCAAGGTAAGTAGTCATTCCCATTTTGCATATGAGGAAACTGAGGCATAGAGGAAAGGAAATGACCTGTCCAGGGGCACTCGCGGAGGAAACAGCAGAGTCAGGACTTGACCCTGGGCCTGTCTGATGCCACACGGGAGAAGCAGGGCTTGAATGGGACCATATGGGGCAAAACAAGCGAAAGCCCCACCTGAACTGTGGAATCCTGCCATCATGAATGAGATGGGAAATGGCCCAAGCACTGTTTTGTTCCACATCTGCTAGGCATTGACAGAAAAGACAGACAGAAAGAAGCTTTATTCCTGGCTTGCTGGGCCTGAGGCTTTGGATGTTTACAACAGTTTCTTGCTCAGTCAAGAGGAGCAGCCGGAGTACAAACTGGTCTAGCAGAAATTTGATGAATTTTGCAATCCTCAAAGGAAAACAAAAAGATTTTTGTAATCTCCCTTTTCAACTAGAGGGCATAGAGAAAAAAATAAAAAGTAAACAATTCAGTACAGGAGTTCGTGGCTGACCTAAGGCTCCCAAGTCAGTCATGCAGTTTGGTGGAAAGGCTTTTGAGTCTCTGATCAGAAATCAAATCTGTCCTGGGTAGGAGGAATCAGAAAAAAAAAAAACAAAACTGAGTAACAGACCACCAGGAGCCCCTGCTTTTAACTTCAAAGGAGACGGGATTTACAGGGCCGAAGGAAGCCCCTAAGCCTAGAAAAGGCAGTCGGCTTCAAGCCATATGAAAATGAAGAGGCAGAGTTGGAGGAGTGGAGAGAAGGAAAGCCACAGGCAGGAGCCACAGAAAGTCATGGGGTTGGCAGGCACAGTTCTCTAAAGATGTGGGCTGATTTAGAGAGCTGTTTCTGGCTCCGGTGGCTCTCACACACAGAGGACTTTTTGGTTCTGTACTTGAGATGATAAGATACAAAACAAGGAGCATCCTATAGAGAAACAATCACTATTGAGCAAGCCAACAAACCATCCATGAGAGCAGGAGAGTTGAGTTCCATGAGGACCTCTTCCATTAAAAGGAAGGAAGGGAGGGAGGGAGGAATAAGTGGCCTCTACGAAAAGACTGGCATTTTGTCAGAAGTAGGTAGAAGGAATGAAATGAGTTGAAGGGATCGCCCCTTTGGAGGATAATAACTCCCATTTATCGAATTCTTACCAACATCAGTCAACAGTTTTTTAAGCGCTGTACATTCATCATCTCCTTCATCCTCCCAACGTTCTTGTGATGTGTAGTCACTGTTATTTTCCCATTTTACAAATGAGGAAAGAGAGACTCACAGAGATTAAATGTCTCGTGCAAGGTCACACAGCCAGTGAATTGCAGATTTGGAATTGGAGTTCGGATTGGGCTGGCTGCACCACCCTGTTCCCTGCTCTTGAAGCCACTGTGCCATCAGGAGACTTGGCCTAGTGGGTTAAGGGCCAGTGCAGCTGGAGTGGTGAGGTTGCTCGTCGAGCCACATAGCCACCCTCAGCACACAGGCCCCATGCTCCTGAGCCATTGGGCCATGCTCAAGTGACAGAGTTGTTTTGTATGTTCATGCTTCTGGAATTTGCACAGCACACTTCTTTGTAGAGAGAGGGAACAGTTGGGATCCTGCCCTTTGCAGCAGACACAAACAAGAGTCAAGGCTGGTTTGAGAGTGGGACACATCAGTAAATATTTCTTTTGGGTTTGAGTGGGGCTAGGCCTGACTTCTCATTCCAGCTGAATCTCTGAAAAGCTTTTCTCCTTGATCTTGGCTAAACACCAGAGGCAATGCACCCTGTGGCACCCCTCTACCCGCACCCTTTACTCCAACCAAGGAGGTAGGGCCCTTAGACAAGTCTGCCTTCTTAACCTCGGCAGTAGAGATGGGAAGGAGAGAAAGCAAATTTCTGACTACCTGTGATTTAGGGTCTGTGCTTGTTCCCTTATTTACTAAAGAGCAGCATCTCTCAGAGATGAAAGAAAATAAACCCTTTGGGGGTCTTTTAGTCCATCCCCCTGTCTTCAGGCAGGTGAATGCCTAAATCATTCCAGACCAGTGAGATTCCTTCTCACACCTCCCTTCACCTATACCAGTGTCAGTAGCCTGGACGTCATTCCTCAGGCCTCAGCTGATCCCTCCTGGTGAAAGGGAAATCCATGTCCCTCTTTAGAACCAGGCCAAGAAAGCACATTTATTAACCTTGTCTGAGGGCCAGGCCTGGGCTTGGGACCTTCTGCTAGCACACCACTCCCAGCCACAGGAGGTCCACGCTATACTTGTTCTTCAGTCTTCTGCCCTGTGTCTGGCACAGGCAGCAGTGGCATGAACAATACCCCTACCACCAGCCCATGCAGCGCGCGCTGTTTCCAACATGCTTCAGGACCCGCTTCAGCTCCTTCAGGCACTGGCGACTCCCACCCAGACTTGCGCTTTCCCAGCAGTGGCTCCAAGCCCTCATGCCTCTCTCCTCTCCTCTGCAGGAGGCCCCTCTGAGGACAAGCTCCTGGCTGGTGACCAGATTGTGGCTATTAATGAGGAGGACGTGAGTGAAGCCCCCAGGGAGAGGTTCATAGAACTTATCAGGTAACAGGGGCCTCTTGGGCCTTGGCAGATAGCTGAGCACTGACCCCTCCCCTGTCCCACCGGTGGAATATGGGCTCCCACAGTCCTCTGGCCCTGAGAGGGAAGCTCTTCAGGCAGAGAAGCCTTAGCCAGAAGCCCTGCAAGAGCTTCCTGCAAGAGCTCACCTCACCTCCCTCCACCTTACCACAGCCCTCACCCGAACCCCTTGGTGTTTGATTTACTGTGCAGTGGGACAGACCAGTTGAGCAATGAGAACCAAACAAGCCATTAAAAGAACATTCTGAGATAAGCACAGTGCGAGCAAGACATTGTTTCTCACCTCTCCATGCCCTCCCCAAAGGAAAAGAAAATCTGAATCTCTGGCCGATGGATTTGGGAAGGGAACCTCGCATTGTGTATTTTGCTCACTGTGTGTGTGACCTGTTAGTGCCCTCCACAGATGGGGGCAAGTGAGAGAGAGAAAAGAGTACCAGGGGGACCACAACCATCTGTACATGGGAGTAATCATGTTGGCGTTTCCCCTTCCTCACCCCTACACATACCATACATGCATACCATGCATACCACACCACACATGCACACACACACACACACACACACACACACAAACCATGAACACTACATACCATATACACATACCCTACACAAACCATGCATACCACATGCCACACACACCATGCACACCACATACCATGCACACACACCATGCATAACACATACCATACACACACACCTTACACCACCATGCACACCACATATCACACACACACCCTACACAAACCATGGACTCTACATACCGCACACACACCATGCACATCATATACCACATACCACACACACACCATACATAACACATACCACACACACATCCCACACACAAGCCATGCCTACCACATGACACACACACACACACACACCAGGCACACCATGTACCACACACACAAACCATGCACACTACATACGACACACACACCGTGCATACCACATACCACACACACATCCCACACACAAACCATGCATACCACATAACACACACACACATACACACACTGTACACACTCCCCTACCTTATACTCCCACCACATGCACACATACACACCACCCACATGCCCCCTTGCATAGATGTATTTATAAGGAATAAAAGGATAGAGGTGTTCTAAAGGATACCTTAAAGGATAAAGGCTCTAAATTGCATGGGTTGTCTTCATTTTTGGTGACCTTGGCTGTCTCCTCCCAAATGGAACCATGTGCCTCCCCCCACCTCTCTCTGTGCCTTGTGTAGTCTACTCTATGTCTGCCTCCATCTCCTTCAAGCCCTCCTGGTTTAGAATGTTTTTCGTCCCACTCATTTTTCTTGTTCGCCAGAGCCCCTCCCTCCCCTTCAAAGGCGGACCTAGCACTTGTATATGGGACAGCACCCTCTCACAAGCTCTGGAGGCACTTGGAATACCCCCTCCTGAAGTCCAGAGCAGGCCTTCCTTGACAGGCTCCCCTCCAGCTCATATCTTGGAATACATCTGGTCTCTAATGACATTTAGTTTGTCTCTTCTCCAAGTTCAGTTGTCCATTGCATCCCCTCGCCCCATTCCACCCTTCACCCTCCACCACCACACCAAAATTGGGTAAGTCCTTTCAACCCCATGAGGACATGTTGGGGTTCTTTCAGCCTGGCCCTCCAGAAGTCCTTGCTTTGCTTCCAATGAATATCTTTGCACCCTAGAACAGGCAGCCCCATTTTGTGAAGGAGTCCAGAGCTCCTTTGGGATCAAGACAGAGCTCACTTATTTGATGACCTCGGGGGCTAGCAGATTTTTATTATTTCATTCCTTCAATGAATATTTGTTAACAAGTGTCTGCTCTGCACCAGGCACTGTTCTAGGCACTGAATACACAGAAATGAATAAGATAAAAATCCCATTGGAGTTTACACGCTAGTGGAAGGAGATATACCTTAACAATAAACATGATAAATATGTAATTGTACAGTATGCTGGAAATTGGTGAAGGCTATTGAAAAGTAGAAAGTGGATCAGGGCAAACAGGATCCGGGAGTGCTGGGCACATGGATGCTGATGCCTGGCCAGAGGGCACCTGGGTGGCCCAGCCGGTTAAGTGTCCAACTTCCGCTCAGGTCATGATCTCATAGTTTGTGGGTTCAAGCACCCTGTTGGGCTGTCTGCTGTCAGCTCAGAGCCTGGAGCCTGCTTCAGATTCTGTGTCTCCCTCTCTCTCTACCCCTCCCCCACGTGTGCTCTGTCTCTCTCTCTCTCTCTTTCTCAAAAATAAATAAACATTTAAAAGAATTAAAAAATTAAATAGCCTTGCCAGTGAGAAGGTAAAAACTGAAGAAATATTTTAAGGAGTGAGGGTGTCAGAGAGAGAAGAGCCAGTGCAAAGGCCCTGAGGCAGGAGTGTATCTGGCATGTTTGGGGAACAGGGGAGAAGCCACTATAGGAAGTGGGGTAAAGAGGGGTAGAGTTGTAGCCACTGTAAGGACTTTGGCTTTGTTCCCCCATGAAATGGGGAAATGTGGCAGGGGCTGGGGCAGACCCATCACATAATCCGACTTACACTCTGCCCTACCCTGTTCAAGAGACCGATTTTTCTGTGGTGTTTTCTGGAACACAACTCCTTCCTTCTCCCCGGAGCTCCTCAGACCCTGGAGTTGATCCATGCCTGGACTCTGCCTCTCCAAGTTCCAAGTCCTTGCATGGGGAGGGGGGCTTGGCCTTTCTTGAATACCTAGAACCAAGTGGTCTTGACTCTGCTTCTTGAATACCTTTTTCCCCCAGAAACATATGAAAAAGCCCAGCAAGGAGAGGGGACATTCCTTCAAGGCAAACTCTTTCCATTTCTTCCAGCTATTTTGAAGGATTATGTATTCCCAGGAGAGAATTTTCATACCTCATGGACTGTCTGATCATTGGCATAAGGAAGAGTTTCAAATTCTTCACCCTTTTGAATATTTGCTATCTGGAGAGTCTTGGTTCCATCTCTTGCTCCCTGGCTCTTAGTTTTTGGTCCTTCAATTAACACAATTCTGCTGAGTATGAGTCAAGATAACCAAATGACCTCCTTTGGGTTTTTCCTTTGAATTTCTCCTCTTGCTTAAATACCAAATTGCCAATAATCATGGTACATGGTTCCCGGGACTCAGACAGTGTGCCCTTTGAGTTCCATAATTCAGGCCTTTAGTTTTCCTTGAGAATTTTCTACAGCTAAAATTGCTCCTAAAGTTTGGGGATTTCTACAGAGAGAATATGAGAAGGAATATAAAAAGAAGGCCTGAAAAATGAAAGCCCCAGAGATAATGGTAATACCATCTACAGATGCCTGCGTGAGCCTATATGGATGGTTTACATCGGCCGCCACAAATGATGGGAGGCAAGGCAGCCAGGCAGATAATCAGAGCGCCCTCTGGCCTAATCCATATCCCTAAATGCAGCCCAGGGGAAAATTCTGGTGTTGCTTCTTGTGCCAGATGAATACCTGGTGCATGATACACTGCTCTCCTGTTCCTTCTTCTCTCTGTAGGAGCGCTAAGGAATTCATCGTTCTTACAGTTCTGCACACTCATCAGGTGAGTGAGCCTCTTTGCCATCTGCCCTTCCTCCTGATTGAGATGAGAGAATCCCATATTGGAAAGTGACAGTGATGGGAGGGCGGGTGGAGGGACATCCCAGAATCAACATGTTGTGAGCCAGAGATTTAGGAGTGACCTGAAAGCATACCTTCTGAACATCTTATCTACTTTCACATTCAAGGCTTGAATTCTGAAAGGTCACACAGTGCTATGTTCTGCCCTGTGGCTTGTGCTTTACCTCACTTAGGCCTCTCACTGCCCCCCAGTCCCAGACAGATTTTCTCCCTCTTTTTTGGCTGTGTCCCATCAAAATTTACCTGTCCAGTGTCCAACCCCCATGAAGTCCTTGCCTATGGTGGGTGCTAGCTAGCTAGCTTCATCCATTCATCCATCCACCCAGCCATCCATCCATCCATCCATCCATCCATCCATCCATACCCGTGTTTACTAAACGGCCTACAATGTATGAGACCCAGCACTGAATGTGGGGAATTTAGTATGAAGTTGGTGGGAAAGTACAGTTGGACAAACAGGTTCATCTTTGTCCTGGCACAGTCACTAACTGGCTGTGTGACCTTGGGTGGGTCAGTTTCCTTTTCTGAACCTGTTTCCCCATCTACAGATTGAGGGGTTTAGACTAGAACAGTGTTTTCCAAACTCGACTGATTATAATAGTCACAGGAGTGCTTATTAAAAGTAAAAATCCCAAGCCCCTCTCCTCAAGAGTTGGATGTAGAAGGCCCAGTGTCCATTCTTAGGTTACATTCTTATAGTAATCTTAACTTAAATGCACAGACCCGGGTGTAAAACTCTTATATGCAAAACTCAGAGCCTTTTTCCACCTCCAGGCCTAGTTGTCCCTTCTCAGTCCCCCAACACTCCCCTGCCCTCCAGCACTGATGTCCCACCCCCATGGCCACAGGAGAGGTCACACCTGTTGGGGTGGGGGGCATGAAATCAGGAGAGCCTTCACAGAGGAAGCTGCATCTGATATGGACCTCTAGAGATTGGGGCAGGATTCCCCAGGAAGAGACAGAGGGAAAGAGTTTCCAGAGACAACGTTTCTGTGCAAAGACAGGGATGGTGCGCAGGCACAGAGCATGGGCTCATGTGTTGGAGACAGAGTTCAAATCAAGCTCTGGCTCTAACTGCCTCTCCCCATGGCCCCCAGCCGTCTTCTGTGTCAGTGTGAACTTCACACACACACATTTATGCATGCACGTTCATATTCTCTCTCTCTCTCCCCCGCCCCATACATGCTCCCTGGCAAATAGGCCTTTCTCAATTGCAATTCTCCTGTATCTCTGGGCAGACATGTTCTACCCCTCAGTGGATGTAACTGATAGACCCCTTCCTCCCTACCTTACTGCACAGGTACAATTGCCTGGTGGGCAGTGGGCAGTCATTCCCCACTCCCCAGTCTCCTGTCATGAAATGGCTACAAGTTCTCCCCAAAAACTATGCTTGTTGTGTTTTATCTCTCTGGTTAGGGACCCATTGTGGGTTACTTTGTTAGTCCGATCTCCTCAAATGCCATCTCCTTATAGAAGCCTTCCTTGACTACCCTTTTTAAGGTAGCATTGACCTGTGACTATCTGCTGATACTGCATAATTTTTTTCATCAGTACTAAAATATTATATTTTTTAACTTTTTATTTGGGAATAATTGTAGATTCACA
Organism: Neofelis nebulosa; assembly: GCF_028018385.1. Lineage (NCBI taxonomy): Eukaryota > Metazoa > Chordata > Mammalia > Carnivora > Felidae > Neofelis > Neofelis nebulosa. The sequence goes on from NC_080800.1 coordinate 87,956,545, forward strand.
GGAAGTCATGAAGCCAGTACAGACATCCCTGTGTACCTTTGACCCTATTTCTCCCAAGGGTTGCATCTTACATAACTAAAATACCATATCAAAACTGGGACATTGACACCAATACAATGTGTGTGTATGGTTCAGTGTCAGTCTGTCTGTTGGTTCATGTATCCACCAGCACAGTCAAGATACTGGACATTCCTATCACTAAAAGGACCCCTCACACTGCCCTTTTACAGCCAAACCCACTCACCCCCACCAACCCCAATCCCCATCAACCACTAATCTGTTCTCCATATCTGTAATTATATCATTTCAAAAATACTATATAGGGGTGCCTGGGTGGCTCAGTCGGTTTAGCGTCTGGCTCTTGATTTCAGCTAAGGTCATGATCTCACAGTCGTAAGATCAAGTCTCGCGTCGGGCTCCACACTGGGTGTGGAGCCTGCTTAAGATTCTCTCTCTCTCTCTCTCTCTCTCTGTCTGTCTCTGTCTCTCTCTCTCTCTCTCTCCCTCTGCCTCTCTGCCCCTCTGCCCCCCTGCCCCTCTCCCCCACTCACACTCTCCTCTCTAAAATAAAATGAAAATTAAAAATATTATGTAAGTGGGATAATATAGTATTTAATCATTGGGATTGGCTTTTTTAACTCAGCACAATGCCCTTGAGATTCATCCAAGTTGTTGCCAGTGTCAGTAGTGTGTTCCTTTTTATTGCTGAGTAGTAGTCCATGGTGTGGATGTCCCACAGATTGTGTAGTCATCCATCCAATGAAGGACATCTGGGCTATTTCCAGTTTGCAGCTAATACTAATAAAGCTGCTATAAACATCCATGTACAGGTTTTTTTGTGAGCATAAGTTTTTATTTCTCTGGGACAGATGCCCAAAAGTGTGACTGCTGGGTCGATACATTAAGTGTATGTTTATTAGTAAGCTGCCAAACTATTTTCTGGAGTGGCTGTACCATTTTACATTCCCATTAAATATCATATATATATATATATATATATATATATATATATGTGTGTGTGTGTGTGTGTGTGTGTGTGTGTGTGTGTGTATGTATATATGATATATATCTTGTTAGAATGTTGGCTCCTCAAGGATAGGGACTGTGTTTTGTTCACTGCCGTATCCCCCAGCACCCGGAACCTGCCAAAGAAGGAATAAGGGAAACCCAGCTTCCAGCCATCACAGCAGCCTAAACTAAACTCAAGTGTCCAACCTTTGGTGCAGAATGAAGAGCCTAACACTCCCTCCACCTCTGTTCCATCTCTCATCCCAGTGCTCCTAACACCCCTTTGCCCTCTAGTTCTCATGTCCCCACTGTCCTATCCCATGGCCTCTTTGCTATGACCAGGCTGCTTTCCTTCTCCTCCTGGTACATATCTTAGTTCTTACTACCCTGCAGGCTTCTGTCCTCGTACTAGTCTGCACCTCTTCTAGTACATGTCTGTTTCCTTTAAGACCTGGCTTGAGACCTTTCCAAACACCTTTGCCTGACTAACCTCAATGAGAGTCTCATTTGTTCATCCATTCAGCAAGCATTTATTGAATGTCTACTGTTCCAGATGCTCTTCTAAACTGGGAACATAGCAGTACATGGGAAAGACGTGGTTCCTACCCTCATAGAGCTTACACTCTAGTATTGGCCTCGTGCTTTCTAAACCCTTAGAGCAGAGACATGAGCACATACACACAGGGGTGATAGTCAAAACAATTAACCTGTACAGTAGGAGCCATTCGATCAGAATGTAAGCCAGCCAGAGTCTTGGAGACCTCCTAACTGCGCCAGGCATTAACTGTTCAGTTGACATTTGTAAAGAGGTCCCAGGGGAAAGGTCAGGTGGCATCCAGGAAGCTTAGGGAAGTGGCTACTTACCAATCAGTGTGAAAGAAACCCTGAATATTTTATAACAGGTGTGGCCATACCAGTGTATCCCAACTGAAGGTCAGCCTTACGTATGTGTACAATCAACCCTCATTATTTGCAGATTCTGTATTTGCAAATTCACCTACTCCTTCTAATGTATTTGTAACCCTAGAATCAATACCCACGGTGCTTTCCTGGTCATTTGCAGACATGTGAAGAACATGAAAACATTTGAGTCTCCCAATGCACACATTTCCAGTTGAGGTCAAATAAGGTAACGCACTGCCATCTTGTTTCAGCTGTCACACAGAGGTATCCAGAATATAGAGATGGCAGGGAGCAGTGCAATGTAGTGCAAGAAGCTCAGTCTGTAGAACAGTTGGATGGGATTTGAATCCTAACTCTGGCACCTGTTAGTGGGGCGGCCTCAGGCAAGTCACTTAACACTTCAGAACCTCATTTTCTCCTAGTGAAATAAAGAAAATAGAAGCTACCAGGATGAGTTGTTTTTAGAATTATAAATCATAATCTATGTGAGGTACACACACACACACACACACACACACACACACACACACACACACGCATATTTCCCCTAAGGAGCAACTGTTCAGTATTCGTTAGTTCAGTGTTCGAGGTGAGTTTATAAAACGTAACTACCATGAGTCACAAAAATGGACTGAGAAAGAGAATCTTCTCTCTCAAGTTATAATAAAAGTTTATTGACAACCCCCAGCATATGTTCAGCGTGGTAGCCCCTGCATCACAGAACATAGTACTGAGTCCACAGTACTCAGCGTCTTATGGTTGCGTGGAGACTGCCGCCTCTTACCAAACTCTCATCTTGTTCAAGCTTGATTCCCACTTCTTCTAGGAGACAGTTTCCCAGTAGGTCCAGCATGTGGCCCAGGAATCTTTATACCTCTAAGGTTCCTTCCAACTTGTACATTCCTTGGCTGATGAGGATGGTTCTTGACCCTGGCTATACATTAGAACCACCTGAGAGGCTCTTAAAACTATTGATGCTCGGGGCACCTGGGTGGCTTGGTCGGATGGGAGTCTGACTTCGGCTCAGGTCACGATCTCGCGGTCCGTGAGTTCGAGCCCCACGTCGGGCTCTGTGCTGACAGCTCAGAACCTGCAGCCTGTTTCAGATTCTGTGTCTCCCTCTCTCTGACCTTCCCCCATTCATGCTCTGTCTCTCTCTGTCTCAAAAATGAATAAACGTTAAAAAATTAAAAAAAAAACTATTGATGCTCAGCTTCTAGCTCTTACCAATTGAATTAGAAGCTTTGGGGATGGGACCCAGGTTTTTGTCTTTTGAAAAGTCTTCTGAAATGATTCTTATGTAGCCAAGGTACATATCAAGAACTACTGATGTAATAAGAACTCTTTCAGATGACATTTTTCTTTTAATGAAGTGACTTTTATGATGGCAGACCATGGGGGTATTTGAGGGGAGTGGTCACAGCGGTCCATTCCCAGGGCCCCTCAAACCGTACTGCATTAGATAGCCACTTATTAAGCCTATATGTATTTAAGGGTGTTCCTTAATCTTCAAGTGACCAACTATCCCCATGATTGACTAAATATGTATTAATTTTGGTACCCTTAGACCTTGGCACATGGTGTGTCCTCAATAAATATTTTAAAAGTACTTTGTTGTGACCTAGATAAAGAAAGTAGACAGTCCCTTCAAATGAAACTCTAGTGTTATGGTACTGAAGACTTCCCTGTACCCAACAAGCCAGGATCCCGTTTGCTTGGGGCCACATGCCCAGAAAAAAAGGCCAAAATAATGGGCACCTACTGCAGAAGAACTGGTTTTCCACAGAGCTTCTTGAGGTATAATGCTTAGCAGATGGTAGGTCCTCAAACCATATTTGCTAAAATTGATGAACTAATTCATTATGAACTTTAGCAGTCAACTACTAGCTCTTATTCTGTGCCTACTCTATGCTTGGTGCTAGGGGTAGACAGTAATATAAAATGCCATCTCTTCTTTTACAACCTGGTTGAGGAGGTGAACGCTGGCAGTATGGATTACCAAGGAGTACTATAGGAAATCCAGGGAGGGGACTGAAGGAATCGGGGAAGAATTCAAGACCAAGGCAGAATTTGAGCTGGGCTTTAGAGATGGCATTTAGCTAAGCAGGGGGGGATGCTACAGGGCAGGCAAAAGTGGGAAACAGCACAATGTGCCCAGGGAACTGGGGGCAGAACCACCTGACGAGGCCATCGATGGGGAATAAGGGTCATGTGTGGCTTGCAGGGGACTTTGGAAGCTGGAGAAAGACCATGTTCACCTCCAGGCACCAAGTGCAGGAAGGAAGACCCTGGGTCCCTTATCAGTAGTCCAGTGAAACCAGGATGGCCCTCCATTGTCCCAGACTCCCACAGTGCTATGGGAAGTGCTTCTAAGTAGGCTCAGGTGAAAGGAGCCAATGAGCCAGCAGAAAGGAGAATTGGGAGGCTGTCAGACCTTCGGGAACCTCTCAAAATCAAAGTAGGGCCCTATCGTACACCAAGATATTGGGCCATATACCTGACTTTGAACACAACCCTGAAATCTGTATTAATAGAGCCATGAAATTAAAAAATAGTCAAAGCGTCACCAGCTGCTGAATGAAGTCCTGGGGGAGAGGCAGACTCTCTCCTCTATTGCTTATTCCACCAAGCTGCTGGCTTCATATTTGCTTCGAGGGGCTTCACAGTGGCCCCAGAGGTGCTTAGTAATTCCAGTCCCACGTTTCAAGCCAAAATTCATTTTAGCCAGCAAGGGTGCCTGTTGCAAAATGAGACTCCCGACTGCTTGAAGGAAAAATGGGGTCAGTGAAGAGCTCAGATGTCCCAGCTTTAAGGTACTCAATTAATCTATGCTTAATGGGTTAGGACATTTTCAACAATATAAATTCTGTGCCTTATGTTCCTAGAGATTCCAACTTTTTAAGTCTGGTGTGGGCCTAGAAATCTGTGGTTTAGCAAGCACTCCCCAGTGATTCTTATCGTCAGGAAAGTTTTAGAAACAGTGGGTGAGTGCATGCTAATGAGTTAGTGCAAGAATCAGCAAACTTTCTGTAAAGGGCTGTATAGTAAATATTGTAAGCTTTGTAGACCATACATGATAGTTGCAAAAGCAACCACAGACAGTAATACATAAGTGAAGATCACAGCTGTATTCTAATAAAGTTTTATTTACAAAAACAGGTGGTGGGCAGGATTTGGCCCATGCAGGCTGTAGTCTGCTGACCCCTGAATTATGTTCATTACTCCTCCCTGGTACCACATTGGCATTTTGATCAGGGCCTTCCCCATTCTAAATATTTTCTTAAGTTTTTATTTTATTTTGAGAGAGAGGGAGAGAGTCAGCAGAGGAGGGACAGAGAGGGAGAGAGAATCCCAAGCAGGCTCCACACTGTCAGCACAGAGCCCAATGTGGGGCTCATACTCACAAACCATGAGATCATGACCTGGGCCGAAATCAAGAGTTGGACGCCCAACCAACTGAGCCACCCAGGCACCCCCCTAACTCTTAATATTTAAATTCAAAGGAGTGACCCTAGCATTAAGATCTTCAGTCCCTGTAGCTGAGCTTCGAAGATGTTTGGAGCAGGGAGACCTTTGAGAGCACCTGCAAGGTGTATCACACTGCAAGGCAGACGTCACCTGTGTTGAAGCATAAGGCTAGCTGTGACTCCGTGACATGTAGCAGAGCCCAGCTGGCAATGAGTGAGTCACCATCAGTGATCAAGGCTGAAGACTGAGAATAGGATGGATTCTTAGAGACTGACAGGACAAGGGTCAATAAAAAATGAGGCACGAACAAGCTGAAAATAGCTCTACCACAGACACCGGAAATGATTATAATCCCTGAAAATAATGGGCCATTCCACTTCCTCCTTCATGATTTTGCTCCTATAAATATATAAGTCTTTTGTTTATAGTGGTATCTGTAGGACAGGATCCAATCTGGGACTTTTGGTAAAGACCTCAAGGAGTCATTCCCTCACCATAGGTGAAGACACAGAAGGGTACCAGTTGCGGTTCTTCATATGCTCAAAAGTCAAACCAGAGCCACTGGATGAAAGATCCTGCAGTCACTCTGTAAAACAGTGTGGAGGTTCCTCAAAAAACTAAAAATAGAACTACCTTATGACCCAGCAGTAGTACTACTAGGAGTTTACCCCCGGGATACAGGAGTGCTGATGCATAGGGGCACTTGTACCCCAATGTTTATAGCAGCACTTTCAACAATAGCCAAATTATGGAAAGAGCCTAAATGTCCATCAACTGATGAATGGATAAAGAAGATGTGGTTTATACATACAATGGAATACTACTTGGCAATGAGAATGAATGAAATCCTGTCATTTGCAACAACGTGAATGGAACTGGAGGGTATTATGCTAAGTGAAATAGGTGAGTCAGAGGAAGACAGATACCATATGTTTTCACTCCTATGTGGAACTTGAGAAACATAACAGAAGACCATGGGGGAAGGGAAGGGGAAAAAATAGTTACAGAGAGGGAGGTGGGCAAACCACAAGAGACTCTTAAGTACAGAGAACAAACTGAGAGTGTATGGGGGAGAGAGGGGGAAATGGGTGAATGGCATTGAGGAAGGCACTTGTTGGGCTGAGCACTGGGTGTTGTATGTAAGCCAATTTGACAATAAAGTATACGGGGCGCCTGGGTGGCGCAGTCGGTTAAGCGTCCGACTTCAGCCAGGTCACGATCTCGCGGTCCGTGAGTTCGAGCCCCGCGTCAGGCTCTGGGCTGATGGCTCGGAGCCTGGAGCCTGTTTCAGATTCTGTGTCTCCCTCTCTCTCTGCCCCTCCCCCGTTCATGCTCTGTCTCTCTCTCTCTGTCCCCCCAAAAAAAAAAAAAAAAAAACGTTGACAATAAAGTATATTCATTAAAAAAAAGGAAAGGATACCCAGCTTCAGCTGGCTGTGGGGAATAATCGCCAACCCAAGACTCGGGAAATCTGGTTCTGGTTTCAGCTCTACTACCAAATTATTTTGGTACTTGCAGTAAACCATATCCTCTTCCCAGGCCTCCGCTTCACGTGTGAAAATGAAGGGTGGACCACATGGCCCATTCAGGCCTCTGGAGATGCCTCATTCCACACTGCACAAAGGCATGCCATCACAGATGATTATAGAGAAAGGAGGACGTGACTGTCGGGTAGAAACAAAGATTTCACCTGCCTCCCGTCTGTGGCACCTCAGGTGGAAATTTGGACTGCTGTGGAGTCTCCCTGAACATAGCCACAGATCTTTCTCTCTTGCCCCTTCTCTTTTGCTCCTGCTGCAGCCTACAGCCCCTGCCCAGGATTTAAACACTAAGCTATGCAACACACAAAGGCATTTGTTGACTCCCATGAACAATCAATACTGTAATCACCTTCTGCAATGATCTCCAGCCCTGGATTTTGTTGTGCTATATCATCTGCTGCCAACAAACTATCTCTGTGCCTCAAGACGGGAAGCCTGAGGTTCCTTTAGCTCAGTGGTTCGTGCAACCTTAGCTGCATTTTGAAATCATTGGAAATTAAAAAAAAAAAAGTTACCAATACCTGGACCTCATCCCCAGGAATTTGATGTCATTGGTCTAGGGTGGGGCCCAGGCATTAGGGGTTTTAAAAGCCATTCCACTATTTCTGCCACACAGCCAGGACCAAGACCCACTGCCTGAGGTCCTACTGGACTTGGGTTGAACAGGTGGACTTCTGCAAACTGCCCTCTGTGGGGAATGAGATTGCTGGCTCAGGACGAGAACACAGCTGAGACAAGGGCCCAAGATCTGATAAGGACATTTGTTTCTGGTGTGTCTTTATCTTAGGGTCCCGCCCTCCTGTGGCTGCTCTGGTAAATGAAATTCAAATGCAGCGTAAATGGCAGAAAATAGCTTCATGTATTGCCTTACCAGCTGGCAGGGCCCTTCAGAAGGGATTCTTGATTGTGGAACACACAGGCTCCATGACCGAGCTGGTAGGGGAGGTGGTTTGAAGGAGCCCCAAACCTGATTCCCACCATGGTCTTCCTCATCTTAGTAAGTGGCAACTCCATTCTTCTAGTTGATTCCTCTCTTTTTTCTCACCTCCCACATCCAATCCGTCAACATATCGTCTTGGTTCTATCTTCAGAATCTATCCAAAATTAACTCACTTTTCATAAGCTCCATTATTACTACCCTAGCCCTAGCCTCCATTGCATTTTAGCTGTATTATTACAGGACACACTGAACTAGTCTCACTACTTTGGGTGTAACCCTCCAGTGAAGTGAAATCCAAAGTTCTCACCATGGCTGACCAGGCCCTACATGACCCAGTGCTCAACTGCCTCTCTGAGCATACCCCTCCACCTCCACCCCCATCATTCTGCTCCAGCCACACTGGACTCCCTTGCTGTTCCTCATGCACCCCAATCCCACCTCTGAGCCTATAATATTCTTTCTGCCCAGGAGGCTTTTTCTCCACATATCCTTATGGCTGGCTCTTTTTCTCCACATATTCTCATGGCTGGCTCTCCCTCACTTGCTTTGGGTCTCTGCTTCAACATCACCTCCTGTGTGAGGTCTTCCCTGCACATCCTGACTAAAATAATACCCCCATCACTCCTACCATCACTCATACAGTCTCTTGTATAGTCCTTCACCCTGCTTGATTTTTCCTCACAGTCCTTATTTGCTACCTAAAAGATATTCATTTGTTTATTGTCAGTCTGTTCCTGCTAGATGGATGTTCTTTGAGGCCAGGGAGCTTTGTGTTGTTCACTGCTGAACCCCTCATCACCTGGAACAGTGCCTGGCACATAGTCGGTCCTCCCTAAACTTGTCACATGAATGATTAAAGGCTCCTGAAGACATGAGGGTTCCCCTCATGTAGACTCTTGCATTTCCTTGAATCATTTTCTATAATCTCCTTCCTAGGGGCAGGGCATATCTGGGAGATGAATAAGGTCATTTCTGTAAATCCTTCGAGATGCTCATATTCAGATGTGATAAAAACCACCATTTAGGTATATCTCACGTTAAGCAAACCAAACATATAATAATTCAGTGGATGTTATTGCTAAAGGATTTTGGCAAACTCCACTAGGCCCAGAGTGTTAATAATGGGATTCAATCTACCCAAATTCAATTCATGCCCAGCTTTTTCAGAACACACCAATCATAGAAGGAAGCACTTAGCACATCACCTTGCACCTAGTAGGGAATCAATACGTATTTATTGACTTATTGATCAGTAAGGCAAAGCATGCCCGTACTGAGACATCTTAACTCCAGGCAAAGGTCAGGTTTTTCCCAGGGATAGAGAACTCATCAGCCCTCTGTTCTTTTTCCAGTCCCCCAAATCTGCCTTCATCAGCGCTGCAAAGAAGGCCAGGCTGAGATCGAATCCTGCGAAGGTCCGATTTTCTGAGCAGGTGGCAGTTGGAGAAACAGAGGCAGTAAGTGCAGCTTTTCAGCTCCCTGTCCTTGGCCCTTGGCTAGAATCAGCCTGACCGCGGAGGTCTGGCTTTGGAGCAGGTGCTCGAGAGTGGGCGGCATTATGAAAGGGCTGGAGGGGACAGGGAGGACCACAGGGCTCCAGGCTGGTTGTAAGATAGGAGAACGTGGCATCCAGAAGAGCCCTGGGCACTGTGGGGTGAAGGAACCTGTATCACTTCACTCAGGCCCCTCATGGTGCTTAGAGAAATTGCTGTCCCTGGCACGATAGCTTCCACTCAGAACAAGTGCTCCACAAACATCTTCGGGCTATTTGATAGAAGCCAGAAAGAGGTGGTGGTTTTCTGAAGATCTGGAGCAAGAGTGGCTGGTGTAATTGAGCTGTCTTTGCGTTAAAGTAATCCTGCAATGGCACGTCTTGACTAGTGAAGCAGCCTACAGGAAATGATACAGACTCTCATTGTCACGAAGCTTTTTTTTTTTTTTAAGATTTATTTATTTTTGAGAGAGAGAGAGCATGTAAGCAGGGAAGGGCAGAGTGGGGGGGACAGAAATCTGATGCAGGCTCTGCGCTGACAGCAGCTGGCTGACGCAAGATCATGCCCTGAGCCGAAGTTGGATGCTCAGCTGACTGAGCCACCCACGTGCCCCCCCATCACAAAACTTTTATTAGGCACCTGCTGTGTGCCCAGTACCACATGGCATGGAAAATGAACACCTGTTCCCTGCCACTGGATACCAGTGGGTGATGTTGGGGCAGGACGGGGGACAAGTAGTTCAGATTGAGATACATAGAATCCCCCATTGGGTGGTATGGTTTCAAGGAACAGGTGATGCTTGACAGCCCATGCTATGTAGCTGCCCAACTGGGAGAGTCTTGGCCAGCCTGCAGTCTTTCTCACTGCTGTATGGGGTTTACATGAGCCGAGCTGTCTGCTCCAGATAAGCAAATGAGAAGAGGTGGATGGAGAGCAGAGAGATATGTGTTAAGCAGTCATGGATTATGGCCAGAGCCACCCAGGAGTCTGCAGAAGTCGGTGATATCCAGGTGCGGGTGGAGAGAGCCAGAGCTAACAGGCATTTGTGTGCTTTTGCAGGCTTTTGCAGGCAGGGCTCTCAGGGGGCCTGTGGCATTTATGTACGGAGGCACAGCTACACTTGAGAAAAGCCAGCAGGCCCAGCCTGAGTGGGGAAATCAGTGGGGCACCAGGCACTTCTGTAGTTCTTTGAAGCAGTGCCACTCAGAAGATGGGATAGAGGACACAAGTGTCTTCCATGTCCTTTTCCCCAACACTCATCCCCAGACTCAGCCTAGGCCTTCTTCCATCCCTGTTCAAGGAAGGCTGAAAAGCCTGGGATCCTACAGGGTCCCACTGGGTAAGCCGTCAAGTAATTGGAGGCTGGGCTCCATATCAGTCATAGCAGAAGAGGTTAAAAAGAAGTGGAGGGTGGTGAGCAGAGAGACGAGGCAACAGTATCGAGTCCCTACAGACCACAATGAAGAACACCCTTAGGTCCGAGCCACAAAGGAGACATTTGTGCCCTGAACCCTTGAAAACCCAGAGCCAACGCAAATTGGATTTGGAAGCACAGACTATCTCATCTCAGCATTACAGAGTAATCAATCAAGACCTGGCTACCCAATGAAAACCTCCCTACCACCTCCCCCTTTTTCCTCCCATCTCTTCCTCTCCCTTCCACTCTCCCCTCCTCACTCTCCCCTTGCTCCACTATGACCCCCCTCTCCATAAGTCTCAGCTATCCACAGGTAGGATCAAGCCCCCACTCCAGACCAACCTGAAAGCAAAGGCCCTGGAGTAGCTAGGACCCACCCAGGGTTACTTCTGTCGCTCCTGGACCGACCATCAGGCACAGTTTGGGGCTCTTGTCTGAGAGAGAGAGAGAGAGAGAGAGAGACATCAATCTTCCCACTCTGCTGTACTCAGGAAATTACCTGATGTCACAACAACCCCTACCTCCCACACCACCAGTATGGACCCTAGCAGCCTCACCATTGGTTGGGACCTAGGGAACTCCAGGCCCAGGTGACTCTGGGCTGTCCTATCATCCCTTTGCCTTGGTGTTCCAGGGCTTTAGTAAGCAGCCAGAGCAAAAATAAATCCCGTGGGCGTTCCTAGCCAACTCTATTTTTAAGCAAAATCAATTAAGTAATTATCTGAGTCCAACCCCAGTGTGCTAAATAAAACCTGCCACTGCCGACTGTCATCAGCCTGGGGATCCAGGGCCTCAGGGCTTGGTAGGAGCAAGGCATCTCAGGATCAGTGAGAGAACCAGGGAGTCACACTTTCCCAACTTTATACCCCATCACTTCCTACCATGATTTGACTCCTGGCCCCCCACCACCACCAATCATACCCTGACCCAGGAGGACTTGCTTGATCATTTTTCCATGCTGTCCATGACGGTCCCTAGGTCTGGACTGTCCCTCTTCTAGCCTGTCTTAATAGTCTACACCTACCATCTCCTTTGAAATCAAAATCTAAGGGGCACCTGGGTGGCTCAGTCGGTTAAGCATCCGACTTCGGCTCAGGTCATGATCTCACGGTCTGTGAGTTCAAGCCCCGCGTCAGGCTCTGTGCTGACTGCTCAGAGCCTGGAGCCTGTTTCAGATTCTGTGTCTTCCTCTCTCTCTGACCCTCCCCCATTCATGCTCTGTCTCTTTCTGTCTCAAAAATAAATAAACGTTAAAAAAATCTTTGAAATCAAAATCTAAGTCGCCTCACCTAGGAAACTTTAACTATCTTATACCTGTTGGTTTGTTTTCGGTTTTACAATTGTTCTCTAATGGATTCGTGTGGGTGTTCACAAGAGTGTAAGACCAGACCCAGCCCTCTATTTCTGCCTGGGCCTCATGGGGCTTAGCATAGTGCTGGGCATACACTAGAGGCTCAATGAATGCCCACTGAATTAAGGAATCCAGCCATCTTATGCAGCTTTTCAGTTCCTATAGAACTGGTGATGGCCCCGGGAAATGGTTGGGTTCTCCAGATGATTCTAATCATTCAAGTAAGCACATATTAAGCACCTATTACTCATATATTCAGCAGCCATTCATTGAGCACCAACTGTATGCCAGGAACTCTGCTCAATGTCGGAATTACAAAGATTGAATAGGACATGGATGTGCTCTAAGTTCACCATTTGTGAGAGACCAACATTCTCAAAAATATGCTAAGAACATTGAGAGAAGTATGTATACGTTGCTGTAGGAACACGTGGGAATACCAGGTCCAAGCACCTGAAGAGTTGGGACAAGACTTTACAGAATTTGTATTTAAGCCAGGTTTTGAAGGATGAGTAGGAGTTTGCCAAGGAGGGAAAGGGAAAGGCAGAGAGAACAGTCTTTATTTAACAAATATTGAGGGGCGCCTGAGTGGCTCAGTTGGTTAAGCTTCTGACTTAGGCTCAGGTCACGATATCACAGTTCATGGGTTCGAGCCCTGCATCGGGCTCTGCGCTGGCAGCTCGGAGCCTGCTTGGGATTCTTTCTCTCTATACCTCTGTCTCTACCCTTCTGCTGCTCGCACACACTCTCCATCTCAAAATAAATAAACTTTAAAAATAAACAAAAAAACCCACCACAAATATTTATTTACCTTTTAGCACTCTACAAATAAACACCTGGGCCAAGAAAACTTTTGCTAAGAAGATATCAGGTGTTCAAAAATGGGCTTTGGGGCACCTGGTGGGTCAATTGCTTGAGCACCTGACTTTGGCTCAGGTCATGATCCATGGTGCATGAGTTCGAGCCCCACATTGGGTTCACTGCTATCAGTCTGTCAGCACAGAGCCCACTTCAGATCCTGTGTCACCCTCTCTCTGACCCTCTCCCACTTGCACTGCCCCCAAAATAAATAAATATTTTAAAAAAGCGGCTTTACCAGAGGTTCTCAATCAAGGTCAATACTGCCCACTCTCAGAGAGCTTTTGGAAATGTCTAAGGATGTTTTGGGTTATCCTGACAATTTGGCATGCTATTGGCATTTAGTGTCTCATGGTCAGAGATGCTAAGTACCCTGCAGGGAGTGACACAGTCCCTGAACGATGAATTGTCAGACGTAAGGAGGCATGAAAGAGCAGGATGGGTACCTGCACCAGCGAGACATGATTCTGGAGAAATAGGCAGGGCCAGGTCAGAAAGGACGTAGGAGATCATGGGGGACAGGGAAGGGCAGAACAAAGGCATGGATGTTGAAGTGACCTCAGTGTGTGAAGAGTCTGGCAGAAAGGGAAGTGTCAGGATATAAGAGCAGGCCAGTGAGAGGGGCTCCTAAGGAGGCCTTCCATCTGGTCTTTAGTGATGGTCTCTATGGACCAAGCACCACTCAAAGCTGTGGAACTGGGAGCCATGGTAGAATGGGGTGGGCTGTGACATCAAATGAAGGGTAAACTTTTGATATGGCCCAGTGTCTTCTTGGAACATTTGGTTCTGGTCTGCATGTGGCATGATCATTGATCTGTTCTCTCCTCTGTCCCTCTGTCCTTCCGTATCTTTGGCTCCCGGTCTCCTTCTCTTGCTCCCTTCTCTTCCTACTTATACCCCTCCTCTGGCTTCCCTCTGCCTTCTAAATGAGCCCCTCTCCTTGGCCTTTCCCTGCCTATTCACAGAAAATGATGAAGAAAGAAGCTCTTCTCCTCATCCCCAACGTCCTGAAGGTTTTCTTAGAAAATGGGCAGATCAAATCATTCACGTTTGATGGCCGGACCACTGTTAAGGTACATACAGAGTGTCCTGTCTTGGGTCAACATTTGCCCTCTCTGGAGCACACAGAGCTGCTGGTTCCTGGGTTTATCTGAGTCTGCACAGAGTTGCGTCTGGAGCAAGGTGGCCTTTGAGCTTCAGCTTCTGGGAGGACCAGTCTGCAAGAACACACAGCCCTCAGATGAGGGTGTTGGGGGAGGGGAGAATTTGAGTGCCCAGCTGTGTGTGTGTGTGTGTGTGTGTGTGTGTGCATGTACGCACATATGCGCAGAAGCATGGGTGCATGTGTGTGTACACACCTACTAGTGGATTGCTTTGTGTCCACCGGGCCCTTCAAGACTCTTAGGAGCTAAGAAGTTTGAAGATCATTAAACCATTTATAAAGCGAAAGTGATTTATATTGCTACAATAACATCTACACACATTTACACACAGAAATCAACAAACACAATCTCTTGGGAGATTAGCTTAGCCATGCTTTGCTTTTTAAATAAGAACCAGATCTTAAGCACTGAACCAAGATTTGAAACGTCCAGCCACAGTCCCCTTGGCTCTTCCTTTCATAGGAAGAAAAATTACTGAGCTGTGATTCTTAAGAGCTCAGCCAGCCATCTAAAAGTTGTAGCGATTCCCTTAGTGCTGAGGAGCAAAGGCAATGAAACGATTAACCCCCAGGTTCAACTCTTATCTGGGACAGAAATAACCACCTCCTGCTTTTTCTGGACTCCTTCCAGAAAGATAATGCCATCCCCAGAATGAATTTCCATACAACCAATGGAATAGCATCTGCCCAGAAAACCCACCTTGGCTCACAGGTGTCCCAAGGTCCCCATGCTGAGGCCAAGACAATTCTATAAACAAACCCCGGGGCCAAGAAACTTCCCTGAGAGGAATTATCAGGTGGTCAGAATTGGCACTTCTCTCCCAGACAGCTTTTGGGAATATCTGAGGGGATGTGGGGTCGTCCCATGATTTGATGTGCTGCTGGCATTGAGTGTCTCTGGGTCAGAGATGCTAAGTGTCTTGCAGGGAGTGAGGCAGTCCCTAAAGATGAAGAATTGTCCTGCCCAAAGTGCCGGCAGCACCCAAGTCACAAAACACTGGGCCTAACCCGTGTTGATGGAACTGGAGTCTCTTTGAAAGGCTTCAGCCTGGTTGGTTCCCTGAAAGCATAGGACTGAAACCTACTTCTTAGGGTCTCCTGGGATGGTCTCTTGCCCATTGAAGGTCTCAGCATATGGGAGGGACATTGAAATACAACTAGGCCACTGAGGGGTGTCCAGATGCCCCGCATCCAGATGTGGATATCTCTCTGTGTTGGAATCCTTCTTGGTGTTCATTCATGGGTCGGTATGCCCTTTGGAGACCTGCCTCTGCACTGAGCATTTACTCCTCTTTTTTCCCCCTTGGAGGCTTCTTCGAGCATTCTCCTACCTCACAATGACACCGCTGTTGTTGCTTCCAGGTAGTCCCAGCCTTCGAGGCCAGCAGTGTCCCCTGGCTTGTGATCTCACCCTGACCTCAGGGAAGGTACACTGGCTATTCATTGGAACTTGGACAGGCTGTCAAGCCATTTGTCCCTGAGAGGTACCTGGGTGAATTAACAACCTGGCATGGGAGCTGTTACACTTCTAACACCAGTTGGCAGTCGCCAGCTTGGATATCCACAATCCCAAATGCAGCCAAACTGCAAAGAAAACCCCATTTGTCCCTGCCAGAGCTCCAGCAACACTGGCGCCTCTGTGACTGCTTGTATGATACAAAGAGATACTCTCAAGTACACACCAGTTTCCAGCCTAACATCTGAATAGCTAAGCATCATTTCCTGTTCACTGAGGGGCTTGTTTGGCAACCCCGGCTGTAAGGGAGCTTCACGTTCCCAAGCCTGCTTCCTTCTGGCCTTTGGGGGTCTGAGCCGTGCTGACTCCACGAACACACATACTGAAGCCCTGTGTGTGCTGAAGTCCCAGCAAATAGATGGCAGAAGTCTCAAAACTGACATTTGGGCAGCCCCCAAGGATATGTTTCCAGACATCCTAATATTAAAAGTAGGGCAGCAGAGCAGACAGAGCCCAGAAGGAGTCAGATTTATGACTGTACACAAGACACGTGACATAGTTTCTCTGCGTGGACACATTTCTCAAGTTGCCAAATTGATCGTCTCTGAAAGCCAGCAACGATCAAAAATGAACATCCTGCCAGTAACTCGAGTCATTCAATTTAGATTATGAATCCAGAAATATTCTACTTTTTAATCACATAATTGTGGCTCATGGTCTTGTTAATTCTTAAGTAAAGAGTTGATAAACAAACTACAGTGAACATTCTGACTTATGTAAGGTGAGGGAAGAACCAGCACAGTGTCTTCCTTATTCAATGGCTTGCTTAGTAAGCACTCAGAAAATGTGTTGTTGAATGGAAGGAGAAAAGGAGGGAGGGAGAGACATGAGCTTCTTTTGTCATATGTCTGGCTGGGCCACGTTCAGAAACACCTTCCTCTACCCCCTGCACCCTTTGGTGTTCCCCAGGGCCCAAGTACTCATGGGTCACTCTCCTTATCCTGGAGAACGCGTGGGCCACTATAAAGGCCTGTGTCTCTGGCCACTTCCCTAGCCTTAGCCCCCTCCCCAGGACCATCTTTCTTGGTGCTCCATCTCCCTCTTCCATGTTTGGTGCTGAGAGTGGCTTAGAACTGGAATGTATCTCCCTCTCAAGGCTCTTCTTTTCTCTTCCATAGGATGTGATTGTGACATTACAGGACCGTCTTTCCCTGAGGTACATTGAGCACTTTGCTCTTGTCCTTGAGTATGCCGGGCCAGAACAGAACCACAAGTTCCTGCTTCTCCAGGACAAGCAACCCCTGGCTTATGTAAGTAACTCCTTTAGCCTGGCTTGAGAACTTTGCATGTGGCCTCTACTAGAGAAGAGGACTCCAGGCATTCTCTTTCTGGAAAATTCAAAACAATTTGCTCAGCCGGATCCCAGAAGTTACGGTTCACAGTGAGGTCTATACTAACCACATCCAGCAGGCTTTCAATGATATTCCTCATGACATAAGAAGGGCATGAAGATTGTTAGTCCTGGTCTCTAGTGGGGAAGGTATGAGGTGGTGGGTCACTGCATGACTCCCGGAATGCTAACATGAACAGCAGTGTCAACCATCCTGTGTCCTGGAAGCCCTGCCTCAGAGGAAACTTGGCCTTCAGATGAAGGCTTTAATATGAAAAGGTCAACAAGTGGAGCGTACTGAGACCACTAAGGCCAGGACAAGTGTGGGCTGAGAATGGGCTAAGTGGGGCCCAGAATGGGCAGCATGTCACCCACATCAACTTCCAAGGCAGAGTAGGAGAGAGAGAGAGAGAGAGAGAGACTGGGGAAGCTGGCTAGCACTTCACCAACGGCAAATCACCAAGAAGAGTCAGAGAGGCCAACCAGGGCCAACCAGTGTTCCCAGAGAGGGAGGGAAGGAATTGGAGAGGGACAGTTGGGGAGGAAATGCCTACATGGAAGCATAGTAAAAATCAAAATCAGACACACACAAAAATGAAAGGATTTTATGAAAGAGAAATTCTTCAAGTTTAGCTCTCAGCCAAATGCAGTCCAGAGACTCCTCCTACATTCCCACCTGTGAAGGGAAGATTAGTAGCTTGGAAGGGGGGCCTAAGCACCTCCAGCCTCTCAAGAGGCGTTTTGAATCCAATTGGTCTCTTTTGCCAAATGGGATTTTAAACTTTTTTATTACAAAAAAAAAAAATCTCAGGGGCGCCTGGGTGGCGCAGTCGGTTAAGCGTCCGACTTCAGCCAGGTCACGATCTCGCGGTCCGTGAGTTCGAGCCCCGCGTCAGGCTCTGGGCTGATGGCTCGGAGCCTGGAGCCTGCTTCCGATTCTGTGTCTCCCTCTCTCTCTGCCCCTCCCCCGTTCATGCTCTGTCTCTCTCTGTCCCAAAAATAAAAAAAAAAAAAAAAATGTTGAAAAAAAAAAAAAAATCTCAAACATACACAGAAGTAGAAGGAATTGTATAATGAATCCTCGTTACCCAAGGCAGCTTCAGCAATTACCAATATATTACCAACTTGTTTCACCTGTACCTCCAAATGGGATTTTAAATCTTTGGTTTGTTGGGGCGCCTGGGTGGCGCAGTCGGTTAAGCGTCCGACTTCAGCCAGGTCACGATCTCGCGGTCCGTGAGTTCGAGCCCCGCGTCAGGCTCTGGGCTGATGGCTCGGAGCCTGGAGCCTGTTTCCGATTCTGTGTCTCCCTCTCTCTCTGCCCCTCCCCCGTTCATGCTCTGTCTCTCTCTGTCCCAAAAATAAATAAAAAATGTTGAAAAAAAAAAAAATTTAAATCTTTGGTTTGGCTTTTAATCAGCAATGTACACTGCTTGCAGCTGAGCCACTCTGCAAGGTAAAGGCATTGGCCCCACAGTGAGAAAAGAGAGAAGTTCCCAGGAACCCTCTCTTCCCACCTCTTGTCTTGGGCCTTAGACCCAATTGTTGATGAAGGCCATGTCCTGGTTAAGTGATTCAAAAATTCTAGTCCCCTTGGACCAGAGGGGTGGGCAGGACCTTTCCTCTGAGGATAATTGGAAAGGGCCAGGTGGGAGACCATGATAAGCAGCACCCAACCTCCACCCCAAGCCCCACGTTGAGGAGTCACCCTGCTGGCTCTCTTTGCTACAGCTACTGATTCCCAGGTGTCTTTTTCTCCCACCTCTCATCCTGGTGTTCAGGTCGTACAGCGGACACACTATCAAGGAATGAAATGCCTCTTCCGAATAAGCTTCTTTCCCAAAGACCCTGTGGAACTGTTGCGCCGGGATCCTGCTGCTTTTGAGTACCTGTACATCCAGGTAGAGTCTGATTGGGGATAAACAGACAGACAGACCAGTGGACTAACAAGCAGTCAGGCTGTTCTGCCATCACTGTGAAGTCGCTATGTAACTTATTCCAACCTCCAGGTAGCCCTGAAGGCCCTTTCCTTTTCTGCTACCATCGTAGGCCGTGGCCAAGTTGTTTAGCCTGGTGACTGGAGCCGGCTGTGGCTCAAGTCCTGTCTGTCTGTCTGTCTAGACAGATCTCATCAGTTTTTCAGGAGCAAGCAACCCAAGGAATTCTGTCAACATCACAGGATCCCAAGGTTTACTGAGCTCATTTGGGTAACAGGGTGGCCCAACCCCCAATGCCTAGCTCCATTAAGGAGATGATTCCAAATTCAGTTCATCCAGAAACATTTGCTGAACACTGACTCTGGAGCAGGCCCTGTGCTAGGTGCTGCCAATCAAGGTAAACAATAAATTGTCCTAGCTCTCTGGATCTCATAGACAGACATACGCACAAGTAAATCTAAAATAGTGGGACAGTCCTGTAATGATGGCAGGGTGCAGTGTCAGTCGGAGCAGCCAGGAGGAGGCAGTTTGCCAACTCTTCTTGGATGGAGGATAGTGGAGGCTTCACAGAGGAAGCAATACATGCATGCTCTTAGCCTTGAAGGACGAGTAGAAGTTTGCTGTGTACAGACGTGGAGTGGAGGGGGCACATTCTAGGCAAAGGGACTTGCAGCTATAAAGTCTTGGTGGCATGAAACAGCATGCTCTGATGAGACAACTATGAGTAACTTATTTACCTGGAGTTCAGAATGTGAGGTAAGGAGCAATAAGAAATGAAATGGGAGAGACGGGAACCAGATGGTGAAGGGCTTGACACGTCGTGACAGGCACAGGCTTCAAAGTGATTTAGACCTGTGTTTTAACAAGCTCTCCAAGGGATTCTGATGCCCATTGGAGTTTGGGAACCACTGTTTTAGGGTAGTGGCTATTCACTGTAGCTGCACATTAGAATTATCTGGGAAGGTTTGGAAAAAAAAAAAGTTCTGCTCCACCCAAGACCAAATCAAAACATTAATATTTTCTAAATCCCTCAAGTGATTTGAATGTGTAGCCAGGGTAAAGAAATTCTGCTGTAGGGTGGGGGTACAGAAATGTTGAAGGGAGAGTAACCTAGTCAGATGAGCAAATTTGAAAGGTTACATAGTGCTGAGGAAGTACACCAGCTAGGGAGCTATTACGGTTATCCAGAGGAGAGATGATGGGGACCAGAACCAGGGCAGTGATGGATGGGGTGGGGTGGGATTCAAGATATAATTAAAAGGGAAAATCAATGGTCTTAGACTCAATGAGTGTCTAGTGGAGGTGGTATCATTCTCCAAGTTAAGGAATACAGGTAGAGTGGGTTTGGGAAAAAGAGGAGTTCATTTTGGGGATGTATTGAGTTTTAGGTGCCCATGGAACATACAGAGTGCTTGATGAGAAGAGAAAAGTAGGCTCAAAACTCATCTCTGATGATGTCTGTGATAGCGACACCTGCAGATGTGCTGTGAAACATCATCGTTGCCCTTCTAGCTATCTAAAATGTTGGGAACATATCTCAAACAACCTTGGGCTCCCAAACCAGTGCTCTAGGGGGCAATGAGTTGTGGTTCCTCTATGAATTTTATAAGGTTAGTTGT
This sequence comes from Neofelis nebulosa, assembly GCF_028018385.1. Taxonomy (NCBI): domain Eukaryota; kingdom Metazoa; phylum Chordata; class Mammalia; order Carnivora; family Felidae; genus Neofelis; species Neofelis nebulosa. The sequence continues at coordinate 87,977,088 of NC_080800.1, forward strand.
CATTTCTTTTGGCCTTAAATTTCTTCTCCTAGGAGTCATTTTTAATTCCAATGATTTTGGAATCTAGTGTCAAGACCATGTCCACCCTCTCTCTCCCCTTCGTGATAATATGGACTTCACCTGTAATTCCTTCTTTTTTATATTGAACAGCCTTATGGAAGTCTCATTGATACACAAACTGCACATATTTTTAACAATTTTTTTAATGTTTATTTATTTTTGAGACAGAGAGAGAGGGAAACACAGAATCCGAAGCAGACTCCAGGCTCTGAGCTGTCAGCACAGAGCCCGACGCGGGGCTCGAACTCACGAGCTGTGAGATCATGACCTGAGCCGAAGTCAGACACCCAACCGACTGAGCCACCCAGGCTCCCCTAAACTGCACATATTTAAAATAACAACTTGATAGGTTTTGACATATGTTTATACCTATGAAACCATCATCACAATCAAGATATTGAACATATCTGTTGCCCCCAAAAGTTTGCTCAGGCTTTTGTGTAATTCACCACCCCCCATTCCCAGGCAACCACTGACCTGATTTCTGTCACTATAGATTGCCTTGCATTTTCTAGAGTTTTATATAAATGAGATCATACAGTCTGTACATTTATTTTGGTCTGGCTTCTTTCACCAAGTGTGATTTTGAGACCTATCCTTGTTTTTGTGTGTACCATGACCCCATTCCTGTTCATTGTTGAGTGGTATTCCACAGTATGGATGTACCAAAATGTTTTTATCAGTTCACCTGCTGATGGACATTGGGGTTGTTTCCAGGTTTTGGCTACTACAAACAAAGCTTCTACAAACATTCATGCACAAGTCTTTGTATGGTACATGCTCCCTTTTTTCTTGGGCAAATACCTAAGAATGGAATGGTTTGATCGTACAGCAGATCTGTCTCTCTTTAATTTTTTTTAAAAAGAAACTCCAATACTGTTTTCCCAAGTGGTGGTACCATTTTCTACATTCCCACCAGCCATGTATGAGAGTTCCAGTTTCTCCACATCCTCATCAGCACTTGGTATTGTTGGTATTGTTTTTAGACATTTAAAAAATTTTTTTTTAAGTTTATTGATTATTGAGAGACAGAGCATGAGCAGGGGAGAGGCAGAGAGAGGAGGAGACACAGAATCCGAAGCAGGCTCCAGGCTCTGAGCTGTCAGCACAGAGCCCGACGCGGGGCTCAAACTCACAAACTGTGAGATCATGACCTGAGCTGAAGTCGGACACTTAACCGACTGAGCCACCCAGGTGCCCCAGGTTTTAGGCATTTTAATAGTATGCAGTGGCATCTCGGTGGTATCTCAACTTGCACTTTCCCAGTGACTAGTGATGTTGAACATCTTTTTGTGTGCTTGTTTGTCAACACGCATCTTTTTTACTGAAGTGTCTTTTCAAATCTTTTGCCTGCTTTTTTACTGGACTTATTTGTCTTCTCATTAGTGAGTTATGAGACTTCCTCATATATCCTGGATATGAGTTGCTTGTTGGATATGTTTTTTTCTCCCAGTCTGTGGCTTCTCTTTTCAGTCTCTAAACAGTGTCTTTCACAGAGCAAGTGTTTGTATTTGTATGAAGTCCAATTTCTCAATTTGTTCTCTGACAGATAATGCTTTTATGGATCATGCTCGTGATGTCATATCTATAAAATCTCAAGGTCACAGAGATTTTCTCCTATTTTTTTTCTAGAAGTTTTATCATTTTAGTTTTTACATTTAGGTCTGTGATCCATATTGACATAATTTTTTTAGGCAGTACAAGTTAGTGATCAAATTTTTCTTTTTTTTTTTTGTATTATGGATAAATCCAGCTGTGACTGGACCATTTGTTAAAAAGACTGTTATTTTCCACTGTAGTACCTTTGCACCTTTGTCAAGGTCAAAAGGTGCTTTGTCAAAAAGCACTTGTCTATATATGTGTGGGTCTGTTTCAGAACTCTTTATTGATCTACTTGTCTATTTTTATGCCGACATCACACTCTTGATTATTGTAGCTTTATGAATCTTAAAATCAGGTAGTGTTTATCTTCTAGCTTTGTTCTCAAAGAAGAACACTCTTTGGTCATTCTAGGTCCTTTGCATTGAATTTTAGAATTAACTTGTCAATTTCTACCAAAAACCTGCTGTGATTTTAATTGAGATCATATTGAATCTATAGATCAGATTGGGGAGAATTGACATCTTACTGGGTCTTCTGACCCATGAACACAGTATATTTCTATATTTATTTGGGTCTTTTTTAATTTTTCTCATCAGTATTTTCTAGTTTTCAGTGTACATGTCTTTCACTTATTTTTACAGATTTATCCCTAATTATATCATATTTTTGATGCTACTGTAAATGGTTTTGACTTTTAATTTGAATTTCCAATTGTTTGTCATAAGCATGTAGAAATGCAATTGGTTTATATATGTTGCTCTTATATCCTGCAACCTTGCTAACTTGTTAGTTTTAATAGGTATTTTATAGATTCCATTGGATTTTCTACATAAATGATCATGGATGAAGCATTCCTTTTCCACTCTCTCCTATGCTGTAGTACTACCACTGTGGCTCCCTAGTACCTTAGTTCATCCTGGTTTAACCTCAACAAAATGAGCAACTGGTCTAATCAAGGCTGAATCATCAATAGCTAGGACTCTAATTCTCAGGGTTTGGGGGCTGTCATACCCTTGTCCAGTAGCTCCAGGGGACCCCCTTTAGGATAACATAGGGAAGAGTGACTCATTGTTGCTTTTGACCTTCAGACCCCAAGGAATGGAATATCTGTCCCATCCCTGCAATCCATGTCTCATCCTGGGCTTTTGGGTTAGAGCCCTATGGAGAACTCTTCCCAGGGTCTCTCTTTATTACCATCTGAGCTAGTAGAGGATCCCTGTATGACTGGGGAATGCATTTAGGCCTCCAAGAAAAGGCAGGAAGGCCTCTTATAACAGGAGGAAGGAAAGAGAGTGGTGCCATGTGTCACTTTTGCAGTGACCTAGATGTTCTGCCCATTTGTGCCTAGCCATTGTATGTATCTATCATTGAGAAGCCTGTCCAGTATCTGGTGGATGAGGCAAATAGTGTCCCCGAGACTTAAGGTCCCTCTGTTGCCTTTTCCCCAAGGGCAGAAACCTCCTCCTCCCCTTTACCTAGGATGTCTTACTTGACACCATGATTTTTTTCTGGGACTCAAGGGAGTAGATCAGGGGCGAGGTGGGGGAGAAGGGAACATCTTTTTAAACTGATAGGTTTGGACTGCTCTCTCCTGCAGAGTCGGAATGATGTTATCCGAGAACGCTTTGGAATGGACCCCAAGCCAGAGATGCTTTTGGGTCTTGCTGCCCTCCACATCTATATCACCGTCTCAGCCACTCGACCTAGTCAGAAGATCTCGCTCAAGAATGTGGAGTGAGTTCTGCCAGGGCCCTTCAGGAAGGCGGCAAATCACTGTAGAGGGAGAAAGTGCAATGGTTGAGCTGTGCTATGCTTTTCTGGAACAGAGAGCCTGGGGTGGGAGTGAGAATTGGAATTCCTCACACCTAGACTGTGATGCCTTTGAGCTATAGCTTCTGCTAGAGAACTATGGCCAATGTGATTCTCCTGCTCCCATCTCTCCTTTTCTCGCAGGCTCCTTCCCTCCCTCTGACTCTTAGATCCAATTCCTGCCTTGCTATCTTGCTTTCTCTGCCCCACTTTATGTCTCTCTCACTAATTTCTTGCTTTTCTTCTGCTTTTAGGAAGGAATGGGGTCTGGAACCCTTTCTTCCCCCCTCCCTCCTACAGGGCATCAAAGAGAAGAACTTCCGGAAATCTCTCTCTCAGCAACTGAAGGCCCACCAAACACATCCTTCCAGCGGCACCAAGGTACCCAGTGTCATCCATTGGGTGCCCTCCTCAGGCCCTAGTGAATGTGGGGGTCTCCTGTGTGGTTTTCCAGCAGGCCTGGCCTCCTGGGGACCCTCCCCACTGTTTTTGAGTTGGGTGCACAGACAGCTTGGCTGGATATGGGCGATGATTATGGAGAGGGATTTTCCCCAAACCTGAGCCACTTCCAGAGACAGCTCAGGGGCAAGTCACTGAGAGAGCCCAGGATCCTCAAGGCAAAGGGACCAGGATGCAGGAGGAGGCAATTCTCGGATCATTCCACCCATTTCGTCAGTGCTGATTGAGCACCTGCTGTGTGGACAGCACTGGACACTGGGGAGGCACGTTTTCCATGGAAATGACTGCTCCATTCCTCATTAGCTTTCTAATTCATCAGTCCTGCCATAGGGAATTCTGGGAGATGGAAGCACAGCCTGGTACAACAAGGCCTGACCTGGAGAATGGGTAACTGGGCAGCCTATGGAAGGCTCACGTCACTGCCCTGCTCTCCTACACATTCTCAAATGCCCTCTGAGGGACTCCCACCCCCTGCCCCTCTAGACCTGAAGGTCCCAGGCCCTTCCCAGTCTGCTGGTGCTTCCTGCCCAGGAGGCTGGAGGGTGGTGAAAGGCACTAGAATCAGCACACAGATGTAGACACAGGACACAGTCGCCCCCATGTATTCTACCCATTCTGGATTCCTTGTATCACCAACTAGCTTCTCTTTTAAGATGCAAATTTCCCTAGAGAGTTAAGCCATTCCTACCTTGCTGTGCATATTTAATCAAATCGTTTTTTTCTTCCCAGAGGGAGAACATCAGTGCTCCCAGCCATCTCCTCAGCAAACATTTTTTTTTGAGGACCCCCCACTACTTGGGCTGGAGACAGAAAGATGAAGAAGGCCTGCCTGCTCTCCGCCCTCAAGTCAGGCACAGGCTAGTGGGGAAACACAACAGTCACAGCACAGTGCGACAGTCAGTCACAACATGATGCAACAGGCGTGGGGGCCCTGGAAACACGGAGGAGGAGGAACACCCAGCCCAGACTTAGGGAGGTAGAAAAGGCCAGAAATGGGTGCATTTGATGCCAGAGCTGGGTCTTGACAGATAGGAGTTTATCTAGATGAGGGGGAGGTAGGGGGGAGGAAGACTTTCCCAGGCAGGCAGATAGATCCATCTGTACCAAGCCCCAGGGATATAAGAGAACATTGTGCATGGAAAGAAATGCAAATAGTTCAGCAATAAGCAAGTACAGAGAGTGCAAGGAAACATGCCTGGGGAGGGGGACAAGAGAGAAGTCCAGAGAAGCTGGCAGGAGCCAGTTGTGTGCTGGAGCACCTTGTGTGCCATGGGGAAGGGCTGTACTTCATCTTGGGGTCATCAGGGAGCCACTGAAGGATTTAAGCAGGCAGCTGATCTGATGACACTTATGTTTTAGGCTTCTGCCCTTAACAGCAGTGTGGAGGGGTCGAGTGATTGGAGTATGGATAGTCTGTAAAGGAAGTTAGGAGGTACAATCAAGGTGATCTGATGGCTGGTGGTCCTGAGGTGAGAGGACAAGGGAGGAGCCCAGTGTGACACAGGTTTCTGGCTCTAATGCCTGGAGGAAGCTGGTACCACTGATAGAGACTTTTCTATGAGGGAATGGCAGAGGAAAGACCCCTGGCTGGGGATGGCAAGTACCAAGGTGGCAATAGGGGATCTCAGGACAGAGATGTAGATGAGGCAGGGTGTCAAGAGTTAGGGAGAGGTGTTAGGATTATCCCAAGAACAAAACGAGTAAGCTGGGTTTTGAAGGCCCGAGGATCAGGAGGTAGGAGAAAGGTTTAGACAGGGAGACAGGATACTAGAGTTGTCCAAACTGGAACCTTCCAGCAGTTTTTCCGAGGGTGTCCTCACACTCCCAGTGTGGCTTGGTGACTAGTCTGACTAGTGCCTGTCCTAAGATGTTGACTCTCCTTCCTGAGAACACAAGTTTACTTTTCCTGTGCAACTCAGGCTTCTTATGTTTCTGGATGGGTTGTTTCCACAGGGCTCTGCAATTCAGGCAAAGCTCCAGTATCTTCGAATTCTGAATGAACTTCCGACCTTCACGGGCGTTTTGTTCAACACTGTGGGCCTGGTCAGTGAGGGCAGTGGTCGGGAGGGAACCCCTCGTGTGCACTTGTGCTTGGGTCGGGGGCAGGAGAGACTCCACTACAGCTTTAGGGTGGCATTCTCTGTCAGCAAATACTGCCAAAGACCTTCCTGCCTCTTCCTCCTCTTTCTCCCTCTCCCTTCCCATGGTATTCTGGTCCTGCCTCTGGTAAAATGGTAAAGTAGGAGGCCATATTTGTTTACCATATCCCTCCATGACCCTTCTGCATCCCCTTTCCTCAATTTCAGGGGTCAACAAACCTCCTGCATAAAGAGCTAGTTAGTACCTATTTTAGGCTTTGCAGGCCACCCAGGTCTCTGTCGCAACTATTTAGCCACCATTGTAGTGCAAATAGAGCCATAGACAGTGCATAAACAAATGAGCATGGCTGTATTCCAATATCTCTTTATGGGCACTGAAATTTGATTTTCATGTGATTTTCACATGGCACAAAATATGGTTCTTTTGAGTTTTTTCCAACCATTTAAAAATGTAAAACGCATTCTTAGTTTCTGGACCATACAAACACTGGCAGTGGGCCTGATGTGGCCCCCCACCCCAGGCTTTCTGAGTCTGTGTACTTCCCCCTACCTGCCCAGGGCCCCCACTGCAGTAACACCCCTCTCTATAGTGGGGCACAGCTGGTACCCCCCCAACCTGTGGCCCAGGCTAATTCACCCTAGTGAGCTGTGGTGAAAGGAAATTCAAATCATTTTGCGGACTGGATCCAGGTGCTTGTCATGCTCTGGGGAACATGCTATCATGTTTGTGGGGCACACTGCCTAGAAAACTGCTTATCAAAGTGTCTAGAGCAGACGTAAAGAGGTTCCTTGGGGTGATGCTAATTCCAGGGAATGGGCCAGCAGAGGGCCGAGGCTTGATGGTGCCCAGCATCCTGTCAGGACCACTTAAGGGAATCCAGCCCACCAGGTGCAGAGGTAGACATTTACATACTTGGATTTGCAGATCCCCGAAAGCCTACTGCCCCCTCCCTCTACACCCCCCACCCCCGCACATTGCCTCTGCCACTGGGGCCATTCCCCCATTCCTTTGGGTTAAGACTGCTGGAGTACCAGTTAAAAGGCAAGTAGCTTCTTAGGGAAGCTACACTCCCCACCCCAACCCTGATATTAAGCACCCAATCAACTCCTTAACACCTTAGGCAGAGTGAATGGCAGTTTTGCTTTTGGCATTAGGTGGGAAGCGCGAGTTTAAGTGGCTCTTGGGTAGGGAGGTAAAGAGGAAAACAGGATGCCACCTGTTCAGGTAGAGCACTGGGTGGGGGGGATTGCGAGTGACCTGTAGCAGCAAATGGAAAGTCCCTGGAGATTGGTAGGAAGAAGATGCTGCAGAGCTTTAAAAACAAAGCTCACAATTTTGCTAGAGCCAGCCTTGCCACTGACCACCTCACTCAGCCTATTGTGGAGGCTAAGGTGTCCATTTAAACCAGTGACCTGGGGCCCTGCCCTGGGGACAGAAACATCCCAGACCATTTTCCCCTTGAGGTTGTCCTCCTGTCCTGGCACTAAGCCTCAGATATTTCCAGACCTCCCAGCAGAACCAGTTCAATGCCTGTTTTCTATTTCCTCCCGCCTCATCGGCCGCCTCCTCTGCCCTCCTTTCGGTGAATGCTGCCCTCCATGCTTGGGTACCAGGATGAGAAGCAGTCAGCCACCACTCTTCTGGTGGGACCCCGTCACGGCATCAGCCATGTTATCGACCTCAAAACCAACCTCACCACTGTGCTGTCCGAGTTCAGCAAGATCAGTAAGATCCAGCTGTTCCGGGAGAACCAGGGCGTGGCCCGGGTGGAGACCAGCATCATGGATGCCAAGGTAAGCCCAGCTTTGAGGAGCTACTTCTCTCCAGGGACAGGCCTTAGGAACACAGGAAGAAGTAAAGAGCACTTGAGCCTTTTCAGTGAGAGCCGGTGATTCTAAAATGGTTCAGATCCAGGGTCCCTTTAGGCTCATCTTTCTTTCCTTTCTCAACCCTGTGGGACATGCTATCTTGACCACACATTAGGGTCAGCCAGTGCTGGAGAAGGCTGGGAAGTGTCAGATCAACCCACAAGAGGTCTTCAGCAGAGGGCAGGGGAATTGAACTCAGAGCTACCCCCAGGCTGTAGCTTCCCAATCTTTCTTGTGTCACAGCACACATAGAAAATGATATTCATGTGGAACAGTGGGATAAATAGTCCAGCCCACAGACTCTGGCCTCTCCGGGCCCTGCCTGGCCTCCCGAGAGGCTGAAGAGATATGCGCACACCAGTTGGGGAGCCCTGCCATAGGCATACACACTTGCAATCGTGGAGGAGGAGGTATCTGAATATATGGCCAGACCCAAGGAAGCCTGGGAAGATGGGGAACAGACCGAGCCTCACCCACATCTTACCTCCCGAAGTTCAGCTCTTCTGGAATCTTAGAACTTTTCTCATAGATCAGCTCCTTCAGACTGGCAAGGAACTGTTACCTGTGCAGAGTCTGGCCGCCGTGGTCAGCCACCCCCTCCATGGCTCTCATGTTGAACACCCAGTAACCAGTGGGCGGGGGGGGGCGGGGGGGGGGCAGGCCTGCCTGCCAGCTGGCGGAAGCTATTAGAAGAGGTGCAATTTTCCTTTCTTAAAGGATTTCCCACAGGGAGATGTTGTTAGCGATTAAGAGATGGAGTGTTTGCTATTTCTAAAAGAGCAAATTATTTATTTTTGTCTTTGTGAAATCCAGAAAACTTTACTATGTTAATTTTTCCACCTGTGATTCCTAGTATTCCCATTGGTTTAGGAACCTGCCTGGAGCTGTTATCTAATTGGCTTGTGGCCACTTCCTCAACCAATGATCTCTGCCCTCCTCCGATGTTGTTGGGTAAAAAAGCCAAATGGACAGATAGGGAAGGGACAAGAAGGAGCAGAAGACATGCAGGGTAGATGTGGCTTCCTGAGAAATTTAAGGACTTTAAAAGAGAGAAATAGCTTTCCAAATGAGTCGTCTTCTATGTTGTAAAAGTGATTGTCAACATTGGCTGCACAATAGAATTTCCTTGAGAGCTTTTTAAAAATTCAGATGCCTGAATCCTGGTTCCAGAGACTGTGATTGAACTAATCAGGGTGCAGCCTGGGCATCAGGATTTATCTACTTTTCAGTTCCCCAAGTGATTCTGTAGGATAGCTGGATTTGAGAACCACTGACCTCTGGGTCCAAAGCTCTGGGGGACACCAGGCTGAGCAGGGCCAGTGGATATTGCCTGAGTGAGGAGCACTATTCTCATTTCTAGGAGCGATCCAGCCACAGGTCTGGGCCTGAATGCTGCCCAGGAGAGACCACACTCTTACTGGGGAGACTAGGCTCACAAAGACACATGACCTGCCTTAATAACACAACATCAGAACATGTATGGAGCTCTGGAATCAGACAGACCAGGTTCAAATCCCAGCTCTACCCTACCAAGCTGTGTGGCCTTCAAAAAGTGTCTTAACCTCTCTGAACACTGATTTCCTCAACTGCAACATGGAATGCCTATCTCCAAAGGCTGTCGTTCAGGAGTAAGCGAGAAAACGTAGGTAAAAAGTCTTAGCACATTGCCTGATACATAGTAAGTACTCAACCTGTTATTTTTTTCAAAAGCAAAACAGCAATGAAGAAAAGTTAATAGGAAGTAAATTTTGCAGGTAAGTATGGTGTGGAACATGGAACAAAAGAATAGGAAGGGGTTAACCAGAACTGGCTTCCCACAAGAGAGTGTTTTAAGCTGGATCTTGAAGTGATAGGCATGGATTAGCAGAGAGAAGTGGGATGTGTTCACAGGCAGAGAGCAAGCATGGAAATAAGCAAGCCATATGTGCAGGTGGATAAGCATAGTTGCTTGGCTGGAGAGGAGGATAATGTGAAAAAAGATTGGCGAGATTGGGGGTGGGCAGACCAAGCTGGGTAAAAGCTTCGAAAAGGCAAGGCTAGTGTGAAGCCAGGGAGGTGAGGAGGGGATCGTGGCACTAGTGCCGAGGCGAAGTGATAAGGTCAGGGCCTGAGCTGGAGGGACAGCAATGAAAAAGAATGAATGTGAAACATACAGAATCACTAAGCGTGTGCATCCATATGCCCACACATGTTCCTCTCTTGCACATGAAATGCACCTGTCTTATTATACCTAACCCTTATTGCCTGCTCCCTGTATCCTGAGTACACTGAAGACCAGGGCTATGCACATGGCATGCAGCACACAGAGGGTCCAAATCATGGGTGAAAGGAGAGGTGAGAGACCACATTATGGGATAAACGGGGCATCACGTTGGTGAATGGAGGGGGGCTAGGAGAAGGTTGCACTTTGCTGAGTGGGAAACAGCAAATGGATAGGTAGATGATGCAAGCACCAGGTGTTGGATAGTTCAGGTATGCCCTCCTTTAAGCAGGTAGATACAATGCATGTGAAAAAAACACAGGAGAATTATCCATTTTGCATTGGAATGTTTCTGCTAGGCAGAACAATGGCCCCCTCCCAAACATGCCCATGCCCTATTCCCCAGAACCTGTGAATATGCCTTGTTATATTAGGCAGGGGGTGGGGGGGGGTGGAATTAGGGTTGCAGGTGGAATTAATCATCTGACCTCAAGAGAGGGAGATTAGTCTGGATTATCCAGGTGGGCCCAGTGTAATCACAAGGGTCCTTATAAGTAGAAGAGGGAGGTAGAAGAGAAGGTCAGAGTGATGTGATGTGATGTGATGTGATGTGATGTGATGTGATGTGATGTGATGTGATGTGATGTGATGTGATGTGATTCATGTCATTACATGTCATGTCATGTCATGTCATGTCATGTCATGTCATGTGAGAAGGGCTCAGCCCAACCTTGTTGGCCTTGAAGATGGATGAGAAGGCCATGAGCCAAGGAATATGGGTGGCCTCCAGAAGCTAGAAAAGGCAAGGAAACCCATTCCCTCCTAGAGCCTCCAGAAGGGATGCAGCCCTGTCTACCCTTGATTTTAACCCAGTGACCCTCGAGTCTGATTTCTGACCTCCAGAACTGTAAGAGAACAGATGTGTATTGTTTAAGCCACTGAGTTTGGGTTGATTTGTTACAGAAGCAACAGGAAACTAACATAAAGGTGAGATTCCTTCAAGTAGGGAACCCTCATACCCTGCATTAAAGATACAGTTTGACTGATAAATGTTCTGCCCACACCCAAGTTTTGTTAAGATCAGATGCATCTGTAATCAGAGATGTCTGCTATGTGTATCTCTCTCTCTCTCTCTCTTCCAAAAATAAACTTTTTAAAAAAGTGATATTCTGCCTTGCCTCCAAATTGGCCGGTGATGCCCAATTAGCCTTCCCCAGGGCCAGGGAGGCAAGAACCCTAATGTACTAGTCCCTTGGGATCCAAGGACCATCACCTCATTCCCTTGCCCTTCTGTATCACTGGATTCCCATCTTTTTCCTGTTTTCAGAGATGCTACAGTGAGCTGAGGCCACCCCAAGGTCATTCCCCTCCCTAGTCAGCATCCCGAAGTGGCCTTCGAGCTCCCAGCACACCCTGAGCACCTGAGGAAGAAGATGGGGCTGGAACATATCAAATTAAACCCTGTTCTACCTTCTCCTGGCTGGCCATGCCTCCAACTCCATCCTCCTTTTCCCCTTTAGCATTTGAAGATGGCCTGGGCACATTTCATTAGCTCTCACTCTGCTTACTTGCTCTTAGTGGGGTGAACAAGAGGCAGTATGCAAATATCTTTCTCCAAAAGACAGTAGTCTGGGACTGAGGCACCACTGGGCCATTACCATACCCCATTACCACAAAAGCACATAAGGGGGAAAGAAACCATCAAAGGAATGTCTCAAGGGATCTGTCGTGGCCCAGTGTATCTCCCATTCTCGTGTTTGAACTTTATGGCTCTAGCGCTGTCTGTAGGGACAAGTATTACATTAGACGTCATGATCATTAAAATCCTATTTAAAACAAAATGTTTTTGAAGGTTTCTAAGAAAACCCATCCAACCTCTTTGCTTGCCTGCCTTTGGTTTGATTTTTACCCCTGCTGGCAAAAAGCGCATCTGTGCTCCTTTGACAAGCTGCCTTTGGCCCATGCTGGGGCCCAGTTGGCTTGTGTGGGCACGCAGAGGACTGACTCCTGATGTGTGGTGCTGAGCCAGCTAGGGATGTGCTTGGACCTCTCTGTGCATAGGATTGTGCCTTCGTGCTGTTTCATTATCCACACCAGGCTATATTTGGGGTGAGAAATAGGGAGGGAACCCGAAATGAAATCAGACAGGTAAGTCAGTCAGCCAGTTAGTCACTCTGTCTCTGATCTGTCCATTAGCCAGGCAGCCGGGCAGCTAACCAGTCAGGATGTCAGACATTCTGCCTGTCTTGCAGCCAATTTGTCAGCCAGGGCATCAGTGAGTCAGACTGCTCTGCAGCCAGCTCGACTGTCTGTCTGTCCATCAGTCAGTCAAGCCCATCAGCCTGTACTTTGGTCAAATGGAATGTCATCCTCTCCTCAAAGAAGCTCTCTCCAGCTTCAGAAGCCAAATGAGTCACACGAGCACACGTTCACACCCACCCACCCACAACACACACCGATCTAGGACATTCTCTGTTCTGATAACTGTCTGTACTTTTCCTTCAAAGCGCTCACCACACCTTCCAATCCTATTCATCTGTATGGTTATTTGGTTTGTGTCTTACTTCCTGTTAGATTATAAGCTCCATGAGGGCAGGACTTGTGTGGGCCCTGTGCTGGCATGAATGGCTGCATCTATCCGTGGGTCATGCCGTCCATGAGTCATCCAACCAACAGGTAGCAGTTTGTTGGGTGGGCAGAGTGGGCCATGGGGGCATTTCAGCCAGAGAGAACAGCATGGGTTAAGATATGAAAGTGGTAAAAGAACATGTCATCTCTGGAAAACTGTAAATAATGTGTCATTGCTGGAGCATAAAGAACAGGACAGGGATGGGAGGAGGGCACAGGCAGAGCTAGTGGGAGATATACTTGGAGCTGTAGATTGAGTCCAGGTCCTAAAGGGTTTTGTGTAACACTAGAAGGCAGTAGGTTTTATGTGAAGAGATACTGAAAATTTTAAGGGAGAGTCATGTTTTAAGTTTATTTATTTATTTTGAGAGAGAGAGAGAGAAAGCACAAGCAGGGGAGGGGCAGAAAGAGAGGAAGAGAGAGAATCCCAACCAGGCTGCACGCTGTCAGCGGGGAGCCTAGGCAGGGCTCGAACCCACAAACTGTGAGATCGTGACCTGAGTCAAAACCAAGAGTCAGATGCTTACCCAACTGAGCCACCCAGGCACCCCGGGAGAGTCGTGTTTTAGAAACCCAGGCAGCGATATGGAGGTGGAGTGAAGTGGGTAGAGACTGGAGGCAGGAAGGCCAATCAGGAGGCTACTGGAAGCCCTGAGGTTAGTGTGTCCCCACCTTTTCCATATCATGAGAAGTGCCACAATTTGTATGGCCTACTAGAACAAACTGATGAAGCAGCTTGTGGCCAGAGGCAACAGGACCCAGAGGCCGAGGGCTCAGGATCCCAGCACACTTGTCACCCATTCACAGATACCTCGAGAAGTTTTGGTATTAGAGGAAAATGATGCAGGCTTGAAATAAAGCTGTGCAGCAGGAGTGGCCATGATGTCTATGAACACTCTTGAGGCAAGCCTAGTGAGTCCTGGGCCCTCATAGCAATGTTGGTAGCAGCTGTCCACACCCAGACCTCTGTGTATCCTTTTGTCATTAGTGGCAGGGGACAAGGCACTCTCCCCCTCCCCCATTCCATTCCCCTTCTGTCTCTTCTTTGTTGTACACAAGGCTGACCATTCTGTTGTGACCAAGAAATGTCCATTAACTAGAAATACAAACACTCCTTCTGTCCCTTCTTAATAATACCTGAAGGGTATGTTAACTAACCGAAGTTAAAATAAAAACTTTTAAAAAAATGACCCAAAGGTAACATCTCATGCCTGGTCCCTTTCTCACTGGAGAAAGGAGTCAGTTTCTCCTCAGGGTACAGATGGTTCCTTTTCTTCCTGATGGCATTGAGTGAGCTCTCTAGGAGCATCATTAACTCATTGCCTGTGGGGTAAAATCCAAATGCCTTATCGTGGCATGCAGTGTAATTGGATGTAAAATAACTAAACAATTCAAGATAGGGTTCGACTCAGCACAAGACTGTGTGATACAGACATAGCAGTGTAGGAGCAGTGAGATAGGAAAAGAGTTCAAGAGGGAAATAGGCTGGAGATGGTGATCTGGGGGAGGCTGTACAAGAAGAGCAAGCCAAAGAGAGAGATGGAAATGGTCAGCAATTACAGAACCAGAACCCAGCATCACGGAAGCAGAAACGGAGGGAATTTCCAAAGGAGAAGGGCATCACTGTTGGCAAATGAAATAGGAGGTGTGAAAATGAAAATGAACAATTGTATTTAGCTAGAAAGAAGCTTCACTCCTAGATCAAACTAAACATGACCCACTACTCATTTCTGTACATGAAGTTTTCTTAGGACCCTGTCACACCCACTGTTTAGCTCATGGATTATCTATGGCTATTTTCACACTATAATAGCCAAGTTATTGCAACAGAGTATATGGCCTACAAGGCCTAAAGTATCCTAAAGTATTTGCTGTCTAGCCCTTTACAGAAAAAATTTGCCAACCGCTGGTCTGTATAAACTACAAAATATTCAACTTAAGCTCTATGTCAGGATCCTGAGAGACAGCAAAGAAAACTTGTGCAACTTTATTTAAGAGGTGAGCTGGTTTGGATTCAGAATTGTGCCCCAAGTGATGATCCAGGCAAAGAAGGCTATTCCAGTTGTGACCAAGTTCAACTAAGTCTTCTATGATTTTCCTTTTTATGGCCACCTAATCACCTCTCATCTGGACTGTTGCTGTAGCTACCTTACTGGTCAGAGAAGGGATTCACTCCATCCTAATTCTCTTAGCTCTTAATGCCTGGTCTGGGAACCCCCAAAAATCAAGGTGAGTCATGGCCCCATGGCTCCCTCTCCAGCCAGTCTTTCTCCCCTATCCCAGCAGAATGCCCCCATGACTGACTTCAGTCTGACCCAAACATATTTTCAAGCCACACTTTCAAAATCATAATACAGATATTGGGAGGGTTTCTTAAAAAGGTATTAATTTTTTTTGGTTATGTCTCTTTTTTTTTTGATATTTCAGTGCAAAGTCTCTGAAACAGTCAACCAGTTAGCCCCAGGATTTAATTTGACTGATTGAAGGACAAAAACAAAAGTCAACAGAGTATGCTAGTATTTCCCAAAGTAGGTTACAAAAAAAAAAAAAAAAAAAAAAACCTACAACCCTACCACCTACCACCATAAGATCTTCTATGAAAATAGATGGTTTTGGTCAAATAATTTGGAAATGTTGGAATCCTAAAACCCCCCCTCTTGACATTTTGCATTGCATGTTCCTATTTGAAAGGGACTGAGCTCTCTGCATAGCTTTGTTTGACCCAGTGTTTCACACATGTGCTTGACCAATGAACTGTTTTAGGGAACACCAGCTAGCATCTTGAGGACACCTTAGGAAAGAGGGGAGAAGGGCACCTGTGTGACTCAGTTGGTTTAGCATCAGATTCAATTTCTGCTCAGCTCAGGATCTCACAGTCATGAGATCGGGCTCCACCCTGAGCATGGAGCCTGCTTGAGATTCTCTCTGCCCCTCTCCCCTGTGTGATTTCTCTCTCATGTGTGCTTTCTCTCTAAAATTTAAAAAAAAATAAAGAGGGAAGAGAAAGGAGGTCTGAGCAGGGCTGCAAACCAGAAAGGCCTGAGCCCCGAAGGTACACTGCTGCACAGAATGTCCCTGTCTGGAAAATTATTCTGGGCAGAGAGGGTTATAGAGATGAGCTAGAGATAGTTTGTGCATTCAGGAACTTTCCATCAGGGATGTTCCCCAGTCTAGCCAGGACTCCCAGGTTCACCCCACCTACCCTAGCCGGCCCACATATCTGCCAAGCTCCAACAAACACAAATACAGCCACACAGCAGACACATGATATTACATAATTTTAGGTTTTTTTCAGTAAAGGTAGTTCATTAAATGTGTAATTAAAGGCTGATTTAATTTCGATACCTGGGTATGAGTTTAGTATAAATAGATTCTCAAATCAGAAGAAATGATCTGTCAGTCCACACACCTTGATTTTGGGCTCAGAAAGTAGGATTCCCATACCTCTGCCAGTCATCTTTTCTTCACTGTTATCCTCCCAGACCTGCATCTGCCCCACTCCTTCCCACACCCTCATGTTACTTCTTATCTCTCCTGCAGCCTCTGGTGCTGCTGATGGAGTGGCCTGAAGCCACCAACTTTGCCTGCCTGATTGCGGGGTACTGCCGTCTCCTGCTGGACTCCAGGAAGATGGTCTTCTCCAAGCCTGCCAGCCAGCCTCTTCCACCTCCAATGATCAAGGCAGGTAGGGTTCAGCCTCAGTTTTCAGTATGCCAGAGGCCCTTTGCACCCTGGACACATGGAGGGAGGAGCTTTGCTGCCTTAGGGCTCACCCCATTCCACCAGCACCCAGTTTCCCAGAAGCAAGCGCTATACCACTGGGTCCCCCCTGGCACAAGGCCAGTGGGAAAGACAGATGGCCTTCAGATGGGCCTGTCCCACATAGGATGCCTGTGACAACACATTGCGATTGAGTCAGTGAATGAAGGTAAGACAAAAATAGCGAATAAGGAATAAACAGGACGAATCAGAGAATCGCACTGGATCTAAGGCACAGCTTTAGAGGTACAGTGATCTAGGGAGAGATGCATGGGTGTTCTGGTTTAGGGAAAGTGGAGGTTGGAAGTGAAGATAAAATCTTTCTTTTGTTCACCATAGTGGGGGTCGACAGAGCTGCCCAAAGTTAAGAGGCCATGGGAGACTGGGGTAGGAAATTCCATGCAGGTGCAGAGTACAGTCCAGCAGGAGGCTTAGAGATATGAGGGGATGACCATTAAGAACAAGGTCAAGTACAGCCTCCAAATACAAGGCTTCCCAGTTAGACAACTCACTGCAGCCACCCCTCGGAGCTGTCCTGGAGATAGCACAAGCAGGGGCCTTGGGAAAGATCAGCCCAGTCCAGATAATTCTCCCTGGACCCAAAGCGGCAGGAGAAACAGGTGCTTCACATATTAGACCTAAGGCTCACGTACATGTGGTAGGCACTCCCCCAACCCTGGCACCCAAACGTCATGGTGGAAGCTGAGACTGACCACCTAGCAGTCACCCTCCTCACATGCCAAAGCCTCTCCATCCACTTGCCTTGCAGTTGGCCATTTCTTCTCTGCCCAGAACTGCAGTGTTCTCACATCTCATCTAGATGAAGGAGTTTTAGGGAGTAGAAGCCCACTCCCCATGGATGCCCCAGCTCCCAGAGAGCTGTGTAACCCTCCACACCATGTCACCTCATCGTTTCTTCTTCGCAAACATCATGACAAGCCCTTGTTGACATCTTATAACATCATCCACGGGACTTAGAAGGCAATCCCCCAAACATAGACTGGGTAGAGGATGGGTGACCCCAAGGCATAGAAGGAGGCTCCACATGGAGAAGCAAAGGGACTGACTAGGAATAAGAAGGAGCCAGGAGGCCATGTTGCAGCATGTCCCCAGGGAGAATAGCTCCGAAGAGAACAGCTATACGTATCACCAAGCCTGTGGATGGCCAAGTGATGGCAAAACCAGTGTTAGTGTTGTCCATGTCACCTGGCATTACTCCCAAGTAAATTATACCTTTGGCTGAGCTGGTTAGGGGGAGAGAGAGGGAGAAGGGAAGGCGGAAGAAGGGGCCCTTTGGGGGATCCACTTTCAGAAGGCCCCAGAGATGACTCTGTAGTCCCACCTGCCTTCCAGAGGGTTCTGTCACCCCATCAGCCAACGCTGTCCTTCAGTATTTCTCTTTCCACAGGGATAGTGGCACCAAGTGAGGGCGCAGGGTTCCTGTTCCCCCTCAGTCTCACTGAACATACCCTGGGATGCATCCCTGTGGCTTTGCCAAAGGCCAGTCAATTTCATTGGATTCTCTGGAAGGTGTTGCAGCCTGGAAAGAAGGCTTCTACAAGTGCTAGGCGTGGCTTTAGAGCCCCTCCCTGATTCCTGAGCTTCCCCCTTGTGGCCTGCAGCATGATGGCGGCTCAGCTACCTCTAACACAGTGCCTTTCGCCACGCAGGAGCTGGATGGACCACCATGGTATTCCCTTGTTTGTACCGCTTCACCTCCCCAGGGGTGTGGGTCCATGCCTGGGCCCAGTACTTGGCCTTTTGAACTGTTAGGTGCTGGGTTGATGACAACCGCCAAGTACTCTGCTTGTAGAGGGCTGGTGTGCGCATCTGACCCCGTGGCCCCAAGAAAGGGAAAGGGGGGACTGTGAGTGCACACTGGGGAGCCCTCCACCCAGGTTACAGTGCCAGGCCATCAGTTCCTGGTACAACGTTGAGATATGTTTCCTCCATGGGCCCTCACTTTCACCCCAGAAAAGAAGCCCCAGTGCCCAGTTGTCATTTAGCAAAGGGCTATAGGAAACAGGCACCCTGCCAGCCTCATCTGGGCTTTTTACTCAGGGCCAAAGCCCCAGCCCACTAAGGGCCTGATCTCTCTGTCCAGATCTGTATTCTTGGCCCACTGCTGGATAGGCTTAAAGGATGCTTGTTTAACCAGCAACTCAAAAGAGAAAGCATCACCTCTCACTTGGAGGCCTGGAAAAAAAGGAACATGGGGACATGGAAGGGAAGGGATTACCTCTTGGGCTTTATCAGTAGTTTCCCCAAAGTATGTATTTCACTCATTCACTCAAAGACTATTTCTCAGTTACTCATTATATACCAGGTCCTTGCCCTCACAGAGCTTACAGTCTAGTGGGGGGAATACAGACGGATGATTAAACTGATATTATCAATAGAGTAAGTGCCTTTGGATTTACATAGGGGAAACTGCACAGCCACAACAGAACAGCACCTGGGCTTAAAGACACAGCTTAGAGAAAGTCTCAGGAAAATGCCAGTTCTCACCTGTATTGGGCCGTTGGGAGATCCAGGGGCAACCATCTCTCTCCAGCCTCGAGCTCCCCCGTATCATGGGGAAATCCAGGAAAATAAGGCTTCAGGGCCCCCGTTGGAGCCACAGTCACAGATTTTTCCCCCATGATTAGAAAGCAGTGTGGTCTGGTATAGTAAATGTTCTGAAACACACCCACACATATATAGATAAGTGCTTTTTGACAAAGGTGCAAAGGTAGTACAGTGGAGAAAGGACAGTCAAAGCTGGTTGACTCAGTGTTGCACTGACTCTATGCATGTATGCATGCGTATACACACACTGCATATATTTGTGTGTATGTGTATGTGTGTATACACACTGCATATATTTTTTAACATAGCTCCAGTTGGATCACCATCCTGTTCTTTGCAAGCATTTTTTTAAAAGTCAATCTTCTGAGTGGCTGAGTACAGAGAGCTAGACTAGGACATCCCCCTTGGGGAAAGCTGATGAGCAATTTACAGCAGATTTGCAATCTGAGAGGCATGCTGTTCTAACCATCAGCCAAGCGCACCTGGCTCTGCTTGCATTTCTAACCTTCTGTTTGGAGGATGTCTGGGCTTTTCCAGACATATTTTCTCCTCTGCATGGCCCTGTGCTGCTCCTTGGATCTGGAAATCACAGTCATTGTCAGCCTGGTGTTGGGAGATGTGTTAGAACTACAGCCTTTGTCAGAGAGGAGCCACCACCTGCTTATTGGACATGCCCCTGGGAGCCACCTCTGATGTCAGCTTATTGCCAGGCTGGCTATGCTGACTGTTCAGCTGGCTCATAGGAAGTTAGCACCTGGTGCATGGCCAGGACCTGTGGACAGTGCCTGAGAGTAGAAACCACCTGAACTGCTACTTCATGCTAGTGGCTTAGCACTGCCCTAGAGCGCTTCTTTACCAAGGCTCAGAGGGTCATTACATATTATTCCCCCAGCCGATCAGAGTTCCCTGGATACAGCCACTAGGGCCTGAATTGAACCCACTCAGAATAATTACATTGACTCTATATTTAAAGGGGCAACATGGTCTATGGAAATCAGAAAGGGCTTAGAACCTGAAGGTATAGAGACTTGGGTTCTAGCCCCTGCTCTGCTATATCTTAGCTGTGTGGCCATGAACAAATTCCATAAACGGAGTCTGTTTCTTCATCTGCAACCTGAAGATAACAGTACCTAACTCAGTAGAGATTTGACAGGAGTATGTGAGAGAACACTCACAAATTTCTTTTAAGCACAGAGCACATTTTTGGCTCTTTTTATAACAATTGAGAGTTCACTTTGTGCCCAGCACTGTGCTTTTTTTTTTTTTAAGGAATATAAACAGCTTCATTGAGAAATAATTTCCAAGCCAGAAAATTCACCCATTTAAACTTCACAACTCAGTGTTTTTGAGTATGTTTAGTATACTTACAGGGCTTTGTACCCATTACCACAATTTAATTTTAGAACTTTTGACCCCTCCTAAAACAAACTCTGTACCCATAACACTCATCCCCTAGTCCCTTCCTAATCACCACCCAGCCTTAAGCAGCCATGCATGAACTGGTTTTCTGGGTCTATAGCTTTGCCTATCATGGACATTTTGGATAAAAAGAATCCTACAATCTATAGTCTTCATGTGGTTTGCTTTTTTCATTTAGCATAATGTTTTCAAGGGTCATTCGTGTTGTAGCATATATCAGTATTTGTTTCTTTTTACAGCCAAATATTCCGTTGTGCAGATAGACCACATTATGTGTATCCATTCATCAGTTGGTGGGCATTTGGGTTTCCTTCATTGTGGCTATTATGAATAATAATGTTATAAACCTTTATGCGTGAGTTTTTATGGATGCATATGTTCTTGTTTCTCTTTGGCACACAACTAGGAGTGGAATTGCTTGTCAAATGGTAACTCTATGTTTAACTTTGAGAAACTGCCAAAGTGTTTCCCAAAAGGACTGCACCATTTTACATTACCATCCACAGTGTTGGTGGATACAATTTCACCATATCCTCACCAACACTTGTTATTGTCCATCTTTTTTTTTTTATATATCCATTGTAGTGGATGTGAAAAGGTATCTCGTGGTTTTGATTTGCATTATCATAGCTGATGGTGTTGAACATCTTTTCATGTATTTATTAGCCATTTGTATATCTTCTTTCATGAGCTATCTATTCACATCCTTTGCTCATTTTTAAACTGGGCTATTTGACCATAAACATGAGGGTTTATTTCTAGACTCACAATTCTATTCCATTGATCTACATGTTTATTCTTAAGTCAGTACCACACTGTCTTGATTACCATTGCTTTGTATTAAGTTTTGCAATCAGGAAGTGTGGGTCTGCCTACCTTGTTCTTTTTTAAGATTGTTTTAGTTATTCCGTGTCCTTTGTGATTCCATATGAACTTTTGAATTACCTTGTCAATTACTACAAAAAGTCCATTGGGATTCTTATAAGGGGCTGTGTTGAATCTGTAGATCAGTTTGGGAAGTACTTTCATGTTGACAATATTGAGTCTTCCAATCCATGAGTATAGACTGTCTTTTCATTTATTTAAACCTTCTTTAATTTCTTTCAGAAATGTTTGCAGTTTCCATTGTACAAGTCCTGCACTTCTTTTGTTAAATTTATACCTATTTTATTCTTTTTCGTGCTGTTATAAATAGAATTGTTTCCTAATTTCATTACCAGATTGTTCATTGCTACTATATAACAATACAGTTAATTTTTGTTCTATGCTTTATCATGCAACCTTGCTGAGCTTATTAGCTCTAATAATTTGTGGATTCCTTGGGATTTTTTCTACAGAAGATCATGTCATCTGCATATAGAGATAGTTTTACTTTTCCTTTCTGATCTGGATGCCTCATATTTCATTTTATTGTCTAATTATCCTGGCTAAGCCTTCTAGTACAGTGTTGAATAGAAGGGTTAAAACAGAAGTCCTGGACTTTTTATGATGTTAGGGGGAAAGCTTTCAGTGTTTTACCACCAGGTATGATGTTTGCCATGGGTTTTTCATAGATAATCTTTATGATGTTGAGGAAGTTCCCTTTTGTTTCTAGCTTTTTGAGTTTTCTCATGAAAGGGTGGTATCTTTTGCCAAATTATTTTTCTGAGTCTATTGAGATGATCATGTGGTTTTTGTCCTCTATTCTATTAACATGATGTATCACATTAATTGATTTTTGGATGTTAAACCAACCTTGAATTCGTGCAATAAATCCCATTTCGTCATGGTGTATAATGCTTTTTATATGTTGCTGGATTCAGATTGCTACTATTCTGTTGAGGAACTTTGTATCTGTATTTACAAGAAATATTGCTCTGTAGTTTTCTTGTGATGTTTTGTCTGGTTTTGATACCAGGGTAATATTGATGTTAGAGAATGAGTTGTGAAGTGTTCCCCCCTCTTCTGTGTGTGTGTGTGTGTGTGTGTGTGTGTGTGTGTGTTGGAAGGGTTTTGAAGAATTTGTAGAAATTCTTTGAGCATTTGGGAAAATTTGCCAGTGAAGCCATTATTTTTAGTAGGGGTGGGATGAATACCTTGTTTTCAAGTTTAATTTATTTATTTTTAGAGTATGAGCAGAGGAGGGGCAGAGAAAGAGGGAGAATATCAAGCAGGCTCTGGGCTGTCAGCACAGAGCCCATATGGAGCTGAAACTCATGGAACTGTGAGATAATAACCTGAGCTGAAATCAGGAGTCAGACACTTAACTGACTGAGCCACCCAGGCGCCCTAGGGTGGATACTTTTAATTACTAACTCAGTTTTTCTTGTTATTGGTCTATTCGGGTTTCCTGTCTTCCTGAGTCAGTTTTGATCATATATTTCTAGGTATTTGTCCATTTCATTTAGGTTATCTAATGTTTTTGGTATAAGCTTACTTAAAATATTCTTTTATAATTAAGTCCATATCTGTAGAATCAGCAGTGATGGTCCTCTTATTCCTGATTTTAGTAATTTGAATCTTCTCTTTTTTTTGCTTGGTCTCTACAGCTAAATGTTTGTCAATTTTATTGATCTTTTCAAAGAACCAACTTTTAGTTTCATCAATTTTCACAATTGTTTTTCTGTCCTCTAAACTTTACTCTTTCTTTCCTTCTGCTTGCTTTGGGTTTGGTTTGCTTCTCATTTGCAAGTTTCTTAAGGTGGAAGGTTAGGCTATGGATGTGAAATCTCTTCCTTTTTAATGTATGTGTTTATAACTATAAATGTGTCTCTAAACAGTAATTCAGCTAGATCCCATGAGTTTGGGTATGTTGTATCTTCATTTTCATTCATCTCAAAATATTTTCCAATTTACCTTGTGATTTCTTCTTTGACCCATTGTTTATTTAGGGATGTTTTATTTAATGTCCACATATTTGTGAGTTTCCCAAAGTGCATTCTATTATTGATTTCTAATTCCATTGTGCCCCCCCAACACATACTTTGTATGATTTCCTTTCTTTTAAATTTATTGAGGCTTATTTTGTGACCTAACATATGGCCTGTCTTGGAGAATGTTCTAGGTGCACTTGAGAAGAATGTATATTCTGCTGTTGTTAGGTGGCATGTTCTGTAGATTTTTTTTTTGCTATGTCTGTTATGCTCAGAATTCGTGACCCCCAAAGACCACCAGGGAGCCGAGTCCGATGCAAAAGCAAAGAGCCTTTATTCGAGCTAGCTCGAGCTCAATCCCCTACCTGCACTGACGCAGCGGTGAGATACCAGAGAGAGAAAACGAGTTTCAAAAGCACAAAGGTTTTATAGGGCTCTAGGGGCAGTTGGTGAGGTAATGGCTGTGGCCTCAGCCGATTGGCTGGGAAAGGGTTGGAGTCCTGTTACACAGGTCGCTGGGCGTGTTTTGATCAGGAAGTTTGAATGGGTGAGTGGGAGGTTACCCGAGGGGAGGAGGCGTGGTCTGAGGTTTCTGTGATTTTCCCGGAAAGGGGGCATGTCGGGGACATAGTCACTCAAGGTGGAGGACACAGAACAAGATGGAGTCAGCTGGCGTAGGTCCGCTCTTTCATTCCCCCCTTGTCATGTAGCTTGCGGGCCCAATCATGGGACCAGCTGCATTTCTATTTTGTACTGAGTACGGAGGACCATTAGTTGGACGGCCCCCACACGGTCCCTGAGCTGGTGTCTATGATCTGCCAGGTAATGTTTTGGGGGGCATGGGGACCGGCAGCATGAGCAATGACAAGCAGAGTTAACAGAGTTACCAATATTAGGTGGGTCAAATGCGCTGTAGCTTGAGCTTGAGCGGGTTGTGTTGGTCCTGATTGACAGCCCATCGCGTGACGAAGTCCTTCCGGATCGAGGAGGGGTCCACTGGCCGAACGTGGGTGTGATGGACCCAGGTCACGATGCCGTCTACTTTGAGAGCGGTGGGGGTTGTCAGCACCACGATGTAGGGTCCCTTCCAGCGCGGCTCGAGGGTCTCTCGGTGGTGTCTCTTGACGTAGACCCAGTCTCCCGGCCTGTACTGATGAGGTGTCAGGGTTGGGCCAGCCTCGTAGATGGCACGGAGGCGTGGCCAAATGTCCTCATGCGCCTTCTGGAGCCCTCTCAAGGAAAGAAAAAGTTCTTGATCTTTAAACTTAGGAAGAAGGTTGGGAATAATAGGGGGTGGCCTGCCAAACATGATCTCGTAGGGAGTAAAACCCAGAGTGTAAGGAGTGTTTCTAACCCAGTAAAGGGCATACGGTAGGAGAGTCACCCAGTCCCTGCCAGTCTCCATGGTTAATTTGATAAGGGTCTCTTTTAGGGTTCTATTCATTCTTTCTACCTGTCCTGAGCTCTGGGGCCTATAAGCACAATGTAATTTCCAGTTTGCCCTCACTGCCTTGGCTACTGCTACTGCCTGTGTTACCTGTGAGATAAAAGCTGGTCCACTGTCTGATCCTACCATGGCAGGAAAACCATACCTGGGTAAGATGTCTTCTAGTAGCTTCTTAGCCACCGTCTGAGCCGTTTCATGCTTGGTTGGGTATGCCTCCACCCAGCCAGAGAAGGTGTCTGTAAATACTAAAAGATATTTATAACCATACTTTCCTGGTTTGACTTCAGTGAAGTCGACTTCCCATTGGGCTCCCGGTCTGGTGCCTCTGAGCCTGGTTCCTTTTTTATTTGATGTGGCCCTCGCGTTGGTGAGTTGGCAGGTCTTGCAGGCAGATACAACTTGCTCTATTTTGGTGTCCTGTTGGTGAATCTTGATTCTGGCATGTCGGATTAAGTCTTTTAATTTTCGGGCCCCCATGTGAGTAGACTGATGCATGTGCTCTAATATTGAGACTCCGAGCCGGTCTGGCAGCACGAGCTCCTTGTTAGGTGTATACCACCATCCCTTTATCTCCTGGGCCATGGGGAGTTTCTTGATCTGCTGTAACTCCTCCTGGGAGTATTTGGGCTGGTCTGGTAAAACTGGGTCTCCTGGGTCCGGCAGTTGTATGGTCATGGTGGGAACTGAAGTTAAGAGCTACTGCCTTGGCTGCCTGGTCAGCCTTTTGATTACCTCTAGCTACTGGGTTATCAGCTTTCTGGTGCCCTTGGCAGTGGATAACAGCTAGCTTGTTAGGAAGCCATAAGGCCGTAAGCAGGTTAAGTATCTCCTGCTTATTTTTTATAGTCCGTCCTTCTGCCGTCAGTAACCCCCTCTCCTGATAAATTGCCCCATGAATATGAGCTGTGGCAAACGCATAATGGCTGTCTGTGTAGATGTTAAGCCATTTTCCAGCTCCTAGCATCAGCGCCCTGGTGAGGGCTAAGAGCTCTGCTCGCTGGGCTGACGTTCCGGAGGGTAGAGCCTCCGCCCATACAGTGTCTGTTTCGGTGACCACCGCTGCACCCGCATACCTGTGTCCGTCTTGCACAAAGCTGCTGCCATCAGTGAACCAAGTAGCCTCGGCATCGGGGAGGGGCCGGTCGGTCAGGTCCGTCTGGAATCCATGTACTTGTTCCAGGATTCCCGCACAGTCATGTAGTAGAGCACCTAGGTCAGGGTTGGGCAGCAGGGTTGCAGGATTGAGGGCTGCACTGGGGTGGAAACACACTCGTGGAGGGTTGAGTAGGAGGCTCTGGTAATGAGTCATACGTGTGTTGCTCATCCATCTATCAGGAGGCTGTTTCAGGACCCCTGTAATGGTGTGTGGGGGCGTGATCCAGATCTCCTGTCCTAGGGTAAGTTTGTCTGCATCCTTGTCTAGGAGTGCTGTCGCCACAATAATTTTTAGGCATGGCGGCCAGCCAGCAGCCACTGGGTCTAGTTTCTTGGACAGGTAAGCCACCGGGAGGTTCCAGGGGCCTAAGGCTTGAGTTAGAACCCCTTTTGCTATTCCCTTATGTTCGTCTACAAAGAGGTGAAAGGGCTTCATGATGTCTGGTAGGCCCAGGGCTGGGGCACTTAGGAGGGCCTTTTTTAACTGATTAAAGGCAGTTTCTTCTTTTTCAGGCCATTTAAATGTTTTCCCCTCTTTCGTAGCTTCATATCGGGGCCTGGCGATCTCAGCAAAACCTGGAACCCAGAGGCGGCAGTAGCCGGCTGATCCTAGGAATTCCCTTACTTCTCTTCGGGAGGTGGGAGTGGGGATCTTTAGGACAGTTTCTTTTCTGGCATCTGATAACCGCCGCTGTCCGCCCTCCAGGATATATCCCAGGTAACTTACCCTCTCCTTGCATATCTGAGCCTTCTTTGCTGATGCCCGGTACCGTAAGGCCCCCAGGGTAGCCAGCAGGTCCTGGGTCCCTCGCTCACAGTCTTTGGCCGTGTCGGCAGCAATCAGGATGTCATCTACGTACTGCAGGAGGGTGAGGCCAGGGTGCTCCCTTCTGTACTCACCCAGGTCCTCGTGTAGTGCCTCGTCGAAGATGGTGGGCGAATTTTTGAATCCCTGAGGTAGCTGTGTCCAGGTGAGTTGCCCACTTTGGCCCTCCTCCGGATCATTCCACTCGAAGGCGAACAAGGGTTGGCTCTGGGGTGCAGGCGGCAGACTGAAGAAGTCGTCCTTTAAATCTAGTACAGTATACCAGACCTTGGAGGGCGCCAAGGAGCTCAAGAGAGTATATGGGTTGGGAACAGTTGGGTGTATGTCCGTGACCCTCTTATTTACTTCCCGGAGGTCTTGTACTGGTCGGTAGTCATTTGTGTGAGGCTTTTTGACCAGCAGTAGGGGGGTGTTCCTGGGAGACTGGCAAGGAACTAGTACCCCTAGGCTTTGTAGTCTCCGGATGTGTGGCTGGATCCCCTTCTGGGCCTCCTGAGACATGGGGTATTGTTTGATCCTTACCGGACTTTCTCCTGGCTTGAGCTCTACCAGGACCAGGGTCCTGTGAGTGGCTAGTCCTATCCCCCCCCCCCCCCCCCCGTCTCTGCCCAAACCGAGGGGAATTCTTGAAGCCATCTGTCTATATTATCCTCTCTCGGGAGCGCCTCCTGGTGGAGGCGGTATTCATCCTCCAGTTTCATGGTCAGGACCTGGATGGGGTGGCCCTTGCCATCGGTGACCTGAGGCCCCCCTTGTCTGAAAGTTATCTGAGCTCCAATCTTGGTCAGTAAGTCCCGTCCTAACAGCGGGTAGGGGCATTCTGGTATTACCATAAAGGAGTGGGATACCCGGCCCGTCCCCAAATCTACCGTTCTTCAGGTAGTCCATGAATACTGGCTCATACCAGTTGCCCCTTGTACCCAGGACTTCTTGCTAGCTAGTTTTCCTTGTGGGGTGCGGAGGACCGAATGTTGTGCTCTGGTGTCAACGAGAAAGTCAACAGGGGTCCCCTCCACTTTAAGAGTTACCCTTGGTTCGGGGAGAGGGTCCAAACCCCAACTCCCCTAATCACTCAGTTCATCTAGCTCTAGGACTTTTACTGGATCAGTCTTGCTTCCCTTCCCGCCGGCCCTTTTCGGACAATCTTGGGCCCAATGCCCTATCTGCTTGCAGTATGCGCACTGATATTTCTGCAGCCTCTGCTTCCCCCCCTTGGTGGTTCCTTTACCTTTTCTTGCGTCGTCTGCCAGTTGCCGGAGACGGCGGTCTCGTTCCTCGGGGAAGTCAACAGTGGTAGCTAGTAGTATTCTGGCCAGGTCTCAAGTCTGCTTACTGCTGGCAGCCGCCATGGCGCGAGCCTGCTTGTCCTCAGGAGGCTCCCGGTTATTATATACCTTTTTGTCTACCACCAGTAAGTCCTGCAGACTTTTTTCTCCTAGTCTATCTATTTTCTGTAATTTTCTCTTAATGTCTATGGCCGATTGGTTTACAAAGGCCATGATAACAGCTGCTTTGCTTTCCGGAGCCTCTGGATCCATGGGGGTATAGGTATGGAATGCCTCCATGATCCATTCTAAAAAGGCAGCCAGAGATTCATCTTTTCCCTGTTGTACATTTCCTACCTTGGCAAAATTGGTTGGCTTTCTAGCGGCCATTCGGAGACCCCCCATTAGAGTCTGGCAGTAGACCCGGAGCCTCTCCTTACCTTCTGCCGTGTTGAAATCCCACTGGGGCCGAGTTAAGGGGAAGGAGGCATCTATCTGAGCCTGGTTGGTGGTGGGATTCCCGTCTGTGCCCGGAACTAGTTTTCAGACCTCATTGAGGATTCTTTCTCTTTCTTCAGTCGTGAACAGGACCTGCAAAAGCTGCTGGCAATCGTCCCACGTGGGCTGATGAGTAAAAAGAATAGAGTCTAATAAATCAATAAGCCCTGCCGGTTTCTCGGAAAACTTAGGATTCTGAGTTTTCCAATTGTAGAGGTCACTAGTGGTGAAAGGCCAATAGGGATGGGGCTGATTCCCCTCTGCGTCTGGGGATCCGGTGGCTCGCAGGGGCAGAATAGTGGAGTTGGTCGCAGAGGTGGATTGCTCCCTCTGAGCCCTTTGTCTGGTAAAGGGCGGGCTTCCCACTGGAGCGTTTCCACCTCCCTCTCTCGGAACAGCGTCTGCCTCCCCCAGAGGGGGAGGATGGTGTTCTTCCGGCATCCTAGGGGGGTTATATGGGGGAGGAAAAATTAATTCTTCTTCAGTCCCCCCGTGTAGGACAGGGTAGAGGGGTGTTGAAGGCTGGGCAAGACTTTTCTTGTTTTCCTTCTTCTCTGTCCCCTGCAAAGCAAGAATGTGTTTTGGCTCCGGAGGGAGTGGGGCTAGGAAGGGCTTAAGCCAAGAGGGTAGGTCTTCTACAAGGTCCTGCCAAGTGATAATGTAAGGGAGCTGATCAGGATGACCCGTCTTAGGCCGAGAGATGATACCCCTGACTCGGTCGATGGTAGGGAGGTCGAAGGTCCCCTCTGGTGGCCATCCGACATTGAAAGCTCACTAGAACAAAAAACCTGCCACCAACCCTTTCGGACTTCCACACTGAGGTTGTTAGCTCTTCCCCTCACATCCTTAAAGTGATCAATCATAATACTTAGAGGAGTAGTCTGAGTCTGTCCCATAATGTCCGTCCAGTAAGTCCACAGAACAAAACAGAGAAACACAGAAACAGACAAACAGAGGGCCCCTAGAAAGTCTTCCAACTCCATGGAAGCAAAACTGAAAGCTAGACGATGGCCTTGCGCCGACTGGCGGGAGCGACCTGCCTTGTCTCAGACCTTTGAGGGGATTCCACGTCCCTCCAAAACCGATGAGGGGATTCCATGTCCCTCCAAAACCAAAAGCTAGACAACGGCCTCACGCCAACCGGCGGGAGCGCCCGCGCCATCTCAGACCTTTGAGGGGATTCCACATCCCTCCAGAAGGGAGGATCTGAACGTCTTCCGAAACTCCCGGCCCGTGGTCCTCCAGTGCGTCCACTTAGACCACACCGGGCACTACCAGAATTTCAGAAATGAGCTCACACAGAAAAGACAGAACGAACAGACACTAACTGTGGCCAGTCAGGCTCTCCAGGTCAGGGGTCCCTCGGGGGTCTTGGGGATCCAGGACGACCCCCCAAATGTTATGCCCAGAATTCGTGACCCCCAAAGACCACCAGGGAGCCGAGTCCGATGCAAAAGCAAAGAGCCTTTATTCGAGCTAGCTCGAGCTCAATCCCCTACCTGCACCGACGCAGCGGTGAGATACCAGAGAGAGAAAACGAGTTTCAAAAGCACGAAGGTTTTATAGGGCTCTAGGGGCAGTTGGTGAGGTAATGGCTGTGGCCTCAGCCGATTGGCTGGGGAAGGGTCGTGGCCTCGGCCGATTGGCTGGGGAAGGGTTGGAGTCCTGTTACGCAGGTCGCTGGGCGTGTTTTGATCGGGATGTTTGAATGGGTGAGTGGGAGGTTACTCAAGGGGAGGAGGCGTGGTCTGAGGTTTCTGTGATTTTCCCGGAAAGGGGGCATGTGGGGGACCTAGTCACTCAAGGTAGAGGACACAGAACAAGATGGAGTCAGCCGGCGTAGGTCCGGTCTTTCATGTCTACTTAGTTTATAGTTTTCCGGGTCCTTTACTTCCTTGTCGATCTTCTGTTTAGTTGTTCTACTCATTATTGAAGGTGGGGTATTGAAGTGTCCAGTTATTGCTGTTGAATTTCTCATTTTGATTCAGTCAGGTTTTACTTCATGTGTTTTGGGGCTCTGTTGTGAGATGCCAGCACCACACTTTTGTGACGGTTGTGAACTCTAGTAAACAGCAATACTGACACACGGACCCTGTCAAACTGGAAATGGAAAGGCATTTTGAAGGTTTGTTTTCTAGCATCTCGACCACCACAATGAAGGATAGGGCAATGGTTAAAACCATGGGCTTTATAGTCCCGCAGACCTGGGCTCAAATCCAGGCCGCATTTAGGACTCAGGTGACCTTAGATAAGTCACATAACCAAATGGATCAGTTTCTTGCTCTATAAACGGGGATAGTGACAGCACCTGCCTTGCTGGCTTGCTGTGAGGATTAAATGGAATCGTGTGTGATGATTTTATCTGAAGTTAGTGCTTGCTTGCCATCTGCCTCTCTATCTGCCGATGACAAAATGAATTGGCATTGTCTGAGTACATTCTCACAGATAACATGGGGAAGGGCCCCCAAAACAGTCTGAGAGAAAGAAGCCATTTAGAGAAAAAGCATTCGCCATGGATAATTCTCAGATGTGCACACCTACCATCATTAAAACTGTTGACTAGAACATTTTACCCCACGTATGTGTAGCAGGCAGGCTGGCCCTGCGTGAATACAGAGAAGTAATGTGTTTGGAGGAATCGTAAGAATGCTCCCCCCACCCTGCTCCCACAGACGCACATCCCCACATATTTCCCAAATACTTCACACGTTCAGAGAAGCCCCAGAACACTACTAGTAGAGCTTTATTCTTTTCGGGTCCTTCCTTGACAGTCCTCTTTGAAATGCAAATTTCAGGCATTGTGTGCGGGCATCTTCCCACTAAGGCAGTAGTAACTTATCAGATGTATTTCCTTCCTGCTAGAAGAGATCCAACATAACACAGGAGGAACAGAACACTGGGTTGGCAGGGGCAGGGGGGAGGAAGCACGGGTGGAAAGGCTCTGGGAAAGGTGGGGACGGGGGCAGAGACACTTCTGGGGGGGACATAAAACAAATTACACTTCTTTAAGTATGGTTACAGCTGACTTTCAGACCAGACATACCCATGTTAAGTAAGAGTCCAGCAGGATCCAGATACCAAGGTGCTCAGCCCTTCCCCAGTCACCCCATGCCAGTTTCCATTTCAGAGGCGATGGGTCTGTTAGCAGCCCAAGCCACTCAATTCTACTCACTCTACTCTCAGGGGTGGCAGCAATGTGGCTGCCCCTTTCCCTAATCTCTAGCAGCCAAGTAATGCTCTCTGTCACTACCTGCCATCCAGTTGCACACCAAAAAACACCAAGGGAGCTCAGCCACTGTCCTCAGCACCACAGCTCATCTGTTGATTCTCTTTCTGGGTTTAGATTACATGCACAGCGCCTACCGCCCTGTCACTGGGGGCCACCTGGGGAAAAAGGAGAGTAGTTATGTGGGCAGCGTGGGCACCAGCCCCAGGAAGTCGAGCCGCTGCACGCCCCCACCTGCCGACTCTGAGCTTGTCAGCTTTTGCTACCTCCACATGCGGGAACAAAGGAAGGAGCAGGAAAGCCGGACGGATGTCAATGAGAACTTAATTTTCTTTGAGGAGAGTAGGCCCCGGACCAAGTCTGACCCCACATCCAAAAGCTCTGGCCAAGGTTACGAAGTAATCCCTGATGACTTTGATGCCGCCAGCCTAGACCATGAGCCTTGTGCCAGCAGGGCCCGGTCCTACACCTTGGACAATTCCCTTGGGGCTGAAGCCCTGAATTTCTACTGTGACTCTTGCAAAGCCAAACTCCAGAAGCAGCTGGGCCCTCCCAAAGGTGGGAGGCCTGGCTCCTCTCGTGACAATATGGTAGACTTGATGTCCCTTCCACCCCCCGGGAGCGAGGAGGAAGAGGAGGAGGAAGATGAGAGCACTTTGCTGTTGCCTGCCATTGCTGCCCCACCTCCTGGTTTCAGAGACAACAGTTCTGATGAGGATGACCCCAAGCGCCGGGCGGTCCAGAGCCAGGAGCAAGGACGCCACCTGTGTGGGCTCCTGTACGATGAGATTCCAGTGACACTGATTGACAGCGTGCAGACCCGGACAGTCCGAGATCATGCCCAGGAGCTAGATGATGCCCTGGTGTCCACTCTGCAGGCTCTGGAAGCCCTGGCAGCCTCAGAGGATGGACCACACCCCCCACCCCCACAGACTGCAGGTAATAGCCCATTCCTCCTCCCTCTTGCCTCCCTTTCCTTCTCCTGACCAAGCAGGGCCACCAGGTGATATTGCTTCTTCCCAAGCAGAGGTTAAAGTCATCGTGGTGTGCCAGGGCAGTGCATGGCCAGAGGTAACACAGATAGGGTCAGGCGATCAACAATGCTGCATCAGGGGCCGGCTGCTCAGCTCCAGCTAGAGCTCTGGCTCTCACCATTCCATCTCTGGAAATGTCTTGCAGATGACCCCAGGGATTGGGGCTGTGATAGCTATGGAGCCAGGCCAGGATAGAGGATCAGAGCAAAATTGTGAGAGATCTAGAAGACAGTTCCCTTGCACATGACTGGAAGAAAAGCAAAATGACCAACTAATCACCTAGTGACCCAGGATCAGGGGAGCCAGAAGCCATCACTGCTCAGGGCTGAGGTCTTGATCTTGCCTAAGAGCATGAGCTCCCAGTCAGATGCACCCAAGTTCTGGCTTCTTCACTCACTTTCAGTGTGACCTTCGGCAAGGCACCTTACCCTCTCTGAGCCTCACTTTTGTCATTTCAAATGGGCTTGGTAACAACAGCCGTATCATGTAAGGTTTGTTGTGGGCATTAAACGAGATCATTCGTGCAAAACACTGCCAAGCATATAAGCATCAATCCGTAAGTAGTAGCTGTTATTAGTAATTATTTGGTGGGAGAGCCATGCGACACGCATGCCAATCCTTCTTATGGACACACGTACAATGTGTCTTGTAGACCAGCGTGCATGTCAGACATGCACCCATATTCACAATGCACACCTCCATACACACACACCTTCAAAAAAAGAAAAAAAACAGGTAAATGCCACAGTGACAGAAAAGGCCCAGGGAGGAATAAAGCACAAGAGAAGGCATGTGAGGCGGGGGGAGGTGTGCACAGAGAAGACGAAGAGATTGGGGTCAGAGGCAGCCTGGCTGACCAGGGAGAGTACCAACCCCTACATTTTCTGTATGCAAGGGCATCATCCTTGGTGTTGGGCAGCTCCCATGTGTTTAGCCCCCCCCCCCCCCCCGGGGCCAGCATGTCTCTTGGCTCCCGAGTCTGGTGATCTAAGCCCTCACTGCTCCCAGACTAGAAGCCCCTATGGTCGCCAGAGAGAGGACAAGTGCAGGCCAAAGGGCCTCAGCTGCAAGGACTGGCCAAATGACAAGGGCAGATAGAGAGGGACGTGGCTTTGCCAGCCCTCTTCAGGACAATTAACAAACATTTCCTAGCTATTGAATCTAAAAATAGTGATGATTAGCATGTTGTTCTGCATGTGATGTGCATGTTAATTTGCCTTTAGACTGCCCAGCAGATATTCTCGGTGCCCCTTTTGTTGCTTTTTCAGATTCCCGCCCTTCATAAGCTCACTCCCAGCTTGCCTCCCTTTGCCCCTCCCCTCTACTCCTCCCACCCTCGGCCCAGTACCGTCCTCCCACTGCCTCCTCCCTGCCCCCTGCCACCTCCCCCAGGTCTGACTGGCTTTCCCCAGCTTGAGATGCTGCTGGCTGCCCTTGGCCCCCACAGACTTTCTACATATGGCTGGAAAAAGGACTCGATTGGACTAAGTGCAGCAAGCCCTCTCCCTGTCCCTCTAGGTCTGATTGTGCTGGCCACAATCACCCCTGAATCATCGCTGGACTCAGGCCACGAAACCAACTCTTCTGAGCTCACAGACATGTCAGAGATGATGTCGGCCATGAAGCAGCACCAGAACACCACCTACTTCCTGGCCCAGCACCTCAACAAGGATAGCCTCCTGGCTCGCAAGGACCTGCCCTTCCGGATCC
This sequence comes from Neofelis nebulosa, assembly GCF_028018385.1. NCBI lineage: Eukaryota > Metazoa > Chordata > Mammalia > Carnivora > Felidae > Neofelis > Neofelis nebulosa. The sequence continues at coordinate 88,011,573 of NC_080800.1, forward strand.
AGAGCTGTTCAGCCCAGGCTGTACTCACGGCCCCTTACTCTCTCGGGCGCCCAGATCCCAACCCATCCTTGCAGCCAGCGGTGACAGGCCAGAGTCCGGGCCCCCATGGCACTCGGAGGAAGCTGCCCCAGGTGGAGTCGCAACCACAACGAGAGCGAACCTACGCCCTGGCAGTGCACCCAGCATTGTCCCCACAGCTTGGTGAGCAGAAGAATCTGAGCCTGCTGTCCCCAGTTCCTGAAGACAAAGGGCCTGGCCACACTAGGGCAGGCCTGGAGATGTCACTGAGGGCTGCCACACCATCCCTCAGTGACGAGCAGGTCTCTGAGCTAAGGGAGAATCTTCCCAAAGAAGTCAGGTTGAGCCCCAAGCTTATCCTCGACCCAAAGGGCAGTGTGACCCCAGCTATCATCTCAGCTGCCCTACAGCAGGTGGTTCACACTAAGAGCCTCCCTGCCCCTGGCGGGGCCCTGGGGAACCCTCCCAGCAGTGGGGAGCAAACGCTGGAGGCCAGCATGGGGAGGCCAGAAGTTAGCATGATGAGCGGTAGTGCCAGTAAGAATCTGAAGTTCAAAATGAGCCCCAGTGCTCCAGAGACGTCACGGAATTCCCAGCAGCAGCTGAGCCCAGAGGTCTCCTCTGGCTCCAGGATGCCTGCAGGCAGCCGGGGTGACAGCCTGCATCTCTCCCCACAAGAGGACAGGCTACCTGTTCAGAGTGTCCCGCCTAAAAGCTACGTTTCCCGAGCGAGTCGAGAGTCACTGAGCAAGCCATGCATAGGGGAGGTGGCAGGCAAGGCCGGGCCTGAGGGTACTAAGCCTGCCCTGCACAAGCCGGGCACCGTCTCCAGCCAGGGGGAGAAGGGGCATCTGGAGAGCATGCCCCAAAGCAGCAAGATCGAGGAGACCAGCCTGGTGCCCCGAGCCAGCTATGCCATGGCTCTACAGAGCCCCAGCTGCCAGCTGCGAGGCCACAGCCCCAGCAGCCAGTCCCGAGGCCAGAGCCCCAGCTGCCACCCTCGAGGCCAGAGCCCACTGAGGCCCCAGGCTGCCAGCCGGCAGGTGAGCACCATGCCCTCCAGGAAGCTCGAAACAACCCTGGATGGAGCCCACTCGGCCCCCGAGGGCCCCGCAAAGCCCAAATCATCCCGAGGGCCCTTCCGGCTCCGCAGTTTATTCTCTGCCACCTTTCCGACTCGCCAGAAGAAGGAGACCGACGAGCGGCAGGCCCAGCTGCAGAAGGTGAAGCAGTATGAGCTAGAGTTCCTAGAGGAACTCCTAAAGCCGCCGAGCCAGGGGGAGCTGCCAGGCACCGAGTACCTGCAACCCCCAGCCCCAGGCCGCTGCAGCTGCCAGCTGCGCAGCAGCCCAGTGCAGCAGGGGCCTGGCATGTCCCGTGAGCAGAGGCGCAGCTGTGACTGCAAGCGCATCTGCCGGGGGGGCCGGCCCCAGGCCCCCCAGACGCCAGTGCCCGGCCTCCGGGGGAGGGAGAGGGACAGGGTCACCCCGACCCAGAGGCAGCCAGAAGCTGGCCCAGGCCTGAGCCTCAGCAGCCCCACCACTGTCGGGCGCATCCGCTCCACCAGCCTGGAATCCCGAGAGTGCCGATCGGACCCCGAGACCGGTGTGTCCTGCCTGAGCACATGTGCCTCGGGGGGTGAGTGTCTGGGAGCTCCCAACTACAGGAAACTGATGCGCCGCTACAGTATCAGTGAACTGGACCAGGGTGACAGGGCCTCTCTGACCTCGGACATCTATCCACACCCACCCTTGGGCATGCTGCCCAGGGAGGCCAAGGAGGTAGAGGCAGGCCTCTCCTTAGGCCTGGGTCCCAAAAACAAGTCACTGGAGTCACCGACCCTGGGAGACCCCTCATACGTCCAGGTCACCCCTGAGACCAAAGGCCCCAGACAGATGGCAGTATTCTCGCTGCCAGAAGAGGTGTACCAGAAGCCTGCCGATCTGGACGAGGACAGTGAGGGCAGCAAGTGCTGCTCTATCCGCTACTGCTTCTATTACCGCAAGTGCGATATGGCAGATGATGCCAGTGACGGCAAGGACGAGCTCTCCTACTCCATCCCAATGAAGATTCTGCCTGGCATGAAGCTGGACGAGCAGGTGGTGCCCGTGGTGAGCAGGACCCTGCAGGTGCTAGATGCCGCCACCTGCAGCAGCAGCAGCCCCGAGGCCGCCCGCACCCAAGAGATTGACCTCCGGGTGTCCACCTTCGAGGGGAGCCTGGCCAAGATCAATGCCCTGCGGGCCCATGCCTACGGCCTGCCTGATGGTTTCCTGGCTGCCCGACTGGACACCAATGAGCTGCTAACGGTCCTGCGGCAGTGCGTGGCCAGCCCCGAGGCCCGCGCCCCTAAGCCCTACGTCTCTCAGATCTCTGAGTACAAGCTCGAGCTGGCTCTCAAGTTCAAGGAGCTCCGGGCCTCCTGCCGCCGCGTGGCCAACGTGGACAAGAGCCCGACCCACATGCTGGCAGCCATCACGGGCAGCTTCCAGGTGCTGAGCAGCCTCATCGAGACCTTTGTGCGGCTGGTGTTCATCGTGCGCTCCGAGGCCCAGCGCCAAGAACTGCTGGCCAAGGTTGAAGAGGTGGTGAGGAACTACACCTTCCTACTGCGTGCTGCTGAGGAGTCCACCACCCGGAACCTTAACCAGCAGCAGCAGCAGCAGCAACAGCAGCAGCAGCAGCAGCAGCAACAGCAGCGGCAGCAGCAACAGCAGCAGCAGCAGCAGCAGGCAGCAGCTATAGGGGCGGCCACAGGGCACCCACCGGGCTCCCCAACGTCAGCGACTGTTATGAGCACATTCACCCGCTCCTTAAAAACCCTTATCAAGTAGGGCATCTGCCCAGGCCTGCCCCTCCTTTCCCCAACCACAGCCCCAGGTTTAAGCTTTGTGGTCTTTGCATCTTGTGGTGAGTGTATGTGTCCGCTGGGCCAGTCAGGGTCCGAGAGCCTTCAGTCTTTGGGGAGCGGAAACTCCCTGGATTGAGGCTGTCCCTGAGGGCTCCGGGCAGCTGCCACCCTGGGTATCCTCACCCCTTCCCTGGCCTCTGGTCGTCACTGTGAGGGCCAAGGCCCCTCGTCACTATGCCTGCCTGCTGCAGAGCTGTATTTTATCTCTTCTTTAGGGCTGACAGGTGACATCAGGCTCACCTTCCTGCTCCATTTTGGGGCCCCGGGGAGCCAGGGCCTGAAGCAGGCAGGCCCTCAGGCCTTGAGCTCCTCCTGGCATCTGCTCCCTTCTGGGGAGCAGTGTCAGTAGCACCAGGGCACAGCGCCCAGCGGAGGGGAAAGGGCACTCGGCCCAGATGTGCCCACCCACCCTGGGCTCACACTCACTTGGCAGAAGCCACCCTAGAGGGCCTGTGCCCAGGTGGCAGGTCTGCAGAAAACAGCCACACAGGCTGTTTGTAGCCAGCCCAAGAGGCTGGCAGGCTTGGGAGCCCTCGCCCCCAGGCCCGGTAGCTCCACACCAGCCATCCCCAAAGTGCCCTGTCCCTCACTAATGGGCAGGGTGGCTCAGTCCACTAGGGAGCAAGCATCTGGGTTCACCCCACTTGTTCTGGGTAAGGTACCTGGTGAAAATGTCTGCCCTGGGGAGACCCAGTGCAGGCCTCGGAGCCTGCCCGGCCCAGCCCGGCCCAGCACAGGGGCTGTTGCCACAAGCGAGTGGTTCCTCTCTCAACATCTACCAGATGGACTGTCCTTAGGAGTTTGACTTAGCTACGGATTGGGGATGGGGGGTGGGGGGAGGGGGGGGTGGGGGGGGAGGGGGGGTGTCGATGACTATATCTTAAACTTTTGGAAGCTAGTGTGATATGTTAATCCTGAGTATATGCTTTTGGCTGTGTATTGACCTGTGGATTTGTCTCTCTAAGAAAAGAAGCTGAGCGCCTTACCTGGTGCAGTCCTGCACCTCTCTCTCTCTCTCTCTCTCTCTCTCTGTCTCTCTGTCTGTCTCTCCGGAGTCATCTGGAAGGGAATTCACACTGTTTAGCATCCTCCTTGACACACATCTACTGCTGCCACCACCCACCTCCCCCTCCCCCACAACCTTCCTGGGAGTGAAGACACGGAGTCCCTACCAAAGGTCCCCCTGTAGGGAACAAAGAAAGCCAATGTTTCTTCTGTATAGATTGCTTCTTGTCCACCTCTCCATACCTCCCGTTTGCCACACGCTCGTGCCCTGTGTCTGCCTCTCTTTAATCGTTACGTGAGAGGTCGGTGTGAAATCTCTCATTCTCACGTGAGTTTTATAAAGATGTACACTGTGCTTAACCCCTGCCCAGCGCAATAAAGTCCCCTCCCCCCCACCACCGAGTGGTAATTTCTCCTGGCAAGGATGAGGGGAACTCCTTCTGCAGGAGCCAGCACCCCCCTTCCTTGTTTTTCCTCCCACAGGACCAAGTTGTTTAATGGGCCAGAGATGCAGCCAGTGGGGAACCCCTTTCCCTCTGTGACCACTGCAAGCCTGAGCGCTGTCGTGGTCTTCCTCTTCTCCCAACTTCTTGATCCTGCACCTTTGCCACTCAGGCCCTGCCTGTGTCATTTCACCGCCATCCTTCACCTCTCCCTCAGCCTCATGGAGAGGACACATTTTCTAATGTCTGTATATAGTATATATACTACATAAAATATATAAATTATATATATATATACTAATTTATGTCTTGTTTTTCAAACAAGAATGATTAAATCTATTCATCTTAATATCCCACTACGTCTTTGCAGTGCCTCTTTGTGGGTGTCCTTGTGTCATTGAATTCCTTGTTGGTAGCGCACCCCCACTCGCTGAGAGCTCTCCCTAGCTTCTGCTCCCTTCTACCTGAGCCCCAGTGAGCGATGAGAGCTTAGGACCTTGCTTAGAAGCCTCCTGTCGGTGGTCACTGGAATTGAAATACTGTGTACTCCTTTCTCTTGACCCTGGCCATGACCTCAGAGATGAAGGAGGCAGGGGGTGGGGTTGGGGGGGGCGGTGCAGAAACACAGTGCACTCTGTGCATAGTACACCTGGGAGTATGCCTGGGAGTTAAGGAACAGACAGAAGGGTTTCTGGCCACCTCTCAGGGTGGAACTGGGAAATGGGGCCTCTTCCTCTGAAATGTGTCCAGTTGCCTCAGAGTATAGCTTGACCACCTTATTATTGCTGTGAATCCCTTGTGATGCCCACTGGCAATTTATCGGAGGGGTGGAGGTGTTTCAAAAGGATAGGAGCAACAGGACCCTAACCAGGGCTGGCCTCTCTGGCTTTTCAGAGAGTTACCTGATGGAGAGAAATGATTTTGCTTCTCCTGCTCTCTTACTTTCTTCTGGTAATCACAGGTCCCCACTAGCTTATGAGGCACATTTGTGCCAACTAGATAAATGTTCGCCCTGCCATACACACCCCCATGTTGAATTAGAAAGAAAATCATCCTCTGGGTGATGCTAGCCCTGTGGGCACATGGCTTCATCATCTCAGCTCCATCCAGCCCCAATGGCCTTGTTGGACGGGTACACAAATGATACAACCGTGTACTGCGGCCCTGAATAATCACTTCCAAAGACTAGACACAGGCCCTCTTCTCACATCTGCACAGGTCATGGCCCAAGTGATTTGGGAGTGGAGCACAGAGGAAAAGCCAGAAAAAATGCAGCGAGAGCTCCCCTCTGCATGCAGGAGGCCCTAGGGGGGACAGGCCTAGCCCCGGTGACAGAGCTCCTCTGGGAGTTCCCCACCAGGGATAGTATCCCACAACCCCAAGGCCGGGACTCAGTGGAAGGCAGTGCCAATGTAAAGTGAGATTCACTACTACTTAAAATTACCTAACTTGACAGTCCAGAAATTTGGGGTCCCCCTCACCCTGCACCACACTGGTAGCCCCTTCTGGTTCTATATCCTGGGAACCCATCTACATAGTACCCTGCATGTAGGGCTTCAATAATGATTTGCAGAATGAGTGAGTGTTGCATGAGATGACCATCACAAGAGAGCCTTCCCGACCTCTGTACCTCATGAAAAGGGCCCTCTGCCCCTGGAAATAGCTAATCCAGACCAGTGCAGCTGGACGAGGCTGGACAGCCTGGCCTCCTATCAAAGAAGACATCAGATCAGTCATCCAGTGTCCCATTAACTCAGTGGACTTTCACAAACTACTTTCCGGAAGCTTTGGAAACTCTCCTGAGGTGACCAGTGGTCTCCTTTTCTGTGGACCCAGGACCTCTGTGCAGTATCCGGAAGCACTGGGGGTGGCCATCTTTCCACCAGGGTCTACTTGCCATCTTTGGTCTGAGCCAGAGCCTGATGCTGGTGCTCTTCAGCCACCCCCTACAAGACCTGAGTCCCCAGAGCCCAACTCCTGTTTTCTGGCTTCAGCCAGTTAAAGGAAAATGGGGGTGCCTGGGTGGCTCAGTCGGTTATGTGTCTGACTCTTGATTTTGCTCAGGTTACACATGATCTTAACAGTTCGTGGGATCAATCCCCGCATGAGGCTCTGTGCTGACAGCGTGGAGCTTGCTTGGCATACTCTCTCTCCCTCTCCCTCTCTACCCCTTCCCAGTTCATGCTCACACATGCACACTCTCTAAATATTTTTTTTTTTATAAAAAGGAAAATAGGTTCATGCTGTTGCCATGGACCCAGGATGCCCATGGTCCTGGCAGAGACACATTTTTTTCAAGCTGTTGTCAAAGCACTATGGATAATAGGCAGTTTCATCAGAAATGAATTGAAAGCTCTCTCTCTCTCTCTCTCTCTCTCTCTCAAAATAAATTTAAAATGGTGGGGGGGGGGGCTGTTGTGCCTGGGTGGCTCAGTTAAGTTGAGTAACCAACTCTTGATTTTGGCTCAGGTCATGATCTCACAGTTCATGAGATCAAGCTCCACAATGGGCTCTGTACTGACAGTGTGGAGCCTGCTTGGGATTCTCTCTCTCTCCCTCTTTCTCTGCCTCTCCCTTGCTCACTCACTCACATGCTGTCTCTCGCTCTCTCTGTCAAAATCAATTTAAAAACTTAAAAACAAAAGAAATTAATTGAAAGGACCTGCCTCAACCAGAACTCCTTCTGCCAAAGGGGCATGGGGAGATCAGCCACCAGCAGTGGGAAAAGGCATCAGTGTATATCTTAGGCTCAAATTCCTGCCAACAGCAGCTAGGATGAGAGGAAGAATTACATCCCATTCCCCATCCTGTAGGCTGGACGCCAGACTGTGGGTGTGCATCTGGAGCAAGGAGGAGGTCCTCCATGGAGTCAGAGGAGGAAATAAACCACCAAGGGTTCAGTTCTGGGCCCTAGAAAAAAGGGTTGAATTCCAGGCAGGTCTCTTCCAACAACCTGACCTGCTGCAAGCCACTGTTAGAATTATGGAGGCCAGTCTTCTCACCCATGTCATCAAGTCTTTGCGTGTTTCCCATACTCCCAATATTACGGGGGCATGCTCTGACATTTCCAGCTGTAGGTTCTGGACCCACCACGTAGGAAGGAGCTTAGTTTTAGCTCCCAGCCCTCCTATCTGTGATGTCTGTCTTTCCCTCTGGGTGTTGACCCCTCATTCTTGTTTTCATGGCTTCAGCTAAAAGGAATAGGAGTCTGCACTATGTGGAGAGCCTTCTACAATACCGAAAAGATGATCCCTGCCCTTAAATATGCAAAAACAACTGTGTGATCACTTGCCATATGCCAGGCACTGTGCTAAGTACTTTACATGCATGATCTCATTTAATTTACCTAGCAATCCTTTGAGAGAGGGACTATGAGGGGCAGCTGGCTGACTCAGTTGATGGAGCATGCGACTTTTGATCTCAGGGCCATGAGTTCACCCCGAGGACAGTGTAGAGCTTACTTAAAAATATACATATATTTTTAAAAAGCTTAAAAGACACAGACTATGATCATATTCATTTCTCAGAGGAGAAAGACAAGGCCTACAGAGGTTAAATCACGAGCCCGAGGTCACAGAGCTGGTAAGTGGTGAGCCGGTCAGTGTTCAAACCTACTCAGGCTTTCAACTGCTACCCTATAGAACTCAGCTCAGCCCCATCTTTGGGGCAGTTCCCCTGAAAACAGAGGCACAGATGCAGCCGCACTCATCAAACGATGGCCTGTAAAAATGCTGTTCAGCACCCAGGCAGCATGTGGGTAACAAACAGGTCATTGGTAACTTTCAGGAGTGAGGTATGGGGTACCACAAGCCCACCTGCTCCCCTCACCTCTCTTTGCCAGGCTTCCTTAGTGTCCCATGCCTCTCAGAACCTGAGGGTTGGAGTGGTATTTATGCATAGAAATTTGTGGGTAGAGCAGTGTGTCCAAAAAACTACCATCAAAATTATGGAACACCCCCCACCACCACCATTCTCCTCAAACTACAATCTGATTCTCCCAGGGATTTGGCCCATATTCCATATGCATGTGCATTTTTCTCAAAGATTTCAGAGGAAAATATCATTTGGAGCACCTGGGTGGCTCAGTCAGTTAAGCATCCAACTCTTGATCTGGGCTCAGGTCATGATCTCATGGTTGGTGAGATTGAGTCCTGTGCCAGACTCTGGTCTGACAGGGTGGAGCCTGCTTGGGATTCTCTCTCTCCCTCTCTCTGCCCTTCCCCTGTTAGTGCTCTATCTCTCTCCCTCTCTCAAAATAAATAAATACACTTTTTAAAAAATATGGAGAGGAATGCAAAAGTTGCATGCCTTGTAAAGAAAACATATTTCAGAGACACTGGAGACTTGTGTCTGATACTTCTGGCTACATTCCCGTGCCTACCTACACAGTGTTCACTATCCTCTACCACTAGACATGCTTTGGTGGAAATGTTGGACACACTCAAGGCCCATCAGGTGAGCTAACTGCTGGCATGGGCCCTGAGGGTAGGACATCCAGGACTGGCCTCTGTGAATCTGGGCACACAGGTAGGGATCAGGCACTTTTTCAGGAATAAGAGACCTGGCATGACACGGTGCCAGGATGGGATGCCAGGACAAAGTGGGGTCAGCCTCCCTCCCTCCTGGCCCCTGCCTCCAATGTTGCCTGTTATACCCTTTAGCAGAGGGTCAGCCCCAAAAATAGACAGGGGAGCCAGATTGCCTACAAGCCTGAGATTTTGGCACCTGCAATGAGCAAGGAATTCAGGGAGGCTGTGTGGGCTAAGTGGAGTGGTTCCCCAGAATAAGGACTCAGTGCTATTTTCAGCACAGCCGCTGACTTGCCATATGATGGGGTCCAAGTCATTTTACCTCTTTGTGCCTCTTCTCTAAAATGAAGATGACTGAGTCTTCAGCCTCTCTCTACGGCTTGGAGGACTAATGAGGTGGTGCTGAAAAACCAGCTATAAAAATCCTGCATCCTAGCTGTATGAGCTTAATGAGAGCAAATGGAACTGCCCCCTTTGCAACTGATCCGGAAACTAATTAAGCTTGCACCAAGAGCCTGGAACCAGAAGCCCGGTTGCCTGTTTCTTTCAAATCGTGGTTTTTCTTGGTCAAAGCCATCTGCCGGTCAGTCCCCATCAAAAGGGATATGCAGGAGCCCCATCTCCCTTGGACCTTTGTTTTGAAATTGGGAAGCCCACCTGCTACTTCAGTGCGGAAGCCCTGTCCTGCAGGGACACGGTCAGGTGGACCCAAGGCTGTTCTTGGCCTTTGGCCAATTCCCTGATTCATTTCCCTGACATCCTCCTATCCCGTCTTTGTTCTCCTCCTTGCTAGAAGCAGCTATAATTGAAGGAGGCTTGAACTTCTGATTTTTCTTCAACATTGAGGCTTAGCTCATAGGAAAGGGCTTTCAACTCCAAACTCTTAGTCAGCTACCCAGTGGCAGCTTGGAGTTCTATCTGCTGTGCCCAGTGTTTAGTTCCTGTGTGTCCCACTTCTGCCCTAGTTGTGTGCCAACCTATGGCATCATGCCAACAGCAACAAGAGAAATGAATTTCAAAGACTCCCAGGGGAGGGGGATGGTTCAGCTACCAGGATCATGGAAAAATGGCTTAGGAGGCAAAGTTGGCTTTACCTCTCACCCCTTGGTGGCCCTCCCTACCCCTTTCTCACCAGGACATCCTGGGTCCTCATGTGTTCCTCTGGCTTCTCAATGCTCTACTTGCTGACAACCCACTAGGCCTACCCTCCCTTCAAAATGACCTCTTCCCTCACTCCCTCTCCCCAAGCAAAAACCATTATTATGAGCATATGTTAGGTTGTAAGCCATCTGATTAACAAATACAGCAATTTGTGTTATGCCTAAGGGTTTCCTGCAATGTTACATATAGTCATATCCAATAGGGATGCAATGAATCTGATCTTTTAATTGGTATGCATGCTGTGTGACCTTGGTAACATGGCTGTTGGAAATCCCTTCTCTCAATTATGGGATTATGACAGTGGGGAGTGGCCAAGCCACTGAGGTAACACCGTTCTCTTTGCCTTCTCTAGAACCCAAATCACTCAATTCCTCAGCTTGCCCACTTATAAACAAAGGAGCCCATCTGCCCCTCCCTGAGGATAAATCTGCAGTATGGGCTAGCTGGTTTGCAGTTTCTTAGGAGTGGCTATTTTTTTTTTTTTTAATTTTTTTTTTCAACGTTTTTTATTTTTTTATTTTTGGGACAGAGAGAGACAGAGCATGAACGGGGGAGGGGCAGAGAGAGAGGGAGACACAGAATCGGAAACAGGCTCCAGGCTCCGAGCCATCAGCCCAGAGCCTGACGCGGGGCTCGAACTCACGGACCGCGAGATCGTGACCTGGCTGAAGTCGGATGCTTAACCGACTGCGCCACCCAGGCGCCCCAGGAGTGGCTATTAATTCCTGCTTTCTAGTATGATTTATAGGCAAAAAAAAATGTTCTATGACAGTTGCAGGACTCTTGGCCACCAAGGACAGAGGAATTGGTAGGAAAGTGAGAGCAAGGACCAACATTCTTGACCCTTTCTGAACCTGGCATGGCAGGAATGAATATTTGTACAATGACCCCAGGGACCTGAAAAAAATTCAAAGAACCAAGTAGAAAATTGACTGACGTTACCCCTGCTGAACACCAGAAACTAAGACTTCGATTTGACTTGCAGTTTTCACAGCCCCAAGCCCATGCTTCCTGGTCTGTCACAGAGCTGCAAGCAAGAGCCGTACACCAGGAGCCAGAAGACTTTGGTTCTACTGGAAGCTCTTCCAAGAACTAGCTGTGTGACCTTGGGCATTCACTTCCTCTGAGTATCAGGTTCCTGCTAAGTAAATCGAGTGGGTTGAACTAGAGGGCCCGTTAGCTTTTCAAAAGCACATTTTTTCTACATTCTTTTATGTAAGCATTTCTTTTAAAAAACAAAGGCAAGTGTTTCTAGCATCACCCAAACATTTCCCAAATCAGTAATTAAACCGGGAGGACGTCGAAGCTCATAGCAGTTAAACACCAGAGCAAACCACAGAGCCCACTTGCCCCTGCTGGTTTTTATCCAGTGCCATTCTGCCAAGGGATGGTTGCGGGGGGCGGGGGGTGCTAACGTCTCCCATCTCTTAAATCTGTAGATGATTCTAGCTTCCAGGGATGCTGACTTTGAACAATCAAGGCAGCATTAGCAGGAAACCTTTAAAGGTGACCTTTAAAGCCCTCTTCTGTGCTTATAAATGAGACACCCACCTGCCATGAGAACCCTAGCAGAAAATGCATTTAAAGGGTCCAACCAAATCCTACTTAAGGTGAAACAGCAGACTTTGCTTTATGAGATAAATCTTCTGAAACAAGACTAGTTTTAAGATAGACTTTTGTTGGGGCACCTGGGTGGCTCAGTGGGTTAAGCAGCTGACTCTTGATCTCGGCTCAAGTCATGATCTCACGGTTTGTGAGTTCGAGCCCCACATTAGGCTCGCTGCTGTCAGCACAGAGCCCACTTCAGATCTTCTGTCTCCTCTCCCCCCCACCCCCATCTCTCTGCCCCTTCTCCACTTGCACTCTCTTTCTCTCAAAAATGAATAAACCTTAGGGGTGGCTGTGTGGCTCAATCAGTTAAGCGTCCCACTTTGGCTCAGGTCATGATCTTGCAGTTCGTGGGTTCAAGCCCTGTGTCAGGCTCTGTACTGACAGCTCAGAGCCTGGAGCCTGCTTCAAATTCTGTGTCTCTCTCTCTCTCTGCTCCTCCCCTGCTTGCTCTCTGCCTCTCTCTCTCTCTCAAAAATAAACATTAAAAAAAAATTTTTAATGAATAAATCTTAAAAACAGGTAGACTTTTGTAATAAAATCATGATTTACATATATATCCTTTCCTCTTTCAAAGTACTCGTACATCAAATCCTTTTGAAAAGCCATGAATACTCACCTCCTAATTGATCTTCAGTGCCAATCCAGATCTTCAGTTCAAGTCCTTGAGTGTTTAAAATGCATCCACTCCAGGGCACCTGGGTGGATCAGCCGGTTAAGTGTCCGACTTCGACTCTGGTCATGATCTCACAGTTTGTGAGTTTGAGCCCCATATCGGGCTCTGTGCTGACAGCTCAGAGCCTGGAACCTGCTTCAGATTCTGTGTCTCCCTCTCTTTCTGCCCCTCTCCCACTTGCACTCTGTGTCTCTCTCTCAAAAATAAATAAACACTAAAAAAAAAAATCTCAAAAATAAATAAATAAAATAAAATGCATCCACTCCAAGGGTCTATGCTAGGGGCTATGGGAGATACGTGGTCTCTGCCCTCAAAGAGCTTGCATGCTCACTGAAGACACAGAGAATGTGAGTCCAGGAGTTCAGAACCCAATGGAAGGGCCAACTGGTGAACTCAGTGGGGCTACAGCACACTGGGAATTCTCTACAGATGTGATGCGCTTTACAGTGGCCTTTAAAGCCCTCTGCTATGCTTATAAGTGAGACACCCACCTGCCATCACTTTGGCATTGAATGAGGAGTTGGCTGAAAAAGTGAAGGCGGGGTATGAACGATGAGGACGGGTCACACTAGCCTCCCAAGGGAAAACTCAGAACATAGGCCAGAGACAGAAAAGAGAAAAATCTTTTGAAAGAACTGCTAATGCCTAGCAACAGCAGGAAAGGTTGCTTGAAGAAGACAAGGAAGCTCGTCGAAACTGAGGCAGGAAATCCCACGTGCTGGGATTGAAGTGGCAGGCCCTGGAAAGGAAGGTTTTGTTGCCACTGTTTTCTTGAAGTCCTGCAGGGTTTGGGAGGAGGGAATGAAGTCTTCTTTCTCTGTCTGCTACTCAGGTAGTCTTTTTTAAGTCTTTAAAACTCTATGAGGAGAAGGGCTGTGCTTTATTCATTTCTGTAATCCAAAGGCTGAGTGCTGTAGTTTGCCCATAGTTGCTGCACAAGAAAAATGCCTGTAGAAGAAATGACTGAGCAAACATATGGATGAATTTAGATTCTCCTATAATGGCTGGGGGTCTCAGAAGGAGGCAAAACCAGACCTGCCCTACAGGGTGGGAGAGGGAGGGGGCCCTTTCGGTGAGGAGGGTGTTTGAGCTTTAATCTAATGGGTCCAGAGTTCTATGGTCTTTTATCTGGGGAGAGGATCCTTAGTGTTCATAAAATTCTTGAAGGGGCCCGTGATCTCCAAAAGGTTGAGATTCACAACGTTTCTCCCAACCCTCTTGTTAAACCCTATAACTAGTGGCCCAATTGAGGACATTCCTAACTTACCCTCCCAACCTCCTTCGCCTGCCTCCAATCTCTTCCCTATTATTCATCCTATACAGATAAATTTACTTAAAGTACAATTAAGATCATGTCATTCCCTTAATCCCGAAAGATAGCTCCCCCATCACTTGCAGAATAAAGTCTCAACATAGTACCTCAACAATAAAGTCTCAACAAGCAGGGGAGGGGCAGAGAGCGAAGGTGACAGGGAATCCCAAGCAGGCTCCACAGCCATCAGAGCAGCCTGATGTGGGGCTCAAACTCATGAACCATGAGATCATGACCTGAGCCAGAGTCGATGCTCAACCGACTGAGCCACCCACGTGCCCCTACTTCCCTTTCCTTAAAACCTTTCTCTGCTTCCTCACTTGTGCTTCAAGCCTGGAGAGCCTCTTCCCAAAACCCTCCCCATTCCTCAGCCTAACTCATGTACTTCCACCATGCAGCAGTGATACCGTTTACCACTGAGTCCACGTATCACTTTGTTTGGATCTTATGGCTGATGTCTAGTTATACCTCCAAAATCCATTTTCCTCTTCTGCCTGGGTGCAAAGCCACCTAACAAGATATTTCCTAGTCTTTCTTGCAGTTAGGTGTGACTTGCAACTAAGCTCTTGCCATGTGACAAAGCTCTTGTCAAAAGGATATGACAGAAAGTGAAATGGACAAATTCCAACTGACTTGCTTAAAAGGAAATCCCTTCCCTGGACCTCTTTATTCCTTCACATGAGCTGGAATGTGGATGTGCTTATGACCTTGCATGGAGCATAACTCTCCCACTGGCCTAGAGTGGCCAGCATGTGATGTAAGAGAGAAGTTATCCTTCTTATTTGAACCACTGCATTTTAGGCACTCCTTAAGTACCCCTAAGCCACAGGAGAGGCTTCTCTATGGTAGTGTATTAAATTGTACTGTGGCTTATAGTTATTTATATAAATGTCTCATTTTCTCTACTAAGAAACCAACCCCTTGTTGGTTTCCCTGCTTCCTATCTTTCCCCCTACACTCTATTCTCAGCTAAGGTGATTTATTTATTTATTTAAAGTTTTTATTCATTTATTTTTCAAAAGACAGAGGTAGCAGGAGAGAAGCAGAGAGAAAGGGAGACAGAGAATCCCAAGCAGGGTCCATGCTGCCAGTACAGAGCCCAGTGCAGGGCTCGAACTCACGAAACCATGAGATCATGACTTGATCTGAAACCAAGGGTCAGATGTTTAACCATCTGAGCCACCCAGGCGCCCCTGGGGTGATCCTTTTAAAGGGGAAGTCAGATCATGTCAAAACACACACACACACACACACACACACACACACAAAACAAAAACAAAAACACCTTACTCAGTAATGCAGAAATCTTTAAAATGGCCTACAAGTTCCTACAAGGTCCATGATCAGCTGCCCCTCACTAATCGCCCTTATCTCACAGGCCTTATTTTCCATATTTTCTCTTACAGGTGTGCCCCACTCCCACCGACCCAACAGTCACTCTGCACCAGACACGCCGACCATTTTACTATTCCACAAACAAGTTAGACACTCTCTTGCCTTGGGGTCCTTGCACCTGCTTTTCCCTCAGCTTGTCCCAGATATCAACATGGCTCATTCCTTTATCCCCTTCAGGTTTTGCTTCAAATGTTATCTTCCCAGATAGGCTTTCTCTGACTATCCCACTTAAAATTATACTCTCTCTCTCCCTTACTACCATCCTGGCACATTATCCCACTTCCTTGCCTGATTTTCCTATACAGCACTTATCACCATTTGACATATTATGCATTGTCTTTATTTACACATTTATTGTTCAAGCACATAAGCTCCATGAAAGCAGGATTTATTTTAAAAGTTTTTAATGTTTATTTATTTTTGAGAGAGAGTCAGAGGATGAGCAGGGGAAGAGCAGAGAGAGAAGGAGACACAGAATCCGAAGCAGGCTCCAGGTTCTGAGCTGTCAGCACAGAGCTCGATGTGGGGCTCGAACCCATGAACCATGAGATCATGACCTGAGCTGAAGTCAGACACTTAACCAACTGAACCACCCAGGAACCCCAAGAGCAGGGATTTTTGATTGCTTACTGCCATATTCTCAGTGCCCAGGACAGTATTAAAAGTATTCAATTGGGGCACCTGGGTGGCTCAGTCGGTTCGGTGTCTGACTTTGGCTGAAGACATGATATCAAGGTTCATGAGTTCGAGCCCTGTATCGGGTCCTGTCCCCCACTCTCTCTGCCTCTCCCCCACTCGCATGCATGCGCATACACCTTCAAAAATAAACACTAAATTTTTTTTAAGTATTCAATATGTATTGAATGGATGAATTCCTTGGGCCCTAATACCTTCTAGTCCCCTCAATGCCTAGCACAGTGCTTTGCATGCAATAAAGCACTCAGTAAATATTTGATGAATAAACTATGATGGAAGACTACTAATATTCTGCCTTGAAGTTTGCTTCCTTCTCCAAGTACCCCTATACACCTGGGCCTACATTAAATTCCTGAACTCTTAAAAGTATGACAAAGGGTCAGTAGGAGAGGTCCTCCGTGGACACTGCTGAAAATGGCAATAACAAAGCTAGGATGCTGCTTTGAGTATTTTCTGCCTTTGCCACTTGGACAAATCCCTTTGCATCTCTGGGTCTTAGTTTCACCATATGTAGGATGAAGCTAGGAGACTAGATGATTTCTGAAGTCCGTTCTATTTTTACAGCTTGTAGTTATGGTGCTCATAACTAAAATTGTATGATTCTAAAATTGTATGATTTTTCTCTTCCAACCTGTGATTGGAATATGCTTACTGAAAATGTGGTGTCAGAATAAAGGCTCTCTTTGGTCCAGTTAGCAAGCATCATCATAAAAATAATAAAACGTGGTGTAAAAGGCCATATTAGCAACATGCAGACATGACAGTGAGGCTCCCATGAGGCAGATAAGACCAAAAACTAGGTTTTCTGATTCCTTCAGGGTTCTTTATCTCAAGTCCCATACATATATTTAATTTCCTCTCCTTTCCAAGGGTTAGATAAATCGGATCTTTATCAGCAAGATATTTTGGAAGATCCACACTCCTTTACTTGTTTGAACACACTTGGTCTCAGCATCTGAGACAAAACACAACTTTCTCTTGCCGTGTCTCTGTGTAATTGAGGTGACATGCCCTCAGTCACTTTCCCCTCGGGACTTGTCTTCCAGGCAAAGGCAACACAGTACAGTTGCAAAAGGTAAGCATGCCCTTTGAATGCACCTGTGGTACGGGTGTCTCTCTGTGATGTAAACGTGCTTTAATTCAGCCCTATCCTTATAAGGAGATAAAAATCACGTTCAGAAATATGCAAACTCTTGTTCAGAAACCTCCCCTTCATTCTGACAAACTGGCTGCCATCCTGATAAACAGATTTTCTTAAAAGGAACTGTAAACCAGAGCCAGACTTAATTTCTGGCACTGAAGGGAAAAAAAAAAAAGCGTGTCTGATTTCCCGCTTGCGAGAAAGATCTGGCACTATGCGTCACCAGCATCCCTGCACTCCCCAATCAAACGTGGTTTGCTTTGGCGCTCCTGAGCCAGCTCTCACCCACTGCCTGGCTACAGGGGGCGGGGCTATACCTTAGCCTCACCCCTTTCGTGGCCTCCAGCCAATACCTGAGACAACTGGAGGCAGGCAAGAGCCACAGTGAGGACCCGCCCCTCGCTCCCGTTCAGCTAATCAGGGCGGGTGGGGTGTGGATTTCTTTGCTGACCCCGCCTTCCTGGCGCTGGGCAATTTAGAGCCGCACGCCCGGCGGGAATGTAAGATGGCGGAGTAGCAACGCGAAGCGGTTAGGACTTGAGTCTGTGGGCCGACTTCGGTTCCGGTCTCGGCAGCAACAGTGATCGCTGAGCAGAGAGTGCCTAGGGTGGTTGGCCAAGATGCCGAATATTAAAATCTTCAGCGGCAGTTCCCACCAAGACTTATCCCAGAAAATTGCTGACCGCCTGGGCCTGGAGCTAGGCAAGGTGGTGACTAAGAAATTCAGCAACCAAGAGACCTGGTAAGGGCGAAGTTGGGACCCCAACCCGGGGCGGCAGGGACCCCGCTTGGGTGGCAGAGGGTAGGGGGAATGGGGCCGCCGCGTGAGTTCTGAGGGACCGCGGGGAGGGGGGGAAGGGGAAGGGGCAGCTCTGTGGCAAGCGTGCCCCACGGGCTGTTTCCGTTATTTTACCTCTCGCGGGAGGGTCACGTTCATTCTCACCGTGAGGTGGGGTGGAGTCAAGATGGAGCATGAGGCGAAGCTGTCGGGTTTGAAGTCAAGGGCTGGAGGACCCAAGGCGGGGTAGTGGCTGCCTAGAGCGACGGGAAGGGAAAGACGCTTAGCCTCGGCCAAGGGGACACGTGGCTTTGTCGCTTCGCTGTTGAGCTATCCAGACTGGACTGGGTTCACTTTAACTCTTGGACCGGCTTGCTTGGGAGAACCTTACTGCGTAATAAGCCCTCCTGGTGTTTACTTTAGAGTCTAAGAAGCAGCTTTTCAATTCGAAATGGTGTCGGTCGGGTTTCGTTTTGAAGGAAATTGACATACGTACTGAGGGCGCCAAAATGATTACTAAGGACTTCCCTTGGATTGGCAAGCGTTGGCTTTTCACATCTTTAGAATCGGAGCCATACTTAAGTTAAATCTAGTTGATCAAATAAAGTGATGCATTAACTCTGCATCCTGATTGCCAGCATCTCAGCTTGAGCCATCCAAAAATTTTGGGGAACCTTAGTTCTGGAATCCTTGACCTTTCCTAGTGCGGATACTGGTACAGATGATACAGAAACGTATTTTTCAGTAGCAAAGTCTCTCCTGAACTCGTCCACTCCTCTTAGCGCTGTTGTGGGGATTTTAGGAAACAGTTTTCATCGCAGAGTGTTAAGATAATGGAGGAAAGATAATACAGTGGAAAACCGGAATTTCATAGTAACATTGCAGCTGGAATTTTTTTCATTGCCTTGCTAATTAAACGTGCTCCCTCCCCCCACTCCCAACCTCCTCCTGCACCTTGGGGCCATCTTAAAAGATAACTTAGTTATTTCATCCTTTCAATGCACCTTCCACCTAAACGTAGAATCTTCTGGTTCTGATAGGTATACTTTGTGTTTTGTGATCCTGTTGATCAAATCAGAGCTGTGCCCACAGTCTTAGGGATGCAGTCAACTAGTAAGGGGAAAGTTTACACCAAGTCTAATGGTCAGTTTAATTAGTTAAGGTTACTTTCAACATTTTTTCCTAAATGCTTTTTTTCCCTTTTTTTTTCTTTCTTTAAACTTACTATGGAAGTGTAACTCCCCTATCCTTTCTAGATCTGCTTATAAAAGCATTCATCTGTAGTGGACAGCTTCCTTCTGGATACTTGATTGTTGTACCGCTGGTTGTGATGCAGATGATAGTGCAAACACTGACACCACCTGTAACTAGGCAATACCTTAGAAGAGGCTGGCCAAGCTGCTGTCTTTAGCTTTGACCACACCATTATGACACCCTAGTAATGAAACCATACAGGACCAGACTTTGCATGTGGCAATACAGGTGGGGACAAGAATGATTTTCATTTAGAGGGTTTTTTTGCCCCCCTTAGAGAACTTTGGTTATTAAATCCTCTTCCTAGACTTCTAGGTAAAATCCAAAGACCTTATTTTTCTTTGTGTTAACCCTTCACCCTCTGTCATAATGCAATACTCTAGAACCTGAAACTATATTGGGAGAGGGGGAGGACGAGAACAATTCAGTGTTCTGACCGATCTGGATTCATCAGCAATCCCCATCTACTTCTGAAATCAGGCTGGTTTCATTTTTAAACAGCTGGACAGAGGCATGCTTGGAAACATTGGTTAAGATTAAGCCCAATGTGGAAAATGGCTGACTGGTTTGGTTTCCTCGTTTCAGGCTTAATAGCTTTTTGGTTCCCTAGGTGTTCTGAAATCTTCATTGAACATAATTGAGTATGTTGCCTGTGGAGCTTCCCCCTTCCATCTCCCATCCCCACCTTTGGCTCTTCTGCACTGTAGAAATGGTAACTACTGCCCTGTGTGACTCTTGGGCTCTGAAGGCATAGACAGAGCAGCTCAGTGGGTACTCTGGGTCATCAGATGGAGAACTGCAGAGCCCATCCTCAAATGAGACAGTTTTGCTATTTGGCAGAATCACAGGGGTTGCTGCTCTCTCAAGCAGAGTGGCATTACTTGTCGACTCAGGAGCCTCCCTTGCTGTCCAGTTACGCAGGAAACATACATATAGGTGGGTGTATTGCACACAAATAGATAAGAGAGATTAGAAGCTCAGGCTCTGGAATCAGAGAACCTGCATTTGAAATCTTAGCTTTTCTTTGCCTCACCTGTAAAGTAATAGCTACCCATAGAATTATTGTGCAGATTAAATGAGATAAATTAGAACATTGTCCAACCCAATAAATGCACAGTGGATGTTGGTAAGCAGTTGTGGTGATGGTATTGCAGAAACTACAGAAGAGGACAAAGGGGAAAAAAGACCTCCCAGCTAGTGCCGCCACCACCCAAGATCAGCTCTTCACATTTTGATTTATGACCTTCCAGATATTTTGTGTGTTTATGTACTTTTCCAAAAATGTAAGGTATCTATGGCTTTCATCACTTAGCAATATATTTTGAATAATTTATCCCCTTAATATTTAGTCTACATGGTTTTAAATAGCTGTTCTGGTCTTCTTACAGTTTTACCATAATTTTAGATAACTGAGTCCCTTCTAGTAGATATTTCCCGTTGTTGACTAATGCTTTTACATAAAAACCTTTGAACACAAATCTTTGTCCATTTCCTTAGGACAAATCCCTAGAAGGGGAGTTACCAAGTTAAGGGGTAGATGCCATTTTTCAGGCAACTGATAACGTGTTACCAAATTGCCCTCTAGAAAAGTTCACCCAATTTCTGCTCTCATCGGCAATAATCACATTAATAGTAATTAATGTATAATGAGTGCTTAAGAGGTGCTAGTTCCTATGCTAAGTACTTTATACATTTCTAATCCCCTCTACCCTGCTGAGAAGTTACTATCCCCATTTTATGGATGAAGGAACTAAGATTCAGAGGTTAAGTAACTTGCCCAATACTGGGTACTATTGCTTACTATTTTTGTTGACGGAATATCTCATCTGGCTTTTAAAACTTAAGAATAAATTAAAGTTTTTGATGTTTTTTTGATTCTCTTCAATATCAAGAAATAGCTTTGGTTTATTTGGTTACTGTGGATAGGCTCAGAGGGGGGAGGACTTTAACTTTGATTGTCTAGGATTTTCTTAAGAACCACATCCCTTGGTTAGTTAATCCCTTGCATTTTGCACATGCCAACATCTCCATCTAAATTCTTGAGAGTTTCTTAAGACGACTATCTGCCTTTTAGATTTTGCTCTATTTCCTATTGTGTTTCTTAGCGTTCCATGCTGGTTAGATGCACTGATGCTAAAGTAAAGATAAAGGAGAAGCGGTTTTTCTTATTGGATGGACATAGCCAGCCTGGCCTTGCCAGAAGATTGGGGGAATGATTGGCCCAAAGCCATTTGGAGAACACACCGTTAGTAGCTAGAGGGAGAGAACACGGAGTGTTACCCTTTAAATTGCTAAACTAGGTCTTTCCACCTGATAAATTACATTAAAAGCAAACAGGTTTTAGCCACAGCTGTTCTACCATCAATCACTGCCTAATTTATCATTTCTTAGACTTAGAGGAAACCATAGAAATAATACTAAGATTTTTTGAGGACTCACTGAACTATTGATTGACCAAGCTGTATAATAGGAGTGTAGTTTGCAGGTATTTGAAGGCTTTCTGAAAGTCTGTACCTTATAATACTACTGGAGGGACAAGATTGATCTTGATTAGTGAGATTAGAATACACAGTAAAATAAGGCAGTGTCCTAGTTTTACTTACACTGCTTTATTTTGCATATAGTTAAATAAATAAAATTTTCAAGTTGCTAGATACATGTCTGGTCATAACACCTTTCTATGCTTCAGGATTTAGTCCTAAATTTGGTTTTGGGAAATGGCTGAACTGTTGGTTGACTATAATCGGGTAATATGATAACACAAAAGTGTTACTAGCAATTGTGTTGGGTGGTGAGCTGGTCCTTTTATAAAAATTATTATTCAAACCTTATATGATGTTACAGTATGATTTTTAAAGGCATACCTCTGCTAAATCTATGTATGTAACAAATGGTCTCTCATGTTTAACTTGGCAGTGATAATTTAATTTTATAATTAATACTTTAGCTGCTTTCAAGAAAGAATTTGAAGTGTGTTTCATGATAGTCACACGATTTGTTAAATAGATGCTTCAGAAGCTTTCCAGAGCAAAGGCCTATCATAATTGTGCCAAGAATTTGGCACAAGGTAGTTACTGCAGTCTAGTGTTACTTTAACTGCATCCCTTGGCTTCCTGGTAGCCAAAGAGATAAAGCCACTTGCAGTGGATTATGTAGTTTTTCTTTTCTTTTTTTTTTTTTTTTTTTTTGAGAGAGAGACAGAACAGCATGAGCAGGGGAGGGGCAGAGGGAGTGGGAGACCGGGAATCTTAAGCAGGCTCCACATCCAGCAAGGGGCTGGATCTCACCGGTTGGATCTCACATGGTGAGATCGTGACCTGAGCCAAAATCAAGAGTCAGATGCTTAACCAACTGAGTATCATGAAACTCTTTAGATACCTCCAGGCACAAAATTCTGGGAATTTCATGGGTGGGATCCTTAAATAATGATATTGAGTAACATAAGGAACAATGTAAGCAATTATTATGGGTATTTTTAATATTACTTATGATAGTTTAGGCATTTGTAAAGAGAGATAAGCCATCATGTGTTGTTTTCTGGTCTTACTTGAAAACAAAGCTTTGGAATAGATAATTAGCCCTTCTCTTAGCCTCTTGGATCTTTTGTTTAAATTCCTAATCAACACCACCTGGTTCTGGGTTGAGTGTATGTCTGGACCACAGATGATATTCTGTGTTCTTGACTGGAATAAGAGCCATAGGCCTTCCATATCACATGTAGAGGATAGAGGTGACTTTCCTGGAAATCAGTGTGCCTGACCTTTGTTCTCCCCCAGGGAAATGGAGATCTTCCTCAAGGAGGTGAGGTATGGGGCTCACCCCACACCTGTGGGCGGGATTAAATTTTTCTTGAGTTTTGAAGTTGCTCAGGTATTTGAAATACTTGGTCCAGACCCCGGAATTGTGCACCATAAAACATAGAAGGGACTCTTGTGGACTGGAACTTCTTAAAGGGTGGGCAGTGTTAGTGAAGGAGATCTGAGAAGTCCCTTAAACACCGCTCGCTGTCTCTTGTTTGGGCCTACCACAATGAGAAACCTGCAGAGCGCGTTCTCCTCCAGGAGGTGTGACTTAGCCTTGTCCATTGTGTTTTTTACATTTTTAGTATATTTTACTTATCCCAGTATATCCAAAAATATGATAATTTCAGCACATAAGCAACTTTGAAATTGAGATACGTTTTCCTTTTATTTCTCCCACCTTCACAATGAATAGAGTGTGTATTGTATGCTTGTAGCACATCTCAATTCAGTTCCTCTGTCACTAGTGACATTTTAGGCACTCCATAACCACACAAATCCAATGACTCCCAGATTGGTCAGTGCCATTCTAGGACCTGTCCTTTGGAAAACATGGAAGTTACTCTCACAGAAAGTGCTCCCTGGCTCCCTCCTGCTTGTCCATTTGAATTTTGAAGAATGTCTTCAGAATGTAATTTTGGCATTGGCGTAGTTAAGGTTGCCTACAGACTCCATTGTTTTTTTTTTTTAATGTTTATTTATTTTTGAGAGAGGGAGAACACAAGCAGGGGAGGGGCAGAGAGAGAAGGAGACACAGAATCCCAAGCAGGCTCCAGACTCTGAGCCGTCAGCATGGAGCCCGACACGGGGCTCAAACTCATGAACCCTGAGATCGTGACCTGAGCCAAAGTTTGGACGCTTAACTGACTAAGCCACCCAGGCTCCCCCAGAGTCCATTGTTTTTTAAGGCTGACCTTGGTGATTAACAGATGTCAACTTGGCTAAGCCAGGGTCCACAAAATTGCTATATCATTTATTCTGTTGCCTCGGTATCAGTATTTCAGGATCCTGCTGCAAAATTCTTCGTAGCTGTCGTATTTTGGTGCTCCCAACAGGTTGTATGTAGTTCCACCCAAAATGAAATCTCTGCCAGCTGTGTATCTGTGAAGAGGGTATGAACAGATTTATCAAAATATTTTAAAGAAACATGTTGGACCCATTGCCTCCAGTGTGAAGTGAGTTACTTTGTGAGGAACAATAGAATTCCATCTCCTAAATTTTCTCAATAGTAACACCTGCAGAAGGTTCACAGTATCTTGAGTGGATACCGAGCGGCATCCTAGTCCTGCCGGATATTCATTCATTCATTGTTTGTGCCCTAGAGGCACTGGCTGGCTGGGGATACAGAAGAGTGCAACAGATCTGGTCCCTGCCTTTGCGGAGCTTATGTTCTAGTGAAAGAGACAGGCAGTAAAACAAGTGTTTACAAAATAAAGTGATAACAAGTTATGATAGGTGTTTTTGAAGATAATAACTGAGGTGGTGAGGGAATGACTGGGGAGGGTCACTTTATTATGAAACATTTCAAACACGCAGAAGTAGAAGAGTATAGTGGTTTCCCCCAAGGTACCCATCACCCAGTTCAGCAGTTCTCAGTTCCTGGTTTAATCTTGTTTTCATCTGTTATTCCCCCTTCCA
This sequence comes from Neofelis nebulosa, assembly GCF_028018385.1. NCBI lineage: Eukaryota > Metazoa > Chordata > Mammalia > Carnivora > Felidae > Neofelis > Neofelis nebulosa. The sequence continues at coordinate 88,035,938 of NC_080800.1, forward strand.
TGCACACCCACAATTACTTTGAAACAAGCCTAGATAGTATATTGCCCTTGTGCATTTTAGTAACCACAGTACCATTTTCTTGCCTCAAAATGTTAACAGCAATCTCTTAATATCAAATACACAGTGTTCACATTTCCTTGCCTCATAATTGTGGGTGCTTTTCTTCTCTGTTTGCTTGAATTGGTTTGCATACAAGGTCCATATATATATTTTAATTGGTTGATTATTTTTAAGTCACTTTTGATCTTTTGCTTCTCAGGGAAGTCACTTTTTTTGGTAAGAGGGTCAGAGGAGATACTTTGATTGAAGTCCTGAGAAATAAACCAGCTAGTTGTAGGAAGAGCATCCCAGATAAGTGGGAAGAAGTGCAAGGCAATGATGTGAGCAGGGAATGTTAAGGAAGGCCATGTGACTGATACATAGTGAGCTAGGGAGAAAATCTTTGAGATGAGCTATCTCACAAATCAAAAAGCCCAGAGTTTTCCAGATTCCCTCACAGTATTACACAGTTTCTCAGAACATTATACAACTGGACTAGGTTCTTTGACTTAATGCAGAAATGCTTTTGTTTTTAGCTACATTTCTGTGACTTCAGCTTTCACTGAGGGCCACAGTTAATGCATTATTTACTCAAGTATGCACAAAGCATGATAATGCGCTTCTGTGTTCAAATCAAATTTTGAGATAGTTGTAGATCCACAGGTAATTGTGAGATATGATGCCAAGACGTTCTGTGTACCCCTTACCCAGTTTTCCCAAAGCTCCCAGCCATAGTCATTCCAAACTAGAGTTTTCTTGCAAAACTGTAGTGTGACACAAGAAGCAGGATATGGACATTGATGCAGTCAAAATACAAAACCATCCTGTCACCACAAGGCTCCATCCTGTCATAACCACATCCACCTCTCTTCTCCCTCTCTGTATTTTCCTTATGTTGCCTTTGTCTGGTTTTGGTGGCTCACTACTACTGGCCTTGTAAAATGCATTGGAAAGTATTCCCTCCTCATCTGCGTTCTAGAAAAGATGGTGCACAATTCGTGTGAATTCTTCAGATGTTTGGTAGAACTCTCCAGTGAAGCTGTTTTTGGTCAGTCTTAGAGACATCCATTGTTTTAATTTTTTTTTTAAAAAGTTTATTTATTTAAGCAATCTCTGCACCCAATGTGGGGCTCGAACTCAGGACCCTGAGATTAAGAGCCGCATGCTCATCTGACTGGGCTAGCCAGGTGCCCCAAGGCTTAACCAGTTTTTTAAATTCCCCTTCCCCCAAGAACCAGCTTTGTGTTTCATTGGTTTTTCTCTATTGTTTTTGGTTTCATTGATTTCTGCTGTTATGGTTAATTTTCTTCTGCTTACTTCAGGTTTATTTTGCCCATTTTTTACTTTATTGATATTAATTATTGAGCAAATCATGCACTTTTAACATAAGGATCCCCAGTATAAAATACGTCTTTAATTCAGTGCCTGAAGAAGGTTTATCTCCAGATATCCCAAACTAATGGGTTTTCTTCTTTGTTCTGGCTACCAGGAATCTCAGCTTCCCTGTTCTAATTGGTTTCTGGTTTGATTTTTACCATTTGCTTTTATTTGTCTTGCTTTACAATGTAAACTAACCCCATTCTTTTTATTTTTTATTTTTATTTTTTTAATGTTTATTTTTAAGAGAGAGACAGAGTGCGAGTGGGGGTGGGGCAGAGAGAGACAGAGACCTATTTTCTGAAGCAGGCTCCAGGCTTCCAGCTGTCAGCACAGAGCCCGATGCAGGGCTCAAACTCACCGATGGGGAGATCATGACCTGAGCCAAAGTCGGATACTTAACCAGCTGAGCCACCCATGCACCCAACCTCATTCTTTTTAAAATTAATTGTTACTTGAATTGGAAAAGAATAAATATAACTGTCTCCCTATATTAGCTGCTTCTGGCAATGGAATTCTCTCCTGTTGAAGTTTTTCTCTTGATCAGTAGGAGTTATCCACAATTCTAACCTACTCCTGGTTGATACACGCTACGTAACACACACACACACACACACGCGCACACACACACGCACACACACACAAATACCCCCACCTCACCTACAGGATTAATTGGGGGAAATGGTGTTGCTCTGAGGTGTCACGAAGGTTATGATTTTTTAATTATAAGTTATTCTTGGTAACAATCCAAGCATGGATATTAAAACTTTCATTTTATGGTAAAGTGTAGCCCTACTCCATAATTAACTTCCTGTGGAATATTTTTTAAACAAGACATACTAATTGGAAAGAATACAGTTCGCATAAAATGGAGGCAAGGACCACATCTGTTTTATTCTCCATATGTCCCTGGCACTTAGCACAGTGACTGGCATATGAACATTTACTGTTTGTTGAGTGAAGTGCCAATATGGTAGATGTGGTACTGGCTTCCATAGAAGGCATCGTTATAGAACAGTAGCGTGATTCATTCCTCACATGATCTTTCTACTTTTGTTATACGTGGATTGTGACAGTCACAGGCTCTGTATCCAATTTGCATGCACATGTCCTATTCCTGTACGTAATGAGACACAGGCAGCTCACTGAAATTATGGTCCGGTTACTTGTAAGTTCTTTAGCCAGTCTTTTTCATGCCATGTCTCATGTAACAATAGGTAATATTTGTATAGTACACTGGCGTAAACTGAGGCAGTAAACTGCTTCTGGAACAGGGTCTCCTCCTGGGGATCTCCCAAAGTCTGAGGGGATCAGTGACCATGTGCAGCTAGAACTCATTAACAGCATACTAGTAGGGAAGTTATACTTTTTAGGCCGTACTGTCTGTAGAAGTGTAGTATGGTGCTTTAAAATCTGTTTTTTGTTTTCATTCCTTTCTCGTTGTAGTGTGGAAATTGGCGAAAGTGTACGTGGAGAGGATGTCTACATTGTTCAGAGTGGTTGTGGCGAAATAAATGACAATCTAATGGAGCTTTTGATCATGATTAACGCCTGCAAGATCGCTTCAGCCAGCCGGGTTACCGCAGTCATCCCATGCTTTCCGTATGCCCGGCAGGACAAGAAGGATAAGGTGGGAGCAGAATCTACTTTAAAAAAATTTTTTGTTTGTTTTAATCAGAAGAAGCACATGCCCAGAGTCACAAAAAAACTTCCTTAATTCTCAGATACATATTTAGAGGATATTGTTGTTTTTTTTAATCACGTTCTCTTAGGTATTACCCAGTGTTCAAAACAATTGACATGTGATTGGTTTATATAAATCAACATCTTTGTAGTCTGTATTTCTTCATCATACATCTGTGACTCTCAGCTCACTGTGACTTTTTAATTGTATCAAGAGGACTAAGCACCAGCTACCGTGGAGTAGAATATTTTTTAAACTGGTAGATCCTCTGGGACCCTCGTCATAAAACTTGAAGTCAGTTACATGAATACCTGGTCTCATTATACACATGCATATCTCCCCTTATTTATCTGGTATATTAGAGGTTAAGGTACATGTATAAAACTTTGCAGGTCTGTTCTAACAGTCAGTGCCCAAATTTTACGTACAGTGTCTGGGAGAAGGCCAGACATTTTTATTCTGAGACTATAGTGCTCCTACAGAGTATAAAGGGCATGGGCTTTGCTAGTTTATCGTGCAGCAGGTGTGTTTATCTGTCATTTAAGGAGGTTGAAGTTGCTGGAATATTGACCTCAAGATGAGTAAGCAAGTGGTGTAATTTGCACAATAAACTAGAATTTCCATTCTGTGATCTGTCTTTTAAGTTTTGACATGTTAGATGCAATACAGGTTTGCATATGTATGTGTCAAAAGAGATTTTAATAATTCTTGTGAAAAAGATTTTTTAAGTCAGCCTAGTTTGAATAATTGAGCATTAAAACTCTTAAATAGGCTGAAAATTTGTACATTAAGAAAACAAAAGGTAGGAAGGTATTTTTCTTCTCTGAAATATGTATCCTGATTTGGAAAAGTGATATTCCACTTAATATTTGTGCTAGATTGCAATTTACTCATATAGTCCGTGGCCATGGCACGTGCTATGAATTTCCTGGTAGCATGGTGCCGTAAACATAGTAGGTGCACAGTAAGCAAATGTTTCTTGAGCAAATGAATTGTTTCTCAAAATGGCTTTTTGGTTTTTTGTCCTTCTTTCGTCCCCTCCATTTAGAGCCGGGCTCCAATCTCAGCCAAGCTTGTTGCAAACATGCTCTCTGTAGCAGGCGCAGATCATATTATCACCATGGACCTGCATGCCTCTCAGATTCAGGTATCTGGAAGCTAAATATTCAGCATTAGAAAGCAGGGGGTGTGGGGAGGAGAGAGCTTATAATGCTAAGAGTGCACAGAAGCAAAAACCTGCCCAAAGACAGCTCAAATAAACTAGACATCGACACCATTTTAAACATCCTCACCTTAAGCATTGTTTATGATCTCAGTCATTTGGAGTGGTTGGATAAGGGAGGTGGTCTGGTATTCTGAGAAGAACATGGACTTTGGGTTCAGACCTAGTTTGAATATTGGCTGACACTTACCAGCTTTGTAACCTTACACAGATTATTTAACTACTCTGAACACACACTGCGTTGTTATTGTGAGTATTAAATTTATGGTATAAATGCCTGGCCCAGGATAGGTGCTCAGTAATTGGGAACTGTTGTCATCATTAAATTTAGAGCCACAGATATCAGAATCTACTTTCTAGCATAAACACAGAGTAAGGGGAACACAGCATTCCTTTGTATTTTGGACTATTTAAAGGGACTTTCAAATCATCATTGGAGGCTTATGGCAATCCAGTGAGGTACACAGGGTAGGTGGTTATGCCCATTTTTTAAACGTGTTATTATTTATTTTTGAGAGAGAGAGAATGTGCGTGCACGTGAGTAGAGGGACAGAGGGTACAAAGCGGGGTCTGCACTGACTGCAGAGAGTCCAATGTAGGGGCTCAAACCCACAAACCGTGAGATCATGACCTGAGCCAAAGTCATACACTTAACTGACTGCACCACCCAGGTGCCCCTGATTATACCCATTTTATCGAAGAGGAACAGATTTGTTGAGAAATGCAACTAATCTGTAGCAACTAGTATTAGAACAGAGATCTTTTACCAGTTACTCTCTGTGACCATTTATTATAAATACATTCCACTAAGTTTACGTATCAAAGTGTCTTCTAACTGGTTTAGCAGTTAGCTTTTGTTCCCTAACAGACCAGCCCAACATTTGATGGAATAAGGCAATAAGTATTACCTCATGGGTCTCCACATTGACTGGGCAGTTGCGGTATTGGATGAACTTGGCCGTTCTTCCCAAGGGCTCTTTCATGGTCCTGCAGTCAATTGTGGGTTAGCTGAAGTCAGGCCTTGCCCCTCTTGGCCGGGATTCTCTTGGCCAGCCCAGGTTTGAGAAGCCATTTTTAATCTGCTACACTGAGCATGCCTTCTAATCAGTTTGAATGTCACAGGAAGGTATTCTTTGGGCCAGTTATTATCCTCTTTGTATTAGTCATTTATAAATCGAAGAGCACAAAAAGAGAGCAAAAGTGACTCAGCTTCTTTCTACAGGGCTTTTTTGATATCCCAGTGGACAATTTGTACGCGGAGCCAGCTGTCCTGAAATGGATCAGGGAAAACATCTCCGAGTGGAGGAACTGCACTATTGTCTCCCCCGATGCTGGTGGAGCTAAGAGGTATGACCAAAATGTGCATTGTTCTCACAATACTGGGGCTATCTTTCAGACAGCTATGTCAGAAAGTTGACATTTTTCTAGCAAGTGACAGTTTTTAAGTTCAGTTGACCCTTGAACAGCATGGGGATTAGGGGCATCGACCTCCCCACCCCCTGCCCCATGAACTCCAAAATCCGCATATAACTTTTGACCACCTCAGAACTTAACTACTAATAGCCAGCTGTTGACCAGAAGTGTCACCAAAAACATAAACAGTCAATTAACACAATTTGTATTTTACGTGTGTTATAGATAGTATTACAACAAAGCAAGCTAAAGAAAAGAAACTGTTGTTGAGAGAATACATTCACAGCATGGTACTGCATCAAGAAAAATCTATTTATAAGTGGACCTGCACAGTTGAAACCCATGTCTTTCAAGGGTCATGTATACTTCAGAATGGGTGTATCAGTAGCTGGGACACGAGCTGGACATAGTTTTACTGGCCTGAGTCACTGCCAGAAAGTGACAGAAAGACAAGGCAGCCTAGAGGGGGTCCTTAAGTAGTTGCAGTATTGTAGGCTTGACTGAAACCCATTAGTAACTTGGCACCACAGAGCTAGCAAGCAACACCACTGTGAACCCATCCAGAAGGCTGGGAAATTGGGGTTTCCAGTGAATGGCACCAGCTATCGAACCACGTGCTATTATTGGACAAATAGGCTTTTACGCCCCTCATGATGCTGTTTGTTTGACCCGTGTTAATCCTGGCATTGAGACATTAAGCAGGAGGGAAAATAAAATGTGGTAACTTTATATTTAAAACCAAGACCTTAACATTTTAAACAAACTGATTGCCAGGCATTGCCAGTTTCAGTGCTTCACAGCTCACATGGTGCCGACTAAGAGCTCTTGATTTCCTTAGTGGATCACTCATTAGTAATGCATTCAAAAGTCTGACACATGTTCTTCTTGTTGTGGAAATAGAATGAAGAGGCTACAAAACACAGATGATTGGGGAAAGCGAATTCCAATCTTTCTAAAGGCCATTCAAATCTTCAATGACTGTTTCTCCACAACCTCTTTATTTCAGTAACTCCAACAGAACTGATAAGCTGAGCACTTGAGTTCCGTTATCCAGCCAGATGTGTGGCTCTGTGAGTCTCATGTAATCGCTCGTTATCATCTGTAAAAGCGACAGAGCCAAAAAAACATCCCCCTAATGGCAGTTGTCAAACTTGTCTTAACTTGTTGGGCATTATTTTCACATCTTGCCATGGGACTTAGAAAATAGTTGTGTTTGAAACAAATAAGCCAAGATCTTCTTTCCAAAGTTGGGTATAGGAAAACTGCCTTTACTAGGTGACATATTGCCACATGACCACTCTGTGTGTGTGTGTTTATAATTCTCTTTCCATAGTGGAGGATTTGCTGAGTGAGTAGCTATCAGTTTGGTCTTGGCAGGGTTTTGGGAGTAGGTAGAGGTCCCTGTGTGATTGTGGTTTGCACAGAGTTTTCCCCTCCATGGTGTAGGGAGTGACTTTTTCCAGCCCTTCCTGCTTTGTCAGTCACTGATTTTTTTTTAATGTTTATTTTTGAGAGAATGTGATAACTCGAGCAGGGGAGGGGCAGAGAAAGAGGGAGACACAAAATCCAAAGCAGGCTCTAGGCTCTGCCCTGTCAGCACAGAGCCTGATACAGGGCTAGAACCCACGAACTGTGGGACCATGACCTGAGCCGAAGTCAGAAGCTTAACTGACTGAGCCACTCAGGTGTCCCCTGTCAGTCTTTGATTTTGTTGGCCATGGAGTATGGGCAGTCTGGGATGCTTGAGCTAATTGAGCATGCATTTGTCTTGGATGAGTAAACATTCCAAGGAGATTGGTTATTCTTTATGTTCTATGCCCACACAGTTCTAGTAATGGGGAACACAAGGTATGGTTTATTTAGATCAGGATACATAAGCTGTTCAGGTTGTGGTTTGGATCTTGCACGTTCTCTATTGTATGGTCACAGGCTCTCCCCTGTCCAGCACAAACTCCGTTATGTGACCATAGGCCCAATGGAAATCAGACATAATGCTCTGGTTGTATCTGTGCTGCATTAAAAAACAAGACCCAGGGCGCCTGGGTGGCTCAGTCACTTGAGCGTCCGACTGTTGATTTTGGCTCAGGTCATGATCCCAGGGTTGTAGGATCAAGCCCTGCATGGGGCTCTGTACTGAGCCTGGAGCCTGCTTAATATTCTCTCACTCTCTGAAATGAAAAAATAAAAACAAGACCCAAAGCACAGGCTTCTTCACGCACGATGATGACACAGTGGAGCATGGACCTACATGTTACTGGAACAGCGTGCTGTCATTTACATGGGATGGATTTCTGTCTGAGTGAATTCTGTGGTACTTTGTCACCAAAGATTTGTCTTCTGTGTCACTTTCTAGTTTGGTTTATGTTATTTTGTAATATAAAAATAAGACACTTTGATTTGTTGGCGATCCTTCGGGCTGTCCAAGCAAGATGTCCCATTTTCCTGATTAATTGGTACAGTGTTCTTTCTAGCGCTCCTAAAAGGAACTTCCAAGCTCAGTGTGCATGTACAGTTGACACTGACAGTTGGTGGATCACTGGGCGTAAGCGCGGTGAGCTGAATGCACAGGCACTGGAATGGGCTGGGGACTTACTCCTCACCTGTCAGAGGCTCAGGTTCACTTGTCATCACATCTGTGCATCCAGTTGAGACAGTCTGTGCACCCCCAGCATTAGCTAAAGGAAGTCTTCTCTCTCTCCTCTTCTGCTGCCAGTCTATTAAATGAATGTGCCTTAGCATCCTGCTGCTTCCCAGGACTGGTGAGGCATCTGGCTCTCCCCTGCTATAAACCGGAATTAATTATAATTGAAGTCTGACTAATCCCAGGATACAGATGCATTAGTCTCTAAAACCTGCTTTGTGACGTTTGCCTTTGAGAAGCCAGTCAAGTAGAGTTGTTTTCTTCCAGCCCCAGGAACAGTTTGGTTTCGAAGAGCGGTCTCCCTGAAAAACAAACCCACTGTTTAGTCCCTGTGTTGGCATCTTTAGGAGACACACACACACACACACTGTTTGTGAATGCGCCGCTATCTTGCAGAGTGACCTCCATCGCAGACCGGTTGAATGTGGACTTCGCTCTGATTCACAAAGAACGGAAGAAGGCCAATGAAGTAGACCGCATGGTGCTGGTGGGAGATGTGAAGGATCGGGTGGCCATCCTGGTAGATGACATGGCTGACACCTGTGGCACGATCTGCCATGCGGCTGACAAGTGAGTGCCGAGAGGTGGTGGGGCCAGTGGTTAGAAGTGAAAAGCTAACTGCTTGCTATCTGCAGGTGAATTGAGGGGGATAAGAACTATCTTTGGGAGGTTTTTATTACCCTAGGCTTGAATTGCAATATGCATCAATTGATGAATATTTTATTTTTCCCCAAGATTCACTTATTTTTTTCTTGCTGTGCTCAACTATATAAAACATAAATTTGCCACTCTGACCATTAAGTGTACAATTCAGTGGCGTTAGATACATTCGCAGTATGTGCAACTATCACCGCTGTATTTCCAAAATGTTCTTATCACTCTGAATACTCTACTTTTAATAGTTGTTTTTTAAAAATGTTTTAATGTTTTATTTATTTTTGAGAGAGAGAGAGACAGACAGACAGACAGAATCTGAAGCAAGCTCCAGGCTCTGAGCTATCAACACAGAGCCTGACGTGGGGCTCAAACTCACGAACCGCGAGATCATGACGTGAGCCCAAGTCGGATGCTTAACTGACTGAGCCACCCAGGCACCCCCTTGATAGTTTTTTTTTTTTTAATTTTTTTTAACGTCTATTTATTTTTGAGACAGAGACAGAGCATGAATGGGGGAGGGTCAGAGAGAGAGGGAGACACAGAGTCTGAAACAGGCTCCAGGCTCTGAGCTGTTAGCACAGAGCCTGACTCAGGGCTCAAACTCACGGACCGCAAGATCATGACCTGAGCCGAAGTCAGATGCTTAACCGACTGAGCCACCCAGGTGCCCCGATAGTTTTTTTTGTTTTTTTTTTTTAATTTTTTTTTCAACGTTTTTTATTTATTTTTGGGACAGAGAGAGACAGAGCATGAACGGGGGAGGGGCAGAGAGAGAGGGAGATACAGAATCGGAAACAGGCTCCAGGCTCCGAGCCATCAGCCCAGAGCCTGACGCGGGGCTCGAACTCACGGACCGCGAGATCGTGACCTGGCTGAAGTCGGATGCTTAACCGACTGTGCCACCCAGGCGCCCCCCGATAGTTTTTTTTTTAAGAAACAAATTAAGGTAGAAACGTATAGGCCTGAACAGACAGGACTATACAGTTGGCCCTTGAACACAGATTTGAACTGTGTGAGTCCACTTATTGTGCTTTTTTTTTTTTTTTTGATAAATACAGTAGAGGACTATAAATGTATTTTCTCTTCCTTATGATTTTCTTAATAACATTTTCTTTTCTCTAGCCTATTTTATTGTAAAAATACAGCATATGGGGCGCCTGTTGGGTAAGTGTCTGACTTTGGCTCAGGTCATGATCTCATGGTTCATGAGTCTAAGCCTTGCGTCAGGCTCTGTGCTGACTGTGTGGAGCTTGCTTGGGATTCTCTCTCCCTCTCTTTCTGCCCCCCCCCCTCCACTTGTGCACTTGCTCTCTCTCTAAATAAATAAATAAATAAAACTAAATAAAATAAAAATAGAGCATATACTATAACATGCAGAATATGTCTGAATGGACTTTATGTTATCGATGAGGCTTCTGGTCAGCAGTAGGGTATTAGTTACGATTTGGGTGAGTCAAAAGTTGTGCTCAGATTTTCAACTGTGGGGGTGGGTGGTTGACACCCCTAACCCCCATGTTGTTCCAGGGTATACTGTATTTTCCTATTTATATTTTACCTAAGCCAGAAACCCTGCTCCTACCTCTTGACTGTCCATTTTAGTTGCTACCACCTTCATTCATATTATTTCTCCTCTCTTGCCTGCACTGTTCTAAACTGCCTTCACTCTGTTCTCTCTGCTGCTGGTAATCAATCTCTTACCTCCCCAGTCTGTCTTCTCTCACACTGCCTCCCCTCTTGCGAATCTGTCTAAAACTAAGGCTAGATACCATCACTGCTCTCCTTTAAAACCTTAAGTGGCTCCCCATTGTTTATAATCCACGTTACTGTGGACAGCATAGTTTTTCGTGATTTTTCCTTAACCTCTGGGTGTCTGTGCCAGGCACAGGCCCTGGCATATAATAGGGGCTAAGAAAATATTTGTGTGCTGAATGATTGCTGATTTGGATCCTGGACTATACATTTACAAAACTCATTTTGTCCTTGTATTATTAAGGTAATGCTAAATGCTGTAACAGATCAACTCCCTGAAATGTCAGTTGGTTAATGCGATAGTTCTTGTTTGTGGTTTAACTCCAGTGCAAGTATTCCTCTTTTGGTTTTGTAGTGCCGCATCTTTAACATAAGGCTTCCAAGATTACCTTGGAAGACATTTCCATTTTGGCCAGCCAGAAAGGGAGAAAAGAGCATGGAGAATCACCTGTGGAAGATTTTTTAAAAAATCTTTTTTTAATTCTTATTTATTTTTGAGAGAGACAAAGAGAGCATGAGTGGGGGAGGGCCAGAGAGAGGGAGACACAGAATCTGAAGCAGGCTCCAGGCTCTGAGCTGTCAGCACAGGGCCCGATGTGGGGCTCGAACTGTGAGATCATGACCTGAGCTGAAGTTGGATGCTTAACTGACTGAGCCACCCAGGCACCCCACCCATGGAAGATTTTTATAAGCCCAACCAGTCGTGTACGTTGTATCTGCCCACATACTGATAGCTAGAATTAAGGCATATGGTCACTCCTAACTATGCAAGAGATGCTGGGAAAGGTAGTCCAGCTGTGTGCCCAGGAAAAAAAGGAGATGGATTTCCTTGACCATAGCAGTCTGTGCCAGTCTCACTATGTTAATCCAAACCTATTCAGATCAGTTCTTAGTCCATATATTTGTCTTTGCTGTGAACCGAATTGTGTCCCTCCTAAAATTCATATGTTGAGGTTCTAGGCCCCCCAGTGCGATGATATTTGGAGATGGGGCCTTCGGGAGGTCACTAGGTTTAGATGAGGTCACGAGGGTGGGACCATCATGATGGGAATAGTGCCCTTGTGAGCACAGACACCAGAGAGCTGATTACCCCATGCATATGTGCACACAGAGGTCACATGAGTGCACAGTGAGACAGCGGCTGCCAACAAGCCACGGGGAGAGGCCTCAGGATGAAGGTCACCCTGTCACCACATTAATCTTAGGGTTCCCGGCCTCCAGGACTGTGAAATAAAGTTCTGTTTTTGAAGGCACACAGTCTGTGGTATTTTGCTATGGCAGCCCAAGCTGACTAATACACTCCTCTCCATGAACTCAGGTCCTATGGTGACAGGTGAGATTAATCCAAAGCATCTCTGCTTCTTCCTCTAGACTTCTCTCAGCTGGAGCCACCAGAGTTTATGCGATCTTGACTCATGGAATCTTTTCTGGCCCGGCCATTTCCCGCATTAACAATGCATGCTTTGAAGCAGTAGTCGTCACCAATACCATACCTCAGGAGGATAAGATGAAGCATTGCTCCAAAATACAGGTAAGGATGCGATTCTTGGAAAATACTCTGCTAAGTATTTATTTAGGAGGTGGTTCATACATTGAATTGAGTGTCTACGTTCTGAAGCCTCCCCGCTTTGCTCTTAAGGGCTCAGTCTGTCATCAGGATCTGTGGTCCAAAAGTAAGAAAACAAAATCAGGTTTAAAAGATTCAAGTTGCTAGATGCACCTCTGGAGGATGGAGCGCCAGGGATGCTACATTTCAACAGACTGTCTCAGTGATCGTGATATCCGCTCACATTTACAAGTCCTTGCTCTCCAGTATGTGTGTGTCGCTATTAACCATTGGCCCCTGCAGACATAACGTGAAACCTTTGAACCAGTGGTACACCCCTTAGGACGGCAGCGTTTCTCAAAGCATGCTCTGGAAACAAAGTTTATTACCTACGGTCCTTGTTAAAATGTGGATTCCTTTGCTCCATCTGAGATGTGCACAACCAAGAGGTCCTGGGACCACTGTTTTAATTCCCCAAGGAATTAGACACTAAAGTTCGAGTGCTGTTGTATCAAAAGAACAAGGCCTTGCTTAATTAAAATGTACAGTAGTCCATTTGCTTTCTGAAATTAATATGTAGAATTGGAGCATCCATGTCCTTAAGGATTTTTTTTTTTCAGCTTAAATGGGTTTTGTTTTTTTTTTCATTCATAAGAATTTGTAAATGTCAACCCACCGCCACCTTGGTGAGTCTGAGTGAGGGGTTTTCCTCCATTAGCACTTTGACTCTTTCCTAAGTGGTGATACTAAAAATACAACGCAGGGGCGCCTGGGTGGCTTGGTCGGTTAAGCGTCCGACTTCAGCTCAGGTCATGATCTCACGGTCCGTGAGTTCAAGCCCCGCGTCAGGCTCTGTGCTGACAGCTCAGAGCCTGGAGCCTGTTTCAAATTCTGTGTCTCCCTCTCTCTCTGCTCCTCCCCTGTTTATGCTCTGTCTCTCTCTGTCTCAAAAATAAGTAAACGTCAAACAAAAAAAATTAAAAAAAAAAATAAATAAATAAAAATAAATAAATAAAAATACAACGCAGAGGAGCACCTGGGCGGCTGTCAGTTAAGCGTCTGACTCTTGATTTTAGCTCAGGTCATGATCTCATGGGTTTGTGAGTTTGAGCCCCGAGTCGGGCTCTCTGCTGTCAGCAGAGCCTGCTTCACATCCTCTGTCTCCTTCTCTCTCTGCCCCTCCCTGACTCATGCTTGCTCTCCCTCTCTCTCTCAAAAAATAAACGTAAAAAAAAAAAAAGGCTGCAGAATGGCTGGGTGTGGCTCTCGAAGGGAAATAGCACAGTGCAGCTGTTTTAAGGGGAAGGACCCTCACAGGTCTGCTCCTCAGTGTCTACAAAAGGGTGGGTCCTCTGTCTGGGTGTTCTTAACCTGCCAATTTTCTCACTTTCCTAGGTGATTGACATCTCAATGATCCTCGCAGAAGCCATCAGGAGAACTCACAACGGGGAGTCCGTTTCCTACCTGTTCAGCCATGTCCCTTTATAATAGAATTACTGCTGAGGCTTTTTACAAATAAAGTGAACCCCGCCCCTTGTTCTCCCTTGGTATTTGATGAAAAATCCAGCAGAAAACCCAGCTTGCTCCAGTGTAGCTTTCCACACCCCACATCAGGTATATTAGCATTTCTCCTAAATTAGAGAAAGACGGATTGAGACTCACTGCTGGGATTTCCTGCCTCTGTTGTCTCATTCCAGCTTGGATTCTGTGAGCCTCGCAGCTTTGCAGCTTTAACCACAGCCGAACTGCTGCAAGATTCCAGGCTTGAGAGGGTGTTGTGTTGTAGGGGTGTTTGAAGTTGTAGAGGGAAGCTCAGACTACTTTGCATGTGAATACTTCAGGGTTTCCTTGGTTCCAAACCACTGGTGACAAAGCCAACCCAGTTCCCATCCCCCAACCCCCAACCTCCAACCTATGAAAAGCTCTCAAAAGTCTATGCTAAATTACAGCAGGAACCCTAGGCAGCCCAGCTCTGGTTGCTGAGTCCTGTAAAGCAGGAGCCAGCGGGCAGCTCGCTGGTGGTGGTGGTGGGGGGGGGGGGGGGTGGCAGCACACAGGGCAGTGAATGCTTCTTGGGAGGAAATAGCCTGATCCTTCACCCCCTGCTTGGGGACTGTGTCCCTTGGATTCTCCTTTGTACCTGTTCCTTTCCATTTGACTTGACCTTCAGCCATCTTGCCCTTTCCCTGGCCAGATAACCCTCTCAGGCCCAAATGTTCCTTGTACTACAGTCTTCTGGAAAGCAAACTTACCCCCTGCTACGTGATCTCTAACATTTACATGGGATTGTTTCTGCCGTAGCTTAATCTTCCTGAGCCCACTACCACCCTGGTAGTAGGTTTTAGGTGGGGTCGTAGTGCCTTTTGATTAATTTAAATATCTCATTCTCATCTTCCTCCCATTGATTTGGCCTCTCCAGTGACCTGAGATTTCTGTTAAAAAGGTTGATGTTACTGTTTACTGTCTCTTGTAGAGGAAACTAATAAAGTGTCTTTGTGTGATTGTGGATCTGTATCATATCTGTACCGGTCTTTCTGCCAAAGGTTTGGTCTAGGTGTCTTACCGCCCAGTGATCATTCTTCTGTGCTTCCAGACTGTTAGTTGCATTGTTAAGCCAAGAGAAGACCTTGGCCGCAGTTTTATCCAACCTTCAGACCTTAAGATGTCTGGGGTGTGCTAAGAACTAGATACAATGTGATTCTGTGCATTGTATCTGAATTACAGCGCCTGTGAGGCCTGCTGGATCTCTCGTTCTTATTCCTGGGGAATAGGAATCCAAGTACTTTCTCAGAGGAAGAGCGTAGTCTCTATAATTTATTCATTTTGGAACCAATTTTGCCAAATGTAACATTTCCCTCCATCAGTAGTTGATACACGTGTGGCATTTAATTTCAGGCCTTGTAATTAAACTCTGGGGAAGGTAAATGTGTACAATTGAATGAATGCTAACGCATTCCAGAAGGTGAAGGGATTTTTTTTTTTGGTGCATCATAAAATCAGGATGCTCTTTAACTTCGGGAGAAGCCACATGCTTCTTGCTTTTGTTTGCTTTGGTTGTGCTTTATGTTGAATACTGGGATGTTGACTTTACCATGAGTGTTCTGAAAAAAAAAGTGATTCAAAAGGGGACTGAGATGAGCTATGGAGTGTGTACCTCCAGCCCGATAGCCTTCTTTCACCGCAAGTGCTCTGGGAGAAGCTGACGTGGAGAACCAAGTGCCCTATCCTGCCGGTCACACAACTTCCTGAAGCATTGGACCCATTAATCAGGGCTTGCTGCGCTATAACTTTTGGACTCTATTGCGGGCCCCTTCGGGTAATCCAGTTCCTAGAATGAGGTTTTAAGGTCATTCAGGAAAGGCCTTCAGTCCCCAACTGTGGCCCCTGTGCCTGGGGGAGGGTCAGTATTCAGTTCCCCGTGACACTCAGCAGAGTTCCACAAACACCTCCACCGCCATTCTTTTTGGGAGAAACCCAAGGGTCCTGAATGGTAAGTGACTCCCAACTGGGGAATAGCAGCAGGAACAGACCTGGTGGGGTGTGAGGAGGAGATACCGGAGCTGAACAGAGTTGCAGCCCGATCACAGTTGGAGCTGTACCTGTAATAGGTGTAGGACCGCTTCAGAGCAAAAGGCATCACCAGGTTCTCTACATCCCTCACCTCCCACCCTCAGAACCAGAGGAAGGGAGGTTACTTGGAACAAGGCTAATCTCATTGAGTCCCCAAGCTAAAGATTCAGTTCATCTCAAACTGGGGACTGCTGGTCTCCTTGCCAGATTTGGAAATAGAAGCATTTTCTGCTAGAGTTCATCTTTTTTTAGGTTTTTGAAAATGTTTACTTTTGGGAGAGAGAGAGAGTGCGAGCGCAAGCAGGGGGAGGAGCAGAGAAAGAGGGAGACACAGAATCTGAAGTGGGCTCAGAATCTGAAGACAGCTCCAGTGAGCTGTCAGCACAGAGCCCAATGCGAGGCTTGAACTCACGCAGCACGAGATCATGACCTGAGCCAAAGTCAGATGCTTAACTGACAGCCACCCAGGTCCCCCCCTGCTAGAGTTCATTTAAGTTTTTTTAATGTTTATTTTTTGAGAGAGACACAGAATGTGAGTGGGGGAAGGGCAGAGAAAGAGGGAGACACAATCTGAAACAGGCTCCAGGCTCTGAGCTGTCAGCACAGAGCCCGATGTGGGACTCGAACATGGGAACGCGAGATCATGACCTGAGCCAAAGTTGGATGCTTAACTGACTGAGCCACCCAGGCGCCCCTGCTAGAGTTTATTTAATTTGACTATTAATAACATGTAGCCCTTGACCTGAAGGTTATTTGGATCATACAAAAAGCCTGAAATTAAGAAAAACTGCCCCTCTTAGTGATCTTGCCTCCTGCCATCTCCCTCTTACTAGCTCTTGGTGGAGGAGTGGGGAGGGGAAAAGGCTTCTGGAAAGGAATCTGGTTATTGGCGGCACCTCCCCCACAAAGAACTCTAGAAGTAAGGGTGAAGGAAGAAAGTTCTGCACTGTTGGTGGGCCCACCACTCAAGACTAGGGACCACTGAAGGAGTAAAGGTCCTGTTTGTGAAAATAGCCATTACATTTGGTGAGGAGATGGAGTCAGCCTCCTACCTTTCAGTCTGCACCCCTAGTCTCCAGCCAGATGCCTCTTCAGTTGAAGGGCTCCTGGAGCCCTGAGCCCCAGCTTCCTCTGCCTCTGGTCTCCTCTCGCCCTGCCTTTGCTGGGCATTTTGTCTTTGTTGCCCTTGATGATGCCTCTTGCCACCAGTGCATACACAATATGACCAAAAGAGGTTTGGCTGGAGGAGCACCATGCATCTTGGGAGTCCTCTAGGGATGCCAGAGCACCCCTCCCCCATCACATAACTGGGGTCGCCAGTCATACATTACTGCCTGCTCAATGGCTGCCAGTGGGAGTAGAGGATTAGAGTTAACACAACCATGGGGGCAGGAACATACTGGAAGTCAATTCACACCTCATTTTCAGGCCAAGGATTGACCTTGTGCCTGTTAGTCATTTGCTGCCTTTTGCCAACTGCTGGCTCCCCCTGAAGGCTGTTCTTACCGGCTCATCCTTTTACAAGTGATTATCCCAAAGAATACACCATGATATCTCTACCCTCCCGCACACACACACCAGTCATTGGCCCCTCGGCACAGCTGCTCGGAACAGGTGGCTCCTGTCAGGTCATGGTTTAAAGGCAAGAATGCTACAGCTAGACTCCCCCACCCCTTGTGCTTTATTCCTGCCATGTTTCAAGGTCTGCTTCTCTCTTGAAGATCTTTTTTCTACTAGTCTGAGACTCCTTGTTGAAGAAGAAAGCAAATTCTGTCCTGAATCCTGATGGATAAAATTTGGTGCTCCATAAACTCTTCGATAAAACCGTTTCCTCTAAGTCCCATGTTTCACAGCATAGTTATTTACAACTGTAGGGGAGCTAAGAGAATGACAGGCATATTCAGACCTGGACAGCCTGTGGTAATGATTGTCTAGTTCTCTCCATGGCCCTGAAGATCGCCAAGGGAAAGGGCTTGTGGGGCTGGACAGATTCCCCCCACCCTGCCCTTCTTGAGACCACTCTTCTGTCTAAGCACAAGGGGCTACGAGAAAGAAGACACTCCTTCCCAACCACCATCCCCTCGCTGCCTCTCTCTCCTTCCTGGGAAGGCCCGGATGCCCTTAGCCACCGATGTTACTTTTTTTTTTTTCAAGTGAGCTATACACCCGATGTGGGGCTCAAACTCATGACCCCGAGACCGAGTCATACGCTCTGACTGAAGCAGCCAGGCACCTCAGCCTTTGATGTTGCTAAGTAGTCTTGCCATGAAGCTTCTTAGGCCTGCTGTTCTTTTGGAGGATGTTCCCTTGGTTTTTCATTCACAGAATGAAGGGGAAGAAGAGACAAAGGGGCAGGGTAGCTCTCTCCAGCCCAGCCCTTGCTCACCTCCCCAGCCCCAGAGACCCTGAAACCTGGCTGGCTCCTTGCTGCAGCTTCAGTCCATGTGGGTGTGATCCTCTTTGTTTCTGGCCTATTGTATGCCCCTTGGTGACAGCCTACTGTCCCTGCCCATGCCCTAAGCCACCAGAGTGAGACTCTTCTCCATCTTTCCCTTTCCTGAGCTCTTTTCCCCCAAGATAGGCCTCCAGTAGCTCAGCTACCAACTATAAAATTACAAAGAGGGGGAGGGGAAAGCTGATTTGAAAGCAAAATCAAACCGTGCAGTGTGGCAATAGGCCTTAATCTCATTTCCCTCCACCTAGCTTTGTGTTTTCAACTGGCTCGTGTCTTTTATTTTCCAAGTCTCCACTGCCATACTCTGCGTGTCCGTTCACTGCTACAGTTGGCTCTAGTTGTTTCATCCATATAGTTGCCATGAACCCACTCACATCTTGTGGTTCTGATCCAGGCTTTGAATATAAGACAAAAGAGGGCACCCAGGCTTGACCAATCCATTTTGCCTGGGCAACACACGGAGCAGAGTTTTTCTGCCTCTGTCATGGAAATCAGCCTGGAGTCACACTACCCAACTTTACTCCTCACCTTCCAAGTTCTTGGGGTAGGGCCTCCGGTGACAAGGTGGATGGGGACTCTGTGGTGCTGCAGGGGCTACAGCCAGGCAGGGGAGGAGCACCATGAGGAGAGGGCCACCCAGTAGAGGTTGAAGCCTGGCTCGAGGACACTGCCTTCTCCGGTCCCTTTCCTGCAGCTATCACCTGGCCTTCAGGCCCTGTCACAGTGACAAACTGCCACTAGGGGGAGCCAAGCAGAGGCTGGAGAGAACGGACACTTGGGAAAAATGGCTCAGGGCTTGAGACTCCTAAGCCCCTACTGGTCCTCCAGGTCCCCTCTTCCACTTAATGTCCCCAGCAGCCAGGGGACAACACGGTGCCAAATTCATTCAGCACACAAGTTGCACAAAGTGTAAGTACATAGCTCCGTGTCTTTTCATGAACCAAGCGCTGTGCCAGATGCTAGGAACACAGAATCTGACAAGGTCCCCCACCTGGAGGCATTATGGTCTAGGGAGGGAAACAGAGCATTGGTGTGATAAGGGCAACGATGAGGCAAGAGCAAGGTTCAATGGGAGCACAAGAGGTGAGCAACTCAGTCAGTGTTGGGAGTCAGGAAGACATCCTGGAGAAAATTATTTTGACTTTTGAAGCAGTTGATTAGAAATTGGCCAAAGGGGGAATGGGGAGAAGGATGTTTCAGGCAGACAGAATAGCATGTGGTTACCTGGGCACCCAAAAGAATGTGGCAGGTGTGTATGTGCGTGCACACGTGTGTGTTTGAGAGTAGTATGGGGAGCTGTGACCAGGGATGGGGCTGGTGAGACCAGACCACAAAGGATTTTTTTTTAAGTTTATTTATTTTGAGAGAGAAAGAGACCATGTGAGCAGTGGAGGGGCAGAGAAAGAGAGAGAGAATCCCAGGCAGTCTCCAAGCAGTCAGCACAGAGCCCGACATGGGGTGCCACCTCATGAACCATGAGTCAAGATCAAGAGTCAGATGATTAAACCACTGAGCCACCCAGGTGCTCCCAGGAAGGATCTTATAAGTAGAGCAACCACACACCTATGGTCCCGGTGTATTTATTGATAGCACCCCCTTTCACTCTCAAAAGTGCCCTGGTTTGGATAACAATGCAAGCCTATAATATGGTAACCCTACTTGTAAGACATGCTAAAGTGTTTGAACTTTATCCTGGGAGCAAAGAGGAGCCACCCAGGGGTTTCAGCAGGGTGCTGACTGGATCAGAGTCACTCAGTTAAAACAGAATGGCAGTGAGGTGAAGAGTGGATGGGGGGTGGGTGGCAAGCGTGAAAGAGGAAACGCAGGTAGGAAGCCGTGCAGTTGTCCGAGGGGAGGATGAGGGCAGCCAAGGTGACAGAAGTGCTGGTGGAGAGAAGACCAATTTACAGTAGATCCAGGAGGAAAGTGCCACAGAACTGGGTGACATTTTGTTTTAATTTCGTGATTGAGAGAGAAGGAGTCCAGGACAACTTCCATTCTTCTGGCTGAGTGCACGGTGGTCGCTGGTACTGTGGACTATGGGGATGATGCTGAAGTCTTGTTGTGGAATTGCTCAGTTTAAGGTACCTGGGGCACCTCACCAGGAGGATTCAACGGGCAGCCATGGCAGCCAGCAGAGAAGTGGCCATCAATACATTTTTGCCCAGATGCCATCTCCAGACAGTCATGAAGCAGTGGGGCTGGAGACCAGCCTTGAGTACTCTGGGTGTGTGAATCCAAAGGACAAGGAGAAGTAGGGGAGGTTATGGAACCAAAAGAAAGGTGGGAGAACAATGGAGAAAGGTAAAAAGGGTTTTAAATGTACAAGATAAAAATCTGGGCTATAGGTTACTTAAAGGAGGAAAATAAATAGAAGCCAACAGAAGGTTCTAAAAGAAACTAGTGGAGGTCTGTTGAAAATTATAGACAGCCTAGGGCAGCATTACAGACAATTTGGGAAACATGCCTGTGAAAAGCCTTCACTCATAATATGTCACTTCATCACAATGGCGATTATTTCAGTATATTCAAGAGGCATGCAAAAGTGAAGCAAGAGCAGCAGTAGCAGATTAACTAAAGAAGATCTACAGTAACCGTTTTAACAGGTCCAAGGCCAGTCTTGGCAGCCTACATCAGCAACCCAGATAGGGAATAGCAATCAGAGGCTCATCTAAAGGGGGACAAGGGCTTCAGAGCCCTGTGTCCATGTGAACAGACTCCCTATGCTTTATTAAATATCAAAATATTTTGAGATAATTGTAGATCCACATGTAGTTATGAAAAATAATAGAGATACCACACGCCCTTCACCCAATTTGTCCTAATGTAGGTAACATCTTGCAGAACTGTAGTATAACATACAAACTGGAAGTGATTCACTGATACAAACAAGATATAAACAGCACGATTCATCACCACAAGGAGCCCTTCATTGCCTTGAAGAGCCATAGCCACTTCCCTTGAACACCAGCACCCTCATTAATCCCTGGCAATTAACTCATCTATGCTCCATTTCCAACATCTTTTCATCATTTCAAGAATGTTGTATAAATAGAATCATACAACATGTAATCTTTTGGCTTTTTCTTTAAACTCAACCTGATTCTCTGGAGATTCACCCAAGTTGCATTTCAATAGTTTGTTCTTTTTTAGTGCCAAGTAGAATTCCATGGTATACATGTACCAGTTTGTTCAACCATTTATCCATTGAAGGGTATTTGTGTTTCCGAGTTTTGGCTATGGAGAATAAAACCATCATTGACACTCATGTACTGGTTTTGTGTGAGCCTAAGTTTTTAATTCTGTAGGATAAATGCCCAGAAATGCAGTGGCTGAGTCATATGGTAGTGGCACATTAAGTTGTTTGTTTGTTTTTTTAAGACACTGCCAAACTGGTTTCCAGAGTGGTTGGACCATTTCACATTCCTGCCATCAATGTGTGAGTGGTCTGGCTTCGAAACCTCTACAGAAACGTAAAGATGAATGGAAATTAAGATGGATACATGAGCGCTTCAGCAAGGCTTGACATTGAACTGAACAAGTTTTTCTCCTCCTCATTCTTGAAGCCTCTCCTCTCCTCTTCACTTCTTTTTCTGTAGAATCCTTTGTTTCAGGAGCTTGATATGGATATTGACATCTCCCTGACCTCAATGTATACTTAGTAATGAGACTGGGATGGCCGGCACCTGCGCTAGTCTAGTCGTGAGACTACCTCGAAGACATGATGAACGTAGCTGGCAGCACAACAGCACGTATCAGATTCCTATGAAAACCGCCCAGATCCTGTATTTTCCTATAAAACCCCTCAGCTTCTTCCCCCACCCCAGGTGAGTCTACAGTTTTGAAGGCATCGGCCTTCTGCAGACTCGTTGCCTGGCAAAGTAATAAAACTATTGTTCCTCTTTATCCCCAAACTCCGTCTTTGTGTTATATTGTGTCTCCAGAGCACAAAGGTCAGTTTTCTGCAAGAAAACAAAAGTTTCTCTGCATCCTCACCAGCATTCAGTGTTGTCACTATTCTTTTTTTAAATTTTAGCTATTCTGATAGGTATGTAGTGATGTCTCACTGTGGTTTTCGTTTTCATTTCCCTAGTGGCTCATGATGTTGAACATCTTTTTGTGTGCTTATTTGTTATCCTTATATCCTCTTTGCTGAAGTGTCTGATCCAACCTTTCAAAGCTCTCTATTTTAGCTGGCTCCCTCTGACACTGCTCCAGCGCTGGAAGGGGGAATCGGCATCACCGTTGGGGTTTGAAGTACAGGTCCCACTCAGCCTCTGTTGATAAGACCAAGTAGGGACCCTCCAAGTTACTGCTGGATTGGGACTTCCGGCTTCCACTAGGTCTCTGCTGATACCTCCTGGCCAGGAAGGGTAGGAGTTCCTTGTAACTGCTTCCCCCACTCCCTATGACCTCTTGTGAACTCCTCCCCCCACTCCCCATGACCTCTCATGACACCACACGGTTGGAGGAGTGTGGTCTCCTTCACTCCTTCACAGTTTAAGATTAAGAAAATCTTAAACTCTCCACTTGATCTGACACTACCCAGCCAGGAAGGATAGTCATTACAGCCTAGTGGGAATGGAAGTCCGGGGTCCCCACGTGGTCTCCACTGATACCCCAGGAAGAGGGAATCTCATTATCATTCAGCCAGATGAAAGTCCTGCCTCTCTACTCAGCCTCCTCTGAACCCTCTTGACAGGGGGTGCAGGCAAGGGCTTGGGGTGCTCATTATAGCCTGAAGTCGAAGTCTCTGCTCTCCATGTGTCCTTTGTTGGCAAGGGTGGGGCCACAGTTTTTCCTGTGCTGTTTGGCTACAGTAGAGAGATCAAGATCTAAAATTTTCTGTTTTCTTAGGCTGCCTTTTTCCTAAAGAGAGATGACTTTTGCCAGGGTTCTTCTGCCTGCACCTATTGGTGTTTCCCAGTTATCAGCTTCTTCAGCTCCAAGTCTGGAACATATGAGGCAAAAAAGAAAACCCAGGAAACTCCCGATCATGTTGTTCCTTGAGTCAGAACCCCCTAGCTGCTCTGCCTTCTCTCCCTCTTTCAGAGTCTTCCATGGTTGTTTTATATATAATGTCCAGAGTTTTCAGCTCAGGTATTCAGAAGGAATAGGCAAAAGTAAGTCCACTTGATCTTTCTAGAAATTCGTATGTCTTTGAAGAAACCAAAACTTGTTGTCATATAAACACATAGGGAAGGGCACAGCTCACTAAATTATCACAAACTGAACACACCTAGCAACTGGATCAAAAACCAGAACATGACCAGCACCCCTTTCAGTCACTACTGTCCACACTACAGTAGCTACTACCTCTGTGGCTCTTACCTGGCTGGCCTGGCAGAAGGGCATCAACAGCTGGAGACTCACTCTGACTGGCTTAAAGGCTCTCCAGTGCGTGCATGCGTGTTCATGTGTGCATGCGTGTTCATGTGTGCATGTGCACATGCCCTCTTGTGTATAAGCCCGTGGGTTTTGGCACCCAGCTTTTATCAATGTGACTTCCTTGCCAGACCCGTAGGTTTGAAAGTTCTTCACAGACAGGGGTTCAAATTTGAGTTCCATTATTAACCAGAAGTTCAGTGTACTAAGAGCATGGGCTTAGCACCTGAGTTCAAATCCTCTCTCTACCACTCCTCAGCTGTGTGGTGAAGAAAAGGGCAATAACAGTGCAGACTTTTTGGTGGTGGTGTGAGGATTAAATGCAACAACTTATGTGAAGTGCTTAGAACAGTGCTTGACCCATAAGCCCATCCTCAATCACTGGTAAGTATTACCATTATTAGTATTAGGGCTGCGGTGAATATTGAGTGATCTAAGTTATGTCAAGTACCTGATATAGTTGCTGGCATTCAGCAAGCAGGAATTCTCCTTCCTCCCTGCAGGGGATGATAAAGAGTCAAGTACCATCTGTAACTTTGTTCCCATGGGCTGGAGGGAGGGAAAAGCTTCAATGGGGAGAGTAGCCATGATGTGGCATCCTTCTCGGGGCCTCCTGAGAATATGCAACATGCTCCCTTTTGACAGACTTCCTTCCCCGCTCAACAACAAGGTCAACTCCCACTGCCTCCCTTCATGCCCCTACTCAGGGCTCCATCAGCAAAGATCTGGATGGAGTAGAAAGCAATGCTGAAGGGAAAGCCAGCCTGTTTCTGTAGATTAAGGTCTGCCTGCCTCCTTAGCTCTAACACTATTTGACTTCCCTCTTAGTCTGGCAAAGGCCCTGGAAGTTTCAAGGCTACCACAACTCCATATCCCAGCCTAGCCTCTGTGAGTCTCTTCCTCTCTGTGGCAAACGGTGTGCGCTGCCATGCCCAGGCCTGCCTTGGTGAAGCCCCAAGATGGCTTCCAGTACCTCACTTTGTACATGAAGGGGAGAGTTTGTCACTAAATGTCCAAAATGCATTTTGACATAACCTCCATTTTTAAACTGTGTCACTACACATTTCTGTGAGGAGAGAAAGAGAGAGTATGTGGAAGTTAAACAGAGCTAAAGCATTCTAGCTCCCCAAAGTGTGGGGATCGGCTACGCTAATAATTGAATGTAATTTATGAACTCCCTACCCACCTTGTTCCACTGCAGAGAAATCTCTAGATTTATGGCATTGCCCTTCTCTCTGCAGACAGCAGAGGGCCTCATTAGCACAAACTCAATGTCACTGGCAAATATATGGGAAAGAATTTGGCCAAGGTTCTAGAAGCACAGTAAAACTTTGGTTAACAGAAATGTGCAAGAAAATTGGCTGTTCAGCTGAATTCTCTTCTCTCTCTCTCTCTCTCTCTCTCTCTCAAAAAAAAAAAAGACTTTTATAAGTAAGGGTTGAGAAAACCTTATTGTTCCTCCCCTTGTGGTTGAAAATTCATTCAAAATTCCCACATTGTCTTGCCTCAACCAGTAATAGGGATCCTGGGTAGGGTCTCCAGATTTAGAAAATAAAAATACAGGATGTCAAATACAGGACATTATGTACTTTAAAAAATAAGCCTCTGAAAGATGGAGAGAGGACGGCAGAGGAGCTAGGGTCCCAACAACCTGAGAAACAGCATAGTGGTAAGTTTCCTGGATTTTCTTGCCCTGTATATCCTAGACTGGGCACTGGAGCAACGGGCAATCCAGAAATGTCAATGGGCACTGACAAAAGAAGCCTTAACAAAATCCAGCTCTTTCTAGGCAAAGGAACAGGAATGAGACAGCCTAACAAGACAGAAAACTTACAGACTTTCACTGTGCCAGGGCAACCAGAGACCACAGCTCTATCTGCCCCAGGCCAGCAAAGGTCCAGTGGGAAGCCAAGATTTCCACACTCACTAGGCTGTAAGGAGGTGTCCCCAAGGTCTCACAAGGGTGGTTTCAGAAAATGCCTAGCATGGGCCTGGGGTTTTCGCTTTTGCCACCTGACCATAACAAGACCCCTCACCCCATAGTGCCAGTGGGGGCACTCCCGCCCCTCAAAGTGGGGGCCTACCAGGCATCCTGAACTCTCATTCCTGTTCAGCCTCTGGGTGTCACTGGAACCCCAATGGGAACCCTGGACTTCTATCTCTCCTGGCTTATCATGAGACCATGTCTTTCTTCCCTCACCAGCATGGTGTCCGAGGAAGCTTGCTGAAATAGAAGCTTTAAATAAGACCCAGAGTCTCATTATACCCCAAATGTCCAAGTTGCAGTAACAAATGACTCGGATTTCCAAGAACCAGGAGGATCTCAGCCTCACTGAAGAAAGGCAATCAATAGGTGCCAACACCATGATGACAGAGATGTTAGAATTATCTGACAAAGATCTTAAAGCAGCCATCATAAAAATGCTTCAATGAGCAAATATGAACATGCTTGAAACTACTAAAAATTAATAGGCTCAGGAAAGAAATAGAGATATAAAGGGACAACTGGAGATTTTAGAGTTGAAGAAAAAAAAAACAACAATGGCTAGACTCAACAGCACAACAGAGGGGCCAGAGGAAAGTGTCAGGTAGTGAACTCGAAGATACAACAGGCATGACTCATTCTGAACACCAGAGAGAAAATAGATTTGAAGGAAAAAGAAACAACAGAAACTTGGGGACTTTGTATGACTATAAAAAAAATCTAACAGGGGGGCCTGGGTGGCTCAGTCGGTTAAACGTCTGACTTTGAGTCGGGTCATGATCTCACAGCTCGTGAGTTCGAGCCCCACGTCGGGCTCTGTGCTGACAGCTCAGAGCCTGGAACCTACTTCGGATTCTGTGTCTCCCTCTGTCTCTCTGTCCCTCCCCTGCGTGCGCTCTCTCTCTCTTTCTCAAAAATAAGTAAACATTAAAAAAACCTAACATTCATGACATCAGAGTTCGAGAAGGAGAGGAGAAAGAGGATGGGGCTACAAAGGTACAAGAAGAAATAATGGTTGAAAACTTCCTAAATTTGGCAAAAGACATAAACCAACAGATTGAACAAGCTGAGTGAGCCCCAAACAGGATAAAATCAAATATAATCCACACTGAAACACATCATGGTCACACTTCTAAAAACCAAAGACAAAAGGGGCGCCTGGTTGGCTCAGTTGGTTAAGTGTCCGACTTCAGCTCAGGTCATGATCTCGCGATTTGTGGTTTTGAGCCCCACATCAGGCTCTCTGCTGTCAGCCCTCTGGATCCTCTGGATCCCACTCTGGATCCTCTGTCCCCCTCTCTCTGCCCCTCCTCTGTCTTGCACATACTCTCTCTCTCTCTCTCTCTCAAAAATAAATAAATATTAAAAAAAATTTAAAAACCAAAGACAAAGAAGAAAATCCCAAAAGTAGGGAAAGAGAAATGATACCTTACCTATAGGGAAATGGAAATTCAAATGATAGCAGATTTCCCATCAGAAACTTCCTTCTCATCAGAAGGAAGTGCTGACAGAAAACTGTCAACCCAGAATCTAATGAAAATACCCTTCAGGAACAAAGGGAAAGAATCAAGGCATTCTTAGATAAAGGAAAACGAAGGACAGTGTGTCATCAGCAGACCTACTCTGAATTGACAAAAGAAGGAATAGAATCTTGGAACATCATGAAAGAGGAAAGAACTCAGTAAGCCAAAATATGGGTAAATACTATAGAAATACTTCTCTTGAGTTTTCTAAATTATGTTTGATGGTTGAAGCAAAACTTACAATCCTGCCTGATGTGGTTCTCAATGTATGTAGAATATTTAAGACAATTATATGCTTGTCAATTATACTTCAATAGAGCTAGAAAAAAATTAAGGAATAGGGTAAAAGACAATTATGAATGGGAGAGGGTAAAGGGACATAAAAGGGAGATAAGGTTTCCAGGCTTCACTCAAAATGATAAAATGTCAACACCAGTAGGCTGTGATAAATTACGTATATTTTATTTTATTTTTTATTTTTATTTTTTGAGAAAAATTTTAATGTTTATTTTTGAGAGACAGAGAGAGACAGAGTGTGAGTGGGGGAGGGACAGAGAGAGAGGGAGACACAGAATCCGAAGCAGGCTCCAGGCTCTGAGCTGTCAGCACAGAGCCTGATGAGGAGCTTGAACCCATGGACTGCAAGATGATGACCTGAGCCAAAGTCAGACGCTCAACTGACTGAGCCACACAGGTACCTGATGTATATTTTATATAATGCCTAGAGCAATCACAAAAAAGTTATACAAAGACACGCACCCCAAAGCACTAAAGACACAGGCATACTTCATTTCATTGTGCTTTGCAGATATCGAAGGTTTGTGGAAACTCTACATGGAGCAAGTGTATTGGAGCCATTTTTCCAACAGCAATTTGGCCATTTCATGTCTGTGTGGCATATTTTGGTAATTCTTGCAATATTTCAAACTTTTTCATTGTTATTATATGCTACGATGGTTTGTAATCAGTGATTATGACTCACTGAAAGCTCAGGTGATGGTTAGTATCTTTTAGCAATAAAATATTTTTAAATTAAGGTATGTGCTTTTTTTAGACATAATGCTATTTCACACTTAATAGACTACAATATATTGTAAACATAACTTTTATATGCACTGGGAAACCAAAAAATTCATTTGACTCGCTTTATTGTGATGTTTGCTTAATTTGCAATGGTCTGGAACTGAACACACAATATCTCTGACATATGCCTGTAATGAAAATAGAATCCTAAAAATGGTAAAGGCAGCACACGGGAAGTTAGGGAAAAGAAACAACAACAAAAACAGAACAAGCAGGAAAAGAACAATAAAATTGTGGTCTTGCTCTCCAGCATATCTAGCAAATAATTACATTTGGTGTATAGTGTTGAAATACACCAATGAAAAGCCTTAGATTGGCATAGTGGATTTAAAAAACATGAAAATACTTTTACTTTAAAATATATTTACTTTAAAAAATCTAAAAATTCTTTTAAACATGGAAGAATATACCACATTGATATTAACTAGACTTATGCTGGTGACCATTTTTGCAGTACACAACATGTATTGAACCATTATGTTGTGCAACTGAAACCAGCAGAATGTTAGAGGTCAATTATATGTCAATTTTGTAAAAGTTAAAAAAAAATTCTGGACGCCCAGCTCAGTTTGAATTTCAGGTAAACAATGAATAATCTTACAGTGTAAGTGTGTCCTGTGCAACAGCTATCTTAAATTCCCCATAGCGCTGTTTTCTCCCCAGTTTTGTTTTGTTTTTCATCTCTCCTACAAATCAATAGCAGGAAGAAAAATAAGCAGTTTAACTCCTGTGTCCTCTCCAAGGAAACAGAGTTGATTGTCCATGAGGTAGATTTCTCACCCAGGATTATTGTGTGGATTAAATGAGCTAATGGAAATGAAAGCCCTGGGCACCCAGGAGTTGCTCAATAAACATTACTTTCCTTCTCTCCTGAAACATCAAGAACTTTCGGGCATCCTCAGCCTGGCTGTGGCTCTGAGATAAAATGCAGATGACCCTCTGCCTGCTGAATGTCATTTTTATTTTAGGAACTAAAATAGTAACTAAATTTTATTGAAAGGATAAGACATGGTTAACAAAAATCCGGACGGTACAAAATGGTATAGGACGAAAAGGAAATCTCTCCCCATCACAGTCCACAGTCCTCCACTTCCTCTCCCTAGAGGCAACCGCTGTTACCAATTTATCCCTTCCAGAAGAGTTCTATGCATATGTATGCCTATATATAACCCTCTTTTTTCCCACCAGTGTGAACATACTAGATGTACTGTTCTGCACCTTCACATGCTATTTTTAGCTTCTAATTGCCTGGCTGCAGTGGGATACAGGCAGTGGATCCTGAGGGTCCTTATGAAAAACAGCCCTTTGAAACTCGTTGCTACCGCTATTGTAAGGATGTTGTCAAGGATGTCGTTCATTGTATCCCACAGCATCCTGTCTGAGGACCCCCAAGAGGAATTCCTGTCTGATCTGGGTACTAACAACAGCCGCCCTTCTAAGCAATGAGTTTGTTTTTATCTCCTGGACATTGTGAATTGTGCAACAACAAGGTTTCCCCTTTCCTGTTGGCTGCTAGAAAGCTTATAGCCAGCTTTTGGGCCCACCCCTCGCGGGAGCAGAGGCTTTTATGGTATATATTTCTTTTTTTTTTTTTTTTTTTTAAACAAGCTCTAGCCAATTTTATTAACGAAAAATTTTACGTGATTTACTTTTCCCCAGTCTGTTCTGGCATGCTTCGAATGATATCAGAATCACCTGGATCAATAATAGCCAGGGTGCACACTCTGTAGTATTTCCCACACGCTGTGCCCAATTCAATATTATTGCCGCTGTAGTGATGGACACCAGTTTTGGCCAACATGGCATAGTATTCTATTTCAGATTTCCTCAAGGCTGGGCAGTTGTTGGCGAGGATGACCAGTTTCGCTTTGCCATGTCTGATCATTTTCAGAGTCTGCTTGTACCCCAACACGTACTTCCCACTTTTCATAACGAGTTGGAGCCTAGAGTTGATGGACTCCAGCGACTTTTTCGTCTTCTTTGCGGCCACCATCTTCCTGCCTTAGGTGCGGGGCGGACCCAACCAGAAGCAACCGCCAAAATGGCCGGGAGAGAGAAAGGATGGTATATATTTCTACCCTTATTCTTGGCTCCGCTTTCTGCCCACCCTTGTTTTTCTATCTTTAATTTATGCTGCCCTGGCCTACCTTGTGTGTCCTTTCAAACCGACTGAAATCCTTTCTGAGGAAAGGTGAATTTGGAATAATTAAATAACCTCCTGGCGTAGCTCACTCTCTCTAGTCGCCACCTACTCCCTCCCTTATCCCCCATCATATTCTTTCAGCAGCTTCCTAGCGCTCCTCTCCGGTCTCCTTAGCAATTCCTCTCCCCTCCAGCCTTATGTCCCAGCCAGCCTTCATTGCTCTTGGGCCTTGATGGGGGCTCTCTGGCTTGTCATTGCCCCCACCCCCACCTCTTGCAACGGTCTTCACCTCCGTATGCATTGTGGGTAGCCTTTCAATGCTTGATTTGATCATTCTAGAACTGAAGACTCTGGCACCCGGCCACACATTAGAATCATTCTCCATCCATCCAAGTTTCCAGCTGGCGTCCCTGGCAGCCGGGCCTGCCATTCGGTAATGTCAGCGGTGTGTGCTGTAAGAACAGGGCCATCACAGGCTCGCATTACCTCTCTGCACCAAGGGGGGATTCCATGGAAGAGATGAATTGTTTTTGAAGGGAGCTGCATCCCAGCTAACCTTGTTTCCCAGGTTGGAAGGGCCAGGAAGGCAGAGTGATCTCTGGAAAAAAGCATGTAGACTGTACAGAAAAGTTGGGAACCCCTTGTTCTGTTCCCTGCCACTGAGTGGTCAATGTTAGACAAGTCCTGTCCCCTCTCGGGACCCTAGTTTTTGAATCCCTAAAGATAGAAAGATTAGAGAATCTTTAAGGGACCTGCCAACTTGGGCGGCTCTGTGAGCCAGTCAACAGATGTTGGCAGATAACCTGCTGGAGGATGCACTCATCCCTTCCGGCTGCAAGTCTGTCTGTGCTGGGCTCGTTAATAAGACACTTCTAGTCCTCGGCCATAGAAGGGAAGTTCCTGCGATTACCAATCTTCTAAACTGGCAGAGATGCCCCTACAGGCTGTGGTAGTCTGAATTTAAATTTAATATACTAAGAAGTTCAAGAGAGGGGTGCCTGGGTGGCTCAATTGGTTAAGCATCCAACTTCAGCTCACGTCATGGTCTCTTGGTTCGTGAGTTCAAGCCCCGTGTGGGGTTCCGTGCTGACAGCTTGGAGCCTGGAGCCTGCTTTGTGTTCTCTCTCTCTGCCCTTCCCCTGCTCACACTCTGTCTCTCTCTCTCAAAAATAATTAACATTAAAAAAATTTAAAAAAAGAAGTTCAAGGGAAACCCAGCTAGAAGTTCTGATAGGTCCACTGCCTAGCTAGTTGATTTTCCCTTTTTTTTTTTAAGTTTATTTACTTATTTTGAGAGACAGCAAAAGCAGGGGAGGGGCAGAGACAGGGAGAGAGGGAGTCCCAAGCAGGCTACATAATCAGTGCAGAGCCAGACACGGAGCTTGAACTCATGAACTGTGAGATCATGACCTGAGCCAAAGGCAGACGCTTAACAGACCGAGCCACCCAGGTGCCCCAACAATAGCTGATTCTAATACTTCCTATTTGAGTGCAGTAAGGAATCAGTCCTATTCAAAATACCTTCCATGAATTAACTCATTCTTCATAAAAACCCACTGAAGTTGGGACCATTACAATGAACACCTTATGCAGCCATGAGTCAGAGTTAATATTCATTTTTTGCCATTTTTACCTTCAATCCTTAAAAAAAAATTAAAACATTGCAGAAACAGCCAACACTTCCCGTCCCATGCCTCTTCTGTCTTCCCCATTGGGAACCATTGTTCTAAAGTTGGCAGTTGGTGAGGGTGTGTCGTATTTATGTTTTTGTACTTTCACTACATAGTGTATATCCATAAACATTATGCAACATAGATGTCTGTTTTTAATTTTACATAAACGGTGTTAGAATGTAAATTTGCTTTTGAATAAATGGTGTCAGAATGTACATTTGCTTTCGAAATTGGAGTGGTTAATTCAGTACCTTGCTAGAGTGGATGGCCTTTGTTCATACCATTTCCAGATGATAAAATGTCAACAATTAGTGCCCATTTAGACTTCTTTGACCATAGGATTCCTTGGTCTGTGAGGTCTTCAAGATGTCTTCCTATCCGTCTTCCATGTACCAGCTTTTTGTCTCTTAAAATAGAACCAAGCTAACTACCTATTAGGCCACCAGCCAGGAATTTCCTCAATTTCCGACCTGCTCCTGACCAAATTATTTGTAGCTTCATGCACCACCTTAACCCTCTTCCTTCCAGTTTCATCAGTCCCTCTAGCTTCAAAAATTACCTGTTGAATGGGTTGACAAACAAATCTGTAGCTACAGCCAGAATTTCCTCCTTATCTCCAGACCTGTACATCTTTGCCCTAACTGGACACCCTTTATCTGGATGCCTTAAAGGTACTTTGGATTCAACTTGCCTCAGACTGAACTCATTGCCACCTTCCTCTCCAAAACAAAACACAACTTAAAGAATTGTCTATACACACCATTTCAATGTCTCACTTCCCATGCACTCCTGTTTTTTGAATGTATGTTCATTCCTCAACTCATTCCCATCTATGTTCCATTCTCACCTCTTCACCAAAACTATTTTGTAACACTTTTTTTCAAAATTGAAGAATAATTGACTTGCAACATTAGTTCCAGGTATACAACATGGTGATTCAATATTTATTTATTTATTTATTTAAGTTTGTGTGTATGTATATATGTATTTGTTTATTTACTTTTAATGTTTATTTGTTTTTTAGAGAGTGCAAGCAGAGGAGGAGCAGAGAGAGAGGAGGACGGAGGATCCAAAGTGGGCTCTACGCTGACAGTATTGAGTGGATGTGGGACTTGAACTCATGAACTGGAGATCATGACCTGAGCTGAAGTCAGAGCTCAACCAACTGAGTCACCCAGGTGCCCTTTATTTATTTATTTTTAATGTTTATTTATTTTTAAGAGAAAGAGAGAGTGTGTGAGCTGGGAAGAGGCAGAGAGATAGGGACAGGGAATCCAAAGCAGACTCTACACTGATAGCGCAGAGCCTGATTGCGGGGCGGGGGGTTTGAGCTCGTGAACCGCGAGATCATGACCTGAGCCGAAGCCAGACACTTAACCGACTGAGCCACCCAGGCGCCTCTAGTGATTCAATATTTATATACATTATGCAATGGTCACCACAATAAGTCTGGTTCCATCTGTCACTATACAAAGTTGTTAAGATATCATTGACTACATTCCCCATGCTGTACATTACATCCCCACGTCTTATTTATTTTATAACTGGAAGACTGTACCTCTTAATCCTCTTCACCAATTTTGTCTCTCCTTCCACCCCCTTCTTCTCTGGCAATCACCAGTTTGTTCTCTGTATCTGTGATTGTGTTTCTGTTTTGTTCATTTGCTTTGTTTTTTATATTCCACATAGAAGGGAAACCATATGGTATTTGTCTTTCTCTGATTTATTTCACTTAGCATAATACCCACTAGGTCTTCTGTGTTGTCACAGACAGCAAGATTTTGCCTTTTATGGCTAATATTCCCTTCTGTATATATACCACGTCCTCTTTATCCTTCTATATGTCAGTGGACATTTAGGTTGCTTCTGTATCTTGGCTATTGTAAAGAATGCTGTGCTGAACATAGGAATGCACATAATTTTTTCAAATTGGTGTCTTTCTTTTCTTTTTTTAATTTTTTTTTAACGTTTAATTATTTTTTGACAGAGAGTGAGTGGGGGAGGGGCAGAGAGGGAGACACAGAATCAGAAGCAGGCTCCAGCCTCTGAGCTGTCACCACAGAGCCCGACGCGGGGCTCAAACTCACAAACTGCAAGTTCATGACCTGAGCTGAAGTCGGACGCTTAACCGACTGAGCCACCCAGGCACCCTGGTATCTTTGTTTTCTTGAGATAAATAACTAAAAATGGAATTGCTGAATCTTATTGGAAGAACCTTCATAGTATTTTCCAGAATAGCTGCACCAATTTACATTCCCATCAATACTGCATAAGGGTGCCCTTTTCTTCACATCCTCACCAGCACTTGTTTCTTGTCTTTTTGATCAGTAGCCATTTCAGGGGCACCTGGGTGCCTCAGTCGGATAAGTGTCAGACTTCGGCTCGGGTCATGATCTCATAGTCTGTAAGTTCAAGCCCTGCATCGGGCTCTGTGCTGACAACTCAGAGCCTGGAGCCTGCCTCAGATTCTGTGTCTCCCTCTCTCTCTGCCCCTCCCCCTCCCCCGCTCACGCTCTGTCTCTCTCCTTTTTAAAAATAAATAAACATTAAAAAATTGTAAAAAATCATATGACTTCACTCATATGAGGGCTTTAAGAGACAAAACAGATGAACATAAGGGAAGGGAAACAAAAATAATATAAAAACAGGGAGGGGGACAAAACAGAAGAGACTCATAAATATGGAGAACAAACTTAGGGTACTGGAGGGGTTGTGGGAGGGCGGATGGGATAAATGGGTAAGGGGCACTAAGGAATCTACTGAAATCATTGTTGCACTATATGCTAACTAATTTGGATGTAAATTTTAAAAAATGAAAAATAAAATTTAAAAAAAATTTTAAAAATAAAGATAATAGCCATTTCAATGTGTAAGGTGTTATCTCGTGATTTTGATTTGCATTTCCTTGATGATGAGTGATGTTGAGCTTTTTTTCATGTGTCTGTTGGCCATCTGGATGTCTTCTTTGGAAAACTATTAAAATCCTCTGTCCATTTTTTTAATTGGCTGTTTGTTTTTTTTGATATTGAGTTGGATGAGTTCTATATATAGTTTGGATGTTAACCCCTTATCAAATATATCATTTGCAAATATATTCTTTCATTCAGTACATTGCCTTTTCATTTTATTAATGGTTTCCTTCACTATGCAAAAGCTTTTTGATTTGATTTAGTCTCATTTTTTAATTTTTGCTTGTGTTGTCCTTGCCTGAGGAGACAGATCCAAAAAAATATATCACTGACACCAACATCAAAGAGCTTACTGCCTATGTTTTCTTCTAGGGTTTTTATGGTTTCAGGTCTCACATTTAGGTCTTTAGTCTATTTTGAGTTTATTTTTAGATATGGTGTAAGAAAACAGTCCAATTTCATTCTTTTGGGTGTTGCTGTTCAGTTTTCCCAACACTATTTATTAAGGAGACTGTATTTTCTCCATTGTATATTCTTGCCCCTTTTGTCATAGACTGATTGGCCATGTAAGTGTGGATTTATTTCTGGGCTTTCTATTCTGTTCCATTGATCTATATGTCT
The DNA here is from genome assembly GCF_028018385.1 of Neofelis nebulosa. NCBI lineage: Eukaryota > Metazoa > Chordata > Mammalia > Carnivora > Felidae > Neofelis > Neofelis nebulosa. The sequence goes on from NC_080800.1 coordinate 88,071,612, forward strand.
GTTTTTGTGCCAGTACCATAATGTTTTGATTACTATAGCTTTGTAGTATAGTTTGAAATCTGACAGCACGATATGTCCAGCTTCGTTTTTCTTTCTCAAGATTGCTTTGGCTATTCAAGGTCTTTTGTGGTTTCATACAGAGTTTAGGATTATTTGTTCTAGTTCTGGAAAGAATGTCATTGGTATTTTGATAGGGATTGCTTTGAATCTGTAGATTGCTTTGAGTATGGGCATTTTAACAATATTAATTCTTCCAATCTATGAGCATGGGATATCTTCCCATTTATTCTGTTGTCTTCAATTTATTTCATCAATGTCATAGTTTTCAGAGTGTAGGTCTTTCACCTCCTTGGTTAAATTTATTCCTAGGAATTTTATTCTTTTTAATGCAATTGTAAATGGCAATTGTAATTTCTCTTTCTGCTACTTCATTATTAGTATGTAAAAATGCAACAGGTTTCTGTGTATTGGTTTTGTATCTTGAAAATTTATTGAATTTATTTATTAATTCTAATAGCTTTTTTTGAGGCCTTAGGGTTTTCTATATATAGTATCATGTCATCTGCAAATAGTGGCAATTTTACTTATTACTTTCCAAATTGGACGCCTTTTATTTCTTTTCCTTGCTTTACTTGCCGTGGCCAGGACTTCCAATACTATGTTGAATAGAAATGGCAAGGCTGGGTATCCTTGTCTTGTTCCCAATTATAGAGGAAAAGCTTTGAGCTTTTCATCATTGAGTATGATGTTTGTTGTGGGTTTGTCATATAAGGTTTTTATTATGTTGAGGTATGTTCCCCGTATAACCATTTTGTTGAGGGTTGTTATCATGCATCAATGTTGGATTTTGTCAAATGTTTTTTCTGCATCTATTGAGATGATCATGATGTTTATTCTTTGTTGCATTAATGTGGTGTATCATGTTGATTGATTTGTGGATATCAAGTCATCTTTGCATCCCTGGAATAAATCCCCCTTGATTGTTGTGAACAATCTTTTTAACATATTGTTAGAATACAGCTTGCTAATATTTTGTTAAGATTTTTACATCTATGTTAATCACATATATTGGCCTATAATTTCCTTCCTTCCTTCCTTCCTTCCTTCCTTCCTTCCTTCCTTCCTTCCTTCCTCTCTTTCTCTCCTTCTTTCTTAATTTCTCTTCTTCCTTCCTTCCTTCCTTCCTTCCTTCCTTCCTTCCTTCCTTCTTTCCTTTCATCTCTTACAGTGTCTTTCTCTGGTTTCAGTATCAGAGTAATCCCGGCCTCATAGAATGAGTTTGGAAGCATGCCTTCCTCTTAAATTTTTTGCCATACTTTGACAAGGACAGGTATTAACTCTTCTTTAAATGTTTGGTAGAATATACTTGTGAAGCTGTCTGGTCCTGGACTTTTGTTTGTTGGGAGTTTTTTTTATTACTGATCCCATTTCATTGCTAGTAATCTGTTCAGATTTTCCACTTCTTCCTGATTCAGTTTTGTAAGATTGTATGTTTCTAGGAATTTATCCATTTCTTCTAGGTTGTCCAATTTGTTGGCCTATAATTTTTTGTCTCTTATGATCCTTTGAATTTCTGGGGCATTGGTTATAATTTTTCCTCTTTCATTTCTGATTAATTTATTTGGGCTCTCTCTCTTTTTCTCATGATGAGTCTGGCTAAAGGCTTATCAATTTCATTTATCTTTTCAAAAAACCAGCTCTTAGTTTTATTGGACTTTTCTATTTTTTCTCCATTTCACTTGTTTCCAATCTGGTCTTTATTATTTCCTTTCTTCTACTAACTTCGGATTTCATTTTTAGTTTTTCAGTTCCTTTAGGTATAAGGTTAGGTTGTTTACTTGAGATTCTTCTTGTTTCTTGAGATGAGCCTGTATTGCTATAAACTTCCTTCTGAGAACTGCTTTTGTTGTGTCTTAAAGATTTTAGGGGGTGCCTGGGTGGCTTAGTCAGTTAAGTGTCTGACTCAGCTCAGGTCATTATCTCATGGTTTGTGAGTTCAAGCACCACATGGGGCTCTGTGCTGATAGCATGAAGCCTGCATGGAATCTGTCTCTCCCTCTCTCTGTTCCTTCCTTGTTCACTCTCTCTCTCTCAAAATAAATAAATAAATTAAAAAAAAAGATTTTAGAGTGTTGTGTTTATTTTCATTAGTTTCAAGGTATTTTATTTCCTCTTTAATTTCTTCATTGACCCATTGGTCATTTAAAAGCATGTTGTTGAGTCTCCACATTTTGTGTTTTTTCCAGTTTTTATTCTTGTAATTAATTTCTAGTTTCATAGTGTTGTGGTCAGAAAAGATGCTTGATATGATTTCAGTCTTCTTAAATTTATTGAGACTTGTTTTGTTGCCTAACTTGTGATTTATCCTGGAGAATGTTCCATGTGCACTTGAGAAGAATGTGTATTCTGCCGTTTTTTAAAATTAACTATTTTAAAAATCTTATAGTTAACACAGTGTTATATTAGTTTCAGGTATACAATATAGTGATTCAACAATTCTATACAATACTCAGTGCTCATCAGGATAAGTGTACTCTTAATCCCCTTCACCTGTTTTGCCCATCCCCCCCACCTACCTCTCCTCTGTCAACCATCGATTTGTTCTCTATAGTTAAGAGTCTGTTTCTTGGTTTGTCTCTTTTTTCTTTGTTGGTTTGTTTTGTTTCTTAAATTCCACATATAAGTGAAATAATACATACTTTGCTGTTCTTTAATTTTTTTTTTAATATTTATTCATTTCTGAGAGACAGAGAAAGAGCGCAAACCAAGGTTGGGGCAGAGGAGAGGGAAACACAGAATCTGACGCAGGCTCCAGGCTCTGAGCTGTCAGCACAGAGCCCGACACAGAGCTTGAACTCACAAATAGCGAGATCATGACCTGAGCTTAAATCAGTTGCTTAACCGACTGAGCCACTCAGGTGCCCCAATACTCTGCTGTTTTTATATGAAATGTTCTGTATATATCTATTAAGTCCATCTGGTCTAGTTTATTGTTTAAAGCCAATGTTTCCTTATTAATTTTCTGTCTGGATGATCTATTTATTGATGTAAGTGGGGTATTAAATTCTCCTACTGTTATTATATTACTGTCCATTTCTCCCTTTGTGTCTGTTAATATTTGTTTTCTATGTTTAGGTGCTCTTATGTTGGGTGCATTAATATTTACAAGTGTTATATCTTCTTGTTGGATTGATCCCTTTATCATTATGTAATGCCCTTCTTTTTGTCTAGGGGCACCTGGGTATTTCAGTTGGTTAAGTGTCCAACTTGATTTCGGCTCAGGTCATGATCTCACAGTGAGATCGAGTCCGCTCCAGAGTTGGGCCCTGTGCTGACAGTGGAGAGCCTGCTTGGGATTGTCTCTCTCCCTCTCTCTTTGCCCCACCCCTGCTCATACTTTCTCTATCAAAATAAATATATATTTAAAAAATAAAAATACATATAATCATTTTGTCTGATGTAACTATTGCTACTTCAGCTTTCTTTTTGTGTCCATCTGCATGGATTGCTTTTTCCATCTCTTCACTTTCAGTCTATGTGTCTTAGATTTGAAATGAGCCTCTTGTAAGCAGCATATAGATGGATCTTTTTTTTTTAATCCATTCAGCCACCCTATGTCTTTTGATTGGAGCATTCAATCCATTTACAATTAAAATAATTATTGAGGTATGCAGGCACCTGGGTGGCTCAGTCAGTTGCACATCTGACTTTGGCTCAGTTTTGTGATCTCACAGGTTGTGGGTTTGAGCCCTGAGTCAGGTTCTGTGCTGACAGCCCAGAGCTTGGAGCTGTTTCATATTCTGTGTCTCCCTCTCTGTGCCCTTCCCCCATTCACAATCTGTCTCTCTCAAAAATAAACATTAAAAAAATTAAAATTAAATAAAATAATTATTGAGGTATGTAATTATTGGCATTTTAGTCATTGTTTTCTGGTTGTTTTTATAGTTCTTCTCTTGCTTTCTTCCCTTGCAATTTGATGACTTTCTTTAATGTTATCTTTGGATTCCTTTCTCTTTATTTTTTGTGTATCTATTATATATTTTTGGTTTGTGGTTCTTATGAAGGCCATGTATAACAACCTATGTATATAACAGTCTGCTTAAAGTTGGTGGTCATTTAAGTTTGAACACATTCTAAAAGCACTACGCTTTTACTTCCCTTCCCCATGTTGTATGTTTTTGATGTCATATTTTACATCGTTTTGTATGTGTGCATCTCTTAACAGATTATTGTAGATATGGTTGATTTCATGACTTTTGTCTTTTAACCTTCGTATTAGCTTTATAAGTGGTTGATATACTACCTTTACTATATGTCTGCGTCTACCAATGAGGTTTTTTTCTTTGATATATGTTCTAATTTCTGGTTATGGCCTTTTCTTTTGTGGTTAAAGAAGTCCCTTTAATATTTCTTATAAATCTGGTTTAGTGGTGATGACCTCCTTTAGATTTGTCTGTCTGGGAAACTCTTTATCTCCCCTTCAACTGTGACTGATAACCTTGCCAGGTAGAGTATTCTTTTTTAAAAAAATTTTTAATGTTTATTTACTTTTGAGAGAGAGAGAGAAAGAGAGAGCATGAATGGGGGAGTGACAGAGAGAGAGAAAGAGAGAGACAGACAGACAGAATCTGAAACAGGTTCCAGGCTCTGAGTTGTCAGCACAGAGCCCAATGCGGGGCTCCAATCCATGAACCTTGAGATCATGACCTGAGCCCAAGTCGGATGCTTAACTGACTGAGCCACCCAGGCGCCCATGCCAGGTAGAGTATTCTTGATTGTAAGTTTTTTTCCTTTCAGCACTTTGAACATATCATGCCACTCCCTTCTGGCTTACAAAATTTCTGTTGAGAAATCTGCGAAAGTCTTATGGGGTTCCCTTATGTGTAACTAATTGCTTTTTCTTGCAGCTTTTAAGATTCTCTCTTTATCTTTAATTTTTGACATTTTAATTATAATATGTTTTTGTGTGGATCTCTTTGGGTTCTTCTTGTTCAGGACTTTCTGTGCTTCCTGGACCTGGATGTCTGTTTTCTTCTCCACGTTAGGGAAGTTTTCCGGAGTTATTTCTTCAAATAATTCTTCTGCCCCCTTTCTCTGTCTCTTCTCCTTTGGGACCCTTTTAATGTAAATGTTAATATGCTTGATGTCCCAGGAGTCCCTTAAACTATCCTCATTTTAAGCATTTTTTTTCTGTTTGCTTTTCCGTTTGATTGATATCTACTCCCCTGTCTTCCGCATTGCAGATCCATTCTTCTGTATCATCTAATCTGCTATTTCTTCACTCTAGTGTATTTTTTTATTTCTGTTGTTGTATTCTTTAGCTCTCATCAGTGCTTTCTTGGTTAAAGTTTTCACTGTGTGTACCCATTCTCCTGAGCTCTCATCATCTTTATGACCATTACTTTGAACTTTTTTTTAACTTTATTTATTTATTTCTAGAGAGAGAGAGCACGAGCAGGGGAGGCTCAAGAGAGAGAATCTCAAGCAGGCCTAGCGTAGAGACTGGTATGGGAGGAGGGGCTCGAACCCACTAACTGTGACATCATGACCTGAGCCTAAATCTAGAGTCAGACACTTAACCGACTGAGCCACCCAGGTGTCCCATTACTTTGAACCCTTAATCAGGTAGATTGCTCATTTCGGTTTCATTTAGTTCTTTTTCTGAAGTTTTATTCTTTCTTTTGGAACATATTCATCTGTCTCTTCAACTTGCTTGACCCTCTGTGTTGTTTTTACATATTAAGTAGTTCAGGTAGATCTCCTACTCCTTTTTAAAAATTTTTAAATAATGTTTATTTATTTTTGAGAGAGAGACAGAGTGCAAGTGAGGGAGGGGCTGAGAAAGAGGGAGACACATAATCTGAACCAGGCTCCAGGCTCTGAGCTGTCAGCACAGAGCCCGACGCAGGGCTCAAACTCACAGACTGTGATATCATGACCTGAGCAGAAGTTGGATGTTCAACCGACTGAGCCACCCACGTGCTCCTAGATCTCTTACTCTTGAAGGAGGGGCCTTAGGTAGGAGATGTTGTTTGGGGGCTCAGAAGCACAATACTCCCCTGGACATCACAGCCAGAGGCTCCAGGGTCATCCCCTCTGTGGGCTGCATCCAGTTTCCTTCTTGGGCAGGGCTGTGCTTGCTGTAAGTACACTGGGGGGAGGCACTGGCCTTTGGCCTGGCTGGCTGCAAGGCCCAGCCACAACTGCTGCAAGTGTGCTTTTGAGCGAGGGTGGCCCCCAGGGGCCAGGCTGCAACTCACCAAACTTGTTCTTGTCAAGGTCCCCAGTTTCCTCCAAGTTACCAAGTCCAATGGCCAGTTGTCTGTTCTTAATGCACTAGGCCTGTCAGCACCAGTTGTTGCATTGATCACTCACTCCTTGAAACTCTTCACTTCTTTTTTGGGACCCCTCTACACTTGCTTGGTTCTTCCTACTGCACCAGTTGCTCCTTCTCAGGTTTGCAAGGTCCTTCTCATCTTTGTGATCTTTAAACAGTGGAGTGCTCAAGGCTTAGATATGTGATAAATCAAATATATATAGGAAACATCAAAAATATATAGGATGAATATATCAACTCCCTTATTCCAAATCTGTTGATATCTGCCCATTGCCCACAGCAGTTTTCAAACTTGTTTGTAGGTGGTCTTTTTTTTTTTTTAATGTTTGTTTATTTTTGAGAGAGAGAGAGTGAGCACATGAGCAGGGGAGGGCCAGAGAGGTGGCGGGGAACAGAGGATCCAAAGCAGGCTCTGTGCTGACAGCAGAGAGCCTGATGTGAGGCTTCAACTAAGGAACCATGACATCATGACCTGAACTGAAGTCAGATGCTTAACCGACTGAAGCTACCCACACGCCCCTGTGGGTGATATTAAAACAAACAAACAAACAAACAAACAAACAAACGAAAAAGTGGCACTTTAAAAAAAGACACTTTGTGAGGGGCGCCTGGGTGGCTTTCGGTTGGGTGTCCGACTTTGGCACAGGTCATAATCTCGCAGTTGGTAGGTTTGAGCCCCAGGTTGGGCTCTGTGCTGGCAGCTCAGAGCTTGGAGGTTGCTTCAGATTCTGCATCTCCCTCTCTCTCTGGCCCTCCCCTGCTCACTCTCTGTCTCTTGCTCTCTCTCAAAAATAAATAAACACTAAAAAAATGCTTTTTGAAACAAACAAAGCTTTTTAACACAAGTAAATGTGGAGCTACTCTAGCTGGAGAGCCATGGAGATCCTATAGCACCATCCACCCAACATCCTCCTCATACCTGCCTCCTTTCTCACTGCTGGCAGCTACTGGAGTAGCCCCTTGGAGGCCTCTCTGTGGAACCTTCATACTCCAGGAAACACAGTTGGAAACCCTGTAAGATAAAGCCCAAACTCTTACAAAACAAAGAAAATGTCAACAATAAAAAAGTTGTTCTCCATGCTCTGGGCCCTGCTCCCTTGCCCATGTCCTGGCTTCCCACCCTATCTGCTCTTCACACTTTGGCCACAGCCAACCAATGGCAGGTCCCTCAGTGAGTATCAGCCCTCAGCAGCAGTTTCGGCCCTCAGTACACACATGTCACATACCCTTGGAGAATGCGCTATCCTCCCTGCCATGCCTCTCAGTCTGACAAACTTAGTTTTCAAGAGCCAAGACAAAATCTGTAAATTCTTGCCTGGCTCCTCCAGGAGGATTTAGGGAGTCCTTCTTCACAGTCCCTTGGAGAAGTCTGAGAGTTACATTTTCTTGGTCTGGGTGCCTCAAAGGGCAGGGATCTTACTCTGCTTATCTCTGGATGCCATAGCACCTGGTTTGTCACAGATGCTCAATGTTTGGAAAACGGCCCAGGAGACTACAGTGATGGTTTTGACTCTATTAATAGGCCCTATTGATATGTCGCTTTAACCAACAGGACTAACTAGAGAGGGCTATCTTTACTGATAAGCACGAAATCAACTGCGCCTGGTGGCTTAGTTTCTTCTCTCCCAGCCTGGAAGTCATAAACAATGTGTCCCCTCTGTCACAGGTTCCGGAGGGGGAAGAGAGGTTTCTTAGAGCCAGCTGAGGTTGGCAGCTTTCCTGAGCCATATCTGGCCTGAGCGGGAGCCCCACAGGACCTCCAGGTTATCAACCACACAATGGCTACAATGTGCTGGGCTGCAGGAGCGAAGAGAACAATTTCTATAGCCCCTATATTGTTTACATGAACTTCACAAAAGCATTTCACAACAGTGGAGGGGTGCCAGTCTTAGCTGACTATCAACACAGGGAAAGGGGTGGGGGATGGTGGAGAAGGAAGTCTATAAATTCAACACCAACCCACCCTGGAAAACACACTGAGGTGGGTCCCACTAGCTCCTTGAGAGTTTGGTTTGTTTTGATTTGTTTTTCAAAGAGGTAGTGAGGCGGATAAAAGGGACTTAATAGTAACAGCTCCTGTTTATTTAGCATTTACTGGGTACCAGAGATTGTACTGATGATTCTGTGTATATGGTTCATCATAATCTTTTGAGATGGATACTACTATTACTGTTCCCACTTTACAGATGGAGAAACTGAGGTATGGTGAGGCCAAGTAGCTTGCCTGAGGTTCACGGGAGCAAGCCAGGATTCAAACTCCTGCAGTCTTGTTTCAGAGCCCAAGCCTTTAACCAACTGCACTTCACTGTCCCCCATTGGTTGTACCAAGGCCACTGAAGCTGTGGTCCCATTCCTCGGAAAGCTGATGAAGATGGTAACCAAAGACTGACACGTCCTCAAGGAGAGAGAATATGGCCATAACTACACGGGGCAGAAATAAAAAATGAAGCCCAGAGAGGTTTGCCAGAGTTGCTGCTGAGGATTGTGGGCAACAGAGTGGGGGCAAGTGAGGAACTTTTCCCAAAGGTGCTGAAACAGATTCTTGTACACCCATATTCACAGCATTCAGCACTGTTCACAATACCAAAAGGTGGAAATCCAAATGTCTCTCAAAGGACAAGTGGATAAACAAAATGTGGTTTACACATACATTGAATTTCACTCAGCCTTAAAAAAAAAAAAAAGAATGAAATTCCTGGGCGCCTGTTTGGCTCGGTTGAGCGTCTGACTCTTGATTTCAGCTCAGGTCATGATCTCATGGTTCATGGGTTCAAGCCCTGCATCAGGCTCTGTACTGCCAGCGGAGCAGCACAGGGCCTGCTTGGGATTCTCTCTCTGTCTCCCCCTCTCTCTCTGCCCCTCCGAGGCTCGCTCTCTCTCTCAAAATAAATAAATAAACTTTTAAAAAAACTTTTTTTAAATGAAATTCCAATCCATGCTACAACATGGATGAACTCTGATGACATTATGCTCAGTGAACGCAGCCAGACACAGAAGGACAAATACTGTCCATTTATATAAGGTCCCTAGAATAGTGAAATTCTAGAGACAGAAAGTAGTATAGTGCTTACCAGGGGTTGAGGGTGGTCAAGAATGGGGAGTGACTGTTTACTGGGTACAGAGTCTCAGTTTGGCAGGATGGGAAAGTTCTAGAGATGGACAGTGGCAAGCAGTGGCTGTGGAACAATGTGAATGTTAGGTACTTCACGCCACTGTTGTACGCGTAAGAACGGTTAAAATGGAAACAAGATACAATAGAATGAAATAAAAACAGACTTAGCAGCAACCTGGCCCACAGAGCTTGCAGCCCATAGGGAATGGTGGTGGGTTTTGAGGTCCCCAAACAGAGGGTCAGATGGCAGAATTTGGTCACTCTGGGAGGAGCAGCAGTGAGCGTGTGTGGCCTGAAGAGGGTGCCAGAGAGCTCCGGAATGGTTTCTTCCAGTCACCTCCTCCCTCCCACCCCTCCCCCCGACGCTGACTCCCAAGTGCGGGTGAGCGCCTGCACACACACACACGCGCGCGCGCACACACACACACACACACACACACACCTACCCCACTCCAGAGCTAACACCGCCAACACAAGCAGCAGCTGGGTGTGTCCTGACTCCCAGGGAGTCCTGGGGAATCCCTCCAACTGAGCAAAGGTCGAGTCTGCCTCTCTCAGCTTCTCCTGGGAACACTCCCTCCCGTTTGTGGCGGCGCGAGCTAGTGTATCCTCCAGTGAAAACATTTTTAAGAGGTGCTACCTGTCCAGGCCTCGGAATTGTCCTGGAGGGCGGGGCGGTAAGGAGGCAGGCCAGTCCAGTGGAACCGTCATGGACGCTCAAGTGCCACAGACGTGGGTTCGAATCCCGATTGGACCTTTTGTCCCAGTATTTGACCTCTTTGTGCCTCAGTTCCCTTATCTGTTAAATGTAATCAAGAACAGCACAGGGACGTACTTTACAGTTGTTGCCAGGATTAAATAAGATGTGTCAAGTGCTTGCAACACTGCCTGCATGTGGTGAGTGCGAAATAGGTTGTCAGCTACTATTATTCCCTCACAAAGTGGCTGTGATGAAAGCCTGCAAAGGGTGAAAGCACGCAATATCACATGGGCCTGTGAGTGATGCTAGCTAATAATAGTAACAGGAACAGTAGTAGTGGTGGTGGTAATAATAATAACAATACCAGAGACCCGGGGTCGTGGGCAGTCAGAGAAATGGCCAGAGGAATGTGGAGACGCAGAGCAATGCTGGGGGAAGGAAAGCCACTGTGTGGGGGGTCTCTGGGGAAGCCAGTGACAGCCAGTCCCCAGAGAGCACTGCCCTCAAGCAGCCATTCAATAAGGCATGGGGAGGGAAGGGAAGAACGGGCAGTAGAGAAGCAGGGACACTGCTGGCCTTCCACAAGTGGAACACCTTCAAGGGAAGGGGGAAGGAGGCAGGCTTGCCTCCGAGTCTCCAGGGACCAGCTATACAGTACCAGCCTCTGTTTCAATTCCTCCCCTCTTGGTGTCTCAGCTTTGTTTTTGTAGCTGGAGAGGAAAGGCCTGGGCGGGGCTCTGCTGCACAGCACCAGGAACCACAGACCCAGCCGCCCCCGGATTGAGGGTACAGAATGTACCCAGACTGCAAACCACACCCTTGTAGCCCAGGGAGGCCCCTGGGGCGGCTGGGGGAACTGTCACACTACATTGTTTGAGAGCCCTGTGCCTAGCAACCAGCCTGGGATTCCACAGCCCTCAGACTGTGGGATGAACGTGGGATGTCCCAACAGGTCAGGACTGAATTAAAAAACTTCTTGCCAAAGGGTCTCCCAGGACTGAGGGTCCCTCTGATCTGCAGAGAGGTCCACAGACCCCTCCTGTTGCTAGAGTAGGTCTGGAGCTGGCATAGGATAGAGCTTCCAGCCTAAGGCCACCATAAGGGGACACTCCCAGCCACAGCCAACTGCCCCCCCTCACCCCCAACCAATTCAGGGGAATGGTGTCTGCCTCCCTCCACCTGTCTGCACCATCCTGCTACAATGCACCTAACTAGGATTTCCAGAGCAGTGAAGAGAGAGAGAGACAGATGGGACATTCGGGGAAGGTGGAGACAGTTTCCTGAAGCCTGAAGTGACTAGAAAATGAAAACAGATTGGGAGGGGGCCAAGCCCACGGCAGATGGGGGAAGGACTTCCAGGTGGGTAGGCTGGAGGAAGAAGGCCCTGTGAAACCGGGATGAAATTCAGCAAGGGGACAAGTGCAAGGGGTTTGTTAGCGACAAGATCTAACAACATAATTTAGCTCAACACAAACAAGAAAAACACCAAGAGAAGGAGGGAGTTGACCACAAGTTAAATATGAATCAGCCTCAAAATAGAGCATGGCTCACTTAACGTTGGCCACATTTTCCAAACCAAAGATCAGGGCGCATATTTGACAAGAATGAGTGTACTTACAGGGAAACAAGCCTGAGTGTTTGGAACTGAGGCTCTCCCCAACAAGCCTAGGTGGTAGGCTCACTGAGACCATGCCTCTGACAATCTAGTCTGTCATCAGAGGGCTGTGTCCAGAATCTGGGGGAAACGGAGAAGGTTCAGAAGAGAACAAAAGATATGAAAAATGTGGCAAATATTCATAAAGTAGAAGCCATGTGAGGAGGTGGACAGGACTCAGGTACAAATGTCCAGCAGCTGGACCCTTGGGGGCTGTGCAACCTCAGGAAAGTTACTTAACCTCTCTGAGCTCCAGTCTCCTGGTCTTTAAAACTGGGATCATAATATCTGCCATAAAGGCTGTTGTAAAGATTTAAGTGATAAAAAAATGCAAAGCACCAAACACATAGTAGGTCCTTGATAAATGCATAGCTATGGGTTTGGAAAAGGGAAGGAAAACATGTGAGAAGATTTTATGAGGAGGGTACTAAGTAGATGTTCTCTCACATCCATGGAAACTGTAACAAGGAGAAAGGGACTATGGCCAGAGAAGGACTATGGGTGGGAGTGGGTAAGAACCTGGTGACCATTACAAGTCGCAAAGTGGCAGCTGACAGGCTGAATCCAGCCCTCAGGCGTGTTTGGTTTGGCCCCAACAGTGTTTTCCAAAGTTTTGAGTTAATTGCCAACCTTTTTAAAAGTGGACGATTTCATATAAAAGTCCAGAGTTCTGGATTTTCTTGAAAAAGCAGAAAATCTAGCAACGCTGGACCCACATGTCTGCATGACAAGTGTGGGAGGGGAGTGAGGGCTGCTTCTTTTAGAAGGTCTCACACTGGTGCTCCTCTGACTGTGACAAGCAGAGGCATTCTGTTAAATGCAGATGCTAATATCCTGAATGGGCAAATCCATGGGGACAGAAGGGCAAATCCATGGGGACAGAACGTAGTGATTGCCCATGGCTGCAGGGAGGAGGGGGTGCAGACTCATATTGCTAACAGGTATGGGGTTTCTTCTGGGGGTGATGGAAATGAAACCAGGTAGACAGAGGTGGTAGTTGCACAAAATGGTAAAAACCACTGAATCGTGCACCTTAAAAAAGAGTATTTTGTGGCATGTGAATCATATCTTAGTAAAGCTGTTACTTTAAAAATGCAGATTCTGGGAGCGCCTGGGTGGCTCAGTGGGTTAAGCATCGGACTAAGGCTTAGGTCATGATCTCAAGGTTGGTGAGGGTGGTTGGTGGGACTCTGTGCTGACAGCTCGGAGCCTGGAGCCTGCTTCCGATTCTGTGTCTCCCTCTCTCTCTGCCCCTCCCTCGCTTGTGCTCCATCTCTCGCTCAAAAATAAGGAAATAAACATTAACAAAACAAGGCAGATGCTGATTCAGTAGGACTGAGGTGGGGGTGGAGACTCTGCCTTTCTAAGGAGCTCCCTGGCATGCTCCAGACTGCAGGTCCTTGGGACCAGCTCTGTGCAACTCTTGTAACCGCTGGTTTTTAGCTGCTACTGCACGCTGGTACCACCTGGGGAGTTTTTAAAACTACTCAGGCCTGGATCCCACCCCCCCCCCCCCCAGGGATTCTCATAACATTAATCTGGGATGAGCACATTAATTTGGGATGAGGCCCTGGGCATCAGGATTTTTGGAAGCCCCCCACCGTGATTCTACTTTGCCCCCAAAATGGAGAACCACTGTCTCACATCCTGGCCACGGTCCCCTTTCCCCTGCCCTGGTGTGCCCCAGGCATTTGACCCCAGGCTGGGCTCCAAACCCCGGAAGCTCAGCTTCCGGGCCTCTGCCAAGCCCGCCTGGCCCTGCCCACCGCCTTAATCCCACCCTAGTTGTGAAGTTTCTGAAGCCAAACATTGCCTCCCCGACCCGTGTCCAAGTCCCTTGCTGGTGGATACTGTTCTGTTTCCTTGGGCGAGTTTGGGCCAGGGCATTTGTCAGAGGCTTTGGGAAAGTCCGATCCTCCCCGGGTGCCTCCGGTAAGTAAGGCCGGGACTCCCCGGGAGCCCAGGCAGGGTAGCCCCGCCGCCGCCGCCGCCGCCCCGGCCACCCTCCCCGCCACGCCCTTGTCTGGCAGCCGCAGGGCAGCCCACACGCCCGCCCGCTTCCCCGCTTCCCGCTTCCCGGGGTGGCGGCGCGTGGGAAGACATGTGCTCACAGGGGAGGGTGAAGCGAGGCGAGTGCCGCCGATCTGCCCGGGCTTGGAAGCCTCCCGGGAGCCAACCGCCGCGACTCTTTCAGTGGGCAGAGGCCAGGGGGAGGGGAAGACAGTGGGCGGGTGCGGGGCGGAGACCTGCCCACGGGGCTCAGTGGGTAATTCATTATTGCGTGCAAGCCTCTCTCGGAGGCGAGGCCCCGAGCGAGGTCCAGACATGGGCAAGTCATTCCAAGTGAAAAGAGGTTATAACCACTAAAAGAACATTTCGTTCTAACTGAGTGGGAGGAAGACAGCTGGGCAAGGCCAATGGAAAGGCCCCCCAGCCAGCCTCGTAGTTAAGGGACTGATACCACTTCCCAGATGTTTGAAGCAGAACATCTCTATCCGCCCCCTCCCCCGACCCTGCCCTCTGACTACTTATTTTCTCCGTGCAGTTGGCTTGAATGTAGCTATTTGTGTCCTCTTTTTCTCAAGCGCTTGCTTGCCTTTATTTTTTCCTAGAGATTGGAAATAATTTAATGAGATTCTACCTAGAAGGTGCAGAAAAAGCTGGGGAAAAGCTGGTGTTAAGGGCTTGATTGCTGAGGCTATCTTAATAGATTCAGCACTGGGGACATTTTCACTCTTGCTTTTTATAATTCTTAGGAGGCCACAGGGTCACGGAAGCCTCTCTGGGGGCCTGTTGTAATTTGGAGAACAAACACAGGCCTCTGGTGGTGGTTGCTGCTTGGCTCTCCAAGTCCCCTTCTCTTTTCAGACTAGCTTTGCCCCCTTGGGTTTTTGGTGTGTGGTATGAATCGAGGCACAGGGGTGCCTGAAAGACAGCAATGGAAGATGATAGCAGGCACCCCCCTGCCCCCTGCAGGAAGGGCCCAGGAGGAGGTGAGCTTTTGAGCTCTTTGAGCTTCTCAGCTCCTTCCTTCCACCCAAGAGACCAGAGAAACTGCTAGAGAGGGGGCTGTGGCCCCAGGGCAGGCCCGCTTTGGACTGGAGCAGGGTTGGGCATTCTCAGAAAACTCAGTCCCTTGTTGTGGGCTGCCTCCCCACACTGAAAAAGCGCTGACAACACAAATTCTCAGCATCTCCTCTGCCCCACCAGGCCTAGCCAGCCTGCTCTCCACCCCTGCCCTTTGCCCTCTGTACCTGGCTCCTTCTCCAACAATGACACAAGAGATAAAAGGCAAAAGGCTGAGGTATACAGGGCAAGTGGCTCTGAATTAGGATGAGAGGCCCTCAGAGAACCACCATCTGTGGAGCAAGGACTGAGTTCCTCAGAGAAGGATCTTGGGGGAGGGGGGAGTTCTGTCACCAGGCAATGGTGGCCTGAAGGGATGGTCCCTAGATGTGATCTTGGGGAAGAGAATCTGATGAGGGGTGAGGGAGAACAGAGAGGGCATAAGATTAAAGGAGCACAATTCTACTAGCTAACATGTATTAAATGGTTTCTAAGTGTCAGAACAAGGCTAAGTGCTTCACATGGATAATCTCATTTAGTCCTCTGAAGCACCCTAATTACCACCATTTTGCACCTTGGTAGTGGAAATCTAGGCATAGAGAATGTTGAGTAGCTTGTCCAAGGTCCACAGCTGTTAAGGGGAGAGTGAGGCTGAGAACTCAGCTCCATCTGAGTTTAGAGCTGCCGCCCTTAACTAGACAGCTCCCCACTGATAGCATAAAGGCCTCAGAGGTTACCAAGGAGGGTTCTGGCCACTCTACCCCAGGCCCTGAGGGACAACTGCATCCTATAGATCCTGGGAAAGACAGCAGGGATCATAGGGAAATTCTCACCCCATCCTCTGTGCCCAACTTTGCAGCATGTGGAGAAGAGCCCTTCCCTGCTGTCAGCCTCTGGTCCCTGCCTGAGCCATGTGTGGATCCGTGTGCAGCCACGAGGCTCAGGGGATAGGGGTGGGACTTAATGTTGGCACAACTGTCTGGGCCAGAGTGGAACAAATCAGTACGCAGAGAAGCAGGCTCTGCCTTCTTGGCTCTTGCATCCCCAAGGAGTGCTAGGCTTCAGCTAGGAAAGTGTTCTAGATGTCCCTCCCAGCCAGTAGGGCTAAGACGAGGCCATCTCTTTCATAAGCTGTGCTAAAAATCACCCCCAGAAAAGGCAGCACTGTTTAGACACCTGTTGTTTTCCCCAGTGGGAACCTTTCGGTAAGGGTTTGCACAGGGGGCCCTTTGAAATGTTTTTAGGGGTTGCCTGATCCTTGCCCCAGCAGGCAGGCCCTTCTAGCCAGGGACAGTGAATCACCCAGACCAGAATCCATGCATCTGTTTGGGAGAACACTGTGTGCTCTGGACTGGCGCTGGAACCCAAGGGGAAAGGGAAATGTGCAAAACTGACCAGCCAAGGGAGAGACTGGGAGAGGTTTCTTCTATGGCATCTGGTCAAGCTCTTCCAGCTAAGCTTCACGAGTGTGTGCCTCACTTTCCTCCTCTATGCTCACCGCCTCTGCCGTGACTCAGGCCTTCCTTGGTCCTCTGTCCCCTGAATTGCTATCACAGCCTCTAGCTGCCCCATCTCCCTCCCCCATCCTCTCTCCTTGCCACAACCTGAGCCATCTTTCCAAAAGACATATCTGATTATGTCAGTCCTCAAGTTAAAACCCTTCAGTGGCTCCTCATTACTCTCAGGGCAGAGAGGGTAAACCTTTTGGCATGACATTCAAGGCCTTAGTGGTTTGGCTCAAACATGCTCTCTACCAGTGTAGGGATCCCGGAGAAAATGTGGAGAGGCCCAGGTAAATGTAAATTTCAGATATCCAGCAAATAATATTTTAGTTTAAGTATGTCTCTTGCACTGGGTCCTATATTTTTATTTGCAAACTTAGGAAAACCCTACTCCAGTGGTGTATCCATCATTCCTGATAATAGCTGTACATGAGGTCCTTCTCATCTCCTGGAAGGAGTCACCAGCATCCAAACTGATTCCTTTGCCCCTGGGCCCTCCCTCTTCTAGAACATCCACCCCCTGCCCCAAGATGTTGCCTAGGTCATTCTCTCACTGCCATCCAATAATGCTATTTACATTTCTCACCCCTGTTCTAATCCCTCTCTTCTGGGGTCTTGTTGCATCCCACTGTCCCACCTAACATTTGGCTGTGTCATGTTTTGCACTGCGACCTGCTGATCTGTGGAGAGCGTTTCTTGACTGGCTCAAGGCCTCGTCCTTTTCATTCCCTCCTTCCTCCCATCACTGGGTAGTGGGGCCTCGGTAAATGTAGGTTGACTGATCAATGGTTGATTTACTCCCTCACAAGACTGTGAGCTCCTAAAGGGCAGTTTCTGGACCAAACGTCACATAGTTCTGTTTGGTTGGCACCCATGCTGAGCCAGGATCTGTTTCCAATGTGAGGATCTAGAGATGAATAGCATAATGCTTCCGCCCTCACAGAACTCACAGTCTAGCCAGGGAGTTCCAGTGTGTATGGGTACTTACACAGGAACATGAGTTGTGCAGTGAACAAAGCACATACAGGGTGCAAAGTGCTTACAGAGGTGGAAGGGATGAACAGAATTTGGGAAATGGGATGTTGGATAAATTATAGCAGAGGTTATGTCTCCTTAGGGGAGGGTAAGGGCAATCCTGGCAGGGGAACCACAGGCACGCATGCATGGAGGCAGGAAAGCCCATGGTGTGTGTTCAGGAACCATAGGAAGTTCAAAAGCAGGGTCAGGCATGAAGGACCTTGAACAGTAACATGAGATGTTTGGACGGTGGATGATGGGGAACTGTTCAAAAGTGTTGAAGAATAGGGGCGCCTGGGTGGCTCAGTCAGTTAAGCGGCCAACTTTGTTTCAGGTCATGATCTCGTGGGTTCAAGCCCCATGTTGGGCTCTGTGCTGAGAGATCAGAGTGTGGAGCCTGCTTCAGGTTCTGTGTCTCCCTCTCTCTGCCCCTCCCCTGCTCATGCTCTCTCTCTCTCTCTCTCTCTCTCAAAAATAAACATTAAAAGGGGCGCCTGGGTGGCTCAGTCGGTTAAGCGTCCGACTCCGGCTCGGGTCATGATCTCGCGGTCTGTGGGTTCGAGCTCCGCATCGGGCTCTGTGATGACAGCTCAGAGCCTGGAGCCTGTTTCAGATTCTGTGTCTCCCTCTTTCTCTGAACCTCCCCTGTTCATGCTCTCTCTCTGTCTCAAAAATAAATAAATGTTAAAAAAATTAAAATAAAATAAATAAACATTAAAAACATTTTTAAAGGGTTGAAGTATAACCTTGACATATAACATTGTGTGCATTCAAGGTGTACAACGTGATGATTTGATATACATATATACTGTGGAATGATGACAATAGTAAGGTTAGTTAACACATCCATTGTCTAGTTACCATTTCATTCAAGTGCTTTAACTGAGCAGACTTCTGTATTGAGAGAGGCGATCAAAGCCCAACACAAAAGACCACACATTGCATTATTCCATTTATATGAAATGCCCAGAAAAGGCAAATCCATAGAGACCGAAAGTAGATTAGTGGTTGTCTGAGGCTGTGGGGGTGGGAACAGGAAGTGACTGCTAATGGGCACGAGGGACCTTTTCAGGGTGATGGAAAGGTTCTAAAATTGGATTGTGGTAATGGTTACACAACTCGGTGAATATTCAAAAATCGAGTTGCACAGTGAAAACAGGTGAATTTTATGTTACATAAACTATACCATGATGAAGCAGTTTAAAAATAAGAGACCATTGGGGCGCCTGGGTGGCGCAGTCGGTTAAGCGTCCGACTTCAGCCAGGTCACGATCTCGCGGTCCGTGAGTTCGAGCCCCGCGTCGGGCTCTGGGCCGATGGCTCGGAGCCTGGAGCCTGTTTCCGATTCTGTGTCTCCCTCTCTCTCTGCCCCTCCCCCGTTCATGCTCTGTCTCTCTCTGTCCCAAAAATAAATAAAAAACGTTGAAAAAAAATTAAAAAAAAAAAAAAAAAAGAGACCATCAGTCTGGCCACACTGTGGGAAATGGATTGGAGTGAGGCAAGCCTAGGTGTGGCCAGAGCAGTGAAGAAACTTCTGCAAAGGTCTGGGCAAGAATTAGTGAGCTCTGGCGCTAAGGCAATGGCAGAGAGGCCTGGGGGGAGGGTTGGAGTCAACAGACATTTAGGAGGTCCAATCAATGAGGTTCGGTAAACAGATTGCCTGGAGGGGATAAGTAAGACAGAAGAGTCTAGGATGACACTCTGGTTTCTGGCTTTGACAGGTGGGCAGATGGCACCAGCAAACCTCACAGCACTTAGTACAGGGCCTGACCCTTAGCACATGTTGGTGGAATGCATAAATGATTGAATGAATGAAGTGCCTTCATGTCATCTCCTTTCCTTCTGTTGCTCCCTCTCACCCATAGGCTAGTCCTCTGGCCCCCAGTGTGCTTATTTCCAGCACTGCCCACTCGGAGGCATGGAGCTGCCCAGGGATTCTGCTGTTCCTGGATTCACCTGCTAAGAAACACTCATCTGGTTTCTTCTCTCTGACCCAGAAACCGTCAGAGCACACAAGAGACCTCTGGTCTGGGGTGAGGAGGGGAGCAGTTGGGAATGGATGACCACCAAAGCCCTGAGGACTCTTGTCATGGCCTCAGGACTCCTCTCTCATGCGGTTAACCCCCACCCTTACCTGGACTCTGCCACTCACCTACAACCCCCTCCCTATCAATCACTGCTGCATCCCGAGTCCTCAGGATGCCCTGCCGTCCTAGGCTTTCACTTAAGTTCCCACTTGCATCAGTCACCTGTCAGTCCATGGACCAGTGTCCATCTGAGTGTTCTCTTTGGAACGCCTGCCTCAGAATGACGTGGGGGGTGTTTAGTAAGACGCAAATGGCCAGCCCGGCACCTGACCCACTCAATCAGAATCTACAGGGCTGCGTAGGAGGAAGGAAGTTCTGCCCTGTTTCAGAAGTTTCCTCCGGTGGCTGGGAGGCACAAGAATGTGAGAGCCACTGTAGGGGAAAGCATGAACATGGATTAGGAGTGCTTGTAAGCCAGGGCACCAGGGTGGCTCAGTCCGTTAAGTGTCTGTCTTCGGCTCAGGGCATGATCTTGCAGTTCGTGGGTTCAAGCCCCGTGTCGGGCTCTGTGCTGACAGCTCAGAGCCTATATCCTGCTTTGGATTCTGTGTCTTCCTCTCTCTCTCAGCCCCTCCCCCACTTGTGCTCTGTCTGTCTCTCTCTCTCTCAAAAATAAATATTTACAAAAAATTTTTAAAAAAGGAGTGCTTGTAAGCCTGCCACACCGGCATGCAGCCCCTGGTGACCACTTGATGGACAGAGAGCCCTTCCCAAAAAGCTCCCCACAACATGGGCAGCCTTCCCTGACATTCATCTCTCCATCAGGAAAGGCACTCCAGCACGACTGCTAATCGGATTACCCTCTTGCACAATCTTCTCCCTCTCCTCTCTCCCCCACTAAATTTCCACAGGACAATCAGTGCTCAATTGCTATTTCCTCTGTCCTCCCAAGCACTTAGGACAGGCTGACATGCATGAGAATTGGTTGTTTACATGAGAGCTCTTGAAGAGCCCAGACCAAGTTTGGGAAGACGGATGCCTTTGGAGTAGCAACGTCTAGGACAGAGCCAGGCATACAGTAGGTGCCCAGTAGATACTTGAGGGTACTGAGTCACCAAAGAAAGGAGCAAGAGGCATGAATAACATAAATGAAAGTCGTGCATCTGGCTATACAGAGTGACCACATTCCGAGTGTACCAGAGACAGACTTGCCCTCCTGGCTTGCCTAACAGTGAGGTCAACAGGTCAACACCACTGTGTTAGAACCCTGGAGAGAGTGGGAACACAGTGACCAGGCTAAAGAGCTGCAAGGCTGGCAGGGACCTTTATTCATTCATTCATTCATTCTTCAACCAACCAATTTTTTTAAAGTAGCCTTGACACCCAGCTTGGGCCCAAACTCACCACCCCAAGACCAAGACAAGAGGTGAGATCAGGAGCCGGATGCTTGACTGACTGAGCCACCCAGGAGTCCCTCCACCAACCAGTTTTTCATGAGCTCTTCCCATGTGCCAGGCACTGCACAAGGTATCAAAAGTAAAATGGTGAACAGGACAGACAAGGCTTCTGCCCTCACAGAGCTTACAGTTTAGTGGGGGAAGACAGACATTAGATAATTATAGTTGTGAGAAGTGCTATGGAAGAAAAGAACAGTGTCCAGTGAAAGTGTATATAACAGCAGAACTTGAATTAGCAGGGCAGGAATGGGTGGGGGATGCTGTTTAAGGACGGTTTATACCCAAGGAAGTGACCTTGAGCCAAGACCACAAGCATGACCAGGAGTTAAACAGGCAAAACCTGAGGGAAAGCATCTCAGGCAGGACGTACTGCTGTGTGGGGACCTGAGGCAGTCACAAGCTTGGCATGTTTGTGGAATATGCAAGAAAGCTGGTGTGGCAGGAGAGGGAGTGAGGGGTGGGGAGGCAGGAGCTGAGACTAGGCAGCGGGTAGGCTGCCTAGAATCACAATAAGAGGCTTGGATTTCATTTATTTATTTATTTATTTACTTGCTTATTTATTTTATTTTTTTAAGAGAAGAGTGTGCATGTGCATGCAAGCGGGGGAGGGGCAGAGGGAGAGAGAGAATCTTAAGCAGGCTCCTTGGTGCAGAGGGGGACACTGGGCTTGATCTCGTGACTGTGAGATCATGACCTGAGCTGAAATCACAAGTCAGATGTTTGACTGAGCCACCCAGGTGCCCTTTGATTTTTATTTCGAGTGGGATGGGAGGGTTTCAGGCCAAGGAGTGGTGCAAGATCTGATTTGTGTTTTAGAGTCCCCTGGTTGCTGCGTTGGTAATGGATTGAAGGAGGACAGGAGTGGAAACAGAGGGACACATCAGGGAGTTATGATGGTGAGCTGGTCAAGGGTGGCAGCTGTGGAGACTGCAGCGGATGAGTTCGTTCAGCCCACACATTTTACAGATTAGGAAACTGAGGAAGGGGAAAGACTTTCCCAAGGTCACTTGGCTTCCTGGTCCTGTTTTCCCACAAAAGGTAGGTTAATTGAAAGCCAAGCAGGGAAGGCTAAGTGGATCCTGGCTGGCTAAATTCACTGATGCCTCGTGGCACATCTGGGGTTCTGGAAGCCCATGCAGATGCTCAGAGTGGGATGGAAATGGAGGGACCCTGGTACCCATTAAGGCAGCACTCTGTAGTTCCACTGCCTGGGAGTGTAGCGAAGCCAGCATCAGCCTTCAGTTGCATATCTCAGCTCTGTTTAGTCTGGCCGTGGCTCAGCCAGGAGCTAAGTACTTACTGGCCAGTTCCTTCCTGCTTCCACAGTATAACGAAGTGCTGAGCTGGGCAGAACTCCCAGTGCGAGCCTCTCAGAGCAGGCAAGTAGCAACAACCTCATGCGGGGCCACGTGAGGTCGGGAGCTGGGGCGGGGGGGGGGGGGGGGGGGGGGGGGGGGGGCGGGCCAGCACGCCTGAGCTCGCATGGAATTGGCTGCTCTTGGACACACCACTTCCGCGGAAGGCCAATCACAAGAGCCACAGCACCCTTGCTCTTACCCCGCCCCACCCTCTGCACTTGTCCTTGTGAAAGCCACAGAACTTCCCGCCGCAAAGTGAGCTGGGGGAGAGAAGTTCTTTCCCTCCCCTGTCCCACACCCGGCCCAAAAAGCCCTGGGGAGAGGCGCCTGGCTCACCGTCCAAGGAAGATGAATGGGCTGCTTGCCAAAGAGAAACGTTTGCTTTTTGGAGAGAGCATTGTTGAAGACCAATTAGGGAGAAATGACCCCAAAGGGATGGTCAACCAAGGCTTTGTTGAAATGGCCTTGGGTGTAGATAATCATGAAAATAATCCTAGGCTGGAAAAAAATCTCACAAGTCCTACCTTGCTAGCCGGCATCGATTCGATGTCCACTTCCGTGGCACCGCCCCAAGTGGCATTTGCCATCTCTTACACCAGGTCTCCCTGCAACCTACCCATGTGCTTTGGGAGTGCCATTCTTAGGGCAAGAGAGGCAACAGGTGAATTGAAAACGCTCAGGGAAACTTTTCTAGTCTTGGTTCTTTCATTAATGAGTTGGATAACCTCCCTCTAGGTCCGTTCCTTCACCTAGAAAATAAGGAGTTTGAGTAAATGCTCCTTAAAAGCACTTTTAGATGTGACATGTTGGGAGTCTAAGAGTTGTTATGCACCAGATACCAGGCTAAGCGTTTTACTTTCATCTCATTTAATCCGCACAACTCCTGTAAGGTAGATACTGTCATGTGTCTCTTCCACACTTGACAGGTAGGGAAAAGGAGGCTTGGAGATGTTAAGTGACTTACCCAAGGACACACAGCTAGCAAAGGGCAGAGCCACTACACTCCTGCTTCCTTAAACAGCAAGTTTACTGGCTGTACACTGTCCAAATTGTCCTTCAAGTCCTGACGAGCTAGGAATGCCTAGGAGAGAAAATGACTTTGCCTCCTCATTTTACATTTTGAATTCCAAACTGACATGTCGGTAGAAACAGGTGGACACTTTGCTGCTGGGAGCTGAGGAATCAAGAGAAGGTCTCTTTTGGGGTGCCTGGGTAGCTCAGTTGTTTAAGTGACCGACTTCGGCTCAGGTCATGATCCCACGGTTTGTGAGTTTGAGCCCCACATCGGGCTGGCTGTTGTCAGCACAGAGCCTGGAGCCTGCTTCAGATTCTGTGTCTCCCTCTCTCTCGGCTCCTCCCCACTCGCACTCTGTTTCTCTCTCTCTCTTTCTCTCTCTCAAAAATAAATAAACATTAAAAAAGAGAGAGAGAAGGGCTCTTTCAATTTTTTCCTGGCAGCGGTGCCATGGTGGGGGGTCCTGGGCACTCAGGGAGAAACAGGAGGGCACTGCCAGCTGGGAAAGTTGGCAGGAGAAATGCCTCATGAGGGCATCACCTGCTTTATAGAGTCGGATCCCTCCCTTGGGTTCTGGGATGTCTGACAAATACTGGACAGGTTTGCAGGTCTATACTCTAATGATATTAATGAGGGCAGGGGAGCCTAGTGAAAATTTAATAGACAAGTATAAAAAGTTTCACAGACTCTGTCTGCAGAAGTTCCTTTGAAGGTCTACACAAAGCCGCAAGGGCTGCTTGGAACTCTCTGTCCAAGGAAATTATTAACCTTCCTCATTTCTGGAGAACGATGCGATCTGTTTATTAAATGCCTAAATTAAAGGGAAAGGATACAGTGCAGTTGGGGGTTTTCCACCATAATTCATCTGAGGCTCTCAGTCAGAGAAATTCGAGCCCGGGGCTGACTAGGCTTCCTGACCACTTCCTACTCCCAGACTTCCTCCAACCCTATGCCTTTAATAAGTTCAGGTTGTTCAGAGTTCAGCTCTCATTAACCCTTTGAAGTCTGGGTGGATAAATGACAGTTAAAGTCCACAGACCACTTAATGTACATCAAAGATTGGCCAAGGAAACGATTGTTCCAGTGTGGAAGTTTCTATTGTAAGGATCAAATGAGATAATGTGTGTGTGTGAGTGTGTGCGCACGCATGCACCTGTGTGTGAAAGCACTTTCTGATCCTTAAAGCACAGTAAAATACTTTTATTATTATTTTTCTCAATAGGATGTCTTGTTTTTTTGCAAGATGGATGCCTGTCCTCATTAAGTGCCTTTGGACCAACCCAGCTGGTACTTGTTGAGCCTGGGAAAGTACTACCTCTTGTGTTCCTCAAGCTGATTAATACTTGATTAAGAACCTTCTGATAGGCCTGTTGCTTTGTGCACTTGGAACCAGTGTAATATGTGTATTGTTTCTCCTCAACAAAACTGTGAAAGGCAGAAGATGAAGAAGGAGCATTTCCAGCAATACGGGGGCTTGGGTTTGTCCATTGCTTCACCTAAGAAGGTGGGGGCGGTTCTCAGGAACACAAGGGATTCTCTTGTGTGCTGAGTAGCTGAGGTACCTTCATGCACATTGGAATGGATCAGTCACAAAGACAGGTCAGCTGAGAAATGGAGCTCATGTCCTGAGAAAACTCTCTTCCAAAAATGCCTGCGGTGACTCTCACATTAATGGTGGAAAAGAAAATTGGTAAAGCCCTTTGGAAGGGAATTTGATAATATCTCACAAAATTATATATGTCTTTACCTTTTGACTCACCAATTGCCCTTTTGGGAATTTATCCCAAGGATATGCCTCTAACAATATGGAAATGCATATGCATGAGGTTATTCATTACAGCGTTGTTTATAATTGCAAAATATTTGAAACTTACCTAAGTGTCCATAACTAAGAGAGTGGCTGAGTAGGCTTTTTGGTACAGCCACAGAGGCACCTGGGTGGCTCAATCGATTAAGTGTTCGACTTTGGCTCAGGTCATGATCTCATGGTTCATGAGTTCCAGCCCCACACTGGGCTCCCAGATGATGGTGTGGAGCCTGCTTGAGATTCTCTCTCTCCCTCTCTCTCTCTCTCTGCCCCTTCCATGCTCTCTCTCTCCATCAAAAATAAATAAATAAAATTTTTAAAAATGAGGATACTCTCTATGAACTGATATGGAGTGATTTCTAGGATATGTTGATGGAGGTGGAAAAAAGCAAAATGAAAAAAATGTATCTGTAGTATGCTTCCTTCTGAATAAGAAAAAGGGGAAGTAAGAAAATGCAGACACATCTGTTCACACATACAGAAAGAAACACAAGAAGAATAAATCAGAAGCTAATAGAATTTGTTACTTATGGGAGTGGGTGGGAACAGCATATAATAGGAGCTTCATAGGCATTTTCTGACAATGACTTACAGGTGCTATGAAGGACACAGTGGAAGGAATGGTAGAGTCAATCTGGAGTACCAAGAAAGGTTTCTGTTGTCTTGAAGGATGAGTATGTGGTCACCAGGTTGGCTGCTGAGATTGGCTGGGAGATTGTCCCAGAGAGAAGGAACAGTTATGAGCAAAGGTGCAAAGATCCAGAAAGGGGAGACAGCCAGGTATATAAAGTGGTTGGGACATTGAGGGAGAGGGTGACAACCAGGAGAGAAGGCTGGAAAAGGCAGTCAGGAACCAGAACATGGACTTCCTTTTATGCAATGGTAGGGAGTTGGAATTTTATTCCAAGTGACAAGAAGCTGTTGGAATATTTTGAGCAGAGGAAATGATATGAGCCAGTTGATGCTGCAGCAATCTCTCTGGCTACAGTGTAGGGGGTGGGCTGATGGGGAGAGAGTGGAAGCAGGGAGGCCAGTAGTAATACTTATGGAAAGGACTGGTCCTGCTCTGGAGATATTTTGAAGGTACAGCGGGTGGGACAAATTGGTAGATTGGGAGTGGGGGAGGATGAAGGAAAAAGAGGAGTCTGGGATAATTCCCAGATTTCTGGCTTGAGTGATGGGGTGTCTGATGGAGCCGTTTAGCAAGATGAGGAATGCAGGAGAAGGAGCAAAACTTGTGGGAAAAGGTGGTAAGTTTTCTTGGATGTATCAAGTGTGGGGTGTCGGTGGGACACCTAGAAGTTGGATGTATGGGTGTGGGGCTCAAGGGAAAGGTCCTGGCCTGGACCATAGGTGCGGGGGCATATACACAGAGATTGAAAGGATGAGGCCAAAGCGGGAGAGTGTATGTACTATAGTGAGAAGAGAAGAAGTTCAGGGACCGAGTTCCAGGGAACACTAACATGAAATAGTGGCATAAGATGAAGACCAAGTAGAGGGAAACTTTTAAAATGAGTGTTAATAGAAATAGGAGAACAATTCAGAGAGCAGAGGGCCACAGAGACCCAGGGGAAGACATTTGCAAGAGGAATGCAATCAATGACTGCAAAGTGGCCATTGGGGCATTCACTTCTGATCTTTGAGCCTGATGGTTGGGGCTGGAGGAGCCAAACCTCAGGGACTAGGGAGTGTGGGGGAAGTGAGGAAGTGCAGTCAGGGAGGGGGACTCTTCTTCAAGACCTTTGACTGTGGAGGGAAAGAGTAAGGTGGGTTGGCAGCTGATGAAGGGTTGGAGGAGAACAGGCAAGTGAGACCATTTGAGCTACAAAGAGTTACTGGACACACAAGGCTGAAAACCCAGAAAAGAAAGGTATTAACCAGTGGAGTCAGGTAGGGTGGGAGGGTCGGGTGGGGGCTACATGGCCCGGAGAGCCCCAGGAGAGGGGTTAGGGTTGATTAGGAGAAGGGAGACCTCTCTGTCTGAAGGGTGACTTCTCATGAAATCATTTTTAATATAAAGGAAGCAGCAAAGATCAAATTATCCACGCTTGAATTGGGGCTCTTTGCAGATTTGCAGAGTGTGGGCATAATCCTATGTTGGTTCAGATAGGGCCCTGGGGTTTGGTCACAGGCATCTGGAGAGGAGGGTGCAGACAGGGGCGCTGGTTGCGCGCTGTGAACTGCAGACAGTACACACTTGGGATGTGTTTGTACAGACTCAGACACAGTTTCATGTATGCATGGGAGCCATGATAAATCATTGAGGTAAAAATCTCCCTTATAACAAATTATGAGACTTTACAATGAATGCATGGGACCTAATTAATAGGTTTGCCGATTGTTCTTTCCTGCTCTGGACTTCCGCCAAAAGCTGGAGGGCTGAGAACAGGACAGGGAAAAGGGCCCCAGGCTCCCTTCCTAGTTCTCAGCTCTGAGGTCACCCCTGGCCCTGAAGGCTCAGCAGAACTTGGGGCAGAAGCGAGACCTGGGTTTGGCAGCAGTGCTGATCTTTTACGAAGCAGAGGCTCATTGGTCATAGTTTGTGCCAAGGGCAAAGGATGCAGGGCTAAGACATTCTGTCCCTTTGCAGACAATAGAGCCTGTAAGCTGCTTCCGAAGAGCTCATGCAAGTCATTGTCTAACTGAAAAAACAATGTGCTGACCCTTGCGTGATATATATTGGACAGAGAAACAAAATATTTGGTTTTGGCCCAGGCTCTGGCTGCAAGCTTGCTGTGTGACTTTAGGCAAGTACCTTCCGCTCTCAGGGCTTCAGCAGTTCCATCTGCCAAATAAGTGGAGTGAACAGATGATCTTGAAGGCAACTGCCACCCCAACATTCTATCTTTTTTTATTTTTATTTTATTTTTTTTTTTTATTTTTAAATTTTTTTTCAACGTTTTTTATTTATTTTTGGGACAGAGAGAGACAGAGCATGAACGGGGGAGGGGCAGAGAGAGAGGGAGACACAGACTCGGAAACAGGATCCAGGCTCCAAGCCATCAGCCCAGAGCCTGACGCGGGGCTCGAACTCACGGACCGCGAGATCGTGACCTGGCTGAAGTCGGACGCTTAACCGACTGCGCCACCCAGGCGCCCCCTATCTTTTTTTAATTAATAGACTTTCTTTTTTAGAGCAGTTTTAAGCTCGTGGCAAAATTGAGCAGAAAGTACAGAGTGTTCCCATATATCCCCTTTCCCTCCACATGCACAACCCCCTCCCCTATGGACATCCTCCACCAGTGGGACATTTGTTATAATTGATGAAACTACACTGACACGTCATAATCACCCAAAGTCCACTGGGTGGTACATTTTATGGGTTTTGACAGTATATAATTATGTGTGTCCACCATCACAGTATGATACAGAATAGTTTCACTAGCCTAAAAATCCTCTTTGCTCCACTGACTCATCCCTCCCTCCCCTCAGATCCTAGCAACCACTGATCTTTTTACTGTCTGCATAGTTTTGCCTTTTCCATAATATTGTATAATTGGAATCATACAGTATGTAGCCTTTTCACATTGGCTTCTTTCACTTACTAATATGCATTTAAGATTCCTCTATGTCTTTGTGTGGCTCGACAGCACCTTTCTTTTCAGTGCTGAGTAATAAATATCCCATTGCCTGGATCTACCACAGTTTATTTTTCCACTCATCTGGTGAAGGACATCTTGCCTGCTTCCAAGTTTTGGCGGTTATGAATAAAGCTGCTGTAAACATCTGGGTGCAAATTTTTATGTGGACATAAGTATTTATCTCATTTGGGGCAATACCATGAAGCGTGATTGCTGGATTGTATGCTAAGTGTATGTTTTGTTTTGTACGAAACTGCCAAACTATTTTCTGAAGTGGCTGTACCATCTTGCATTCCCACCAGCAATGAATGGGAGTTCCTCTTGCTCCACATCATCACCAGCATTTGGTGTTATCAGTGTTTTCAACGTTGGCCATTCTTTTTTTTTTTAATTTTTTTTAACGTTTATTTATTTTTGAGAAGAAAGAGACAGAGCATGAGTGGGGGGTGGCAGAGAGAGAGGGAGACACAGAATCGGAAGCAGGCTCCAGCCTCTGAGCTGTCAGCACAGAGCCCGATGCGGGGCTGGAACTCACGGACCGCGAGATCATGACCTGAGCTGAAGTTGGACACTCAACCGACTGAGCCACCCAGGTGCCCCTCAACGTTGGCCATTCTAATAGATATGTAGAGGTATCTCACTGTTGTTTTAATTTGCATTTCCCTGATGACATACCTGATGTTTAACGTTTTTTTTCATATGCTCACATACCAACTGTATGTTGTCTGTTCAGGTCTTTTGCCCATTTAAAAATTTTTTTCATGTTTATTTTTGAGAGAGAGAGAGAGAGAGAGGCAGAAAGAGGGGAGACAGAATCCCACGAACCCTGAGGTCATGACCTGGGCTGAAGCTGGTTGCTCAACCAACTGAGCCACCCGGACAACCCTCCTTTGCCCATTTTCAAATTGGGTTGTTCATTTTCTTATTGTTGAGTTTTAAGAGGGATTTGCAGATTTGGGATAACTATCCTTTATCAGATGTGTCTTTTGTAATTATCTTCTCTCAATTTGTGGCTTATCTTCTCATCTTGACAGTGTCTTTCATAGAAACTTTTTTCAGAAATTTTAAATTTTAATGAAGTTCAGTTTATCAATTATTTCTTTCATGAACTGTGCCTTTGGTGTGGTATCTAAAAAAGTAATTGCCTAAGGTCATCTACATTTTCTCCTGTTATCTTTTAGAACTCGATATTGCTGCTTTTAGGTTTTACATTTAGGTAAATGATCTGTTTTGGATTATTTTTTTAAAATTGTTTTATGTTCATTAATTTTTTAAGAGAGACAGAGCATGAATGGAGAAGGGGCAGAGAGAGAGGGAGACACAGAATCCAAAGCAGGCTCCAGGCTCCAAGCTTTCAGCACAGAGCCTGATGCGGGGCTCAAGCTCACAAACCGTGAATCATGACCTGAGCCGAAGTCAGATGCTTAACTAAGCCACCCAGGCGCCCTGTATTTTGAATTAATTTTTGTGTAGAGTGTATGGTCTATGCTTAGATTCATTATCTTTTGTACATGAGTGTCTAGTTGTCCCAGGACCATTTGTTGAAAAGGCTACGTTTGCTCTATTGTATTGCCTTTCCTTCTTTGTCAGATATCAGTTGAATATATTTATTTGTGTCAGTTTATGGGCTGTCTGTTATGTTCCATTGATCTCTTTGTGCATTCTTTCACCAATACCATACTGTCTTCATTACTATAGCTTTATAGTAAGTCCTGTAGTCAGGTAGTGTGAGTCCTCCGACTTTATTCTTCCCCTTCAATATTGAGTTAGCAATTCAGAGTCATTTGCCTCTCCATATAAACTTTAGAATCAGTTTGCCGATATCCACAAGATAGTTTGCTGGCATTTTGTTTGTGAATATGTTGCATCTATATATCTAGTTAGAAGGAACTACATCTTGACAATATTGAGTCTTCATATCCATGTACTATCTCCTTATTTATTTAGTCCTTTTTTGATATCTTTCATCAGAGTTATATAGTTTTCCTCATATAGATCTTGTACATATATTGTTAGATTTATACTTACACATGTCATTTTGCGGGGTGCTAATGTAAATGATAATATGTTTTTAATTTCAAATACCACTTGTTCGTCGCTGATATATTGAAAAGTTATGGACTTTTGTATATTAATTGTGTATCCTACAACCTTGCTATAATCAATAGTTTCAGGGTGGTTTTTTTTTTGTCAATTCATTCAGATTTTCTACATAGACAATCATGTCCTCTATGAACAAAGATTGTATTGTTTCTTCCTTTCCAATCCGTGTGTCTTTTCTTTTATTGTGTTATTGCATTAGCTAGGACCTCCAGTATGATGTTGAAAGGGAGTGGTAAGAGGGGACATCTATACCTTGTTCCTGATCTTTGTATGAAAGCTTCTATTTTTTCACCATTAAGTATGCTCTTAGCTGTAGGTTTTTTGTTTTTGTTTTTGTTTTTTTTGGTAGATATTTTTTATCAAGTTGGGGAAGTCTCCCTTAATTCCTAGTTTTCTGGAAGTTTTTATCATAAATGGATGTTGGATTTGCCAAATACTTTTTCTGTATCCATTAATATAATCATGTGATTTTCTTCTTCAGCTTATTGATGTGATGGCTTATGTTAATTGATTAAAAATTTTTTTTACATTTTTATTTTTGAGAGACAGAGACAGACTGAGATGGGGGAGGGGCAGAGAGAGAAGGAGACACAGAATCCGAAGTAGGCTCCAGGCGCAGAGCCAACTGTCAGCACAGAGGCCGATGTGGGGCTCAAAC
This sequence comes from Neofelis nebulosa, assembly GCF_028018385.1. Lineage (NCBI taxonomy): Eukaryota > Metazoa > Chordata > Mammalia > Carnivora > Felidae > Neofelis > Neofelis nebulosa. The sequence continues at coordinate 88,103,006 of NC_080800.1, forward strand.
CCACAAACTGTGAGATCCTGACCTGAGCCGAAGTCAGACACTCAACCAACTGAGCCACCCAGGTGCCCCCATTAATTGATTTTTTTGAATGTTGAACCAGCCCTGCATACATAGGACAAATTCCACTTTGGTTATGGTGTGTAATTCTTTTTATACATGTTGGATTTAATTTGCTAATAGAGGATTTTTGCATCTGTGTTAATGAGAAATATTGGTCTGAAGTTTTCTCATTAAAGCCTTTGTCTGGTTTTGGTATTATGATACTACTGGCCTCAAAGAATGAGTTAGAAAGCATTTCCTTTACTTCTACCTTCTGGAAAAGATTGTAGAATATTGGTATAAGTTCTTAAATGTCCTATAGAATTCACCAGTGAGCCCATTTGGGCCTGGTGCTTTCTGATTTGGAAGGTTCTTAATTATTGATTCAATTTCTTTAATAGATATATACTTATTCAGATTGTCTATTTCATTTTGTGTGAATTTTGGAAGATTGTCTTTTAAGGAATTGGTCCATTTCTAGTTCATCAAATTTGGGGCACAAAATTGTTCATAACATCCCTATATTATCCTTGTAATGTCCATGGGATTTGTACTTGTGGTCCCTCTTTCATTTTTGATATTAGTAATTTATGTCTTCTTTTTTTCTTAGCCTGGTTAGAGACTTAGAAATTTTAATGATCTTTCCAAGAAACCAGCTTTTGGTTTTGTTGATTATCTTTGTTAATGTCCTGTTTTCAATGTCCTTAATTTCCCCTCTATTTTTTTATTTTTTTAATTTAAATTTTAGTTAACATACAGTGCAATATTGGTTTTATGAATAGAATTCAGTGATTCATCACTTACATACAACACCCAGTGCTCATCACAAGTGCCCTCCTTAATATCCATCATCTATGTAGCTCTCAAACCAATTTCTTCCATCAGGTCTCAGTTTGTTCTCTTTCTTCTTTTTTTTTTTTTTCTTAAAAGATTTATTTAGTTTTGAGAGAGAGAGAGAACACAAGGGAAGAAGGAGCAGAGAGAGAGGGGAACAGAAGATCCAAAGTGGGCTCTGTGCTGACAGCAGTGAGCCCGATGTGGGGCTCGAACCCATGCATTTTGAGATCATGACCTGAGTTGAAAAACTCAGACGCTCAACCGACTGAGCCACCCAGGTGCCCCTGCTCTCTTTCTAAAGAGTCTCTTGTGGTTTGTTTCCCTCTCTTCTCTTCCCCCCCTTCTCATATGTTCATCTATTTTGTTTTTTATATTTCACATGAGTGAAATCATATGGTGTTGACTTATTTCACTTAGCATAATACATTCTAGCTCCATCCATGTTGTTGCAAATGGCAAGATTTCATTCTTTTTGATGGCTGGCTGAATAATACTCCATTGTATATATAGACCACATCTTCTTTATCCATTCATCAGTTAATGGACATTTGGGCTCTCTCCATAGTTTGGTTATTACTGATAATGTTGCTATAAACACTGGGGTGCATGTAACCCTTCAAATCTGTATTCTTATATCCTTTGGATAAATATCTAATAGCACAATTGCTGGATGTTAAGGTAGTTCTGTTTTTAGTTTCTTGAGGAACCTCCGTACTGTTCTCCGTACTGTTCTCCAGAGTGGCTATACCAGTTTATATTCCCACCAAGTGAAAGAGGGTTCCCTTTTCTTCACATCCTCACCAATACCTGTTTTTTGTTAATTTTAGCCATTCTGACAGGTATGATGTGGTCTCTTATCATGGTTTTGATTTGTATTTCCCTGATGATGACTGATGTTGAGCATCTTTTCACATGTCTGTTAGTCACCTGGATGTCTTTTTGGGAAAAGTGTCTATTCATGTCTTCTGCCCGTTTCTTAACTGGGTTATTTGCTTTTTGGGTGTTGAGTTCAGTAAGTTCTATATAGATTTTGGATACTAACCCTTTATCAGATATGTCATTTGCAAATATCTTCTCCAATTCTGTAGGCTGCCTTTTAGTTTTGTTGATTGTTTCCTTTGCTGTGCAAAAGCTTTTTATCTTGATGAAGTCCCAATAGTTCATGTTTGCTTTTATTTCCTTTGTCCTCAGTGATGTGTCTAGTAAGAAGTTGCTCCAGCCGAGGTCAGAGGGGTTGCTGCCTGTTTTCTCCTGTCAGATTTTGATGGTTTCCTGTCTCATATTTAGGTCTTTAATCTATTTTAAATTTGTTTTTGTGTATGGTGTAAGAAAGTGGTCCAGTTTCATTCTTCTGCATGTCTTCATCCAGTTTTCCCAGCACCATTTATTAAGAGACTGTCTTTTTTTCCATTGGATATTCTTTGCTGCTTTGTCAAAGATTAGTTGGCCATATAGCTGTGGGTCCATTTCTGGGTTTGTTCTGTTCTGTTCCATTGATCTGTGTGTCTGTTTTTGTACCAGTACCATACTGTCTTCATGACTACAGCTTTTAATATAGCTTGAAATCTGGAATCGTGATGCCTCTAGTTTTGTTTATCTTTTTCAAGATTGCTTTGGCTAATTGGGGTCTTTTGTGGTTCTGTACAAATTTTAGGAGTGTTTGTTCTTGCTCTGTGAAAAATGCGGGTGGTATTTTGATAGGGATTGCATTAAATATGTAAATTGCTTTGGGTAATATAGACATTTTAACAATGTTTGGTCTTCCAATCCATGAGCATGGAATACTTTTCCATTTCTTCGTGTCCTCTTCAGTTTCTTTCATGAGTGTTCTATAGTTTTCAGAGTATAGAACTTTTACCTCTTTAGTTAGGTTTACCTAGGTATCTTATTGTTTTTGGTGCAGTTGCAAATGGAATCAATTCCTTGATTTCTTTTTCTGCTGTTTTGTTATTGCTGTATAGAAATGCAACAGATTTCTGCACGTTGATTTTGTATCTTGTGACTTTGCTAAATTTGTGTATTAGTTCTAGCACTTTTTTGGTGGAGTCTTTTGGGTTGTCTACATAGAGTATCATGTTGTCTGTAAATAGTGAAAGCTTGGCTTCTTCCTTTCCAATTTGTATGCCTTTCATTTCTTTTTGTTGTCTGCTGAGGCTAAGACTTTCAGTACTATGTTAAATAGTAATGGTGAGAGTGGACATCCTTGTCTTGTTCATGACCATAGGGAAAGGCTCTTGGTTTTTCCTCATTGAGGATGATGTTAGCTGTGGGTCTATCATATTTGGCCTTTATGATATTGAGGTATGTTCCATCTATCCCCACCTTGTTGAGGGTTATTATCAAGAATGGATGCTGTATTTTGTCAAATGCTTTTTCTGCATCTATTGATAGGAGCACATGGTTCTTATCCTTTCTTATATTAATGTGGTGTATCACGTTGATTGATTTACAAATATTGCTATCTCCTTGTCAGTCTCTCCAATTTTGGAGTGAGAAGTTTGCCCTATGACCTCACTTCTCTCTCTTTTTTTTTTAGTATTTATTTATTTTGGGAAGAGTGCAAGTGGGGGAGGGACAGAAAGAGGAAGCAGAAAGAGCCTGCACTGACAGGCTGACAGTAGTGAGCCTGATATGGGGCCTGATCTCATGAACTGCGAGATCATGACCTAAGCTGAAGTCAGACGCTCAACCGACTAAGCCACCCAGATGCCCCTGACCTCACTTCTCTTATGGATCTAAGCTTTTTACTTGTTATTTGATGGAGCGGTGACTTCTTAGCTTTTTACATGCTGTAATGGAAACCAGAAACGTCTATGGTCTTTCTCTGTATGTTTATGTTTTTTCTCCCTCTGGACAGGAACCTTGTCTGTCTTATTCATCTTATATCTTCAATGCCTAGTACTGTGCCTGGCACATGGTAGGTGCTCAGTGCTGAATGTATGATGAAAAAAATGAGGGACAAGGAGTCAGAAGACCCGGGCTGTGTGATCTTGGGCAAGTTCCTTCCTCTCTCCCAGTCTCAGCTTCCTCTGTGATGTTGTTGTTTGTTCCTTTACTGCCTCCCTCCTTCCCTCCTCCAGAATGTAGACTCCATGAGATCAGGAACTTTGTTTGTCAGAGAGCCCAGCACGCAATGTGTTCTTTTTTTTAAAAGTTTATTTATTTATTTTGAGAGAGAGAGAGAGAACGTGAGCAGGGGAGGGGCAGAGAGAGAGAAAGAGAGAGAGGGAGAGAGAGAATCCCAAGCAAGCTCCACACTGTCAGCTCAGAACCTGATGTGGAACTCAAACTCACCAACTGTGAGACCATGACCTAAGCTGAAACCAAGAGTCAGTCACTTAACTGACTGAGCTACCCAGGAGCCCTGCAACAGGTTCTTTATTAATATTTGTTGAATGAGGGTGCCTGGGTGGTTCAGTTGGTTAAACGACCGACTCTTGGTTTCGGCTCAGGTCATGATCTCACAGTTCGCGGGTTCAAGCCCCGCCTCGGGCTTTGTGCTGACAGCTCAGAGCCTGGAGCCTGCTTCAGAATCTGTGTCTCCCTCTCTCTCTCTGCCCCTTCCCCACTCTCTCTCTCTCTCTCAAAAATAAAAAAAATAAAAAAAATAAATATTTGTTGAATGAACAGATGGATGACTGAATGACTGAATCTACAAAAAAAGGGTTTTGCCTTGGTACTTTGATGGCAAGGATTTCTGGGAACTTTCCCCTTCCCATACCCTAATGGGGTGCCTGTCTGAGCTAGTTTTATGTGCTCCTAAGAGAGCTTGATTCCTCTCTAGGAGAGAAATGCAAATAGGTCACATGGGTTAAGATGGTCCGGAGTGTATGGAAAAACAAGTAGCCAAAGTTGGGACACAGTGGCTTCCCTTCGTGTCACCCAGGAGAACCCAGGCTGTGCTCCAACATGTGTGTCTGACTGCAGTTTGAAGCTTGAGGCTGAGCCCTTCAAAGCCACATAGACTTAAGTAATGTGACCCAGTTCTTCGGTTTTGCAAAGAAGGGGGCATGCAACTGGGAGAAGAGAATGCAGTTATGTACCAGTTTCTTCCTAAGGGCAAAAAACAGAATGTTCAGCATTTGTGGGAGGGGCAGGAGTTGTGTTCCGCCTGAGGAATTCTTGCTCACTGGATGGGCAGGGTCAGGTGACACACTTCCATAGCTCGGCCTGGCACCAGAATGGGCCCTGCCCAGGGTCGGAAAAGAAATGTTTTAAGTCTTAGCTTCCCCAGCAGCTTGCAGCAGGGCCCTGCTGTCCCATTTCACAGACGTGGTAAGGCATATTGAAGGATCTTCAAAGGAAACTCTTGTTGAAGAATTCAGTTGGGAGCCCCTCGGGCCAAAGTTCTAAAGGGCCCCTTGCCTTTTGCCAAGAGAAACCCATTCCTTGACCCTTTGCAAGGCCGAAGTTGCTGAGATGATATGGATGCCTTTGGAGTGAGAACAGGGGACTCACAGGGAGCAATCTATCTTTCGGGGACACTTAGTCGTCTATGTCTTTCTTCCTAAGGTGAGCAACTGCTCTTCAGCAAGTTTGAATCAGGCTGTTGAAACAGATCCTGTATTCCTAAGTTTGGGGAACTGAGCGTTATTGGGAAATTTTTCCCCACAAAGATCTTTCAGCTCTGAGAAAAACTCTGTTCCCATAGAAAATAATCCCCTCGAGTTAACATCTTCTCAACGCAGCCTGTCTGTCTTGGGTGTGAGAAGGAAGGGTGGAAGACAGTGGGGACTGGTGGGATGAGGCCGGACTGGATGGCTTGTAAAGCCTCTTGCAGCCCCAGGATTTGACAATTTACCGTCACCAAAATCTAACAGGGTCTTCTCTGAAATTTTGCCTTTGGGTATCAGAGCCCCAGATTTTGACCAGAGGCTGCTTATTTTAGGGATCACTCTCCTTTTTACCTCCATAAAGACATTTAAGAGGATAGGCCAGGCTCCCAGTTTCTGGAATCTGTCCGGTGAGAGGCCTCTTGGGTCACCTCCTGAGGCCTTCTTGGATGAGCAATTCTGGGAAAACAGTTCAGCAGCAGAGACCCCACCCCACCCCAATCAGGGGTCTATTCTGCTTGCTGTGTTCCCAAGGCATATGGCCACACCTGCCAGCCAGCTCTGGCCCCTGCAGTAACCACATTCCCCTATGTGGAAGTCAGTAGTCACAGACCCTTTCTTTTCTGATGCATTTTTTGATGCTCTCTTCCCCTTTTCTTCTCCCTCCTTCTCAATCTCTCAATACATCCAAACTCCTAGAGAAGAGACTGCTGGACATGCATTCTTCTCTTCCCTAAAAACAGAAACTTGGGTTTGTTTGGGGATGGCAGTGAACCTAGGTAAAGAAAGTCTCCCTTAGGAGGAGTGACCAGGCCAAATTTTGGCCAAAGAGATGTAAGAAGTGCTGTGCAGTATTTCTCAGAAGCTTCCTCAAAAGGAAGGTGTGATTTTTCTTTTCCTTCCTCGTTTCTGTTGTGTGGACTGTGGGTACAATGCCTGGAGCTTGAGCAGCCATTATGGGCAATGAGGCAACATGCTGAATATGGTGGAACAGGAGCTTGGAAGAAGTTTAGGTCTCTGGTGACTTTATCAAGTCACTGTCAATCCTGGACTGCCTGCCTTCAGGCTTCTCTTATGGGGGACACAGACTTCTATCTTTTTAAAGCAAATGTTATTATTTTTTCTATTATTGCAACTAGAGTTAATCCTACCTAACACCATACCCACTCCATAAAATGAGACTGTAGCTTGATAAGTAGCTCCAGATAGTGGGGTGGAGTTTGGGGGTTAAAATATGGACATGGAGAAAAGTGAGCATGATTGTGGGACTTTCCCTAGTCCAGAGGCAGAGAAACGCCACTGGGCTGAATGCAGTTTCCCTTCACAATAAGCCCTGTGAGAAGCCACATCACATCTCTCAAATTTGCCACAGTGCTTAGCTCAGTGCCTGACACATAGGACAGATTCAGTTAAAACATTATTACAAGAATAACCAATTCATTGCTTTCACAATTGATATACTCAACAGGGCATTTTCTTGTATGATTTCAAAGACATTGGGAGTGCTCCCCCCAGTAGCCCCCCTCCAAAAATTTCTTCCCCAACTCACCATCCCCTGCCACAATATCTGAAACTCATATATATTTATTTATTAATCAATTTGTGTCCGGTACTGTGTTTGACTCCAAGGTTGTAGCAGTGAGCCAAACAGGTATAGGTCCTGCCCTTGGGGAGCTTCCAGTGCAGTGGGGTAGAGGCAATAAATAAAAATATGTGAACTAGTCATTACAATCTGGGATAAATGCAGGGCACCTGGGTGGCTCAGTTGGTTAAGCCGCCGACTCTTGATTTCGGCTCAGGTCGTGATCTCATGCTTCACAGGTTCGAGCCCCACATCAGGTTCTCTGCTGAGAGTGCAGAGCCTACTTGGGATTTTCTCTCTACCCCTCTCTCTCTGCTCCTCCCCTGCTCTTGCCATCTATCTCAAAATAAATAAATTTAACAAAACCAATCTCAGATAAATGCAATGAAAGGAACAGTACAGAGGGAAACTTCTTTAGACAGGCAAAACTTCTTTATGGGCAAAAGCCTCTCAGAGGAAGGGAGACGTCCGAAGGATAGGAACAAACAGTCATGCAAAGAGCGGGGTGGCTGGCCGTGCTGGCAAGAGCATTCTGGACTGCAGGAACCCCATGCACAAAGGCTCTGAGGTGTGTTTAAAGAATGAAACGAGCTCAGTGGGTCCGGGGCGTGTCAAGAGCAGGGGAGTGACACTCGAAAAGGCTGGAGAGTCAGCAGAGGCCAGATCATGCTGGCCATGGGAGGGAGTTTGGACTTTATCCTAAGTGCAATGATAAGCCTTTGATAAGCTTCAAGCAAGAAAACACCAAGATTTGATTTTGCATTAAGAAAGCCAGTCTGGCTGCTATGTGGAATTGGACAGGGTCCAGTGGGCAAGCAGGGAGACCAGTGTAAGACTTTTGCCTCCCTGTGAGAGAAGAAGGTGGTTTGGACCAGGTAGTGGCAACGAGGCTAGAGAGAAGTAGACGGATTCGGGGTGCGTGTTGAAGGTCGAGTGGACCAAATTGGCAATAAACTGGATGTGGGAGCTGAGGGATCAAGGGTTCTGCTTTGAACAGTTGTGTAGATGGTGGGAGTTAGATGGTTTTGATCAGGTAGATATTGATAGACTTGTGAAACATACAAGTGGAGCTGGAGAAACATACAGATGGAGCTGTGGGGGGTGTGGTGAGGGGCAGTTGGATTTTTGAGGCTGGAGCCCATGGGAATGCTTAGGACTGGAGGTGTAAATTTGGGAGTCACTAGTGTGGCAGTGTTTCTTAAGACCTTGGGAATGGATGGGACCCACCAGAGAGTCCTGAGGGGGCAGAGCTGAACCCAGAGGCACTCCAACAGATAGAGGAGCAGAAGCAGGCAGAGGTGGTTGAGAAGGGGTGAGAGGATTATTTGTAGGCTGCCTGTCATCCCCAACAGAATGTTTTAGAGTTTGAGAAGGCTGGTAGATAGCACCTCTTCCCTTCTGCCTGAAGTCAGAATCAATCGAGAGAGACACACACGGAAGTCAGGAGAGAAGAATATCGCCTTTACTAAGCATAAAGTAGCCGTCTCCATACGGAAACATGAAATGATCTCTAGTGGGCACAGAGTCAATGTCTGACCTGGTCTGTGCCTAGCAGAGCACCTGGCACACAGTAGGTACCAATGTTTGTCGAATAAAGGATTCCAGATGGCAAGATTGAAACAACCTTCACAGGCCATCCGAGCATCACCTGGGGAGCTTTAAACTGCCCATGCACACATTTTAATCCCAGATCAATTTTATCAACACTTCTGGGGATGCGGTTGAGGCATCAGGTCTCATGAAACTTGCCAGTTGACTCAGTGTGCAGCCAAGAGTAAGAACTGTTGCTCTGGTCCAATTCCTCATTTTACATATGGGGACACTGAGACTTGGAGCAAAAGGGTCATCTGTAACATTAGGGGACTCATTCTGGCCCTGGTGCTGACCTTGTGAGTAGCTGGGACAAGCCAGTTTCTCTCTATGGGCTTGTGGGCCCTCCTCTGGGAGTGAGGTTAGGACAGCCCCATCCAGCCCTAATGGCATATTAATCTATTCTCTTATCCCACGTGTGACAGAATTCACTGGGACATGGCTTGTGCCTTGAGATGCTTTGACATGATGATTAAGTTAGTTTCGTGCTTGAAAAGACTGGTTTCTGGATTGGGATATACAGCAAAGAAGAGATGTTGGGGACAGTTCAGGAGCCACAGAGCCAGTCTTTGGTAAAGAATTTGTTCTCTTTCCTCTTAGGTGGTGGCAGAAGGAAGCTCACCAGTGGACCAAGAGCAAAATAGCAGAGGAACCCAGCTGAGGAAGGTCCGTCCAATGGGCGGGGGCCACCCTTTTTTTTCACATTCCTCCTCTTCCAGTTCTTGTCTTCCTTTGCCCAGCCCCCTCCGACTTATCTCTTTTTCATTCCCTTCCTGCTCTCTCCAGGTATCTGCATCAGACACAAATCTTTCCAAGGTGAACCTATTCTCTCTGCCTATCCATGCAACCCACCCACCTCTCTCCCAGTTCAGTTTGATGACTCAGAACTTGTAAGTGTGTTGTTCATGAAACAAGAAAGACTAGGAAATAAGGCTGTAGGTGATTCCTGGCTTTACAAAATTACATGGGGGTGCTGTGGTGCTGAACCATGGATTGACTTTTATAAGTTTTTAAAAGTAGGCTCTATGCTCAACGTGGGGCTTGAACTCACAACCCTGAGATTAAGAGTTACATGCTTTACCAACTGAAGCAGCCCGGCTCCATGCCATGCTTTTTAAAGGTGGATATTTCTTGGGGTGTCTGGGTGGCTCAGTTGGTTAAGTATCTGACTCGATTTCAGCTCATGTCATGATCTCGTGGTTCGTGAGATTGAACCCTGAGGTGGGCTCTGTGCTGACAGTGCAGAATCTTCTTGGGATTCTCTCTCTCCCTCTCTCTTTGTCTATTTCCCTCCACCCCTCCATCTCAAAATAAATAAATAGTTAAAAAAAATAAAGGTGGATATTTCTTCAGCAACTTGATAAGGACTCAATATGAGTATGAATAGAATCTGGGGGCTGGAAGAGAAACTGAGGCCTAGTGCAACGAGGCAGTATGTGAAAGTCTCATGGCTAGAGGGCTCTTCTTGGTCTGGGTACTTACTAAGCCTTGGGCTTAGAAATGATCCTGGGTAATCATTTTGTTTTGAAAGTGGGAAAACAGGTCTGACAATGCCAGTAACTTGCCCAATGTCACACAGTTTGTTAAACAAAGACTAGGACTATGCCCTAGGACTCCTGACTCTTCTTAGAACACCTCAGCCACCTTGGTCTTCCCCAAAGAGACCTTTAGGGACTAGTTATATACACATATATACGTGTGTGTGTGTGTGTGTGTGTGTGTGTTTAAAAGTTTAATGGGGTGCCTGGGTGGCTCAGGTGGTTAAGCATCCAACTTCAGTTTAGGTCATGGTCTTACCATTCATGAGTTCAGGCCCCACGTTGGGCTCTATGCTGACAGCTCAGAGCCTGGAGCCTGCTTCGAATTCTGTGTCTCCCTCTCTCTCTGTCTCTCTCTGCTCACGCTCTGTCTCTCTCTCTCAAAAATAAATAAACTTTAAAAAATATTTTTTAAAAAATTTATTTATTTTTGAGAGAGAGAGCACACACAATGAGGGGCAGAGAGAGAGAGAGAGAGAGAGAATTCCAAGCAGGCTCTGTACCATCAGCACAGAGCCAGACGTGGGGCTCGAACCCACGAACCATGAGATCATGACCTGAGCTGAAAGCAAGAGCTGGAGGCTCAACCGACTGAACCACCCAGGTGCCCCTAGTTTATTTTTATAGATGGCAGGGCTGTGGTGAGGACTCTGAAGAGGAAATGTCAAAAAGAATAGACTAAAAGATAAAAGCAGAGAGATCACAAACCTCAGTGTTCCTTGGGGATTTTCCTTTCTGTCACACCTCCCCAGCTGTCCATTCTTCCTCCCTCACATGGCCTTTCTGTGGGCAGCCTCCAGAGTGTGGCTCTGGGCCTCTGGTTGGCCTCCTCTGCCCCCATCCTCCTGGGGCACATGTTTGCTCATATCGCTTCAGCTCCCGCGACGCAGACAACACCCGCATCTGGTGCTCTAGCCTTGGACTTCACACTGCTTTCCACAGCTGGTTTTGGGATATTTCCACATGTAAATATGTTGAGCTCAGCTGGGAAGCAAATTTGGAATTCATCTTCCCTCTGAAAATCTGGGGCCTGTTCCTACACCCGTTTCCTTGGGTGCGTCCATAGTCTCCCAGTCCTACGGACTCAAAGCTATCCTGTCACCAGAGGCTGTGAGGGGGGGAGGCGGAAATGGGGGACTCATTGTTCAATGGGTCCAGAATTTCAGTCCGGCATGATGAGAAAGTTCTGGAAATGGACAGCAGTGATGGTTGCACAACAATATGAACGTACTTAATGCTGCTGCACTGTGCATGTAAAAATGGTTGCAATGGTAAATTTTATGTTATATGTATTTCACCACAATTAAAAACAACAGAAAAAAACAAAAATCTTTCTTCTAAAAATTTTTTTTTCAATTTTATTTGTTTATTTTGGGAGAGACAGAGAGAGTGAGGAGGGGAGGGGCAGAGAGACAGAGAGGGAGAGAGAGAATCCCAAGCAGGCTCCACGCCCAGCAGAGATGTGGGGCTCAAACCCATGAACCGTGAGATTGTGACCTGAGCTGAAATCAAGAGTCAGACACTCAACCGACTGAGCCATCCAGGCGCCCCAAAACAAAAATCTTTTAAGCCCTTCTTGCTAATTTTTCACTCCGCGGAGGTTCTGCAAACTTTCATATCCTCCAGCATCAACAGGAGTGACCAATTCCCAAACCCCACTCCCTTCTTTAGTCTGGGAGTGGGGTCTGGAATCTGCCTTTAAACAAACTTCCCCACACAGCTCATGGGGATGGGCTGCAGACCGCACTCGGACAAACACTCCCTTGCAGTGTCTTTTGGTTTTGTCCTTTTGTCTCCTTTCCATGACCCCTGTCCCTGCCCTGGCTGGCCCTCATCACCTCACACCTGGATTACAGCAACAGCTGGCCTGCCTTTGGCTGGCCTTTCTCTGCTTCAGCCTCCCCAGCTGCCAGCACCCATCTTCTGCAAATATCTTTGGCATCACATCACTTCCCTGCTTAGAAGCCTACCATGGCTCCCTCAGCCTGATTAGATCCTATCTCAATTCATCTGACTGGGAGCCAGCCAAGTTGCCCTCCCATCCCCCCTCTTTCCTCCTTCCCTGTTCACTCCCATCCCTGCAAGCTCCTTGATCATTTTTAATCTAATGTGAGCCTCTTCTGCTAGTTTGGGGTGGTATCCTTTCTACCCACCCTGAAAACTTCTGCTTACACAAGAGGAATTAGAAAAGCTGTTGAGATTCGGGGCGCCTGGGTGACTCAGTCCATTAAGCGTCTGGCTCTTAGTTTCAGCTCAGGTCATGATCTGAGAGTTCATAAGTTTGAGCCCCGGATCGGGCTCTGTGCTGACAGTGCGGAGCCTACTTGGGATTCTCTCTCTTTCTCTCTTTCTGCCCCTCCCCTGCTTGTGCTCATTTTTTCTCTCTCTCTCTCTCAAAATAAATTTTTAAAAACTTAAAAAAGGGCGCCTGGGTGGCTCAGTCGGTTAAGGGTCTGACTTGGGCTCAGGTCATGATCTCATGGTTCGTAGGTTTGAGCCCCATGTCGGGCTCTGTGTTGATAGGTTGGAGCCTGGAGCCTGCTTTGGATTCTGTGTCTCCCTCTCTCTCTGCCCTTCTCCCACTTGTGCTCTCTCTGTCTCTCAAAAATAAATAAACATAAAAAAAACTTAAATGCAAACTGGTGCAGCTGCTCTGGAAAACAGTGTGGAGGTTCCTCAAAAAATTAAAAATAGATCTACCTATGACCCAGAAATAGCACTGTTAGGAATTTACCCAAGGGATACAGGAGTGCTGATGCATAGGGGCACTTGTACCCCGATGTTTACAGCAGCACTTTCAACAATAAGCAAATTATGGAAAGAGCCCAAATGTCCATGTACTGACAAATGGATAAAGAAGATGTGATTTATATATACAATGGAATACTACTTGGCAGTGAGAAAGAATGAAATCATGCCATTTGCAGCAACGTGGATGGAACTGGAGGGTATTATGCTAAGTGAAATAAGTCAGTCAGAGACAGACAGATACCATATGTTTTCACTCATATGTGGATCTTGAGAAACTTAACAGAAGACCATGGGGGAAGGGAAGGGGAAAAAATAGTTACAGAGAGGGAGGAAGGCAAACCAATTTTAGTATATGTGTTGCCGAAGCGAGCACAAGGAGGAAGGCAAACCATAACAGACTCTTAAATACTGAGAACAAACTGAGGGCTGATGGGGGGTGGGAGAGGGGGGAAAGTGGGTGATGGGCATTGAGGAGGGCACTTGTTGGGATGAGCACTGGCTGTTGTATGGAAACCAATTTGATAAATTATATTTAAAAAAAACCCTTAAACCTGTCTTGATCCTCTGTCCCATTTCTCAGTGTGTCTGTCTCCCCTCCCCACCAGTGCTGGCCCTGCCATTCACTAGCTACGTGACACGTGGCAAGCCATTTCACCTTTCCATGCCTTAACTTCATTTTCTCATCTGAAGAATGGGGATCTTAGCCCATTCTTATAGGTTTGTGGAAAGGATTAAAAGAGGTCATGGATATAAAAGGGCTTACAGCAGTGTCTGGCACAAAGTAAATGCCATGTAAGTGCTAGCTATTATTACTAATTATTCTTATGATGACCCTTCCAGCCAGCTTCTCCCTGGAAACCACTTTTGCTTGGAAGAGCTGAGGGAGTTCTCTGTCAAACCCTGCCCAATCTAGCAGAGGTGATCCGCAGAGTTTCTCTGCCTGAGACAACCTGAGGAACTGGGCTGTCTACCAAGCTCTAATTATGTTCATTAATTTCTAACCAACTAGGAGGAGAGGGAGTGAGATTTGAAAGCAAGAGTGTTCCAGAATATGTACGATGATGTTAGGACAACTTCAAAATACCCTAGAAGGACGGTGGGTTGGGTGCCTTCTTTCCGATGATCTTTCTAGAATCCTTCTGCCTATACTTCAGGTCCTTCCTGGTCTGCTTGCTCCCTGGGTTCCTTCTGGGAGCCCAACTGGGAAAGCCTGTCTCAGTGGTAGTTCCCAGCCTGAGAGCTTTGCACCTTGTACCCCAGTAGTCCTTGTCTGTAAATAATCTACTGCCCACATTTCAGTTCTACTTTTCAAATCCCCCTCAGTGTTTTTGTGGTAAATACAATGAATTCCTTTAAAAGCACTACTGAATCCACAGTCACTGTCATTAAGTGTTCTCTCTCTCTCTCAATGAATACTAAAAGTTTAACTACTATTGGGTTGAGGGGAGTCTGAGAATATTTCTGACATTTTATTTATTTAGTTTTAATTTGTTTTCAGTTTATTTATTTTTAGCAGGAGCGTGCACGCGTGCAAGAGAGAGAGAGAGCGCGCGCGAGAGAGCGCACAACTGGGGGAGGGGCAGAGAGAGAGGGAGAGAGTTGAGAATCCCAAGCAGGCTCCACACCATCTGTGTAGAGCCTGAGCAGGGCCCAAACCCACGAACCATGAGATCATGACCTGAGCCAAAATCAAGAGTTGGTCGCTCAACTGACTGAGCCACCCAGGCACCCCTGACATTTTAAAAGAGCCACTTGTTCTCACAAAGGCTGGGAACCACTGCCCCATGGGTACGTGGAAGCCGTGGGGAGTAGCACCAAGTCCTTTGGCTGTCAGTTTTCCTGTCAAATGGAGGTAACTCATAACTACCCCTTTTTCTAAGATCAAGAAACAGAATGTTCTGCATTCATGAGGAGGGGCACAGAGCCGTGTACTTGTGATTCTCATCAACGTATGGGGAGGATCAGATGAGATAAGAGAGAAGAGGGTTCTGGGAGAGGAGGCATGTTCAGGCAGGGGAGCATTAATGCTGCTGTTCCTCTTGTTCTTTTCCTTGTTCTGGGTCCAGCTGGACCAGCTGAGCCCAGAGCCCCAAAGCCCGTGAAGGTCTTTCCGGGACTAGTGTGTTCTTTTGTCCCTCCACACCCCTACTTGGTTTTCTGTGGAGCAACAACAAAGAACTCCTGTATGTGACTAACAAACAGCCACAAAGTTCCTCTTATCTAGTCTAGCAACCGATGTGGCCTCAGAAGTTGTAGTGTTTGTCTCTGTTTAGTTGGGGTTGCCTAGGAAACAAAGTTGTTCTCTCTTTCCCACTCTGTGACCGTGGGCCAGTTTTTTTTCCCCCTTTTCTTGTAGGGAAAGGCTGGATGACTGGGGAGGGCCGTGTGTTTGCTGAGCCATCTTCTGGGTTTCTCTTTTGCATCTGTGGGTTCTTGTTTGGCTGGAGAGTGGGTGTGGGAAGTCTACAGATGAACCGAAGAGTCAAAAAGTCCCTGAGGGCCTCTTGAAAGGGGGAGGGGCTTGGGACCTAGTGGGAGCTGGGAAGAGCAGTATTTGGGTCAGGGTGGATGCCTGGTTCAAAGTTTGTTCTTGCAGCTGTGTGCAGTGTGTGCGCTGTGATCAAATTGGCTGGTGTACACAACGAACTTGGCATCAGGAGCAGAGAGGTTAGGAGCAGGTGGGGAAATTGGGATTTGAGAGGCCAGCCAGGCAGAGGTTAAGTTCTGAAGAAGAGTTTTGGCAATTGGAAAAGAAGAGGACAGCACATATGACTGCTACAGTGAAAGAAGCCTGGCATTTTGAATATATTTGGACAGTGATTGGCACAAGGGACGGGGGCCAAGACCTCTTGGTCCTTGAGGTTTGTGGTTCAGGAAAATCAGGGGGTTCTGTTAAATTTCAAGTGGCAAAGGGATAGGCATAGATGTTAGAGGAAGTTGAGAGTGAATGGGATCACTTCCCTGGGAATAAGGTGGGGCTTAGTACACAGCTCAGGGTCTATGGTGGCTCCAGAGTTGGGTGTGGCTAAGGAGACCTGGAATAACTCGTGGACAGAATCAGAGAAATGGCAGGACTCTGGATGCCAGAGACCTGGGGTCAGGGAAAGAGTGATGGATGAGAATGGACCCCACAGAGAGCCAGAGGAAGGAAGCAGAGTCAGGATCCTTCGACCTGGCCATGCGTGCACAGCTGGTGGGTTTTGTGAGCCAACTTTCAGCGGTGACAAGTGCAAGGGCAGGGATCCTGAGCATCTTTCCTTGGCAGAGGGGGATCCTGTTTGGGCACCATATACATTCTGTGCCCTTTTCTCACGAGGGTCCTCTGAACTCCTTTGCCAAGGTCAAGGGTCTCATGTGGATTGGTATTAAGGAGAATGTGCGAAGTGATACCAATGATGTTTTCAGAAGAGGGAAGAGGCCCACTCGCGTTTATTTGGTTCCCTCCCTTTTCTTTTGGGTCCTTTTCTTGGGGTATCCTTCCTCCCAATCAGCCCCTTAAGTTGAGGTTGTGTGTTAGCGGTCACTTAGCCACTTGCTCTGGAGCCGTCTTATGAAAGCAGGGAGCAGGCCAATGGGGTAGATGTGGGGTTGAGTCCCCCAATTTGCCATAATAGCTGTGTGACTTTCGGCAAGTCACTTGCAATGGCTGAGCCTCAGCCTCCTCACCTGTACAATGCGGGTGTTTTGAGAGTTCTGCAAGATCACGGATGTGGCACTGGCCTGCCACTTAGAGGGTGCTCATGAATGTTCAGTGCGTCAGAGAAACAGGGCCCCCAACTACACCAGGGGCCCCCCCTAATACCCACTCCATTTACACTCAGACGCCAGGTTTATTTTTAGAAAAAAAAAGAGCAAAGTTTATTGAAATTTCAAGCTACATTTGAAAAATCAAAATCCAAATCCTGGAGACATACATCAGGATAAGGTGTCAGAAAGTGGAAAATGTTCACTGCCACAGAACCCCCTAGACACAAGCTCCCTGAGTACATCACCCAGGCACCGTCGGGTCAAAGCCATCCCCTCGTCCATCCCTTGTCCACAAGGGGACACCAGCAAGCCAATCATGCAGTTCACTTGCAAGTTTTCCACAAACACCAAAAGTTTCTCAATGACAATGTGAAGTCCCAGCTGCTCTTCTCTGAACCCCATTCTATGTAGTCAGCACCAGTGAATGGTGGGTTTGGCATTTGAATGAGGACCTCACGCATCTTTGGGCCGGGGCACACATGGGGCAAGGGCTGCAGTAGCAAGGCATCTGTGGCCGCATTCAGAGGCTTGGCCCTCCTCCCTGCCTTTTCTCTTTAGTCTTACTTAACCTAAAGGACACACTGGATCAACTTGGTAAATGAACACAAAGAATTAGCCTTAAGATATAAGGGACCAGTTGATACTCCCAAAGCCGGTTAGGCCCTTCAACACATAGGTGTGTGTGTGTGTGTGTGTGTGTATGTGTGTGTATACATTGCTACACTAAGATATAGATCTAGCCCTATGGGTATATATACGCATGTATGGCTATATAGAAAAACTATGCCAATACTAACCAAACAGAACTTTGTAAGCGGTCATCCCAAAGCCGTAATCCCACACTGGGCTGTGCGCAAAGCCATGCATTAGACCATATGAACCAACAGAAGACTGACTTGGCTCAATCTCTCCTATCTGTGGCCCTGCCTTGGTGAGACAGGGGAGAAGAGAGAGGTTGCCTCTGCTCAAAACATGAGTGGCTTCTTCATAGGAACAGTTGTTGTCAGGTGAAGCTGCTGAAGATGGCCATGGAAATGAAAAACAGACCCCTTATGCTTTCTGGAGTAAACTGGCATCACATCTCACACTACCTTTCTCCTTTGCCAGTTGTGGCCAAGTTGCTCAGACCCTGGGAGCCCCCAGGACACGGTGGCATTAGAGGCTCACTGGCTGGGGGTGATGTGGCCCCACGCAACTCAGCCTCCAGAGACCTGCTCTTTGTCAGGGGTCTGTCACTGGAGTGGACCCAAGTGGCCATGTCCTTAGGACATCTCTTGGCACCAGCTACGCTAGGTGTAAAGTTCTCCACGTGAGATGACGCTTGGGGAACCAAAAACAAACTGGAAAGAACTAGGTAGAACAAGTTTAGTGGCTCTGCCCACCCTGAGGACAGAGCCACTTACACCGCAGAACCACTGGGGGCCTCAGGTGCGTGTGGGGTTTCTGGAATTGGCTCTTCGGGGCTCAGGCGGGACTGGAACTTCTCCAGCTGCTCTGGGCTTGCCAGGGTCTTCAGGAGGGTGTTCTCACGCTCCAGCTGGGAGTTCTTCTCCACCAGCTCCCGGATCTGCTCCTTCAGGATCTCCACCTCCTCTCTGACTGCATACATCAGATGATTCTTCACCAGATCCTGCCACAGAGGGGAATCACAACAAAGCCATCCAGGAGCCATCACGGCCCCTCTGCAGCACCTTCACCCTGCCGTCGGGGCACCTGTGCTGTCCCTCGTGCCACTGGCCTTCCCCCCAACCTCCCCTATCAGCATCCTGGCCTTGCAGCCCTATTCCTCCCTTTCTCCAAAGCACTTAGACCCACTCAAGAAAGCTGCCCGACTGGACAATGCCTGAGCTGGGAGCCCAGCTTTGAACTACACAGGATGCCTTCTGCAAGTTTCTACTGACTTTCAGAGCTGGCCACTTAGGAGCCACTTCTGTTGGTTGCTGGTGGTCGGCTCTATACCCATTTCTACATAAGGTCCTGTTGCTGGCTGACCACCTCTCAGGGAGGACCTGCTAGGCACCCCCATAAAGTTTGTCTGCTGTACACATCTTCCCCAGAACAAAATTGGCTCTTTTGGAGACTCCTCCTCTTCAAATAACCCAGCACACCGGTTGCATCTGTGGTGCAACCAGACAGGACACTGGTGGCCCTGGGGGAAGGTGCTGGGATTGCTGCATCCTCTCTGAACCTGATGATTGCACTGGGGGTAGGGAACTGTCACTGGGCACTGGGGGCACAGTGAAGTGGTTGCTGACTGCTGGAGGCCCCAACCCCCTGCAGTCATTTTGACTGCTCCCTGGAGTATGACCTCTACCTAGTAAGGAGAGGGAGATGGGGAGGGGTGCTCTGCTTCTTGGTTCCTCCCAACTCCTGACCCTAGCCCAGGCTCTGCGGAGGCACTGCAGTGCAGTTGCATCCAATGAGCTCCCGCCCCTGCCAAATGCGGGGATGCAGACAAATTCAAGAGTCTGAGCTCCCTGCCCTGCAACCTCCCCAGGAGGGAGCTACAGGCTGCTGCAAAGAGAGGGAGGAGTAAAGGAGGGGGTCCAGCAAAGGCAGACTGCAAATGCCCTAAAAGGTGCTGCTCTGTTGGGATGCTACTTAGGGGCTCCAAGGGCATAGGAAGCAGGCCGTTGGCTTCCTCAGGCTCTTGCCTAATGGCTTTTGCACCCACCCCCTCAGTCCTGCCCGAGTTACATAAGCGGCAGCTAGGTCTGGGGACAGGAATGACGCAGTGATGCCACTCACCATGGCCTGCTCGATCTTGTTGTCTATGGCCACCACGCTGGCTCCAGAGGCACTGCCAAAACAAAAAGCAAAGCGACCGCGTTACCCACTTGGTTCCACTCTGAGTACCTGGCAGCTGCAGCCAAAGTCCTCCATCTGCCCCAGCTCTTCCTCTCTCCCGCCTCCCTGGCCCAGAGTCCCGGGCACTTTGTTCCCAGGCCCTGCAGGAAGCTGCACCTCCCCACCCGGGCCGGCTCCCCGCCGCGTGGAGCAACGCGCGGGTCCCGGGGCGCACCGGCTAGCGTGGTCTGCTCAGCCGGCCCGGGCAACAGGCAAACAATGGGGGCGCGCGGCCCGGGGAGTACCCCCGCCGCCAGCCCATTCCGGCGCCGGCCCAGAAGGTCCCGGGTGAACCTACCGCGCTCCGAAGCTAGCTAGGTATTCCTTCTCGGCTCGGAAGCTTCCGGCCTGCTCCCCAGCGACGCACGGCGCGTGGCCAGCCCTCTGCCCGGCCCGGCCCTGCCCGGCCCGGCCCCGCCGCCCCTCTGCCTCCGGCTGTCTCCACCTCGGGCTGCAGCAGTTCGTTATCACGGCGCATCGGCCGCAGGGACGCTCCGACGGCGGATCCCAGCGCGGCGGTGACCCCCCTCCCTGCGTCCCCTACCCCCGCCCCTTCCCAGGATGCTGCACCGCGGGGAACGGGGACCGGCGGTGCATGGCTAGCTTGGTGATCCCGCTCGCAGCCCAGCCCCCGCCCCCCCCCCCCCCCCCGCCGGCGCCTCGGCTCGGGAGCTGCGGCCAGTGGTTACCTGTTATCCAGCTTAACGGAAACCACATCCCCTCCAAGCAAGGAAGAGAAGAAGGAGATGTTGAAATTGTGCAGCTGATAGACCGCCACCTCCATGGGGGTCTGATACATTTCGGCGTTCATAGCTCGGGCTGCTTGGGCGGGCTGGGCTGCTGGCGGCTGCTGGAGCGCTGCACGGGGCTGGGCTCTGCGAGTCGGGCCCAGGGGCTAGGAGGGGGGCGAAGGCTGCCGATGGGACCCAAAGCCAGGCAGGCGCTTCAGAGTTGAAGGGAAGTGACTCGAGGGGTGTCACCTAGTGTGTCACAAACTCCACAGCCTCCAGTCCAACCCAGACTCGGAGATATTTCGGCTCCTGCTTCTTTTTATAGGAGGAGCTGGCTGCGTCACATGGCGTCAGGGGCCATGCAAATGAGTCCTGTACCGGGCTTTGTGGTCCAGTTAAACCACATCCCCTCCCTGAACCTTAAGCTAGGACTGTAAACAGTTCAGCACTTTCTTGTGCCAACTGGCATCTGCAGAGAGGGCTCTGGAGATTGGTAAAAATCAAACTGGAGCTGATTCTTGAAGAAAGAAGTCCAAATGCCCTAACAAGAGCAGAAAGCATTCAGTAAAGGGTGGCGCTGGTTTTCAAAGCTCTTCTTCAGGTGTCAGCCGGCACACCCCCATGGCTTTGCAATGCCATCACACACCATGCTCCCTGGGTACCCACCCTCACCATCAGGAGCCTCACCTTCTTCCTGCTGCCTGCCTTCTCAGCCGCTCTTCTGCACACACACTTTGTCATCTGCATGTCCCCTCACCCAGCCCGCTGGCCTGCACCCAGTCCCAGCCCCTGTACACTCACCTCCTCCTCCTTTGGATGTAGCCTCTGTGTACTGACACATGCACAGATCTGTGACATGCTCAGGATGCAGCTGAACTAATCTGTACCTCAGTGTGCATGTAAGGAGAGGAGAGTGTCCAAGAACTCCAGTGAGCTGGGGGAACATGTACCATGGGGAGGCTGGGGGCCATGTGGGTGACAGAGGAGGTGGGGGAGGAGATGGTAGGGGAACGAGTGCTGGAGTGACCACAAGACAGGGCCCTTTTCCTTTGATCTCCATACCCTACTCTGCAGAGAAAATACCTTCCACATTATCCAGGATTTCATATCCCTATTTTTAAAAACAATATTTCCTTACTTTCCTATAAACAGCAAACTACAAACCAAGGCTATATATAAATTATCCTAGGAAAACACCTGCCCTGTGATTCGCCCAGCCACAGGTAAGAAAGGCTACTTCACTTCAGGAACAGATTCCAAGTTACAAGGAAAATGAGGTGGTTGTTGCCTACCAAGAGTTACATATGTTTCCATGAAAATTTGTTTTCATTCTTTTCAGTCTCAAGCTTAAACTAAATAAAAGTCTGCAGTGGCTAGAGGTCCTTTTCTCCTGCTGTTTCCTAAGCGAGGCCACCTGGTGGACAGTGGCGGAACTGCAGCCAGAAGGAGCAATCTAGACAGAACAAGGGACAGGTGATGACCCAACGGCAAGGATTATTGACATGGACTCAGGGCCGTGAGGAGAACATCGGGTTCCACCACATACACAATAGTTTGGATGAAGTTGGGGCCAGTACCCATGAATCAGTTTGTGATTCAGGCAGTGGTCCAAAGAAATACCCTAATGCAATCATGCTCCTGGAAAAGTACTGGGGCCTCTTATCAGCGAAGAAGGTAATTACTATTTGCCTGAGGCTATTTCTCCTAACCAGGTGCCTGGCACCGACACCCTGGCCAAGGCCCCAGTTAAGCCCAGTCTTAAGGCCTTGATTTTCTCCAGGCGGCAAGTGCTGTTGTGCCACCGAACAGCCAACATTTTTCCACTACGAAATGGGGCTCCCACTGGATCCCACAAGTGGTAACACATGCACAAGGGGCCATTCTACTTGCAAAGAGCTGACAATAGAACTATCTGAGAGAACCTACTGTGCGCAGGCCCAGGATAGTGTATGTCTTCACTCTAGTTTAGGTGGGAGATAATCCCAGTCTCTGGATATTATGTTACCTTTAGGGCATAAATTCTCCCAGTTTTGCACTCAACTGTGTGTAGTTGGCAGAACAAAGCACAGACTATATTTGTAGGTCATCGAGAACACTAGCTGAGGAAAAAAATACTTTTCTTAAATCAGAAGCTTAATTGATACTGGAATTCCCTGATAGAGTAATCTGCCCTCTGTGCCACAGGGAGCTTTCTTGGCCCCAGGAAAGAGTCGACTAGGTTTCATTGGCTTGTAAATCTTTCCTAAGCTAACTATTGCTACCCACCCCCAAAATTCCAAGTGAAATGATGAAAAGAAAGAGGGAGAGATAAATAAGCTGGGTTGGCAGAGAAAAAACACCACCAGGGAGACAAGGCCTAGGACAGAAGAAAAACTAGCTCCTTCCATGGGGACTCCCTTATATGGAGTCAGAGGCAAAGAAACCAAGGTGGTTCGGGAAGGGAAAGGAAGAGAAGTTTGCTAGCAAAGTTGCGTTTGAATTGTACATTAATTATGCTTTGATTAAAAATAAGCTGAGGGGCGCCTGGGTGGCGCAGTCGGTTAAGCGTCCGACTTCAGCCAGGTCATGATCTCGCGGTCTGTGAGTTCGAGCCCCGCGTCAGGCTCTGGGCTGATGGCTCGGAGCCTGGAGCCTGTTTCCGATTCTGTGTCTCCCTCTCTCTCTGCCCCTCCCCCGTTCATGCTCTGTCTCTCTCTGTCCCAAAAATAAATTAAAAAAAAAAAATAATAATAATAATAATTTAAAATAAGCTGAGTTTGGGGCGCCTGGGTGGCTCAGTCTGTTGAATGTCTGACTTCGGCTCAGGTCATGATGTTGCGGTTCGTGAGTTCGGGGCCCCACATCGGGCTCACTGCTGTCAGCGAGGAGCAGGCTTCTGATCCTCTGTCTCCCCTCTCACTGCCCCTCCCCTGCTCATGCCCTCTGTCTCTAAAAAAGAATAAACATTCAAAAGAAAAGAAGACTGTCTTAAAAAAAAAAAAAACAACTGAGTTTGAGACCTACTGACCATAATGTCTACCATTAAGTGAGCACCAGCTATGGGCCAGACATTTGTGCCAGCTGCTCCACAAAACCTGTGGTGTAGGCACTGTCACCATCATTTCACAGATGAAGAAACCAACAGTCTGAGAGGCTACCTTGCCCAAGGTAGCACAGCTAGTAAATTACAGAGCTGGGACTCCAATCCAGGTCTTCCTGACCCAGAGACCAAGTTCGTTCCTACTGCATTTAGGAGTGGGGTAGTGGGTAGGTGTGTTGAATAAGTGAATCAATGCAGTTGGGGGGCTGGGTTGGAGGTGCCCAAAAAGCAGTAAGGAAGAAGAAAGGATGAGGGGCAGGACATATGCCCCTAGGATGCCAGCAGCAGTACTGTTAGAGAATGGACTTTCAGCTCAGTCAGCACAGGTGGCTTTCCTGACGCTCATGGCAGGGGACAGCAGCATCGGGGACCAGAAGAATATCCAAAGTGCCCGTGTGAAATTTATAGTGGGCTGGGCTCACCCACATCATTTCAAAAGGCAGCCACACAGTCCTCAAAGAAAGCTCACTCTGTCTAAGGAAATAGGAAATATTAATCCAGCCTCGTGGCTCCTGCAATGACAAATATGTAGTTGGGGTATACGATACCCCAAATAAAGTAACTAGTCTGAGAATAATCACAGTACAGGCAAACCTCCACTTCCTAGGGCCCCACTAACTAGCATCCTTAATTAACTTTTTGTTGTTGTTATTTCATATTCCTGCTATGCTCAGCTTTCAGGAGAATGAAGCCAGGCACAAGAAAACAAGCTCCTACCAGGGATTTAGTTTTACAAAACAACTTCGAAAGGATGTCCCACGTTCAGCCCACTCAGCCCACGCTCAGCCAATCTCTCATCCCCTCTATACCTCTAGTTTTGCCCACTGCCAGCCAAGTGAGAAGTGATCACCTTGAGGCCTTAGGATCCACCATTAGCAAACAATGAAACAATGGCTGGATCCCAGAATCCCAGAGTTCGCTAAGGCAAGACAATGGACATAAAGGTCCCTGTAGAGAAATTTTTTTCAAACAAAGGCAGGTAAGAGGGGGAGAAGAGAAGAAGCAGGAGGACTCCAGAAGGTTTTCTGCTTAACCCCTGGCACACTAGAAAATTCCTATGCCCAGAATATCTGCAAGAAACCTCACAGTGAGTGGAGGCTTGTGCTGTATGAAGTATCTATGATCTTATCTAACTTTTCTGAGAAAGTGCTGATCCGAGGGGCTCTCTGCATCCCTATGTCCTACGGAGGTGGGCCCCAGGTAGGAAACCGTGGGCTAGGGATTCAGTAGCCCAGCGACCTGTGTGCATATATCCAAATTCCCTTTCTTCTGACCTACACTCGACAGGCTGGGCTGGACCCAGAGCCAGCACAGCAACAGGGGCTGGCTGATGAGCCAGGTCCTTTGCTGACTCACAGTCTAGCCCCAGTGGCCACGGGATTCGGCAATTAAACAGACACAGCTGCCCCCTCCCTCTCTCAGGGGTGACTTGTAGATGCAGGGTGGCATACAGGAGGACAGAGCCAACTCCCTCCATTTTAGGAGGGCCTGGAAGCTGACTTGTTGAGCTGGAAGAAGTGTCTCAGCATTCCCACCGATATGTTCCACTTCAAAAGCCAGACTCTCTAGGACAAGAGAGCTTCCTACTTGGGGTTCCCACGGGACGGCGGGACAGAGACTGGGTAGTCTGGGCCACAGAAGGCGTGGGCCAGATTTCAGCACACTGATGAGGGGTGGGGAGCTGACTTGGGGTGGGTGTGGTAGGGTTGGGGGTGGCGATGAGGGGGAACATCTCACTTCCCTTTTTGTCACACTTGAAGCATTGTGTACCATGTAGCCCAAAGGAAACTATTTATAGGCAAGTCTTCCTTATTTTCTACAGGGAATGTTCCACCCAAAGATTCGGCAATGGTGCCAGCAAAACACAGGGTCCTGTGTCAGGAGAAGCGGAAAAAGACACGACGTGAGAGGTGCAGGACAAGCCACAAAGCAAACACAGGGTTAGGAGCTGGAAAAGGAAATCAAAAAGGATATTGAGCACTGGAGCATTAGCACAGTTAATGGGGCGGCTGCAAAACAGCCTTCCCCTCTTATTCCTCCACCCCGGCCCCCTTCCGGCTGAAGCTCTGGCTACTACTAATTACTTACTTGTCCCTTTTTCTGAAGAGGCTGGGGGAATAAGGAGGCTGAAATGCCATCGTTTAATTTGTCCTTGCTTCTGTCTTATCTTCTCTCTTCCCCTCTGCTTCCCCCTCCAGTGTGGAAGACCATAGACAGGAAGGCCACTGCAACTTACATCGTTACTTTGGCTTCATGGAAAATCCCCAAAGTCCAGAAGGAGGGAAGCAAGAAGGAAAGACGGGGACAGAGAGAGCGCCTTGTCCTCTGTGGGTCATGTGAACTGCCCTGCATGGCCAAGGCCCAGAACCCTGACTCTCGGTGGGGGGGGGGGGGGGCAGGAAAATGGTGGGGTAAGATGCGAACACAGATGCAGAAGGCGATGGTAGGAGGGACCCCAAGGAGAGTCCTGGTGGAGATGGATACTCTCTTGGAGAAGCAGTTCTAACCACTGATTTGGGCCAAGCCCTGACACCAAATGACGACAGGAGCAAATGAATCGTGCCTTTCAGCTCCCTCTGGGACAGGGTCCCATGTGAGCCTCACAATCTCTGAGTGACACTAGGGATGACAGGCAGAACCAAACCCCATTCTGACAGGGCGGGCCTCCCCGCTCACCCTCATTCAGAGAAGTTCAAAAAGTGCTCTTGTCGAATCATCTTGGTCACCCCAACATTGGCGGCTAACTCTGAGGGGAGGCAGTTCCTCCCAGTGTTTCGGCAAGACTGGAAGTATTGGCAACGTTAGCCAAGAACGCTGTTTAGCTCAGTGGATCTTAAATCTTATGAACCTTGTGTCAATATTTATGCCTGTCTCCTTTCCCCTTATGCCTCGCAGCTGGGAAAATTGACTTCCATCATTTTTCTGAGCCCTCTTCTCATTTTCCACCCTCCCCATTACCCATCTCCTAGCATGAAATAGATGTTCCTGAAAAAGAGACTGCAAAATTAACCTCAGTCAATAGAATCTCCTCCTCCTCCTCCTTTTCCCTCTCCGTGTTGCCATTATCATTCAATTCAAGTCAGTTCAACTCAATTCAATTCTAAATTGACTGAATGCCTATTTAAAGCCTAAGGCCCTTTGGGGGGGGATTTAAACAACCAAACAAACAAATTTTTGACCAGTCAAAAATTGTGCTTCCTTCCAGAATATCCTGGGCCTGCAGCAAATTCGGGAGTCTCCCTACTTGGTTATATCTTAGTGAAATGTCTGCTTCAGGAAAAAGCCCAGGACTTGAGGATGTCTGGAAGGGTAGCTTGGGGTTCAGGAGGGCCACAACCACTGCCATCCCCAGGCATCACTTCATTCCTCAGAATTGGCTGTGCTTTTTTTTCTCCTCACCCTGACCGTTGGGCCATGCCCATCTAGACGGGGATAACACAGCTGCCGCAGAGCTTGGACTTTCGGACCTACGTAGCTGCTCTCACCTTGTAGCCTAAGTGCCAGTGCCTCTCACTCAGATTCTCTTCCTTAACCCTCAACATTTGTAAACTAAGGGGTTTGTAAACCTTGTTTGTAAACAAAGCATAGATATTTGCTCTCTGAGTTACCACTGCCTTCCTTCCAAGAAGGGTGTCCATGTTTAGTGTGGGGATCACCTCTACCTGCCCACTTCTCGGTCTTCCTTCTTTGGCCAGCTCCTCTTGGTCTTAACCTTGGTTAAGGTTAACCTTGGGAGGCTCACCCTCCCAAGCCTGCACCATCTTCAGGCAGGCGGAAGGCCTCCCCTCCCCCAGTCACAGCCCACCCTCTGGAAGTCCTAGCCCACTGCAGCCTGCTCAGGAGCTGGGAGAGAAAGCGGCAAGAACATGGCCGCCCTTCACGTTTGCACCAGCCCTCCACCAGCCAACCCGAGCCAGGGAGACCCTGGCAGGGCCTCTCCCTGTCCCTTCTGCTCTGTGGAGCAGCCCCAAGAGCTAAAATTCCAAGCCATTTTTTCTTGGAATGGGTTGCCAGGGTTACTTTGAGTGGTGTGTGAAGGACTCAGGGCTACTGGTAATGCGTGGAAGACAAGAACCAAGAGGATCTCGCTGGGGATGTGGAGCCGGCCGACAAGAAGCTAATGAAGAGGCCAGGGCCTCCAAGGTGGAGCACCTGGCTCCATTGTGGGCCCTGGTATAGAATGGGTGACCTTTGAAGTAGTACAGGTTTCCTGGGGAACAAAACGCCAGTAATAATGCCAGCCTCTTTAGGTGCTTGGGCTCCTGGGCCACGATGGGCAAGCATTATGAGCCTCCCAAGGCTCTTGCGTTGTATGCCCCAGGCCCGTGCTTACCTCATAGCAGAGCTATTCACCAAGGGCTCACTTGAGGTAGCTCCTTGATCCTCTGTGGTGGGATTCTCTGACTTGTGAAGAGGGGCTCTGCAGATTGCAAAGGGCCTCCCCACTCTCCAGCTACCCCCAGAAGCCTCGGAGGTTCCTGGATGGAAAGGAGGCAGCCTAACTTCGGTGAGGCCAGTGGCAGGAGGGGGCAGGGGACACGCTACTCGCACCAGAGAAAGGAAGGAGAGATACAAGGCAAAGCTCCTCCCTGGGCAGCCCCCACCCTGGCCATGGGAACAGTGCCCGGGAGCTCAAAAGAGTGTTTGTTGGGAGGGTTAAGGAAGGCCTCCCGGCTCGGTTTGAGAATTGCTGACAAGGAATATACATACCTTATCAGGAAGAAAGAGAAGCACAGAGGCGCACACATCCATGCAAACATTTCTCTCAGCCTTTCACCAAGTCTAATTCACAGAGATAGGCAGGAGAAGGACATCATGCATATCTTCTGTCTCTGTCTCTCTCTTGGCTATTGCCAGCTTCCTCCTGACCCCAAATAAGTAGTAAGACAACAGGACATGGCAAGATGGCAAGGCAGGACACTCTAGACCAAGCCAGCGTATCAAAAGACACAGCCTTGGGGGCTCCTGGGTGGCTCAGTCAGTTGTGTCTGACTCTTGATTCTGGCTCAGGTCATGATTTCATGGTTTCTGAGTTCAATCCCCGCATCGGGCTCTTCACTGACAGTGCAGAGCCTGCTTTGGATTCTCTCTCTCACTCACTCTCTCTCTGGCCCTCCCCTGCACTCTCTCTCAAAAATAAATAAATAAACATTAAAAAAAAGACGCAGCATTGGCTCTCCCTGACATCCAGGACCAGCTGCATGCTGTGCAGAGTCATAGGTGATAGGGTTCTTGGGAGAAGCATGGAGAGGCAGTCAGATGGGTACAGGGGGAACCAGTTGAAGCCTCCCACTGTACACCAGGAACAGGAAGCCCTCGTGCTGCCAGGTGCACAGGTTTCAAAGATGTCGATCACACATTAAATTAAAAGAAAAATAAAAGCAAGCACTGCTTGCACGCAATCATATGAACACCAAAGAAAGGATCCTCACAGGCTCCTAGAAGAAGACCGTTCTAACTACAGCCGGTCCTGGCACAGATGCTATGTGACTGGTTACCTGAGAAATGTGATTTAAAGGGCACTGAGAAAAAATCCTCTCAGTACAAGATGTCTGCCTGACCTAGCTGCTGTACTGCCTAACGACATCACCATCTGAGTCATACTCTTGGGTTCTAATGATCATTCCTGGACTTCTTTATAATTTGAGGAATTAAGAAAGGTTTTTTTTTTTTCTCCATGAAAAAGCCCTGGGAAAGTGCCACATTCTGCCACGATCGGTTATGCATACTTAAGTATGAACTCATTTTTCATATTACTTTCAACAGAGTGGTCAGGGGCAGATCAGCACTGGAAGACAACTGGACACACAGCAGGTAAACCTTGCTTGGTGGGCTGCAGAGGGAAAGAAATGGATCCTTATGAGGTTTTTAATTTTTTTTAAATTTTTCAGTGATTATTTATTTTTAAGAGAGAGAGAGACAGAGAGACAGAGCACGAGCAGGGGAGGGGCAGAGAAAGAGAGAGACATAGAATCTGAAGCAGGTTCCAGGCTCCTAGCTGACAACAGCAAGCCCGATGCGGGGCTCAAACTCACAAGCCGTGGGATCATGACCTGAGCCGAAGTCGGACACTTAACTGACTGAGCCACCCAGGAGCCCCAAGGTTCTTATTTTTTTTATGTTTATTTATTTTTGATAGAGGGAGACAGAGGATCCGAAGTGGGCTCTGCACTGACAGCAGTAAGCCGGACGTGGGGCTCAAACTCATGAGATCATGAGATTAAACCATGAGATCATGACTTGAGCCAAAGTTGGACGCTCAACTGACTGAGCCACCCAGTCACCCCCGCTTATGAGGTTCTTAATATCAGGATCAGCCTGGGGGGGGAGCTTGTGAAGAATATGAATGTCCTGGGCTCCATCCAGCCCTAGAAAATCTGGTGGAATAGTGTGTGACTTGGGAAGGGTATTTTCAGATGGTTTGGATGCAGCTTTTCTGGTCCCAGTCCATGGAACTGCCTTTGGGAATCACTGGCCTAAAGGTGACAGCCAAGACAGGGTCTACTCATAGAGTCCCCAGAGGGTCAGGGTCACCAAGACTTACTTTGTGTGATACACCATGATGGGGTTCAGAATATTCTGGGCCTAAGGTCTGTCTGCCCTTCACTCGCTTTCCCTTGCCTTGTCAACTCCTGAAAATTTGATCAGAACATGAATGAGCACTGCTAAAAGAAGGATAACCCAAACCTGCTCTAATTTATAAACCAGTCTCTGACAAATTTCACCTGTCTGTTATGAGGAACAGATTGCTTCTAAGACACTTCACAGCTGTCGGTGGGAACTCTGCCTGAGAGGCTGGGGACGCAGAGGGTGGGCATCACAGGGTGGGAAGGGAGAAGAACCTGGGGAGAGGGAGAGAACAGGGAAGAGCTGAGTTTTCTCCAACAGCACAGTTTGGTCAATTAACCAGCCCTGCCTCCCTTCTACAAAAGTCAGCTCTTCACCAGCCCTGTGCCTGTCACCACCTGGTCAAATGTGGGTCTGTTCAGAGGTAGGCTAGAGGGGTGTGACTCATTCCCTCCTCAGGAGCCTGCTGGGGCTGACTACAAAGAGTTACTAGGATCTCTGCAACCATGCTCATCTCCAAGGGAGGGCAGAAGGGGAATTAGATGCTCTCTCTCTGTGGTATGCATCCGGCCTGTGTTTTGGTATTTTATTTTATTTTTATGTTTAATTTATACTGCCTGCTAGGTTTGGGGCTTAAATAAACAAAGGCTATGCTTCCCCCAAGGCTTGAACTTCCTGGTTGCCTGTCAGCAACAAAGTGACCCTTTTATCCTCTTCTCTTGCTCCTTGAGACAGGCAGTGCAGGGGGTGGGGTTGGAAGAGAAAAAGATATTTTGGATCCAAAGCCTGGAAATTCTTGGTGCCAGCTTAAAATACCATCCTCACCCCCGCCCTTCTCGACAACATGTATGTTAAGTTCCAAAGCCACCTTACCAAGCACAGACTTGTTTTAAAGGCCACAGCAGAACCGTAAGGGGAAAGTGCAAAAATGGGAAATTCAAAGTATTTATTGATTTTTTAAAAAATCTACTTCCAGACAACTTTGTACCACCAAGCAAAGACAGAAGGGCCCCAGGTCTTTGTGGGCAGAGCAGGCTTAAAGGCCTATAGACTGAGTAGAGTACGGTGGGCTTGCCTACCTAAGGAAGGCTCCCTGCCAAAGCTCATACACCTTAAAAAATAAGATGAACACTGGCTCCTATGTCCTAGGATAGAACTCTAACAGCAAAGTAATGAATCCTGGTTTGACATCCTGTTATTTGCTAAAACTAATAATACCGTGGAGTTTGTTGACAGACTTTCAGGAGAGCTAAAGTAAATATGGAAACTGAGGAATGGCCAAGTATAGGCAGTTACTAGCTCAGCAGAGGAGAAGAAAGGAGTTTCACAGTTATTCCTTGGGCATCTTGGGGCACTGGGGCCTGAGCACAGTGGGGAGGTAATCCGGAGGCATCTGTCACATCACCGGATGATTTCTCTCCAACAATAGGCTGCTGCAATAATGGGCTTGGCCCACAGAGCTGGGTCCTGAGCCCTTAGAGAATAATGGTAAGAATTGAGAGGGACTGCCCTAATACACATGCCAAGGGAGGTGCTCCCTCAGAAACACAGCTTTCTACATGAACTTGGTCAAGTAGGAAGAGAATATGTCAAGAGGCCAGAGTTCTTTTTCCACTTTGGCCACTAGCCAGCTGGGGGACTGCTTGGAAGGTTCTAAACCCCCTGTGCTGCCAGATCCTCATTTATGAAATGGGAACGATGCTTCCCTCTCCAACATATACACCATACAAGGTGGATAGGTTTATAGACACCTCAAAGTCTGGAAACAGATAACATCATTGTATTATTTTTGCAGACTGACAATGTCTTGACAGTAATATATATACATATTTGCCCAGGTTTCCTGACTTGGTGGCTATCCTGTCAGTGACATAGCTGTGTTCTTCGGAAAGAAGGGCCACATGATCACTCCATAAGTAAGGGTCCCGGGCCCCAAACACTGGCTCACTGGGTAAGCAGCCCTATCAATGCAATTTCAAAGCCTGGCATTGCTACCTTTGTGCCCAGTTTCAATTTTTGTTTCCAAGGTTTCATAAATTATTGGTACTGCTTATGGGGAGGGGCTAGCATGAGGGACAAGAGGCTAACTCATTTGCTTGGAGGTCTTTGGCAATCTGTCCCTGTACACAGGACTTGTCACTTGCATAACATTTTGGCCTCGAGAGTCTCTTCGATGGCACAAGCAGTCAGTAGTCGGCAGGACCTCTTGTCTTTCAAGCAGGACTGAAGGCACAGCCAGATAAGACCATGACTGGAAGTGGGCACTGTACCCTCAGAGTCTGGACAGTACCTGGCACACAGTCTCAATATGGTAAATATGTACTTAATAACTAACTAAAAGATTTGAATAAGTGTTAGAACTTTGTTAATGGCTCCCGCAGGGAGGAACTATAGGCCAATTCATGAATTTGCTTTCTGTTAATTCTTTAATTTGGGGACAATCACTGTCCGAGAGCGATTCTGCAGTTAAAAACATGAAAGACTAGTGAAATCAAACATACTTGGGAAACCCAACCCAAACACAATTTAATTGAGTAAGTGGCCACTAATGACCTGGAACCGAGGCCTGACCTCTTCAGTAAAAAGGGATAATTCACCCCCGTGTGTGCTCCTGGTTCTCCACTAACACTAGGACTCTGGTCAGTTTCCATCTTTAGCTGGAGGGGCTGGGTCAGTTGGGAACAGAGCACCCACAGGGAGCAGTGGAGGGTGATGAAGCCCAAGAGCAGGGCAGCCAAGTCTCAGCTGGCAGTAACATCAAAGAGGGATTTGGGGCAAGCAGGCCTCATTCTGAGCCAGTGACAGCCATTTAACTGGAAAGATGTGGGTGGGGTGGGTGGGGACGAATGGGGGCGCACACACACACACACACACACACACACACACACAAACCTGTCCTGATCAAAAATACCCTGATACCTGCCAAGATTAAGGAAATTCTCACTGTTAATGTCACCATTGGGTTTGAAGTCTTGAGGATCCCTGTTAAAATGAAAAGTCTTTCTCAGAAGAGGAAATGTTCAGTTTTTTTCAGGGAAGGAACATGACGGCCTGCCTGGTGTGGTTCTGAATAGTGGGGGGCTTCTGGGAGAACTGACTCAGGCTGGCTAAGTATAGACAGGTGGGGTGCTGCCTGGGAAGGGGCCTCACAATGGGTCCTGGCTGACTAGTGGCCTTGGGCTTTCAGGGGCCAGGCAGATGTACCCCCATATTCCTGGACTCACTGTCAAGAAACCAAACTGCCTGAGTGGGCAAACTCTAAGAGCAGTGGAGTTTATGACAAAGGAGATGGTTTTCTCCTGCCCTCCTTGGGAAAACGGTTCTGAAGAATCTGTGAGGAGCAGGGATATGCCTGAGCCTTATTGGGGACATTTAACTTCCATGTTCCCTTTCCAGGGGATTTTGTTTGCTTGCTTGTCAAGGCATCCTCCCTGGACACACCCTCCTCAAATTCGACTTACTCATTAATAAGCTGGCACGGGTGACAAACTGACCCCCAGGAAGGCTCCATTGGCTGATAAGGGGTTGATGGGTTCTCCCTCCCATGGGGTAATTTCTTTTTCCCAAGAGCCTCCTATTAACCCAAAGGAATGAAATCTAGTAGGGGAAATGCCAGGCAGAAAGGCAGGTTGCTGGGGGAGCTGTCTTTGGCCATTTTCTGCCACTCTCTGTTGGCAGTCGCCTTCTCTGCCTGTGCACCAGGCGGCCCTGGCAGCAGACACAACACTCACACCAGAGCTAGCCAGGCCAGCCCTTGCCCCTCCACACCCCTCCTTCATACTCTTGTAAAAGCCTGGCAGAACCTCCTCCCTGAAACCCATTCTGGTCTGACCAGGTGATGGCCAACCGCCTAACACCAGGCAGAGCCGGGTCAATGGAGGGGGGCAGGGTGGGGGGACAGCCCCCCACTCCTCCCTGTGGCCCTGTTGTGAGACACTGGCAGCTGGGAGAGGACCTGAAACCAGTTAGCCTGGGGCTCCCAGCCAGCAGTGTATTTTCATCTTGTTTTGACTGGGACTGTCCTCCCCTGTGTAAACACATCCATGACAGGGGGAAGACAATGTAGAACAGCTTAAAATAGGTGGGTGGAATACATCCCACCCATGAATCACCAGCACGGGGAATGCCCTGCAGGTGGGCCTTGCTTTCAGCAAACCTGACATATGAAAACCTTGATTCAATAAGCAGGTGGGGATGGACAGCTGTTAGGTCTTGACCTATCACTGGGAGCTCTCAAAGCCACATCTGGTCCAAATAATAACATCAAATGCTCCCGTGTACTGCTAGCTTAGCAGGCACTGTGCTAGAGTAATTATATACATTAGCTTTTTGAACCTTATCAGCAGTTGGAGGATTGACAGTAGGGGGATGGGTATCATATTACCATTAGGCCCAATTGGTGGATGGGGAAACAGAGGCTCAGAAGGGTTAAGTGACTTGCCTAGGGTCCCCAGGCTAGTAAGTGGCAGAGGCCAAATATGATCCCCTGGTGTGTGATTCTAAAGTTCCAGGCTGTCTCTGGCTAGGCGTTTTGCTTTGTTTTAAGGAGATTTCCAGGCATCTGAGGCACGAATGTCCCTTCCCACTGAACCCTCTGCATCACAGCTGCAGGGGAACTGGGAACCTCTCAGGGTCAGGGTGGGGAAGCCCTTGGGGTGGGGGCTGGTTCTTTCCATTGATTAAAGGATTCCCATCTCAGTCCCCTGGAGGGGCGGGGGGGGGGGGGTGAAGCTTAGCATGTCAGAATGGGATGGATCTGTGTTTCAACTCAGGGACTGGCTCACTGTTTAATGGCAACTGCTTGACCAGACTCTGGGAAGGCCCCTCAAGTAACTGCAAATAAGTCCAAATTACTCACACACCAGGCCAGGGAAGGGACAAAAGACTCAGTATAATAATCTAGTATAAGGAAAGACCAAATGTAAACATGTATTTTGAAACAAAATGTCACCAATCATGCTGTTGGTGCAGGGCTGGCCCCCAGGGCTAAACTGTGAAGTAGGAGTCTGTCTTCAGAACCTTCCTGCTTCCTTTACAGGTACCTTCCTCCTGCCTGTTCCCTCAGGCGACCTGTGCCCTCCTGCTGCTGGGAGTTCCATGGGGCCCCTTACTACTATGTTGGGTGCCCTGCCCTCCCTAGCAGTGCCCACTTCAGGGGAGACTCTGTCTCCCTCCTCCAAATCAAATGTACCTGGTTTGAGGGCCAATCCTAAAGGACAAATTAGAGAAATGTATTTGTGTCAATGGCAGGTAATGACTTAACTTGTTTTGCTCCGCCAGATCACAGGGGCTTTAACCCACAGATTTTGGTCAGTGGTATTTCAGGCATGGGTGGGGCATGGGATTGGGGAGGAAACAAGGTTGGGGGAGAGAACGACAGTGGGAGTGGGTAGGTTGTTTTTCAGTGATCTTCAAAACTGGCCAAGTAGGCCACATGCTACTCTGACTACAGGTAAGTCTGGATAGACAGAGAGGTATAAATACTGTGTCCTTATACTTGTGCTGTATTCTTTCCAGAACATGGTGGAAAGAGCACTGGAATAGTAATCAGGAGACCTGGGTTCTGGCCTGGTTTTGCCCCTGGCTACCAGAACAACCTTGGAAAAGTCTTGTAACCATTCTGGACCCCAGTTTTCCCCAAACATAAAACAAGAGAATCAGGGATGCAAATTTATATTTACTTGGGTGCTTATTTGATGAATGATTCCCCTATTTAGATGGGGAGCTCCATGAAGCCATATGCCAAGGGTCTAGAACAGTGTCTGGCACATAGCAGCACTCAACAAGTGGAATACTAGAATGAATGAATGGCAAGGCAACTTCTGACTGTGCTGCCCGTTCTAATAGTCTCAGCCTCGACCTCGTCAGATGCAGCTGTGCCTAGAGTGGAGGGACCCAGGCCAAGGGCTGGGTGAAGCCCTCAGGCCTTTGTGCTCAGGATCATCAGGTGCAGGGGCAGCCTCTAAGACCTTAGGTAGCAGGCAAGAGCTTCTGTGAGGCCCAGGATGCCTGCAGGATGCTGGATGGGAGGGCAGTTAAGGGCTGTAGGAAGGGCAGGGTCGGTCAGGAGGAGTCAGGAGAGTAACTTTTACACAGTTTTCTGTAAAACGGGAAGCCGAGATAACAGAGAAACTGATGAGTGTCTGGGCTGAGGTAGGAAAAGTGCCGAGTTGCGTGGTGACTCAAGGTCAGGAGCTGGAATGGGGCCCAGAGCTCTCAAGCCTCCACTCACCCCCTTGGGGCTGCCCCTGGCTCCAGGCCAGCTCCCTGAATAGCTCCCCCACCCCCATCCCCTCCACAATTCCAGCCTCCAGCCTGCTGCCCTCCCCCAAGGCCACATGGAATCCTACCCCGCCCCCCACCCGCCTCCCTTCAAGGACTCCAGTGCAGTCACCCATCAGGGCTCTCAGAGGCCCACCTCGGGGCAAGCCTGCCCCCCTTCTCAGTGTCTGCCCTGCCCGCACTCACTCTCTGACGCAACTCCTCCCCTTCTTACGCAAAAGAGGGGAGGTTGGCCAGCACAGCCTCCCCTCCCCCTCCTAACACAAGCCCTGCTTCCCCTCCTCCACTCCATGGCTAGGGTCCTCTCCTAGAAATGCTCTCAGGCATTATTCTGAGGCACTGAGATTTTCTCTCATGGCCCCACTCTTTTCTCCAGCACCCTTCCCATTTTAACACGGGCCACAGTTTCAGTCCAAAATGATGAACCTTTTAAGAGTGAAATTTCAGGTATTAGTGAGTGGAGTAAAAGATTATTTATGGGGCAGGGGCCCTTCCCAGAATTCTTGAGATAATGTTTGGGAGGTGGTTACCTCCATACTCTGCTCTGAGTGTTCATTAGGCCAATTCTGGCCTTTGCTGCCCCAGGGGTTGGGAGACCAAAGTTCTGGTTCCTGCACTGCCATTAAACTTGTCTGTGTGACTTTGAGCAAATCAGTTAATCCCTCTGAGTCTCAGTTTCTTCATCTGTCAAATGGGAGTAATTACCCCATGCCCCACCCGCCCTGATGGAGCTGTTAAAAGTAAAGGAGTGTGTGTGAGTTTGTGAGTGTGTGTGTATGTGTGTGTGTGTCTGAGAGCTTGAAAGCAAGAGCCAGTGTGTGTGAGAGTGTGAGTGAGTGTGTGTGTGTGTGTGTGTGTGTGTGTGTGTGTGTGTGTCTGAGAGAGTGCGAAAGCAAGAGCCAGAGAAAGAGAAAGAGCTTTCTAAATGGCAAGGTCCCGGACAAATACCAGGAATTATTATGTCTCCCTTCTGCTGTGCTTGAAGGACCTATTCAGGTTGCATGGCAGTGCCCTCCTTTTATGAAAAATGTCAGCGTGCCCCAGAACCTTTCCTCTTTCTCATTCTGTCTCTCCTCCAGGGTTTGGCCCTTAGCCAGATTTGGTCTCCTACGCACCTCTGCTTTGCTTTAAGAACATCTCTTGCTCTGCCCCTGTCCCCTTCACCACCCATCTTGTCACCCACAAGCTTTCCTTTACTATCCAAGGGCCTCCAGCCATTCTCTCTCCCTCTATGGCCATGACCATGGCCATGGGTGTGCCCAATGCTCTTTCAGCCCTGAACTCAGCCCACCCCCACCAAATCTTTTAAGAGGAAGGATTTGGTCAGCGGGGGGGGGGGTCGGGGGGGTGGTAATGATTGAACCTGACAATTTGCTATCGAGGCTGAACACAGTGCAGAACACCCAGCATGTGCTCAAGAAACATATCATTGTTTGGTTACAGATGTGTGTGTGGGGGGGGGCAGTAGATTTGGGAGTGGAGTCTGCTTTGGGGCCCCTGAAATCCTGCCAGATAGGTAATTGCCTGCTCCACCTCTAGATTCACCAGGCCCTGTACCAGCCTGCTCTTCCCACCCATCTTCCCCTTCACCTCTCAACCCTGAGAATGGGCTGGGCTCTTTCATCTGCAGGACCTGCATGTGATCTCGGGCCTCCCTGGCCTAGTGCCACAGTTTCTCTGGTGACCCCACCTTTGCCCCAGGGACGAAAGGCTGGGAGCAGTTTGGGGCACCCTCTGAATTTCCCAGCATAAGCAATCAGCTCCCTCTGAAGGACTGCACCCAAGAGTCTTTCTACCTGAGGAAACTTGGGTTTCCTCCCCAGAATCAGAGGCCCCTGAGCCTTTTCCCAGAGGCTGGAGAGTGATGCCTACCACAGTTCCACACAGATATTGTAGCTGTGCTCCTACATTAGGGGCCATGGCAGTCCCTTGGCCTGGCAAATACTGGAGAGAAAGTTTCTCCCAGATTGCGGGGGTGGGGTGGGGGTGGGGGTGGGGGGGGTGGGGCAAAGCCATCGCTTGCCTCTGAATGCTCCCTCAGGGCTTCATTTCAACCCTCTCCTCCCCAAAGGAGGAAATTAGAAGCAAAAGGTGACCTTGGCAGGCCTTGCCAGGGACCCGTGACGGGGCAGCAATGCATGGCCTCATTTTGTTGGCCCCCGCCCACCTGCCTCTCTCCCTCTGCCTGCTGCTGGGCCCCCATGTTGGCAGGCAGGTCTGGGGGAGGTGAGACTCTGGAGGCCACTGAGAAAGCTGGTCCCATGACAGAGATGGTGAAGGCAGTCTCAGGGGCCCAAAGTTTAAGCAGTCGGAGGGAGCAGTGGTAGGACTCTGAGGTAAGTGAGGGAAGAAGGAAATCAATAGGACAGAGTCTAGGTCTTCGATGGAGGCTGGACATTGGTAAGAAAGATCACAAACTCTCATATATGTTAAACCAGTAATGGAAAGAGTAATAATAATAATAGCTACTACTTACTGAGACTTTATTATGTACCAGACATTGTGTCCAGCGCTTTTCATGCATTATTTCATTTATTCCTCACAACAACCCTATGTAATTTTTACACATGACACATGAGGAAATAGAAGCTCAGGGAGGTTGTGACCAGCCCAATGTCACAAGCCTAGAGCTGAGATTTGAGGACCTTGTTGACTCTGGAACCCATATTCTTCACCCCTAACCCAGCCCTCACTGCTCCTCTGTCCCAAGCATGGGCCCCGTGGCCAAAGGGCCCACCAGGTATCCTCCAGCATGGTTTTGGCTCCCAATTCCCTGAGAGCCTCAGTTACCTGGAATTGACTTTTCTTCATCCTGCTTTTTTCCCCTAAGAGGCCAACAATTGCAATCAAGGATTCATTTAAGAGCATCCAGTGGATGGAACAGGGGTCACACAAGAGACACATGAATCAGGAAAGAGACCAACTTTTGTTCTTGGCTCTGCCATGAAATTATCACGTGACCCCAGGCAGGTTGAATCCTCTTTTAGGACCTCAGTTTCCACACCTTCCCAGACATTCTCTCTGGTCCCAGGCAGGGATCAGTAATGTATAAAATCTAAGAGTATCAAATTCTTAGTGATGGGCCACTGACCACCCTCTCCTCCATGGAAGAAGGCCTGCCAATTTGAAAGTGCTCCCACTCCCCACTCCGGGCTTACCCTTTGGTTAGTCTGCTATAACACTCACCACCACCCTCAACATCTAGTCTGGGATCCACTCAAGACCTCTGTGCCAGGAGGTAGCTCCTTATCAACCAAGCCTTCTCTCCCTGAACATGCATCAATATGCCTTCCAGTCACTACTTTGAGATGACCTTGATTTGCCCTTTCCTCCCCTTCTTCCTCTCCTTTTCCCCTGTCCACTATTGCTCTGGGAACACCATTCTTCTTTTCTTCTGGCAAACATGTCTGACGCACACCAGCTGGCTTCCTCCTTGAATGCGCAATTCTCCCCTTTGGCCTACTTGGCATCTTCTGGCCTCTTTGGGTTGTGTTTTGTTTTCCCACATATTCAGAGACATGGAAGGAGCCTTGAGGATCAATTAGTTCAATTCCCTCCTTTTATGAGCGAGGAAAGAGAAATTTGGATAGAGTAAATGACTTGCCCAGGGTGATACTGCTAGGCAGGGGCTTCATCCAGGTCTGTCTGATTTGGGGGCTGCTGCAAGGCGGCAAGGCCTTAGCCCATTAGCCAGCATTTCCCTCCCCTTCTCCAAATGCACCTCTTGTCCATGTCACCCCACTTGGCACGGATTCTATTCCCTGATTGCTTTCCATGTGTATATACCTAGGTTTCCCAACAAAAAAGTAGTCCCTAGGGGCAGGGAGCCAACTAATTCCTCCTACCTGAAGGAGGTAAAAAGCAGGGGAAATGACCTGCCTAGGGTCATACAGCTCATTAGTGAAAGAACTGGGAACAGGATATGGGCCTCCTAGTCTCCATTCGGGGCCACTTTTACTACATTGCAATGCAGGGCACCTCTGTTGCTCTCCCATTCCCCCCCTTCTGTACTCTACTGAAATGTTTCCTTCTTGCCCCTTCCTCCCTTTTTTATCTTCTCCTCCTTCCTAACTTCTGCCTTTTTCACAAACCTGCTGGATTTCAGAGCCAGAAGGGACCTCAGGGATCATTTGATTCTACCTATCACTTAACAGAAGAGAAAACTGAGACCAGGAGATGGGAAGTCATTGGCTTAAAATCAGCCAGCTAATTAGTGGCCCAGCTAGGACTCAAGGCCGGGTCCCCAACTCCAAGTTCAGTGCTCTTTCAACCACCCTCTTCCCATCTGAGCTTTATGTATAGAGTCCTTCTTACTTGAAAATCCCCCCTCACCTGCCATCCAGGTCCAGCAAGATCTGAGAGCGCTTGCGCCCAGGGTCATAAACGCCCCTGGGGAAAGGTAGAAGGAATAGAGAGGCTGGTAACCACTCACATCCTCCCACATCCCACCCCAGGAGGCCCCAGCCTGGCCTTGTCGAGAGTGGTGACTATCAAGTATGTGTTGAGATAAAGCCATAGCCTCTCGTATTCTCAGTTCATGGCCTAGACAGTGGCGTCAAAGCCTGAGCTGGCTGCAAAACGAGGTCAGTTCACTGTCCTTCCAATGGAAAAATCTTGTAAAATCAATAGCACTTATAATGTCAACAGACCCGGAGACCTTTCCTCTGTTTGTTTTTTCCTCCTGAGCTGCTCTTTCTCACCCACCCTACTGTGAAGGCATAGACAACACAGGAATCTGGCAAGTGAAGCCAGGAATCTGCAAAGGCCAGCCCCCAGGTCCCAGAGCCCCTGAATCTAAGGCAGAGAGGGGGCATGTTGAGGTATGAATGGCTCGTGAAGACCCCTGCCATGGCCCTCCTGGATCTCTCAGGCAAATGCTAATCAAATCCCTCCCTGGCAACTGGCTCCTGGTTGCAAATAACCAGAAGCTGCTCAGGGCTCCAGTAGAGATCCTGGAAGCTGAGCCCTACCCTAGCTTTACCTCACTGGGCCTTTGCTAAGGAAGAGAACAACTAGAAAGCCAATTAGAAAACACCATGGGGCCTTCCTGCACTGGGAAGTGTCTGAGGCCCTCAGACTGGAGTGGATGTTGGCCCTTTTCCCAGACATCCTTCCCCCACCTCCAGTGGGTGTGTCCTACCTTCTCTCCATGCACACAGAGGGTGGCTGCTCCTATGCTGTTATTTGCATGGTCACAAACAGGCTTCTTCCTCCTGTCCCTAAACTGGTCGTACCACAGAGCCTGAAATTTCTACTATTAAATGCAGTTCTTTATATGAAAGTGTTGTCAATTTATTCTAGCCTGGATTCATTCAACAAATATTCATTGACCACCTACTCTGTGTCAGACACTGGTAGCTTCTATCAACTGTGTTTTATGCTATTTTCCAAGAGTAAGTGTGTGCCAGGGTGTGGGTCTCTGGACACTGGGGGCATCGAGGAATGGGGCATGAAGCAGGAGATGCCTTTTCCATACACACTCATAGGACCAGGGACAAACATCACACCCCAGAGGAGTTGTCCTGGGTGACTGCAAAAGGCAGACATAAGGACAATCACAAGACCTTCCATGGCTAAGGCACAACTGTGCCCTCTGCCCTCTCTCTCCATGGCAGGGTTCCTTGCCCATTGGCAAGGCAAAGGGCAAGACATTTGGGAAGAAGTGGTTCCCTCTTTTCTGATATGTCCTCTGGGCACTAAGTTTGGTTCCTTTGCTGGTCAGGATATATCCAAGGCACTGAAAGGCAACTAGGTAGCTCTTCAGTGGAAAATTTTCCTGGTTAAACATCCCACCCCCAATGCCCAAATGCATGAACTGGATTTCACAGATCATCTTCTCCTAGGCAAGGCCTTGGCCCTGGGCCTGTTCCCCCAACCCTGCCCTCTGGGTGATCTTGCTCAAGGATGCCAAAGGAGTTGGTGGCAGGGGCTGGGAGCAGAGCCCAGGTTTCCTGGATTCTGGCCTGGCACTTTTGCCACCAGACCCTGCTACCTCTCCCTCTCATCTCTTGCCCTTTGTGCTGCTCTTGTCTGTACCCTCTGGAGGCATGTGCTCCACACACGACTAACATTCACTGGGTGAGATGTCTCTGCCCAACACCACTCAGTGGTTCAGCCATATGGGGCATAGGGAATCTGGCAGTCTGCTGCCCATGGGGCCAGGCCTGGTGGGGAGGGGAGGGCAGGCCACTCTGCTGGTCGGAGATCTGCAGAGTTGGGTCCCTAAGCCTGTCATTTTGTTTTCATGGGGGACCCTAAGTGCAGTCCCTAAACTTGGCAACCCTAGAGCCAGGACTGGGTCCCATGGGACCCCCCACTCCCAGGCTTGTTGCTATGACACATGGTTCTACAAGTGCTGAGCAGCATTGCAGGGGCCGGATGCAAACGGCACGCAGCGGGGTCTAGCTGTGAGCCAGTTGGCCAGCTGACATTTCAGGGTCCAAAGAGCTTGTGTGTACTGGACAAGCTGTTTATTGTGGTCTTGGCACTGCCCAGCCCTTCAGACAGCAACAAATGCTCCCAAACTGGGAAAGGAGAGGAAATAAGGAATCAGCCATAGCCAAAGAAGACCTGGAATCTCTTCCCTCACACCATTTGCTCCCTGCAGCTGACGTGCTGCTGCCGCCAACCATTGGAAGTGCCCCTATGAGGGAACTGGAGGGGGCAAGCCCCACAAGCCTCTATTCGTGAAGACCTAGATACCAAAATCATATACATGCCCACATCAGTATCCTTCTGCCTGCCCGGCTCCCAGAGGCTGCTGCCAAAGGAAGGTCAGGCAGTCAGTATTTGGACTAGGAATGAGAAATCTTTTTTTTTCAAATTTTTTTTTCAACGTTTTTTATTTATTTTTGGGACAGAGAGAGACAGAGCATGAACAGGGGAGGGGCAGAGAGAGAGGGAGACACAGAATCGGAAACAGGCTCCAGGCTCCGAGCCATCAGCCCAGAGCCCGACGCGGGGCTCGAACTCACGGACCGCGAGATCGTGACCTGGCTGAAGTCGGACGCTTAACCGACTGCGCCACCCAGGCGCCCCTAGGAATGAGAAATCTTGATACCACAAGGTCTAAATGTGCAGAGGAACTGGTATGCCAAGTCTGCAAGCTACACACACACACACACACACACACACACACACACTGCATCAGTTAACACTCACTGAGTGCCTACTTTGCACCATAGTTCAAATCACTTCATATACAGTATACAAGTATACATGTTATCTCAATTAACCCTCTCCAATCCCTAGAGGGTCGATATCATTTGAATCATTCTCAATTTACAGAGGGGGAATCTGAGGCTCTGGCAGGTGAAACAACTTACTCAAAGTCCCACCAGGTAGAGTGAGTGGCTGCAGAAGATTCAATGCAAGGTCTCTCTGGCTCCAAAGCCTGTGCTCATTACACTACAGGGACCTTATGACTAAGCCTATTTGTTCCTTTGCACAAAAAAAAACCTTGGGGAAGGAAAGAAGGGAAGGGTAAGAGGGAAGATCCAAGAATCCAAGAGCTTGGCCTTGGGAAAAGAACCACAATGATGGGAGGGATGGCAGATGAGGGTATGAAAGAGGGAGGATGGGCAGTGGAATGCCTACCAGACACCCGAGCTAAGATTATCTATGTCTGCAGCTTGTCTCTTGGTAACCCCCCTTACCCCCAGCATGGTGCCTGTCATCACACTGGCACTCACTCAGTAAAACCGCTAAAGAACAAATAAGCCCAACATGGCGACCTTGGGGAATACACACAGACCAAGGTGTTGCCTCCCACTTGTTAAGACCCAAGCTTTAAAGTGGCTTCCCCAGAGACTGGGTCACCAGACATTACTTAATCCCCCACCCCTGGCACGTGGCAGGCATTGTGAATAAAGAGACAAACCCAATAGGGTCCCTAGCCTTAAGACGTGGCCAGATTGACAGGGGAGATGTTAGATTTGCCCTGAGCCACCCCAAGGGGTCAACTGAGGCAAGGGGTGCAGGCTGTGCTCAGTCAGGGAACAGAACTAAGCCCCTGGGCCTCCCCAGGGATGGGGCTGCTGCCTTTCAGCTCCACTCTTGGAGTTGGGCAGCCCCACTGGAACCATTCTTCATTCAGTTGCTTCTACAAACGCAGCTCAGAGCAGTCTCTTAGGATAGTGCTGGTCGCTTTAACTGGCAAAGCTAGAGCCTGAAATGGGTGAGGGCTAGGAGAAGAGGTGAGACCACAGGAGCTTACCCTTGCCTTCTCTCTCCTTAACGTCTGCCAGTGGACCCTCCACCACCAGGAAGGGGAGAACACCCTTCTTCAGAGCTCTCCCCCACTGGCACATTGTCTCCTCCCTCCCCAGGAAGCCCAAGGCTTAGAGAAATGAATCCAAGTAATTAACTAATTAATGAATATGGATGGCA
This sequence comes from Neofelis nebulosa, assembly GCF_028018385.1. Classification (NCBI taxonomy): domain Eukaryota; kingdom Metazoa; phylum Chordata; class Mammalia; order Carnivora; family Felidae; genus Neofelis; species Neofelis nebulosa. Next base: position 88,147,537 of record NC_080800.1, read on the forward strand.
AAGTTGCTGAGGTTGCTGGAAAACACCCTGTTGCCGCCAACACACACAGCCCAGCCAGGCACCCGCCTCCCTCTGTAGGCAAAGAGGGGGCTATAGAGGGACTACTTGACTGTGTCTCCCCAAGGCTCCAGCTGCAGCAGAAATGCCCGCCACCAATGCCAGGAGACCTACTTCTGGGCAGCACAGCCCTACTGCAAAGATGGCCCCTCCAGCTGGGGCTGCATTCTGTTCGGTTACTCAACATCAAGGGTACCCTGTGGTCCAAGGAAGTCCGTCTGTAGGCTCTCCCAATGCAAAGTGCAAGGCTGCGGGAGACGGATGGATGGAGATAGGAGAAGGGGAGAGAAAAGGAGAAGGGGAGAGAAAAGGAGAAGAAGAGACGGAGAGCCACACACAGCTGGCAGGAGCCCATCTCCAGCTGTTGGGCGGGCTGTTTCCTTTGATAAAGCACTTGGCAGTACTCCCAGTTCTGCAGTTTCTGGCCTGCGAAAGCACACCCGGAGCACGAGCCTGCCTGTGGGAGGACTTCAGCCTTACTTTGTTTTCTTTCTGTCTTTTTTTTAAGCTCTGGAAAATGCCCCTCCCCTTCCAAGGAACCTCGCTCCTCCCTGCACCCTGGCAAATTGAAGTTGTACCAACAGGTGATGTGGGCTGGGCCACCAGTGTGTCTTCACAGAAAGACAGAGTGGCAGAGGGCCTGAGATGGGTGTGCAGTGAGGCCTAGGCACGTGTGCGTGTGTGCGTGCATGCGTGTGTGTGTGTGTGTGTGTGTGTGTGTGTGTGTAGACGGGGGTGGAGACTGTGTGTGTTTGTGTTTGTCTGAGAAGCTGTGCTTGTTTGTTGTGGCTGACGCTGCCTTCTGTGTGGCACATCATCACTATTCTCCCTGCCTAGGCTCCTTCCAGCTCACTAATGTTTCCCTGGAAAGGACTGGGAAATAGGGGAAGTCCCAGGGTCATGTGATCACACAGACCAGCAAGCCCTCCCTCCAATCCCTGGTCCTGTGGCTCCATGGAAGCCTGTCTCTTTCCTCCCTTGTGAAGTGAGGAACCGGGCTTGAAGGCCTCTGGGGCTCCCTGGAGGAACCGGAGCGTGGAGTGTCACAGATCCCCCTGTCCCCTCCCATCCTCCAGGCTCATTTATGGCCTAATGACAAAATGCCCCCACTCCAACCAGCTCCCAGAGGGCCTCCACCAGTCCCCAGCTTCCCAGATTCCTGAGGGGAACTTGATCTGGCCCAGGGGCCCGCACCGGCTCTTCACATTGTCCCTGGAAGTCCCTGCTCCTTGGGAGCCCCCAGCACAGAGCTCACTCCCATACCCAGACAGCCCCACAGAGGCACAGGAGGCCGGGTCTCTGAGGGAACCTCTCAGGATCAGTTGCAAGGGTGCCGCACAGGTGAGGGGGCCCTGCCGAGGCCAGCAGGAGTGACAGAACTTCCTCCCCAGCCCAAGGGGGAGGTGGCCACTCCACCTGAAGCAGCTCAGGGTGACCATAAACCACTGACCGCTGCCCCACTGTGCCCATGGCCCAAACCAGAGTGGCCCTTGGCCCTTTGCAATGGGAGAAACGAAAACAAACACAGCTTGGGAACTTTGGACCAGCTTCCAAACTGAAGGTCCTCAAGTGTCCCTTGTCCCTCATCCTCCACAAAAAGCATTTGCCTCATGAAAAAAGGGAAGACATGTAGACTCTTAGGACATCAGAGCCAGTCGTCACTTTAGGAATCATCTAGTCAAACCATTTCATCTTACATATGGGGAAACTGAGGTCCAGAGTGAGGCAGAGACTTCTGCTGGTTAGCAGAACAACTGGCATCAGAAGTCAGGGCACTATCCCAAAGACTTCTGGGTCCTGGCCATGGTTGAAAGAAGATACACCAACCTGAAGCCCAAGAAGGTGCTTTGGGACCCAGAAGCTATAGACCCAGCTCTAAGTGGGCAGTGTAGCCTGATGAGCTGAGGCCATGAGGGTGGTATGGGGCTGTGAGCACTCTAGACCCCTTTCGCCTGCCAATAGTTATGTCTGCTGACACTGCTGGACCAGGTGGGCATCATACCTGGGGCTCAATGTCAAGCCTGAATTGGGTTCAGAACCCCTGCTCTTTCCCACCTTCACCCTTTCTAGAATATTCTTTATACTGAGGTTTCAAAGTCTGTAATGGGGAGGAAGCCCAGCTCTAATTTTCCCCCTGGTGGGGTGGATGGGGGACAAACCCTGGTATATGGCCCTTACCACTCCTTTGGGATTCAAAGCCCACCTGCTTCTTCCCAACTCAGACCTAATACCCCAGTTGTGAACACAGAGGATGTGGGTGGATGGGAGTGCAAACCAGCTCTGAGAAGGTGATAAGCCATGGACAGCTTTCCCAACTGGGAGCAAACTCTGGGGCCAGATTGTAGGCAGATGTCAAAGTCCACCAGGCTGACTGTGGCATACTTAGGCCAAAATTAAATTGATTGAGTCTGTGCTCAAGCCATGGTCTGGGGCTGAAGCTGAGTTGGCCCTTCCCTCTCTGACATGGCCAGCCCTGAAATACTAGAAGCTGCCAACCCTTTACTATGGCTGGTGTGGAAACAGCACATGCTGTTTTCTGAGACAGGGTGACCTGGATATCTGGGAGAAGCTCCATTAAAATAAAGAGCTCAGCATGGAAGATGATCATGCCCACTAAATCAGTTCATTTTGTTCTTGCTCAGGCCTGTGGTATACAAGCATCAGTTAGAACAAGGTCTTTCTTGACTTTCCACTCAAGGAGTTCTGCACCAAGATTCCAGACAGTTGCAACTGGCATTTACTTAATTCCACCTATGTTTTTATGGAGCCCACCATTTTATAAGACATTTTGGCATGTGCTCTTCTGCATATGTGGAGATATATTTTTATAATTGTTCTTGAGTGATTTCTCTGCATGTGTTCCAGCCCCGAACTTGACCCAAAACTCCTGAAGGGTGAGAAGCACGCTTTTGGTGTTTTTTTTTTTCTCCCTTCCTCCCTCCTCCTGTGGCATTCAGACAGTGATATGGCCAAGAGGACAGTCTCAATAGTGCTTGTTCAACTCAGTAGCAACAATTGAGGAGGCCAGTATAATTTCTGAATTCATCTGCAAGTGTATTCAGTGATGATGAAAATCTGCAGCTGGATGTATCTGTTGTGGCAAAGAAAGAGCTATTCTTGAAGGGAGGGCCACCCAAAGCCAACATATCAGTTGACTTAACCACCCCTCCCCATCCCATCTTCATGAAATAACAAATAAGCAGTTGGGAGAAGGGTGGGGTGCCTCACACCAAGCAGTCATTAAGCCCAGAAGCTGGACATTCCATTTCCCAGCATCCTCTACTCTGTTTCGTCCATCTCTTTGGCAACAAGGGTGTCAGGATGCTTTCTAGGTTCATTTTCAGAAGTGGCGGTCTTCCTGAATCTAGTTGCATGACTACATCGGATCCAGAGTGAGTTATTGATAGGAAACTGGTGAAATTAGAGAACATGTTTGCTCATTTGTGGGTATTAATATACACCTTGCTATGGGTTTGCCTAGGAGAAAATATGAGGGGACTGGTTTTAATGGTGGGAACACTTTTATAGATAGGAACCCTGGGTATTTAGGAACACTTTTCTTAAAATGCTCTTTCCAATCAGAACTGTCTCTTGGTTTTCCTTCTCTCCTGTTACACAAGTGGCCTCACAGACTGAGGAGCTAGAAATCTCTCATTGCTAATAGGAAGAATACAAAGGTTGTCTAGTGACCTATGTTATAGCTAAGACTGAGAATTTAGCTAATATCCCTAAAGAGTGAACTACTTACTATTAACCAAGTTGTTAATTAGGGTCATGTTTGCACTTCAATTGTCAGCCCCAAACATCTGTTTCTTTTTTTTTTTTTAATTTTTTTTTCAACGTTTATTTATTTTTGGGACAGAGAGAGACAGAGCATGAACGGGGGAGGGACAGAGAGAGAGGGAGACACAGAATCAGAAACAGGCTCCAGGCTCTGAGCCATCTGAGCCATCAGCCCAGAGCCTGACGCGGGGCTCGAACTCACGGACCGTGAAATCGTGACCTGGCTAAAGTCGGACGCTTAACCGACTGCACCACCCAGGCACCCCGACATCTGTTTCTTTAAACCATGTCACTTTAGTTTATTACAGCTATAGCCACTGGTGAGATAATCTGCTTAGATTTCACAAGTATGTGTGAATTGCCTACCTCAGCCCTTATTTTCACAGAATAAGAGTCCTCTTGAAGGCACAGGGTCAGACTAAAGATAATAAATGATTTTTATTCTCAACAGAACTAAAAACAAGGCTTTAATTAATTCACCCAATTCTAGGATTGAATATCTATATTACATTTCTTAATGATGTTAATCTGTCCAAGGGTGACCCAAAGGATTCCCATTGATCCAAGAACAACCTTTAGGCAGACATTTCATTGGCTCAGAGGTTGTTTCCCCATCATTAAATGCTGCCCTTCTCAACTGTGGAGTCACCCCCACTTTGTTGGTAGAAACTGCAGGTGGCCAGGGAGAGGGGACAGCAAAGGGGGGCAGTGCTAGAGATCGTGAAGCAGAGAGGTGGGGGGATTCATGGTGGAAAATACCTTCCTAAGGAGGAAGAAGCAGAGGCAGAGAATTCCAGGAGGTCTGGGGTAGAGAATGGGGAATAGAGGCCAAGATGGTTCTCCCAGGCAAGCCTAAGACTTGAGGATAGTCCAGACATATACACCCTCACAAACCCTCACACCACACACACACACACACACACACACACACACACACACACACAAGCACACAGACCTCTTTTACATACACTTCCTCGCCATGACTCTCAAGTTCCAAATACAGGAATAGACTCAGATGGATTTACACACATATGTCATACACACGAGAACACCATCCCTCCCAGATGCTATCCTTCCAGCTGTCCCTTCACAAACACAGGTATCTCCCAACCCACATAAATGTAGTCACTGTACATTTTTTCATACTTTTTTTGCATATTTAAACCAGTTTTTTAAAATGTATATCCACATTACTACCCCAATCCCCTCCACACACTCAAGTCCCGACTCAGGTACACAGTGACACATAGACACACACTCACACACATTCTCCTTCCCAACAAAGGCAAAAGGAGTCCACACTCAGTAAAACCTAGTGCTCTGTTCCTTGGTGGAGGGGATCTGAAGGAGTGACTGGATAGTTAGGGGAACTTGCAAAGTACTTTTTCTAATGGCTCTTAGTATGGTGGAAAAGTCCATCAAGGACATTTGAAATCCCTCACAGAGTTCACTCCCTTGGCCTATAGACAAGACACCAGCGGTAACCTTTAGCGACTGCCAAAAGCTTCTAAGACTCTCTTAGTCCTGCTATGCTAGCTGACCTTTGCAAGGAATCCTGGGTATTTTGAACTAGGGACATTTAGTATAAGATATAAAACAAAACAAAACAAAAACAAAATCTTTCCCTGACATTTAAGAACAATACTAAAGCATCTGTCCAATTCACCTGGCAGGCCTGGCCTGTGGCAAGATGGTAAAGAAGGAAAAGTTCATTTTAAAGCCCACCTGCCCTGGGTCCTCATCTTGTCCTCTGCCAGGCTTACTCTGTTCTGGCCAATGAAGACTAGAACTTGGAAAAGGCTTTTGGATTTGACTAGAAGGAGGTCATGGGCAAACTTAGAGGGAGTCTATTAGGTCTGAGATCCAAGTGGTGGGCACTGTGATCTAAGCAGTGCCATCTGCATAGGAAATCTAGGGTCCAGTGAGTTTTGATCCAAGTCCTGCCAGTCTGCACATTAAAATGTTCAAATGTGGCTCGGCTGAAAAGCAATCAGATCTGTTATTGACACTGTTTCATTCCGAATAGCACAGAGGACTAAAGGCTTTCTTTACTTAGTTCATTTGTTAGCTAACAAGCATTTTCCAAACACCTACTGTGCATGTAGCACTGTCCCAGACACTCAGCTCTTGCTGTCTCTGCTCCTGCTATTGAATTTCTGAATACAGGCTGTTGCCAGACATCCAATTTTCTGAGTGCTTGCTCTGACAGGGAACAATGACTAATGAACCAAACATCAGGGAGGGCCCTCTGATCTCCAGCACAGAACATGCCCATAAAGGCAGAGTCTAATTTGTTCAGCAAGCAGCTGCCAATTCTTTTGGGATTTTAATTACCTGGAGCAGTTTATATGGGTGAATCCCCTTGGGAGAGAAACCCTAAACCCTGTGTTTCTCACACCCTATCATACCCCAGGTCCCATAAATGGCTTTAACCCCCAGCCATTGCACATGGGTACAAAGTCCAGGCCACAGAAGTTCACCAGACAGGCATTCAGGCACTGCACACAGCCTTCCTTCACACCACACGCACATGCACACACACACACACACACACACGCACACACACACGCACACATGCAGAGGCAGCCATGGGTGATAGAAAGCACTCTAGACCACAAGTCAGGAGATCTTGGTGTCAACCAATTCTGCCTCTGCTTTTTTGTGTGACCTTGGGCAACACTTTTTCTGTCTCTGGGCTTCTGCCTCCATGCTTATAAAATGAGGGTGGGACTCGTTCTCTATGGCCTTTCTGGTTCTGGGACTTGACATTCTGCTTCCTGAGCCCCAAAGGATCTGGGTGATAAGGTCAGGTTTGTAAAATGGGAATGAGACTAGGACAATGACTGGCTCAGGAGCCCGAACAGTCACCATGACAGTGAAGGTGAAATATCTCTGCCTCCTGGGGTCAGCCCTTCCCAAAGTTCCATACTACTTCCCAAACTGTTCACAAACTGGGCTGGTGGGTGAAGGCAGCGCAGGCTCTACTGTTCCCTTTTGCCTCATCTCCCTCTCCCGTCATTCCTTGTATAAACCACTGTTCCAACACTCGTTCATTTGAACCAGCCCTTTAGCTCAGACCGACTAGTTCCCTTTAGCAATGATTAAATGGTCTTGAGAGTCTCCCAAGTCTGTAAAATGTAAATAACAGCCCCTGCCCTGGCGGCCTTCACAGGCTTTCCAAAGGATCAAATAAGATAAAGTCTGTGAAAGTGCTTTAGAAATTGTCAAGTGCTATGCAAATTTGAGAGATTATTATTAGCGATGGGTGGGGAGGCAGTCACGTGATGCCAGAAGCTGAGTGCCAACTTGCCTGCTCTCCTTACCATCTCCCCTGGGTGAAGGCACTGGCATTGCCAGCCAGCCTGTGGCCAGCTAACATATCAGGAGGGATGGTTTTTTGATTAGCACTCCATTTTCCCTTAGCGGAGTGTAGGACCAGAGGAAAGAGGTCAAGGAAGGAGTAGGTCAATTTGGGCATGGTGAGAGAAATGTCTAGAGTAGTGATTTAAAATTTTTATCAAACAGAGTCTCAAGGGAAAACCGAATTTATAAAACAAAACAAAACAAAACAAGCATAGCTACCATAATAGTTAAGTAGTTGAGGCTGGGGTGAGGGGCATGAGGCCCCAGTGGATGGGCCCTCTGCTTGCCCTTAAGATCACTCTGATGGGTCTGTAGGGCTCCAAAGCAACACACTGGAAAACTGGCAGTGTAGAGCAGGAGCTCATGCCTGGCACCTAGTGCTCTAAGCATCCAGAGGACAGCCAGCCACAGCCTGGGCACTGGAGGGACAAGGGTATGGGGCACAGAGAACGGGGGTGAGAAAATGCTATAGAAATGCAGACAGAGTTGGGTGCAACACTTTTTGCCTACTCAGCAGCCTTGACTAGGGCCCCAGGCCTGCATTCTTGGATAACGCCAGAATGGGGTTGCAGCACTGGCAATCAGTGCTGGAAGGCCCGTGCAAAACGTGGGTCCAGAAATGGGTGAAACCAAGGCCCAGGCTAGATGAATGTGAACAGTACTCTTGCTTTCTCATTTAGCTTAAGGGAGAAGGAGTTGCTCCCCAGGGCGAATCCACTGAAGTACCTCCTTCTAACGTGTGGCCCCACCATGAATGAGCATCCCTGGCATGGTGAGGAGGAAAAGGCCAGAAGGAACTGGCTGGACATCTTCAGGTGAGGTCAGTGGCCAGGCAGACAGATACCTGCCACCAGCCCAGGAGCTGAGCAGAAGAGGAGCTTTGGAAGTGCTAGCGGGTACAACTGAGGACCCAGCAATCCAGGCAAGGCATATTGGGCCTGGTCAAGATTGGAGCCCAGAAGCGGAGTCAAAGAACAAGGAGAGAGAGCTGGGGAGCCAGGGGGTCTGGGAAAACTGAGAACAGTTACCTGCTGGAGCCCTTGCTCCATTTTTCCCACTCTCCCCACCCAAACAGGCTCAGCAACAATGCACAGCTGACTAGGCAGAAACCAATCAGATACTGCAGGTACCAGATGAAGGATCCAGGCCGATAGGGGTTATATGTGCCCAGGACTTTCACACAGGCCGGCCATGGGTAGTTGCTGACTCCGAGGCTGATGGAACAGTGTCAGGGATTTCATGAAAGTTGCTGCAATGGGGAGGATATCGTAATAATAAAAAAATCACCTTAGAGTAAATGATGCTGGCATCCTAGAAATAGCCGGTGCTGGTATTTCCATATTATGCAGGCCCTTTGCGAAAAGCCCAGCATCTTTCTCTAGGAGATTCTTATTCCACATGTGTCTTCCCCTGATTCCTTTTCCACATGTGGTGGCCTAGAGCTCCTTCTCAAATTACCCTGAGGTAGCTGCTACAGAGACACGTTTGCTGTGCCAGGGCTGGGCAGGAAATGGGTAACCCAGAGCAGAGGATCAGCAGCAAAAGCCATTTGTGCTTGAAGGAAACGCGAACATTTGGAATTCCAGTGTGCTTGGGCGGAGGGGAAGAGGTCATTACATCGGTCCAGACGGTCTTTGTCCCTGCTCTTCTGGAAGGGAGCAGTGGGACCATCTCGGAAAATGTGTTGGATGAGAGAATCACTTGGCTAGGGGTTACTTCCCCTGCATAAGCCTGTGTGAGTGCAGACACGGGGAAGGAGGTGGAGAGGGGGGCTCCTGAGGGGCCTGGAGAGGGACAGAACTCAAGAAGGAAAGAAGAGCAAATGAGCCAAAAATAGCTTTGCAACAGACCCCTCCTGAAGGACTGTAACCCTTGCTCCATAAGTGGTTAGCGCTCCTCCCTTCAAGCAAGAATGGTTTTTCTATTACAAGCAATTGCCTCACGCCTGCTTTCTGAGATATTTAAAAAGTCAACTGATTCAGGTACACATGAGGGGGTTTTCCAGATTCTTCCCTGCATCTTTCAAAAGTGCGGACCTGGCTGGGTTGGGGGAGGGCACAGAGGCTCAGGCCCAATTCAGCTCCCTGATCCTCAGGCTAAGCCGGAGCCTTCATCCTGATACCCAGTGCCTTGTGTCTGGGCTTCAGTGTGGGTGGAGTTGGGGCACAGCCAGGAGTCTTCCAGTTACCTCTGTGAAAGGTAACCACATCCCCAAGGGATGGCCTTATACATAGGTGGAGAAGGTGGCTGCCTGCTTTGTATGATTTGAGGGGCTAGAGGTCAGAACAAATTTTCCCAAAAAGGTCAGTTCCATCAGCCCACAGCTAAGCCTGCAGTTCTCACTTTGCTTACTCCATTGGAAGGTCCAGGTTTTTTTTTTTTTCTATTTGAGAGAGAGAGAGAGAGAGAGAGAGAGAGAGAGAAGGAGAGAGAGAGAGAGCACAAACAGGGGAGAGGGGCAGAGGGGGAGGGAGGGAGAGAGAGAGAGAGAGAGAGAGAGAGAGAGAGAGAGAGAGAGAGGATCCTAAGCAGGCTCCACACTCAGTGTGGTGCCTGACACGGGGCTCAATCCCACGACCCTGGGATCATGACCTGAGCTGAAATCAAGATTTGGACGCTCAACCAACTGAGCCACCTAGGCGCTCTGTGGAAGATCCAGGTTTAAACAGAATCATGACTTGGGAAGGGAAAGCACATTCAGCTACTACCAACTGTTTATACCTTAGCAGGATTCATTTCATCACATTAGCAGTAGCAGAAAGCAGGTCTCCCCTAGGGGGATAGATGGCTCAGAGGTCAGGAGGTTGGAAAGTTCTGAATATATAGTTGACAGCCCTCAGCAGCTGAGGATAGTTTGAGGGAGCCTGTGCTAGAAGGGGGATTGGGGAAGACAAGACAGTGTCAAAGACCAATCCTACCCAGTTTGCTGTCTTCTGAAAGATGTGCCTGCTTCCTCTGTCCCAGTCGAAAATGTTTCTGATTTGACAACTAGGTTTACAACAAGGGAGACACAATCTCCTCTCCAGACTGAAGCCCTTCCCCAGAATTCATACCCATCTCTGCCCACTTAATGCAGGGACCCCATGTGCTGGTGAGGTCTGGAGCCAAGATGCCATTCACCTTCCCTACTGGGCTTCAAGGCCTGGCAGGACCCACCCCTTGCTTCCTGGGGAGCATGAAAACAGTCATTAGTTCTTTGTCTGTGGTGGGGTGGTAGTGGGAGGGGATATGTGCTCCCTTGGCCAAGCCCCAGCCCTGGAGACAAAGAATAAGGAAGGAATGCACAAAGCACTGCACCTGGAGGCCAGGAGTCTGTCTCCACTAGTGCCACAGACCTGAGTGGAATGGGTGCTCTGAAAGACAGCTGGGTTGGAATTTGCTGTGGTCCCTTTGCACTGGAGAGGTTAGAAGCCATCTGGACAACTAGAGCTCTAAAGATGGAGTGCTGCTGCCCAGCTGAGATTCTCCAGAGACACACGGGAGCCTAATGAGGTTGCCAAGGGAGCCGTCTGGCAGCCTCACATCAGGGGAAGGGATATGGAGCAAAGACACAGAACCAGGCTCCAACAGAGGGCCCATAGCCAAGATAGGCATGGCAGGCAAAAATGCAAAGATCATTCACAAAGACAGCAAGTATTAAGTCCAGCTATAGCCCGACAGAGTGAGCCACTGTGCACCCCCTGCCTCTCGTGGGCGGTAGAGACTGGGGGAGCCGCATTCACCCAGATTGCCACAGGGCCAGCCATGGCAACATGGCCGTTGCGGCTGGTTCCAGGGTCTCGGCCTAACTGCCTTGCAAAAAGCAGCATGAGCCTCTCTGCCCTTCACCTACAGCTTGGCCCCTGGCAGGGTACACCTGGCCAGCTCCGATATTTTCTTAAGTGTGTGCTGAGCCAGAGAGGAGCAAGGGAGGGAGGAGGATGGACTCGAGGAAGGGAGGAAGGGCCAGGATGCCAGCCTCCTGAGGTAGATTCCGAATGAATACACTACTGACGGTGAAAGGTAGCAGCACAGCCTCTTCCAATTCTAGCACGTCTGGGAGTCATTTTTCAGCTCACACTTCCCTCCTGTGACAGATACATAAATCCTTGGCTGAAGAGGTTGCCGTGCCCCTTCCTGTCTCAGACACGATTTCCTCAGATGAATTGCACCACCTCCCTCAGACTTGCATGGGTCAGATGACCCAACCAGGCACAGTGACATAGCCATCAGGCTGCAATGAAGAGGGAGAAGGGAACTATGATTTCCTATCAGCAACCTGGCCCTGTCTCTCCCCGAGTCAAACCAGGTGCCAGTGGACAGGCCCCTTAGAACTTCCTGGACGAGTCCATGGCATAAACAACCATATGACAGGTTCCAAACACACCCAGAAATGACATCTGTGTGACTGAAAGCCAACTCCCAAGCATTTCTGGGTGTCTTTTTCCACTTTGTGAAATGTCCACGGCAGTGCTTGGTCTCAGCTCACCTTCTCCTTACACTCACATTCTCCTTCTAGTTCCTATATACCTCCAGGGACACAAGCTCACTTTTATTTCAACCCAAATAATGAGGAAGGAAGAACTACTGGGGGAAAAAATTAGACCCATAGCACAGTTTCAAAGCTGGCTATACATGATTAAAAAAAAAAAAAGATTACCCTTTTTTTTGGATTATCCACTGCCATGTCCGAGGTTACCCCGGCCATGTGAAATTCAACCATGATTGTATTTGGAATCCATTTACAAGCGGATAATTTATTTTTGCAAGAATCTTCCTTGTTTATGCTCAATTCAGACTGGTGTCAAAGAAACCCTGCATGCCTGAGTTCCCAGAGACTAGCTAGAAGGTGGAGGGTGGGCAACGTGGGATTCAGTGACTGCTGCGGATATTCCACAAAATGCATAATGAATATAGGAGTAAATCAAAATGTGACTCTACCCAGATCAAAGAATGTGGCTACGTGGGTATGGCAGCTAAAGACAGAGGTGGCAATGAATTGTTAGCACATAATTTAATATCATTAAGAAACAAGCATCCTGGATGCTCTAAATAGGAAAGAAACAGGTAGGAACTATGAGGTCATCTCCCTTCTCTACTCTATGGCCATCAGGCACTAATGAAACCCTACACTGCTCCAGTCTCCTGTTGGACAGCTAGCTCAAGGGGTTAGGGCAGGCAGTTGGGTCCTCTGTAGTCCAGTTAATTCTGCTCCTTTCCTATCTTGCCATCTTCCAAATGTGTGTCACTGGTCGGAGGAGAGATGGGGGGGTTGGCTAAAGGCAAAGGTGTGTCTGTTACATTCTCAACTGTTACAGAGGACAGAATGAAATCTAAGTGGAGAATTTGGAGATGGTCTAAAGGATAGAGAAATACAAGGTGGTTCAAAGTCTTTAAAAAAATAGATATCGCTAACTTGGAAAAGAGGGCTGACAAGGGGCAGAATAACTACCATTAAAGCATATTAAGTGGTGTATAAAAAAGCTGGAGGTTGGGGGCATCTGGGTGGCTCAGTTGGTTAAGCGTCCGACTCTTGATTTAGGCTCAAGTCATGATCTCAAGGTTCCTGAGATGGGTCCCGCATCAGGCTCTGCGCTTGACAGCACAGGGAACCTGCTTGAGATTCTCCCTCTTTCTCTGTCCCTCCTCGCTCTTGCTCTCTCTGTCTCTCTCAAAATAAATAAATAAACTTAAAAAAAAAGAAAAGAAAGATGGAGGTCAGAATTTAGGAGGAACAGTCTCAGAAAGCAAAGGTTGTTTAACAGCAGATTTACCACCAAAGGATATTGATGGTATTTCCTCTCTTGGAGGTGTTGGCTGCTCAGCTGTCTCTACTTGGCCCTTTTGCTAAAGACAGTTCCAGAGACCAAACAACACAGGAAAGAGATGTAAGGCTCCTGAGGTGCATCCTAGCTTGATGGCAGGAGACCACCTTTCTGCTTCCCTTCAGGGCTCATCCCCATTATCTGCAAGGTGAGCCCTGGGAGGAAACAGGGCATGTTCCCTGTCTCAGGGCAAGGGAAGGAGGAAGTGGACCAAACTTATTTACCCAGAGCCCATCACAAACTCCCAGCAGAAACAGGAACCCTCTTCTACAGTTTGATTTTATACAAATTTCCCACCAAATCTTGTCCGAATCTGTCCAGAAATCAGCACAAGTCCATGTCGCTTGCCACAGTCACTTATTTCCTGTCCTGCTGTGGCTTTGTGCATTCTGAGAAAGACTGTAACCTCCTTGACTTGCTTCCTGGAAATACCTCCTTACATTTGAGTTGAATTTGCCTGCGAACAATGCTGAGAAGAAATCGCTGGAAGGTGGTGAGGACAGCCCCACCAACTTTCCAGCGGCATTCTCCCCACCCTGTGTGTGGGGGTGTGGTAGAGACAGTGCCCTGGAGCAAGGCGAAGGCCTGCTGGTAATCTGGAGTGCTGAGTGTCATGGGGCAGCGCAGGACACTGGGGGTATAAAAATAGCAGGGTGTTCTTACACTTGGAATAGGGCTGTCACAGGAGGCCTTCAAGCTAGGTGTACATGGATGAGATGATCTCAAACCATACAGTATGGCTCTCATTATCCTCCGCCTCCTCTTTCCCGCCTCTGCTAACACAGTGTGGTAGTAGGGTCCCAAATGCAGTGATTTGCTTACCACTGTCAAGATATTAGCCACATGCGGGGCACCTGGGTGGCTCAGTCGGTTAATGTCGGACTTTGGCTCAGGTCACGATCTCACGGTCATGAGTTCGAGCCCCGTTATTGGCCTCTGTGCCGACAGCGTGGAGCCCACTTCAGATCCTCTGTCTCCCTCTCTCTCTGCCCTTCCCTAGCTTGTTTTCTCCCTATTTCATAAACAAATAAACATTAAAAAAATATTAGCCACATCTGAGTACTGCTAGTATAGTCATTTATTTAATATTTTCTCTAAAATAAGCAGATTCACTTGTGAAAAATGCTTTCACCTCAGGAACATTTTTGAGATCAAACAGTGTATGTGTTAGACACATCCCCTCCCCCACAACATGTCAAATAAATAAATAGCTATACAAATAGAAAAACAAAGTAGTCCATGTAACACCTAAAATCATTTTGCTTACCACCAGCATACATTTACCATGCTTGGGGAAACAGTACTCTCTGTATAGTGCCCGCAGATGGTCCCCACCGCCAACAGGCAAGGCTTTATCCTCCTCCAATGTAAAGCAGTCAGGGCTTTAGAATGCCCGCCTGGCCTGGAATACCTTTCCTGAGCCTGCCTCCCTCGTGCCTTCCTCTTAGGGCTAGGGCCCAGGCCCTTTATTAGTTTTCCCCTTTCAGGGGCCAGCCCCAGCCAAGGTTCCAGTTTGCAAGTTTGCGAAGGAACACAGGGCCCTTATTCTCAATCAAGTGCTCCTTCCCTCGAGCTATTTCCCCTGCTGAGAATTCCACACTAGACCTCACTTACCTCGGACAGTGCCCTCCCTGGAGTGGACTTCTTCAGCCTTGGCCCCAGGGGCTGCATTGGCGGAGTGCCCCAAGCCCACATCAGTAGCCTGCCAGTGCGGCCTGGTGCTCACACATGCCCCAGCAACCTCTGGATGGGAGCTGGGGACACGTGGTGCCCCTAGCTCGGAAGCCAGCCACCGGCCCTCTGCTCCTCGGGTGGTCGTTGGGAGATAGAAGGAGGCCTGGAGCAGGGACACGAAAGGAGGGGCCAAAGCCTGCTGCGGGCCAGAAAGATGTGCGCCCATATTGGCTAAACCCCAGGACTTTCTAAAAATCAGGGCTGAGATTCCTTCAAGCCCAGGCAGGGTGTCGACCCCTTGGGGATGCTTTACTAGAGATTCCTGTTTCCGCTGGAGTGTTACAACTTTTGTTGTTATTAAACAGATAATAATCCCCCCCCCGCCCCGTCCCTCACCACCCCCTACCCCCAATCTAACCTGGACACTCTCAGGGTCTCTGGATACAAAGCCCTTAGAGCAGCATAACTGCTCCTAGGCTGGAAGCCCGCCCACTCGGCTCCTGGCTCCTGGCGGCTCCCAGGGGCGCCCAGAGCCTCTTAACTTCCACCACCCAAGGGGAGACGCCTTCCAGTTCAGGGGAGCTGAGTTTGAAAACCCTGTGGTGAGGAAAAGCAAGCCAGGTGAGGACCCAAACCCTACAACTTTGAAAGGATACCGGTAGATTCTTATTTGTGACCTTGTTTCTTTGGAGGGGTTAATTAACCTCTACTTGGTCTGAGCGTGGCACAATCTACCTCCCCTCTTTCTTTCTGTCCTCTAAACTCTCTCTTCCTCCCCTTCCCTCCCTCAAATTCACCTTCTACCCTCTACCTGGCCTCTCCTCCTTTCTCCTCAGACCTCTCCTCCCTTTCTTCCTCTCTCCTTCCAGCAGCCCCTAAGATACCAAGGAAGACCATAGAGCCTATAGTGCAGCACTGTTTCTTGTAGGAATTCCAATATGCCTTCCGATCTCAGGGATCTATGGCTGATTGAGTGGCAAGAAATGATTGTTGAAGGTACTGAGCCAAGAAGAATGAGGACTAATAGCAAGGGAGCAGGGCGTGTGCTGGTGAGGATGAGGGCACTAGGGCAGTGAGCAGGTGTCTGGACAGGTGTGTGTGTGGGGGTGTTTCTCTTCTACTCAATCTCCCCATTGCAGCTTCCTAGCAGTGGAGATGCTGGTGGGAACATGGTTGGCAGAGGACATCGGAGATGACCTGCCACATAGGGAGCCCTGCGCTCTCATGCCTGGCCTTGCTAGGAGCTCTCCGGTTAGTGAGATGTCACCTACTATGACTTATAGACTCTCACCACACAACCCGGGGAGGGGTGACCAACTTTGAAAGACTCTGAATGCAGTGCAATGTACCAAACACTAATACTCACCAAGCAGATTGGTTTTATGGTAGCTCATCTGTGCATTAGTGGGGGGAGAGTAGCTATATATAATGTTTGTCAAATTCTCAAAGGGCCCTGCCTGAGTCATGCAGCTGTAGGTCTGGTGAAATTGGGGGATTTACCAAGCAAGCAGGTTTCTAAGACAAGGGGTCATTCTAGTCTCTCTTCTTAGGCTTTTTTTTAAATCTAGATGTGAACATCCAAGACCTGAAAATATCCCTGATTCAATTGAGAATCTTCACAAAGACATACACGAAGAACTAAAAAAAATGCATTCTGGATTGAGTACCTGAGTTTTGGGGCTTAAGGGGTCACTGGGAGACATTTAGCAGAGAGGCTTGTTAGCAACAGTACATTGACCACACCCCCTAACATCCTAGTTCTCCTTACTAACTCATTCCAAGCCCATCATCCTTTGAGTTTTGAAAATCAACCCTAATGTTCTACTAATCTGGACTCCCTCTTAAGGTCATGACTCTTTACACATTTACCACCTTCTCCTTCCCTCTTCTTGTTCCTGTGAACTCCTTCTCCCCAACCACACCATTCTAACATTCAGGGGTCCAATGACTTAGTCAAGTGTCTGTATATCCCATCCATGCACATCAGGAGTTTAGAGGCGTTTTCCTGAATATCTGAGTGGAAGAGGCTCCCCCCTCCCCCATTTTGTCAGTAGGGAAAGCAGCAGCCCACAGGAGGGCAGGGAGTTACTTACTCGAGCTCAAGCATCAGATTGGTGGCAAAGTCGGGACTGGAACCCAGATCTTCTGGATCTAAATCTGACCCACTTTCCACCACCTCGAGCTGTAGCTCCTCCAGGAACTGTGCCTCCTCCACGAGTTCAGGGTCCTCCCCAAGCTGGGGCTCCTCCACGAGCTGGGGCTCCTCTAGCCTTTCCCCTTTCATCTCACTGTTGCCCAGGAAAGCCTCGATTGCCTGGCAGGGGTTGGTTCCCTTTCTCTGTCTCTGTCTCTGTCTCTCTCCCCTCCCTCCCTCCCTTCCTTCCTCCCTCTCTCCCTTTCTCCTTCCGTGTCTCTCTCAATTGCTCTCTCCTTCTCTAGCTCCCTCTGTCACTGTTGGGCTAGGGTGGGAGCAACTGGAAGCTCTTTCCCAGCTCAAAAGAAAAGTGCTCTGGGAGCCTCAGGGCCAGCCTGAGCTGGCTGGGCTGTGGAGGCAGGAGGAAGTTCCTGGCCCTGAGTGCCTTGGGGGCTCCTAGGCTCTGAGGGAAGGCTGGAGCTCCTGGGGTGAGCCCTGCCCTCTGGATCTTCTGCGAAGGCCGAAGGCCGGGCCAGCTTCCTAAACTAACTCCCAGACTGAAGGGGAGGGCCGGATCCTCCAGGGGGGAGCCCAGACGGCGGCTCTGCCAGCCAGCCCCTGTGGTTGGAACTTTGAAAAAGACCAATGTTTCAGCAACTGATTTCTTTTCCAACATGAACAGCAGGCCTTTCTGTCCCCCTCGCATGACTGTGGCTGTGGCAAGCAGACCCAACCTGAGCAGAAGCAGGATTCCAGGGCTGGGGCTCCATAACACCCAAACCACTGGTCAATTCTATTAAATAAAATCAAATAAAAAAACACCTTTTTTGGCATCAGGTGGACCCAAAGCTGGTCTCCTGGCATGGAGATGTTGTGTACCTACTGGGATGGGATGTGCACGGCCATCTAGAGACGAGAAGCCAGAAGACCATTGGGTCAGAGAATCAGGAGACATGGTTTCTCTTTTCAGCTGGTCACTAATTGGCTGTTTGTTTTGGGGCAGGTACACAGCCTATTCTGGGCCTCAGTTTCCTCATCTGTAATGGGAGGGGATCAGACCAAATGGCTGCGAAAGCCCTACTAGTTTTGAGCCTCTGAGTCTGTGTCTAAGATGTATGTGGAGGCAGAAGGTGCTGGCCCCCAACTCTGGGAAGGGGGAGGCTCAAGGTCTTGAAGAGGTAGTCCATCTCCATCTTCACTGCCCTCTGAAACCCTTTTTCATTTGTTAGCAATGCCAGTAGAGTGCTCTCATGCTTCTGTGGGTTTTGATCTCTGGTAAAAATCTCAAAAGCTTGCCCTACGTACCGCCACCCTCCCAGGAAAGAAGAAAGCTAAAAGCCTTCTCAGTCATTTATACCTGAGTGTGAATGAAGAAGGTTCAGAGAGCAAGCCTTGACAGGGAGAAAGCTTGCCAGACTGGGTTGCAGGTGTTACCTGGCTCTGGGCAGGAGAGGGTGTGTGATTGATGGAGTGAGGGGAGGGGTCAGTGAGTGGACTGGTGAGAGAGGAAGGCAAATCAGAGAAGGTTTTGTTCTGGTTCCACAGAAGATTTGCCTGATGTAATGAACTGAATGCTTCCTGGGAGCACCCTCTCACTTAACCTTTCCAACCACACCCCCCCATTCTTTAGATGAGGAAACTGAGGTCCAGGGAAGTCACTTGCCAAGGTTGCAGAATCTGTCAATGGTAGTTTATCAGATGTGAAGCCCCTGGCTTCATGAGCACATGGTGGCTAATGTTCTCTGCTTCTTGGTGGCCCCTTCAGGGTCTTTCGAGGGTGGAGAAGCCCATCCCAGCTCCCCTACAATGGCCAGCACCTCCCACTCTTCTGGTAGAGGGACAGGGAAAAGCAGAGTAGGATCCTGATTCTCTAGAATCCTGACTCCCCAGGACTCAACAGCCCTGGGTACGCCTCGCAGTTACTGCTAGAATATGATATAATATGTCTCCTACGTTTGAATAGGAGAGTAAAAACACAGCATTTTGGAGACATGGCCATTTCTGGGGGCCAATTTCAAGTATAATTTTCAGTGTGTTAATTCTTTATTTGTTTCACTGACCTTCATCCTGTTCATCTGGCAAGTGAGCTCTTCAAAGTCTTCCTGATCCTGATTTTCGGCTGATAGACTATTACAGCCTTTAGAGAATCACTCTGCCTAAATCAAGACTGCTTGATCTTGGCAATGAGAAAATGTCCTTGGGGTTTGCTTCTATATGAAGGCTTCAGTGAACCAGAGGAACTTCAAATCCATGTCTTAGGGCATCGTAGTGACTGGGTTCATTTTGCCTTTCCTCGCTAATGATTTGGGGCAAGAATTGCTCATAGAGGGGTACATGCAGTGCTCAAAGTTTTAACAAGGTGACTTCTTTTTTCAGACTTTCTAATCCTAGAGGAAGCCCCCTTAGCTTGTGTTTTTGTGGCTTCCTGCACCTTTCCTTCATTATGACCAATTGTATGATACATTTATTTGTGTAATTATTATTTAATGTCTGTCTCTACCACTAGATTGTGAGTTTCCTGCCACAAGGATTCTGCCTGGTTTGTTGGCTGCCACTGTGTCCCTTGTGTCTAATCTTCTTTGTGTGAGAGGAAGAAGAAATCCTCTTCTTCCACCTGGGGTGGGCAGTCTTATACCAATGCTCCCAGCACAGGGGTGCTCCCCAAAACTGTAAGATGGTGGAAAATGGGTGCCCCCCCCCCACTGAAGCTAATTTGGCTAAGAGATGAGAAGGAGGCATGGGGAAAGGTGCCCTAACCGCTCTTGAGTCCATACCCCCACACCATTCCAGGCCCGGGAGGTATGTGCTAGGTTTAATGACTGGCCTCCAATGGAAATTTCATAGACATTTTTATTATGCAAGTATTTTCGTGCAAACACTTTCTTTCATATGCCACACATGCACTTTGCTTTTCCTTCTGAGTACCTGCTTCTGACTCCTTTGCCTGTCTGTCCCCTTCTGTCCATGGTCCTTATAAACCAGCTCCTCTTACACCTTTACCCAGTTCTTTATTTCTACCGTCACCACCTTCCCCACATTTACGAAGTATTATAACATCCCATGGTCCTTTCATTTAGCTTCTCTGAATGCTTGTAGTCAGGAAGTTCTTCCTATTATCTAATCTCAATTCTTCATGCTACAGTAGAGGCCTGTTTCCTCTTGTTCTGTTCCTAGTGTGGCTTGGAAGCAGCTAGTCACCATCTCTGAGTTGTGACTTTTCTTATATTTGAAGATCAACCACTCTTCTCTCTCTTCACCACCCTCCCCTCCACCCTCAAACTCCTCTTAGATCAATCATCATCTTAGTTCCTATAGCTCTGCCCCACCGCTCCTTGAAGTCCCAAGTTTACCTCCCATTGGCTAAATAAGTCTCAGTGGCCTTATCTGGACCCTTCACAATTAGATTCCCTTGGATCGTGCCAAGCTCTTGACTGTTACCTGCCTTGCCATTATGGTGGGACCACCTCTCTCCAGTGAAAGCTCCTTGGAGCCCCTTGATCAATGTCTTTGCCCCTCTCCAAGGTGCAGCCCCCCTTCCCCTCTGTTTTCAAGTTGTTTTTCAGCCTGGACAAACATCTGACATTTGCAGCCCAGAAAATTTACACCTCAGGCTCCAGAAAGGAGTACAGCCTGAAGCTCTGTGCCCCACTGCCTCTGTACAATGAGGAGCATTCATAACTCAGAAGGAAGCCCACAAAGAGAAAAGAAAACCCAGATAACCCTCCCCTTTCTCTTTTCTTTATAGTAAATAATTTACAAAACCAAATTTTCCTCCCCACAGGCTATACTCACTTTATCACCGGTCCCCAGGGCCAGCCTTTACACATTTCCATACTGTCATGGACTATTTTTAGCAAAGGATGACATTAAGTACTAGTTGCCCCGTGTGCTTCAAACTCATCTCTTCCTCTTGTCAGAATATTAGTCCTCCTCTTTTGGACCTGCCAGCTACTCATGGCCTAGAGATATTTCCAAGGGTGTGAGCAGCTACCTAGTGGTATGACTTCAGTGGGTCTTTACTAAGTCCTCTGTTTTAAAATGTCTCATTTGGGGGCACCTGGGTGGCTCAGTCAGTTAAGCATCCGACTTCGGCTCAGGTAATGATCTCACAGTCTGTGAGTTTGAGCCCTGTGTTGGGCTCTGTGCTGACAGCTCAGAGCCTGGAGCCTGCTTCAGATTCTGTGTCTCCCTCTCTTTCTGTTCATGATCCTCCCCTGTTCATGATCCATCTCTCTCTGTCTCAAAAATAAACATTAAAAAAATTTTAAAAATTAAAAAAAAAAAATGTCTCATTTGGCCCAGATCTGCTCATTAGAATTAGACTGGGTCTGATGATTTCAGTATTAGAGATTCATTTCTTTAACTCAATATCACTTCCTCAGGAAGCCTTGTCTGCTCCGTTGTTATATTCTCTGTCAAAAGCTCGTTCCTTTTCCCTCTTGGCACTTACTTAGTTTGTAAATACACATCCATTAATGTGACTGTTTGGTTGTTGTCTATCTCTCCTACTCTGCTGATTATTCTATGATGGCTGTGACCATGTCTCTTGTTGTGGGTTTCCCATTCTATTCCCAGTGCCTAACAGTGAGCCTGGCACATGGAAGGTGTGCAGAAAATACTTGTTGCTGACCAAACATGCTCATAAATTTAAATGTGAGTTCTCCAGGGCACTGGTGGGAAAGGGTGTGAGCACGAGTGCCCAGCATTCTAGTTGGGGGAGAGGGTCCCAGAAAGCAAGGGCAGAGTGCTGACCATAAGTAGCACTCTCCTTCCCCAGGTGACTTGAAGCTGGTTCCCTTTGCTATCCCTTTCCTATCAGCTTGAGGCTTCCCTCCTTTCTCAGCTTTACCCCAGGACCTTCTTTGGTAGGGCATCCGGGAAAGAAGGATTTGACCAAGGTGCATATAAGGCTAAAACTAGCAACTTTTTAAGGCTAGCAACTTTTTTCCAAAGACACTTGGGCAAACTGTGTATATATTCTCATGGCAGCACCTTGACATGTCCCTGGTTCTGTTACCCACCTCAGAAGGGGCTTGGTGGAGATCAAGGCCAGGGGTGCTGAGATATGAAGCCGCACACCCCCCTGGGTCCTCTGGTGCTCACCTTCGACTGTACTCCCAAGCTCAACCCACCTGGTCCCAGTGAGCTTTCTTCAGGCCCTAGAGGCCCTAACCTACCAGGGCTAGCCCAGGTCCCTGAGGAGAGAGTGCTAGGGACCAGCTCACCTAGAGTCAAGAGGAGCAAGGAGAGGAGGGCCAGAGTTGGCCTTCCTCTAGTTCCTGAAGCTTGGAGACTCTGGGTTTCAGTCTAGGAAGAATGGAAAGTGTTCTTGGCTGCTGTCCCCACTCCAGGCCAGCCCCTTCCTACCCACGATCCCCACTGGACTGGCAAGCCTCCCCTCCCCTGTCCCAACCAGGGAGCACTGTAGCTGCTTCCCATCATGCCAAAGCCAAACCATTCTTAAGGCCCGCTGGAAGCCACCACCATACAGAGACTCTCCCTTCCTAGTTTGCTTCGGCACCACCCAAGTTCCAGACCTGCAGAACCAGGGCGCAGCAAGTTTAAGGCCTTTCCGTCAAGGAGCAGGAGTCCCTGCTGGGCCTGAGTTGTTCTAGTGGAACTGCTTTGTTCCCCTGAAGGCCTTCGGGACAGCTACTCTACTCCTCTACTCTTAGCTCCCCAGGCCCCATCCTAGCCTCTTCCTCCTTCCAGCTCTTCTTCAGTGCTAGGCAGGGTAAGCACTCAATAAATCCACAGTGGGTGCTCAGTAAAAGTGGGCCCTTGGTCAGTAAATGATGAACTGATTGACTGAGATGCTTGGTCACTCAGTCCAAGGCTGAATGAGGTGCTGCCATCATTCATTTCTCTGTGTACCTGGGCCGGCCAAGTATGTTGCCTTAAAACAGAGCAGGGCTGGGGCGCCTGGGTGGCTCAGTCGGTTAAGCGGCCGACTTCGGCTCAGGTCATGATCTCGCGGTCCGTGAGTTCGAGCCCCGCGTCAGGCTCTGTGCTGACAGCTCAGAGCCTGGAGCCTGTTTCGGATTCTGTGTCTCCCTCTCTCTCTCTGACCCTCCCCCGTTCATGCTCTGTCTCTCTCTGTCTCAAAAAATAAATAAACGTTAAAAAAAAAAATTAAAAAAAAAAACAGAGCAGGGCTTTTCTTATTCTTTCCTTGTTGTTGTTTTCGTCTTTGTTATGTTTTGTTTTGTTTGGCTTTGTTTTTACTGCAATGGACTCTAAACTGGAAGGGCAGGGGGATAGGGACAAGCAAAGGGCTCAAAGCCTGGGAGGGCTCTCAAGAAAAGGAAATTCTGCACCTCAACCTCACACTCCCCAACATTGACTAGATTCTGGCCGTGATCTGGGAAACTTCAGGGAGCTCTCCTGAGCCCTGAGATGATGGTCTCGAGTTTGTCTGAGGATTCATGAATCTGAGCTTTGGATATAACGTGTCTACTGGTAATTCCCACACCACTTTTCTTTTTACATTGTTTCCCCATTTCTTCCTCTTTTTCTCTAACCAGAGAGCAGTGTCCCCAACTACTCTCAGCCTGTGAGCCACTTACTGGCTGGCAGCACAGTGGGGCGGGCTCAGGCAAACACTGGGGAAGAGCAGAAGAGGAACTATTGGTTTAGTCACAAACTTTGAGCCAATGGAATTTTAGATTGATTGGGCTATTCTGTGTTGTAGATAGTCAAATGAGCTTATTAAAGAAATATGTCAGCGAATTTGGTAAGCCTGATTTTGCTGGGGGCTCAGTTGCAGCAAGCTGTAATGTAATTTTCTGAATAGACCAGGAAGAAAGCTAAGAATCATTGTGAATTCAGGCCAGCCTGGGGACTCTAAGGCTTCATGAAGACTATACTGGGAATTGGCCTTCTTTTAAACAGCTCCTCCAGCTTGTAGTAAACCCTTTTCTGCATGGGGTCCCAGAGCAGTCCCTGAACCAACAAGCAGATACAAAAGGAAGAGGGACTTCTAAGACCTGTTCTGGGGCCCCTCCAGATGCACCAGGCTGTCTCTTAAGCAGCATAGGATCAGGTAATAGAGGAAGTTGCCCTCCCTGCCCCCCTCCTGCCCCCACCACCGAATGCCCCAAACCACACTAAGCCCACAGCAGCTCACCTGCCTGCTTACATTTGCTGCTGAGTGCGGGGACTCAGGCTGGATCACCTTTGCAACCTGGTTGCCTCTGAGAAGACTGCTTGCCTGACACTACAGGGAGAGTAGGCTTTTCCCCTGGAAATATGATTGAGCTCTGTAGACCCCCAGCAGGCTTCTGAATGCCTGGCCTCAGGGAAGCCTGCCACTGAGCAAGCAGAAGCTTGATGCCTCAGTAACCTGGTTCTGTTACATAAGGCACTATGGGAGATATGAGTCAGGGCCCTCAGGCTGGCCTAGGCCCAACCTAGTCTGGGAGTGAGGCTATGCAAGGTGAGGGAGGGCAGTCGAGGGGTGGTGTGTATATGTGGAGGAAGCCAGCAAGGAGCCATTGGAACCACTTCTCTTCTTATCACTTCTCACCCCCTTCTTCCTCAGGGATAGCAGGCATGGCCAATCAATGGCCTAGACAGCTCTGACGGAAATCCTGGCCAGACCCTTAAGCTGTGAGCAGCTGCTCTACATCTCCCCTGAAGAGAAGACAAGAGGAAGTGGGTTGAATACCCGAGCCTATTTTGTGACTAAATTCTTCCTTCGAGAAAGGATGAGGAAGGTCCCTGTGGGGCTTTGTCCACAGGCAGGGCCCTGATTTTAAGCTGGGCCTATCTGAGGAAAGTGGCTCCCAGGAGAGGAAGGTTGATAGCATAGCCTGGGGCATCACTGATCAAGCCTGCTTCCAGCTCTTGTTTCTCCTTGGGCTAGTGTCTGCACCATGGGAAGCTTCCCATTCGGTCTCCTGTACTGGCTGGCTAGGATCTCACACCTGTTCCCGAAAGGGCAATAGTTACTTTAAGGCAGGGATCTCCAGCTAGAAGGTACAAGTGAATTCGACTTGCCCACTGATAAGATTCCCTGCTGCCTGGATTAGCATTTGGAAAAGTCTGCTTTCTACCTCACAGACCCCTGTCTTATGCCCACTCTGACTCCTTAGCCCAGATGAATTTCGGCACAGTCGATAGGGGCCTCCATAAGCCCCTGCCAAGACTCCTCATCAAACCTTTTTTTGAGGCTAAGCTCTAGCCTTCTGGACTTCATGGGGCTTCCATTAGCACACAGGGTTCTATGGAGGGCCTGCTCTGCCAAAAGCTGTGGTCTTACAGCAAAGCCCTAATCCTTGTCCCATTATTGCAGGCACTGGGATGGCACAGCATGTCCTGGGCTGTTACTGTGGCTTCATCTAAAAGGGAAATTTTGTCTTTTTGACCCCTGTGGTCATGGAATGCCTTCCTTTGAGCGCACTGAGCATACAGAGTGCCCCACCAAATGTGCCCAAGCTTTAGTCCCACTTGGCACGTTGGCTTCTCTGGAGCTCAAGAGTCTATTTTGCACGACACCGACCAATTTATTATGTAAACTCAGCCACCCATGACAAATTTTGGCTTTGTAGTTATCTTGAGGGATGCCTTAAATAAGAGGAGAAAGTTCAGGTAGGAGCAGCATCGTGATGAGCAAACACAGTGCAACGGCCACCGCCAGGTGCAGACAAGGCTGGCCTCACTCCTCTCACCCGGCCCCACAAGGTCGGGGGCAAGTACTGGCCAGACACATCCATCTCCATTTATCCAGACTCCCTGGCCTTCAGGACCTGTTATGGAAAGGAGCCAACACTCTACCTGGAATCGAGAGCTTGTTAGTTTATCTGGATGTGCAAATATAAGCAGGAGTATAACCTTCTCTTCAGGCAGGGAGGGAAAATAAGGTCACCCTGGAAGAGTTATTTTCTGAGGGGTGGGCTCACTCACATGGGTCCATTCCTTGCAAACTGGAGGCGTAGGTGAAATTTGTGCTCTGTTCTTACTATTTGTCTTTATGAGCACAAACCTTCCACCTTCACCTCTTCAGCTCTCATGCTACCCAGAGCCCTGGGCTGCAGCAAACCTTCTGTGGATTCCAGCCTTGTCTCCCTACCTCTCTTCTCCAAACTTGGCTTTCCCATGCTTCATTCCCATAGAGCCTTCCTTCCAGTCAGTTGCCTCCCTCAAAGAAAGTCTGGTAAATAAATCCACACAAAGAAGTCAATGATAATTAATGATGTCACATGTGACTCTTTTAAAAGGTATGGTAGACCCTGGACATTTATGAAAGGGACACACTAATTCATGAGCATCCCAAGACCATATCATTTTCCCTATAAAGCTTCTATGTCCATCACTTCATTAAACTTTTTTTAAAGAATTTTTTTTTATTTTTGTTAATATGGAAGAAATGTTAACAGTAAAACTGGTGAACCTAGGGTACATGTACTGAATTACTGGAGGCTTTTTTCATTTTATTTTCTTGCTAAATACACTTAAATTAAGCTTTACTGAGGGCTAATAAAGTACAAGGGTTACTTTGAAGTGATGCTCTAACCCATTTTGTTTGCTAATGTATGTGGAAATAGCTTAGTCGGCCCTGGTGCTATAATATAATACTATAGACTGGGTGGCCTCAACCATAGGCAGTGATTTTTCATAGTTAAAAGTTGGAGGTCCAAATTCAAGATACTAGCCAGCTGGATCCTGGTGAGAACTCTCTTCTGCTGATAGCCACTTTTTCACTGTGTCTTCATCTAGTCAAGAGAGAACTGTGGAGTCTCTTCCTTTCCTTAGAAGGACCTTGATGCCATTGGGAGAGCCCCACTCTCATGAAGCCACTTTTAGCTAAACCTGTCTCGCAGAGGCCACATCTCTAACCACTGTCACATTGGGAGTTAAATTTGGGAGGACACAATACAGGCCATAGCAGTCAGGTCTCAAATCGTTAGTCTTCTGTAATTCATTTTGTGCTTATAGGCTTGAATACAGAAAAAAGAAAAAACTTGAACTTTTCCATACTCCTTTCTTTAGAAAGGATAAGAAGCTGCTGAAGCCTTGCCCACTCTTCTCTTTCTTTTTTTTCTTTTTTTTTTTTTCTGGATGTCCATTTGGTGACAGGATTTGGACATGAGTACGTATCGGCCAGAGGACCCATCAAGGTGGGAAATGGCTGTGTTTTTCTTTTTCTTTTTTACTTTTCTTTTTTTATTTCTTTAATTTAATTTTTTATTTTTTTAAAATTTACATCCAAATTAGTTAGCATATAGTGCAACAATGATTTCAGGAGTAGATTCCTTAGTGCCCCTTACCCATTTATCCCATACCCCCTCCCACAACCCCTCCCGTAACCCTCAGTTTGTTCTCCATATTTATGAGTCTCTTCTGTTTTGTCCCCCTCCCTGTTTTTATATTATTTTTGTTTCCCTTCCTTTATGTTCATCTGTTTTGTCTCTTAAAGTCCTCATATGAATGAAGTCATATGATTTTTGTCTTTCTCTGACTGACTAATTTCACTTAGCATAATACCCTCCAGTTCCATCCACATGGTTGCAAATGGCAAGATTTCATTCTTTTTGATTGCCGAGAAATACTCCATTGTATATATATATATATATATATATATATATATATATATATATATACAATATACAATATATACCATACACAATATATATGTATATATATGATATATATTTGTGTATATATATATATATATATATATAAAGAAGATATATCCACATCTTCTTTATCCATTCATCCATCTATGGACATTTGGGCTCTTTCCATACTTTGGCTATTGTTGATAGTGTGCTATAAACATGGGGGTACATGTGTCCCTTTGAAACAGCACACCTGTATCCCTTGGATAAATGCCTAGTAGTGCAATTGCTGGGTCACAGAGTAGTTCTATTTTTAGTTTTTTGAGCAACTTCCATACTGTTTTCCAGAGTGGCTGCACCAGCTTGCATTCCCAACTTCATTAAACTTTTTAGCTTTCTTTTCATGGTGTTCACTAGCAGCTGACTCAGGAAGGGGGTGTTGTCCTCAAAGAAACAGATGTTTCCTCATTTCATAGAATCACTACATTTGTCTAGACTCTGAGGAGAGGACCTGGGCAATCCCACTTCTATGTGTCTAGACCCCAAAGAATTGAAAAAAGGGACTCAAAAAGATACCCATAGGGGCACCTGGATGGGTCAGTTGGTTAAGCTTCTGACTCTTCATTTCAGCTCAGGTCATGATCTCACTGTCATGAGATCAAGTCCTGTGTCAGGCTCTGTGCTGGGCGTGGAACTTGCTTAAGATTCTCTCTCTCCCTCTCTCTCTCTGCCCCTCCCCCGTGTGTGTACTCTCTCTCTCTCTCTAAAAAAAAAAAAAAAAAAGAAAAAAAAGATACCTGCCTACCCATGTTACTAGCAGCATATTTCACCATAGCCAACAGGTGGAGACAATCCAAATGTCTGTGGACAGATGAATGGTTAAACAAAATGTAGTTTACCCACACAATGGAATATTATTCAGTCATTAAGAAGGAATGAACTACTGTTACATGCCACCACATGGGTGAACCTTGAAAACATTATGCTAAGTGAAAGAAGCTGGACACAAAAAGCCACATGTTGTATGAGTCCACTTATGTAAAATATCTAGAGCAGGCAAATTCATAGAGACAGAAAGTAGAATAGAAGTGACCAGGGGCTGAGGGGAGGAGAGAATGGGGAGTTATTGTTTAATAGGTATGGAGTTTCTGTTTGGGATGATCACAAAATTCAGGAAATGGATAGCAGTGATGGTTGCACAACATTGTGAATGCCTTTAATGCCACTGAATTGTATACTTAAAAATGGTTCTAATGTCACTGAATTGTATACTTAAAATGCTTAAAATGGCAAATGTTATGTTATATACATCTTACTGTAATATATGTATATACTACTTATATACTTTATATGCATACATAAAATGCACACACATCATATATACATATGACATACGCATGTCATATACATACACTGGTGAAAGCCTCTTAGCACATGGAATTCACATCTGTGCTTCAAGAAAAATACAATTACTTACATGTTGAGATTCTCATGAGGCATCCAAACCATAAATATTAAGTTTGCAAATGCATTTGCATTTTTAACAGGGAATGTGCCTTAATCCAATAGTGCCTATTCTTTGTCAGACCACTAGGCACTCAGGAAATAGTTATTTTATTTTATTTTTTTTTAACGTTTATTTATTTTTGAGACAGAGAGAGACGTAGCATGAAGGGGGGAGGGTCAGAGAGAGGGAGACACACAATCGGAAACAGGCTCCAGGCTCTGAGCTGTCAGCACAGAGCCCGACACGGGGCTCGAACTCACGGACCGTGAGATCATGACCTGAGCCAAAGTCGGCCGCTTAACCGACTGAGCCACCCAGGCGCCCCAAGAAATAGTTATTTTAAATAACCTTGGGCTAGGGAAGGACTTTCGAAGCTTGATACCAAAGGCAAAAAATCACAAAGGCAAAGAATGACAGGCTTAACCACAGGGAAACCCAAAACCTCTCCATAGCAAAAACAAAAACAAAAAACAAAACAAAACAAAACAAAAAAACCACCAAAAACAAAAAACTTCCATCCTCAAAATCAAATGGCAAATTAGTTGACAAAGGTTGCAATCTCTAATTCAGGGTTTCTCACGGTGTGGTTCTGCATATCACTGGTGCCACGGGAGAGAGGTTTGGTTTTAGATGGTACACAGTCATAGAACTGAATTTTAGAGTATGAATTTGGACATGACAGCAGACAGGCAGGGGAGTCATTTTGCCCCTCAAATCACACCATGTAAGTGGCTACGCCCTCAGAAGTCAAATCCAGGAATATACACTTATGAAATCATTAGTACTAAGACCTACTTAGAGAAGCACAAATAATTTTTATGCAAATTTTTCTTGGAAACCTGCTCTCTGAATCTCCATCTTTCCCCTTACTGCTATATATCAACTCAATAGGGAAAGTGAAATGAATTAGCACACACAAAGCCATTCAACATTTTTGCTCTTTATTACTTTCTAAGCATCTGAGTGTGGGAACTAGTTGTTGCCAGCTAGAAGCTTAAAGGTAGACTCCTAGGACTTTTAGAGCTGGAAGCAAACTCAGATTCAGAGTGTGTCAGACCACACTGGGCAAGTGTGCCTGGGGACCAAAGGCAGAACAGCCGATTAAGAAGTTTTGAATAAATTCTTAGAAATAAAATTTGAGGTTATAACAACAGCAATAATAGACCATGGCGAAAGCTCTCACACCAGCTTGCCACACCTTACCAATCAGTTAAGGCCCCTCGAATTTCAACTTTGCAAGGTTTTTTTCATAGGCTACATTTATTTTATTTTGTTTTATTTACAATTTTTTAATGTTTATTTTTATTTTTGAGAGAGAGACACACACACACACAGAGTGTGAGCAGGGGAGGGGCAAAGAGAGAGGGAGACACAGAATCCTAAGCAGGTTCAGGCTCCAAACTGTCAGCACAGAGCCCAACTCGGGACTTGAACTCATGCACTGTGAGATCATGACCTGAGCCGAAGTCAGATGCTCAACTTACTGAGCCACCCAGGCGCCCCTATTTACATTTTTTTAAACTTACATTTTTTTAAAAGTAGGCTCCACGCCCAACAACGTAAGGCTTGAACTCATGACCCTGAGATCAAGAGTCACCTCTATGGATTGAGCCAGCCAGGCATCCCTCATAGGCTATATTTAAATTGGAAATTTTAGCTGCTTATCCAGTATGTTCTATCTGCCTCCTTAGTTTTCCAGTCTTAGAAGTATATTCAAATGGTAAGGCAGAGTCCCTTAATAAAAGGGTGACCAACCATCCCAGTTTCCCTGGGACTATCCCAGTTTGAGCGTTGAAAGTCTTGTTTCCTCACATTGGAGGGTTTGTCAACCTATCTAGTAAGGACATTTTAACCACTTGATTAGTTTCTGGGCTAATATTTACCTCTGCTTAACAATTCTTTCTTTGCAGACAATTCTTTAGTGTCTGATTGATCTTAGGTGGAGTTTTGGCTTTGCTCTTTGTTGTGAGGCATCAGGCAAGTTACTTCATTTTCCCAAGCCTCAATTTCCTTTATTAAAAATCAAAAAGGATGATAACAGTACCCATTTCATTGGGTTGGTGTAAGTATCAAATGAGATTAGTATATATTGTTGTAAATGCTCCATCAATGTTAGCTATTAATCTATTATAATTGTTAGTTACCTAACACAAGATTGAAGGGATGGTATTTAAAACACATCTTCCCTCACTCAATATTTTTTTCAAGTTTATTTATTTATCTTGAGAGAGACAGCATGAGTCAGGGAGGGGCAGAGAGAGAGGGAGACAGAGAATCCCAAGCAGGCTCTGCTCTGCCAGTACAGAGCCTGACCCGGTGCTCAAACTCATGAACCATGAGATCATGACCTGCGCTGAAATTCAGTCAGATACTTAACCAACTGAGCCATCCAGGCACCCCCCCCCCCCAATATTTTAGAGGCAACTTCACATACCAACAAGCTGCATGCCTGTTACCACTCATTCATAGGTATATACACAGCACGGTCCACTGGAACTACCAAGCTATGAGAGTTAATGCATGTGGCTCAAACAACAACAGAAATCCCACTTAAATATTAGTAAGTATTTTTCCAAAGACTAGGTTAAAATTGTAAAATCTTTACATAAGACCACACCAATAATTAAGCAGTCATTTGACAAAAAAACAACAGCAACATAACAACACAATGGTTATGAGCACTGGCTATATAACAGGAAGCCAAGGGAAAACCAAGTGAGTGTAAAACGCATCCCTGCCCTCATATTGCTTACACCCTTGTGTTCCAAGGATACCACGAGCTAAGCCCAGGAGCCAGGGACAGATCAAAGCAGACAAACCAGATAGAAACAAAGAATGTGCCCTGCCCTTCCTCCCTAGAATATAGGGGCCCTTGCAGCAGGAGAGTAGGCTGCAGAAGAGGCAGGAGAGTCTCTCTCCCAGGAGAAGAGGCAGGCTTGAAAGTAGACAAATTAAAAGAAAAAAGACACCCAAGCAGGAATTTGAAATATCAAATCATTAAATGGAATAGAAGTAAAAATGATGGCACTTGAAACATTAAATCATTAAATGGAACAGAAGTAAAAAGTATGGCTGAGTTTTGAAGACAGAAACCCTGGAATAAATGAAGTAAGAAAAGACAAAATTTTCACTTTGGAGAAGGCTGCCCAGCTCAGATACAGGAGAAGTCCCATGACCGACAATAATGGTCTCCTACTCTGCTAAGGAGCATGTCATTCTGGGCAAAAGCTAAACCAAACTCAGAATCTCCAATTTCTGAGGTCCCAGGAAAGGTCAAGGAAGATGAGATAATGCTTTGTCCTGCTGGAACTATAGGGCTATTACCACAGGACCAGGTCACTCCCCAGCCTCACCGAAGCCAGAGGGCTTGCTGGTTTGCTACTCAGCTGTTTGGGACACTGAGTTGCTCTGATTCCAGGAGGCAGAGTACTCAGGTACACCTTCTTAACAATTCGCCCTGCTCCCTCCACCCATACCCCCAACCCATAGTATTTCCAGGCTTTGCCAAGAACCAAGAGTCAACAGACAGGTGTCAATAGAGTAGGTGACAAAGGAGGTTTTTCCATTCAAGAAACCCAGATAACCAGAAAGCATCCCAAGGTATGCCACAAGCCAACATTTTGATCTCAGGCTCTCAGCCTCATACCTCATGCACATAGGTCTGACCTCTTAGGCCCTGAACCTAGGAACAAGAGCTGAGGAAGCTTTCCCTCCTATACTTCAGCAATGCCATTTTGGGGCAGTTTCTCTCCCAGTTGAAATAGTACAAATGCTACAGGCCCTCTTTCCAGGTGTTTCTGCCACCCCTCCCCCACCACCAATTTCCTACAGAGCGGAGGGCTTTAGCTCCGCAGGAATGCAGAGTCTGTCTGTGGTGTGAATACACTTGTAGTAATCTTTGGCCAGAAATGGAAGATTCCCTCGAAACCTGTTCCACATGTGGCCTGGTTTCTTCGAGACAATGAGATAAATTGATGCATAATGTGAAACAATAAATGAGAAAGTGCATTGAAGGCATGGAAAATGCCTGAGAAATACAACTTGTTATGATAATGCTTAGCGAAGTGAGCAGCCCTGCTTGTCCCCTCCTGGAATTTCTGGGCCGAAGAGGCAAACCTGGTCCTTAGCATCAAGTGAGGGCAGTTCCTACCAATCTTAATTGCTTATAAAATTTCCTATGTGTGCTTCATTGAAAAGCCGCCCAATGATTCAAATATTCTGTGGATGCTCAAAATTGCTTATTACCTTGCCTCAACATACCACCTGCCCATGACCTGGGATCTCAGAACTACAAGGAACCTTAAGAGGCCAGAGTGATCAGGGAACTTGCCCAGGTTCACACACCGAAGTAGAGCCACAATTTGTACCATAGGTCTATCTCAGCGGGGTTCTCTTTCTCTTAATATAACCTTTGTTGTTGAGAGAATAAGATCCACCCCTATACACACGCACTAACACACACACACACACACACACTAGTGTCCCATCCCAATGGTTCTAAGAACACCAGACCTAAGGCTGGGTTTCCTGCTTCCCCTGACTCAAAATTGCCTCAGTTGTCTCCCCGCTAAAGACTGACTCTTACCAGAGTGTCTCAGACTGGATGGAGGGCAGAAGCCACATTATATCTTCCTATTATGTTTCTCCCCTCTCCCTCTTTCCTTGCCCTTCAGCAGGATTTCTAGAAAGTATGACCCACACTCCTACACAGGCCTGGGAAGATATGGGTTCATCCACCCACCGGTCCTAGGATGCTCTCTGGGGCTGCTTTTGCCCATCATTGGAAATTGAAGTCTGTAATCCATGGAGGAGGTGGGGGTACCCCCATCCAGATTCTCAAAAAATTCTCACACATCTCTAATTTTTCTTGTTCTCCACCCTCTCCCCACATCAGCAGAGGGCTTAATTTGTCTTGACATTTTGCTTACCCTCGCGGTCAGCCAGGGCCACTTGGTAATTTAAAAGCCCTTGCAATTTCAATCTGAGTTTGCATATTTTGAGAAGGGTAGAACTCAGATCCCAAGAGCATTCCGCGACAGAATCTCCAAAGTGGCAGTGGAAATGTATGTATTTGAGGATGGGTGCTGCCAGCTACCCCCAACCTATCTAGGGCTCTGTCCACCTTCTGGACTCCAGCATTTCCCTGGGAAAGTCTCCTGCGCGCACCTTTCAAGATCGGGCTCCCACCTGCAGGGCCTTCCCTCAGCCCCACGGGACTCCAGGTAGCATCAGCGACGAGTCTTATCGCCCCGCCCCTTGTGAACTTCCCGGTAGCGCCTTCTGTCAGAGGTGAGGGTCCGGCAGAGGCTGGCGCTGGCCCGGCCCGCGTGCCCATCTGTATGCCCAGTCACCCACCTGTGGAAGAAGAGCAGGATGGACAGCATGGTCTGGTCGATGTTGCGGTTGCAGATGCCCTCGTTGATCAGGTAGCAGGGGTCCCGCAGCACGGGCTCTAGCGAATCCTGCCGCATTATGCTGTTGAGCTTGTCGGTGTTGAGGTTCTCGAAGATCAGCTTCTCCTGCAGCTGCCGAAAGTTGTTCACGGTAGGGCTGCCCGGGTTGTTGTTCTCTCCGCTGCTGTCGCTCTGGAGCCCGCTCCTGTGGGCCAGGTCCAGGCAGCAGTTACAGCAGTCGAGACCGACAGGTGACCGGCAGTCGGTCTTGGACTGGGCCATCTTCTCAGACTCAGGGGCCGCTTGGCCTGCGAGGTCAGGGTCGGCTGGCAGGTGCGCGCCCGCCGGGCTGGCCTGAGGGGTCTCCAGGGTGTATGGAAAACACAAGCTGCGAGAAGAGTTGGAAATTAGCACCTAAAGCCAGCCACCCTCGGCTCGGCCACCTCCTGACTGTGCTGCTCCGGGTGCGAATAGAAACAGCTGGACAAACAGCTCTGAGCTGATCCTTGGGCTCACTTCCTCCTCTTCCTCCTCCTCCTTCTCCTCCTCCTCCTCTTCCCCTCCCCCTCTGCCCTCCCCCTAGGTGCCACCCGCGGCCCTAGCACAGTCCCAAGTTTCCCAAGTGTGAGCGGGGCTCGGCGGACCTGTGGCAGCAGGAAGGGCGGGCGGCAGGGCAGAGGGAGAGCCGGGGCGCGCCCTCGCTCCCTCCCTCCTTCGCTCCCTCCCTCCCCGGCTCGCTGGCTCTCCAGCTCACGGGCTCCCCTGGGCTGTGCCGGCTGAGCGGTGGCAGGAGCCGAGAGCGAGTGATCCAGTGAGCCGGCGAGCCTCATGCCCAGGAGTCAGCACGGGGCTGTGACAGCATGTAAATTACCCCGCGGGGCGGGGGGTTGGGGGGCGGTGGAAAACGCTCGGCCGCCGCGGCCGGCTGGCTTCTGCCCCCAATCCCCCGCCCCCCCCCCCCCCGCACCTTAGGGCCCTCGCACCCTCGCACCCACACGGCCGCCCGCACCCTCGCCCGCGCTGCCGGGAGCCGGGTCCGGCTCTCCCCACCCCGTCCGCGCGCCCGGTGCCTGGGCTCGAGCTCTCTCGCCGCTCAGGGCGCATCCTCCGTTAATAAATCTACTAGCGATCTCTGGTCTCGAGAGCTCCGCGGGAGGGCAGACGTTCCGCGTCCCACTGAGGACGGGTCCCCCTGCAGGAGAGACGCCGCCGCTCCCCGCGAGCCCGCCTCGTGGCCGCCTTCAACCGCCGCCCCCCACAAGCCTGTTTCTGGCAGGGGTGGGTGAGGGCTGCAAAGAGAGCGATTGCCCCCACAGAGTCCAAAGTGCCAAGCACACTCTACCGAGTGCCCAGTGAAAGCCTTGAACGAAACTCACAGAAGCGCGCTCAAACTCGCCTCGGTTTCTGTCCCCTTCTTCTCACTTCTCTTCCCCTCTTTCCCCCACTGGCTCTCTCCTCTTTTCCCTGAACCCCATTTGAGGCGATCTCTGCCCGGGCTTCCGGGAATACCCGGCTCCCCGGCAGGCTTCCCGCTGCCTTGCCCCCTCACCCTCTCTGGGCTCGCGTTTCAATTTGCCTTACCGTCTCTCAGCGCTTTTTCTCCACTCTCTTCACTTTCTCTCATTTTTTTTCTTTTCCGTTTTTCTTTCTTTACCCATTTCCGCCCCCTCTTCCTTCTCTTTCTTGCCCCCTTTCTTTCCGTATTTTTCTCCGTTTCTGTATTTCCTCATTCCCCCCCTCTTCTCCCCCATTCCTTTTTCTCTCCTCGTTTTTTCTTCCCCCTTCATTTCCCCCGTTGTGTTTTCTCCGCGCGTCCGTCGCCTCGGCACTCCCCCCTTCTCCTCCGTTCTGTTCTTTTCTCCTCACTTCAGTATCTTCCTCTACTTTTCCAAGCTTACTCCCCGCACCCTTTTTTGATCTCCACCTGCCACTTTAGTTCGTCTCTGCCCTCACCCTTTCAAGAGCTGCGGTGAGGGAACGCTCACCGGCACTGGGGCCGTGTCGAATGAAACTGCGGGCTGTGGCATTCTCAGTTCTGAGGAGAATGTGATTCTGGGGCCACGGAAAGGTTAAAGGTCAAATCCGTGGAGAGCAAGGCAGGCTGGTTCCTTGGGTCATACCCCAGGCTTGCGGGATGTAGGGATGTGATGGGTGGGCAAGTGGTAGACTTTCAGGGTGTCTCAGGATTGGAGAATTGGAATACGTCGAATGTGGAGGATTCCCTAATTATTGGCTCCCGAAAAAAATTCAAAATATTCATGATCAGTTTTCACACAGAACTCCAATGGATTTAGTTTCAGTCAGCACTTCCCACCCCCCTTCCGCTCTTTTTTTCACAAGCCCGCGGCCCTGGCCATACAGCAGTATATACCGCCATCTTGTGTTTAAGACGTGGAACAACATTCGGTGCCTCGCGGTCAGAGTTCAATCTTTAGGAGCCGGCAGAGATGCCTCCTAGTGGAATCCACAGGGCATTACTTCTGAGAACAGGAGGGAAAACTAGGCGGAGCCTTTACACTAAAAGCCCCGCCCCTCCACCCCCCATGACCAAGCTGTACCCGCGGACGCCAGTCTGGGCCAGAGCCACCCTGTCTCTGGGGGAGCTTCGCTTGCCTTAGTCCCTTGTAGACCGGGCTTCCATACACTTGAAATTCTCTCTAGGTGCTACAAGCATCAGCCCTGTGGTTAGCAGCAAAGGGAGGCCAAATAACTCCTGTTCCCAATACCCTCTGGGTCTTTTTTTTAATTAATTTTTTAAAAGTTTGTTTATCCTGAGAGAGAGAGAAACAGCGCGAGTGGGGGAGGGGCAGAGAGAGCGGGAGGGAGAGGGAGAATCCCAAGCAGGGTCCGGTCTGCGGGCCCAGAGCCCCAGGTAGGACTCAAACTCTGGTGAGAAATCGTGAGATCGTGACCTGGCCGAAAACCAACAGTGTGAGACTCAGCCTACTGAGCGTCCCGGGCGCCCCGGCCCTATAGGTCTTATATGGGGCCCCACATCTTTAGGAAATGGAGGGAGGGAAGTACTCTCTGCTGTAGGGGCCAGAAAACCAGAAATGACCTGTATCCATAGCTCCCGACAAGGTCCCAAGATCAGAGATGAAAGAGGCATTTGGAGGTCTGTGAGCAGACCTGCAGAACTGAGAGCATGATCCCTATGCTCTCACAGACTGCTGAGCATTCAGTTTGGGAAAGAGGCAATCCTTTAGATGCAATAGTTTCCCTTTTTCTTCTTCTTCCTGGTCTTTTTTTTTAAATGTATTTGGGTAAAAGCCAGAGGAGGTAGTAGAATATGAAATTTCATATGGTTGTGCAGACTTATAGCCTACTGAATTGTTTTTTAATTACAGTGGTTATGATTTTCCCTCTTGTTTATAATTATTTTATAGTAAACATTATAA
Source organism: Neofelis nebulosa (assembly GCF_028018385.1). Lineage (NCBI taxonomy): Eukaryota > Metazoa > Chordata > Mammalia > Carnivora > Felidae > Neofelis > Neofelis nebulosa. The sequence continues at coordinate 88,185,209 of NC_080800.1, forward strand.
CAAACTGTATTAGCTACATAAATGTTTACTTAAGTTGTGTTTTGAGAACTGCTGGGGCCTTTTGCTTCTACACATGCCTGAGTCCTCTTATCTTTGTGCATAACCTTGGGACAAGGCCCTGGTAGAAGTATTTCCTTCTTGGCATTTGGCACCATTAAACCCAAGATTTTGTCCCCTTGACATTTCCCTTGTTGTACTCCTTGCTCTCATCAGTGTTGTTAATAATTCAGTGCAGCTTTGCATACTATATCCAGGCTGATCAAGAGCAAATATAACCTAGGTATAGAAAAATCTAGACAGTTCAGTAATAGAGTTCAGAAAGCTGCTGTGTGTCTGCATACAAGTCCAGCTTGTATTGATATATAGTATACCTCCACAGGGAAGGCTGACTGGGCAGGGCCCCCTTGGCTTCTCTCTGTGAAGCCTTGCTTTGCCTACATATATTGTGTTGGGTGGAGACGCTACAAGCAGCAAAATGCTCTTGCATAAGCCCAGTGAGCAGAAGGGGGCCCCACTTCAAGACAGAGCTGGTGGCTCTCTGGGTGGAGCAGAAAGTGAGTATAAGGGGCATCTCCTTCTCAGATGGGGTCATTCAAGGGTCACTTATTCTGCACTTGCCCTGTGCCAAGTATGGTGTTAGTGGAGATTCAGAGGTAAATGAGACACAGCTCAGGCCCTCAAAGAAGGTATGGTCTAGCCAACAAACCAGATACATCAAGAGACAAAAACAGTACAAATGAGCGGTGATGAGGGAGGCCTGGTGTGTGGTGGGAGCAGGTGCTGTGGAGTGTGGAGAAGATGTCAGCTCTGGAAGGAAGAAGGGCAATCTAGGTGGAGAGAGTAGAGAACAGAGACCTGGTGGTGAGGGCAAAGTGTATGCTGGGGCCCGGGTGGGGGGGATTACAAAGCAGGTCGGTGTTGTGGGAGAACAAGATGAGAGATGGAATAGTGTGAGTCGAGGCTGGAAAAGGATGAGGGACCAGGTCTTAGAGGGGCTTGTGTGAAACATGAAGGGGATCTCGACATACAAGTCTGCTGTGCATTTGGAAACTGTTAAGAAAAAGGATAGGGGGTCCTGGGTGGCTCAGTTGGTTGAGCATCCAGCTCTCAATTTCAGCTCCAGTCATGATCCCAGAGGTTGTAGGGTCAAGCCCCAAGTTGGGCTCCGTGCTGAGCAGATTCTCTGTCTCTCTCCCTCCCTCCCTCTGCCCCTCCCCACTCCTCTCATGCTCTCTCTCTAAAATAAAATAAAATAAAATAAAATAAAATAAAATAAAATAAAATAAAATAAAAGAAAAAGGATAGATACCATTTATTAAGTCCCTGCTATGTGCCAAGCACTTTACATATATTATTGCATATAATCCTCACAACAACCCTGTGAAATAGGTATTGTAGTTCCAGTGATGAAATGGGTTTAGGGAAGTTAAAGAAGCTCTCAGGTTACATAAGTAGTAAGTTAGGCATTTGAATTTGAACACAGAGCTTTCAGACCTGGAAGCTTGTGCCTTTAACAATTAGGTGACTTTTTTGTAAAGTTTATTTATTCATTTTGATGGACAGAGAGAAAGAGTGGGGGAGGGACAGAGAGAGGGAGAGAGAGAGAATCCCAAGCAGGCTCCGCGCTGTCAGCGCAGAGCCTGATGCAGACGGGGCTCGAACTCACAAACCTGAGCTGAGCTGAAATCCATAGTTGGACACTTAACCGACTGAGCCACCCAGGCACCCCAACAATTAGGTGACTTTTTAATGATGAGTTTATCAAACATTTATAAAGCATAACGGCTGTTTAAAGAAGATCACACACTCAAAATAAAAAGGTGCAATCAACGATTTACTAATATATTAAAAGATTTTTATTTGTAAGGAAATTGGCAAATCTGGTATAATAATTAATACTAGAATATCTGAGTTTTGGATCACCTACCATGTGTCAGGCACCGTTCTAAGTGCTTGACATGGCATCATCCAGTTTAATTTATCACCACAATCCTGCGAATTAGCTCCTACCATCATCCTCACTTAAGAGATGGGAAAACTGAGGCACAGAGAGATTATCTGGCCTATCTAAAGAATAGGTAGTCGCCCTCTAAGCCCTTACAATCCAGCTATGTTCAAGTAAGGCACACAAACAGTGATCTTCAGGCAATCCCTTTTCCCTACCATTGAAATTCAATTTTGTTAACATTTCTTAACTGGGGAAAGCAGATTATCCTTCCGGAAACTTTTCTCAATTGTCCATCACAGATTTGTAGATTGTTATAGCCTGGCAAGGATTTAAAATCTGTATCAGGGGATCTTATTTGTGCCAAGGACCCCTTTGAAAGTATAGTGAAGTTTAGAACAATGTTTTCAGATACATAAAATCAAATATGTAGAATTACAAAGGAAATCAGCTATATTGTTATGCTGTTATCAAAAGATTAAAAATAGAAGGTTGTGATATAGGTATGTAAGTGCTTGTTATTAATGTAGTAAATGACAAGATCTAGATGCAGCTATGATAACTTCAAAGTAATGATGAGTGTAAAAGTATTTAAAGACACCTGTAATAACAGTAATGTGACAAAATACTGATTTCCACCAGTGATGAAGTCACGGGTACTGCTAATCCTACTGTGATCTGTTCTTTCTATTTGTAATGGAAGGAAATCTAAATTTCAGTTAGAGGTTGGGGAAAATAAAGACATTTTTCCATTGAAATTTATTTATCCTCTGAATTTTTAAGAATCTTTGTTCTAGACCAACCATTTATAATATTAAAATAATAGTTAACATGAATGAGCCTTTACTACATGCAAGGTACTGTTCTGGATCTTTACTGTTGTAAAGATTTATCCCTCATAGTAAGCTTATGAGGTAGCCTTGTTTTATGGCTCTGAAAGAGATGGAATTAATTTTCCAAGGTTACACAGCTGGCAAGTGGAAGAGAATGACAAATGTATTTTCTCACAGTTCTGGAGGCTAGAAGTCTGAGATCAAGGTGTTGTAAGGGTTGGTTTTCACTGAGGCCTCTCTCCTTGTCTTCTGCATGGCCATCTTCTTCCTGTGTCTTCGCATGGTCTTTCCTCTGTATACGTCTGTGTCCACATTTCCTTGTCTTTTTTTTTTTTTTTTTTTTTTTTTTTTTTTTTTTTAGAAGAGACTCTTTTTTTTTTTTTTCTTTTTTTTTTCAACGTTTTTTTTTTTTTTTATTTATTTTTGGGACAGAGAGAGACAGAGCATGAACGGGGGAGGGGCAGAGAGAGAGGGAGACACAGAATCGGAAACAGGCTCCAGGCTCCGAGCCATCAGCCCAGAGCCTGACGCGGGGCTCGAACTCACGGACCGCGAGATCGTGACCTGGCTGAAGTCGGACGCTTAACCGACTGCGCCACCCAGGCGCCCCACCACATTTCCTTGTCTTATAAGGACATCTGTCATATTGGATTAGGATTCACCTTAATGACCTCATTAACCCTTTTAACTTAATTACCTTTTTAAAGACCCCCATCTCCAAATACAGTCACATTCTGAGGTACTGGGGGTTAGGATTTCAACATACTGGATTGGGGGGGGGAGGTGAACAATATAGCCCATTACAGACCCCAGCCACAAAGATTCAGATTCAGTAGGTTTGGGGTAGGGAACACAGATTTATCATTTTAATAGGTCCCTAGGTGATTCTTATAGGCAGGCAGGTTTAGGAACTCTTATGTTCCCAACTACAAACTTTCTTAGCACAGTGTTTGGTCATGGTTGGTGCTCAATAAATATTTGTTGTTTGACCAAGAAGAAATAGAATATGGAGATGAGCACGTGGGGGACATTTTCAAGAGTCCTTAAGGATCATCAGGTAGAAGTTAAATAGTTAGGTCTCAAATAGACACCTCTGCAGATAGGGAGCTGGACCCGATGAATTCAATGTCCCATCCTTCTTCCTTTTAGTTTTTTTATACGCAAAAAGAACAAGGTGCAAATTTATAAGCAAGTGTTAAGAGAACATGAACTAAGAACTGATTTGAAAGGGATAGCATTAATAAGGAAACAAAAATAAGATCCTATATATGTAGGATATTTGTGTCTGTGATTGTGTATTTACTTCTATGTGGAGCTTTGCCTGTGGATATTGGATGTGTGTGGGCGATGTTGGAATATGGAGATATACGAGCAAAGAGGATTTGTATAGAGGGGTGTGTGAATGGGCACTTGTGTCAGGTGTCTTGATCTCATTTGAGGGCCATTTTACATAGAGCTCAAGAAATGGTTACCATTTTAATAATTAAAATTTTTTAACAGTTTTATTTATTGTTGAGAGAAAGAGAGACAGACAGACAGTGAGTGGGGGAGGGGCAGAGAGAGAGGGAGACACAGAATCCGAAGCAGGCTCAAGCCCTGCTTGAACCCACGAACCTCAAGATCATGACCTGAGCCGAAATTGGATGCTTAACCGACTGAACCACTCAGGTGCCCCTTAATAATTTTTTAAAAATAGTAGTAGTAGTTGTAGTAATATAAGGCCGTGGTACTCAAAGAATCTGTAGTTTTTTTAGATATTCTTTAAACACTGGTTTGTTTTACTATAGTTTGGTTTTCTATCCCTCTATTACAAGTGGGATTTGCTCTACTCAGATTTGACATATTTTTCTCTTGGTGAAATTAAAATATATCCCCCCTATAGAAGAATTTTAGATGGAGTACTGACAGTGGTTACTTCTAACGAAGGGGTGGGGTTAGGGAGGGTGAAAGGAGTAAAGGCAAGGGACTTTCTAGTTTTATGTGCCAAAAAATTAGTATGTTTTACTATATAAATTAAATAATTTTATTACTAAAGTAACACAAGATTATTTTTTGTAATTTAAAATCTTTTTTTAAAGTTTACTCATTTTGAGAGAGAGAGAGAGAGAGTAAGCATGCACAAGCAGGGGAGGGGCAGAGAGAAAGGGAGAGAGAGAGACAGAGAGAGACAGAGAGAATCCCAAGCAGGCTCCCCACTGTCAGCACAGCCCTGATGCGGGGCTCAAACTCACAAACCATGAGATCATGACCTGAGCCAAAATCAAGAGTTGACATCAGTGCCTGGTTAAGCATCTGACTTTGGCTCAGGTCATGATCTCACGGTTCATGAGCTGGAATCTGCATCAGGCTCTCTGTTTGAACACAGAGCTCACTTCTGGATCCTCTGTCTCCATCTCTCTCTGCTCCTCCCCTGCTTGTGCTCTCTCTCTCTCTCTCTCTCTCTCTCTCTCTCTCTCTCTCTCTCTCTCTCAAAAATAGATAAATAAAAAGAGTCAGACACTTAACCAACTGAGCCACCCAGGTGCCCCAATACAAGGTTATTTTAGAAAACAGCTGGTGTGGGATGGTGTGAAGAAGCCTCCAAATTCACTCACAATTCTGCCAGCCAAGAGCAACTTTTATCTTACTTAGCCTCCCTCTTTACAGAACTGTGTCATGGAGGTCATATGTTATCACATCCTAATATCCACAGCGCATTGTCTTCTGGAGCTCAAGGTCTCGTGAGAGAAAGAGAAAGAGAAGAGAGAGAGAGAGAGAGAGAGAGAGAGAGAGAGAGGAAGAGTGGCTTCCCAGAAGAGGTGATGTCTGGATTGAGCCTTAAAGATGAATTGCGAAGGCTGAACCCATTTTCTAGTGCCTAGTAAGCATTTGCATAATGCGATGGTGGATATAAAACACTTAGTGGCTAGCACATAGTAAGAGCTAGACCTTATTATTACCTGACCCTTTCAAACAGATTTGAATGGCAACTTGTGTTCGCTATGAGGAGTAATTGAGATAATGCATGTAAAGTACTAAAGATAGTGCCTGGCATCTAATATGTACACGGTACATGGCGGCAGTTTATAGCGTTGTTTGTTGGTAGTGGTTTTATTATTTTGGGATTCTACTGGATTGAGATGGAATCTTCTGTCTCTGATCTTCTGTTGTTTGACTCTGGAGTTTGTCCTGTTACATTATTTTCTTTATTTTTTGATTTAAAAATTTAAAAATATTTTGTTTTTGAGAGAGAGACAGACAGAGCTCGAGTGCAGGAGGGGCAGAGGGAGAGCAAGACACAGAATCTGAAGCAGGCTCCAGGCTCTGAGCTGTCAGCACAGAGCCCGACGTGGGGCCTGAACCCAGGAACCACTGTGGGATCATAATCTGAGCTGAAGTTGGATGCTTAACCGACTGAGCCACCCAGGTGCCCCTGTTCTGTTACATTAAGATATGATGTCTCCAAGTATGCTTATGTTCGGAGCTCTTTTCCTCACAACAACCACTGGCTAACCACCATTGCCACTATCACCAGCCACGTGGTGTGCTCCTGTTGTAATCTCCAAAAGCATACAGAACCTATTGGAGCTTGATGGTAGAAGTGGAGCAGACCCCTGGTTTGCCTTAGAAAATATTTTTTGTATACTAAAGAGATAGTTTCTGGGTTTCTGATTAGTACAGCTCCTGTATTGCTGAAGACAGCTGGTAGAAGTGAATCAAAAGCTTTCCCCATCTTTTGGGGGCACTTTCATTATTCTGGACCAGAGGGTAGAGTGTACATAGGCTGCAAGTGTGCTCCTCAGTCCAATCACATCTCCCCACAAAAGCCAAGAGCAACTCCTTCCTCACCAGCAGCTGGTGGTCACTTTTTCCCAGGGTCCCTAGTTAGTGCAACTCTTAGGGTTTTTGCAGAGCTTTGGGGGTATTCTAATGGGAATTTGTAATGTTTATTTATTTATTTTGAGACGGAGAGAGGGAGAGAGAGAGAGAGAGAGAGAGAGAGAGAGAGAGAGAGAGAGAGAACAAGTGAAGGAGGAGCAGAGAGAGAAGGAGAGAGCGAGAATCCCAAGCAGACTGTGCTCCACCAGTGCAGAGACTGATGCGGGGCTTGAACCTACAAACCATGAGATCATGACCTGAGCTGAAACCAAGAGTCAGACTCTTAACCAACTGAGCCACACAGTTGCCCCTCTAATGGGCATTTGTAAATGGTGGGTATCAGAGATTGCTAGAGATTGCCACCCTATTAACCCAGAGTGCCCTGAATATAATCAATCTTCTTACTAAAGACTTCAGTAGGAAGGCACAGAAGACCTTTGTTTTTTCCATGGCCCTTTGTGAACTAGCTTTCCACACCTCCATCCTGATGATCCTGTTTTCGGGAGTCATCTCCTTTCACCCAATACAGGAGTCCTCTGCCTTTTTGTAAGGAAAAACTGTGCTGAACTTTCCTGAAGCTTTGATCTCCTCTGGCAAGAGGGAGGTTAAGGGTAGAAGGAAGCTGAATGAACCTAGGGGCTGTCCGTCAGGGTGTGGGAGTGAGGAGGGTTGTGGGGTAGGGACACTGTTTTCTGTCTTCCCCTCTGAGCTGTTAACCCAGGCACATTACAGAGAGCAGGGAAGGAGGAAGGTGACTACCTTGAAGAGGTAAGTTGTAAGGCTTCCACGTTGCTTGTAGATCCCAAGCTACTGATTAGGGACCCCTGACCTAATATAGCAGAAAAATGGTTTGTGTTGTTGTTGCTGCTGGTTTTTAATATCCTTCCCAATGTGTATGTCCCTTCCTGTATTAGCTTTCTGAATCTTGATACTGTGCACTCAGATTGATCTCTTAGCCCTACTTTCCACTCCTTGGGCCATTTTCATTTACGTTTCAGCCACCTCTAGAATTCTGGACCTGGTTTATCTAGTCCTTTGTCACCAGTCCATATGTGGACATAAAGGCAGCCTCCAACTCGTACATAGGCTAAGATCTCAAAGTTCATTCTGAAGTCGGTTGTTTGGAAGGAGACATGCATTTTTCTATAGAAGAAAAAAAGAAAAAATGTTATAAATATTAGTTACAGTTTAAGACCAGCCCACTCTCTCTCTCTCTCTCTCTATATATATATATATGCATATATATGCCATCCCACTATATATATTAGAAGTGTGTATAATATATATATTATAGTGTGTGTATAATATATTATAGTGTGTGTATAGAAGTGTGTATAGTATAATATAATATTATATATATATATATATATACATTAGCCCACTATATATATTAGAAGTGTGGGCCTGGGGTGCCTGGGTTGTTCGGTCGGTTAAGTGTCCGACTTTGGCTCAGGTCACGATCTCACAGTTCACGGGTTCGAGCCCCACATCAGGCTCTGTGCTGACAGCACAGAGCCTGGAGCTTGCTTCAGATCCTCTGTCTCCCTCTCTCTTTCCCCCTTCCCCGCTCACACTCTGTCTGTCTGCCTCTCTCTCAAAAGTAAATAAAAAAAATTAAAATTAAAAAAAATGTGGGCCATTTTCAGGGAAAAGTTAGAAAATCTTGGTCATCCAGCTAAAACAGGAAGAGAATCCAAGGGAATAAGAAATGCTTTAGCCTTATTGCTGGCTGGAGCTGGAGCCAAGGAAGTTGAATTGGATGAGGTAGATGAAGCTTTCATGGAGGTTCTCTATGGGACTTTTGACGACTTTGCAAGGTTGCAGAGGGTCACAACACTAGTTCTTTATTAGTTCTAATTTCACTTCAAAACTGATGGCTTTCAGGGTGCCTGGATGAGTCAGTCTTGGTTTTGGCTCAGGTCTCACAGTTCATGAGTTCAAGCCCCACATGGTGGCACAGAGCCTGCTTGGGATTCTCTCTCTCTCTCTCTCTCTCTCTCTCTCTCTCTCTCTCTCTCTCTCTCGCTGTCCTTCCCTCACTTGTGTGCCCTCTCTCTCTCAAAATAAATAAATAAACATTTTTAAAAAACTGATGGCTTTCAGGTGTGGCTGGATGGCTCAGTTGGGGGAGCACTCAACTCTTGATCTCACGATCCTGAGTTCGAGCCCCATGTTGGAGGTGGAGCCTATTAAAAAAAACAAAACTGATGGCTTTCAGTAATCATAACTACCAAATACTGGGCTCCTACTGTGTGACAATTCACATACCTGCTCCTCATTTGATCCTCACAATAGCACTCTAAAGTAAGTACTATAATGACCTTTATTTTACAGACCAGGAGACTGGGTTTCAGAAAGGTCAGTGAGCTTGACGAAGGTTATTAGGTACAATTGAAAAGAAAGCCGGTGGTTTCCCATTCCCCAACCCCATGCTTTTACGGTGTGTACCCAGCCACCCTTTTCTTTCCCTTGTCAGGAGGTACGTTATGAGCATTACTCCTAAGGCTATCAGCCATGATTAGAGTTGTTTGTTAGCTCATAAAGGAAACGAAGAACGAAGAAGTCAAGAGAGGTGAAGGGAGGGAGGAAAGGATGGAGGAAGGGAAAGGTTTTAGCTAGGGAGAAGCTCAATGAAGAACCCCAGATACAGAAGTGCTTCTCAAACTGTACTGTGCATATAAATCACCTGATGCCAGCAGTGCAGATTATTCTTCAGCAGGTCTGGGGAGGGGCCTGAGATTCCTGCTTTCCTAACAGGCTCCGGGGTGCCCCTGCTCCTGTTGGTCCAGGGCAACACTTTGAATAGCAAGGCCGTATAGTGTAAATGATAAACAAAATAAATCAGACATCATTAACATCCCTTTCTTAATTTTTTTTTCAGTGTTTATTTATTTTTGAGGGGGGTGGAGAGAGAGAGAAAGAGAGAGAGAGAGAGAGAGAGAGAATCTGAAGCAGGCTCCAGGCTCTGAGCTGTCAGCACAGAGCTGGACGTGGGGCTCGAACTCACAAAACATGAGAGCATGACCTGAGCCAAAGTCTGTCACTTCACTGACTGAGCCAGCCAGGTGCCCCATTACCCCGTTCTTAATTTAATCAGGATCAGCTTGTACACTGAACAGTTACTTTATTATTCTCTTTTCTCCTATAGGCTGTCCCAGGCCACTGTCTCTGCTTCGGGTCTGCCTGTCTGTTTCAGCTTATGCCCACCTGCTCTTTTAAATCCAGGTGTTAAAGACATATAAGCATCTTCTGCCACTCTGAGCTCTAAGCAGCCTTAATCAGGCATTAGTTTCTCTTGGCACTGGCTAGATCTCTGGCCATGGGCTTCCAGGTCTCAACAGCTGCTCCCAGCTATCTTTCTACCGCTAGGAACAGGCTTTATAAAGGTAAAGCGTGTAACACTACTGTCCCAGCTCTTTCTAATTTCCTTTCTCAGAGCTGCTGCCTTCATCTGCAGCCAGAAACAACCTGGCTTATTTCTTTGGCAGAGTTGAAATAATACCAAGCATTAGTCTAAGGCAGCCATTGGAAAGGCTCTTCACAGAGTCTTCCCGCCAATTCCAAAAGGCCAGTAAAATTTTTTTCCTGGAAGCTTGTTTGCCTTACCTTGCCACTGTCTCTCTTCCCTGCCCCCAGGATTTTGATCGTGATCCTTTTGAGCCATTCTTCAAATTTTTCTTCTATTTTTAGAGTCTCTGACTCATTCTTCCCCCATAGCAAAAGTCAGGGAGGGCCTTCTGTTCTAGCCAAGCTCTCCTTTTTAAAGTTGGAAATAGTCTTTCACAGTGTCTACAAATCAACTTGATGATTGGTGGTGCACAATGACTGGATTGCTTTTCCATCTTCTCTGTGTCCTTTCTAATTCCCCTTGTAGGTAGTGTTTGTCCAGCCTCCACTTGAGTACACTAGATAAGTTCACATTTCATGATTGGATAAATGAAAAGCTGTACTGAAAAGGACTTGCAATCTTTCCTTTGTAACTTCTATCCATTAATCTTACTTTTACCATATGGAGCAGAAAGAATCCTTCAAATGTTTCATGATGGCTGTCATATTTTCTTTTAACCATCTCTTAGCCCAGTTCCTAATCAGTCCTCAGTAGTTTCTTGACCCTTATCTAGATGCACTTTAAAATTAGGCACCTAGAAATGGATATACCGCTCCATACTCATTGGTGCTGAGTACATTTGGACCGTTCCTTCCTGTGACCTTCTAATACAATTTTACGATTATGTTGGCTTAAAAAAAGTCATCTTGGGGCACCTGGGTGGCTCAGTGCATTAAGCGTCTGACTTCAGCTCAGGTCATGACCTCGCAATTCATGAGTTCGAGCCCCACATCAGGCTCTGTGCTGACAGTTTGGAGCCTGGAGCCTGCTTCAGATTCTGTGTCTCCTCTCTCTCTGCCACTTCCCGCACTCGCACTCTGCCTCTCTCTCTCTCTCTCTCAAAAATAAATAAACATTTTTAAAAAAGTCATCTCTTCACATATATTGAGCATCTACCTTGGGTCAGATACAGTACCTAACATCTACTAAGCAACCTCTTCAAAGGTTCAGTGGTAGAGGGTCTCTGTTCTCTCTTACCCCATCGGGCCAGGAGACGGCATATAGCTAACCTCTTCCAATACTTCTTCCTGTTGTCTACCACCCTCCAGGTCTCTCACTTATTGACGACCTCAGCACCTCACTTATCATCTCCCCAACTCTGGTTACCATCCTGAGTGACTTTAATGACTCATCTAAAGCTTCATCCTTTCTTCCTTTTTTGTTTTTTAAAGTTTACTTATTTAAGCAATCTCTACACCCAATGTGGGGCTCGAACCCACAATCCCAAGATCAAAAGCTGCATGCTCTATGGACTGAGCCAGCCAGGTGCCCCCAAGCTTCATCCTTTCAATCATTTTCACCTCCAATCCACTTCACCAACCAATTCCCATGATCTACTTTATTTTCAGCAGAGGAACTCACCACTTATTTCATTATGCAAATCAAAGCCATCAGATGCTCACTTTTATTTTCCTGCCCTGACCCCACCCTGCCATATAGTTGCCTCTCTACACATCCTAATCTCTTTCTCTTTTTTCTTTCTTTTCTTTCTACTTTTTTATTTTTCCTTTTTTATTTTATTTATTTATTTATTTATTTATTTATTTATTTATTTATTTATTTTGCCTTGCAGGAATAGGCCTAGCTTGTCCAGTTCAAGGCTAAGCCATGTATTTATGCTTCAGAGCCCGTTCTCTCCCATCTCCTTGGAGACTTTTCTCCATTGGCTATCCCTTTTCTCATCTGTATCCTCAACCACTCTTTCTCTTTTTACTGGCTGCTTCCCATTGGCATTTAGATATGCTTGACTTTCTCACATTCAAAGGAAAAAAAAAAAACAAGCAAAATTCTTCTTCAACTCTGTTCCCAACTGGTGCTCACCCTATTTCTTTCCTTCTGTGATGACGGAAGCTTTTCAAACATAGCAGTCTACACTTGGTGTCTCCATTTCCTCACCTTCCATTCCAAACTCAGCCCTGCCCTTTCCCCCACAGTCTGGCTTTTCTGACCCCAGAACACCACTCTTACTGCTCTTGTTGAGGAAACCAATGACATCCCGATTGCCAAACCCAGCAAACAAATTTAAGTCTTTATTTTCCTGGAGCTCTCTCTGCTGCATTTAACATAAATGATTGCTCTCACTCCACTTCTGTCCTCATGCCTCTCTTGAAAGTGCCTACACTTTGACTCTGGTCATGCTGTTCCTCTCCTGATTCTCCTCGTTCCTCTTGGTTATTCCTTCCTGTTTTCCTTTCTGGACTCTTCCTCTGCCACCCCTTCAATGCTGCTCTTTCCCAGGATTCTTCTCATTCTATACCTTTCCTTGGGTCATCTTATCCATCCCCATGGTTTTACCTACTTTGCTGTTCACTCCCTGATCTATATTTATAGCCTCAGATCTCTCTCATGAGCTCCAAACCTGAATATTCAATTGTGGCTAAACATATAGGACATGGTATGTTCCACAGGTACCTCAAAACTAAGCTCAGTATGTCACAAATTCATCTTCCTTACTCACATCTGCCCCCCCCCCATCCATCCCACTACCACCATTTTGGTGATGCAGACTCTTATCCACACAGTTGTCCTGACCTGAAACTTAGGAGTCACCCAAGACTCTTCATTCAACCAGTTGCCAAGAGTTGTTAAAGTCTATCTTCTAAGTATCTGGTGTGTCTTTTCTTTATGTTACTACAAGCATACTAGTCCAGACTCTCCATCACCTTTCTTTAAACTATTTGAATAGCTTCTCAACTGGTCTTCTGCCTCTTGACCTACTCCCCTTTATTTTTTAAACATTTTTAATGTTTATTTATTTATTTTGAGAGAGAGAGAAAACACAAGTGGGGGAGGGGCAAAGAGGAGAGACAGAATCCCAAGTGGCTCTGCACCATCAGCACAGAGCCTGATGTGGGGCTCGAACTCACGAACCATGAGATCATGACCTGAGCTGAGATCAAGAGTCAGAGGCTTAACAAACTGAGCCACCCAGGCTCCCTGGCCTATTCCCCATCTAATCTGCTCTCCATATTGGTGCTAGAATTAGTTTTCTGTAATGCAAATCAGATCACATCACTCCTCTGCTTCAGGCCTTAGCAAGACTCCCCACTATTTACTGGTAGTGTCCAAGCTGCTCTATATGCCTTTACAAGGCCTTTCATAACCTGGCCCTGCCTACCTTTCCAGTCTTATCTCTTATAATATTTTCCTTGTCCTCCTACCCAAATAATACCAAACTGAACACCCCATTAAGCTTTCATGCCTTTGTACACATGGTTCTGCCAAGAATGACCCCTTGTCTTCCAGCCAAACTTGTTCAAGTTTCAAAATTGAGCTTGGAGTATGTCAAGATAGTTACACAAGAAACTAACAGTAATTTGCCTCTGCAGAGAAGTGGGTGGCTGGGGCAAAAAGGTAGGAGACCAACTTCAGACTCCCTCCCGTTTCTCATTCTTTTCTACATTTCCTATTTTGCACCAGAAATGTGAATTGGCTACTTGAAACATAAATACAATGTGATCCTTTTTTTAAGGAGACTTAGGGATCCTATCTTCTAGAAAGTGGTCTCCCTCTCATCCTTTCCCTTCTGTGATTTTACCTCCTTTCTTTGTGTTACTTCTGGGTCTAGTACATGCTCATGTAAGTGAAATAATCACATTTGTTGTAATTGATCTTTTACATCGTCTGTCTCTCCAGACTGAGAGCTCCTTGAAGGCAGAAGCTGTCTGTGGTTATTTCCCAAGAATCTGGCATGGTGCTCCATAAATGTTTATCAAGCCAAAGAAGAAATGAATGAAGAAATGAAATACGGGATGCCCCAATTGTAAAACAGGGCTCCCAAGCCTGTGTCTTTCCAGATCTCCCCCACTTTGTTCTTTTGCCTTGTGTTGAATCTAAAAGTAATAATTTACATATATTAAGTATTATCCATCACCTTGTCAGTTTGGATTTAGCATCATCCAAGGCTGCCCAGATCCATTCAAAATCCCTCCTACCTTGAATCATTGGAAGATTTGATCGGTATTTATATGTCTTATTCTGGGTTACTGAATTACAGAATGGAATACTTTGTCCAACACATGCGGTTTATTGAACACCTACAATGTGTTAAGCATTGTGCCAGGTGCTTTTTACACTTGACACTGTCACAGCATTTGCTGAGAGGTAGATATTTTGATCCCCGGTTTACAGATGTGGAAATTGACATTAGTATGGTTAAGCACTTTGCCCAAGGTTACATATCTAGTAAGTGGTGAAGCTGGGATTTTAACTGAGGTCTTTTGACTTCAAAATTTTGACTTCAAAAATCAATTTGACTTCAAAATTGATTCATAACACTACACTGACAGAAAGGGGCCTCCCCACTGCCTGACCATTCTGCAAGGGGTTCTTCAACGTTGGCTTGAAGCTCTTGGTGCCTAGTGCTCACTGCTCACCAAGGCAGTCCCTTCCAACTCAGGCAGTTTTGACCATTTTAAAAGTTCTTGTTTGTAGAAAGCCAAAATTATAAATGAGCTGAAAAAGACACAGCCAAGAATAGAGCCTTTTGGCTCCCTGCTAGAACTTCCCTTTTGGTCTGACACCAAGCCATTAGTTTACTCAACTAGTTACAGACTCATCCCAACAAACAGCTGGAGCACCCAGCCTACATTTTGCCATCTCGTCTGCAAGAAAATTATGGGAAACTTTGTCCAAAGCCTGGATAAAATGCAACCTGCTATAGCTATCACATTCTCTGATCTGCCAATCTAGTAACCAGATTAAAAAAAAAAAAAGGAAGAAATGAAGCCTGGGAGGGATATTTGTTTTTAACAGCGCAATTTGTCAATGACTCAAAGTAATGAGTTTCTAGTTGCAGACTTTCAGACATCATTGAGAGGCTGTCAGGAAGATGGTTTTTGGACAGTGGGCTTCCCACTGCTCTTCAAATGACATCTAAATAGGCAGGGCCCGCCATTTTCATTGCTTTGAATTGTACAGCACTGTTGTTTGCACCTGGTTTTTATTTAGGCTTCTATTTCAGTTTTCGATTTTATTTTTCTTTGACTGTGTTCTGCCCTTGCATATGTTTTCTCTGTCTGGTTCATTCCCGAAATTTCTACATCTTCCTTCCAAACACATACACATACACACACACACACACACACACACACACACACTCACCCTCCTTGTCTGTTGAGAGTCAGTGCATATGCAGCTCCCTCCCTCTGGAAGCCTTCTCTGATGCCCCCACGCTGGGTAACTGCTTCTCCTCTGTGACGTAGTAGAAAGTGCACAAGGTGACCATCACAGAGCAGATCCCCAGGAAATGTTAGTTCCCTTCTCCTTTTCACCTTTATATATATTTATATATATATATATATTTCTACATTTTCACCTTTATATATATATATATATATATATATATATATATATATATATATATATTTCTACAACAGTGTTGATCACACCATATTGTATTTTCTTGTTTACTTGTCTGGCTTCATCCCTCAATTTTGAACTTACAAGTTCGTTCATTTGACAGATATTTATTGCATGTCTACTGTGTGTGCAGATCGTTGCTCAAGCTTAGTGCTGGGGGTACAATAATTTCTGAAAATCATAAGTTCACCATGTCTTTTTCATTGTTGTATTCATAGCACCTAGCATAGTACATGGCAAATAAAGAGTGTTCATTAAGTGTTTAAGAGAAAGCATTTCCTCAGCAGAGTTCCTCCAAGTGTGGTCCTTGCACTACTTGCATCTGGAGGGGTGCAGTTTAGATGTTAAATGTCAGTTCCTGGATCTTGCTCTGGATCTACTGAGTCAGAGCTTTGTGGCAGTATCAGTATCATAGCCAATGAAATTTATCTGAGGCGTGATTATTGATAATAGATCTACCAAGTCAGAATCTCTGAATGTTGGGCTGCAAGAATCTACATTTCCATCTAGTACTGTGGGTATTTCTTGCGCATTAAAGTTTGGGAACTGTTGCAAAATGGAGGGGTGTGGAGCTAATGGCTATTTTTGGAAAGTGTAGCTAAAACCGATTGAATCATTCTTAATGCCTCTGACTGCGGTAGGAAAATTTAGTAAAGGGGGAAAAGGGCATTAGTTAAAATTCTCTGGGGAGGTTTTTTAAATAGATGGACTAGTCTAAGATGAAAAGTGGAATTATTGCTAATAAAATCTAATCTTAATTTAGGTCAAATTTATGATGCCAGAATGTTTTCATTTTTATAGAGCTACATGTATACTTGATAGTGTATATAGATAGAGAGATAGATAGACTTTTGTCTAACTTAACAATACCATATATTGATTTCCATATTATAGACTTGAATCATAAATTTGTTATTTTAAACTATGACAGGGTATATTACAATTGTATTTGTGCTTTAGCCCGGATTGTATATATGATTTACCTGATGCCTAGTCCTTGATCAGGAATGATAGTAGTGCTCATTCTCCATGAAACTTTGATCCGTTTTACTGTTTTGTGCCATATTTTTCCATAGCATTCTGTTATTAAATTGTTCTTTGGTAATAGATTAGGTATGTAAGATCTGAGTTAATCAAAGGCACCATAACATCCCTTTCAAGAAGACTTGCAAAGTTGCATTTTATGACCTTGCTCCTGGGGCCTGGAACTTTCTATTTTAAGTTTGCCTTGACATGAACTTCATAGTCAAGAGCTGAGGTGTCTATGCGTCAGGGCACAAACCTCTTAAATATACCAGGTTTGTGTTTCTGCTTCCTTCCTTGTAACTTTACTTTTTTAACAATTTAATTTAGGGTTTTGTTAGCGGTGTCACTGCTGCCAAGATGGACCACAAGCCACTGCCCTCACGGGGCCCATTAGGCACCATGTCCAATGACCTGAGACTTCTGCGCAGCGATCCCTCCTTGTAGCTGAGCGAGTACCGGGACCAGCAGTTCGGTGGCAATAATGATGAGCAGGAGAAATTACTGAAAGAAAGCTTCACACTTTATGTGGGGAATCTTTCCTTTTATACTAAGGAAGAGCAAATACATGAGCTCTTTAGTAGATGTGGTGATGTCAAGAATATGTTTATGGGCCTGGATAAAATTAAGAAAATGGCATGTGGTTTCTGTTTTGTAGAATACCATAATAGATTTGAGGCCGAAAATGCCATGTGGTGCCGAAACAGGACCCGCCTAGATGATCGTATTATCCACACAGATTGGGATCTAGGCTTTAGACAGGGCAGACAGTATGGCCGCCCCGACGTGGGGGCCAGGTAAGAGATGAGTTTCATGAAGATTTTAATGCTGGTAGAGGAGGCTTTAGAGAAGCCTGTGATAGGAGAGAAATCCACTAATGACAAACCTGCAGCTCTGGCCCCTAGAAAAGTCTGTTAAGGAGCACCACCAGGTCAGCACATAACCAATTTTGTAACAAGTTTAAATTACTTGCTGAGCAGAGACCCTTTTGATGTATTTTTTTCTCTCTGAAATGTTATTAAATGGCACAAACCAAAACATTCTCTTGTTCTTGTCTTAATTTTGAAGCTGGCTGTCAGATTACCAATTTGTCCATCTGGTGGTCAAAAGTGAAGTGTTCTTTAGGAATAAATGAGGTATGTAAGATCTGAGTCAACCAAACTTCCATTTCAGGAAGACTTCAGTTGGATTTTATAGTCATGTTTCCAGGGCCTGAAATGATTTTTTAAAGATATTTGACAAGTAAAGTCAAATAAATGGAAAATTAACAAATATATATCAAAGGAATAAAAGCACACTACTTTAAAACATAAGAAAAAGGCAAGAACTGTGTCTAGTTTATTTCTGTATACCCAGCACTTTGCACAGTAGAGCCACTCAGTAAATGTTGAATAAATGGGGTGCCTGGATGGCTCAGTCGGTTGAGTGTCTGACTTCAGCTCAGGTCATGATCTCATGATTTGTAGGTTCAAGCCCTGCATCGGGCTCTGCGCTGACAGTTCAGAGCCTAGACCCTCCTTCGGATTCTGTGTCTCCTTCTCTCTCTGCCCCTCTCCTGCTAGTGATCTCTCTGTCTCTCAAGAATAAATAAATGTTAAAAAAATTTTAAGAAAAATATGGAAGAGTTTATAATGAAACAAAAATCCTCTTTCTCCACCTATTCCTATCCCAGGCCTATTCCCTGGGCAATAACTTTTAATTTTTTTTTTAAAGATTTTGTTTTTAAGTAACCTCTGCACCCAATGTGGGGCTCGAACTCACAACTATGGGATCAAGAGTCGCATGCTCTACCAACTGAGCCAGCCAGGAGCCCTTAATTTTTTTTAGCAAGTTTTTTGGTTGTTGTCATTTCTTTCCTGGTAGTTTCTTCCATATTTCTAAAACACCATGACTATATATACTATTTATTTTCATTTTAAACATCATCTATTGACTTCTTGCTTTCATAGATGAGTGTTTAGTTCACTTACACTCACATTTGAACTTTTCTCCATCTTCTTAATATAGTTTACACTTTATTTACTTTTTTTTTTAATTTTTAAAATGTTTATTTATTTATGAGAGAGAGACAGACAAAGTGTGAGCGGGGGAGGGGCAGAGAGAGAGGGAGACACAGAATCTGAAGCAGGCTCCAGGCTCAGAGCTGTCAGCACAGAGCCTGATGCGGGGCTTGAACTCATGAACCGTGAGATCATGACCTGAGCTGAAGTCAGACGCTTAACCGACTGAGCCACCCAGGCACCCCAACACTTTACTTTTTCTATTGTTACATGACATAAGTCAGGTTATACTGCAGTAACAAGTAATCTAAAAAACCTTAGTGGCTTAAAATCACTAAAGTTTGTTCCTCACACTACATTTCCATTGCCAGTTGCCTGGAGGTTCTGCTCCACACTGCAGTGATCATCCTCCTTCTGGGGCCCAGAAGGCCTAGACACTGTCATTAGTGTGAATTAGTTGTCGCAATTCCTTCCCTCTTGCTGGTGATTGGTTTAAGAATCCCGGCTTAAGCTGACCAGAGGTTGACAAACCCTGTGATGATCATTATTTATAAATTCAGGAGTGGACGATGATCAATGGGGACCCCAGTAAAAGTGAAATGAAGCATTTTTAGTTTATGCGTGAAGGAGAGATTGTCTCTGTCATTCCCACTGGATGTGAATAAGTATGTATAGAAGGATTGCTACAAGCAGCCTTATAATCACAGCAGAAACTAGCCCCAGGAAGAACTGGACACTTTAAATGGTAAAAGGAGGGACCGAAGAAACTGCATCCTTCACGAAATTATTCAGCTTCTGAAATCAACTAATCTTGCAGCGCGCACTGCGTCTCAATGTCCTATTGTGTGAGATAAGACATTATTTTATTGTGTAAGCCAGCTTGTTAACAGGCAGCTGAAAGCACTCTGGTACCAAATACTTTTTCTTGATTCTATTCTTGTGTAAATGATTTAAGTTTCTCCCTTGAGAGCTCAAGCATCTATCTCCTGGGTTCATGACCTTACATCTGGAAAGTTAGTAAAAATCAGTTTCTTACTCCTGATTCCTTCACCCTGTGACCTGAGGTACTTCTCTCTGGTCAACAAAATTCTTGCCTGAATAAAAGAGGAAAGGGAATGTCAATTCTTTATAGAATGACTATTATGCACTGGGCACTTTGGGTGAGGCTTTAAAACACAGTCCCATTTATTCACAACAACCCTGTGCCTGTTACATAAGTGAGGAAACTGAAGATTGGAGAAGTAAGGTCACCAACTAGCAGGCGGCAGAGCTGGGGTTCAAGGCAAGCGATTCTATGTCAAAGCTGGTGCCCTTCATCAGGGTACTCCATTGTCTCCTGCCCTTGCTTACCTTCAGTCAGGCCATTAGGTCTAAACCTCTCTTTGATGTTCCTTTTTCTCTGGAAATTATCCCACTGACTACATCGTATCTGAGCTCTCTCTCCCCCAAACAAGCTCCTTGAATGTGTTGTCCTTTCTGCCTTGATATCCAGTATCACTCAGGCTCAACACGAATACCATCCACCCATATTTATCTTGACTTCATGGGAGAAAAAGGAGCATCTGACATGGATTTCTGGCCAACATAATTTACTCTGCATACAGTAATGGAGTTTACCAACATTTTATGATCTCCCTTTTACAACTTCCTTGAAATGGAAAAAGAGATTTTGAAAGTCATGGGATCCAAAATTTGTTTTTAATTACATAATGTTTCTGGAGGAATATCTTGGCATATCTCTCAACCCCTCCTCCTAGAGGCCCCACTTGTATTGCTCCCGCGATGTCTTTTCCTAGGCTCAGAGAAAGCATTTAGCAATGTCTTGTGAAGCATACTTTTGGTTAAGTAAAGGAATGTTCATACTGTATGGCTAGAAGACTCCTCCAGTAGTTTTTACAATACACCAAGTTCTTCAAAATCATGCTGAATACATCAATAGAATAAAGGATAAAAGTCACATGATCATCTCAATAGGCACAGAAAAAGCTTTTGAAAAAATTCAATACCCTTTTCATGATAAAAATGCTCAAAAACTAAGAATATAACAGAGCTTCCTCACTCTGATCAAGGGCATCTATAGGGGCGTCTGGGTGGCTCAGTCGGTTAAGCATCCAACTTCAGCTCAGGTCATGATCATATTACGGTTGGTGGGTTTGAGCCTTGCATAGGGCTCTGTGCTGACAGTTCAGAGCCTGGAGTCTGCTTCATATTCTATGTCTCCTTCTCTCTCTGCCCCTCCCCCGCTCACACTCTGTCTCTGTCTCTCTCAAAAATAAACATTAAAAAAATGTAAAAAGGGCACCTATGAAAACCCCACAGCTAACATACTCAGTGTTGAAAGCTTTACCCCTAAGATCAGGAAGAAGACACTTTTATTCAATATTGTACTAGAGGTTTTAAGCTAGGACAATTAGGCAAGAAAATAAAATCAAGGACACCTACATTGGAGAAGAATATGTGTAAATATTCTTATTTGCAGGTGACATGATCTTATATAAAGAAACTCAGGGGGCGCCTGAGTGGCTTAGTCGGTTAAGCGTATGACTTCGGCTCAGGTCATGATCTCGCGGTTCGTGGGCTCCCACATTGGGCTCTGTGCTGACAGCTCAGAGCCTGGAGCCTGCTTCAGATTCTGTCTCCCTCACTCTTTGCCCCTCCCGTGCTCATGTTCTCTCTCTGTCTCTATCTCTCAAAAATAAATAAACATTAAAAATTTTTTAAAAAAATAAAAAGAAAAAAAAGAAAAGAAACCCAGGAGTCCACAAAAAATAACTATTAGAGCTAATAGTTTAGCAAAGTTGCAGGATACAAAATCAATATACAAAAATCAATTGCACTTCTATGAACTATCAATAAAAAATCCAAAATGAAATTAAAAAAGCAATTTCATGTATAAGAAGATAAAAAATAATAAAATATTTAGGGAAAAATATAACAAAAAATGCTAAATGTATACTCTGAAAACTACAAAATATTGTTGAAAGAAATTAAAGAAATAATTGAAATTAATAAATTGAAAAATATCCTGTGGTTCATGGATTGGAAGACTTTTTAATATTGCTAACAGACAATAACTCCTAAAGTGATCTATAGATCCAATGCAATTCTTATCAAAATCCCAGCTGATTTTGTAGAAATCAATGAGCTGACCCCCAAATTCATATGGAAATGTAATAGAATGACCAAAACAATCATGAAGAGAAGAAGTTGGAAAACTCACACTTCATGATTTCAAAACTTACTACAAAGCTATATAGTAAACAAGACTGTTGTACTGGCATAAGGATAAACATACATCAGTGGAATAGAATTAAGAGTACAGAAGTAGATTTACAGTCAAATTATTTTTGACAAGGGAACTACAACAATTCAATGGGGGAAAGAATAGCATTTTATTTTTTTTATAAGTTTTTATTTAGGGGCACCTGGTGGCTTAGTCGGTTAAACGTCCAACTTCAGCTCAGGTCATGATCTGGCAGTTCTTGAGCTCGAGCCTCGCATCAGGCTCTGTGCTGATAGCTCAGAGCCTGGAGCCTGCTTAGGTTTCTGTGTGTGTGTGTCTCTCTCTCACTCTGCCCCTCTCCCACTCATGCTCTGTCTCTCTCTCTCTCTTTCTCTCTCTCTCTCAAAAATAAAGAAACATTAAAATATTTTTTAAAAATACAAGTTTTTATTTAAATTCCAGTTAGTTAACATAACAGTGTAATATTAGTTTCAGGTGTACAATATAGTGATTCAACATTTCCATGCAATACCTTATGCTCATCACAAGTGCCCTCCTTAATCCCTATCACTTATTTCACCTATCCCCCACCCACTTCCCCTCTGGTAACCATCCGTTTGTTTCACTACTAGATATTTACCCAAAGAATACAAAAATAAAAATTCAAAGGGATACATGCACGCCAATGTTTATAGCAGCATTATCTACAATAGTCAAATTATGGAAACAGCCCAAGTGTCCATCGACTGATGAATAGATAAAGAAGCTGTGGTATATATGTACAATGGGATATTACTCAACCATAAAAATGAATGAAATCTTGCCATTTGCAAAGACGTGGATGGAGCTACAGAGTATTACACTAAGTGAAATAAGTCAGAGAAAGACCAATGCCATGTGATTTCAGTCATATGTAGAATTTAAGAAACAAAAAGAATGAGCAAAGGGGAAAAAAAGAGAAGCAAACCAAGAAACAGACTCTTAACTATACAGAACAAACTGTTGGTTACCAGGGGGGAGGTGGGTGGGGGGAAGAAGACATCCAGATGGCCAGCAGACACATGAAAAGATGCTCAACATCACTGACCATCAGAGAAATACAAGTCAAAACTACAATAAAATATCATTCATACCTGTCAGAATGGCTAAAATCAATACAAGAAACAACAGGTGCTGGCAAGGATGTGGAGCTAGGAGAGCCCTCTTGCACTGTTGGTGGGAATGCAAACTGGTGCAGCCACTGTGGAAAACAGTATGGAGTTTCCTCAGAAAGTTAAAAATAGAACTACCCTACGATCCAGCCATTGCACCAGTAGGTATTTACCCAAAGAATAGCCTTTTAAACAAATGGTGCTGGGACAACTGGATATCCATATGCAAAAGAATAAAGTTGGACCCCTACCACACACCATGTACAAAAATCAACTCCAAATGGATCAAGGACTTAAAAAGCTAAAGCTATAAACATGTTAGAAGAAAACATAGACATAAATCTTCAAGACCTTGGGTTAGGCAATGGCTTCTTAGATATGATGCCAAAAGCACAAATAGCCAAAGGGAAAATAGATAATTTGGATATTATCAAAATTAAAGACTTTTGTGTTTCAAAGGACACCAACAAGGAAGTAGAAAGACAATCCAAATAATAGGAGAAAGATTTTGCGACTTACGTATCTAGTAAGGGACTTGTATCTAGAATATATAAAAAAGTCTTATAATTAACAATAAAAAACAAATAACTCAACTTACAAATGGACAAAGGATGTAAATATATATTTCTCCAAAGAAGAAATACACATAGTCAATAAGCACATGAAAATATGCTCAGCATCAGTAGCCATCAGGGAAATGCTCTCAAAACCACAATGGGATGCTAGCTTGCAAATACTAGGACAGCTATAACCAAAAAGTCCAATAATAACAAGCGTTGGTAAGAATGTAGAGAAATTGAAACCTTTGTATGTTGCTGATAGGAATATAAAGTTGTGTGGCTGCTTTGAAAATAGTCCACGAGTTCCTTGAAATGTTAACATAAAATTGCCAAGAGTAGACCCAGCAATTCTACTCTTGAGTGTATACCTAAAAGAAATGAAAACATGTCCACACAAAAACTTCTACATGAGAGCTCATAGTACCATAAATTATAATAACCAAAACGTGGAAACAACCCATAGTCCATCTACGGATGAATGGACAAATGTGATATATCCATATGAAGGAATATTATTTGACTGTAAAAAGGAATGAAGAACTGATACATGCTTCAATATGAACAAACTTTGAAAACATTATGCTAAAGTGAAAGAAAACCAGTCAAAAAGGATCACAGATTATATGATTTCACTTATATAAAATGTTCACAGTAGACAATCCATAAAAGACAAAACGTAGATGAATGCCAGGATTTGGGGGAAAGTGGAAAACGTGATTGCTAATGCATATGAAGTTGCATTTTGGGGTGGTGAAAATGTTTTAAAATTGATTGTAGTAATGGTTGCACAGGTCTGTGAATATACCAAAAGCTTTAAATGGATGAATTGTATGGTATGTGACATAGCTCAATAAAAGCTATTACAAAATCATGCTGGGGGTGCCTGAGTGGCTTAGTCAGTTAGGTGTCTGACTTCAGCTCCAGTCATGATCCCATGGTTCATCAGTTCTAGCCTCACATCGGGCTCTCTGCTGTCAGTGTGGAGCCTGCTTTGGATCCTCTGCTCCCCCCTCTCAATGCAACTTCCCTGCTTGCATGCTCTCTCATAAATAAATAAATAAACATTAAAAAAATAAAACAAAATAAAATAAATCATGCTGAATAGGGGTGTTTGTGTGGCTCAGCCTGTTAAGTGTCTGACTCTTGATTTTGACCCAGGTCATGATTTCATGGTTTGTGAGTCGGGCTCTGTGCTGACAGAGCAGAATCTGCTTGGGATTCTCTCTCTGCCCCTCTCCCATTTGCATGCATACCCTCTCTCTCAAAATAAATAAACATTAAAAGATCATGCTGAATAAAAAGCTTGTTGGAGGTGGACAGAGAAAGGGCGGCAGGCTGTTTTATCTGTGTCTCTTCTAGTAATATCGAAGGCTTTGCTCGATTAAACACTTCTTACCTAAGACTTGCCTTCCCTACAACCCTTTCAACTTCAGCCCATTTTCTTTTGATTTGTGTTCCTTGATGGGTTTTTCTATGGTGCTAGTACCACAAACACCTTCCTTTGTGGGGTGAAGGGATGTATATTAAGTCCGATATTTGGATTCTTTGCTGTATTCTGTCCTAGAGGAACTATCTGCTTGTCTGGGTAAGGATAGGACACTGGAACAATTTCTGATCTAAATCCAGGGATAGCTGGAATGGATATATAATGCGACATTTAAATCATCTCCTCTCTGAAAGATAGTTTTGCTAACCACTTGATGCTTTTGGATTTCTTTGTGTATCTGACCAATGAAATCTTCATCTTTACCGATTTTCCAGATTAAAAAACCAGTTCCCTTGGAACTTTAACTGGCTATCCCCAGAGAGGCAGAGAGAGAGGGAGAGAGACAATCCCAAGCAGGCTCCATGCTATCAGCACAGAGTTTGATGCAGGGCTCAAACCCACAAACCACGAGATCATGACCTGAGTGGAAATCAAGAGTCAGACACTCAATGGACTGAACCACTCAGTCGCCCCTGATTTTTACTATTTTAAAACTCATATTCATTAAATAAATAATTATTGAGTCCCTACTATGTGCCAGCCACTCTATAGGTTTTGAGAATACAGCAATGAACAAAATGGACAAAGATTCCTGCCTTCATGGAACTTGTGTTTTCGAAGGAGAGGGCAGAAAAGAAATAAGTAAAATAAGTAGGTTGGATGGTGATAAGCTCTGAAGTGTTCAAATAAATCAAGGAAGAGATATAAAGACTACACAAGGTTGGACTGCAATGGAATATAGAATGCTCAGTAGGTCTCACTTGAGCAAAAATCTTTAAGAGGTGAAGGAGTAAGCCATTTGGATACTGAGTGTGATAGATTTTGTGACTGTAATAATTCCTCTCATCCAGTATGTTCTTTTTGTAACGTGACTTTGCTACACTTCCAATCAAGAGGTAGAGTTGTCCCCTCTCTTTTCCAATCTGGGCTGGTCTTGTCATTTGCTTTAACTAACAGAATGGGATAAGAATTATTTGTAAAACTCGGGGCGCCTGGGTGGCGCAGTCGGTTAAGCGTCCGACTTCAACCAGGTCACGATCTCGCGGTCCGTGAGTTCGAGCCCCGAGTCAGGCTCTGGGTTGATGGCTCGGAGCCTGGAGCCTGTTTCCGATTCTGTGTCTCCCTCTCTCTCTGCCCCTTCCCCGTTCATGCTCTGTCTCTCTCTGTCCCAAAAATAAATAAAAAACGTTGAAAAAAAAAAAAAAAGAATTATTTGTAAAACCATCAGTGCTAGGCCTTAAGAGATCTCACAGCTTTTGTTTTAATGTTTTTTTTTTTTTTTTTAATTTTTGGGACAGACAGAGACAGAGCATGAACGGGGGAGGGGCAGAGAGAGAGGGAGACACAGAATCGGAAACAGGCTCCAGGCTCCGAGCCATCAGCCCAGAGCCTGACGCGGGGCTCGAACTCACGGACCGCGAGATCGTGACCTGGCTGAAGTCGGACGCTTAACCGACTGCGCCACCCAGGCGCCCCTCACAGCTTTTGTTTTAGCAGTTAACCTCTTAGTACACGGTTGCTATTTAGAGAAGTCTAAATTCTCCAGCTGGAAAAAAAGACCATGAGGAAAAGAATTAAGGTGTCCCAGTCAGCAGCCAGTGCCAAGGCTCCAGTCATGTGAGTGGTGCCATCTTGGATACTCCAGATCCAGTCAAGCTGCCCCATCTGACACCATGTGGAGCAGAGATGAGCCTTCCCTACTGAATTCTGCCCAAAGGACACAGACAAAAAAAGTAAATCTATAGAATAATTATAAATCATGTTAGATTCTACAAAGGAAGCAAACAAGAGGATAAGAAGAGTAACATAGGGGACCTACTTTAGAGGCACTAGCCTGGGATGTCATCTCTAAGGGGTTGACATTTGAGTTCACACTTAAAGGACACAAAGGAATGGTGGTAAGAGTGTACAAGGCAGAAGAAACATCAAGTTCAAAGACTTTGACTCAGAGGGAACTTAAGTGTGTTCCAAACACTTAAAGAAAACCAGGGAAGCTAAAACAAGGAAGATGAGGCCAGAGAGGCAGACAGAGACTAGATTGCACAAGGTCTAGCCAGGTGGTCAAGAATTTTTATTTCTTTTTCCCCAGGTGCACCAAAGGTTTTTAAACAATGTAGTGGTGTGATCTTTCATTTTGAAAGGGTCACTTTTGCTGTTGT
This sequence comes from Neofelis nebulosa, assembly GCF_028018385.1. Taxonomy (NCBI): domain Eukaryota; kingdom Metazoa; phylum Chordata; class Mammalia; order Carnivora; family Felidae; genus Neofelis; species Neofelis nebulosa. The sequence continues at coordinate 88,212,415 of NC_080800.1, forward strand.
GGGAGAAAGGATTAGAGGGGGAGAAATGAAAGTGGAGGAATTCAGTCATATTGCAATCTAGGCTAGCCTTGAAAGTAGCCAGGTTACGGTGGTGACAACGAAGATGGAGAAGTGTGGCTAACTTTCAGATACGTTTTGAAGAAACAGCCTGCTGATGAGTGAGACATGAAGCACAGGATAAGAGAAAAGGAAGAATCAAAGATGACATAGATTTCTGGTTTAGGCAAAGGAGTGATGGTGGTGCTCTTTGCTGAATGTAAGGAAATGATTAGGAGAATCCAGTCTTCTGTTTTGGATATGTAAAATGTGGTATATTTACATGATATCTGTATATAGGCATCAAGTGGACAACAGGAACCCATAGGAGAACTCCTAACTGGGAGATTTATTTGGGGGTTGCCAGGAAAAAGGGCACTTAGATTTAGGGGAATGGCTGAGATTACCCAGTGAAAGAACATAGCATGAAATGGGAAGAAGGTATAAGACAGATCACTGAAGAATATCAATATTTAAAAATTAACTAAAGGAAGAGCAGATAGCAAAACATAGTGAATGGTGACCAAGAAGTTAGGAGGCAAACCACAAGACTGTGGTGTCGAGAAAGGCAAGAGAGAAATGTATTTCAAGTGGAAGGAGTGGCCAACAGTGCTAAATGTTGCTGACAGCATGAGTAAAATGAGGACAGGTAAGTGCCTATTACATTTGGCAATATCTAGGTCATTGGTGACAAGAGCTGTTTTGGTAGAATGGTAGAGGTGTAGGTCTGATTGCAATGGATTGAGGATTGAATGGGAAGGCAAGAAGTGGAGACAGTATATGTAGAGAGCTGTATATATGAAAAGTTGGCTATCAACAGGAATAAACGGGGTGGGAGTTGGATATATGGACAAGGGAGAATGTATATTTTTAAGATCAGCAGTATTAGAGCACACTTGATCTTTGATGGAAATGATCCTAAGGAGAGGTAAGGATTGATGTTGCAGAAGAGGAAGGAGATAACTGAAGAAGATTCCTTGAGGTAAAGAAAAGGGACAGGATTCAGAGCACAATGGATGGACTTGAGTGCCCTTTCAAAGTTTAAGTCTGCAAACTTAAAGCAAAACCGATCAACTTACTCATGTGATACCCCCCTGCACTATTCAGCTGCCTGCTTGGGTGAAGCCTCCAAGAAGGCAAATGGCAGAGGTCATTCGGGATTGGAGTTTGGCCAGAAAGAGAGTTTCAACAGAGGGAGAGATGACCAAGGGAATTGACTGTATTTGCAAGGATGAAACATGGATTCAGGACTGGCTAAGGAATGAAATAAAGTCAGAATGGAGGCTGATGGATATTGTGAAGAGTGATGGCCAACAGATAGGAGGTCTTGGAGAGGGTGTGTGTGTGTGTGTGTGTGTGTGTGTGTGTGTATCGGTGTTAAGGATGGTTGGCAGAGGAGTGTGACATTTCAAATAAAAATGGCAGAGGTGGTAGGATGTTGGTGATAATAATGTCCAGGGGTAGCCATAGGAATAGGTGGCTGAGTTGGAGTGAAGGAAAAAAAAAAAGCATGGGAGATGGCTAGGTCAAGGAACTGAGAATCTGGTTGTTCATCCATGTGAATGCTGAAGCACTAACTTTGTGGAGTAGGAGGACAACATCATCTACAGAGTGTGAGTCAATCAGTGTGTTTGCTCTTTTCCAAAGAAGCTGGTTTTTGTGTTTGGACTCTAACTGCTCTGAACCTCAGCTGGACCCTCTGCGATACTGGGTAATTCAGCATTTCCCTAATTAGCTCCCTCTCTCATTCCTCAGAACAGTTATTTTGGCTATATACTACTTTCTGAAGTAAGTACCTCTCTCCTCACGCTTTGTGCATGACTTTGCTTCCTACCATCAAAGACCATCGGCTATCAGGAGGGCAATCTCTCACACCAGCTCCCTACATACAAACTTACTTATATATGCACAATACCACCGTTTCTTCCTTAAGTGGGATCTAATCTGTTCTCCTAAGACTAATGCACCATCAATGTGGAGCTCCACAAATGTGCCCCATGCCGGCAACATCCCCTCTCTTCTGTATCTTTGCCCTATTTCTACTCAATGTTTCCCCTGAGGCTCTGAACTGGCACACATCTGTCCCATCTGTATAACAGCAGTGACTGCAACCATTACTACCACTGTCCTTCATCTGGGCTTGTCCTCACGGGCAAACTCATTGAAAGTAAAGTAAAACTAGTGGAGAAGGCATTGCTGTCTCCACTTCTTCATCTCAGAATCACTTCTTTATTTCTCTTTTAATTCTTTATCATCTTGATCTAATTTCAAACTTACAGAAAACTTGCAATGAGACTTAAAGAAAAACTCATTTTGCCTTTTACCCAGATTCCCCAAGTGTTAACATCTTACCACATTTCTTCATCCTTTTCTCTCACCCCCAGCTCCTCCTCCTTCATTCCCCCCTCCCTCCCCCCTCTGTTTCTCTCTCTGTCTCTCTCTTTCACACACACACACACACACACACACACACACACACACACACACTCTTTTATTCTGAACCACTTGAGAGTAAGTTGCAGGCATGATGCTATTTACCTTTGATACTTCAGAATATATTTTCTGATAATAAGGACATTGTCTTACACAACCGAGGCATGATGATCAAAATCAGGAATTTACTAAGCTACAGACCTAATTCCTAAATCAGTTTTCGCTGAATGTGTTGACTCAGTGATGTCCTCTATAGCAAGAAATTTCGGTTCATGAGTAGCACTCAGCTTTCGTGTCTCTTTTAATCTGAAATAGTTCTACAGTCCTGTGTTTCCTGACATTGTCCATTTTGCAGAGTATGCACCAGCTATTTTATGGAGTGTCCTTCCATGTGAGAGTATCTGCATTTTCCTCATGATTAGATTCAGATTATGCACTTGTGGAAGGAACGTCACAGAAGTGCTATCTCCTCAGGATGTTGATTTGTCCTGTTGCTGGTCACGTTAACTTTGATCACTTGGTTAAGATCCCATTTGCTGGGTTTCTCCATTATAAAGTTACTATATTTTTTCCTATTCTACTAATAGATATCTAGTAGGGATACACTTCAAAACTATATATAAATATCTTTACTCCTCAAACTTTCTTCTGCTAGTTTTGGAATACACTGATGACTCCAAACAAGTGGTGGCCAAATGCTCTCCCCCACCGCCTGCTAATTTTTACCAGTTCTCCTACATTTTTAAAAAAATGTTTTTATTTATTTTTGAGACTGAGCATGAGCAGGGGAGGGACAGAAAGAGAGGGAGACACAGAATCTGAAGTAGGCTCCAGGCTCTGAGCTGTCAGTACAGAGCCTGGCACGGGGCTCGAACCCACAAACTGTGAGATCATGACCTGAGCTGAAGTCAGACGCTTAACCGACTGAGCCACCCAGGCGCCCCTCCTACATTTATTATTATTGTAAAGATGACCTTTCTCTTCTCTTCCATTTGTTTATGTCTATCTGTGTGAACTTAAAGATTCCTATATTTTGCAAAGGCTTATCATATTTTATTATGATACTTTATTTTAATGCTCAAATTTTCCAGATTTGGCCAGCAGAAGTCTCTTCATGCTGGCTATAGTATCAATTTGACATGCTCCTATCACTCCTTGAGTAGTTTGTTACTTTTTTTCACAAACCAGATAGTCCCAGCTCATTTTACTCCTTATCCTAGTCCTGAAATTAGTCATATTTCCAAGGAATCTTGTTCCTTTTGGTGGAGAATGTCATTTAGGAATGAAGATCTGGATGTTTATTGTGCTCATTGCCTGTAGAGCATCACAGAACTATGAAATAGATGTATGTATATATACCTACACACATATGTATATGCATATAATGTGCATAAATGAATACCTGCATTGCAGCTAGATCTATTTCTGTATCTATCTATATTAAAAACCATAAAAACACACTGATGGTTCAATTCCAATTCAATACCACAGAATTCATTCTATCCTTCTCCTTTTCCATATTTTAATTTTCTTCACCAACAGTAAGATAATCTGACTCCCATTATCCACAATATATTATAATCACTTCTTTACGTACTATACTTTGGCTTTGGTTCTACCAATTTGCCAAAATTATTCTTGCCAAGGACACAAATTTTTGTAATTGCTAAATCCAAAGCTTACTCTGGTCCTTATCTTCCTTGATCTCTCCTGTGTGTCTGACTGTGTTGAAACTGTTCCTTATTTTTTTTTTCTGGGCTGTGCAATTTGATTTCTTCTATTTTTTGATAGAATATATATCTAGAACATATAAGTGTAGATTCTTATCCCTTCTTCCATAGAGCCAATGTACATATTCTTAAACATTAGACAGCCTGCAGAATTGGGGAAAGGTTACGAACCACTCGAATTTGCTAGTAATTCTGATAATCCTGAGTATGAAGTCAGTCTCCAGTATTTGGGAGTATGGAAAACCCCAAGATAGTTGTGTTTATAGTATTGGTTTAAGAAGGTACATATTGGGGTAAATATTCCAGAACCCCAGGAGCCCATAGTCCATGTTGTGGGAATCTCAGCTCATGGGCATCCCCTTACTTTCGAGCCTCAAGGCTTCAGGGTTATGTCAGGACTAGGCCAGAACTCAGGAGACTTTTGTGGTTTGAAGTGTTGCTGAGTCTCCTCTCAGTTTTAAGCTAGAAGTTTCCTGGAGGAGGTTGGTTGGCATGGGGCCTGTTTGCTTGAGAGTTGTCATCCTATGTGGGCCCGAGTGTCTGCTGAGCTGGCGAGTGTGTTGAATCATCAAAACCAAAGCCCTTAATGATAAGTGATGATGAGCATCTTTTCATGTGTCTGTGGACCATCTGTTTGTCTTCTTTGCAGAAATGTCTGTTCATGTCTTCTGCCCATTTTTAATTGGATTATTTGTTTTTTGAGTGTTGAGTAAAAAGTTAAAAATAGAACTATCTTATGATCCAGCAATCACACTACTGGATATTTCCCCAAAGAATATAAGAAAACTAATTCAAAGGGATACATGCACCCCTATGTTACAGCAGCATTATTTACTCTCTCTCTCATATATACACACACATCACACCATCACACCATCACACCATCACACCATGGAATATTATCCAGCCATAAAAAGGAATGAAATCTTGCCATTTGCAATGACATGGATGGAGCTATAACAGAATGCTAAGCAAGATAAGTCAGTTAGAGAAAGACAAATACCACATAATTTCACTCATATGTGGAATTTAAGAAATAAAAAAAAAACAAGCAAAGGGAAAAAATAAGAGTGAGACAAAGCAAGAAAAAGACTCTTTTTTAAATTTAATTTATTTATTTTTAAGAGAGAGAGAGTGAGAGGGAGCAGGGGAGGGGCAGAGAGAGGGAAAGACAGAATCCCAAACAGGCTATGTGCTGTCAGCATAAAGCCTGATGCGGGGCTCAAACTCACAAACTGTGAGATCATGTCCTGAGCCAAAATCAAGAGTCGGACACTCAACCAACTGAGCTACCCAGGTGCCCAAAGAAACAGACTCTTAACTATAGAGAACAAACTGATGGTTACCAAAGGGGAGGTCGGTGGGAGGATGGGTTAAACAGGTGATGGGGATTAAGGAGTGCAATTGTAGGAATGAACATAGGGTGTTATATGAAAGTGTTGAACACTATATTGTACACCTGGAACTAATACAACACTCTGAGCTCAAACAAACAAACAAACAAACAAAAAAAAAAAAACAAAACCAAAGTCCTCAAGTTACTGTACTTCCCACAGGGGCATAATATCTGACAAGACTCCTCAGTATTTTCACTCTGGCCCTGATCTTCCTTGACCTCTCCTCTGTGTATGACTCTGCTGAAACTCCTCCTTCTTGAAACTCACCACTTCCTTAGTGCAGTAGGTAAAATAATGCCCCCCACAAAGATGTTCAAGTTCCAATTCCTAGAAATTACGAATATATTGCCTAATATGGAAAAAAGGGCTTTGCAGATATGATTGAGTTAAGGATCTTGAGATGGGGAGGTTATCCTAGATTGTTTGGATAGACCCAATGTAATCAGAAAGTTCTTTATAAGAAAGAAGAAGGAGAGCAGTCAGAAAAGATGATGTGATGACAGAGGCAGAGATAGTGAAGGAGACAATACTATGCTGCTCGCTTTGAAGATGGAGGAAGTGATCATGAGCCAAGGAATGTAGGTGGTCTCTCAAAGCTGGCAAAGGCAAGCAAATGGATTGTTCCCTAGAGCCTCTAGAAAGAACCGGCCCTGTTGACATCTTAGCTTTAGCCTAGTGGAATTGATTTTATTTTTTTAATTTTTTAAAAATGATTTATTTTTGAGAGCAAGAGTGTGCATGAGTGGGGGAGGGGCAGAGAGAGAGGGAGACACAGAATCTTGAGCAGGCTCTGGGCCTTAGCACCAAGCCTTATGATACGGGACTTGATCCCACAAACTGAGTTCATGACCTGAGCCAAAATCAAGAGTTGGAGGTTTAACCAACTGAGCCACCCAGGCACCCCAAGACTGATTTGAGATTTCTGACCTCCAGGGATATAAGGTAATAAATGTGTTGTTTGAAGGCACTGAGTTTGTGGCAGTTTGATAACTAACAGAATAAAAATGGAAATCCTCTCCTTATGTGCAGGGGATATATTCAAAGAGCCCCAGTGGATGCCTAAAGCCACAGATAGTACTAAATCTTACATATACTGATTTTGCCTATGCCTACATACCTAGGATAAAGTTTAATTTATAAGTGAAGTACAGTGAGAGTAACAACAGTAACTATTAAGAAAACAGAACAATTACAGTAACATACTATAATAAAAGTTATGTGAATGTGGTCTCTCTCTCAAAATATTTTATTGTTCTGTACTCACCCTTCTTCCTGTGATGATGTGAGATGATAACATGCCTATGTGATGAGATGGAGTGAGGTGAATGAAGTAGGCTTTGTGACATAGCATTAGGCAACTATTGACTTTCTTTCTGACTGTATGTCAGAAGAGGGAACATATGCTTCTGGACTGTGGTTGAAATAGCAGAAAGCAAAACCACAGATTGGGGGGCTACTATACAATACAATAGCAATAGAAAATGAATACACTTAGCTCCATGACACTACACTATCCTTTTTTTTTTACCACTCAGGCTGCTCCTCTTCCCTCCTTCCTGGGCTCCTTTCCTGGCACCTCTTCCTCTGCCATTCCTTAAATGTTGATGTTCCTCAGGGCTCTGTCTCCAGCCCATCTCTTCCTGGGTGGACTTATCTGCTCCCATAATTTCAACGTTCATGCTCATGATTTCCACACCCATGTCTTCAATCCTTATCTGAGCTCCTCATCTGCCCAGCCATTTGTCTACTCAATTATTCTGCCTTGTTATTCCACAGACTCCTCCAACTCAGCATGTCCCAAACTGATCTTATTATTCTCCCCCAACATTTCCCCATCTACATGTTTCCCCAAAGTCTGATCCTCTTTCTGTATTCCCTCCCCAGATAGTGACACCACCATCCCCCAGGTACCCAGTCAGACTGACCTGACTCACCCTTCTTCTTTATTTATTTTGTCACAAAGTTCTACTCAAAGTTCTAAATCTCTTTTATATCTGTGTTCTTTTTATCCTCTTTATCTTTCCTTTTTTAAAGTTTGTTTGTTTGTTTATTTATTTTGAGAGAGAGTGAGCAGGGGAAGACCAGAGAGAGAGAGAGAGGGAGAGAGAGAATCCCAAGCAGCCTCCACACTATTAGCACATAGCCTGATGCGGGGCTCAAATTCATGAACTCTGAGTTCATAACCTGAGCCGAGATCAAGAGCGGACGCTCAACCGACTGAGCCACCCAGGCACCCCTCCTCTTTATTTTTCTTAATACATTTTAGTTGTTTCCAACAGCTGTTCTGCTTCAGTCTCAACCCCTTTGGGTCCACCCCTCTCATAGCTACCTGAGTAACTTTTCTAAAATGCAAATTTCATCGTGGTGGTCCCCTATCAAAAACCATTCAGAGGTTGCCCACAGCTTCTGGGTAATGTCCATATATTCCTTGCAATGTTGCATAGAGTCCTTTGTGATCTACTTTCAGACTATCTCATCAGCCTCTTCTCTTTATTCTACTCTACACCCAACCTATCTGCCTACAATATTTTCCATTCATTGCAGTTACCATATTCTCTTTGCCATCTTTCTGAAATGCCCTTTTTCCACTGAATAATGTCTACACTGCTTTCAAGACTCATCTTCCCTTGACTGCCCTCCTCTCACTTCCACTGCCTATTAGGAACCCATCCTACATGCTTTATAGCAGCTTGTAGTTCTCATATTTCAGTACTTTGTCACACGTTATTGTAATTGTCTGTTCACTTGTATTTCCCCTACTAGACTGTGGACTCTTTGAGGACAAAGACTCAGTATATATCAAAAAACAAAAACAAAAACAAAAACAAACTCTCATCCATAAAAGAAATGAAATTCTGCCATTTGGAACAACATGGATGGACCTAGAGGGCATTATGCTAAGTGCAGTAAATCAGAGAGAAAAAGGCAAATATCACATGAGAGAAAAAGGCAAATATCACATGATTTCACTTACATATGGAATCTAAAAAAACAAGACAAATGAACAAACCAACAAACCAAACAGACCCTGAAATACAGAGAACAAACTGGTGGTTGCCAGAGGGGAAGTAGGTAGGGGGATGGTGGAAATAGATGAAGGGGATTAAGAAGTAAAACCTTCCAGTTATAACATAAATAAGTCATGGAGATTAAAGGTACAGCATAGGGAGAGTCAATAATATTGTAGCAATGTTGCATGGTGACAGGTGGTGACTACGCTTACCATGGTGACCACCAAGTAATATATAGAATTAACACATTGTAATTAATACAATGTAATTAATACATTGTACACTTGAAAGTAACATAACATTGCATGTCAATAATATTTCAAAAATAAAGAAAAAGAAAAAAACATAGACTCTGGTATAATGAATATGATTTACATATGACAGTAGTGAAAACCAATTAAACTGGTTTAATTGCTTTTGTGACCTTTGTAGTCACAGGTATGTATCTTATTTTATTGTGTGTGTCTATATATACACACAATGACAATTCCTTGAAATAAAATGTAAGATTTATATATCAACCATCCATGTATTTTTATATATTTGCTAATCCTCTCATTCTGTCCATGTGGACTTCATTTTCATTCCTCAAAGATTCTATTTCCTCAGAAGAAAACTTACAGTCCCTTCTATTTTTTTAAGTTTATTTATTTATTTGGAGAGAGAGAGAGAGACAGACACAGACACAGAGAGAGAGAACAAGCAGGTGAGGGGCAGAGAGAAGGAGAGACAGAATCCAAAGCAGGCTCCACACCATCAATGCAGAGCCTGATGTGGGGCTTGAACCCACAAACTGTGAGATCACAGCCTGAGTTGAGATCAAGAGTCAGACACCCAACTGACTGCTCCACCCAGGCACCACTTAAAGTCCCTTCTAAATGACTATCTTCAATGAACAGGCAAGTAATTTTCCACAGATGCACATACCTGAGTTCTTCATCCTCTCCTTTGAACTTATCAGGAATTAGAGAATCTGAGAGTTGAAAAAGATTTTTATAGGTTTCATTTTCCAGTACTTCCCATCTCTGGTAGCTCATCCAAGGGAGCCTGTACATATACAGACTTGCAGGTCCACCCTAGAGGTACAATGCAGTATAATCGGAGATCAGTTTAGAAACTTTGATGGGGTCTAGTCATCCTGCCAGTGCCTAAATACCCTGGATGGCAGTATAGGATATACAATTCTTCTTAAACTTTAATGTAGAATTTTACTCAGTCTGGGTAGGGGTCCTGAAGTTCTGCATTTCTAGGAAACTCTCTTATAATACTATGCTGCTGGTCCTCGGCCCACACTTTGAACATCAAGGGCCTTAAAAGGACAGAGCAGTGGAGGGGCTCCTGGGTGTCTCAGTGCGTTAAGGACCTCATTTGGCTGTGGTGGAGATTTTTTTAGGTATACAAATTGACACAGATAGATTCTTTTGAAAATTCGAGCAATCCAAACAAATTGAACTTTCTCCTCATCTTGATTTTGAAGACTAATTCAAAGAGAACATCTTTTAACAGTACTGTGCCTTCTCATACAAGAATATGTCACTTTTTATTTGTCTTTTTTTATGTGTTATGAGACATTAAATGAGATAATGCTTTAAAAGCACTTAGCATGGTTCCTGGATGTTGTAGTCCTCAGTACTTAGTAACTGGTAGCTTCTCTCTCTCTCTCTCTCTCTTAAAGATTTGCTTATGGAGGGGTGCCTGGGTGGCTCAATCAGTTAAGCATCTGACTCTTGATTTTGGCTCAGGTCATGATCTCACCATTCTTGAGTTCGAGGCCCACGTCAGGATCTGCCCTGACAGAGTGGAGTATGCTCGGGATTCTCTCTCTTTCTCTCTCTGCTCCTCCCCTGCTTGCTCTCTTTCTCAAAACAAACAAACAAACATAAAAAGATTTGCTTATGGAAAATTTCAAACACATACAAAGTAGAGAGGATAGTATAAGTGAACCTCCATGTATCCATCTCCCAGTTCCAACAATTATCAACAAATGGCCAATCATGTTCCATGTGTACACCAACTCATTTCTCCCTCCTCTGGATTATTTTATTTTATATAAAATTTTTTTTAATGTTTATCTTTGAGAGAGAGAGAGAGAGAAAGCAAGCAAGGGAGAGGCAGACAGAAAGGGAGACACAGAATCCGAAGCAGGCACCAGGCTCTGCGACATCAGCACAGAGCCTGACACGAGGCTCGAACTCACGAACCATGATATCATTACCTTAGCTGAAGTCAGATGCTTAACTGACTGAGCCACTCAGGCACCCTGTGGGTTACTTTAAAGGAAATACTAAACACCCATATCATTTCCTCCATAAATACTTCAGTGTGTATTACTAAAAGATAAGACCTCTCTCTCTCTCATTGTGACCATTATGCCATTATTCTCACCTAAAACTTTAACACAAAATCCTTAATATAATCAAATGCCCAATCATCATTCAAATATCTCCAGTGATCTCATAAGCATCTTTTTGTTTTTTTTAAAATTTTTAAAAATGTTTATTTATTTTTGAGAGAGAAAGATAATGTGAGCAGTGGAGAGACAGACAGAGAGAGAGGGAGACAGAATCTGAAGCAGGCTCAAGGCTCCAGCTGTCAGCACAGAGCCTGATGCAGGGCTTGAACCCATGAACTGTGAGATCATGACCTGAGCTGAAGTCAGATGCTCAATCAACTGAGCCACCCAGGTGCCCCACATAAGCATCTTTTTGAAGTTGGCTTGTTAAAATCAGGATATGAATGGAAGTTGTATTATTAGTAGTATTATTACTATTATTATTTCTGTCTCACAAATATCAAGGCTGGACCTTCAGTGACGGGGAGCTTATCAGCTCCCACAGCAGCTCATTTTACCTTTGGATAGCACGACTACTAGGTTTCCATTCAACATAAAAAAGTACTTCTGTCTCTCTGTTCTTTCCACTGGGTCTTTACACAGGACAAATCTACTCCCTCTGCTCCATGACAGCCTGTATTAGTGTCCTGTGGCTGCTGTGACAAAGTACCACAAACCAGGTAGCTTTAAACAACAGAAACTTATATCTCAGTTCTGGAGACGAGACATCTGAAATCAAGGTCCTTGCAGGGCTGTTTTCTTTGAAGGCTCTAGGGTAGAATCCCTCCTTGTCTCTTCCAGATTCTGGGGGCTCCTGTTCTTTGGCTTGTGGAAGTGCAACTCCAATCTTGAGCTCTGTCTGCACACGGCTCTTTCCTCTGTGTCTGGGGCCAGATTTCCCTCTTCTTATAAGGACATTGGTCATATTGGATTAAGCAGCCCCCTCATGCTAATATGACCTCATCTGAACTAGTTGCATCTGCAAAGACTCCATTAAAAACTAAGGCCATGGGCGCCTGGGTGGCTCAGTTGGCTGAGCATCCAACTGCGGCTCAGGTCATGATCTTGCAGTTCATGGGTTTGAGCCCTATGTTGGGCTCTCTGCTGTCAGCACGGAGCCTGCTTTGGATCCTCTATCTGCCCCCCCCCCCCCGCAACTCTCTCTGGACCTCCCCCTACTCATGCTCTCTGTCTCTAAAAAACAAATAAAAATTAAAAAAAAAACTAAGGCCACATTCTGACATTCCAGGGGTTAGGACTTCAACATATGTTTTGGGGGGACACAATTCAACCCATGACAGACCGCTTCAAATATTTGAAGTAAACCATCAAATCCCTTATAGTCTTCCTTTATCTGGGTTAAATCTTCCCTGTTCCTTCAGTCATTCCTGAGGTTCAGCTTTATTCTTTCCAAACTGCTGGCATTTATTGAATAATACGATTTGACTCACTGATTGAAATGTTGTTTGAGCAATTTGACCGTGCAGAATAGACCCACACTATTTCCTCCCTGGTTCCACATACTTGATTTCTATTCCTGTAGCCTAGGTTTGAATTAGTACATTCCCTCCCCTCCCCTCCCCGCCTCATCTCAGGCCATGTTATGTGTTCCTCTTCTGTTCTTTTGGTTTACCTCTACCATTGCTCTTACCACACTATGTGACAATTATTTGTGTGAGAAAGTGTTAAGGGTGTTGTAAGTCAACTCAATGAGCTAACAGCATGTTATGGCCATAAAATAGCTGACTCATCAAACATTCATTGAAATTTTACTATGGGCCAGGCACAGTAATGGTGCAGTGGATACAATTTTGAATAAAGCAGAATCTTTGCCCTCAGGAAGCTCACAGTCTAAGGAGGGATACAAGCACATGAACAGACAAGAAAGACATGGCAGGATAAGTGTTGCGAGAGAGGCAAGTTCAGGATGCTTTGGAAGCATAGAGGAGAGATATCTAATCCAGCCCAGGATAGGGCATGTTAGGGGAATGCTTCCTTGAGGACATAATGCCCTGGGCCAAGTCTGAGAGGATGACAAGAAGTGTGCCAGGCAAAGGAAGAGTGAGCAACAGAGGAAATGAGCATCAAAGGAGAGGCTGCCTTGTGGGCAAAGACATAGAAATGTTTTGGGAACTTCAAGGTTGCAAGCTGTTTGGTATTGCTGAAACGTTAGCTATGCATGAGACATGGTGGGGGATAGAGCTGGCAAGTTCCAGGAGATTCACCTGGTCCTGAGGTAGCTCGGAATCTATCTTGTAGGCAATGGGGTGTTACATGATCATATTTGCATTTTAAGAAGCTAATTCTGGTGGCTGTGTGGATAATTGGATACAGTTAAAACCTGAGGCAGGGAGACTAGCTACTTACTAGGTGTGTGATGAGTTGAGAAATATTTGAGAAATTCAACTCTCAAGATTGGGTCAGGGTTTCGCTTTCAGGGTAGTGAGAGAGAATGAGGAGACAGAAATGACTTTCAGTTTTCTGGTATGGCAGTGATGGGGTGATGCCATCATTTGAGACAGGGAATATAAAACATTGAATGGGGAGGTGCCTAGGTGGCTTAGTCAGTTGAACATTCAACTCTTACTTTCGACTTGGGTCATGGACTCAAGTTAGTGGATCCGAGTCATGCATTGGGCTTTGTGTTGATGGCCTGGAGCCTGCTTGGGATTCTATCTCTCCTTCTCTCTGCCCCTCACCTGCTTGTTCTCTCTCTCTCTCTCTCTCTCTCTCTCTCTCTCTCTCTCTGTCTCTCTCTTTCTCTCTCTCAAAATAAAAAAATACCCTTTAAAAAATGAAAAGAAAACATTGAATAGGTTTGAGGAGGAGATACTGAGTTTGGTTTTGAACATGTCAAACTTGAGGTACCTGTGGAATTTTTCAAGACTTGGGGTAAAGTTCTGGCCTGGAAATATAGATTTGGGTGTTATCAGAATGAAGGTAAAATGGAAACAATGGGAATGGATAGGGCCATCATGGAGAATTTGGAAAGTGGGGAGAACCAAGGACCGAGGATGAGATACTGGTCAACACCTACATGTTGGTGGAGGAGGAGGATCATGCGAAGGACAAAGCAAGAATAGTTATAGAGATGTGAAGGGAACTAGGAAAGTGTGGCATCATGGAAACCAAAAAAAGAAAGAAAAGAGTAGCAGTGTTAAATGACACCAGAAGATCTAGTAAAATAAGGGTTCCAGGAAAGACCTTGTTTAATGCTTTTCTAAAAGCCAAAGAAATTCAAAATTCTCTTCCCATTTCCCTTTTCTCTGTACTGATTAGCCTCAACGAAGAAGAAAATCAGGTTCAATTGACTATTTGTAATGAAAACTACCTCCCTTTAATAATCTGAGAATCCCAGAACTTTTATTCAGCAAATATTTATCGAGCACTTACTGTACACCAGGCATTATTCTAGACTTTGTTCTAGGTTTATCATTAGTAAACCAGACAGACAAAAATCCCTGCTCTCATGGAGCTTATAACTGAGATGCACTATAGCTATGATTCTGAGTCCAATTCCAACGTGTGGCAGGATATTTTCCCCCACACCACCAAGCGATTCTTGGTACACCATCAGCTGAGTATCCTATAATTCAACTCAATTCTGACACTATCTACCTAGATGTAGTGTTAGAATCCACTGGTTAGGGGCTCAGTCCTACAAGACTGCCCCCCCGCCACCCATTTCAGATGCCAATCACAAGGCCAGATTCTCCCATGTGTTTCAGATCCACCGGCTATAGATGGAGGTTCCAATAACCCTCTTCTTCGGTTCAATTAATTTGCTCAGAACTCAGAGAAACATTTTACTTACTAGATTACCAGTTTATTATAAAAAGATATAATTTAGGAACAGCTAGATGGAAGCGATGCCTAGGGCAAAGTATGTGGAAAGGGGTGCAGAAATTCTGTGTCCTCTCCCATATCCCAATCTCCCAGCATCTACATGTGATCACCAACCTGGAAGCTCTCCAAACCCAGTCCTTTTGGCTTCATTACATAGCCATGATTCATTAAATCACTGGCCATTGGCAATTGATTCAACCTCCAGCCCTTCCCCTCCCTGGACATCAGGGGTGTGGGGGAAGAGAAACTGAAAGTTACAACCCTCTGATCATGTGGTTCTTTCTCCTGGCAAGCAGTCCTCATCCTTAGGTGTGGTCCAAAAGTCACCTCATTAACATAACAAAAGACATATTTTTCTGCTTTCATCACTTAGGAAATTCCAAAGAGTTTTATGAACTTTGTGCCAGAAATAGGGACAAAGATCAAATTCATATTACTTTTTAAAAAATGTTTATTTATTTATTTTTGAGAGAGAGAGAGAGAGAGAGCGCACAAGCAGGGGAGAGGCAGAGAGAGAGAGGGAGACACAGAATCCAAAGCAAGCTCCAGGCTCTGAGCTGTCAGTGCAGAGCCCCACTCAGGACTTGAATCCACAAACCATGAGATCATGATCTGAGCCCAAGTCGGTTTCTTAACCCACTGAGCATCCCAGGTGCCTCCCCACCACTTTTTTTTTTTAAGAAAAACAATAGCTACTTTTGTTTTATTATTATTATTTACTTATTTTTGAGAGAGAGAGAGAGAAAGAAAGAGAGGAAGACACAGAAACCAAAGCAAGCTCCAAGCCTTGATCTGTCAGTGCAGAGCCTGATGTGGGCCTTGAACTCAAGAACTGTGAGATCATGACCTCAGCCAAAGTCAGACACTTAACCAACTGAGCCACCCAGGTGGCCCCCAAATATGTATATCTTTTTTTTTTTTTTTAATTTTTTTTTTCAACGTTTTTTATTTATTTTTGGGACAGAGAGAGACAGAGCATGAACGGGGGAGGGGCAGAGAGAGAGGGAGACACAGAATCGGAAACAGGCTCCAGGCTCCGAGCCATCAGCCCAGAGCCTGACGCGGGGCTCGAACTCACGGACCGCGAGATCGTGACCTGGCTGAAGTCGGACGCTTAACCGATTGCGCCACCCAGGCGCCCCCAAATATGTATATCTTATAAATCACAATATCACAATAACATAATGCTTATGAGCTGGGTCTAAATCATGGAATCACTCTCTGCTAACTATGTGACCACATGGATATATTACTTAATCTCACCCTTAGTTTCTTTATCTATAAAATAGGGAGATGAAGAATTATTGCCTGGAGGTTATTATTAAGATTAAAAGAACTAATGCCTGTAAAATGCTTTGAACAGTGTCAGGCAGATAATAAGAGCTCAAAAAATGTTAGTTATTATTCTGGTGTGGAGGGGGCATGGAGACAAGTCAATACACAGCAAAATACGAGTTAGTGGTAAGTGCAATGGAAAGAAAGAAAATCAGAAGATTTTGTAACTTGTAGTTACTTTAGTTTGAAAGGTTTACTGTGAGACTATGATGTTTGAGCTAAATTCTGAACAAAAAGAAATTAGCTATGTAACAATCCTGGCAAAGTACACTCCAGGTTGACCAATTATAGTCCTTGGGCCAAATCCGGTCCACAGCCTGTTTTTGTAAATAAAGCTTTACTGTTTATGCACTGTCTATGGCTGCCTTTGCTGGGAGCTGAGTAGTTGTGTCAGAGACCATATGGCTCACAAAGCCTAAAACATTTACTGTTGGCTCGATACAGAAAAAGTTTGCCCACCCCTGCAGATACAAAGGCCCTATGCTGGGCTGAGTTTGAAGAGTTCAAGGAACAGAAAAAAGTACTGATATAGGTAGTAGGAGTAGTATTAATCTTGCCTCCAATCAATATTAAGCCCACTGGTCTGTAGTTTGAAAAATCCACCTTCTTTCCCTGTTTGAAAGCAGTTCATCTCTAGTCCTGGAGGATCTGATACCGGTGCTTCTCCCGGGTGTATGATTTCTCAATGACAGTAGTTCATCAATCTTATCTGCGCGTTTTATTTGCGTGTTCTAAGTAGCCTAGGGAGTGATTAATTCAGGCCTTATTTAATTTTTTTAATGTTTTTATTTATTTTTGAAGGAGAGAGAGAGAGACAGAGCATGAGCGGGGGAGGAGCAGAGAGAGAGGGAGACACAGAATTCGAAGCAGGCTCCAGGTTCTAAGCTGTCAGCACAGAGCCGGATGCGGGGCTCGAACTCACCAACTGTGAGATCATGACCCGAGCCGAAGTCTGAGGCTTAACCGACTGAGCCACCCAGGTGCCCCAGGCCTTATTTAAAATTTGAATCTCGACCTCATTTCACTGATACCTTTGAATTGGAATTTATTGTCTTGGATATTAAGTTAATTCTTGTTAAAGTTTCTTAAAATTTTTTTTGAGGTTTATTTATTTTTGAGAGAGAGAGAGAGAGACAAAGCACGAACGGGGGAGGGGCAGAGAGAGAGGGAGACACAGAATCTGAAGCAGGCTCCAGGCTCTGAACTGTCAGCACAGAGCCCGACGTGGGGCTCGAACTCACGGACCGCGAGATCATGACCTGGGACGCTTAACCAACTGAGCCACCCAGGCACCCCTGTTAATCTCTTATACAGGTATCACTGCTTTTTGGAAGTTCATGTTACACCATTTTGCATTCACAAAAGACTTCTGTTAGTATCTGTTTTCACTAATGAAAAAAAGAAAATCTGAAGAGGATTCTCCTTTTTACAAAAAGAGATGAAAATTGAAAACAGCGTTTAGTGTTTTGAAGTGAGCTCTTATAGAGGCAGGAAGCATCCTGAGCAGCAAGAGAGACGCTGCCTAACTAGCTCCTTCCCTGGAACCACACTCAGTATCTCAGCATCAAGTTGCCATAGCTTTGAACTGGGTTTGTGAGTTTCTGTGCTTCATCTTGACTTATTTTTTAAAATGTTTTTTTTTTTTTATTTTTGAGAGAGAGAGCCAGTGGGGAGGGGCAGAGAGATGGTGGGACAGAAGATCTGAAGCAGGCTCCACTCTGACAGCAGAGAGTCCAACGTTGGGCTTGAACTCAAGCCAAAGTCGGACAATTGACTGAGCCACCCAGGCACCCCTATTGCGACTTATTTTGTGCATCTGTTAGCAAGATCCGTTATCTTTTCTAAGGTATCAGAAAAGCCTAAGAGAGGTTATTTTGGGGGTCTCAAAAAATTTCCCTATAATTTAGTGCTAATTGCTTCTTTGCCATTGCCATTTCAGCTTAAGAGAGGTTTCACAGGAACATTGTACCTTCAGATAGCAGGGGAGCCCTGTATATATATATAACAACCTACATATCTATATCTATATATCTACATCAACACCATTTTCAAAACTGCATTTTGAGAGATGCTAGTGTCCTATGACATATTAGTAAGTGAGAAGAATATAAAAGTTCCATGGTCAAACATATTTGGGAAATGTGAAATAAAGCTAAAATAGGTTTTATGTCTGGTAGGACTTCTTATTGATATGCTAATGTGTGCTGTGTCTCTGAAAAGGAGATTCAGGGCACAGCATTTCCTAAATTTATTTGATCACATTCTTTTTTTTCTCAAAACACCAGTTAATATCTTGAGGGGCTCTAGTGTTTCTTGAGTCAGTTTGAAAATTGCTGGCATGTAGGCAGTCGAGGCCCTGAGTAATGTGTCTGGCCTCCTGGCATGAATCTGCTACAAATGTCCTGGTTTCTGCCAAGAGTTTCTTTCCATGTGTGATATTTTCATTTCAGACTGAAGATTGGGGTAATTCTGTGATTCTGTAGCAAAGATCATCTCTGGAGCACACTCTTTCCTGCTTATTGCCATTCATCCAGGAAATATTAGCACCTGCCATGAGCTGGGTAGTGTTCTAAGCATTGGAGATATGCCAGTGATAGAGATAGACAAGGTTCTTGCTCTTGTGGAATGTATATGCTAGTGTGTATGTATATGGAGGAGGGCATATAATAAACACATATGGTAATTTTAGCTAGTGATAAGTAACCTGAAGGAAATAAATAGGGTGTTGTATTAGAGAATAATATGAAGGGGTTACTTTAGATAAGGTAGTCAGGGAGGGCTTCCCTGAGTAGGTGATATATAACTTAAGAGAAGGAATTAGACAACCATGTGTTGAGTAGAAGGAAGAGTATCCAGCTGAGGGAAGAGAACATGCAAAGCTCCTGCGGTAGCCAAGAGCTTGTGGTTCAAGGCATGTCAGAGTGCCAGTGTGTTTGGACTACAGTAAGAACGAGAGTGGAATAGGATAAGGTTGGAGAGGTAGGCAGGGGTCAGCTAATGCCAAGTTTGATAGATCACAGTAAGCAATTTGAATTTTACTCTAATGGCAGTGAGGGGAGGGAGTAAAATATTGGATTTCCATTTTAAAAAGATCACTCTAAGGGCACCTGGGTGGCTCAGTCGGTTAAGAGTCAGACTTTTGGTTTCGGCTCAGGTCATGATTTTGCAGCTTTGTGGGTTCAAGCCCCTCGTCAGGCTCTGCATTGGCAGCTCAGAGCCTGCTTGGGATTCTCTCTCTCCCCTCTCTCTCTGCTCCTGCCCCACTCAAGCTGTCTCTGTCTTTCTCAAAGTAAATAAATAAACTTAAAAAAAAAGATCATTCTAGGGGTGCCTGGGTGGCTCAGTCGGTTAAGTTCCCGACTTTGGCTCAGGTCAGGATCTCATGGTTCATGGGTTTGAGCCCCTTGTCGGGCTCTGTGCTGACCGCTCAGAGCCTGGGGCCTGCTTTGAATTCTGTGTCTCCCACTCTCTCTCTGCCCCTCTCCTGCTCACATTCTGTCTCTCTGTTTCTCAAAAATGAATAAACGTTAAAAAAAAAAAAAACAAGATCATTCTGGCCACAGTATTGATTGCAAGGAGTCAAAAGTGGAAGTGGGGAGACCAAAACAAGACTTGATGGATTGAATGCTGGGTGTTGGGGAGAGGAGAGGGTGGCAAGGGTAACATCCCAGGGTCTGGTGTTAAACAGCTGAGTGATGCCATTTACTGAAATGGGGAGGAGTAGAAACCAAGAGTTCTCCTTCAGTTACATTCAGTTACGAAGCATCCACATGGAGATGTAAAATAGCCAGGTGGCTAAGCAAGTCTGGACTCAAGAGAGAGGTATGAGCTAGAGAGATAAAATGGGGATTGTACTGAAAACCATGGGATTAGGGGAGGTCACCAAGGGGGTGAGTGCAGAGTAAGAATAGGACCAAGGACGGAGCCTTGGGGCAAACCAACCTTTGGAGACAGAAGACCAGGAGGAGGAGGAAACGACAGAGCCTGAGGAACAGGCAGCAAGATGGGGGAAAAACCAGGAGACTGTGGTGTCAGAAGTCAGACTCTAAGTGACCTGGTGTGGTGGTTAGGAAGGCATGGCCAGTGAGAACGTTTGGGCTAGGGCATGAAGACCCAGGAAAGACTCCAGGAAAATATTTGGTGATGTAATGTGTATATCAAAGATGTGCGTTTCTTGTAACAAACATCAATTTGGAGGAATTACAAAATTAAGAAAAAACAATACCAAATTATAGATCAAAGGAGTAAGAAGTATCAGGAACATGTCATTTCTGCATGCTGGAAACCTAGTTATTTTTAATCACTGTTTCTTAAGCCATGAAATGCCCGGTTCACAACTAGTTTTAGAACAATGTCCTATTGATGGGCCTTTGCCAAAGTACCTTTCTTCTCACCATCCTGTTAAGAGCTCCCTAGTTAGAAAAGCCTTTGGTAAACCTCTGGATTTCAGACAACTAGCTGCCTCTTTTGAGAGCAGTATGAAGGTTCCCTTCTGCAGAAGCAACAATTCTCTGGTGCAACAAAATCTCCGTTCTCTGTTTTTTTCCTTCTGAAACAGACCGGGCTCTGTGCTCTCTGTAGAAAGTATCTGGAGCCATTCTGCCTCTCCCCCTCGCCAATTCTTAGCTGAAAAAAAAAAAAAAAAAGAGCCCATGAACTGTCCCTTTCATACTCTAGGACTGTGGTGTGGTGAGTCAGCTTCAGATTGATTCAATTAAACACCTCAAGCTGAATCTGTCAAATGTCTTTCCCCCCCCCCATGGGCCTGATTTATTTTGGTAATAGGATAAATGCATGTTATATACAAAGGTAACCATTAAATAATTATAAACAAATAATTTCATCACATACTCACAGCCCATTTTGCATCTCCTGCCAGATACAAAACATGTACTTTAATACATTTACAGTGATAATTTGCATAAAACCACTGAACGTGGGGATATTTCCAAAGCAGCTGCTTATGTGATGTGATTAGCAAAATCTCCCCCACCCCCTCATACCCACCCACACACACTATTAGTCATTCCTTTGAGTTAATACATTGAAGGCCTTTGTTAAAATTAAAACATTATCTAGTCATAGAGAGACAAACGAAGCTATTAACATTTAGCTCAAATTAGTCGATTGAAATCCTTAATCAGTAAGGTCTTTGGTGAAAGGGACCCAGAAGCTGTTTTCAGTTTTGACTAGGGAAAGGAAAGGTTCCAAATATGGGCCGCTGTCTGGGGAGGGGAGATAGGGTTCCAGCACTCTGTATAGAGCTCTGGTCAGTCAGAGGGACTAGCTTGAAAGCACTGGATACTCAGGTGGAGGGGAGACTGCTAAAAAGTGAAGGAGACAGCAGCCTCTGA
This sequence comes from Neofelis nebulosa, assembly GCF_028018385.1. Lineage (NCBI taxonomy): Eukaryota > Metazoa > Chordata > Mammalia > Carnivora > Felidae > Neofelis > Neofelis nebulosa. The sequence goes on from NC_080800.1 coordinate 88,233,889, forward strand.
AGAATGGTAAAGGTCTTTATTGAAAGCAATTGTTCTCTTGGGGTGTCTGGGTGGCTCAGTCGGTTGAATGTCTGACTTTGGCTCAGGTCATGATCCTGTGGTTCATGTGCTCGAGTCCTGAGTCAGGCTCTGTGCTGATAGCTCAGAGTCTAGAACCTAGAGCCTGCTTCAGATTCTGTGTGTCTCTCTCTCTCCTCTCTCTGCCCCTCCCCAACTCACCCTCTCTCTCAAAAATAAATTAAAGATTAAAAAAATTAAAAAAAAATAAAAGCAAATGTCCTCTTTAAAGCTATTTATTTATTTTGATAGAGACAGAACGAATGGGGGAGGAGCAGAGAGAGAGGGAGAGAGAGAATCCCAAGCAGGCTCCGTGCTGTCAGCACAGAGCCTAATGCAGGGCTTGAACTCATGAACCCTGAGATCATGACCTGAGCTAAAACCAAGAGTCAGATGCTTAACCGACTGAGCCACCCAGGCGCCCCAAAAGCAAATGTCCTCTTAATGACAGTCCTGGCAAGAGCTAGCTGGTTTGGTTCTGGGGTCTGTGACAAAGTAGTCACTTCGTGTTTTAGAAAATTCTCTAGCTCTCTGCAGAGATCATCCAGTGAGGTTAAAGAATTCTAAGGGATCGATTGACTTCTGACTCAACCTGGGGTTTTTTGTGAGACATAACCTAAAAAACATTTTCACTACACGGGCGCCTGGGTGGCTCAGTTGGTTAAACGTCCAGCTTTGGCTCAGGTCATGATCTCACAGTTTGTGAGTTCAAGCCCTGCCCCAGGCTCTGTGCTGATAGCTCAGAGCCTGGAGCATGCTTTGTATTCTGTGTCTCCCTCTCTCTCTGTCCCTCCCCCACTTGTGCTCTCTCTCTCTCTCTCAAAAATAAACATTAAAAAAATTAAAAAATTCTTTCACTATAAAAGAAATGCTCATTGTAGGATATTTAAGCAATTAAAACATACATAGAATCAAACCTGAAAAATCCTCTCAATACCCCCTATAATTCCAGGCTCATGCTATTTGTAGCATGCTTTCAAGTTCTCTTCTACGCATTTACCCAGCATGTACATAGGTTGACCCTTGGACAACATAGAAGTTAGAAGCACAGGGTCCCGTGCAGTTGTAGATCCGTGTATAACTTTTGACTCCCCCGAAATTTAACTAAGAGTCTACTGTCAACTGGAAGCCTTACTGATAACATAAACCACCGATTAATGTATATTTTGTATGTTATTAGCGTTATATACTGTATTCTTTTTTTGTTCAACATTTTTTATTAAGTTTTTCTTTTAATTCCAGTATAGTTAACATACAGTGTTATATGAGTTTTGGGTGTACAATATAGCTGTATTCTTTTTTTTTTTTTTTTGAGAGAGAGAGACAGAGAGACAGTGTGCATGTGTGGGGGAGGGGCAGAGGGAAAGAGAGAATCCTAAGCAGACTCCATGCCCAGTGCCAAGCCCAAGTCAGGGCTCCATCTCATGAACAGTGAGATCATGACCTGAATGGAAATCAAGAGTCAGACACTTAACCAACGGAGCCAACCAGGTGCCCCAGCTGTATTCTTAAAATAAAGTAAACTAAAGAAAAGAAAATATAATTAAGAAAATAGTAAGGAAAATACATTAAAGTACTATACTGTAAAGATATCTGTGTATAAGTGGACCCATGCAGTTCAAGGTCAACTGTATATTTTCTTACACAAATACAACCATCTCTACCTGTTCTATATACCTCCTTGTTCTTCTAATTCAAAAAATTGTTTACTGTGGTAACATATGTATAACATAAAAGTTGCCATTTTAGCCATTTTTGGGTGTACAGTTCAGTGGCAGTTAGTACATTCACAATGCTGTATAAGCCCTGCCACTATCTAGTTCCAGCACTTTCTCCTTATTCCAAATAGAAACTGTGTAACCATTAAACAGTAACTCCCTATTCTCCCTTTCCTTCAGTCCCTGGTAACCTCTATTCTCTATTCTGTCTCTATGCAACTTGTTCCTTTAAAGTTGTTTCTAGGGGCGCCTGGGTGGCGCAGTCGGTTGAGCGTCCGACTTCAGCCAGGTCACGATCTCGCGGTCCGTGAGTTCGAGCCCCGCGTCGGGCTCTGGGCTGATGGCTCGGAGCCTGGAGCCTGTTTCCGATTCTGTGTCTCCCTCTCTCTCTGCCCCTCCCCCGTTCATGCTCTGTCTCTCTCTGTCCCAAAAATAAATAAAAAACGTTGAAAAAAAAAAATTAAAAAAAAAAAATAAATAAAAAAAAATAAAGTTGTTTCTAAAAAGGTAATACATGGACATTATTAAAAAAAAAATTCAAACACTACAAAAGGGCATATACAATGTTAAGTACTTCCTCCTATGCTTGACCCCCAGGAAATCAGTGTAATCAATTTTTTAGGTATCTTTCTGCAGAGTCTATGCATATATAAGCATGCTTGGACATATACCCTCCCACTTTTTTTACACAGGAATAGCAAACCATACATCACTTGCTTTTTTCATTTAACAATATTTGAGAGAGATAAATATATGAGATATACATTCTTGGGCACCTGGATGGTTCAATTGGTTGAGTGTCTGTTGATTTCGGCTCAGGTCATGATCTCATGGTTCATGGGTTTGAGCCCCAGGTTGGGCTCTGCGCTGGCACCGCAGAGCCTGCTAGGGATTCTCTCTCTTCTCTCTCTGCCTCTCCACTGCTCACTTGTGCATGCTCTCTCTCTCAAAATAAATAAGCTGTAAGAATAAAAAAAAATTCTTATTTATTCACTCTTCCATTAGGCTAGGATCAGTTTACTTCTGACTCAGCTTTTGAAAAAATAAATGTTTCATTGTGGCAAAAAACACAGAACATAGAATTCACCCTCTCAACAATTTCTTAGGGTACAGTACAATATTGTCAACCACGTGCACATTGTTGTGCAACAGATTCCCCAGAACCCTCCAGAACCCCGAATCCTGCATGATTGAAACTCTACATCCATAGAACAACAACCTCCTCACCGCACCTACTGTGCTACTTTCAGTTTCTATGAGTTTATTTTAGATACCTCCTATAAGAGGAATCATGCAGTTTTTGTCCTTCTGTGACTGACTTGTTTCACTTAGCACATTATCCTCAAGATTCATCCATCTCCCAGCATGTGACGGGATTTCCTTCTTTTTTCAGGCTGACTTGTATATGCCATATTCTTTTTTTTATTTAAAAAATGTTTAAAATTTATTTATTTATTTTTGAGGGATAGAAAGACAGATAAAGAGAGAGTGTGTGTGTGTATGCATGTGGGGGAGGGGCAGAGAGAGAGAGAGGATCCCAAGCAGGCTCCACATGATCAGTGCAGAGCCAGATGCAGGGCTCAAACTCAGGAACTGTGAGATCATGACCTGAGCCGAAATCAAAGTCAGATGCTTAACCGACTAAGCCACCCAGGAGCCCTTACATACCACATTCTACTGTACATATATGCCACATTTTCTTTATCCTTTAATCTGTCCATGGACATTTAGGTTGCTTCTATCTCTTGTTTACTGTTAATAGTGCTGCAATGAATGTGAGGGTGCAAATACCTCTTTGAGATTTTGCTTTCAAGTCTTTTGGATATATTTCCAGAGGTGGGATTGCTAATGCATATGGTAGCTCTTTTTAATTTTTTGAGGAACTCCCATACTGTTTTCCATAGTGGCTGCACCATTTTACATTCCCACCAACAGTGTACAAATGTTCCAATTTCTCCAGATCCTCAGCAACACTTATTATTTTCTGTTCAGTTGCTTATTTTTAAATAACAACCATACTATCCAGTGTGAGGTGATACCTCATTACATTTGCATTTTTTCTGATGATTACTGATATTAAGTATCTTTTCATATGCTTGGTCATTTGTCTATCTTCTTTGAAGAAATGCCTATTCAAGTGCTTTGCCCATTTTAAAAATTTTTTGTGTTTATTATTTATTTTTTGAGAGAGAGACAGAGTGTGAGTGGGGGAGGAGCAGAGAGAGAGGGAGACACAGAGACCAAAGCAAGTTCCAGGCTCTGAGCTGTCAGCACAGAGCCCGACCTGGGGCTCGGGCTCACGAACTGCGAGATCAAGACCAGAGCCTGTCAGCCACTCAACTGACTGAGCTACCCAGGCACTCCTGCCCATTTTTTAGTTGGGTTATTTGTTTTGTTATTGGGTTGTGGGAGTTCTTCGTGTATTTTGGATACTAACCCCTTATCAGATGTATGGTTTGCCAAATTTGCTCTCCATTTGTGTTCTTTTGCTGTGCAGAACTTTTTAAGTCTGATGTAGTCCCACCTGTCTCTTTTTGCTTTCGTTGCTTGTGCTTTCCGTGTGACTCATTAACTTTTATTTCTCTTAGGGTCAGACTTTCATCAGGATAGCCTGGTTGTGATTTTTGCCTTTGTTTCCACCTCAGTGCTCTCTAGCACATTGTTTAACAGGGGTGTTGGCTAATTGCTATTGGTTCCCTGATGGGATACACCCAGAACTACCTTAATTTTTCTGGACTCCTTCCCGTGCGCCTTAATGGGAGGCCTATGTGAGAGGGGGGTGTTTCCTCCCATTTTCTGTCTTCTTGCCCCTTAATCTCCTCTTTTACCCCATGCTAGGTACAGAATCTTCTCTAGGGCCTCCTCCTTCTTCACTCTCCCATCCTCCTTTTGCGTGGGGTGGTGGTCTCCCAGCCAATGACAGGTCAGCCAACAGGCTGGCTCCAGACTAATGAGGCTTCCGGTTCCAGATGAACCCATTAGCTTATTAGGGACATTGTACCTGGGTAGCTGGCATCTGTCCCATTGTCCTCTTTAATGACTCTCTGGTTTTGCCTATCAAAGATTTGAATGTGCAAATGAAACTGTACTTTCTTTTGTTTTGCTTTGTTTTGTTTTTAAATTTTTGTGGCTTTAATCCATCCCCACAACTTCTGCCCAGGGCCAATAAAACCTAGCCATTCTCCCTTTGTAAAAACAAAGAGAGGTTGGGTTTCCTTCAATTGTCTGCCTTTTTCTGTCTCCTCCACTATTTTTGTTTTACTCTGTAGTTAACTTTGCATCCAGCAGCTTCATCTGAGGACCTGTGCGGTGGACCTAGGCACTCTTCTTCTTGCGGTTGCAGCAGCCTTTTCGGTGCTCTAACCCGGTGGTTTGTGGGACCAGGGGTTTGGCGGGTGGGAGAAGAGTTTGGCCATAGTCTTCCTTCTGCATTTCACACACATTCTGCGCTCGCTCGCTCTCGCCCTCTCTCTCTCTCTCTCTCTCTCTTTCTCTCTCACGCACACACACACGCCCGCCCGGGCCCGTCTCCGTGTGTCTTCCTTCAAGATGACAGGGCGCTGGAGAAAAGGCTGCTGGAATCAGCTGGTAGGTACAGTAGTAACCCGAACCCCACCCACTCGCTGTCTTTGCTTGCTCAGGTTTCTCCGGTCACTCCTGCCAGCGGAGAAAACATGTAGATGCGCCTCCACAGGAGGGGCTGGGGGAGCTGGGAGCGGCGGGGGCGGCGGAAGGTGAGCCGAGCCGGAGAAGGTGGCCGAGCATCCCTGCTGCCGGGGCCCTTCCCAGTGCTCCCTCAGGGCGTCAGCCCCAGCCCTGTAGCCCTGTTTGCCCCCCACCCCCCTTTTCGTAGGGATTGCCTTTTTTTTTTTTTTTTCCTCTGCGGCGGCGGAAATGACAGTGTGGTGCCGCCGTGGTATCATGGTGCTGCCCCTGGACTGAGGGGCGAAAACTCTTAAGTTTGGCTCGGGAGAGCCAGCCACGGTAGCGTCGCGGCCGCCGCGCTGTCCCTGGCGGGCCGCGCGGGCGGGCGGATCCAGGCTGCTGCGCGGCGGCGGCGGCGACGGCAGCGAAGGCGGGCGGCGGCCTAGAGCGGCGGCGGCGGCGGCGGCGGCGGCGGTCGGGGAGCTCGCGCCGGAGCCCGAGCCAGCTCCCAGCGGAGGCAGGCGAGCGCCCGGCGCCCTTGGGCGCGCCAAGGAGATGGCTGGCACCCGGGAACGCTATGGGTAAAACGCGCCCACTCACCGCGGCCCCGGGAGCCGAGCGCCACCGCCCGCGTAGGGCTCGGCCCGGGCTCCGGCTCCCGCTCCGGCCGCCTCTCAGGTGCCGCTGGGGCCCGACGCGGGCCGAGGACTCTGGGGCTCGGCGGGGCGGGGTGACGGGGCCCTCGGGGCTGGAGGTGGCGGCGGCCGCGACGGCGGCGGCCCCCGGCCTGGCCGGAGCGCCCGTTGCTGCCCTCTTGGGAAGGAGTTTGCACTCCGGGGTGCGGGGCCGGGGCTGCCCGAGGCCTCCAGCGCACCGGCCGGCCCGGCGCGGGCGGTCGAACGGCTGGCTCCCCGGCGCCTGGGCGCGAGTCTGGGAAAGGGCACCGCCGCCTTCCCACGCTCCCGCGGCCCGCAGCCTCCTCGGCCCGGGCGGCGCCGCTCGGCCGGCCATCCGCCCGGCGGTGGCTGCCGCAGCAGCCCGAGATGCTGCGGACACCCTGCCGGCGGGGAAGGCCCCGAGAAACTTAATCCCTTTTCTGCCAGGGCAGCGATCCTCCAGTCTCCGTCTGGGTGGTTCCTTATTTCTGGCCTAGCTGCGAAACCGGCTCAGTGGGAGAGGGAAAACTTAACATTTGTCCAGAGGACAGACTGCGACCGAACCGGGGAGAGGTGGGGTTTTTCCATTCCTGGCTCGTAAGAATTAAGTAAATAACGGGGGAGTCGATTTTCAGAAACATTTTTGGTGATGATAAGGTTTAGGTTACTTATTACTGTGTGTATAGCACATTATTTCTTGGAGGGCTCGCCCCCCCAACCCCGCAGAGAAGGACATTGGGATCCTGGGGTCTTTGGTTTCTCCACTTTCTCTCTTCCACACTCCCCTACCCGCCTTCACGTTCAATTGCCTTCTTCCTGCCTCCTCACACATCTACCTGCCCACCCAAATCTCCCACCAGAACCCACCCATTCGCCAGAGTGCCCCCCATCAACCCCGGGCGCTCTGCCTCCCAGCTCTGCATCCTCTTGCTTCTCAACCAGTTTGCCTTTTTGAGGATTTCTGAGTGTGGGGTGAGTGGATAGTGATGATTGTGTGTTTGTGAGCAGGAGCCCTTATGCAGGAATATAGTGGAGACTGTGTAAATAGACATGTAATGTGTGTGGGTTGATTCTTTGGATTCTCAAGTTGGGCCATAAGGGCTGCCTTTAACCCTATTCTGTTCCCTCCCAGTATTCTCTCTCATCACTTCTCTGGCAATGTTCCAATAGAAGGGGAATGCTGAATGGGGAGATTCCCTCCCCTCTGTCTGGCTTAACCCCAGCTGATTACCCCAACCCTCACATCCCGCTTTTCACCCCTCTCCACTCATCACTGCCCCCAGGGGGAAACAGTCTTTGCTATTTATATATATTCCTGCCCAATTAACATAATACAGATACATGATGTGAATTATATTTTTCCTGATTGTTCCTCATGACTTGATTTGTGTGGTGGAAGTACAGGTCTAGGAGTCAGGAAGATCAGAGAGTTTACCCCAAATCTGATGTTACTTTGGCTTTTTGGCCTTAGGACATTCCAATGACCTTTCTTTCATAGTTGATGCACTTGTGTAAAAGGCATAATATTGTGTGCTGGGTATTGTGAGTCTCGGCTTGGTCCTTTGAAGATGAAAGGGTTCTATAAACACTCAGCATTATACTTTTCAAATAAAGTACTTCATTTACCTTTTATTGGGATAATGGATTTGACTGGGTGTAAGTAGGAACCCCAGTTTACTGGAAACCTTCATTTGCCATTATTAGCCCCCCTGGGAGCCAAATCTATCAGCATACTTAGGTCCCACGTCTCTTTTGTTTTGTTTTGTTTTTGTTCCTAATGCATCTACGACTGAATGAAAACATGCATAACACTAGGCATACAGAGTAAGAGTGATTATTTTAAGTCAAGGCTTGAATCATATCTAATGTACTCCAACCCAACAATCTGAGTCAGACTCCCTTTGAAAACATAACCTCACCCATTTTTAGCCTGTATGGGGGCAGTTAATTTCTACTGAAAAGTGGCAGAAATCATTTCAGGCATGGCAATATAAGCATGATTAGCATCTACCAGCGGTGAGTCAACTGTATTTATTAAGCACCTACAATGTGCAGAGTCCTCTGCTGGCTGGGCTGAGGCCCCAGTCTTGGCCTGGTATTTTGTCCTGCTTATTTGAGGCCTGCCTCCATACTTGCAGCTCCAGGAGTAGGACAGGGAGCAGTGAGGCAGAGGTAGAGGCTTAGGGACATGAAGGGGGTAATTTTTCCCCTCCCTCTCTCATGACTGCTAGACTTCTCCTCGAGCATGTTGTACCTTGCAGGGCCACCCCTGGGAAGCCCTGCCACAAATCAGAGTGACTTGGTTGCTTCATGAACAGTATCATCTGAACAGTGCAAATTGATTTAGCTGAAATTGGTTTAGTTAATCCCTCCTCTAAGAGCAGGGCAACTTGCTCCAACTTGCAGATCCTAAAGCAGTGCCAGTGGAGTCTCATAATTGCATCCAAAAATTGCTCTGGGTAGTGAGCCTGTCCATTCCCTCATCCCTCCTCCCATAAAATATGCTGGCACCATGACAGTTGAGAAGGAAACAGCAGAAGGAGTATGTCTTTGCTACTCAGCAAACCCCACTGGCGTGGTGAAGAGGGGGAGAATGCCCTCTTTTCTGTCTGTCTCTTAGCACTCAGGTTCTCTCTTTCCCACCAGGGACACAGAGCCCCCCAAAAGAGGCAAAGGCAGGGCTAAGGCATGAGTGTGTCTCGAATGGGTGTTCCCAGAGGTACCTGATTGGCCTCTTGTGTGTCTGTCATTCAATCTTTAGGGATCTTGGTAACTCCCTAGCTGTGGGGCCATGTGATTTAGCTGCTAGTGGAGGCCAGGGGGTGCTCCATTTCCGTTTCGCATTTTTCATCTTCTTTTGCGTGCAAAGGGGAAGACAGGGCACTGTGTTTGAGAAACGCCTCCTCACTTGAGCTGGGGGTCTTGACTTAGGGCATGGCATTGTCAGATTATGACGTGTAACATGTTGTTGCTGGATACACAGCAGTTCAAAAGGGTCTCCCGTGGTTCACTTTTTGAGGAATGTAGTGTTGGTACCCAGATGGTATTGCGGGAATCTCTGTATTTCGGGTCTCTTGAAAAATGTTGTGTTCATCACTGAGCAGTGTAGGGAAGAGACTAGAGAAGTGTTTCTCAACCAGCATATTGGACCATGCTAATGAATGGGAAGACCAGATCAGTGGTGTTGGGACCAGAAACTCCAACTCCCAATTAGCCCCCTGTGCAGACTACTAGCCCCCTCTTTATTTCCCCTCTCTTCCAAGGATCAGTCTGTTTTCCTATTTTCCATCAATGAAAGCTCTCCTAAAAGTCTTCTACAGGCACTAGAGGTCTGTGGCTCCTCCTACTATTTCTTCTTTTCCATCTTCCCCTTCTCCATTGACCATAGATGGACATAATCTTTTCAGTAATCGATCGCCCAGTTCCTGCATTTCCCTTAGAAATCCTATGAGCTCCTAACACTGCTAGATGGTTAAAGTATGAGTGGTGGAGGGGTTTGGAGCAATGTACCAACATCCCACCACTCCCTGCTCCATGTAGGGCTCACCTGAGTGCACACAAGGGTGTGGGTTCGGTCTAAGTGGGTTAGCAAAATATCCTTCGTAAGACTTAGCCTACTTGGGTTCTTGTCTCCCTGCAGAGCTATGACTGCTTGACCGTGGGCTTTGTCTCAGACTCTTTCCTGCAGGTCAGCCTCCACTGGTTGATGAACAGCATTCCCAGGCTTTGGATCTTTTCTCTTACAGAGACCAAATGATCTGATAACAAACCCATTATACAAACGAAAATCCTCCTGAAAAGGAAAATTTTAGCATTTACAGTTTGCCCAGTTAGGAACATAATGTCCAGGCATGGTAGACAACACTAATGTAAGACAGTGACATGTCTGAATGTATACGGCCCAGAGATACCAAAATGGTTTACGGTTCGAATCCTCAATTGCTTTGTCTATAGCCCTTTGTTCAGTGTTGCTAGGATCCATGTGATTCCCCAGGGAGTAGAAGCTTGATTTCAAATAGGCTTCTGTTCTCTGTCCCTTGTTTCTGACCTGAACTTGGGGTGCTCTCAGCCTAACATTCAACAGTATGCCCTACATACATATATTGCCAATTTTATCCTGTAGAAGTAGAGAGGACTTCCCATCCAGGTGTGTCGCTGAGCATTTAAAAATTTGCAAATATTTCACTGGGTTAGATAGATTGGGAAAAGCAGTCCTAGATGGAAACCTGTACTGGTAGCAGAAGGTAGATTAAGTTTGTTCTCCAACCTTGCAACTGCCAGTGTATTTCGCATTAAGATAAAGGTGTTATGAACTATACTTAGGATTCCTGTCAATTATCATGTGTCACCTTGGCAAATCCTTTCCTTGGTTCCCTACATTAATCTCCCGCATTTGTAGTAAATTTAGGACTTTTTTGTTCTGCTATTGTGATATTCATTTTTTTATTAAAAAATTTTTTAATGTCTATTTATTTTTGAGAGAGAGAGAGAGAGACAAGGAGGTACAGAAAGCCAGGGAGAAACACAAACCAAAGCAGGCTCCAGGCTCTGAGCTGTCAGCACAGAGCCCAATGCAGGGCTCGAACCCATGAACCACGAATTCATGACCTGAGCCGAAGTCAGATGCTTAACTGACAGAGCCACCCAGGCGCCCCTTGTGATATTCATTTTAATGTTTATGATGACCATATTATATGAAATGGCCAATGGTTGGATTTAGGAGCTAATCATTGTAAAGAAAACATCATTAAATCCACATGCTATAAAATATTAATTAGGCTTTAATAATCTTTTAGACAGGAACTGACTCTGGTGCTGTCAGTCGGTAATCAGCCTCTAGTCCTGAGCATGATAAAAGCTGAAAGGAAGGAGAGAAACAGTTCTTCCCTTGGGGGGGGGGCTCCAGTCTAACAGGGGAGACATATGAACATAAGAAATATCATAATCAGACACATGGTCCTCCAGAAAACTCGCGGGGGAGTGTGACTGTTCTCCATCATGCCAACCATGTGTTTGGACGATTTTCCAAACATTTGCTGCTTTCCTCAATAACTTGTTTTGTATCTGTCATCTGTGAATGTATGATGAGAATATCTGTATTTGTAAAGCCAGTTAATAATTTTATTTTATCCACATGTGATCTTCATAAGAGCCTGTGAGCTGGGTAGGGCAGGTAGTTTTCAATCCACAGATGAGGAGGCTGTGGCCCAGATAGTTTAAATGTCTCACCTAGGATCACTCAGCTAATTCAGTTTAGAGCCAGGACTCTAAGGAGGCTCTATTATGAGGATCAAATGAGATAATGGCTTTGGAACCATTTTGAAAGTATAAAATGGTATGCAAATGTGAGATGGCTGTTATTATTAGTTATGCTTACTGACCACCTAGCCTCTTTTTTTCTGGGTTTCTGTTTGCAGTATGTGTCCCTTTAGGGTGAGAATTCTATGCCTTGGTTGCCTTTTAGGTTCCCAAATGATCTTTTCAGCTTCAAGGGGTCCTTTCCTACTAATTGCATTCCGGGATAAGGTTGTCTTCCTTTTCAGTTTCAAAAGGTGTTCTCATTGGTTTGTCCTCCCATGGGACTCCTCTCCCCTTTCCTTGTCCTCTAGGAGCACCCATTATATCTTCCTTGAGGTGTATACACCAGGCAAAACTAGCCACTGTCATTCAGCATCTTGCCTTAGCCAAAGTAATGCATTTTGTTCCTTTCATGATGATGCCCTTCACTGGTCAGCCTTTCTAGTCACACTAATAAATAAGATTTGTGTTTTGAGGAGCTAGTTTTCAATAAGCCATGGTGTCTTTCCTATGTGGGAACAGACAGCAAGAGCTCTGTAATAATAGGATGTCAGAGCTGGAAAGCATCTTTTTTTTTTTAATTTTTTTTTTCACGTTTATTTATTTTTGAGACAGAGAGAGACAGAGCATGAACGGGGGAGGGTCAGAGAGAGGGAGACACAGAATCTGAAACAGGCTCCAGGCTCTGAGCTGTCAGCACAGAGCCCGACACGGGGCTCGAACTCACGAACTGTGAGATCATGACCTGAGCCGAAGTTGGCCGCTTAACCAACTGAGCCACCCAGGCGCCCCTGGAAAGCATCTTAAAGAGATCGTCCGGTGATTCTAGTCCAACTTGAATGACACTTTATAGTTAAGGAAACATCAGACTAAAGCCGGGACTCATTCTCTCCTCCCCTAAGGCAGGGAGATGGGTTTGTAGTGTTTTAAAGGAAAAGCTCATGGGACATTCACGCTAATATCCTGGAGAATGTTTATTTTACATTAATTTCTTTTTTAAACAAGTCCTACAGCTCAGCTCAATCCTCATTCTACAGCCCAGAGGTCAGGCTTGGTTTCACACTCACAGTTTCTCTGTGAAGAAGGGGGGACCATGGCTTCTCAGGGAGGTAATGAGAGCCCAGGGCCATGCTCTGCAGACCTAGAAGATGAAAACTGGATGGAATATAACTGCTGAAATAAAGGGACATTTAATTATGTTCAAATCACATTTGAAGTAATAGAATTCTGCCAAGTGCAGATCATGCTGAAATCAATCTTTCATTTCATAAGCATAGAATGCATTATTTTTATCTTAATCACCTGTACCAAAGCTCCTCTTTTTGTATTTCTACTTACACAGCCTTATGATACCTTCTTACTTTTTTTTTTCTCATAGACTTCTGTTTTTCAGGGCTCTCAGCCTGAAGGAGGTTCAGGGTGAAGAAAGAGCAGACAGAAACAGTTTTATAATAGAGCAAGGGCAAATACGTAAATGTACCTATTTGACTACATGGCAGTAACTAAATGAACAAATCAGTGTATGTACATGTGGGCATTTGTTTCTTAACATGGCACTTGGTAGACCAGCCTTCCCAGCCATTTCATCAGTGCATTTTTGTGACAAACTCTTGTGTTTCCTGGCTAAAGCTTCATGATTACCTGTTATCAGTTCACACTCTATCAGGTTCACATCCTGTCTTTATCTTTTAGTGCACTCTCTAATTCTGCATAGATTAGTGATTCACAGACTTTTTGAAGTTGTAATACTTTGCCGTTGTTTCATTTCTGCCATACTGTTTCCCCCTGTCCTTTCTGAAAGTATTTTGTGATGTAGGAGTCAAGTATTTTTGTTAGGAGTCTTGTATTATGTAAACGAATAAAAGTTGGGAGCTGAGAGCTTTCTGACATCCACTGATCATTAGAGGTGTTCCAGGGGATTGCCAAACCCTGACCTAGAAAAACAATTGGCAGGAGTAAGCAATCCAGTAGGGTTTAGAATGACTACATAGTTACATAGATGGCAGTGTAGTACAGTGGTGAACTGTTCATACTCCAGGGTCAGACCTGGGTTTGAATCTTTTTTGTTTGTTTGTTTTAAATTCAGATGTAATTCATGTGTCATAATATCTTCACTGTTTGACAGCATACAATTTGGTGGATTTAACTATATTCACAAAGTCATGCAACCATCACCACTAATTCCTGAACGTTATCATCATCCCCCAAAGAGACTCTGTACCCATTAGCAGTCACACACACCCCCATCCTTTTCTCTCCCCAGCCCTTGGCATCCACTAATCTACCTTTGTTCTTATGGATTTGCCTATTCTGGCATCGCATATAAAAAGAATCATATGATTTTTAGCATAATGCTTTCAAAGCTCATCTATGTTGTAGTATGTGTCAGTACTTTATTACTTGTTCTTGATGAATAATATTCCATTGTATGGACATACCACATTTGTTTATCCGTTCATCAGTTGATGGACATTTGGACTATTTCTACCACTTGGCTATTATGAATGATGCTGCTATGAACATTTGTGTGCAAGTTTTTGAGTGATCACATCTTCAGTTCTTCTAGCTCATATGCTAACTCTACATTTAACCATTGGAAGAATTGCCAGACTATTTCCTAAAGCAGCTGCACCATCTTACATTTCCACCAGCAATGTATGAAGGTTGCAATATTTCCAAATCCTGGCTGACAGCTGCTATTTTTTAAAATTATAGTCATCCTGGTGGGTATGAAGTAGTAATATAGGCATCCCAATGAGTATGAAGTGGTGTTTCAGTGTGGTTTTTATTTGCATATCCCTGATGGCTTATGATGTTGAGTATCTTTTCATATGCTTACTAATCATTTATTTGTAAATCATCTTTGGAGAAATATCAATTCAGATCCTTTGCCCACTTTCTTGGTCTTTTTATTGTTGCATTTTAAGAGTTCTGTATATTTCTAGATACTAGACCTGTGTCACATCTATGACCTGCAAGTATTTTTTCCCATTCTGTGAGCTGTCTTTTCACCTTCTTGATGGTTTGCAACACAGAAGTTTTAAATTTTGATGAAGTCAGATTTATCTATTTTTTTCTTTGGTTGCTTGTACATTTGGTATCATGTAAGAAACCCTTGCTTAATTTAATTTCACAAAGATTTACACCTATGTTTCCTTCCAAGAGTTTTATAGCTTCTACACTTTAATTTAGGTTGTTGATTTGTTTTTAATTAATTTTTTTATATGGTGTGAGGTAGGGCTCTAACTTCATCATCTTGCATGTGGATATGGAGTTGCCCCAATACCATTTGTTGAAAAGATTATTATTTCCTCACTGAGTGGACTTGGAATCCTCATCAAAAGTCACTTGCCTGTAAATATAGGAATATATCAGGTTATTTCTGGATTCTCAGTTTTATTCTAGGTTTGAATCTTAGTTCTGCTACTTGCAAATAAGTGTGGTCTGGGAGAAGTTACTTTTTTTGATAATAATACTACCTACCTTTTAGAGGATTGTTGTGAAAATTAAATGAGATAAGGCATATAAAGGGTATTATTTAGTGTCCGGCACATAGTAAATGCCAGATAAATTTTATGGGGAAATGTGGTTAGATAATCAGGAAGGTAGTGAAAATGGGCATAGTTGAAAGGATGCTGAAATATTAGGAGTGACCAGAACAAGGTGGCCTCATGAATGAGAGATGAGATGAACAGATGTTTGAAGAAGTTGAGAAAAAAATTCAGTTCCACAGTCTCAGCTAAAGCAATTGTGACTTGAAGATAAAACAGAATAGAAGCAGTATAGAAAAATTACTTACCATAAGCAACAAATTGTAACCATCCTCTATTATTCTTTGTAGAGCTGAAAATCATTAAAGTGGGTTATTTTAGAGCACTAGTGTTTGACTTTCTCTGTCAATTACTCTTTTTTCTTGCTTTTTAAAAATGTTTTTTCCATTTTTTATTTGAGAGAGAGCATGAGTGGGGGAGAGGGGAAGAGGGAGAGGGAGGGAGAGAGAGAATCCCAAGCAGGCTCCACACTCAGCATGGAGCCCAATGTAGGACTTCATCCAACGACCCTGGGATCATGACCTGAGCTGAAATAAGAGTCAGATGCTCAACTGACGCCCCTTTTCTTGCTTTTTAAAAATGCTTATTTATTTATTTAGAGAGAGAGGGAGAGAGTGAGTGCAAGTGGGAGAAAGGCAGAGAGAGAGGGAGAAAGAGAATCCCAAGTAGGCTCCCCACTGTCAGCACAGAGCCTGATGCTGCTCGAACCCATGAACTGTGAGATCATGACCAGAGCCCAAATCAAGAGTTGGTCACGAAACCAACTGAACCACCCAAGCGCCCCTGTCAAGGAATCTTTTGAGAACATTTTGAATGCTGTGGACAACACTCTCCCCATGAGAATGCAGATATGACAAACACACAACATTCTTTAAACTGTTCTAGGAAGTTCAGAAATCCCTGGTTAAAAATCCTATTTTGACCTTATTCAAGGCAATGCTGACCCATAGCATACTTTCCCAAGCTTAATTTCATAGTGAGGTTCAAGTGTCACACTTACTCAGGAGCAGTATTTACGGTTTCAGGGAAATTCGAAGAGTTTTTTTGGCTTGTAGAGAAGGGTTTGTATGGCACCCTCCTAAGTAAGACTTAGAGGAGTACCACAAGTACTCTAATTGTTTTTGTATAGGTTTGAATGCATAGACATCTTTAGCAATGCTTCTGACCAACTGTCAATTTTTTAAAAAAAAATTTAATGTTTATTTATTTTTGAGAGAGAGAGAGAGAGAGAACGAGAGAGAGAGAGAGAGAGAGAGAGAGAGCATGCGCTTGAGTGGGAAAGGGACAGAGAGAGAGGGAGATACAGAATCCGAACCATGGTCCAGGCTCTGAGCTGTCAGCACAGAGCTTGACGCGGGGCTCGAACTCATGAACCGTGAGATCATGACCTAAGCCAAAGTCGGACTTAACCGACTGAGCCACCCAGATGCCCCTGACCAACTGTCATTTTGGAGGGAGGCTTACTCAATTCTCCCAGGTAGCTTTCAATGCAGATGTTAAAGAATGCAGACATCCAGTTCTGGAAGAGGTAGTAATAGAAATGCAGTGTGAAGTGGCGTTGGGCCTAGAATAAAAAGATATGATTCTGGAGGGGACTTGGAATGAGAGGAAGAATCAGAGAAACTGGGGGGGACACAGAGAGACAAAAATAGAAGTGGAAACATGCTGTTTAGAAACACTCTTGTAAATAGTCAAGATAAACTTCAGTGAGGGAGGTGGGATGATTGAAATAAAGGTGTAGGGGAAAGAGCACAGGTGCTGGCATTAGACTGACCCAATGCTGTGGGTATGTATAATTCCTGGTTGATTTACTTAACAATGCTGAGCCCCAATTTCCTAACTATAATAGGGGCATGGTAGCACCTTCCTTACAGGATTCTCTCCCTCTCTCTTTTTTTAAAGTTTTATTTATTTATTTTGAGAGAGAGAGAGCGAGCGAGCAGGGGAGGAGCAAAGGGAGGGAGGGAGAGAGAGAGAACCCCAAGCATGCACTGCATTCAGTGGGGAGCCAGATGTGGGGCTCGATCTCACAAACCATGAGATCATGACCTGAGCTGAAATACAGAGTCAGATGCTTAACCAACTGAGCCACCTAAATGCCCCTCCTCACAGGCTTCTTGATTGAATTTAATGAAATAATGTGTGTAAAGTGCTTAACAGTACTCAGAATACAAGAGGTGCTCAATAAATGCTAGGTCCTTTCTTCCAACTTGTAGTTTAAGGGATCTTTCATTTAACAATTATTGAATACCTAGCATGTATGAGGCACCATGCTATGAATAAAAATATGAAATAGTCGATGCCCTCAAGGAGCAGAGAGAGTTAGCTGGAGACAGATATGTAAATGAAATAAAACAGAATGTTCTGGAAGCCACCAGTGGTTGTGGTGATAACCATGTCATTATCATTTACATGATAACCATGTAAATGAAAAGACCCCTAGGTTTCCAGGCTTGGATAGTGATATTCATCCCATAGGGAAAATTGGAAGAAGAGCAGGTGTTTTGGGTTTTTTTTTGGGGGGGGGGGTTGGGGGAGAATAAAAAATTCACTTATGGACATGTGGAATTTGATCAGTGGGGCTATCAAAGGCAGTATTCCTGCCTGGAACAAAAGTTGGAATCCATCATCTCTAACTAAAGTCTCTTCCAATTTTAAGGTTCTGTGATATATGCACATTGTAATTGGTTTACTTTTTCATCTCTATAGGTGAAAGCTGATAGATAATATAAGCTACATATTGCCAGCCAACAATTTTGAAGCACCTGTGAATTATAAAATAAGAATATCACATGTCTCACGTTTTAAGAAAGCAGTTATCCAAACATCTGAACATTCCAGACCAACTGAGAATGGCTATTTTACAAAAAGACTCTCTACTTCTACAGCCCAGTTTCCTTTAGATTTCCCTTAAATAGTTAGTTATCTTTGTGCACTTAAAAGGTTTGATTTAGAAACAGCTTTTAGGGATGCATCTACTGTACTTATTCACAAGGTATAATTGTACTCAGTGTTTAAGTATCCTGTGAGAAGGCTAGGCAGAGGTCACTGATTGACAAAATCTGAACAAATATCAGTGGCAGAATCAAAATTTTCAAGCCCTGGTGAGGGTCTCCAGTGCTAGTAAGATGATGAACAAAAGTTATTCAAAAGCAAATGATGTTTTTCTTTTTCTATAAATAGGATTAACATTTTTTGTTAGATAGTTTTGTCCTTAGTTAAGGCTAGGTTAGAACATTTCTCTGTGTTGGTTTTATTTTTTTTTTATTTTTTTTTTATTTTTATTTTTTTTTATTTATTTTTGGACAGAGAGAGACAGAGCATGAACGGGGGAGGGGCAGAGAGAGAGGGAGACACAGAATCGGAAACAGGCTCCAGGCTCCGAGCCATCAGCCCAGAGCCTGACGCGGGGCTCGAACTCACGGACCGCGAGATCGTGACCTGGCTGAAGTCGGACGCTTAACCGACTGCGCCACCCAGGCGCCCCTGTGTTGGTTTTATTTAACAGAAGACCCGTGGCAGTATCTGTATGTTCAGCTCAGAAATATCTGTGGCAGAAGAGATAGGTTGGCCAAGAGATTAGTTTCATGTTAATTGGATGACTTCTTTTACTCTCCAAAACATGTACCAGAATGAAGACTACCAGGTCTGAAAATTTCTGGCTCCTCACCTTGCTAATTTATATCTGGATGTTGATTTGCATCTTGTTACATTTTAAGACACATGGGGAGGTGAGTTCCATAGTAGGTTTGTGCTAATTCAGTGGGTGTCTTATAATAAACTCCAGCTGAAACCACAAGGTGATATGTTGTCAGTATTGATCAGCAACTATTGCTGAGTAAGTTGAACGGTTGAAATCATTTCTCATGGAGCTTGATGAGATGAGGGGTTTTCTGGAGGTGAGGGAAGGAAGTGGATACTAGCATCATTTGTTTCTAGTAACTCAGTTTACTAGAAATGGGATAGAACAGGAATTTCCATGAGTGGTAACAGGAAGTAATTAAAGTTCACACTCTGAAGAACTTACTATTCTGCACCGAGAAGTTACATTCTTCTGCAGCTCACTCTTGTTTTTTACACAGGCTCTCAGAATAGAATCACTTCAAAAGCCAGAGAGTTAGCTTGAAATATGGCCTGATTTTCCTTCCACTAGAGGTGAAATAGGTGCAGCCCCTATATTTTACCTTGAAGTAAAATACAGACCAATATTGGAGAATGGAGATTGAGAATTTTGCACAGCCTCAGGCTCATCATAGTCCAGGACAAGAGATTTCAGTGGATAATATGTGACTGGCATGGGCCAGTATTATGAGCTGGAATAGTAATGTCGACCAGTAAACCAGGACTCCGAGGTGGTCACTTGGTTCTCCTTATTAGTGCAGGAAAATAAACTCAAGCATTTGTCAACCACAAGGTGTGAAGGGGAGAAAGGCTTTTTGATTAACGCCCAGATCGTATTGCTATTGCTCCAGCATCGCTGAGGAATCTAGCATGTAAAGCCTCCATTGGTTAGTGTATAATTATGCTGCAACCACTTTTCCTTTGGAAATGCTTAGTGACTCTTGCTTTGTGTTCCTTGCAGGTGAAAGCCCAGCCTCTGCGGTTCTTAATGCCTCAGCAGGATTATTTTCACTAAAGATGGAAACACTGGAGTCTGAATTGACCTGTCCAATCTGCCTAGAGTTGTTCGAAGACCCCCTTCTTCTCCCTTGTGCTCATAGCCTCTGCTTCAGCTGTGCACATCGAATCTTGGTCTCGAGCTGTGGCTCTGGTGAATCCATTGAACCCATTACCGCTTTTCAGTGTCCAACGTGCAGGTATGTTATCTCACTGAACCACCGGGGCCTGGACGGCCTCAAGAGGAATGTGACTCTGCAGAACATTATCGATCGCTTTCAGAAGGCTTCCGTCAGTGGGCCCAATTCCCCAAGTGAGAGCCGCCGGGAGAGGACTTACAGGCCCAGCACTGCCATGTCTAGTGAACGAATTGCTTGCCAATTCTGTGAGCAGGACCCGCCAAGGGATGCAGTGAAAACATGCATTACCTGTGAGGTCTCCTACTGTGACCGTTGCCTGCGGGCCACACACCCTAACAAGAAACCTTTCACCAGCCACCGCCTGGTGGAACCAGTGCCAGACACACATCTTCGAGGGATCACCTGCCTGGACCATGAAAATGAGAAAGTGAACATGTATTGTGTATCTGATGACCAATTGATCTGTGCCTTATGCAAACTGGTGGGACGTCACCGAGACCATCAGGTCGCGTCCCTGAATGACCGATTTGAGAAACTCAAGGTAAGGGATCTGGGACATATCCCTTACCCAACTTGGTCTCTTTACACACAGTTGTACAGTTAGCAAGCTCCCTAATAAAGCTAGGTCCACTTTTCCTATATGACAAATAAGTTCACTCCAAGTTGTTCTCATGAGGTATAGCCTCTGCTCACTTGCAAGCTCTCACTGGAACTTGTTTCGTCTGTTGCGTAAACCTCCTTGCATTTATTCACCTCTGGCCAGTTCTGGAAGGGTTAGCCCCTGGCCTGCCACGCCAGTAGTCTGTCCAGAGACACAATGCCCTCTCTCCTCTGTCAGTGACATATTGCACACTACATATCTTTGTCATGATCTTTCCACCTCTTCTTTTAAGTATGTGAGTACCTATGTAGGTGTGCTGTAATTAGCATATGTGCCGATATGCATGTGTATGGGTCTAGCAGCAGGAAGGTTGGGTGTGTGTCTGTGGAGGTGTGGGTGGAGGTGTCTGAGTGTATTTATATGAAGGCGAGAGATTTTTGTGGATTACAGCTGTGTATGTGTTTGCACGCTCAGTACAGTAAAGCAACAAATGTTTGGCATCAGCCGCTTGCAACAAATTGCGATCAAGCCCTTAACAGGGGGCTAATTCTAAGTCTGCCTTAAAAAAATCCAAAACAAAACACACAAACGGACAAAAAGGAACCTCAGTTTACCACAAAATCAGGAGGGATAATCAAGTATCGGACCTAAAAATTTAAGCCAAAGGCAATAAATATTTAATCCAGTACCAGATTTTGTGCCAATGTTCATTTTTGTGGGTTGCACACTGAAGCACTTGGTTGCATTCCCCGCCTTGGAAGTTCCTAGTCTTTCACTTGCATTCAGTGGACAGAGTTTTCCGAAGTGGTTGTGCCACATGATATTTATGTGCAGGTCTCAGTGCCTATTTTGTAAAACCTTACTACTTCACATTGATGTTAACAAATGTCAGCTCTGGCCAATTGTCTTTTTTAAAAAATTTTTAATGTTTATTTATTTTTGAGAGAGAGCAAGTGGGAGAGGGGCAGAGAGAGAGGGAGATACAGAATCTGAAGCAGGCTCCAGGCTCTGAACTGTCAGCACAGAGTCCCACATAGGGCTCAAACTCATGAACCATGAGGTCATTACCTGAGCTGAAGTCGGACACTTAACCAACTGAGCGACCCAGGTGCACCACCCCCCCAACCCCGGCCAATTGTCTTATTCCCATTACCTGCCTGCTGTGTGGTTTAACTTCTCTTAAGAAGGGAGCTATTTAGCAGAAATTCCAGAAAAGCAAAATGTTTAAATGACTGATAAAATTACTACCCCAAAATAGAGACTGGATATATAAGCCGGTTTGGAAGGAAGACCCAGATAGGATGGAAGGAGGGCAAGAAGGAAACAGACATTTTCCTCTTGTGATGCTCTGAAAAAGTCAGGGTAACTTGACTTCATAAAAACTTCATAAAAAGTTTATGAAGGGGGGCACCTGAGTGGCTCAGTTGGTTAAGAGTCCGACTCTTGATTTCACCTCAGGTCATGGTCTCTGGTTCATGAGTTCGAGCCCTGCTGTCAGCACAGAGCCCGCTTGGGATTCTCTCTCTGCCCCACCCTCTCACTCTCTTTCTCTTTCTCAAAATAAATAAATAAACTTAAAAAAATTGGTACAAATTTTATGAAGTTGGTGAAAGTAGCAATACTCAGAACAGGATATCTTTTCCCTTCTGTAATTTGTTGCAGGTAATATCGAGAGTAGTCACTTTGACAATGGTTTGTGCCTTTTTTGATTTTTATTTATATCTAATATTTATAAATTTGTACAAAGTTCAGTGTTTGTCTGTTGATTTCACTCAATGAGAATGATATTCTCATTCCTATCAAAGCTGCAGAGAGGAATAATCTCATTGACTTCAGTTCTAAGATGCTAGGCCTTGCTCTTGGTCTAGCTGAAGCCTTCCACTTTAATGTGGTGTAAACTAAGACTTTGATAGACTAAGTGATTTGGTCAAAGTCACAGAATTGGAACTGGAACTCAGCTTCTAGACTCTGACCTAAGTATCCTTTCTACTGTGGCATGCTGCCTTTGTTTTGGACCTAAGTTTTGCCCATGAAATGTGATTTGAAACTTACCTTTATGTTCTGGCAATTGCACACTTCATGGGTCACAGATAAATGATTAACAGCATTGGGGGACGGGGAAGGACATACTGTATAAACTTACAGCCTCATAATGGTAAGAGATGGGGGTGGGGTTGCAGGAAGAGTGGAGGATATGGATGGAACAGTCTCTGCCAAATATTTGCAGGTGTTGGAACTATAATAAGGCATTGGCCTTGAGAAATACTCCAAACAGAAAAATCTGTATCCATATGTACGGTTGAGATAACAAAAGACTGGAGAGAATAAGCCTGTATCTGCAGGACCCCAGCTTTTTGAAAACATCCGAAAACATGAAAACATTGGCTGACTGATTAGATACTTGGCACCATGCAGCTACGGCGCTAAGTCTCTAGGCTGGGATGGAGCACAAAAGTATTTTACCAAAAAGATACTTTAGTCTGTAACTAATCGGAAAGTTTTGGAGAAAGAATGGCCAGATTTTGAATTGTTCCCCTTTAATTTTTTTAGGAAATGTGCAGAAAATTCTGATTATAAATTAAGTGGAAACTTCTTTTGCTCATGTTTGGACCGAGAGTGGAAACATATGAATCATTCCCAACCGTGTGGTTTGTTATGTTGTCTGGAACATCTTGGACTTTGGGGAGGGAGAGGTGGTATGTGCGTGTGTGCGTGTGTGTGTGCATGCGCGCGTGCGCGCGCGCGTGTGTGTGTGTGTGTTGGATGTGTGGGGATCACTCTGGTTTGGTGTCCAAGTATAAAAGGCTATTAGTTCTCCACATTAAGCAGAGAGGAAGCCTGACTTTTAGTGTCACATATACTCACTTCATTAGGTTCATTTTAAGTTAGAAAAGCATTTAGGATTATCCCCTTAATCTGCTGGATTCTTCCCCAAGGAGAAAGGAGAAAGCTGGTTGTCAGAAGCTATGGGGGAGATGGGCTTGGGCATACTCTGCTGACCCTGAGGGGAGCACGAGAGTCCTACAGGAGAAGTGGAAGGATGATAGTATATATATCTAGGGGATTTATGTTCTGTCCAGTAAGTGAATTGCTATTTATTTGTTTTTTTCTTTAACATTTATTCATTTTTGAGAGACAAAGAAAGACAGAGCACAAGTGGGGGATGGGCAGAGAGAGAGGGAGACACAGATTCCGAAGCAGGTTCCAGGCTCTGAGATGTCAGCACAGAGCCTGACGCAGGGCTTGAGCTCAAGAACTGCCAGATCATGACCTGAGCCAAAGTCAGATGCTTAACTGACTGAGCCACCCAGGAACCCATAATTGCTCTTTATTTGTACTTTTTGGTTCTGGAGCTTCATTTTTGGCCTTTATAACCACCCTTTTTTGTACTAACCTCCCCGAGTTGGATTAGTGGTCTCTAGTATTTATTTGTTTGATAAAGAATAAACAAACTGTTATGTTATAAGATGAAAGGTCAGAATAGCCAGAGGCCAGCCTGTCTTCTTAACATGTACTCAAAATGAATTAGAGGGTTTGGGATACTTACTCTGGTTTATTATCCATATTTAGTTGTCCATTCTAACTATGTGTCCTTCAGAAGGCTACTTACTAGTGGTTCAATTAAATTCTTCAATTTCAAAGAATAATTTTGTTTGTGGCAGTTATTACAATAGTAAGGGCTATCAGAGTAATTATTTTCTCCATTACTTCTTTTCATTTACTATAAAAATGCTTCACGTATTAGAGTTTTCATTGTCACGAGTTTCTCCCCTTAGAAAAGATCAATGTTATTGCATTAGTAAGTGTTGGCTTTCTAAAAAGAGGTCAGGTTTTAGTGGCTCTGTATTGATGACAGATCTCAATTGCTTATTCGAAGTCTTATACCACTCGGTTCCCGTGCTGCCCATCTATCTTTCCCCGCTACCACTCTCAGACATGCTACCTTTTTATGCCCAGACTAGCCTCCTAACAGTCTGTTAGACATACCACTCATTCTCTTTTCTAACTCTTAACTTTGACTCACGCTCTTCTCTTGATCTGCTGAGGAATCCTATCTACTCTGTAGTTCTCAACTGAACCCCTACAAGGCCACTCCAACACACCCCAATGGTACCATACGTTCTTTGAGGCCAGACATAATGTCTTTTATTTCTTCAGTATTCTTGCTGTCTTGCACACATAGTAAGTATATGCTCAAGAAATCCAAATGAATTAAATCTTTCAAATGGATCCACAGGAAGTACACCAGCGACTCTAGCTTGCTTTAGATCTCATCTTGTAAGATGGAAATCTGTCTTGCCATTATGACTACTTTCGAAGTCTGAAAAGAATCGCCTGTGCACTACTGATAATGTTCAAAGCCAGAGTGTTAGTAAAAGTATGGCATGTCCTTAATTTTAAGTTCCTATTCATTTGAATTGCTGGATTTTCCAACTGCCTAACCCTATGGTGACATCTGTATAAATCAGATGTGATTATTCTAATTCTCTTTGAGAGTGATGTCTTCACATTTCCATGCCCACAGCCTGCCAAAAATATAGCTGATGAAAACCAGGGGGGAATAGAGGAATTTCCTGAAAGGAATAAACAAGCACATTTTCTTTTTCTCATTACATTTCCACAAATTCATTACTACAAATAATTCTTAAATGCAGTTACATTTACATATCAGGGATCTTGTTATAAAATATGACCTGGCACTAGAGTAAGCTTTTTGTTATGGGAAAGTAAAACACATACACACACACACACACACACACACACACACACACACAAACACACACACACACGAAAAGAGAGGCTGAGACAGAGAGAACTAAAGATTGCTAGACAAAGAGAAGGGAGATATGAGACTTGGAGAGTGTTCAAAGGAAACCCACAACGAGAGTTAAAAAGTTGGTAAATATGATATTCTAGAATCTTATCAGAGTTGATTACTTGCTCTTCTTCCTACTCCATCGTTCTGTCATCCACCCACCCATTCTCACTCAGCCACCGCCTTTTCCCAGTCATTTTTCTGCTCACCCACTTGACACCCACTTCTGTCTGCCAAGACAGATGCCCTCTCAACTTATCTACCAATGGACATTTGACAGTTTCAGAACCAGCATGCTGATTCATATAAGAGAAAGAAAGAAATATCTTTATGAAAGCCTGGGTTGAGAGAGGGTGTATTTGCATACATATGTATGTGTCACCATACAGGAATGTATGTATTTCTGCATGGTTGAGTGGCTGAGAATGACTGTGTTTGTATTTCTGTGTATATCTATAAATGTGTTGTCTCTGTGTGTGAGGCGGAGAGAGCGTCTGTGTTAATCTTCTGTGGGCATATCTGTGGATAAGTTGGGTATGAGGGAGCCATAAGTGTAAGGTCATGAGTATGTTCCCCCTAAGAAGGGGTATGGCCTCAATAGAACCTATCCTGAGACTAAGGATCTCCCTGATAAATAAGCCATATCATAAGTCCTCATGATTAGAAAAATCTTCAGTGAGGCCAGATTGGGTTACCATAGGTGAAGGAAAAAGTTTTTCCTCAATTTCACTCACTTAGGTACTGAGCCACTGTAGTGAAATATAATATGAGCAGAGCATTTGAGTCCAGATTCACACTCTCTTAACATATGGTGGTGGACATGTATGTATGGGGGTAAGGGTAATATCTGTCATGGGGTTTCTAAACTAGCTAAACTAGCTTTCAACTGACAATCATAAAATCATTCTTGCTTATAGATCTGGCTTCTCTGTGGTCTCTTAATTGTCCAAGACTTGCTCCCCATTACTATACTATATACAAATCTCTCTCTGTGTGTTTTGTGTGTGGCAGGGGGATAAAAATGCATTTATTCCATCTCTACTCAAACTGTGTGTTAACACACTCATCTGAATTCCTGTTCTTTTCCCTCCAATAGTTATATTGATTACCTGGCTCTGTTCTCATAGAACATTTCTGTGTTGGAAGATGTTTTCTGTTGTTTTTCTATAGGTTTGAGAGCAAGCTTAGCAAGTGGATACTCCTATTATCTGTGCTGTTATCTCTCTGTTTTTGTTGTTTCTTTTGTCCCAAGTCTTCTCCTACCCAACATCTGCAAGGAGCTAACAACAATCATTAGTCTGAGCACAATTTACAAGATGTTGACTCAGAGACCAATTCCTGGGCAGATGAAAATCCTGTCTATTCTTATTGGGCAAAGGAACATATTACAGAAATATAAAATAGGTGAGGAAAGAATTATTAAACCCAAAGAAGTGAATTTGAAAGGGGAAAATGTGATACTGACATATAAGTTCTTAAAGGTTGATATAATGAGGTAATGTCTTGTTCTTTATCTCCCCTGAAGACAGACCAGATAATAACTTAAACTGTAGCACCAGTGATCGAGGCCAGGGATTCATTCATTCATTTAACAAACAATCCATGAACACTCATTTTGTTTACTGAACACTTACACTGTTCAAGTCATTGTGGTCAGAGCTGGGGACACAGGAAATGAGGCACAGTCCCTGCCCTGGGGAGCTTTGAACTTAGTAAGAGAGACAGAGAAGTACATCAGAAATTCCAAGGCAGCCTGATAAGTGCCATGACAGAGGTTTGCACGGGATGCTCTGAAGCAAAGAGGAAGAATCAGGGAAAGGAAGTCACTGAGCTCAAAACGGGGAACCAGGAATGAGTTTGTCAGAAAAGAGGGTCAGAATGGAGAGAGACTGAAGAACGAATTGACGGGACTTGGCCAATGACTGTGTGGTTACAGACGATGGAGAGAAAGAAGTAAAAAATGATTTTGGAGTAGGAGATGTCTTGAAGAACAGTGGGTCAGGGATAGAAATGGGGAAATTAGGGAGGGGCTGGCAGTTTGGGTGGGATGATTTGGCTTCAGATTTGAGTTTGATACGATCGTGGGTCATCCAACATGCATTCACTCATCCAACATTTCCTGAACACCTATTACATGCCAAGTACCAGAAGGGATGTTGGGTTATAGTGTTAAAGAAAGAACATTCCCAGCCCTGGTGGAGCTTTCAGCTTACTGTGGTGAGACAGATAGTTAAGGACACAGTTATAAGACAGTGTGGTGAGTTCTGTGACAGTGGAAGCGCAAGGGATTGAGAGAGAGCACAGGAGGGACATCAAAAGAGACTTTGGGTAGGTTTTTGGATGCCCAGTTGGGGGACAGGGATGGAGTAAGGAGCCTCTGCTCCAGCAGAGAGAAAATAATTTGCTCAATATCTGGAGGAGAGAAAGCACGGGGTACTCTCAGAACCAAAAGGGCAAGTGTTGTAGAAGGAGTTGAAATTCAGGCCTTTGTGGTGGCGGAACAATCAGGGCTAGAGACATTAGATTGAATGCTTTTAGCATGGAGGTAGAGGCATGCAGTCGTGAGCTGAGTGAAGGCCCAGGACTGCGCCTTGCAGCACACTCAAGGTCTAGAAGGTAGACCTGAAAGAAGAGCAGGTGAAGGAGAAAGAGGAAGATGTACATGACAGGCAGGAACTGAAGAGGAACAGCTCAAGTGGAATGCAATATTGAGGATTCCAGGAAAGCAGAGTTGGCTTTGGCTCACTATTTTGTTGCCAAAGTAAACACTGGATTTAGTGTTTTCTTTTAGAAGGACCAAATAACAATATACGCTTTAACGCTAAAGATTTAACCATGCTGTGCACCTGAAAAAAGGGGGAAGAAACAAAATGCAGGATGGTCCATGTAACATTCCTGATAAGGGCCCTATGGGAGACATGGGTCTTTAATGAATGACTTCAGAACATTCTGGAAAAAAGAGGGATGGCTACCTGGTTCACCTGGCTTGAGGACCAGTCTGGTCATTCTCTAACAAACCTCAAGTAGAGTAGACCTTGTATATCCAGTATATCACCTGGATCCCATTCTGGGACATAGCACCATGCCTGTATAACAGCAAATACACGTTTGGGAATGGAAGACACTCCAGCATAAGGGTGTGGGCTTCAGTTGGTGGACCAGATGGTGTGTTCTGCTGTTGAAAGGCCATATGTAATTGATACATAAAGTGACAGACTGAAGCGAAAGCAAAGTAAGTATTTTAAGACAAGCAGTTAAAAAAAGAAAGCAGAATGTGACCCCAAAAATGTGCTAAGATTTTTGGCTACTGGCTTTTGGAATATCTGGGAACATCAGTGAGCAGACAGGATGTCAGAAAAAGAGCATGTCGATAAATAGTAATGGGGTCACTGGCTCAGATCATCTTTTTTTTTTAAATCACAGCAGGATTCTTTTATTTTTTTTAACGTTTATTTATTATTGAAAGACAGAGAGAGTCAGAGCGTGAGCAGAGGAGGGGCAGAGGGAGAGGGAGACACAGAACCTGAAGCAGGCTCCCGGCTCTGAGCTGTCAGCACAGAGCCCGACGCGGGGCTCGAACTCACTGACCGCGAGATCATGACCTGAGCCAAAGTCGGCCGCCCAACCTACTGAGCCACCCAGGCGCCCCATCAGATCATTTTTAAAGATGAAGTTGTCTTTTGCGGATTGGGGAAGGCTCCAGTTTGGGGTACATTGGCCTTTATTCCCTTCCCTCCTCCCCCTGCCTCTCCCAAAGTTCAATTCCCACATCAAAACAGTTGGGATCTTACATAGACTTAAATAATGTTCCCCTGGTACCTTTTAGAAAGCCAAAGACTCTACAGGCATTTGGTGGCAATACTATATGTTTAAATAGAACACACAGAAAGCTTCACCCCCTTTTTAAGCTTTGAGACTTGCTGTGGCAGGTAGGTGTGTGTAAGTGTGCTCATGTATGTGTGAGCATGTATGCCTTCACAGAGCATGACAGGTGGTGATCGTGGTCGAGAGTGTGTGCCACCAGGGGAATTTCTGGCTTTCATGAAGAGGCAGTGTTTTGCCTCTTGGTTTCTTGAGGGAGCCAATGGGAAAGTTAATCTGAAACAACCTGTGTCTAAAGAAATGAAAAAAAAATCCCAGCAATTATCCCATTTCTTTTTATGGGATGCTGTCTGCATGAATAGCCTGAGTCTGGTTTCTCAGAATCGGGAAACATTTTCCTCTTTGTAAAGGGTATAACAGAACACAAAGAGGTCAAGTGTATATGATACAAATGAAGTGGAAACTGGATAAAAATGGAATCGGTGTTGACCGCCAGTTTAGCTAACTCGGGCCTTTTAAAACCTCAATTATGCAAATCAGCCAAATATTCCCCTCACGTTGCGCCATTGAGATGCGTGTACAGTTTTGTGAAAGCTGTAATGATGGAGTCATCCGGAGGTGAAGAGGATCTCAGTTTCATAGTGCAAATGGCTTCTCTAACTCTCACACAGGGGAAGCATGGAAGGACCCAGAGGTAACCTCCTGCAGCAGGAAATGGGAGCTTCATCCTGCTCCCCTGCCAACCTCCCATCCCCATTTCCTCCCAGCAGATATCTCCATTCCAACCTCCCCTGCCACTTTGGCTCTCTCTTTTGTCATGGTTCAACTGTTCTAGAAAGCCACACTAAACTAGGCCTGGACACAGGGAGCCCAGCCCAGTGATTAACTGGACGACACAAGAGAAGAGCAAAACAAACCAATTTTTAAAAGCCAAACACAACACAACCACAAAGAGTCATGTTTAGTTTTACATATAGAGACTATATAATCTCACACACACACACACACACACAAACACACACACACGCACACACACGCACACACACACACAGAGGCACATGCATGCCCACACAAACACATACATACGTGTACTCCTTGGTCTGCCCCACCAGAGGATAGGCAAGATAATTACTTGGCTAAATCAATGAAATGACTCAAGCCTAAAGTGGCCCAGAATTTCTAGTTCTAAGTGATTTGTCAGTGCTAGGCATGATAAGGAAGGGTGAGGAAATAGACTGCATAATTGTATCAATTCTCTGCTTCCCTTTGCATATGTTCATTATTGAGAATCAATTTCAGTTTGAGAGGAGGCTTTAATTCCTTGTAAATGAATAGGAAGTGAGTAAATAAATGTTCAGGGTTTTCCTCAAATTATGTCTCGTAATGTAAGAAAACAGTGGCAAAAAGCCATCAACAGATGGTGTTTTCATTAGCCAGAGATTTATTTTTTCAAAGCATTTTCATATTAATGAAGTAAGGTTGAAATTAGAGTCATCTTGTCAGTTCTAGTTCTGTGTTGTTAAAATGTGCTGGTGTTCTACAAATTGCTAGGAGGCCAGAACAAAATAACCATTTCCCACAATTTTGTGACAGTAACCCAAGGTTCATAGTCTAACCAGACCCCAAATTATGCTTTCAGCCCTAATTTTTATTTTCAGTGGCTTCACAGAAACTGTGAGTCTCCACTCTGGGCCATAAATGAGGAACACACGGATCTTAGTCCTGCTCTGTACTATGAATTATTTATAGGATGTTTGTTTCATGACAAGCGTTGCAACAGGTTGCATGTACTTGTTAGAAAACATTTTCCCCATGGAATCCTAAGTTTGAATGGAAACACAATACAGTTTGAAACATGACTTTCTAATACTGTGTCTGCTCTGACTTCATCAATCTACATTACATTTACCTAATATGTCAATCTAGTCGATGGTGATACATGGGTTTTCCATTGATCTAGGAATCGGGACCACTGTGCTAGTGGAAGTCACAAACTGATCAAGCCCATTACCAATGCCCACTCTCTAACCTAAGCTGGACCCTTTCATCAGACCGTAGCTCTATCTTATTCACACTCAGCCAAATTTTTGAAGAGGAGTCCAGACTGGTAGCCTCCACATCGTCACTGCTGATGTACTCCCTAACTCTGCGTTTTGGCATTTGCTTCCAACACTCTACTGAAACTCCTTTTTCAGAGGTCACCTGTGGCTTCTAATTACCATATCCAACTGCCTTTTACTAGTCCTCATATTTCTTGCACCCTCTGCATGTTTGACAGTGACAGATCCCTTCTCGAAACATGTTTCTCTCGATTATCCTCTCAGCTTGGCCCAGACTTGCATTACCAACTGCCTTGAATATTGCAGCATCCTCTTAACCAGTGTCCCTGGCCTTAGTTTCAGTCTGCCCCACATATTGCTGATATGTTGATCTCATAAACACGGCCCAGATTATGTCATTGTCTTACTCAAAAGCCTTTGGGAAGTCCCCACTGCTAAAAAATAAAAGGAGGTACAAATTCCTTACCTAGGCATTCAAGACCTTCAAAACAGGACCTCCACCTCCATTTCCGACCTTGTCCCCCACTACTCTCTTGTACCCTCTCTTCTAGCCCAAATCAACTTCTCTTCCCTGAACATGTCCTTATACTTTATTCTCTTTTACTCATGTTATTCCTTGTGCCTGGAACACCCTGTTCCCCTCCATCTCTGTTTGTTAGAATCCTGCTTATACTTCAAGACCCGCCTTAATGTCACCTTCTCTTTCTCTTTGAATTCACTGCACCTTCAACAGAGTAGGTACTCATTACTTTTTGTTGTATTAAATCTCTGAACTACTGCCATTTCTTTTTTTTCTTGTGATATCTACTTATCTTAGAGATCATGCCCAAACCAACAATTGCTGCCCTTCTTTTTCCCTTCTCCATTCTCTTTGCCATTGCTAAGGAGAAGGCCACGGATTGAGATGGTTGTGGAGTTAAAGAGGGCCAGGGGAGAAACCATGCCCAAGCCAAGAACAATGGAATAAATGGGGAAAAATCACTTCCATGGGAATAAAGCCAAAGAAACTAATAGAAATCTGGCAAGAGGGAAGCGAAGATTAAGCTGGTTCTCATAATCTGGTTTGAGAACAACTGAGATCAGACTGCCCATCGTAGAAATACATATATCCATGGGAATACATTCTCTGGGATGGACTCCTGGGACAGTGCCAAGAATACTAAGGAGCCACAGCTACTTAGACAAGAAAGGGGCCAACTACATGAGTCCTCTTTCCCTTCTCCCACTTCCCTTTGCTTCTCCCTCCATTCCCTTGTATCGAAAACATGAACTTTGAACAATTACAAACCAAAGGAGCCATGGAGACCATGATGAAGCAATGTACACAACCAAGGGAAGGAATGTTAGCAGAGGAAGGGCCAAGAAGTTGGGGTATTTGGAACAGACTTTCTGGGGGTGTTGGGATGGTGAGTGAGAGAGGAGTGGATTTTGGGACTAGTCCTAGAGGAGAAGCAGCCACCAAAGCTGAAGACTTGGGAATGGGAAGGAATATAAAAGCCCATTATCAACCAAGAGTAAAGAACATTCTGTTTTTTTCACATAAGGAATGGGAGGGAGCAGCCTGCTCAACTGAAAATGCGCTAAGAGTTCTGAGTGCTGTTGTAATTTTGTTATATTCAACAGATTTGCACAGTGGTTCTAATGCACACCTAAGAAGATCTATATACCAGTAAGCAATGATAAGCAATGGATGTCCTATCTTGATATGGCCAGGAGTTGTCACTTTGAAGTCTACTGTCTCCATGGGCTAGTCCTTAGGGCCAAAGAAGAGGAGCTATGAGATACAATGCTTGATTTTTTTTTAATTAAAAAAATATTTAAAATGTTTATTTTTGAGAGAGTGAGAGAGAGAGAGAGAACGTGGGCAAGCGACGGGGCAGAGAGAGAGGGAGACACAGAATCCCAAGCAGGCTCCAGGCTTTGAACTGTCAGCACAGAGCCCGGCGTGGGACTCAAACTCACAAACCGTGAGATCATGACCTGAGCTGAAGTCAGATGCTTAACTGACTGAGTCACCCAGGCGCCCCTAAATTTTTTTAATGTTTATTTATTTTTGAGAGAGAGAGAGAGAATGGGGGAGTGACAGAGAGAGAGGGAGACACAAAATCTGAAGCAGGCTCCAGGCTCTGAGCTATAAGCACAGAGCCCAGTGTGAGGCTCGAACTGAGCCTAAGTCGGAAGCTTAACCGACTGAGCCACCAAGGTGCCCCATACAATGCTTGATCTTGATGAATCTCACACTTAAAGTACAGTCTTTTTTTCCCCTGAAGGAACCTACTGATAAATCTAAAATGGTTTCAATAAAAAGACAAAAAAATCACAAATACTTGGAAAAAGCTGTGGCTGAGGCAAGAGACCTGGGTTCTAGTCCCAGTTTTGTCACATACTAATTATAGAACTATGAAAAATGTAAAATGCTGACATCTGTAAAATGCTGACATATCCTACCTCATGGATTGTTATGGTTATTAAATGGTATATATGAAATTGCCTAGCATAATGTCTGGCAAGTACTGATTGTTCAATAAATTATAGTTCCCTTTGTCTACTCATCTGTAAAAGAGAGAATAATACCTATTCTTATTGCACACTGTTACTATGAAGGCAAAATACTATGAATACTTTAAAAAGTTAAAAATATTATAGAAAACATAAAGTTGCCTTAATATCATGAAATTCTACATCCATGAAGTCATGAATGTCATCTTTTTTCCAATAATGAGAGCCTGGAGCAAAAAAGGTACAGTGTGGTTAATTAGCACCTAGAACAATGCTTGGCCCATAGCAAGTGCTCAGTGAATCTTTGAATGTTTGTCAATTGACCAAATGACCTCCACATAATGTTGGTTCTCCAGCTCATTGAACATTTCTTATTTTTTCCCCTCTTCCCTGTTTCCCTCTGGCTTCATACTCTCTGTGATGACAGCAAACTCTGGAGATGAACCTCACCAACCTGGTTAAGCGCAACAGTGAACTAGAAAATCAAATGGCCAAACTAATACAGATCTGCCAGCAAGTTGAGGTACGTAGCAGAAACATTTGCATTTCCTTCAGAGGACCTGGATCAGGTGGTCAGTTGGGGGGCACTTGAGTTCTGTCAGAGTGTAGCTCAGCCATTTGGAGTGAAAGACTGAATGGCAGTTCTGGGGAAGTCTCATTCTTTTAGGATGCTTGTTCCAAGAAAAGGGGCAGATAGATATTATTTACACAAAAATAGATACATGGTGGTGATGGACTGGGGAGACAGAACTTCTTTCCAAGCGGCAGGCAATAGGAGAATCCAACATGAGGTGTGTTTCTTCTTTCATCAATTCTGGACATCTTAGCCCCCTAAAGAGATCTCTGGGGTGTCACAGGGGATCTGGGAATCCTGGGTCCTCAGTGTAGGGTGAGGTTTGTTCTGTGCAAAATCGTGTCCGCGACAGTATTATCAAGACTGCTCCTCCTCTTCCTAGCCTCTCCTCCCTTTGTCCCCACACACCTCATTTGGTCCTCACTCCATCGCCTTGCCACTTACTCTTGTCATCAACAAATAAGATCTATGTTCAAGTTTTCTGTGAATTATAAAGTGTCATACAAGTATAAGGTTTTCAAAACTTGTTACCTATGTGATACCTACATCAATAGAGCAGAGCTTACAAGAGGAGTCTTTTCATAAGTGGATGTAATAAAAGAAAGATGTTATTTCTCCCTCTTTCTCAAGAGCATGGAACTTCAGCTGTAGCATTTGGTTTTGTGTTGATTTTGTTAAAGAGGCAATGGTAGGGCTTAAAGTCTAAACAGGGTTGGGTAAAATGTTGGGTAAAATAGGACCCCTTCTGGGCAGTGACAAGATAAAAATATTTCTAATTCTATTTACAACCTGATAGTCTAGTTCTAATCTTACTCATGTGACAGATAAATGTAATGGTTCAAGTTAAATCCCACCTAGGGATTTATATTTAAGAGAGTATGAGACTCTTGTTGCAAGAAGAATCTTATATGAGTAACCACTCTTGATTGTTTGGATTTCTTAAAGTATTGCATTTCTTAAAAAAACTTTTTTTAATATTGGGGCGCCTGGGTGGCTCAGTCGGTTGAGCCTCTGACTCTTGACTTTGGCTCAGGTCATGATCTCACAGTTCATGGGTTCCAGCCCCATGTCAGGCTCTGCACTGACAGTGTGGAGCCTGCTTGGGTTTCTGTCTCCCTCTCTCTTTTCCTCTTCCCTGCTTGCTCTCTATCTCTCTCTCAAAAAAATAAATAAAAATACAAAAAAAATTAAAAACAGTTTTTTAACGTTTATTTTTGAGAGACAGAGCATGAGCAGGGGAGGGGCAGAGAGAGAGGGAGACACAGAATCCGAAGCAGATTGCAGGCTCTGAGCTGTCAGCACAGAGCCTGATGTGGGACTCAAACTCACAAACTGTGAGATCATGACCCAAGCTGAAGTCGGACACTTAACCAACTGAGCCACCCAGGCACCCCTAAAGGACTGCATTTCTTAAAGTGGGGTGTACTTGGATGATGAGCATACCATGGCAATTTAATCCCTGCTGGGCACTCCCATTTGTGGAAGAGAGTGGTGCTATGTGGAGGGTACATAGGATACCAGGTGCGAGATTGTGGAATATCGTGGGAAATTTAGGGAGAAGCCCAAGGAATGGAAAGAAAGAATCGAACGTAAATTGCAAAGCTGGCTTCTAGACTTGACTCTGCCATTAACTGATAGTATGAATTTGAGTAAATCATTTAGCTTCTCAGATTCAGTGTTCTTACCTGCAAAATAAGAGCTTGAACTGACTACATGACCTTTGATGTGTCTTCCAGACTTCACAGGTCATGATTCTGTGAATGGTTACTTTCTTTATACTCTTCTTTTGCTCTTTGATTTCATCTTTTACAAGTGGGGAGAAACAAAACAGAAGGCATTTCAGAGTGCTTTTCAGCTAGTCAGAATCCCTCTGTGTTCCACTCAATCAAAGCTCCTGATTATGCTGCTAGATTACAGTATGAGAAACCCACACTGGTGGAGAGACAAGGAATCATTGTAAGCAGGAGACAAGATAAGGAATCCCTTGGCTTAGAATTTTCAATGATTGAGGGCAGGGTAATGGCTAATAGTGAATAAAATGTGGTTAGAAATTATAATTATCACCTTCCTCATTCTCATCAAAAAGACTATTAAGTATAGTGTCTGAGTTGTAGTCAAATTAGCCAGGTAATCAGTTTATTCTCATTGCTTATTCATCCTAAGACCTCTCTAACATCTTATCATCCCGCCCCTGGGAAGTGTATCACTCTGACCAGCCTCACCCAAACATAGTCCTGTTGTGGCCTTTCCCAGCCCACTGCATCCATCAAACCTCTGTATGCAGGGCCCCACTCTTTTCAAGTAGCAAGGAGCTAGTCTCATAAAACAATGCATCATTGTGTTAATAGAGAACTACTCATTCTGGCCCCTCTAGGTAAAAGTGATGTTTTAACAGTGCCTTGTTTGAGCCTTCAGGAGATGACACGAGAGCTGCCAAATGGGAGGGAAGAGCAGCCCCATGATGAAACAGCAGAGGAGGTGATTAAGAAGCTCCCTTAGGGATGCTTGTTAAATCCATTGTATAGGCCTCTGTCTGTTCTGGCACACGAAAGGTCACCTTTTACTAATATGTATTTACGCACAGCATTGTGCTGGGTACAAAGAAAAGAGCACAGGCACAGTGTCTGCCCTCGGAAGGCTTACACGCTGCACACATCTACCCTGATACAGATATACATGTGCAGGAAATATAGATAATGGAATAAAAGGTCAACTGAGAGTTGGCAAAGAACCATGACATACTGCATTGTATGTCGAGGGTGAGAGTATATGTCGGGATTTGACTCCATTGGCTCTCCAGTTTTAGGATTCTGTCTTTGACAGGAACCGTTCAGGATGGTTTATGGAAGAGCGTGGCTGGGCTCTGACATCATCCCTTCTGAAAGGTTAAGGATGTGCCCTAAACTTGCTCCTAATAATAGGGTGAATCCAGGGTACTCATTATACTCATTCAGCACAGAGCCTGTGTGTCCAGGAGGCTTTGGAACAAGGCCTGGGATTAGAAATGCAGTTAAAGAAGGGACTTGAGACTCCATAAATGCTTGTAAATAGTTTCCAAAATGAAATAAATAGTAGGATACTGTCTGCCATGAGAACTGGACACTAAAGGGTGATTTGAGTTTTTTGTGTCTTATCTAATACAGATTTATCTATAGGGAATGACTATATTCACAGAGCAAAGCAGACCTTTCACTTAGGGTGGGGATGGATGATACCAGCTAAAGCACTTCTGAGAAAACTGGAAGAGGCTATTTTCCTGCCAAACCTGTTCCTCTTCCTTATTGTCTGCAAATATTTTTGTCACAGACTGACTTTTCATAAAGGGGCCATAAATACTGCCTCTCTCTCTCAGTTCTCTCTCCTTGTTCTCTATTCTCCTCAAAAGTAAACAAAGCTGCACTCTTCTTATTATTACAGAAACAGAGATTAGGATCACCGCAGATTTGTTCGCTGAATTCTTCAGCAATTCAGCTTGTTCCCGTCACAGCCCAGCCTTCAGAATTCAGGGGATAGGCAGTTGGAAAATATTTTTTATTTTGGTTGGGACTGGAGAGCCCCGGAAGGAGTAGAAGCAGAAAGAAGACTCCTTTAATCTGGTTAAGGGAGGGCATGCTTCGACTTTGTTCCTCTGGCCACTTGATCTCTATATATAGTTCTTTGTCCTGTCTCATCAGGCATCCTTTGTTGACATTGCCAAAGGAAATCTCTGTTTAATGCATAGCCAAGGGAAAATGTATACCAACAGATGAATATTTCCTCTTCGCTTCCAAGACTGCACTGTTTTGTGAATAACAAGCATTCCTGAAAACATCGAGGGGAAGAAAAATAGTTAAATACTTAGTAATCAATCAGTCAACAACAAAGTGTTTCTGCAGCAGATACTGTGTACTCAGTGTGGTGGGCAATTTGGGAACTATAAAAGAAACATATGCTGTTGATGGCCTTCAGGAACTTTTGAGTCCAGCTAGGGAAAACACTGTGTCTCTCAAGCAAGCGACATGTGTATGGGGAGTACAAATGAATGCAATGTAGGCTTTCCACTTTTACTTATTTAGTCTTGTCGGTAACTTCTGGGCACTGAGCATATGAAAGCACTTTCCTGGAGATTTTGTGTGCGCCCTGTTTTCCTCCCCTCTGGAACTGCTGCAGCACAACGGGTTAGTCCATCCCAGGAGCTCCATGGGCAGATTGATTTCTTTCTGGCCCTTCCCAAGCCTTTTCAAGGAGCTGGGGGGCTTTCCTTAGTTGAGGGGAATTTCAGCTTTCTGTCTTGCCCCCAGCTCTTAGCTTCAGTACCTTTCAGAAGACTTACTGTGGGTGGCTTGGGTGGCTTGGTTACTTGGGTGGCTTACTGTTTGTACTGTGCACTGGAAGGGCATTTGGTTTGGGAAGGGCAAGAATAAATGCCTGACTGCTTTTCCAAGCATAAAAACAGGTGTTTTTTTCCCCCAGGAATTGATTTTTAAGAACCCCACTTCTATGGATTTCAGTAGATGGTCCTTTAGTGTTTTAGAGTGGTCGAGCTAGAAGAGAGAATCAAATCTAAATCATTAAAGCACAAATCTGTTGTTGGAAGACTCTTCTCCAAGCCCCAAGGCCATGACAAAATTAAGCAGTGAGTAGAGTGAACTAAGTGTAATCAGGGGAAATTTCATAGAGAAAATACATTTTAGCCGAAGATTTAAGGAGGGAAAATAAAGTACTCCCTCTGCTGAGACAGTGTTTAATATGGGCAAAATGGTCTGCTACGCTCTGAGTGTATGCTGGGTAGATAGAGATAAATAGGAAATGGTCCCTGCCCTCAACTCAGGGAACTGACCTGGCAGGTCAATTGTCAAATATAGTGTCAAGTGATAATTATTGTAATGAAAGCAAAGTGCAAGATGACAAGCTAGCCTAGAGAAAGAAACACCTAAGTCTGCCTGAGGGACTTAGGAAAGAAAATAGGGTGAAATAAAAATGGAGTTCTCTTGAAATAGGAGGAGAATTTTCCCAACAAAAATGAGGTGAGGTAGTGAAGGGGACCACGGGCAAGAACACAGAAGGGTAAAGAGCACAGAGATGTGCAGGGCAACGTTACAAGTTTGCTTCAGCCAGAATGTGCGATGTGAGAACCATCACAAGAGATGAGTGTGGAGAAGTAGCTAGGGCCTAGATAATGAAGGACCTTGTAGGCCATGCATAGGTATTTGGACTTTATCCTGAAGACTCTGGGGAGCCATGGAAGGATTTAAAGCAGATGAATAACTGGATAAGGCCAGCACTTCAGGATTGCTCTGGC
The DNA here is from genome assembly GCF_028018385.1 of Neofelis nebulosa. NCBI lineage: Eukaryota > Metazoa > Chordata > Mammalia > Carnivora > Felidae > Neofelis > Neofelis nebulosa. The sequence goes on from NC_080800.1 coordinate 88,273,224, forward strand.
TGTAGTATGGTGGATAGAGCAAGGGTCAAGGGTCAAAAGTGAAGGCAAAGAGACCAACCAGTTAGGTGGCTTTTACTGATACAGGGAGAGACAAAGACCCAACCTAAGGCAGTGGTAGTAGGGTTAGGGAGGAGGGGATACATTCAAAACATTTGTGGGAGGTAGAATCAATATTACTTGGTGATCAGTTAGATGCAATGGGTGAAGGGGTGAGAAAATAGTAGGATGATCCCCACGTTTCTGGCTTGGGTCACTGAATGGGTGTGTTGCCTTTTAACTAAGTTATGGAGTACAGATGGAGTTAATTTTCTTTTTCTTTAAAAATTTTTTTTAACATTTATTTATTTTTGAGAGACACAGAGAGACAGAGCATGAGTAGGGGAGGGGCAGAGAAGAGAGGAACACATAGAATCCAAAGCAGGTTCCAGGCTCTGAGCTGTCAGCACAGAGCCCAACGTGGGGCTCGAACTCACAGACCTTGATATCATGACCTGAGCTGAAGTTGGACGCTTAACCTGAGCCACCCAGGTGCCCCTCTTTTAATTTTTTTTAAGGTTTTATTTTAAAGTAATCTCCATACCGAACGTGGGGCTCAAACTCACAACGCCAAAATCAAGAGTCTCACACTCTACCAACTGAGCCAGGCAGGCACCCCGAGATGGAGTTCTTTTTAGACATGAGAGGTTTATTGCGCTGTGGGTCAGACAGGCAGGTAAGTAAGTGGGCAGCTGGCTTGCTGGATCTGGAGGTCAGGAGAGAGGTCTGGGAAAGTGATAAAGACCTAGGACTCATGAGCACCGAAGTGGCACATAAAGCCATGCAGAATGTGTAGAACGAGAAGACCCAGGACAGATCAGCCCGATTGTCACTCAGAATACAACAACAGACTCATTTTCCCAAAATAAATGGAAAGAGCACAGACCTTTTTATGAGATTACAGAGGGATGGTATGCCTTTAAAAATTTAAATATCAGCAGTAAACAATTCATTTGTGGAAATGATCAACATTTTACAATATGTCTTCATAAAGACTATAATAAGTGAACACTTAATGAAGATTTCCTAAATTCTGAGTATTTTATATATGTTAACTCATTTCATACTTTAAAAACATTTTTTAATGTTTGTTTATTTTTGAGAGAGAGAGAGAGAGAGAGAGAGAGAGAGAGAGAGAGAGAACAGTGGAGGGGCAGAGAGAGAGGGACACAAAATCCCAGGCAGGCTCCAGGCGCTGAGCTGTCAGCACAGAGCCTGACTTGGGGCTTGAACTCAGGAGCCGTGAGATCATGACCTGAACTGCAGTCAGATGCCTAACCAACTGAGCCACCCAGGTGCCCCTGTTAACTCATTTCATCCTTACAACTCAATGAGGTAAACACTATTATTCCTCCTGCTTTACGGATAAAACATTGAGGTGTGGGGGGATTGAAGTGATTTACCAAAGTTGTGCTGCTAGTCGGTAACAGAGGCCAGGTACTTCAGCCCCAGAGCCTGTGCTCCTAACCACCCCATCATGCTTCCTATGTCAAAGCCAAGGTACACACCCTTTGGATGTCTCTTGTCCATCACCAGTGGTTCCTGTCCCATTGTGAGGATGATTTGGAGTGAGTAAGGGGTATGAGAGAGGGACATGAGTGCTGGGGGAGAGGAAAAGAGAAACAAAAAACGGGAGGGAGGAGAAACACTGGCAAAGCAGAGGATCAAAATCACAAAGGACCAGAGGCCTTCAAGGTGTGGAAGGTTTGATAGAGTCCACTAGAGTAGCCCCATCATACAGGAAGATCTCATTAGTGACCTTTGAGAGCGAAGGTTCAGTGGAAAGGTGAAGATGGAAGACAGATTCAGAGAGGTCAAGGAGAAAGTTAAGATGTAAGGAAATGCAGACTGCTAAGACATTTGATGGTGAAGGTGAATGGAGAAATAGAGTGGTAGTTATTCACCTTTTGAAGTGCAGAACGATCAGACTCACAAACACACACAAAGAAACTCTAGCTGTTTTTATTCTGTTACTGGGTGGCTAGTAATAGGAGTCAGTAGGTACATTCGTTCCCTTCCTCACATGGCTTCCAGCCACCTTTCCAACCCAGGGCCTGCTTGCCAGCTCCAAAGCCTCCGTGTCTACAATTTCATCCTCCTAGAAATGGTACGCAGGCTCTGGGATGCAGTGTGCTCTGGTAGGTTTGGAGCTGGGAAGACAGGAGTCATGCTAGCTTTTGTAACCTTGGACACAGAATAGCTCTAAGCCTCGGTTTCATCATCTGTAAAGCTCAGACTAATCATACCTTGAAAGGAAAGGTAGTATACACAAAGCACTTGCTACTGTTCCTGGGATAGTCAAGGCCCAATGAGTGGCCCAATGAGTCAAGGCCCAATGGTTGTTGTTGTAGTGATAGGAGTAGGAGTAATAGTGGAAGCAATTGTTAGTAGTAGTAGTACTTAGTAATATTTCTGGGCACCACACCTTTGTCAGAGATGCCTATCCCTGACCTCAGGACTTCTAGAGGTATTTATCTTTATTTCCCAGGGCGAGGAGGAAAGTGGTTCCCAAACGTTTACAATCAATTTCAAATGTAACATATGTGAACTAGAACGTTTGTTACAGCACTGAAAATGTTGGGAATCTCAGCCATATGACCCCATTCAATAACCCGTCAACAACTCTGCGAAGGTGGTACACTAAAAAGGGTTCTTGTGCTCAGTAAGCTGCTGGTTTTCAGTTCCTGAATTAAATTTTCTCTCGTGGGGAAAAAGTTCACTGCCCTTCTGCAAGAATATCTAAGGGAGTCTTTAAGTTGATACCTCCATAAACTTGCCTGTTATCCTGCCCAAATTCCTCTTGATTACTGCCTCTAAGCAAAGGCAAAAAAAAAAAAAAAAAAGTTTTAGGGAGGGACACATACTTTCATTTCTAGTGGTTTTAAAAAGAGAAAGTTCTTTGGGATTGTTTGAATGTGTATTAGTCAAAATGTTCTGTATTTTTGTGAGAGACGAAAGAACAAGGGGAGTAGACTTAATAGCTCCTGAGGAAGATTTGGGCTGCTAGCACCTGGTGAGAATAAAATAGCTATTTTGAAACCAATGTGGAATTATAGGTGGAGAAAATGGTTTTCATGAACAATGGGAAAGAGGTGCATAGTGATGTAATTGGTCTTTTCATTTACACCATTGAAATGATTAATTCAAAGTATTACATTCAATCCTATTAAGTATATAGCAATTGACATTTAATATAGATGAAAAACATAAATTAACTGTGGAATCTGAAGCGTGGGCAGAGCCCATTTTGATACTAGGAAAGCAAATGCTTTATCATTTTTCAGTCATCTAACATGCTCGGTTCTTTCTCAAACACACTTTTTGGCAATTCTTGCTATATTCCAGTGAAATAAGAAATTGGAAGGCATGAACTACTGCATTTGAAACATTCGAAGGGTATGGACACATGGCAGGGTTGTAAAGGATGAAATGAGTTAGGGTTAATATTGGTTTTCCTCTCCTCCCCCACATCTGTAGCACATACAAGTTTTCTGGTAGTCATGTTTTCATAGTCAAAACAGTTTGGATTGGCACCCGGCACTCCCTCTCGTTCTATGTCTGCACTTTCTTTGGCACAATGAAGCTCATATTATAGCCCTCTTTTCCCATCTGCTGCCTTCCTCCTCCAGTTCCCATTCCTCAGTGTCCAAATTCCAGGTTACTCACCAAATGACCAGAACACCTGCCTAATTTTGGACCCCCTCCTTGCTCTGCAATTTGCACAACCCACCCAGGTTCCCCATTTCCAACTTGGAAAGTTGGTGGAATCTAGTAATTCAAGCTAAAGTCCTATTAAGCCTACTCCAATGTCTCTTGCTTCAATCGAACCTAAAAACCCAAACCAAACCAAAGACCGAAAGAAAGCCCCCGGAAAACTAAAACAACTACCAGCACTCTAACAGACACACACACAGCCATTGTAATGCCCTTTCTGCCCCTGCCTGTCTAGAGAAGTCCAGCAGTGTGATATGGTGAGCAGGGATGGGGAGTGTGAAAGAATCCTATTCGAATCCCATGGTGCTGGGCACTGTGCTAGAGGCATTCTTGTTCCTAATCCCACTTAGTGTTTGTGACAACCCCATGAGACCCTTGGTGGTATTCACATTTTACAAATGACAAGCCCGAGAATGAGAGAAGTTAGATGTTTTCTTTTCCCTTCATTAAACAGCCCTGGAGGAACAGGTAGTCTGTTTGCAGGCTTGGCGCTCTCAGCTCCATGGCAAGCCTCGTGATTACCTATCTTTGAGAGCCCAGAGCAGCTCCGTCCTAACAGCCCTTCATGGGGTAGGGAGCAGAAGGAGGATTATCGCCAGGGTTGGCATAGGGAAGCCGTAGTGCCCACTATGAAGGCATTTGTACTTGCTCGATTATTTTTGTGCCATGAGACCCAAGTGAGGGGTGAAAAGAGAGTATGCAGCTCAGGTTACCGAACCCCAGTCACACAGTCGATTTACCGTGGGACCTGCACTTCCTTCCTGAGACTGCTTTGTGGGGTGCTCCTTCTAGGGCTGTTGTCAGGGAAAAGTAGTATCCATGCCACATGCATTTCTCTTGATTGTTACAAAAGAGACAGTAAAGATTTACTCTCAAAAGTGTACTTAATGTTATCACATTTAAACAGATTATCAGGGGTGCCTGTGTGGCTCAGTCCATTAAGCATCCAACTCTGGGTTTCAGCTCAGGTCATGATCTCATGGTTTGTGAGTTCGAGCCCTGTGTTGGGCTCTGAGCTGACAGCTCGGAGCTGCTTAGGATTCTGTGTCTCCCTCTCTCTCGGCCCCTCCCCTGCTCTCTCTCTCTCTCTCTCTCTCTCTCAAAATAAATAAATAAACTTAAAAAGTAACAGACTGTGAATAAATACCATGTACCAATGACTGCAAATACCTAGATTTCCTCAGGGAGAGTGGGTACATTGTTAATATTAATGGTGGACCCGTGTCCTTTGGTGGGGATTACTGAGAAGTGCGTGTACGCCCAGGGAATCAGCTCTTTACTCCATCAGGACAGAAAGAGAATTTCACACCTCAGCCCATGACCACTACTTCTCTCACCTATATTGTATCCTCAGTCCAAGCTTACCCCTTCTCAGGCAGTTCTAGAAACTCTCATTACTGCCAAGAGCTTTGTGTGCGTTAGCTCATTTAATCCTCACAACTTTAGGGGGTAAGTACTATTATTATTCTCATTTTATAGATGGGGAAATGGGGGCACAGAGCAGGTAACTAATTTGTACAAAGTCACAAATAAGTGGCAGAGTGAGACTTTGCTCTTAACCACATGCTGTATTAAAAGTGAAGGGCAGGGACACCTGGGTGGCTCAGTCGGTTAAGCGTCCGACTTTGTCTTGGGTCATGTTCTCACGGTAAGTGAGTTCGAACCCTGCGTTGGGCTCTGTGCTGACAGCTCAGAGCCTGGAGCCTGCTTGGGATTCTGTGTCTCCCTTTCTCTCTGCCCCTCCCCCGCTTGCACTCTGTTTCTCTCTTGCAAAAATAAGTAAACATAAAAAAAAGTGAAGGGCAAAGCTGACAAGATTCATCAATCAATGGCTTTATGTACTGTGTTTTGCAAGTTGCATATTATTGTTGCCTGTGGTCTGGGTGAGGACAGATGTCCATCTATGTTGTGCAAATGTGTGTCCATGTGGGAATGGCATGGTGTGTATCTAGAATGGTATTTGCACATGCCTTTCTTTGTGGTGATAAGCTTTCCATAGAGCACACACGTGCTCTTACGTGCCTTTGCACATGCTATGTATTGGTCTGTTTCATAGGTGGCTGCCTGGGTGTTCATCTCGTGTGTGTGTGTGTGTGTGTGTGTGTGTGTGTAGAGGAGATATTGTAAAGAGGGTATATGTGGAAAGAAGAATGTATGTCTAGAGAGAGAACTGGTGTTTAAAGTGGGTCGTGAGGACATCTTTGACCTCTGTATTTGCCCTCAGAGGGTTCTTTTCGAGCCTGTGGTATTTTTTCCATACAGGAGAAACTGGGACGTAACTGGAGGAGATTGCCCTGTTTCCAATCAGAAGTGTTGTCTCTTGTGTTTAGAGCAGGTTTCCCCTGTCTTCTCCTCTATTTCCCAGGCCTGTTCTGGCTTCTCCTTAGCAACATCAAAGGCACAAGCCAATCACTGGCTTTGGAATTTCTAAACTAATCAAACATTAGCTACAAAAAAATTGCATTTTATCAATGGGAGTCCATGTCGTATAAGAGCACAAAATTGCACCTTTAGCTCCTCCACTCCCCCACTGCATCCGAGTAATTGTGCTCCTGCACAAATCAGCAGGCGCCTGGAGTGCACGAAGATGTCTTCTTAGAAACATGTCAGATGGAGGGGCAATCACAGGGCATGAGGAGGATTGGAGAAGGTGAGAGGACAAGGCAGGAAAGGAGTCCAATGGTAGATGATGAGAGAGTATGTGAAAAAGAAAGGGAAAACAATCCCAATGTGCCAGTTTACTCTTGAGTGCACACACAACAGAGTTCTTGCCAAATTTGTGGGGGTGTTCTAGCATCTGAAGAGCTCTGAATTTTCTGGCCTCCTGGGGCTATTCTGGGGTTCTGATTGCCACCCAGTCATCAGCCCAGAAACCTGAACTATTTCAGGATGCCATTGGCTTTCGAATGAAATGGAATTTATGTTCTATTGGTAGTGCAGAAAGAACATTTACATTGAAGAAGTAAAACACAAAAATCTGATCTCACACATGAGTAGGCAAATTATATATTGTCTGCATGCCAGTGAGTAGAATTAAACATATTCATGCTTTCACACTCCATTTCTGTCAAAAACAGGTTATTGGCAGCAAACCATCTGAAGAAAACCACTGACCTACAGTGAGCACTGCCAAGTCCCATGCTTAATGCTAACCTACTGTACAGCTGCAAATGCAGTGACACACCATTAGTCCAGTAGGCAAAAGCAAATGGTATTCCCAGGGTTTTGCTGTTCATTATTTATGTTTTTTTTAAATGTTTATTTATATTTGAGAGAGAGACAGAGCATGAGTGGGGGAGGGGCAGAGAGATGGAGACAGAATCTGAAGCAGGCTCCAGGCTCCAAGCTGTCAGCATAAAGCCCAACTCAGGGCTTGAACCCACAGGCAGTGAAATCATGACCTGAGCCGAATTTGGATGCTTAACCCACTGAGCCACCCAGGCGCCCCCTTTTTAAATTTTTTTAATGTTTACTAATTTTTGAGAGACAGAGCATGAGCAGGGGAGGGGCAGAGAGAGAAGGAGACACAGAATCCAAAGCAGGCTCCAGGCTCCGAACTGTCAGCACGGAGCCCGACACGGGGCTCAAACTCACGAGTCATGAGATCATGACCTGAGCCAAAGTCAGATGCTTAACTGACTGAACCACTTAGGCACCCCATCCCCTTTTATTTATGGTCATTTGAACAATAGAGAGTCAGTAAAACCTATGTCCCTTTTTCCTTTGTGAACCTTTATCAGAAAGTATTTATTAAACTCCACTGCGTGCTTAGCATTGTTTGAAGTGCTCCAGAACTAGAGGAGGTATGTATGTCACTATCTTTGTCTTCAAGGACATTGTAGTCTAGGTGGAAAGCATAACTAACAGTGTGAAGCAGCAGTAAGCAATACAAAAGAAAATGGTTGAGTGCTAAATTGTGTGAGACCAACTTGAAGTGCTGTAAGAGTTCAGAGGAGCAGGAGGTTGAAGAAAGCTAACGTTGTCATCACTGTCCTCGATAGCTGACATTTACTGACACTTCATATGTGCTAGCCATTGTGCTATGCACTTCACATGCATTATCTCATTTAATCCTCTCAGCTACCTCTGAGATAGGCACTGTTGTTATCCATGTTTTTTTTCAGATGAGGAAATTCAGATAACTAAGTGACTTATCCAAGGGATGTGATAAGACCCGAGATTTAGAGAGGCAAGGAGGGACCTGATCCCTAAAGACCTTAAGAGTCACGTTAAGAAGTTTGGAATTCATCCCCAGGTCAGAGGGTAGCCAATTAAAAGCATGAAGCCATTTTTAAGTACGGGAATAGTGTGTTTTTAAAGAGATTTTGCTGTCTGGCTGCTGAATTAAGAACACACTCAGAAGATTTAAGACCAAAGAGACAGGGACCAGTTAGGTGACTATTGTAGCACAGTGGCTGGTATACAGTAGGCACTCAATGCACATTTGTTGGGTGGATGGATAGTTAGATGGGTGGATGGGTGGATTAATTTTAAGGAACAAATTCTGGTGGACAGAACTAGTGAAGTAATAATAAAGGATAGAAAGGGATAGATTTGAGTTATAGTTAGGAAGTTATAGTTATAGTTAGGAAGTAAAATGTATGGGATTTGATGATTAATTGGATATAGGGGATGAGAAAGAGAAGTTAGAATGATGCCCAGGATTTCTGAGGGGCCAGTGGTGCCATTCATTCATTCAGGGAACACCAGAGAAGAATCAGGTCTAAAGGAAAAGGATATGGGAAGGAGATGTGTTCGGTTTTGGAAACACTGAGTTCATGGTGCCTGTGGTTATGCAAATGAAGATGTCACTGAGCAGTTAGATATGTGGGTCTAAATTTCAGGATAGGGGTTTGGGATGGAAGTAAGGATAAGCAAGGCAAATGAAGATCTTTTTGGGGTGATGGAATTATTCTAAAATTGGATTGTGGTAATGATTACACAGTTTCATAATTTACCAATAATCATTGAATCATCCCCTTAAAACAGATGCACTTTATGGTATGTTAATTATATCTCAACAAGCATTTTAAAAATTAAAAAAAAAGATAAGCAAGGCACTGCCATATAGGTGGTATTGGGACCTTAGAAATGGATGAGATCACCTGAGAGAGTTCATGTGTTAGAACTCTCTGAATATACTGGCATTTAAGGCAGAAATGTTGGAGTGATCAGAAGGATAACCAGAATTTGTGTCATGGAACCCGAGGGAAGAGAGTGTAGTATTTACAGAAGATTTAAATGGATGATCTCTTTCATTTTAATGATAGGAGAGACATAAATATCTTTACTTGCCAACAGGAAGGAGCCATTTGACAGGGAGAAGTTGAATGAAGGAAAGAGAGGGGAAGATGAATCAAGTGAGGACCCCAAGAGAATGGGACACAGTGCACAGGTAGAGGGATGAACTTTCTAGAGGAAGAGAGATATTCATTTCCTTGTAACAGGAGGGAAAGATGGCTGGTTGAGGATACAGGTATGTTTGTTTACTGGTTTGTTGTGAGAATTTGAGGGAATTCTGTAGGGTGAATTCTATTTTCTTTGTGAAGAAGGAAGTAAAATCACTTGCCATGTTTTTCCTATGAGTGAGAAAGGAGGTGTTGAGGTTGGAACTTGGAGGACTGTAAGATTTGAATTCACTGCGAAGATGTGGAGAGAGTTAAGAGAAATATAGGATCGGTAGGAAACATTGGGAACCCACTTGAAGCTGGACACTACGAATTTAAAGGGGAGTCAGTCTATGCTTATGTGATCAGCATATAGGTCACACCTAAAACCATGAGAATGAAAACACACAGGGAGAGTATGTTGGCTAGGTAAGAGGAGGGATGGAGATTGTCTATCTATCTATCATCCATCTAATGTATTGTTATATTAGTGATCTAAACATTTTATCTGTCACATGTGTTGTATTTTTTTTTGTTTCAATTTGCCATTTATCTTTATTTTCTTATGGCTTTTGGTTTTTTCTGGATTGTGGAGGAAGGTCTCCACTCCTTAAACTTTCTTTTCATATTTTTAGTGACTTTCTTTTTTTGTATCTTAAGTCTTTAATAGACCTGCAATTTATTTTAGGATATGAGGCTTTACAGCTTATTTTAGGATATGAAGTTTTGTTTTCTTCCAGATGAATAGCTACAATGCCAAGACCATTTATTCTCACAAGAGTCCTTTTCCCATTGAATGGATCTGTCACCATTGACATATATTGGGTTTCCATATGCACTTGGACCTATTCCAGACTACTCTGTTCCACTGATTTAATTTTCTGTTCATATGCCAATACCTGACTATTTTTGTTCTAGTGGATTTATGGTAACTTTTAATATCTGGCAATATCTATTATTTCTTTGTCATAATTTTCTTGCTATTCTTGGATATTTTATTGTCACTCTCTACATGAACCTTAAAATAATTTTATCCCATTACAAAATATACTCAGTTTGGATTGTGATTATCATTGCATTAGAGTTATATATTAATTTTAGGGAGAAATGATGATAAATTTTCCTAGAGTTATAGTATTATCTCTGTATTTTTTAAGTTTTATTTTTGGGACCTCCTCTTTAATATTTTATTGTTTTCTTCAAATAGGTATAGTAGCTTTCTTGCTAAATTGATCCTTAGGTATTTTATGGTCTTGTCCCTGTTGTGAATGGGTTGCTTTTCTATTTCGATTTAAAACAGCATATGTAGAAAAGCTCTTGGTTTTATATATTTTCTTGTATATAATAGTCTTACCAAATTAAGTCTCTTAACTAAAAAAAAAGCTAGAGTCTCTTAGGCTTATCTGAAGTACCTCTGTTTCTTTTAAACCAATATTTATACCATTTATTTTATTTTCTCATTTTCTTTTGCCTCAGCTAAAACATTAAAAATACTGCTGAATGGGGCGCCTGGGTGGCTCAGTCAGTTAAGCATCTGACTTTGGCTCAGGTCATGATCTCACGGTTTGTGGGTTCGAGCCCCGCATTGGGCTCTGGGCTAACAGCTCAGAGCCTGGAGCCTGTTTCAGATTCTGTGTTTCCCTCTCTCTCTCTCTGCCCCTCACCAGCTTATGCTCTCTCTCTCAAAAATAAACATTAAAAAAAATTAAAAACACTGCTCAATAATGGTGGTAATACCAGACATCCTTGCCTTGTTCATGATCTGGGAAACACTTCAGCATTTTCACCACTTTGTGTGATGTTTGTTATTTGTTTTTTAGTGTATTTAAAAATTATCATTTACTTAGAGTTTATATCTGGATTGACTGCTGAGTTTTTTTTTTTAAAACCTTTTAGAGGGGCACCTGGGTGGCTCAATCTATTAAGTGTCCAACTTCGGCTCAGGTCATGATCTCACGGTTTGTGGGTTCGGGCCCCACATTGGGCTTGGTGCTGATGGCTCTGAGCCTGGAGCCTGCTTCAGATCCTGTGTCCCCCTCTCTCTCTTCCCCTTCCTCCCCCTCTCAAAAATAAACATTAAAAAATAAATAAAATAAATAAAAAATAAAAACCTTTTGGAATGTATTAATATAACCCTATATGTTGATATATTTTCTAATGTTGAATCATTCTTTTATTTCTGGAATAAACCCTGTTTGCTTATAGTATTTTATTCTTTCATTGCCCTTTTGGATTTCATTTTCTATTTTATTGAGAATTTTTCTGTATATATTCAGAAGTGAAATCAATGTGTAGTCTTACTATTTCCAGTATCTTTTTTAGGTTTCTTGTATTGTGGTTATACTAGATTGACCAAATGGATTTGGGAACTTTTTATTTTCCTCTGTGGTCTTCAGTAGCTTAAACAGCATGGGAACAATCTGTTCTCTGAAACATTTATGGAACTTAGCCTCAAAACCATTGGAACATGGGGTCTTTAAAAAAACTACACATCTTTTTTTTTTTTTTTTACAAAGCAAAACAAAACAACACAATACTAACAATGGAAAGGGGATATACTCATAGACAATGGTGTGCTGGTAAACATTTAATAATTGGCCCTCAAAAAAAGCCATTTTTAAAAATGAAATCCTCTGTTATGATTTATCTCTTTCTTTTAGTTAGTTAGTTTATTTATTTATTTAGAGGGAGGTGGCAGAAAGAGAGAGAGAATCTTAAGCAGGCTCCATGCTCTCAGCTTGGAACCTGATGTGGGGAGCAGTCACGGGAGCCTAGGATCATGGCCCTAGCCAAAAATCAAGGGTCGATGTTCAACTGAGTCACCCAGGCATCCCCCTTTTATTTTATTTTATTGTCCTTTTCAAGTTTCTCTTAAGTTGAAAAGTTAATTCATTTATTTTCAATGTTTATACATTTTCCCGAGTAGATCTTTTTTTTTTTTTTTCAACATTTTTTATTTATTTTTGGGACAGAGAGAGACAGAGCATGAACGGGGGAGGGGCAGAGAGAGAGGGAGACACAGAATCGGAAACAGGCTCCAGGCTCCGAGCCATCAGCCCAGAGCCTGACGCGGGGCTCGAACTCACGGACCGCGAGATCGTGACCTGGCTGAAGTCGGACGCTTAACCGACTGCGCCACCCAGGCGCCCCTCCCGAGTAGATCTTTAACTGTATCCTATAGTTTTTAAATTGTGTTTTTCCATTTTTTTTCTGTAAAATGAAGAATTTTAGTTTTGATTTCCTCTTTGATTCTAAAATTAGGGGTGTGTGTCTTAATTTCAGTGATTGAGGATTTAGGGGTTTATATTTTTGTTATTCTTATTTTACAGGTTTATGATAAGGGAAGGTAGACTATAAAATCTCTACTTTTTCAAATGTATCTGTATTATATTGTTCTTTGTGGCTAAGTACATGATCAATAGTCAATGTTCCATGAATAGAAGAGAATAAGGTGCATTTTCTATAGAGTACAAAGTTCTATACATAGTTCTAAAACATATTACATTGTTTTACTGATAGATTAAAGTAAATCCTCTATATCCTTGCTTATTTTTTTAGAGTGAAATCTTACTTCAGCTGTCAGTTTCACATATATCTTTTTGTCTTATCAATTTATCTATTTTTAAATGTTTATTTCTTTAGAGAGAGAGAGCGCGTGCTTGTGGGTGTGTGAGTGGGGGAGGGACAAAGACAGAGGGAGAGAGAGAATCTTAAGCAGGCTCTGAGCTGTCAGCACAGAGCCCAACTCTGGGCTTGATTCCACAAACTGTGAGATCATTACCTGAGCTGAAATCAAGAGATGGAGGCTTAATGGACTGAGCCACCCAGGCGCCCTTCTCCATCTATTTTTAAGAGTATTTGTTTCCTAGAAGTACAACTGATAGTTTAAAGCAAAGGCACATTTTTAAAGTTATTAATACATATTGTCATCAATCTCTGTTCACCAAGGCAATTTATACTCCCACCAGAAATGTACAAGAAAGCAGATGGGGCTTTCCTAAGTTTTCCTCTACCATGCTGTTTTGGAATGCTATTGAGTTCAGTCACTTACATTTGCCTTTTTTTGGTCTTTAAAAGAAAAATTCTTGGATGCCAGGCAGTAGTCAAAAACAGGAGCTCCCACTGGTTTGGGCTTAGGGTCATCAAAACGGACAGATGTCCTCTAGTAGGACTAGTATTCCCACTGCAGATAAAACCATTGAGTCTTTAGGGTTTGGGTTGCCTCAGTACAGAGAGAGGTCAGAGAGATCAAGTGATTTTGATTAAGCAATTAAATATCCCCAGGTTGGCTCTTAAATAGCTCTCTCTACAATTCCTGCTGCCCCCATGCCTGAATCCCCAAGACTCTCACTGTCTTTGTTCTGTCCAATAGTTGACTTTTTCTTCTCTCTAATATGTCTGTCAGTTTCTTGAAATTCATGAATGAAGGAAAACTGCTATACAGAGATCTGAATTTTCATAAAGGACATCCATTTCTGAAGATATAATTTTAAGGGTCAATAATTAGAGTGGAGGCAGTGCATAGTACTGATAGCATCTTCTTTTTTTTCCCCTACCATATAACAGTAGTATTTAAGGATTCATTAGAAATACACATGCCCTTTGAAAACCCAGTATTAAATTCCTCTTCACAAAGTAATCTGAGTCAAAAAAGTCAACTATAAAAGTACATTTTTAAATAGAATTCAGAAAATGAATATGAAGCGATCATTAGATGAATGTTATTAAGGAATTATTTGTTCACTGTGATTATGCAACAAAATATCCTTTTATTTCTGAGATGTGATCTGAAATATTTAGGGTGAAATGGTGCAGTCTTTTGGATTTGTTTTAAAACACTCCAGGGGCGCCTGGGTGGCTCAGTTGGTTAAGCAGCCAATTTCGGCTCACATCATGATCTCTCAGTTCATGAGTTCGAGCCCCACATCGGGCTCCGTGCTGACAGCTCGGAGCCTGGAGCCTGCTTCGGATTCTGTGTTTCCGACTCTCTCTGCCCCTCCCCTGCTCACGCATTCTCTCTCTCTCTGTCAAAAATATAAAAAAAAATTTAAAAAATTTAAAAACACCATTCCAGCAAAAGGGAGGGAAATAGATCAAACAAGTATAGCAAACTGTTGATAGCTATTAAAGCGGGGGTGGGGGGGTACAAGGCATTTCATCATATTGTCAAGTTTTAAATATGCTTAGAACATTTCGTAATAAAAATGTTTAAAATGATAACAATTACAATTGCAACCAGTAAAACCATGCTAAAATGTATAAAGAAAACATTTTAAACTTTTTCCTACCCCTCTCTCCATCGAAATCTTCTACAGCCTGGCTTATTTTTTGCCTACCAACTCCTTTTCCCTTAAAGTCACATTGTTTGAAGCTCCTCCATGAGGAAAATGTGATGACAGGGAAAGATCCAGGTGTGAGAACTAAACCACACTACTGTCCAAAGACAGTGCACAGGAAATTGGCTGCTAGTCAATGCATCCTTCCTTAGAAAATGCATTTGGAAGCTGGTGCTTGCAATGTGAGATCTGAACTCCAAGAGATCATAAACCTGAGTTCCTGCAGTATGATCATATTCAGAACAAGGTCAATGAAATCAGCCCACTATTCAAATGAGGCCAACACAGCCCTTTCTTTAGGTTCCAGATGAGATTAACAAGAATGATTTATAGAATATAAATACCTTTTGAGCAATAACTTAAGCCTTTCCATGATTTATTTAAAAAAATTTTTTAATGTTTATTTATTTTTGAGAGAGAGGCACAGACTGTGAGTGGGGGAGGGGCAGAGAGAGAGGGAGACACAGAATCCGAAGCAGGCTCCAGGCTCCGTGCTGTCAGCACAGAGTTTGACATGGGGCTCAAACTCACAAACTGTAAGATCATGACCCGAGCCAAAGTCACACACTCAATTGACTGAGACACCCAGGCACCCCAAGCCTTTACATGATTTAGAAACACATTTGTGTGTGCACACATACACACTTACAAGTCGTAAGTACCCAGACTATCTCAATTAACCAATGAAAAATTATGGAAATTTCAGCTGATAAATCATCAAGAGTTGAAATGTCAGCCAACTGATTTTATGCTAAGACAAGTAAGTGTCCACATAAATCAAAGCCTGACTTTCAGTTTTCTGGGAAAGAGGTACTGCATATTTCCAGACTAGCCTAGCAACTGGAGGTGGTGGAGGAGTGGGTAAGGGCATTTGTATTATTTAACTACTACTATGTTCCAGGTTCTGTGCTAAGACCTTTATTTCTATTTTCTCGTTTGATTCTTCCAGCAACCTGTGAGATAGGGTGATGTTGTTTCTGTTTTACTCATCAGAAAGATGGGCTCAGAGGTGTTGATTGACTTGTTTGAGGTCACTCAGCCTGTAAGTGTCAAAGCTGGAATTCAGACTCAGGCCTGCTTGACTTCAAATCCAGAGCTCTTTCCACTCTACTTTGTTGCCTCCTGGGAGGAAAAGGTGCTGAGAAGAAATGAAAACTTAGCACACAAAAGTCCTCAAAAAGAAAAAAAAAAGGAATGTGGGGTTTTTTTGCTCAAAAAGAAAAAAAGTTATAGCTACAAAGAGAGTGATCAAAGGGCAGGATAACTTTTATGGTTAAAGTGAAACAGGGAATCTGAAGGAGCCCTGGCCTTGGGATTAAAAAGCTTAGTTTGGGTTGTAACTTCATCACTTGCTAGCTTATATGACTTTGATAATTCACTTTTACCTCTCTAGAGATTGGTTTCCTCATTCATAAAATTCAATAATGCCTGTCCTATCTATTTCATGAGGTTGTTATAGAGATCAAATATAGAGACCAAATCTATCTGAAAGCTCTCTCTAGTCTACACCACAACAACTATAGAGCTATAACAGCTACACGACTGTAGTTAATGATTTCTTTGATTAACAGTAGCAGTGTGTTAAGATGATCACCCCTTTGGAATTTCCCAGAAAATTGAGATTCCTTGTCCTTTATTTTATATTTTCTCTAGAAGCTACTGTATCTCCCAAAGTGAGGAATGGAGCCCTGAGCCCTAGGCAGAAAGCAAAGACCCAAAGTAAATTGCACTCTGTGCCCCCTCATATCCTCACTGATTGTATATAGGTGAATCGTATTAAGAGGGACATCAAAGGGAGACCTGTAAGGGAAAAGAAGCTCCAAAAAGGTAGCCTTTTGTCTGAGCAAGTGTGATGATGGACACACAGGACCTACCTGCTTTGTCCTGGAGGCGGTGAAGAGAGATTATGGCTTACAGGCATTATGTACCTGGAAACATACACGAACACACACTCACATGTATGTGAACCTCGGGACTTCTCACCTTAAGGCAGCATCCATCAGGATAGGGTCCCTGGATGAACCAGTGTAACCTAGAGCAATCTCTGGTTCCAGTAATACTTTCATAATATCACACTCTCTGTTCATATTTTTGACAGCTGCCTCTCATC
Source organism: Neofelis nebulosa (assembly GCF_028018385.1). Taxonomy (NCBI): domain Eukaryota; kingdom Metazoa; phylum Chordata; class Mammalia; order Carnivora; family Felidae; genus Neofelis; species Neofelis nebulosa. The sequence goes on from NC_080800.1 coordinate 88,289,807, forward strand.
CTTCCTCATCAATACCACAGGCAGACTGACTGGTAGATTCCCAGCTCTGTAGCACAGGGATCGAATGTGGGAGGGTGCAGACTCATCAATGCATTAACAAGTATTTTAATGAGCCTCCAAAGTATAGAGCTCTACTCTGCTTGGAGCTGAGAGTGCAGGACAGATGGGTTCCTCTCCCTCAGGGAGCACTGTAGAGGAAGCTAAAATGGAATGTAATTACGGTACTATATTCTAATACATGAGGGAATGTGCTAGGTAGCTTTCTTGATCACATACCTGTTTCTTCAAGACTCAACCTAATATTTTGGGGGCTCTGAGTCTGGGGGATTGTGTGGATTATGGGGGAACCCAGAGCAGAAAAACAGAGAGTAACAAGCTGGGGCCAGCCGAATTTCTTCCCAGCCAAGGATGTGAAATGTAATTGGCGTTTTTAGCAGAAATCAGCAGCTGACTTCCCTCTTGGCATCAGCTTCCTGCTCTGAATGGAGGGAGTAGGTGATAGTTGGCTCCAGGTAGGAAGAGAGGCCATCTTACCTGCAGAGACAGGGCAAACCCTGTTCAGTAGTATGGAGGTAACTGCATTTGGGAATGAGGTCTAGGTACTTAAGGTGTGAGGAGAAGAAGAGTAAGAAAAAGAGACATGGCAATCTCTGAGACAAGCAAATAGTGACCCAGTATTTCCAGAAAGGGAAAGCAGATAGAGGAATGGAATAAAAATAAAGCAGATGGTGGAACAGTGCTCACTTGTTTGTTCTGCAGAAAAACCCAGAAGATATAGGGGTTACAATAGTAGTAATCATGGTCACTGTCATCACGATAGTAGTTGTAGTAAAGACAAAACAAAACAGAAACGACTATTCGACTACCTATCATGATTCAGAAAATGTATTAGGTGCTTTATTTCTGTTATTTAATTTAGTAAGCATGTGCAAAACCCTTTGAGGCCAGATGCCAGTATTATCCTCATTTACAGAAAAGGAAACTTACTTAGTCCAGTCACCCAAGACTAAACAGGTGGTTGGGAAGCAGCAGAACCAAGAAGCTAATGTGAGGCTGTCTGACTTCAAAGCCCATTATTTTAATGAGTTCCATTTTTAATTTTGGTTTTTGGTTCAGTAATGGGGAACCCCTACCCCAGGATTCCCAGGGACCCTTCCCAGAGAGCCCCTGCACACCTCCTCTCTCCTTCTCATTGTCTTTCTCTCTCTCCCCATCCCCACCAAGATAACCTGACTAAGGGCTCTCCTTGGAACCCACTAGCCCCCTTAGGCTTTTCACTGCACAAAACCCTTAGCTCTAGTCTCTGTCCTCACTCATGAGGTACTTGGGGCTGCTGGAAATATGTTCTCAAAACATCTTTGTTACTTAGTCATGGAGTTGAGTATTGTTCAGAAGCCTCCCTGCTCACTGATGTGCTCATATAGAATTCTTCAAGCCCTTGTCCTGGGGCTCTTTCCTGGAATTCTCCATCTTCTTTCCCTATCCCCCATTCTTCTACCCCACTCCACCCTTTCAGCTTGGAAGCAATATAGGCCTTTCTTAAGCTATTTTTTTTTAACATTTATTTATTTTTGAGAGAGAGAGAGAGAGAGCATGAGGGAGGGAGGAGCAGAATCCAAAAGCAGAATCCAAAGCAGGTTCCAGACTCTGAGCTGTCAGCACAGAGCCTGACATGGGGCTTGAACTCACACACCGTGAAATCATGACCTGAGCCAAAGTCGGATGCTTAATCCACTGAGCCACCCAGGCGCCCCTTCTTCAGCTATTTTTACTCTTCCACTGGGCCCTTGCTTTTTCTAGCGACCATCTGCCTTTTCTGAACATGGAACCAGGTTTCTTTTTTCTCTGTTGTCATCCAAAGTCCCCTGTTTCAGAAAGAATGACTTCTTTCTCAGAATATGCCCTCCTTGACCTTAGCTAGAATGTCCCTGGCCCTCCCAGTAGTGATTCTTGGCTCTGTGTATATATAGGGAATATCAGGGTACTGAAGCCATCTCTCAGAAACAAAGGTCTTGGGAAGGAATGCTTATGTCAGACTTGAGTACAAAGAGGGGCTAAATGCTCCCCCACAGTCTAGTCGGTGACTAGAGAAGGCATAATCTTTCAGTGGCCTGCCCTGCTCTCCTTCCCTTCCATAATTCTGTGGTCGTGAAAGGCAGTGAAAAGGATGGCTTGAGGAAAAGCCCTGGACTAGAAATCAGGAAACCTGGGTTCTGATACTGACTCTGCCATCCAGTAGCTGCATGAACTTGGGCCAAAGAGCTTGTGCATACCTCTGTCACACTGCCTGCTCTGCTGGATTAGAACTACCTGATTACATCTTGTTTCCTTTGTTGGGCTATCCGCTTCTTAAAGGCAATGGCCATGACCATGCCACATTCATCTCAGAAACTGCAGTCCTAACTAGTCTCTCTGACTCATTCTCTACCCCTCAAATCCATTTTCCACATTGCTGTGGGAGTGAGCCTTTTAAACTGCAAAGCCCGCATGTCACTCCCCTAGCACAAACCCTTGCATTGTTCCTCATCACCATTAAGGTAAAGGTTTATAAGACCCACAATTATCTAGATCCTGCCTGTATCTCTAGCATACCCTTTTACTACTTGCACTTTATACTGTGCTCATTCCACAAATATGTAAGCATGTTTCTGCCTTGGTCCAGGCATTGGGAATGCAATGTGAACATGGCATCTGCCTTCACAGGACTTAGATTCCTCTTTTCTGCTGACTGACTGCTGCTTGTCCTTTAAGACTCAACTCGGGCACCATCTCTTTCAGGGACATCACCCATGCTCTATACCTTTCTCCCCATCTTCCTAGTCTGGTTCCCCATGTGTATATGGAGTGCCCTATGCATACTTCCATCATAGCACTTCTGTGTACCAATTTGTCTCCCCACCAGGCTGTAATCTCTGAGAGTGGGAACTGTGTCCTATCCACTTTTTTATACCCAGCACATGACTTGGTACGCAATAGATATTGAGGAAGGATAATTGAATAAACAGTACCCTCTGGTGGCTAGCTCTTATAAGTACAATCTTTTATGCATTGTAGAAGGGAGGAAAGCGTAGGCAATTACCCAGGAGAGGTAAAATTTTCTTTCTTTTAATATGGGTAAGGAACCATTTCAGAATGTGTGGTCTCCTAGAAGCTATGTTGTTGTCCCAACAAGTCTTTCATAATGCAGCAAATAATATGTAAATGACAGAACAGAATTACCATTTTGAGTAATTGTGTAAAAAGAAAACCTAAGGGAAATTCATCCCATGCAACAAGGAAATGTAACCTACTATACAATTTTTTATTATACCTTTATTTCAGGGCCAACACACTCATATTCACTCATTCATTCAACAAATATTTGTTGAATACCTGTAGTGTGCCAGGCAATACTCTAGGTGTTGGGGATAAAGTAGTGAATGAAATAAAGTCTTTAACATTAAGTTTACATTCTAGTTGGGGGAGATATACAGTAAACAAATGTATTTTTATTAAGGGTTTAAGTGCTATGGATAAAAAAAAAATTAGGGGAGAGTGACGTCACCAAGATGGCAACCTAGGTTGCTCCTGACTTTGTTTCCCCTCACAAGAAGAACAACTAACATCAAATCAAGAACAAGACACAGCTGAGAGGATCCTAGTATATGGGGGTGAGGCTGAAGTACCCTTCTGCTCCACAGAGACCCAGACAGACTGCATTAGAAGGGTGAGAAGTGGCTATGCATTGCTCCTCCTTCAGTCTAGTGCAGCACTATGCAGAGAGGTCTCCTGTGAGCCTTCAGTTCCTCCCATGGGGAAAGAGAACCCACTGGGGACAATTATCACCCCCCCTACATTGGGGCTCACTTTGTGAGAATCCCTACTCTGATCTCACACCACGGGGATTTCAGGGGAATCTGTGGGGCTCAACCACTGGGAATCTGATTATGGTGGAGGAGGGGGAATGGATTGAAACATCTAGTGTAGGGATCTTGGCCCAAAGGGTAATCCCAATGGCAGCTTTGCTTACCCACAGAATCAAGTTGGGGGAACACTCTAACTAAAGTACTTTGTGGAGTACAGACCTAGATGTGTATCCTCAAACAAGGAGGTTTGCCAGCCCTTGAGCCCAGTTTGCCCAGGCCCAAGCAAGGAGCTGCATCACAGTCCCACCCACTTTGGGAAGTGTCTTCCAGCCCTATCTGACCAGAAGGGCTGGTGACAACTTCCAGAAGCAGTGCAGCCCAGTGGCACTTGAGCAGAGAGACCAGCAGGCAGAGCTGATCACCCCTAGGGCAAAGCCAGTTGTGGTGAAGCCTTCTGTATATAAAGGCAGGGAGATTGATTTCTAGCTAAGGCTGAGGGTAGCTCCTGTCTCATCCAAACCAGAGAGACCAGGAAATTGACAGTGGCCTAGAGCAGTCTCTCCCCATCCCACCCAGGCAAGGGAGCTAAGACATAGACCCACCCACTGTGAAGACTGTCTTCTGGCCCCATCTAACTGGAAGGTCTGGAAACAACTCCCGAAAGCTGTGCAGTCCAGCGGCACTCAAGCCGAAAGGCAAGTGGGCAGAACTGAGAGTTTTCAGAATAAAGCCAGCAGCCCTGTTTGGTCAGGGAACTTGGGGTGTGGGTTGGCTTGAGTTAAGACAACAAAGAGCTTTACTGGCTTTAGAGCTGCTTCTCCTGCTGTGCCCAGTCAGGAAATCTGATTCATAGCCCTGCTCATCACTGAATAAAATCTTCAGATTGTCTAACCAGGGAACCTAACCAGAGGACATGGGAAGCTGCATAGTCCATTCAACAGCCCTGTGTATAGTGGCACTTAAATAGAGAGCACAGCCTGTGGGTCCCCCCTTCTGAAGAGCAAAACTGGTGGCCTCACCTGACAAGTGAATTAAGTGCACACTCAGGCCTGATTCTGGCCCCCAAACAACAAGCTGTATGGACTCTAGGCCCTGGCTGGCTTCCTTGCCAGGGCAGGGAAACCAATTCATAGCCCCATCCACTAGTGAATAATGTAGTATCCAGTCCCAACCATCTACTAGTTATGATCAGAGAATCCAGGCAACAGTGGAGCCCATCCTGCAGCCTCACTTGGGTAGGGAACCAAGCCAGCAGTCCTAGCCAACTGTTCTCAGCCAGTAGCACACCCCCCCATTCCTGTCTTCAGAGTTCAAACTATTGCCTCATCCAAAAATAGATCATAATACCAGTCATCTCTGCCCAAGGACATTACCAGCAGATGCCCAGAAAACCCAAACTGAGCTGACTGGTGAAGAATTGTTTCTGCCAAAGCAAATCTGTAAAGTTTGGAAGAGGTGCTCAATTACTTAAATGCATGGATACAAATGTAAGAAATCAAGGATCCTGAAAAAGCAGGTAAATATGACACCATCAAAGGAAATTGATAAAACCATGATTACTGACCCTAAAAAAATGGGGATCTATAATTGTCAGTGCATTTGGAATAATCCTATTAAGGAAGTTTAGTGAACTACAAGAAAACACAGATAGCTAAATGAAATTAGGAAAACAATGCATGACCAAAATGAGAATTTTGATGAGGAAATAGCAACCATCAATAAAACACAAACAGATGGGATGCCTGGGTGGTTCAGTCGGTTAAGTGTCCGACTTCAGCTCAGGTCATGATCTCACAGCTCATGAGTTCGAGCACTGCATCAGACTCTGTGCTGACAGCTCAGAGCCTGAAGCCCACTTCAGATTCTGTGTCTCCCTATCTCTCTCTCCCTCCTCTGCTCATGCTCTATCTCCTTCTCTCTCTCTTAAAAATAAATAAACATTAAAAAAAATTTAAAAAAAACACAAACAGGGGCAACTGGGTGGCTCAGTTGGTTAAGCATCTGACTTCAGCTCAGATCACGATCTCATGGTTCGTGAGTTCAAGCCCTGCATCGGACTCTCTGCTGTTAGTGTGGAGCCTGCTTCAGATCCTCTGTCTCCCCCTCTCTCTGCTCCTCCCTTACTTGGGCTCACATTCTCTCTCTCTCTCTCTCTCTCTCACTCTCTCTCTCAACAATAAGCATTAAAAAACACAAACAAACAGAAATTTTAAAATTGAAAAATACCATAACTGAACTGAAGAATACAATAGAGAGTTTCAAAAGTAGGCTTGACCATGTAGAAGAAAGAATCAGGTGACCTGGAGGATAGGAAATTGCAAATTACCCAGTCAGAGGAGAAAAGAAAGAAGAATGAAAAAGTGAGGAAAGCCTGTTGGAATTATGGGACAAAATGAAAAGAAAATATTCACATTATGGGAATTCCAGAAGGAGAAAAGAAAGAGAAAAGTATATTTAAAGCAATAATGAAAATGTCCCAAACCTGGGGAGATAAATGGACATCCCCTATGAGGCCCAAAGGATCCCAAACAGGTTGAATCCAAGACATATAACTAAATTGTCAAAAGTCGAAAGAAAGAATTTTAAAAGCAGCAAGAGAAAAGAGAGATGCTACATACAAGGGAACCCCCAAAAGATTGGTGGATTTATCAACAGAAATTTTCAGGCTAGGAGAGAATGGGATGACATATTTAAAATATTGGAAAAAATAACTCAACCACAAATTCTATACCCAGCAAAGCTGTTCTTCAGAAACAAAGAAGGGATAAAGACTTTCTCAAACAAACAAAAGCTGAGGGAGTTCATTACCACCAGACCTGCCTTACATGAAATGCTAACAGGAATTCTTTGACTGGAAGTAAAACTATGATAATTAATATCATAAAAACATAAAAAGGTAGTACAAATCTCACTGGTAATGGTAGATATATAGTCATAGATTCTGCAATACGGTACTAGTAGTGTATAATGTACTTACAACTCTAGTTTAGAAGTTAGAAGAAAGAACATAGGAAAAATAACCATAAATACATTAATCTGTTATTAGTTACATGATCTCAAAAACATGTAAATTGTGGGGCACCTGGGTGGCTCAGTCGGTTGAGTGTCTGACTCTTTATTTTGGCTCGGGTGATGATCTCACAGTTTTGTGAGTTTGAGTCCCCTGTCGGGCTCTGCACTGACAGAGTGGAGCCTGCTTGAGATTCTCCCTCTCTCTGCCCCTCCCCTGCTAACCTTCTCTCTGTCTCTCTCAAAAAAAGTAAATAAACTTAAAAAAATACACGTAAATGCTAACAGCAGTAACCTAAAACGTGAGTGGGAGGAGAAGGAAAAGTGTAAAGTTTATGAATTTTATTGAAGTTAAATTTTTATCATTTTAATATAAGGAATTACAAATTTAAGATATTTTATGTAAACCTCATGTTAACCACAAGGGAAAATCTCATAGTAATTACACAAGAGAACACTGTAAAGAGGCCAGAGAATGCTGATATTAAAATACACCAAATACAACAACAAAAAAGTGCAGGATAAGAAACAAAGAAAAAGAGATCTGTGAAACAACCAGAAAACAATTTTTAAAATGGCAATAATAAGTCCTTATCTATCTATACTTATTTGAAATGTAAATGGATTAAATTATTCAGTTAAAAGACAAAAAATGGCTGAATGGATTTAAAAAAAAACATTGAAAACTATGCTGACTACAAGAGACTCACTTTAGCCTTAAAGACACACATAGACTGAGAGTGAAGGGATGGAAAAAGACATTTCAAAAAAAAAAAGCAAGAGTAGCTATAATTATATCAGACAAAATAGACTTTAAACTAAAAATGGTAAAAAGAGACAAAGAAGGTCATTATGTAATGATAAAGGGATCCATACATCAAGAAGACATAACACTTATAAATATTTGTCCAACCCTAGAGCCCATAAATATATAAACCAAAGACTAACAGCTAAAAGAAGAAATTAACAGAAATACAATAATAGTTGGGGACTCTAATACCCCACTTTCAACAATGGATACATCATTCAGAGAATCAATAAGGAAACTGCAGATTTGAACAACACTATAGACCAAATGAACCTAATAGACATATACAGAACATTCTATTCAACAACAGCAGAATACATATTCTTCTCAAGTGCACATAGAACATTTTTTGGATAGACCATATATATGTTAGGCCACAAAACAATTCTTAGAAAATTCAAGAAGATTGAAATACCGGATATCTTCCCTAACCATGATGGCATGAAACTAAAAATCAATAAAAAGAAGAAAACTGGAAAATTCATGAACACATGGAAATTAAACAACACTCTCCTGAACAACCAATGGGTCAAAGAAGAAATTAAAGGGGAAATAAAAAATTTCTTGAGACAAACAAAAATGGAAATAAAACATACCAAAACTTATAGGATGCAGTAAAAAACAGTTCTAAGAGTGATGTTCATAGCAATAAATGCCTACATTTAAAAAGCAAGAACAATCCCAAATAAGGAACCTGACTCTACACCTTGAAGAACTAGAAAATGAAGAACAAACTGAGCCCAAAGTTAGCAGAAGAAAGGAAATAATAAAGATAAAAGCATAAGTCAATGAAATAGAGAACAGAACAACAATAGAAAAGGTTAACTAAACTAAGAGTTTGTTCTTGGAAAAGAGATACAAAATCAACAAATCTTTAGCTAGACTAACCAAGGAAAAAAGAGAAAGGACCCAAATCATCAAGATTATAAATGAAAAAAGAGACATTACCTAACTGACACTACAGAAATTCAAAGGATCCTAAGAGCCTAGTATGAACAATTATATGCCAACAAATTGGATAATTTAGAAGAGATGAAGAAAATTTTAGAAACAATTTACCAAGACTCAATCAGGAAGAAATGGAAAATCTGATAGACCAATTACTAGTAATGAGATTGAAACAATAATTTAAAATCTAACAAAGGACCAGATGACTTCACTGGTGAATTTTACCAAATACTTAAAGAAGGATTAATACCTATTCTCAAATTCTTCCAAAAGTTTCAAGAGGAGAGAACACTCCCAAACTCTTTTTATGAGGCCAGCATTATACCAAAACCAGAAAAGGGCACTACCAGAAAAGAAAACTACAAGCAAATATCCCTGATTAATATAGATGCAAAATTCTTTTTTTTAAATTTTTTTTAGCATTTATTTATTTTTTGAGAGAGAGTGAGTGGGGAAGGGGCAGAGAGAGGGAGTCACAGAATCCAAAGCAGGCTCCAGGCTCTGAGCTGTCAGCACAGAGCCCAATGCAGGGCTTGAACTCACAAACCGCAAGATCATGTCCTGAGCTGAAGTCAGATGCTTAACTGACTGAGCCACCCAGGTGCCCCTAGATGCAAAATTCTTGATAAAATACTATCAAACCAAATTCAGCAGCACATGAAAGGGGTCATACACCATGATCAAGTGGTATTTACCCGTGAGATGTAAGGATAGTTCAACATTTGCAAAGTAATCAATGTGATGCATCACATTAATAGAATGAAAGAAAGGAATTGCATGATCATCTCAATAGATGCAGAAAAAGCATTTGACAGAATTGAACTTCCATTCATTATAAAAACTCTTAACAAATTAGGCATAGAAGGAACATATCTCAGCCTAATAAAGGCTATATATAACAAGACCACAGCTAACATCATACCCAGTGGTGAAAGTTTGAAAGCTTTTCCTTTAAGATCAGGACCAAGACAAGGGTGCCCACTCTCAGCACTCTTACGCAACATAGTACTAGAACTCCTAGCTGGAGCAATCAGGCAAGAAAAAGAAAAGATATAAGAATTGGAAAAGAAGTAAAATTGAAATAACATGAGTTTATATATAGAAAATCCTAAAGTCTTAACCAAAAAACTGTTAGATCTAATCAATGAATTCAGTAAAGTTGCAGGATACAAAATTAACATAAATATCAGTGGCATTTCTATACATTAACAATGAATTTTCTAAAAAAGAAATAAATTGATGCCTTTTACAATAGCATCAAGAACAAGAAAATGCTTAGGAACAAATTTAAGGAAGAAGATCTCTACTCTGAAAACTACAAGACAGTAATGAAAGAAATGGAAGAAAACAAATGAATTAAAAAGTATCCCATGTTTGTGGATTAGAAGAATTAATATTGTTAAATTGTCAATACTACCAAAAGCCATGTATATATTCAATGCAATTTCTATCAAGATTCCAATGGCATTTTTTTTACCAAAGTAGGAAAAACACAAGAGACCCTGAATAGCCAAAGAAATTCCGAGAAAGAAAAAGAAAATAGGAGGCATCACACATTCTGATTTGAAGCTATACTATAAAGTCATACTCATCAAAACAGTATGGTACTAGCATAAAAACACGCAATGGAACAGAATTGAGAGCCCAGATATAAATCCAAGTATATACAGTTAACTAATATGTGACAAGAGAACCAAGAATACTCAATGGAAAAAAAGACTGTGTTTTCAACAAACGGTGCTGAGATAATTGGCTATTCACATGTAAAAGAATGGAACTGGACCCTATCTTATACCACTCACAAAAATTAACTCCAAATAGATTAAAGACTTAAATGTAAGTCCTGAAAGCATGAAACTCCTAGAAGAAAACATAGGAATAAAGTTCCTTGATAGGTGTATTTATGACTTGTTTTGGGATATGACACCTAAAGCACAAGCAACAAAATCAAAAATAAACAAGTGGGACTGCATAAAACTAAAAAGGTCTACATAGCAAAACAAACCATCAACAAAGTGAAAAAACAGCCTACAGAATGGAAAAAAAATATTTGCAAACCATGTATCTTATGAGGCGTTAACATCCAAAATACATAAAGAACTCCTATAACCCCATAGCAGAACTCCTATAACCCCAAATAGCCCAATTAGAAAATGGGCAAAGGACCTGAATAGACATTCCTCCAAAGAAGATATACAAAAGGTCAACAGGTACGTGAAAAGATGCTCAGCATCATTAGTAATTAGGGAAATATACATTAAGACCACAGTGAGATATCACCTCATGACTATTAGAAAAACCACTATCAAAAAGGTAACAAATGCTGGCATGGATGTGGAGTAGAGGGGAGCCCTTGTGTATAGCCCTTGTGTATAATCCCAATAGGTGGGATTATAAATTGGTGCAGCCACTATGCAAAACAGTATGGAGGATCCTCAAAAAATTAAAAGTAGAACTACCATATGATCCAGATGTGTTCGGGAAATAGGGGAATGAAAACCCTAACTCAAAAAGATAATCTGCACCCCCATGTTCATAGCAGCATTATTTCCAATAGCCAAGACATGGAAACAACCTAAGTGCCCATCAATGTATGAATGGATAAAGAAGTTGTGGTATATAATACAATAGAATATTATTCAGCCATAAAAACCAAGGAAATCCTGCCATTTGTGACAACACGGATGGACCTTGAAGGCATTATGCTAGTGAAATAAGTCAGAGAAAAACAAACACTATATACTCTCACAAATGGAATCTAAAAAAAAACCCAAAATGGAGCATCTGGGTGGCTCAGTCAATTAAGCCTCCTACTTCAGCTCAGGTCATGATCTCACGGTTTGTGGGTTCGAGCCCTGTGTTGGGCTCTGTGCTGACAGCTTGGAGACTGCTTGGGATTCTCTCCCTCTCCCTTAGCCCCTCCCCCATTAGTGTTTTGTCTGTCTCTAAAAATAAATAAACTTAAAATAAAACCCCAAACTTACAGAAAAAGAGATCAGAATTGTGGTTACCAGAGACAGGGGGTGAGGGCAGTGGAAATTGGAGGAAGGTGGTCAAAATGTACACGCTTCCAGTTATAAATAAGTACTAAGAATGTGATGTACAACATGATGACTAGAGCTAACACTGCTGTATGATGTATAGGAAAGTAAAGAGAGTAAATCCTATGAGTTTTCATTACAAGAAGACAATTTTTTTCCTTTTCTTGTTATTCTATCTAAATGAAAACATGGATGTTAGCTGAACCTATTGGGATAATTACATATATTTTACAATATATGTAAATCAAAACATCGTGCTGGTATGCCTTAAACTTCTACAGTGATGTATGTCAATTATTTATTAATAAAATTGGAAAAAGTAGACTAGGGTATAGAGTGGGGTGTGAGATGAGATGCCACTTGAGCATCTGGATACATATTAGTTATAACTCCGAAAAATACATAGATGTTGGTTCATCAGGCCTGCTTAAAACATAGTTATAACTTCAGAAAACCATATAAATGTTGGTTCATCAGATCTGTCTAAAACATTATGAGACTTCTAGAGTTTTCTTTCTTTCTTTTATTCTTTTAAATTTTGAAATAAGTTTTAACTTCACATAGAAGTTGCTAAAATAATATGGAGAGTTCCCACAAAGGATTCACCTACTCTTTCCCATTGTTAACATTTACATAATCGCATAACTACCATAACCAGGAAAGGGTCACTGGTGTAATATTCTACCAAGCAAACTACAGACCTCATTCAAATTTCACCTGGGTTTACATGCCCTCAACCTTGTGGCGGCAGGGGAGGGCTCATAATGCTGTGAACTTTATCACATGTATAGATTTGTGTAATCACCATCATACTTAGACCAACAGTTTCATCACCCCCAAGAAACTAATTTGTGCTACCTTTTTATAGTCACATTTGCCCCCGTGGAAACCCCTGATCTGTTCTTCTTCACTATAATTTCTGGAATGTTATGTACATGGAAACATGAAGTGTATAACATACTATGATCTGCTTATGTCCCTAATCAAAATGCCCCTGAGATCCATTCAAGTTGTTGTGTGTATCAATAGTTTTTCAATTTTTTTTATTGCCAGTGTTCTACAATTTGTTTATACATGCCCCCACTGAAGAGCATTTCAGCTTTTTCCAGTTTTTGGCTCATACTTATAAAGGTGTTATTGGGATACCTGGGTGGCTCATTTGGTTAAGCATCTGACTCTATCTCAGCCCAGGTCTTGATCTCAGGGTCGTGAGTTCAAGCCCGCACTGGGTTCCATGCTGGGTGTGAAGCTTACTTAAAAACTAAAAACAAATAATAATAAAATAAGGTGTTAATGAACTTTCATGTACTTTTTTCTGTAGGCATAAATGTTCATATTTCTATGGTGGAATCTACAGTTTTAGGTCTTCAGAGTAGTTTAGAAGCAAGTGCTGTGCTTCACAGAGTGAAAAGAACATGAAAGATATGGCTTCAGCCTTGCTCTGTCATTGATCGGTAGAATGATATTAGGTAAGACCTTCTCTCTAGGACTCAAATTCCTATCTGTAGAGTGAGGGGCTAGGAACCTATGATTTCTTCAGTCTTTTCCATATCTAACAATTCTGTGGTTCTGAAGAGATAAAAAGGAGGTTTCTACCTTATTTCATGGAAGACTTCTAGCTTCTAGCTGTACAAGTAGCATACCAGCTACAAGCCTAGATTATTCCTCTCTCACTTGTTTCCTTGCATGTTCTAAACAGTTCCCTTGTGTGGAAAGAGAATATGGGTTTGAAAGTAACTAATCTTAGAAGTTATTTTAATATTTATTTTTGATAGAGAGTGTGTGTGAGTGGGGTAGAGGCAGAGCAAGAGAGAGCAAGAGAGAGTGAGAGTGAGTGAGAGAGAGAGAAACAGAATCTGAAGCAGTCTCCAGGTTCCAAGCTGTCAGCACAGAGCCTGATGTGGCGCTCTAACTCAAGAACCGTGAGATCATGACCTGAGCTGAAGTCAGATGCTTAACCCACTGAGCCACCCAGGTGCTGCAGAAAGTAACTAACCTTAATGCTACAAAGGCTTGGAGGTCTGATACCTGAGGAGAAAGGCCTTTAAAACTAACACAGAATTGCCACATGGCACAGGGTCATTCCTATGTCATGTATATGGAACAAACTCCTTCTGTTGCTAGTATTGTTGTTAGTTACACTCAGAGTAAAATAAACACGGAATTTGTGTGTGTGTGTCCATATGTATGTGTGTGCATGATGCATATTTTCTAAATGTTTCATTGTATACATTTTTATCCTATATATTTTTTCAAAAGTCAGGAAGTAATTCTACAAAATATTTGCAATGCTTACATCTAAGGAATGTGATTATCTTGGGAGCCAATTCTGAGATGAAAAGAACTATGTGAGCATAGTCTCTCTGTCTCTGCCTCTCTCTCTCTCTCTCTCTCATACACATATGGACACACACACACACACACACACACACACTGGTTAGATCGTGGACAAGAGCCAGACTGCCTGGGTGTAAATCCTGGCTCTGCCATGTGCTAGTTATATGATCTTGGGCAAGTCACATAACCTCTACGTCTTGCACTTTCTTCTGTAGAATGGCAATGATAATAATGCCAACTTCAGAGGGTTAATAGGATACATAAATGAGTTAAAATATACGAAGCAATTTGAACAGTGCTTGTTGCATTGCCGGAAATGTGTCTGCCAGTCACTGTCTGTCTGTCAAGAGGCCTCCCACAGCATGGATCCCTGAGTGCAACATATTAGGATTCTTACACTTCTGGAAATGGCCTGGCTGCCACCTCCCCACAATGTACACTCCGTTTCTAACTTCAATAGTCCCACCCCCCACCCACCTTTACCACTATAAACCCCTCACCCACTCCTCTGCCAAAAAAATTAACTTGGGCGCTGAGGCAGAAGGTTGCTTAACTCTGCCTCAGTAATTTTTTTTCTTCCTAAGCTGTAGCTACTCCAGCACGGGGGACTAAAAATCCTATTAATAATTTTGCATATCCACCAGAACTTTAAGTGATCACCCTCCCCCCAAACCTAAAGAAACAGATAAAATCCATTTGAAAAACAGACCTATTTCATTTACCTATTTTTATGTAAAGCTGTCAGGACCATCTTTGAAATATTGTGTTGTTTTGCTTTAGAAAACAAGAAAAGATGGTCTTGTCTTCTTCTTCCTTTTATACTTTTGAACCTTCCTGATACAAGGGCTCTGGGGTGGTGGTGGTGGTGGTTGTGTGTGTGTGTGTGTGTGTGTGTGTGTGCATGCGCATGTGTGAGTGTGTGTGATATTGACCTAGTGTGATCTGGATTAATAGCTTAGGGTGCCTGGGTAGCTCAGTCTGTTAAGCGTCCAACTCTTGGTTTTGGTGAAGGTCATGATCTCAGTTTCATGAGTTAAAGCCCTATGTCTGACTCTGAGCTGGCAGTGTGGAGCCTGCTTGGGATTCTCTCTCTCTCTCTCTCTCTCTCTCTCTCTCTCTCTCTCTCTCTCCCTCTCTCTCTGCCCCATTCCCACTTATGCTGTCTCTGTCTCTCTCAAAAGTAAATAAATCAATTTTAAAAGGCACCTTAGCTTAGATGGTGCCATCGTAGGTGCCATATCTGCTTCATAAACATTGTGGCCTCTTATTTTTTCCCATGTTTATTGAGATGAACTTGACATATAATATTGCGAAAATTTAAGGTGTATGATGTGATGATTTGATATACATGTAGATTACAAAATGATTACCACATTAAAGTTAGTTAACACATTCACCACCTCTCACAGTTGTCTTTTAGTCTGTGTGGTGAGAGCATTAAGGATCTATTCTCTTAACAGTTTTCAAGCATGCAATACAGTCTTGTTAACTATAATCAGGGAATCTAATAAACCTGAACTCCTAGAAACAGAGAACATTGCATTTTCTTGAATGCATCATTTTAAGAGAGTAATGAATTCTTTGCAGCACAGTAAGGTGACAAAGCTGTTCATAACAACTCCTTGATAATCCATCAGACGGCCAATGTACCTCTCACTCTTCCTTCTCATTTCCTTTGCACAGAACGTGACTTTGCAGACTGAAGGCAGCCCACCTCAGCCACTTTTCTCTGATGTTGTGGAGTCTGAGAAGGTGGGGTCGGTGGTCACCTGAGCTGCCCTGGGCGATAATGAGGAGTGAGAAATTTGCTGTGCCTTCCCACTTCCTTGAGTACTGTGCCTGCCTTTCCTCTCCACCTTGTTCTCAATTAGTGTGTTAGCTAACGGTGGTTAAGATGTTGCTACAGTCTTAAGATCCTGAAATTTTATCCAGGTACACCTGAAGGCTCAGAATGACAGCGCAGCTCTCCATAATATATCTGCAACCTCCGTTTCTAGCCTTATTTCCCTCCCTTGCACCTGTCAGGCTGATCTGCTTTATCCAAACATCCTCTACGTTCCCGCCTGTGCTTTTGTTCATGCTATTCATATCCTTCTCTTGGCCTAGAATTCTCTCTTTATTTTTTCAACATTTTTTTTTTTTTTTTTTTTTATTTTGGGACAGAGAGAGACAGAGCATGAACGGGGGAGGGGCAGAGAGAGAGGGAGACACAGAATCGGAAACAGGCTCCAGGCTCCGAGCCATCAGCCCAGAGCCTGACGCGGGGCTCGAACTCACGGACCGCGAGATCGTGACCTGGCTGAAGTCGGACGCTTAACCGACTGCGCCACCCAGGCGCCCCTAGAATTCTCTCTTTAAACCTCATTTCTGTGCGCCCAAGTCTTGCTCATCCTTCAGGACCAGCTCAGCTACATAAAACCTCTAATCCCCTGATTGTCCTTTGCCACAGGCAAACTTTGTTTTCTCTTTTCTGTGCCCTTGAAGAGCTTTGTTTGTATTCTGCTATATTGCTTGTTCTGCTCTTCCTTGAATTGTAATTAGTTTGATTCGCACTCATCTTCTCCACTAGACTGTAAGTACCTTGAAGGCAGAAGCTGAAGTCTTTTGCATCATTCTGTCCCACATGGGAACCCACATAGTGCCTTGTACACAGTGTGGGCCCTCAATAAATATTTGCTGATAAAAACTTCCCCCAACGATCTTATTGCTGGCATTTCAAAATCTTCTTGTGGGGAGATCTATTTGGGCAGAAGATTTCAGGGAATGAACTAGGATGGCATTGACTGTAGAGTGGAGGACCCTGAGATGAAGATGCCAACCCGGTGTGCTATTACCACATAAATGAATTTCACCTGAGTCTGGGTATAGGGCTCATCCACTACTTCATACATGCTGTTCCACCTGAACAGGAAATCCCAGCTCCTTCTGAACTCTTGTGCAGTCGTCCGCATGACTGATGGATGTGACTGAGCTGAGGAGAGTGTGTGAGTGAGGAAGTTTCTCATGGGGATGGGTGGAGGGAGGGCTGATGCACTTTGAACCCAAGAATAAAAGACCTATAGAACAAGCGTGTGGGAGTTGGCCCAAGAAAACTATCAAATAAGCTCGCTGAAAGAAGCTCAGGGTAAAAAGGTCTAGTCCATTTACATTTCAATACAGAATAGAAACAATTGCCAAAATAACTTTTTGTGCCCTCTTTTAAGCCTTTGCAACGTGTGGCTTTTGTGAACTCCCACATATTTATTTCCTTGTAGTGACCAGCATTAGAGTCCTTCTAATGGGACGTGTGTGTTTGTGTCAGGGAAGGGTGGGGATTGGGGAAGACTAGGTCTGACTGTGGGTTTAATCTGTGGGCTGGGAGGTAGGAAGGAACTTTGGGAAACAGTAGATGGGCAGTTGGATAAAAACGTGCAAGTCAAATTCTTGCTGCCTTTTGGAAGAAAGAAAAGAGCACAGAGCAGGAAGCAGACCTGGTGACCTAATAGGGAGGCCTGTGTTCCCTAGGGCTTGGGCCTTAGAAGACTCCTGCTGAGAGTCGGTCTTAAACATCAAAAATTCCTCCATGCCCCCGCAAAAATTGCCCTTTTTGGGGGGTGGAGAGATTTATACAAGCAGGTTACCAAGATTACTCTAATGGTGTTTTCAGGGAGGATAGATTTTTCCACAGATGAAAAGCCTGTCAAACCCACTAACCCAAACCAAAGAGCAAAGGCCAAATAAAGATGTGGAATCTCCCACCAGCACACCAGCCTGCCTGTCCACCAACCAACCAAAAGTGCTTATTAAGATAAGCCTGGTTGTTTTCAACTAAGGGTTAATAAACAAGTGAAATATGTCAGTGCATTTTCAAGGAAAACTGCAGACAGGGAAAATACCAGGGCTTTCAAGTACCTTCCAAGCAATTTGAGATGTTTTATTCACATAATGAAGACAGTTTTACCCTGGAGTATTTCCTGTTCGGAAAACATTTAAGGAACCTGCTCTTTTGGGCTGCTTCTTGACGTGGAAAAATTTTAATGTCACTGCTTTACCTTTCATTTGGGATTTTGCCTCTTCAGCCAAATTTCTGCTACCTGTGCCTGGCTGTTTTATTTTGCCCACTGCAACTGTCCAAACCACACCCTAGCTCCCTCACTTCAATCTACATTTTCTGTACAAAATGTGTTTACCATAGTACATTTTGTAATGTTTGTCATTCTTATTCTGATTTTTCATTTTACTAAGTCAATCAGTAAATGTTGTGTGTAAGGCATTGTGCCTGTTACAGCAGGAGAAACAAAGTGACATAAAAACTTTCCTCAAGGAACTTGCTGTCTAATTGAAGTTTTGCAAGCGAGGGAGTGCTTCTCATATTTGACCTTTCCTTTTGATTCCTGTTACCCTCTTTGGCTAGACCCTGTTCACATCAAAATCATTTCCTAAATTGCTTCCCCAGCTTACCATTACCCCCAATCAAATCAATCCCAGGTCATCTTTTTTAAGAAAAAGTTAACTTGATGGTTGCCAGAGGAGGGGATGGGGGGTATAGACAAAATGGGTGAAAGGGAGTGCCAGGGGGGTACAGGCTTCCAGTTATGGAATGGATAAGTCACAGAGGATGAAAGGTACAGCATAGGGAATATAGTCAATGATATCGTAATAGTGTTGAATGGTGATGGACAGTAGCAACACAGTGAGCACAGCATGATGTATAGAGTTGTTGAATCACTGTGTTGTACACCTGAAACTAATGTAACATTGTGTGCCCACTATACTTCAATTTAAAAATGTGTATTTTTTTTTATTTGTATTTTTTTAAGTTTATTTTGAGAGGGAGAGAGGGAGAGAGTTTGTGTACATGCATGCGGGAGAGGGGCAAAGAGAGAGGGAGAGAGAATCCCAAGCAGGCTCTGCACTGTCAACACAGTGCCTGATGCAGGGCTCAATCCCATGAACCAGGAGATCATGACCTGAGCTGAAATCAAGAGTCAGACACTTAACCCACTGAGCCACCCAGGCACTCCCCCCAAAATATACGTATTTTAAAAAGTCATTCTCTCACCATCCTACCCTCCTCCCCCAAAAAATATTTTTCAAAGATACCATGTTGTCTAATGAATAAGGTTCAATTTTGTTATCTTGGCTCAAGATTTCTCTCCTTTTTACCTTTAAAATCTAAGTCCTATCCATCTTTAAGTCTCAAGTCCCACTGCATTCAGGCATCTTTTCTACACTTCCGCCCCGAGAGCAATCTCTCCCTTCAATTTCTGTAGATTATATTCTACATCACTCATTGGTACGCTACCTTGACTTGTTTGTTTTATATGCATGCGGCTCTTCCCTGTTCAGATTGCAAATTTATTGGGCCACCTGGGTGGCTCAATCAGTTGAATGTCCAATTTCAGCTCATGGCCTTAATCTCACAGTTTGTGAGTTCAAGCCCTGCATCGGGCTTGCTGCTGTCACCCTGTCAGTGCACAGCCCGCTTCATATCCTCTGTCTCCCTCTCTCTCTGCCCCTTCCCCACTTGCACTCTCTCTCTCAGAAAAAAAACAACATTAAATATTACAAGTTTATTGAATGCAGGGCCTGAATGTAATGTATTACACACAAAAGATGCTTCATACATGTTTGATGATGAAGATGGTGATGATTTTTCCTGATTTCAGAGTATGTATAGGATGGGTTATGAGGGTGGGTGGCAAAGAAAAGATCCTGAAGGTGGGGAATGAATGAATAAAGCTTTTACAGTAACAGTCCAAAAGGGTGATAAGGGCTTCAGCTTATTGATTCCTTGGCTCAGAGCCTCATTGTATTGCCAGAATAAATTCAGTGAGTTTGAAAAGAAAAGAAAGAGTAGGACTTTGGTACTGTTGTGAATTTATGTGGGGGCTGAGAGAGAAGTAGAAGTCAGAAGTAAGCCAACCTGAGTAACTCCAGTAATGATAATAGCATTAGCAAAAATGAAAGAAAGAAAAAGAAAGAAAGAAAGAAAGAAAGAAAGAAAGAAAGAAAGAAAGAAAGAAAGAAAGAAAGAAAGAAAGAAAGAATAAATCAGAGGTGGAAGCCAGATGTAGAGGGAAGATGATGAGTTTGTTTTTAGACATACTGAATTTAAGGTGACTTAAGTAACCAAGTAGACATGTCTAGCAAGCAGTGAGCTACTCCCTACCCCCATTTGATTTAATACAACAAATATTTACTGGACATCTACTGTATGCCGTCACTATGTTAGAGATGCAGTCAAATAAGACACTATCCCTGGCCTCCAGGACTTATGTTTGAGTGGGGACGACAGACTAACAAATTCCTACAGTATAAGGTAGTAAATGGTATAATTGAATTATATATACAGTGCTATGGTAGCATAAATAGGGGATGCATTTGGTCCAAGCAGATGAGAAAAAGTTACAGAAGTGATGATTTTGGAGCAAGGCCTGGAAATATCAGTGGATGTTTGTTCAATAAACCAATAGGGAAATGAATTTCCAAGTGAATGAAGTCTCAAGGAAAGGCACAGGGTGTGTGGCACCCCAGGGGAACAACAAGTGACCTGGAGTGACTAAAGAGAATGGGATAACAGAATAAAGATGGGGGCACCTGTGTGGCTCAGTTGGTTAAGTGTCCGGCTTCAGCACAGGTCATGATCTCGTAGCTTGTGGGTTCGAGCCCCTCATCAGGCTCTGTGCGGACAGCTCAGAGCCTGGAGCCTGCTTCAGATTCTGTGTCTCCCTCTCTCTCTGCCCTTCCCCTGCTCTCTCTCTCTCTCTCTCTCTCTCTCTCTCTGTCTCTCTGTCTCTCTCTGTCTCTCAAAAACAAGTAAACTTTAAAATATATATATTTTTAAAGATGGATGGAGCAAAAGAGGTGATGGTTGTCAGAAACTAGACAGGAATTTTGTTACATTAGCCTGGGGAGGCAGTCTAGTGTGATGGTTTGAAAGGTATGGACTATAGTGTCAGACTGCCTGGGTCCAAATCCCATCTCCACCACTTACTAGGTGTGTGGCCTGGAGTGAGTCACTGAGTATCTCTGTTCTCAGTTTTCCCATCTATGAAATGTGGCTGCTGGTACCTGCCTCAGAGGATTGTTTTGATGATTGAGAGAGCAAGTGTATGTAAACTGATTGAGGTAGTGCCTAGCATATATTGAGTGTTATGTTGGCCCAAGGGCTAAATTATAAAGAAACAAGGCACTACACCATTGTGTCCTACATCATCAGCAGGTTCAAAAGGAAATTATAAATGGGAACTAAAGTTGACAGATACTCTAAGCATGGATCCAGGGCGCACTAGATGAATCTCCTGTTCTCACATGAGTGGGAGTTTCTTGCAAGGGTGACATATCTGCCTTGGAAATGTAGATCCAATTTAGGGAAGGGGTGAGGAGTCTGAGAAAAAAAAAAATTACATTGGCCGGAGTGGGACTGTTTATTCCCAATACATGGAAGCTCTCATTATGGCATTCTCTCTGGAAAGTGGAAATAAAATGAAATAAGGTTGAAATACCACCAGCGTATTTTATTTCAGTTAAGTAAGCAACCAAAAATTGGCCAGCGGGGACCTTCGAGGGCAAGAGAGGAGGCAGCAGGGTCCAGCGACAGGCATTTTGCCAGGTTTGGAGCAGGTAAAGGATCCTTGAGTAGACTCTTGGAATGATTGTGTTTCCCTGTGTGACTGCTCTGTGTGCTGCTCACATGGAACTGAGCCTCGTCCACCCACCCAGCCAGGCCAGGGGTTTCACTTGACAGAACTCGGTCTGAATTCTGGTGTTACCAATGACTAGCAAGTTACTCACGTTGTCCAAGCTTCAGTTTCTCCATCTGTGGAATGGGAATAAAGGTGGCTCCTATATTATAAAGTGCTTATGATAATTACACGAAATAATGCATCTATAAAGCATCGGAACATTAAGTGCTTAAATGACATAAGTCCGTTCCCCTTCCTTTGCTTTTCCACTTGGGCAACCCAGAGATGCCCACTCTCAGTTCAGCCCTGCTGGGCACTTCCTATCATCTAATGTCAATAGTAGTAGAGATGGGAGAAAGGAGAAATCAGGATACAGAAAGACAATGAAAAACGGTGGCTTTTCTTTTTTACAACCCCACTCTGACTTTGCAGTGGAGATATTTTGATGTAGCCAGTATTCCAAAATAGAAGAGGTATTCAGATACTGGACAGCCTAAGGTGAGAGGTATCTACTAACCCATGATGGCAACAATGTGAAAATATAGCTACACATACATTTCTCTAATGTGAAGTTATAGCTGCACATTCATATGTTTTAAATTTTTTTCTTTTTAATGTTTATTTATTTTTTAAGGAGAGACAGAGCGAGAGCAGAGGAGGGGCAGAGAGAGAGGGAGACACAGAACCTGAAGCATGCTCCTGGCTCTGAGTTGTCAGCATAGAGCTTGATGCAGGGCTCGAACCCATGAACTGTGAGATCGTGACCTGAACCAAAGCTGGACACTTAACCGACTGAGCCACCCAGGCACCCCTCGTTCATACATTTTAGAATTAGAAGGGAACAAGGAAAATCGAAACCATTGTTTTAGGATGGTAGAAATCAATTGTTGGCGATGTTATCTCAATATTATTGTGCCTGTGGGGAGGGATCCTCTTTTCCTAACATACTTAAATCTCCCTACCGTCTTTTCAAAAGAACAGCAGGAGAACAGGGTGCTGGGGTAAAGGGAGTTGCACAGTGGGAATAACATGCCCCCATCTCATCTGTCCTTCTGCCCAGCCTTCCATTAACCATCATGATCTACCAGAGGCCGGAGAGTTTCCTATCTGTGGTGCTTCAGTGCCCTTGCATCATTAATATCATCATCTCTACCCTTCTTCTAGGACTGGATCTTATGAGGGAGGTATGGAAGAAGTTGTGCATGCTTAGCTGTCAATCCGAACCTTTGAGAGGCAGCAGGGGACAAAGGCAGCAATCACTGTGTAATATTCTGGACTTTCTTGGCAGGTGAATACTGCTATGCATGAGGCAAAACTTATGGAAGAATGTGACGAGTTGGTAGAGATCATCCAGCAGAGGAAGCAAATGATTGCTGTCAAAATCAAAGAGACCAAGGTAATGCACAGCCACTTCAGTGAGGCCAAGGCAGAGTTGACTTTACAAATGTCAGAGTTTCCTCCTGATGATTCCAGGGTGAACATGGATCGCGAAAATAAGAAGAAAGGAGGTGGTAGGGAGGGAGGCAAAGAAGAAGCAATGTTTGACCTCGTGCGATGAATCCAGCAAAAATGATGGCAGTTCTGGGGTGTTGGAAATGTTCTATATCTTGGCCAGGTTGGTGGTTACATGGGTGTTTGTATATACAAAAAAAAATCATTGAGTTTTACACTTCAGAGGTGGGTGCTTTACTGAATGTGTTATAAGTCAACCTAAAAAGAAAAAAGAAAAAAAGTAATGGTGGAAATGAGGGTCAGAATTATGGAAGGACCAGGTATGCTAATATTAAGGACTTTGGGCTTAATCTAAAAGGCATTGGGAAACCATTTTAGTTTCTTAGGAAGGGAGAAGACGGATCAATATGGCAGAGGTATGCAGGATAGATCAGAATAGGATGATACTGAAGTCAGAGAAGCAAGTTAAGAGGCTTATGGAGTGTTTCTTTTTTAACTTCTTAATGTTTATTTATTTTTGAGACAGAGTGTGAGTGGGGGAGGGGCAGAGAGAGAGGAAGACACAGAATCCGAAGCAGGCTCCTGGCTCTGAGCTGTCAGTGCAGAGCCTGACATGGGGCTTGAACTCATAGACCGTGAGATCATGACCTGAGCTGCAGTCAGATGCTTAACCAACTGAGCCACCCAGGCACCCCATGGAATGGTTTTTGGTATGAGTTGATGAAGACCTAAACCAGGGAAGCACCAGCACAAATGGAAAGGAAGAACATAACAGGCACTACTAGAAAGGAAATGATGAGAATCATTAACTGATTAGCTACAAAGATGAAGGGGAAAGAGAAGACGTTCAGGTTTTTAGCTTGGGAATTGAAGAAGCACAGTCAAGGTCAGGTGTGAGCCTCCGTGCGTCTCTATGGTTTTAGGCTTATTGGTCTGCCAGTCAGTGTAGTGATTATAATAAGTTCATGTTGTGTATACAATGTGAGGAGTTATGAGAGTCTGGAGTGATAATCAATACTTTGTGCCATGCTGGATGGTTGGGTCCAGCTAACACAGGAGTTGAAATTTCTGTGACCCCAGGCCTGTGAACACACAGGTATGCATACAGATACATAGAGAAATATATACACAGAAATGTAGCTACTCATAAAGAACAAAGAGTTACTTTTTATTAAACTCGTATGTGAAAAGCTATTGACAATAAAATGTAAACAGTGGTGATCTCTGGGTGCTGGGGTTTCTTTTTATACTTTTATTATTTTCAAAATATTCTATGGTGAGCATGCATTGCTTTTATAATCAGAAAAATTAATGTTACCAATAAAAAGGAGGAGGCCAATGATCTACAGTATATGACTGGGTGTATATGCAATGTGGGTAAGTGGGCTGGAGGTGGGAGGAGGGGCTGGCAAGACAGATGTAGAGGGTAGGGTGAGGAGGTGAGTGGTAAGTACGGGGACCTTGGGACATCAATAGGCCTTATTTTTAGAATAACTGCAGCAAATCTCCTTCGTGTTGTTTTATAGTTTTTAATTAAGCCTTGGATATTTAATCTCATTTTTCTTTGGCTCATTCCTTGAAGGTAATGAAGCTGAGAAAGTTGGCACAGCAGGTTGCTAATTGCCGCCAGTGTCTTGAACGGTCAACAGTCCTCATCAACCAAGCTGAACATATCCTGAAAGAAAATGACCAGGCACGGTTTCTCCAGTCTGCAAAAAATATCGCTGAGAGGTGAGTTCCGTCTCTTTTTATGCGCCTGCTCTTATGAACAGGGGGCAGCTTGAAGTCCCTTAATTCCGTTCAGGCATGTATGTATGTAGCAGCCACCACCAGATAGGTACGAAGCCTCAGTGGTTCATGCCCTGTGGATTTCTGGCACCCTTTTCTCTGTGTAGCTCATCTGTTCCTCTAGTGTCCAGCCAGTCATGGCCCCTAGCTGTGCCCTAGCTCTTCGTGGCCCACTCCGTGCTAGAGGTTTCTATGTTGATGTTAGCGTAGGGCCAGAGAAATATTTGGCCACAGAGATAGGTGTGTACTCTTCCTAAATCTTTGTGCGGTTCTCATTGCTTTCATTTAGTTATCCATCACACAGATCCTTTAGAGCAGTAATTCTTAGGCTTTTATTTTAATCAATGGCTCTTTCGACAGAGTGATGAATGTCATGAGCCCTCTACCTGAGGAAAAAAATGCATAGTAGATATATACACACAGAATCTCGCATACAATTTCAGAAAACTCATGAATCCTTAGCAGGCCATCTATACACCATTTGCAAAGAATCTGAAGATGAAAGTGAAACATTGCTCAGTACAATCACCAAGGCTTCGAGGGGCTGCAGGGTCTCATTAGGCAAATCTGACTTCCTTCTATCTCTCTCTCTCTCATTTACTGGAGACTTTGGCTCTGGGTTCACAGTATTCCTTTCTGTTGCTTCTGCCATCGTTCTGGGTGCCATTGGCGGCATCCACATCTAATGCCGGCTGACATTGGCAGCTGACCACATCTAATACTCTAGCCATCTAATCTCCTGGCTCCTTGCCATCCCATCCTCCAGTGACCCTCACCTCTGCTCCCCTTCATCCACCTACTTCCATGGCTCACATGTTGAACCTCACCATCACTCAGAATAAACTAAAAGATCCCACCTTCTAACTACAACCTCTGTACTTATGGTTGTTTGTTTTTCTTCCAGTACATCCATTCTTCAACTTCATTGGGACCTCTAAGGCCTGACTCCTATCTACCAGCTACCTATTGTCTTCACTTCTTTCTTTGGCCTATTTAGGGTCTATGATTTCTCATTTCAGCTATTTACTCTCTTTTCTGTGTACCCAGTTCCCTTGCCCCACTGTCTTTTTATCCCACCAACCTGGTAAGACACCCAACCATGAAGCAGCCCAGCTCTTCTCACCTTTTCCATGCCTATGTTTGAGTTGCGGAACCCTGGGGGAGAAAACTCAATAATCAAAGAGGTTGGTACTGCTGCATCTCAAATTTATGGCTTCTAATCTCCCCTGGGCCCTCGGTACTGACCTGAAATCCTTCCGTGTTGCTTTGGTCAGCTTTCTTTCTGCTTTGTCTCCATAATGGCCATTTCAAATTTTCTGTGTTCAACTCAAAGTTCTGACCCTGCCACCTTCCTGCTCATGCTCAGCAGATGACTTTACATCCTATTTTTATAGAGAGAGTGGTAGGTAAGAAATGACAAATTCCTCAGCTTCTCAAGCCAAGCTGGGGGGCATATCTACATCCACATCCATGAGTTCCCCATCCCTTTTGATTATAATAGAAGACATGTGCTTTGTGCCACATGCTTCCTTTTTACCATAGTTTCAATTTCTACCTTTCTGTAGTTGACTTCACATGGACTTTTAAAAATCCATTCATGTCTCTCCTATCTAAAACATTCCTCTACCTCCTACCTACTCTAGCCGTTGCCTTATCTCTCTCTTTCCCTCATGGCAAACTCCTTTTTTAATGTTTATTTTTGAGAGAGAGCGGGAGAGAGAGAGAGACAGACAGAGAGAGAGAGAGAGAGAGAGAGAGAGAGAGAGAGGGACATCAGGTACACAAGACAGGGAGGGGCAGAGAGAGGGAAGGACAGAGGATATGAAGTGGGCTCTGCACTGATATCAATGAGCCTGATGTGGGGCTCAAACTCACAAACTGTGAGATCATGACCCGAGCCAAGGCTGGACACTCAACCGACTGAGCCACCCAGGTGCCCCCTTTATGGCAAAATTCTTGAAGGTCTTTCCATTTCCTCACCTCTGATTTATGCTTCTTAAACATTTATTTATGTACTTATTTACTTTTTAATGTTTATTTATTTTTAGGAGAGAGAGAGAGTGTGATCAGGGAAGGGGAAGATAGACAGGGAGACACAGAATCCGAAGCAGGCTCCAGGCTCCAATCTGTCAGCACAGAGCCCAACGCGGGGCTCAAACCCATGAGCCGCGAGATCATGACCTGAGCCAAAGTCGGACACTTAACCAACTGAGCCATCCAGGCATCCCTCTTCTTAAACATTTAAAAGTTATTTATATTCAAGTAATACTTGCACATAGTTAAAAAGTCAAATATTATTAACATTCATATTGCAAAAAAATAACAATCTTCTCCTCACTCCCAATTTCTGCTCTCCAATAATAACAATATTGAACATTTACTTGTGTTGGGCATTATTCTAAGGCCTTATAAGTATTAACTCATCTAATCCTTATAAAAACCTCATGAGATAAACACTATTATTATACACATTTTAGGAGTGAGAGAATGAGGCTCAGAGAGGTTATGTGACTTGCCTAAAATCACCCAGCTAGTAAGGGATAGAGGCAGGATTAAAACCCAGGAAGTCTACACTTTTCCAACAAAGCCAAGCAATTTCAACTCTATTAGGTATTTCTTTTTTTTAAAGTTTATTTATTTTGAGAGAAAGAGAGAGAGAGCAAGCAGGGGAGGAGCAGAGAGTGAGGGAGAAAGAGAATCCCAAGCAGCCTTGGTGCTGCTAGGTCAGAGCTTGATGTGGGGCTCGATCTCATGAACAATGAGATCATGACGTGAGCCAAAATCAAGAGTCAGATGCTTAACCAACTGAGCCACCTAGGCGCCCTTCCATTAGGTATTTCTGTTGGCATTACCTTTACATTTCTAAATAGCATCGTTATATTGCTATTTTCTTCAAATTTAGACATTAACAATTGAGTTTTACAAATCTGGAAATTTTTCAGCCATCATTTCTTCAAGTATTTTTTTATGCTGCCTTCTTCTCTTATGCAGATTCCAATTACATGTATATTAGGCTGCTTGAAGTAGTTATCAGCTCACTGATGTGTTGTTCATATTTTAGCCATTTTTTTCTCTGTGTATTTCATTTATTTCTAATGATATGTCTTGGAATTCACTAACCTTTTCTTCTGTAATGCCTAATCTGCAATTTATCTCTCTAGTGTATTTTTCATCTCAGATATTATTGTTTTCATCTGCAGAAGTTCGGTTTGGGTCTTTATCATCCATATCTCTACTTAACATATTCAGCCTTTCCTCTAGCTTTTGAACATATGGAACAACACTAATTCAAAAAGATATATGCACCCCTATGTTTATTGCATTATTTACAATAGCCAAGCTATAGAAGCAACCTGACTGTCCATTGATAGATGAACGGATGAAGATGTGGTACACACACACACACACACACACACACACGATAGAATATTACACAGCCATAGAAAGGATGAGATCTTGCCATTTGTGACAACATGGATGGACCTCGAGGGTTTAATGCTAAGTGAAATAATTCAGACTGAGAAAGACAAATACCATGTGATTTCACTCATATATGGAATCTAAAAAAAACAAAGCAAATGAATAAACAAACAAAAAGCAGAATGAAACCTATAAATATGGAGAACAAACTGATGGTTGCCAAGGGAAAGTGGGTGGGAGATGGACAAAATGAGTGAGGGGAAATGGGAGATACAGGCTTCCAGTTATGGAATAAATGAGTCATGAGAATAAAAGGCACAGTATAGGGCATATAAGTCAAAGATATTGTAATAGGGTTGAATGGTGACAGATGGTAGCGACACTTGTGGTGAGCACAGCATAACGTATAGACTTGTCAAATCACTATGTTGTATACCTCAGACTAATGTAATGTTTTGTATCAGCTGTACTCAAAATCATTAAATCAAAATCATTAAAATCAAAACATGGACAAAACATGGAATACAGTTATCATAACTGTTACAATATCTAGTTCTAACATCTGTGTCAGGTCTAGGTCAGTTTCAATTGATTGCTTTGTCTCCTTATTATGGGTTGTATTTTCTTCCTTCTTTTCCTATCTGATAATTTTTGACTGGATGTCAGACATTATGAATTTTATTAGGTGCCATATATTATACTTCTATAAATATTCTTTTTTAATTTTTAAAAATCTTTTAATGTTTATTTATTTTTGAGAGAGACAGAGACAGAGAGTGAGCAGGGGAGGGGCAGAGACAGGGAGACACAGAATCCGAAAGAGGCTCCAGGCTCTGAACTGTCAGCACAGAGCCCAATGCGGGGCTCAAACCTACGAACTGTGAGATCATGACCTGAGCCAAAGTCGGATGCTTTACCGACCGAGCCACCCAGGCGCCCCTCTATAAATGTTCTTAAGATTTGTTCTAGGACACAGTTAAGTCACTTGAAAATAGCTTGATCCCTTGGGTCTTGCTTTAAAGATTTGTTCATTGGAATCAGAGCAGTGTTTAGTCTAAGGGGAATTTTTCCACACTAGTGAGGCAAGATGTTTCTGAGTACTCTGACGAGTGCACCATGCATCATGAGATTTTCCAGCCTGGCTGTTGGGAACAGACACCATTCCTGGCCTGTTGTAAGCACCAGGGATTGTTCCCTTTCATCTTTTTTTTTTTTTTTTTTTTTTTTTTTTGGTGCTGTTTCCTTGGCCTTGGGCAGTTTCCTCATGTGCATGTGTCAATTAGTATTTTGTCGAATACTTAAAGGGGAACCTTCAGAAGGTCTCCAGAATTCTCTCTGTGCAGTATTCTCCTCTCTGGTACTCTGCCCTGTAAACTCCAGCTAACTTAGTCTCCCGAACTCTCTGTGTTCTTTTTTTTTTTTAATTTTTTTAACATTTATTTTCAAGAGAGAGAGACAGAGAAAGAGAGAGACAGGCACACACACAATCCAAAGCAGGCTGTAGGCTCTGAGCTGTCAGCAGAGAGCCCAACACGGGGCTTGAACCAGTGAACCATGAGATCATGACCTAAGCCAAAGTTGGACACTTAACCGGCAGAGCCACACAGGCACCCCTCAGTGTTCTTAACTAGGGATTCCATTAAGCTCTTCTGGATTTCCCCTTCATGTACCATTTTACCCTCTTGATATTGTTGGAACAATTTTTTTCCCATAGTTTTCTAAGAAAGAGTACATGGGATGTAAATTTTTGAGAACTTCTTGTTTCAAAAATATTTAAAATTTATTATCACACTTTATAGGCTGGAAATAAGTTTCCCTTATAATTTTGAAGCCATAGCTCTGTTGTATCCTAATTTCCAGTGTTGGGTTGAGAAGTTCACTGCTATTTTGATTCCTGACCTTTAAATATGATTTATATTTTAAAATCTGAAGCTTTTAAGGTCTTATCTTTAACCCAGTTTTTCTGAAATTTCTCCAGGATATGCCTTGGTGTTGGTCTTTTATCCATCACTTTTGTTGGACATGAAGTACTCTTTCCAATCTGAAGACTAGTGACTTTTCATTCTGGGAGATTTTCTTACATTACTAATAATTTCCTCCCATTTATTTTCTCTCTTCTCTGTTTCTGGGACTCTAATTAGTCAGGTGTTGGACACTCTAGATTTTCTGTTTTAAAATCTTTTCTATTTTTAAAAAAATGTTTATTTATTTGAGAGAGAGAGCGAGAGAGAGAGCGAGAGAGAGAGTGAGAGAGAGCGCACATGCATAAGTTGGGGAGGGGCAGAGAGAGTGGGAGACACAGAATTTGAAGCAGGCTCCAGGCTCCAAGCTATCAGCGCAGAGCCTGATGTGGGGCTTGAATGCATAAACTGTGAGACCTTGACCTGAGCCAAAGTCAGACACTTAACCGACTGTGCCACCCAGGTGCCCCTTTTCTTTACTATTTTTTACAACATTGTCTTCTTGTTCTATTATCTAAGATGTTTCCTTAATTTTTCATCCAATTCTTCTATTAAAATTTTAATTTCAGGGGTGCCTGGGTGGCTCAGTCAGTTAAGCATCCGACTTTGGCTCAGGTCATGATCTTGAGGTTGCTGTTTGAGCCCCATGTCGGGCTCTGTGTAGACAGCTCAGAGCCTGGAGCTTGGTTTGGATTCTGTGTCTCTGTCTCTGCCCCTCCCCTGCTCATGCTTTGTCTCTCTCTCTCTGTCTCTCTCTCTCCCAAAAATAAACATAAAAAAAATAAAATTTTAATTTCAGCCTTCCTATTTTCATTTATAAGTGCTCTTTCTTCATCTTGTTTCCTTTTCTTTCTTTTTTTTTTTTTTTTTGCATTCTGTCCTTGCTTTGTGTTGCAAGTTTCTTGTTTATCTTCCTGGAGATATGAGTGAACATTTAAAAAGCTTCTTCTAAATTCTGCATTGTTTTGGGTCCTCCAAGTGCCTTTTCTCTATTAGTTTGTTTCACTTTCTGACTTTCCCTAAATGTCTGATAATCTTTTGCCTTCCTGGTTGAATTTAAGCACTAGAAGATGATTAGAAGATCCGAGGGGATGGGAACAGTCTGTTGCTTGGTGAATTTCACTCTAGAATAATAAGGTGGCATGCCAGATTTTGACTGAGGGGACCCAAGTGTTAGGTCTGTAGGTGTTTTGTCTTCAGTGGGTCAGTTTTCCCTGGAAGTAATCCACCAATCTCCTGCTTCTGGTGGGAGATGAGGGAGGGGCCTAACTAAGCCTGGCTGCTACCATTCTAGGAGCCAAGCAGGGAAAGGTTGCTAGGGGTTTTAAGACTGCTTTTAGTACAGCGGAAAGTAAACCTCACATTTCCTGCCAGGATGAGGGAGGAGTAGTCTCTGATTCAGTGGATCCAGGGTCTAGCTGATCTTCATACAAACTTCCAACTGTCTGTGGCACAACATCAGCTTGCTGTTGTTGGCTTCCTGACCCAGCTTTCTCTGGTCTGTTGTTGGGTACCACTCATCCATCCTTTTCTAGCTTCCCAACATTTGTTGACAGTCTTTTACTTGCTGGCATGTCTTTTTCCATTCTTGTTGTTTTTGTGGGTTTATGACATTTTATTCTTTGACTGTCATCTCAGTGGTATTTCATGAGAGCCGAGATGAACATAAATTTAAACCACTGTATTTAATCATCCTCGCTCACCCTTCAATTCTCCGAAATATCTTCGGCCATTACCACACTATTGTAAGTGTTCTTTTCCAGGTCACCAAATGAATACCTTGCTGCTAAATATAATAGACATTCCTTTGTCTTCCCATACTGTTTCATCTTACTTAATCACGCAGTAGCACTTGTCCCTACTGATGATTTTTACTTAAATTTCTCTGCCCTTAGCTTCCATAAATACTCCTGGTTTCCTCCCTACCTATGTGGTTTCTTTTGCCTTTGTGAGCAGATCTCCTTTGACCTATTCCTTTAATGCTAGTGTTCTTTATGATTCTTGTTTTAGGCCATTCTCTTCTCTCTTGAGAATTATCTGCCCAGCCTAAATATCTTCATCGATGGTTTCTCATAGGGTCTGAAATTCTTCCTCACCAATAATAATTGTAATATATTAAGGACCAAGATTTCAGTTAAAGTCAAATTTTAGCTGGGAGAGTATTCCTTCTCCCTTACAAATGACACTTATTATATTGTCCTTAATGGAGGTCAGAGCCTTGAGAGACAGGTAATGTTGTTTTGCTTAAAGTATTAAACATAGAAACACAAACAGACACACACTTACATATACCCCAATGCCATTTTTACTCACCCTTCCAGCCACTGTTAATATTTGGGAGTATAGTATCCCAATATTTATATTTAATATCTATTTCACAAACATAAGGTCATGTTGTATATACTTCATTATACCCTACATTTGAAACTTAACAATATATCATGAACTTGTCCCTGTCATTGGATTGATTTATTTTCTTATTTATTTATTTATTCATTTATTTTGAGAGAGAGCATGCAAGTGAGGGAAAGGGCAGAGAGAGAGGGAGAGAGAGAATCCCAAGCAGGCTCTGCACCATCAGCGTGAAGCCCGATGCCAGGCTCAAACTCACAAACTGTGAGATCGTGACCTGAGCCGAAGTCAGACGCTCAACTGAGGCAGCCAGGTGTCCCCTTGTCATTGGATAGTATCATATAACCTGATTTTCAGTGACCTCATAGTATTTCATCTTTTGATGTGTAACACATTACTTAGTTCAGTCCCCATGGTTAGACAATTAGGTTACATATAGTGTATTGCGTGCCCTTAAACAGTTGTATCTTTGCATACACCTCAATTATTTCCTTAGTAAAAACTTTATGAAGTAAAACTGTGGTGTCAGAGAATATTTGCATTTTAAACTATTTGGGTATTTAATGCTAAATTGATCTTCAAAATTTGTTGTCAATTTCAGTCCTGGTAAAATATGGAGGCATTACCTAATATAGGCATAAAAAGCTCCTATATTGTCATTAGTTATAATCTTAAATGCTATCTCATTTTATCTTACATTTATTTGATTCCTCAAGTAGTTGGGCTCTTAAATATATTTGTTGGCTACTTATTTTCATGTTGTATGAATTGATTTTCTGTTTTATTTGTCTATACTCTTGTCACTACTTTCCTTTCTGATCACCTTAAAATCTGCTCTGCCTCCAATTTTGACCCCTTCCAGTCCATTACTGCAGCCAGAGTACTCTACCTGAAACATACATTTGAGCATCACTCTGCCTAAAAAGGCTTCAGTGGCCCACATTGCTCTCCGGGTAAAGTGTAAAGTTTGTAACATGACCTACAAGGCTCTGCGTGACTTTGCTAATTCTCCAGCCTTCGGGCAAGAGAGAACACACACACATCCATGTAGTCTTGCTTACCTAACTCCTACTCATCGTAGGTCATTGCTTACCATAAACTTCCTCTGGGGACAGTTCCCTTAGTGCCCAAGTCCTTGTCAGGTGGATCTTGTGTATGTTACACTCCCTTTGTAGCAGCACTTCTATTGCCTATTTAATGTCTTTCTCCTCCATGAACTTTGAACTTTGTGAAGGCAAGGACCACAGCTTTGTATCTCCAGTGCCTAGCACAGTGCCTGGAACATTAGTTGTGCTCAGTAAGTATTGCATGGATGGATGGATGGATGGATGGATGGATGGATGGAAGAAAGAAGATTGGGGAGGTCAGGAATAAATTTCATGAGCCAATTTTCTACCTTAACTCTTGCCTTAAAGAGGTTGTTTTCTTCTTACTCATCAAATTCTGGAAGAATAGCCTAAAGAGTGAGACTTTAAGATTATACTGGGTTAGCCTTTCATTTGTTTATGCTGGCCTGCAGTTTATTCCTAAAACATCTATTTCGCAAACAACCAAGAGCTATTGTTGGCAGAAGTATAGCAAGGTACACATGCATGAGGATATATATTTGTTTAACTCCTCAACCCCTTACAACTAATTCATCATAAAAGTTTCCTCTCTGGTCTTTTTACATCCAGTGCCTCTTCCCTTCATTCTACCTGCGTATTGTTGCCAAGTTCATGTTTCTTTCCATTGTGTCATTTGCATGCTCAAGAATCTTCATTGGCTCCAATTCAGAAGGTCTGTCACAGAGCCTCAACATGTATGTTTTGGTCAAAACTCCCCCAAGATAATTCTGATGTGTAATCATGGTTAAGAATTGCTGAAGCACATAAAAATTTACCTTAATTTAAAAAAAAAATGGTCTAAATTGGTTCAGGGTATAGAGTTTAGAATCTGATGAACATGGATTAAGTTATATTTCATTTTTCCTGACTTTTCCTGGTTGTGTGACCTTGGGCAAGTTACTTAACCTTTCTATGTGTCATTTCTTACTTAAACTACATGTCCTTTTCATGTACAAAATGGAAATAACATTTACTACACAGGATTATAGTAAGAAGTAAATTAACCAATGTATGTAAAGTACATGCATGGTCTCTTCTACCTACTAAATGCTCAATAAATGTTAGAAGCTGTGTTGCTGTTAGTCATTCCACTATTCGCTCAACAATTATTTATTTGCTATGTGTCCAATACTCTGTTATGAACTGTGGAAGATATAAGAGGTACAAAATACCTGCTCTTGAGATGCATCAAACTAGCTGGGGAGTTAAAGCTAGCATAGCATTATATAATAATAATAAATAATAATAAAATTAAACATAGATGTTATAAAAGATCAAATAATGTACAGTATTTAAGTGAAGGCTGTAATTCAGCCCCAGCATGCTGGCTTGTTGATTAGCATAAAAAAATAAAAAAATAGAGGGGGAGGAAAAAAAAAATCTCTCAAACTACTCTTACCAAGCCTTCAGAGGTCTAGTTTTGATGCTGCCTGCCAGATAGAAAATGATGCAGAGGGGGAAAAATCCTGTATTTACTTCTCAAAATTAAGACAGGATGGGGGAGTGTGTTTGAGGGGTGAACATATGTGAATAAATATGGTATAACCCTTAATTGGTTCCTGATGATTAAAATGTAAATGGTTCCCACTGGAAAAGCATAGATACGATATTTTTCACTTAATGAATCAAGCCCTACTAGTCCTTTATTTTCTTCTTGTTCAACCAGAAATCAAACATTGGATAAAGGTTGCACACCTATTTTGATGTATATTGATGTACTTTTCTCTTTTCCAGGGTCGCTATGGCAACAGCATCTTCTCAAGTTCTGATTCCAGACATCAATTTTAACGATGCCTTTGAAAACTTTGCTTTAGATTTTTCCAGAGAAAAGAAACTGCTGGAGGGGCTAGATTATTTAACAGGTGTGAAAATACTGTGGTTTCGTTCCTGTTTAAATGCCTTTCTTTTGGTGTTCTCTTACTTTAAGATAATCAGAAAAGAGCAATATTTATAATGACAATGCTTTTATAAACTTTAGGACAATTCATGTATCTTTTTAGATAGAATAAACTTTAGTTCACGTAACAGAAAAGGAGATGATGTGTGAAATATTTCTGGGGGCAGATGGGTATACCATTATACTTAGAGGTAAAGAAAAAACAAGACGTTGCTGATGGATTTCTCCTTACGAGCCTATCAGTAATATATTGTTGCTTGTTATTGAGGGAGTTAGAACTCAAGTGGCAATTATGGAATATTAAAGAATCTCCTGCATAGCGATAGGTACCATTCAAATGGTTTTAAGGAAATTTAGAAACTAGCAGATTAGGAAGAAAAATGTAAGAAATATCTGGCTTGCACACAATTCTAGGAAATGAGGGGTGCATCCAGCCTATGAAAAATGTTGGATACCTTCAGGATTAACGAATGACCATTTCATGAAAAAAATATACACATAAAATAGCCTTGCATTTGTCATTATTTTGGCTAATATATTAAAGTAACTGTCATTTACTGAACATCTCCTTTATGCCAGACACTGTATATTAATTTTATATTATAAATATGTACAACCAATCTATGAGGTAATTATCATCCCTTATTTTACAGATGAAGCAACTCATATTAATTTGCACTTGGCTATACTGCCAACAGTCTATAATAAAACTTATTTGAAAATAAAAAGCAATAGGCCAAAGGTCATGCAGTAAGAAAACCATTTGACCACTTTGCTCTAATATCTACATATGTGTTGGTACAGGCAGAGTAGACATCCGGGCAATCAGTTCAATACCTTAGGCTTATATCTTTGCCTAAAATGTCTCTGTCACTGAAGCAAAAGTGGTTTGGGGAAATTTGAAGTCTTACCACTTGGCTTCAGGTTGTTCAGGATATGCTATCTAAAGCTTCTTATTAAGACAGTCTCCTCTCTATGAGGTGTAGAGTTGGGCAGTGAGGGTAACAATTGTTAAACTTGCAGAACGGAGAGTGTGCTTTCCTTTACCTTCTTTTCCACCTTTCCTTACAGCCCCAAACCCACCATCTATCCGAGAGGAACTCTGTACTGCCTCCCATGACACCATTACAGTCCACTGGATCTCGGATGATGAGTTCAGCATCAGCTCCTATGAGCTTCAGTACACCATATTCACTGGCCAGGCTAACTTCATCAGTAAGTCATGGTGTAGTTGGGGCCTGTGGCCAGAGATAAGGAAATGTAAGGAAGCAGTAAGCTGCTCAAGATTGGCCGGGGCGCCACGAGGCAAGTGTTTGTAAGACATGTTAGGTTGTTTAGCACAGTGTTTCGTAGACAGTGCAAACTCCCCCAGTGCATTGCAAAGACCTTATTGATGGGTGACAAGCAAGTTGTGTATTTCCTTGCTGGGCAGTCACTGGGGCCACTCCCATTTGTTTATGTAATCCTTAAGCCTTTCCTCAGTTACTCCATGTCACTCCACTCTCCCCGAGTCAGAACACAGCTCAGAATTCATTCCTGGGTAGCTAAGCCACCATCATTGCTGATCCTCTGTGTGTGAACATCTCTTTCCTTGACTCTTCTTCCACTTCATTATCATGGTAAAATATGCTATGTTCAAAGACTACTACTTCCTTTAACGCACCTATTTGTATGCGACTATAGCAACAAGCCTCCTGCCTCTGTCACTGTACCCCTTGTCCCTTTCCTCCAAGAATTACACCAAATACAAAAATGTGTCAGCAGGCCACAAGATGAAAGATGGTCAAAAAGCAGTCATTGGGCTCCCATTCTATGGTTTCTCCTCCTGATGAATTGGAGCAAGACACGGCAGAGTAGAAACCTGACGCATGGATTGCCAGACTGGAGGGGGCCAGCTGCAAGTTCCCCTCCATGTGCTGGGGAGAACTGGAAAGCAGAATTAAAACTGGATTCCAGGCTGGAGCGGATTCCCACCCTAAGGTTGCATCCACACAGCTGCAAATTAGTATTTCCTTTGACCTCTGTGCTTGTGCTTCTGTGTCTGACTTCACAGGGAGAGGAGTTTTTCCAATGAAACCCTCCCAATAGGCTTCCCTTTTTGGTTGTGTGACAATTCTGGGGCACATGCTGGGGTGGGGAGATGAGAACACATTGGGGGTCAAATTTCTAAAAACACTTGCCTCGTGCAGCTCCAACCTCAGCCACTTGGCCTGGGTAGCTGTATTCCTAGGTATTTTTTCCAGGTGGTGGAGTCACAAACTCTAAGGCCTCCCTGACATGCTTTTCTGCACTTGTCTCTACTGCTCTGGAATGGCTTACAGACAGCAACTGTGCTCCTCCTTCCTGAGATGGGGAGAGTGGTGGTCTCCTGGGAGTTGAGAAATAAGTCCAAGAAGTGACAAAGATCCAAAGGCTGTCCTCCCTATTTTCAAAGATATATCGTCCTCCATGAAGAAGAGCTTAACGGATAATTCTTAATAACAATAGGATCATAGCACCTTAGAATTGGAAGGAAACTTAGATGTCATTTAATCTAATCTTCCATTTTACCAGTCACCCAGTAGATGATTATCCTGTCTCTACTCGAACATTTCCGGTGATGAGTAGCTCACTTCTAACAAAATAACTCATTCAGTTGTTGTGCAGCTATGAATAATTGTCAGTGCGTCCCTAGAAAAGGCCCAACTCTCCCACTTAGTAACTAATAATGACAATGATAATGTGTAGGTGCATTATGCTTTGTCATTTACAAACACTCCCACTTAGTCCTCATGAGTTCTTCCTTAGCCATATGAAAGAGTTGATATTAATTCTGTTTTGTAGATGAAGAAGCTGAGGTTCAAGATAAATGAGTTGCCCAAGGTCACAGAGCTACAAACTGATGGAGTCAAGATTTGAACCCAAGCCTGTCAGACTTTAATCTTAATGTTTTCTTGAATTAAACCCACAGCTACCAATTTGTCCTAGTCTTGCCCTTTTATGCCTCACTAGTAAACCTAATCCATCTCTCACATGACAGTTCTTCAGACCATTTTACATAGCTCTCATATATGTCCCTTCTAAATTTTCTCTTTTCCAGGCTTAAATATCCTCAGGTCTTTGAATCGCTCCTCATGTGACCTGGTTTCAGACCCTTTACCATCATGGTATCCTTTTTAGGAATACATCCATGTTTGTCAGAGTGTTTTATACAACATACTGTCAAAAAAGTGAAAACAGTACTCCAGAAGTGGTCTGACCACCACGGAGGATAGCTGGATTATTTGTCTTATACATTAGCTGATGACCCCCACCCCAAACCTTTTTATTCCAGTAGTCACATTGCCTGTGTTGACTCCTGAGCATGTAGTCAGCTGAAATCTCTAGGTATTTCAAAATCTTGTTCCTATACAGTTGATTGTCTAAACTGAAATACAACACCTTGAGTACATCCCTATTACGTTTTGTCTGGTTAGCTGTGACTCCACATTCGAACCTGCCAAAATCCTTTTAAATCCAGTTTCTGCCTTCCCAGCCTGCCTTCTATGTCTTCTTCCAATCATAAATAGAAAAATGGGATAGGGCAGGGACAAGTGCAGAGCCCTGAGCAAAATTTTGTCTGGCAATGGGCAGATAAGATGAAACAATTTTACTGGGAATACATACTCAGGAAGATTCAAGGTCTCGGTCCTATCTGTTGGTCTGGCCTGCCCCTGTTCTGCTGCTGTTGATTGAACTTGGACTCTGAGAGATGCTTTCCCCTTGAGGTTTTTCCACATTTTCTCTTTTCTTAGACCACTTTATTTACATGTAGTCAACATACAAAAAAGTTGTCCATCAACAGATCAATGGATAAAGAAAATGTGATATATCCATACAATAAAATGTAATTCAGCCTTAAAAAAGAAGGAGATTCTGCCATGTGTGACAACATGCATGAACCCGGAGGGCATTGTGCTAAGTGAAATAAGCCAGACACAGAAGGACAAATACTACATGATACCATTTATATGAGGAATCTTAAAATAGTCCAACTCCACATTTTCTTTAACCAGAAATGTCTTCCTTGTTGGTTAGTATTTTGTCTGGAGAAATAGTCCCCTTATTTTTTTTTCAGCTTTCTCCCTTCATTTCTAACTATCTCCCCACCTCACCTAAGATTTGGGATGGTCACAAGCCAATGATGTTTCAGATGATGCTGTTAGCTGAATTCAAACAGATGTTTAGCTGACTGTATTCCCCATTACTGTAT
The DNA here is from genome assembly GCF_028018385.1 of Neofelis nebulosa. Lineage (NCBI taxonomy): Eukaryota > Metazoa > Chordata > Mammalia > Carnivora > Felidae > Neofelis > Neofelis nebulosa. The sequence goes on from NC_080800.1 coordinate 88,329,669, forward strand.
ATCTTTTCTCCTTTTCAGTTTCATGATTTGCATTATGAAAGCACTGGCTATACTCTGTCTGGCCAGGCAGTCTGTAACAAACTGCCACAAAGATAAAACTTCTATTTCCTCTCCTTTTCATTTCCATGCAAATGTTCTCCACTACACATTTACACTTGGCTTCATGGATTTCCATATTGTGGTCTTTCCATTTGGAACAAGGTGTATATTTCCATTACCATAATTCAGTCATAAACCCCATCTCACCAAGTCTCGGTAATACCCAGAGAATCCTATATTTACCTTTTTAAAATGTAGAACTGGTTTTGAAATTGCAGAAAAGTTGTAAGAGTAGCACAAAGAATGCCTGTAAACTCTTTACCCAGATTCATCCACTTGTCAACATCCACTTGTCAACATGTTATTTCATTTCCTTTATCATTTGCTAGCATTCCCTATCTCTCTCTATTTATTTCTGAACCATTTGAGAGTAAATTGCATACATCATGACCTTTTACCCCTAAATTCTTCAGTGTAGGTTTTGTAAGAATAGGGAAACTCTTACCTAACCACAGTACAGTTATCAACTTTAAGAGATTTGATACAGTACTTTTCCTGATCCACTATTCATATTCCAATTTTGATAGTTGACCCAATAATATCCTTTATAATGTGAAGGACCCAATATTGTCCTTTAGAGTCAAGGATCAGGTATTGCATTTAATGTCATATCTGTAGCCTCCTTTATTTTTTTTAATTTTATTAAAATTTTTTTAAAGTTTATTTTTGAGACAGAGAGACAGAGCATGATTTGGGGAGGGGCAGAGAGAGAGGGAGACACAGGATCCGAAGCAGGCTCCAGGCTCTGAGCTGTCAGCACGGAGCCTGATGCAGGATTCTAACTCACAAACCATGAGACCATGACCTGAGCCGAAGTCAGACATTTAACTGACTGAGCCACCCAGGCTCCCCTAAATTTTATTTTTAAGTAATCTGTACACCCAACGTGGGGCTCAAACTCACAACCCTGAGACTTAGTCACACACTCCACCATTTGAGCCAGCCAGGCACCCCTCTGTAGCCTCCTTTAATCTGGAACACTTAGTTTGTCAGTCTTTCTCTGTCTTTAACGACATTGACAGATTTTTTTTAATGTCCTTTTATTTCTTTATTATACTATCCCTTATTTTGGGTTTCTCTGAAGTTTCCTCATGATTTATATTCAGACTATGAATTCATTGCTGGAATACCACATGGGACGGGTGTCCTCCTTAGGACATCACATCTCAAGGCACATCATGTCCACTCGCCCTTCGTTGGTGATGCTAATTTTGTTCAGCAAGTCAAAGGTGTTGCCTGATTTCTTCATCCTGTAGTTACTGCTTTTCCTTTTGCAACTAATGAGCAATCTGTGTGGTGATAACTTTGAAATAAGGAAACTGTCTTGCTTCCTCATCAAACCTATCTCACCCCCACTCCTGTTTTAGCACCAATCAAAACTCCTTGCCTGGTCCAGTCTTTGCTCTGATGATTACAAAATTATAATTTTCCAAAGGAGGATCCCCTCCCAGTTTTACAAGTTGGCCTTCTACATTCTACTGTAAGACAAAGCCCCACCCTCTATTTATCTACTTATCAGTATGGCCTCATGAATTCTCTTTTCAATGGTTTATAATTCTTCACTGCCCTTGCTTATTTGGATGCTCAGGTTGTCCAGGTTTAGCCAGTAAGACTTTGAAGCTTATTCCTGGGTTATTATATTCTGCCATAATTTTCTTGAATACTTCTTTACTTTTTAGCATAACAAAAGATTCTAAGGTCGTATTCACCTTATCCTGCCCCAGCCTTGAAATCAGCCACTTCTCTAAGGAACCTTGGTTCCTTTTAATTGGAGAATGTTATTATAGAATAAGATCTGGATAATAGAAATACACACATATGCCCATGCACATATGCATGTGCACACACATAATGTACATACGCATGTACTTAACATATGTGCACATATGGATGCCCTTATACACGCACATATATAGAAATCATGATTTCATACCAATGCCTCCAATTCCACACATTCTTTGTTGCCTTCCCCCATTTGATATTTGTATATTCCTACTTCCACAATGAGAACCTTGGCTCCCAACAACATCAACACGTGTACTCATTTGCTTAATCCCATAATAGATCTAACAGTTCCAGAAGTGCTTTGTCCACGCCACTACAAAAACAAACAATAGTTCAGGATTTGTTTTCAGTTCTCCTCCTGCCCCCATCCTTTTGGTGTGGTTATTTTTCATTTGAAATGCATTTGGGTTCATTTGCTTCAGTTTGCCTTCAGTTTTGGTCCCTGCTCTTCCCATTCATATTGATTTAATTTTAATTTTCTGAATTTGTGAAACAGCAGTGTGTTTCCAAAAGGGAAACCGATACAAGAAAAAAGTGAATTCAAAGGAGTGTCATTCTCGGGTCACCTGGGTGGCTCAGTCGGTTGAGCATCTGACTTTGGCTCAGGGCATGATCTCACAGTCTCATGTTTTGTGAGTTCAAACCCTGTGTCAGGCTCTGTGCTGACAGCTCGGAGCCTGAAGCCTGCTTTGAGTTCTGTGTCTCCCTCTCTTTCTGCCCCTCCCCTGCTTGCACTCTGTCTGTCTCTCTCTCTCTCACAAAAGTAAACATTAAAAAAAAAAGTGTCATTTTCACCCCTATCTTTTTAATCCCCTGCCCTCCCCCCATCCCTTGTAGCTAACCAACTACAATATTTTCTGGGTTTTCCTTCCTATTGTTATTGGTGTTTTGTAAACAAGCAGATATATGTATGCTCCCTTATTTGCCCTTCTTCCTTGGAAAAAAAGTGTTGTACTATACATGCATGCTCTTTTGCAATTTGCTTTTTTCAGTTAACAGTAAACCCTGGAAATCACTCCATATCAGTTAAAAGAGTTCTTCTTCACTCTTTTTTTAAGCTTATTTAATTAATTTATTTATTTATTCATTTAGATCAGGGGAGGGGCAGAGAGAGAGAGGGAGAGAAAGAATCCCAAGCAGGCTCCATGCTGTCATCATGGAGCCCGTTGTGAGGCTCGTTCTTACAAACCGTGAGATCATGACATGAGCTGAAATTGAGTTGGAAGCTTAACTGACTGAGCCACCCAGGCACCCCACTCTTCAGTCTTTTTTCATAGCTACATAGTACTTAATTGTGGCATTTGTTTTTTGTTTTGTATTGTTAGAAGTATATCTGGAAGACCATTTATTTCCCTTTTTGTATTAAAGTCTAGTGTGCAGTTTATGATTCATATTGTGAATTGGTACATAGCTAACCAGGCCCTCAAACATGATTCCTGGCCCTTATCCTTATTGTCTTTTCCTGAGCATAACTGAGCGTCTTCACCAGTTATTCTTTTTCTAACATATGTGTTTTCCCTCCTTCATGCTTCTTTTTCTAGTTTTATTTTAGACTTTTTCAACCATCCACCAAATTAATTATAAAACCCTCATGATCATATCTCAAACCACTCATGATTACTTTTCATTTTCAACCTCACTAAATCCTTCACTAGGGCTGCATAGAAGTGACTACATTCGCTGTTCATTTTCCTTGCCCATTCCTGTCCATGCTTTGTTAGAATTGTGGTTAAAAAGCAATAAACTGATTGAAAGACAGGTAACAGAAGAGAGAAGCCTAGATAATTCACAAACCAGAATGTCAACCCCTCTTCTACCAACAGCCAAATACATGTTTTTAATTATGTGCATTTTTCTTGGTTTAAGTCAATGTTTATGGTCTAAAGAGTTTCGAAAGCAGAAACCTAGATCTCTGAGCTTGGGAGGGAAGAAGGTTCCAGGCAACAATGTGTTCCTGGACCACCCAACTTCGAATGAATATTGGAAGCAGGAAGGAGCAAAAGATGGGTAGTGCCAAGTGGGGAGATGGCAATTTTGCTTTGGTTATCATGCCATCTCCTTGGCTTCCCTATGATACCTCAGAGTCCGGTTAGATTGGGAAGTGAGGGTGAGGATGGGGAGGGTGAGATGAGCCATAAGCCCTGAAAGCTTCACTACCTTGCAGAGACCAAGGAACATTGCTGTCTACCCCATGAGTTGTGATGTAGCGGAGAGAACACTGGCCTAGGGTTAAAGAAACCAGCGTTACACTCTCAGCACCATCACCATCTTTCTGTGGCCTTGGACAAGTCACCTTCTCTCAATCTTAGCTTCTCATTTGTAAAAGGACAGAAACATGGCATGTAGGTGTCCTTTCGGCTCTGAGATTCCATGTTCCTGTGCTGTGCACAGGACTGCTCCACCATATGAGGCTAGACTCAGCTCTCAGGGGATTGGACCTTTGGCGTAAAGATCCAGAGACTCCATAAAAGTGGTGATTCAGTGATTTTTTTTTGTATAGTGGCCTTTCCTATATTATTGGGCAGAAAATTGAAGCAACCTAAACTTCACTAGTGGTGACATTCAATTGCCTGGCATAAGCCTAGCTCCATGGGAGAAACGAAACAGAAGATATTTATCTCACTCTGTATCCTGGGACTCAAAAGAAAACAAAGTGAAATTGACCTTTCTTTGGTGGTGGGGGGAGGCTTTTGATGAATTTGCAGTGTGCTTCTCATCCTATCTCTACTACCTGCCGGTTAATGTCCTTGTCTTTCCCCACCTTACAGGCCTGTATAATTCAGTGGATAGCTGGATGATTGTGCCCAACATTAAACAGAACCACTACACAGTGCATGGACTTCAGAGCGGGACACGCTACATCTTCATCGTTAAAGCCATAAACCAAGCAGGCAGCCGGAACAGTGAACCTACCCGACTAAAAACAAATAGTATGTTATGGTGTTCCCAAAAGGAGAGATCCATTTCCCCCTCCGTGCCAGGGAGTACATTTAGCCTGAGTAGGCACCCACAGCAGTGCGAGAGAGCAGAGGCACTGGGTAGAGGAGTTTACCATTTTAGTTGATGCTTTGGGCACGGGCTCCGTTGGTGCCCCTGGGGGATACGTGAGTACAAAGATATACACAAAGTATATGTAGTAGTAGCTGGTGTTTGAGGAGGATGTTAGTCAAGACTTTTTCTCTGCACCCCTTCCCATGCGTGGGGAACAGTTGTGTCAAACGGTACTAATTTGCAATGATCTGGTAGAACCCTTCTGCAGAGAAGCCATACCTCTTAGGAATGCTTCTGGATGCAGGTGACTGAAAATCCAACTAACTTAGCTTAACACATAGTATTTTTTTTTCTCTTTCTCACATAGCAAGAAGTTGGAATGTAGGCAGTTCAGGACTAGTGTGGCAGCTCGTTCTGTGATGTCGTGAAAGATCCAAACTCCTTCTCCCTTTGTGTACTGGCTTATTGTCACATGATCACAGTATGGCCATTTCAGCCTCCAGATGTCTTATTTCCTTTTAAGAGAGGAAGAGGGGGAAGGGGTTGGTACACATGATGGCTATCCCTTTTACTGGGAAAACGGGCATATTGCAGAAGTGTCTCCAAGCTTGTCTGACTTCTGTTTCCCTCTGCTTCCACCTTGTTAGCCACCCCTAGCAGCAAGAGAGGCTAGGAGCTTGAATATTTAGCTTTTTTGGCCTCTATAGTGAAAGTGGGTCACAGAGAAAAAGTAGGGAATGGGTGTTGTGTTCGCCAGCAGTGTCAGCCGCAGACCCATGTTGTATAATACAGCTCTTGCCATATCCAGCAATTGGCTCCTAGCAACTTGTTTTGTCATATGGTTATAAGGAATCCTCTGTTGCGAGTGATCCTACATGACAAATGTTTTCTCTGATTGTTGATGATGATGCAACAGTCACTCTGACAAAGTTACCTAATCATATGTTATTTACATCCCAATTATAAGAGGGTAAAAAGATTGTCATTACTGAGTTGTTTTTGTTTTTTTGTTCTGCCAGCAGCCACCTCATCAGTTCCCCTCACTTTGCCTCACCTCAAATGCTCCTTCCCCTAAAACCCACTCAAATCCCAAATCACCCACTGAAATAAAGCAGAGTAAAAAACACATTTGAGAACATGAGACCCTTTTAATTTGATAACATACGAAGTGGGGGCAGCTTATTCTTATTTTATTGAAAAGGGTGGCTTCAGGCCTACTTCCTTAATATAATCCAAATAGCACCAACTTGCACTGGCCCACGAATGGGCATGATATCAAGAATCTCCTGGTAGTGATAGCCCTGAAGGACGGAGATGGAATTCTTAAGTATTTTCTTATGCATTTTTTTTCTACTTTTTTTAGGCCAACCCTTTAAACTAGATCCCAAAATGACTCACAAGAAGTTGAAGATCTCCAATGATGGATTGCAGATGGAGAAGGATGAAAGCTCTCTGAAGAAGAGCCATACCCCAGAGAGGTTTAGTGGCACAGGGTGCTATGGGGCAGCAGGAAATATATTCATTGACAGTGGCTGCCACTACTGGGAGGTGGTCATGGGTTCCTCAACATGGTGAGTGGATCCCACTTGTAGTTGTTTTCTTCTCCTTTCTCCTGCTGTCAGGTTCCTAGGAGATTCAGTTCCATAGCACAAACGTAGTACCAGTATGTCAAGGTTAAAAAGCATGTGATGAAAACCACTCCTAGAAAAATTGGCCAGCTTTAAACAAAAAAATCATGGGAAATATACTGGGATCACAGTTGGAAATTACTACAGCATTCTAATTGCTGACTTTGTAAAGCTCTAGTGCTATCAACATTATGGATCTAAATGTAAACTATTTAGTAAAAGAAGAAGTTAAGGATACCTGCTTCTATGGGATATTCTTATATATCCCATATGGTGTCTAGCATAACTCAGATCATTTAAAAAATTTTTTTAGTGTTTATTTATTTTTGAGAGAGAGAGAGACAGAGCGTGAGCAGGGGAGGAGCAGAGAGAGAGGGAGACACAGAATCCAAAGCAGGGTCCAGGCTCTGAGCTGCCAGCACAGAGCCCGATGCGGGGCTCGAACCTACAAACTGTGAGATCATGACCTGAGCCAAAGTCAGACACTTAACCGACTGAGCCACCCAGGCGCCCCTAACTCAGATCAAATAATGAATGTTTATTTCTTTCTCCTTTCCACTGTCTCACAGGTATGCAATTGGCATTGCCTACAAATCTGCTCCCAAGAATGAATGGATTGGCAAGAATGCCTCCTCATGGGTCTTCTCTCGATGCAATAGTAACTTCATAGTGAGACATAACAACAAAGAAATGCTGGTGGATGTGCCCCCACAGTTGAAGCGTCTGGGTGTCCTTCTGGATTATGACAACAACATGCTGTCTTTCTATGACCCAGCTAACTCTCTCCATCTTCATACTTTTGATGTGACCTTCATTCTTCCAGTTTGTCCAACATTTACAATCTGGAACAAATCCCTAATGATCTTGTCTGGCTTGCCTGCCCCAGATTTTATTGATTACCCTGAGCGGCAGGAATGCAACTGTAGGCCTCAAGAATCCCCTTATGTTTCTGGGATGAAAGCTTGCCATTAAGTTTCAAGAGAGCATAGAATTCACTGGGTCTACAGTTCAGCAGTTCTTCCCCTCCTAAACCTCAGTTAGTGTCCAATATACAAGATAAAAAATAAAGTTCATCTGAAGCATCCAAAATAACTAGGTATTATAGATTTAATTTTTCTGCACTAAAGCTTGTATCTGAATTAATGTATTGAGTTTCTCTGAGCAAATTTTCCAAGTAGTCTGGGGTCAAGCCATTGGAGGAGAAATCTAGAGAATACTTCTCATCACTGGAGAATTCAAAATTCCTGGTGATTTAGGAGTGTAAATGATACTGGAAGGAATTAGGATAATTCTAAGTAAATAATGTAGAAAGATGCTCTGAATGAGGGGCTAGCCAACAGGAAAGGCATGTGTGGGGTGTCAGCCTCTCTAGTACTGGTCAATTTGGCCAAGTAGAATTTTGAAGTATCGGCTGATCACATATTATATGTAGTTTTTGATAAAAACCTACCATCAAGGATTTATTGTAAAGTAAAAACACAAATGTGTATATATAATATACATAAAATGAATAAATATGTATTATATATTCATTTTATAATTATATATACATAATAATTTTTTATTTGCTCATTTGAGTGAGAAATATACTGGAAGGGAAAAGAAATTATATCGTCCATTTTTGTCCCCTAAAGGGAACATCGAAATCAGGCAACAATTCCCCCCTCCCTCTGTTCATCCCTCCCATTCTCCTTCGTGTCACACACACATGCAATAATGACATAGATGGTGGGAAGAGCTCTAAACTGGTGTAGGAAAGATTTGGGGACAAGATTGCACAATAGCCACTAGCGCTGGGTAGAAAATTGATCCAATACAAGCACTATGTGTAGTGCAGTTTCACTGAGGCTGCCTAATGGAAGAGGGTCATCTGAATTGTTAAAAGTTCTTCACAGAATATCTCAAAGAAATATAGCTTTATTACTCTCAAGTACATATAGTTACTAGAATTAGGCTAAAAAAAGAGTTGCATAATAATGGATGTTCTTTAGGAACTTTATTTACTTAATCTGTGAGAATGGAGTGTTCTAGCTGCAACAACTATTTGCATATAAAGGCACTTGTATTTTCGGATAAAACACTTCTGAAGTGCTTCAGAATGCCTGCAAACAGTCTGTTTTCTTAAACAGGTTAAATAATCATTCCTCTTGCAATCTTGTTTACACTATCCATCTGCTTAGCCAACCCTTCATGGCAAATGCAGTTTGTCATCACTGTTGTTGAGGGGCATCAAGTTTATGGTCTGTGCTTTTGTCACTTCCACTGCGGGGATTGGGGATGTCAGAACCAGAGCTTTCTCCTTCCCAGGAGAAGAGTCTCCAGGCTTCAAGGAGTCTACTTCTTCGGAGCTGTGAAAAGACTACTTTTGTACAAAATGGTAGCTGTAACAAGCCACCAGATTGGAGCTCTGAAACAATGCCAAAACTTCTCCCTTCTTCCTTTCCACTATCTTGGTGGATGTTCATTCATTAATTCATTCAACAAACTACCACATGCTGGGTACCGCTCTGCTGCCGATATATTGATAAAACACAGTCCCTTGCTGTCAAATGCCTTACTATTCTGTAGGAGAGACAAATAATCTATATAACCCCCCTAAATAACAGCTTTGTATTGTTTTTTTCACCTAACATGGAAAGCAACACTGATGCAGGTACAGATGGCAGGCTCAAACATGGGCATCTGGTAGCAAAGTCCGCTTTTTTTGTTTTAAAAAACCGTATGTAATTTCTGCTGATTAGGAAATGAGCAACCTCAGTAAGATCCAGCAGTGCTGGGAAATAGCACTTTGGACTAAAATAATCCTAGTTCTTTGCCATTTACTAGCGGTGGGACTAGGGTAAATTACTTCGCTTCTCTGAGCCTCTGTTTCCTCTTCCGTAAAATAATACCTACCTCACAAGGCTGTTGCAAAGATTTAAAAAGATAGCACATGTAAACTGCCTAGCACAGCACCTGGCATTTAGTGAAGTGCACAAGGAATATTAACCTCCTCTTCCCAGCCCCAGCCCCATTACACTGTAGTGGTGCTTTACAATGTATGCCTTTCATCTCTAAGTTACTCTGGTCTCTCCTCTAGGGCTTATCCCCCAGTTTTTAAATGCAAGTTATTCCCCACACCCCTTCCTAAAACCTCTCACTGGCTCCCATAGCATTCAGTAGAAGGTCCCATTTACATGGGGTTTGGCTTTTCGGGTCCCTGTTGGCTTTCCTAGCTTCACCTTTTGCCATTTCCCTCCTTACAATCGTTACTCTGGACAAGGTCAATTACTCACATGGGTTGTTCTCTGGGCCTGGAATGGAGACATTATTGACAGTTTTGACAGTTTTGATGCCCAGAGTAAACAGGAATTGTTCTTAAATTAAGGGAATAGTGTGAAGATGCTATAAATGCAGAGCACTCCACCTCCGCCTGGACCAATTTCCTCTACCTGATCCTCAGTTCTCCCAAGCTATTCATTTGGTTTTTTTGTGCCCTTTAGGTTTTGGTGGCCTGGGACAAAGCTTCAACTTCCCCCACCTTATTTTTGACCTTAGCCTAGACTACTTTTCCCCACCCTGACCCCTCTCAACCAAATTAACTCGACACCCTTGCCTGGGGCATGTTCTCTTCTGAGCTTCCGTGGCACCTTTGAGTGTTCCTCCCTTCTCAGCAATAATCACACTGTATAGCAGTGTTTTTCAGTGTGGTCCTCAGACCACCTGTTAGAGCCACCTTTGGTGTTTGTTAAAACAGTTGATTCCTAGACCCCACTCCTGATCTACTTAATTAGACTATCTGGGCACATAAGTGGAATTTGACATTTTTAACAAGTTCCCAGGTGATTCTGATGCACACAAAAGTCTAATGTATAATGATCATCTTCCCTACTAGACTGTGAATACCTTGAGGGCAGGGACTGTGTCTTTTGTTGTTGTATTTTTAATACTTGGCATGGTGTGTGGAACAGAGTAGCTGCCTAATGTTTATTGAATGAATGTATGAATGAACGAATGAATTATCAAAAGTTTCCCTGTTGTAGTCTGATATCCATACTGGTGTTTGTTATTTCCTGGGCAGAAAAGCTTGGTTACTTTTCCATTTGGGCTATATTGATATTATTTTGCAAAAGCCCCGGGACTTATGCATATAAATGAGTGTTGTCTGCCTCAAAAGCCCTTTGGAAGTTAACTTGGGGAAATGTCTAGAGCATGTGGCACCATTCTTTGCAAAAACTTTTTAGTCTTTTTGAACTTCATTCTTTGAAGATGGATTTAAGTTTTGGTTATAGCCTCAAATCACTCAGAGGTTAGCCTACTGAATAATGTAGGAAATTAAACTGGGCTTGAGGTAAGCAATGAAGTTTCTGAGACAAATAATGGAAAGTGCTTTTCAAGAAACAACATGGTGGCAAAGTATTCAGTGGGGGTGTGGTGAGTCCCAGATACTTCAAGGCTTTCCTAGATAATGGCAATGCTAGGGACCATAAGAGAAGTCATTGACTACCTCTAGCTGAACCCAGTCAGACAAAGGGAATAGGACCTGTATTTAACATCTTCAAGGAAGGTGACTTCTTCAGTTTTCATTGTTGTTGCCCTACTCAACCTATTCTCCTACAATCCTTTCTGCTAGCAAATTATTCTTTCTGTCGGCAACTTATGCTTATTTCCACTTTTTATATTGTCTTACTGAAGAAAGCACAAAAATAATCAAAATAAAGTTAAACCTGTTTTGAGAATATGAAAGAAATTTTAATGCCACATTGGAGTTGTGACTACTTGTAAGTAAGGATTCCTGCATCTGTATGTGTTTTTATCATGTAATCACATTGTGTAACTTTGGATGCAGTGAAATTCAGATTTCAACAAAACCACTTATATGTTCTTTTCAGCTAAAAATACACTAGGTGAATTTTCTAAGCTTCCATGGTTTACATATTTATATATGACTGCCTGGATGGAGCAATCCATGGATGGACTTTTTGATAAGCTCAAATATTTGATACCCTTTCCTCTACAGAATGGAGAATGTGAGGCTGACAGATAAGAACCACTCCCATGCTTATTTCAATTCCTGAAGCCAATTGCAGCCTCAGAGCCATTGGCTGTATTTGGCCGTGTTATTACAGGTTGGCCAGTTGACTGCCATCAGGTCAGGTAAAACTGCCTTTTATGGTCTGGTCGGCCATCTTCAGACATATTCTCTGTTGTTGTTGTTGGCTAGAATATTTATTAGACTAATGTCGGACTATTTTTTATCAAATATTTTAACCCAGGCTTGTTTGTACTGGGAGCTCTGGACCAATAGCGTCTCTTCTAGTGACAGAAATCTGAGCATCTGCAGATTATTACACAGCCTCATCCCTCTAAAATATCCCAGCCCATCCAAAATGCTATATTATGAATTAAATAAATATATATGTATTCATGTGTTCTTGATTGTCTCTCACTGGAGTTTAAATTGGGGGGAACATTGAAATGAAGATGGCCATGGGCTACTGGAATTATCTAAATGACTTGGGGGAAATCAATTATCATATACTAGGTAGAGATTTGGGCAGAGAAGACCCAGGGTGGGGGGGTCTAGAAATTGAGATCCAGTCATGCAGACTGGTTTGAAGAGCAGGCAACAGTCAGGAAGACTAAATAAATGAAGGTCTAAGGCCCAAGGAGACATGCACATTAAGTTTCAGGGATTGAAGCAGAAGGTGGGAATTTAGGGAGAATAAAGAAAATCCCAGTGCTGGAACCTATTGGTTAAGGTCAGAGTAGGGTCAGAAGTGACTTGAAACAGTTTGTCAGACCATGGACCTATAGAAACTATGGCCCCAAAGCAAGAAGATTAAAATATAAAAGAGGCAAGAATTTGGAGTACCAGGGGCTTAGTGGTCTTACTGGAGAGCAGTCTAGGCGAAGGGCAAATATGGGGCTATTACCCACAGCTAGGATTGCATATGTTTTTGGGGGATGTAAAGTTTGGAAGTCTGTTTTATACGTTAGGCCCGAGAAGATATGGAGCCCTTTATGTTCGCCTACCTAGGAATAGGGTTGGTCCTGGAGTCCCAGTGAAACTAAGCCTGCAGTTGGAGGTGAGGTGGTATATTATAAAGATTAGGAGTAACAGAGGCCAAGTAGGTTGTTACATGGACGTTGGAAATGTATATAGCATAACAGTTGATGAGAATGACTCTCCTCCACTGTGAATTTCCAGGGGTGGAGGATCAAGGTGGCCTTCCTATAACTGTTGGGCACGATATACAAATTCCAATTGTGACTGGCCTGGACTGGTCATTCAAGAGGCATTCACTCTGTTCCCAGTATTCCTCTCATTTCTATGGGGGCATACTAAGATGAAAGAGTATTCCTAACATTTATAATCTAGTGGGGTACCGAATTCAATCGGTCTTCCCAAATAGTTTTTAACCTATAAATGCAAATTGCTCATGGTATCTGAGAAAGGAAGGCATTGGAAGACACGGGTGAGAGTGGCAGTTCTTACCAGACTTGTACATGGGACATACATAGTAAATGCTGACTGAATAGAAGTAGAACCTGATGAGCAGAACGACAAGCAGGCCACCTTGTACACTGTGAAGTTTGTCTTAAGTGAACTTTACACCACCCTCTCAGGCACATAGCTCTGGTCCAGCATTCCCACAACTGCCTCTTTGTAACAGGCAATTTGTTCTATAAGGCCAGTCTTCAAAGAGAACAATTAGGAGAATTAATAAATTAGCCATCAGTAATGGGCTAGTGGAGGAGTATGGGGAAAATTCATATCCCTTCCAGCTTCTCACTCTACCTCTTCCTTCCTTCTCAGAAAACAAGAAAATGTTAACAAGAACCTTCTAGAGACAATGCTCTTGTTGTCCAACCTGGGGGTGACAAGGTGGGGAGGGTTTGAAAGGGTCAGCCAGCGATGTTCTGGTAGCCTTGCAGGGGACATATTTGGGGCCAAGAGGCATCTTTCAAATAATGGAATATAGATGCCAACTCTACTTCCTGTCAGCTTAGCCTCGTACACAGAACACAGGGGATCTGCTACTCCTCCAGCCAGACTGAAGTCCCAGAACATGGTATTTGGGCTGCTGTTCTCTTTGATGCACAGTGGCAGGAAAAATGCATTATGATCTACATATCTTTTTGTCCAGCTTAACTCCCCTGGTGATAATGGAGGGTATTGTGATATGCCAGAAATGGGAAATTCACAGCAAGCAGCTGTCAAGCACACAAGTCCAAGGCCTGCCTGATTCAGCAGGTAAAGTACAACGAATCATTTTTAGATTCAGTTTATTATTTATACAATGAAAGAAACAGCAGTCAAAGGTTCCTGCTCCTAGTGGAAGGAAGACACTGTAAAAGGGGCCAGAGGACTGCAACGGTAGTCATTGGACATCCCCTTGCTAAGAAGCCAATTTTAGACTTCAGCTAAGTGGCTTTATAGTATGTAGCTCTATTCTGAGAGGGATGAGTCAGGAAGACTCTTATCTCATCAGATCCCAGGAGGTGGGAAGGGATGAAAAATTCTCTTGACAGCCCTCCAGGGGAGTGGGGGGGATAAGGAGGCAGTGGGAGGTAAGTAGCAGTGGCCTTGAAGCACTTCCTTGCAGACCTCCCATCCTCTAGCGTTCTGGGAATATAACAGGTGTTCTGCCAAGACTCAGATTAGCTATGGTTTAAGCCTTTGCCTGCGGGACCTATGTGGAGAGTGTGAGGCTGCCATGGTGGAGCTGTTCCTCTCTAGCAGCTAGCTGAACACCCAGGTACCTTCCTTGGGGGGAAGCAAAAGGAATCAAAGTCAGAGTCTGTTGAGGAACTCTCTCCCTCCCTTCTCCTGACCTTCCATTCATGTCCTTTCATTCTCCTCTCTGTCTTTGGGGTTGGGATGGAGTATGGGTAAAAAATTAAAGGAATAACGGGACACACAACGAATTCAGACCCTGCAACATTCAGTACCAAGGCCAGAGAATCCCCAAACCCAAGTCCTTTGCTATCTCTGGCTCTTTGTTTTTCAACCACAAATTGAAATGTATGAGTAATTTCTACAGTCGCTTTTAGTTCTAACACTATGCATTTCCACAAACGCAAATTTACTGAATGTAGTGGTAGGAACCTAATCTGCATACCTACCCCAAGAATGTTGGGACATCAGGGCAGATCATCAGGAACCCTATGACTAGAACAGAAAGGTGGATAACATTACAGTTACTTTGGGACCACCAACAGACTCTTTTGAGAGGACTATACTCCTCTTTACACACTTCTGTTCACTCAGAGCTCCCATGCCAATCTCCCCCACTTACATTTGCCACCATTATTTTTTAGTTTTCCACTTCAGCCCTCTTCTCTTGATTTGTTCACTAACTGTACAAAATACAGATACTGCTCTAGCTAGTCAGGTCTCAGTTTCAAATTTCAGGTCAGCTGCCTGATAGATTTCCATATGTCCAGGTAGGAAGTTGCCAAAGACATTACATTTTCCAAGGGCAGAATAGTTCATTTGATACATAAACCAACAGGGGTCCTATGTGTCACCAATCACAGCCTTTCTTCCTCAAACTTCCACAAATACACTCCTTACATGGAAGAGAGAGGGTCTTGGCATTTATCATGCAATTACTCATTTATTCATTCATTCGACAAATAATTTACTGATAGACTCTTTGTCAGGTGTTGGAGTTCAGTGATGACTGTAACACATAGTCTGTGCCCTCATAAAACTCATTATCTAGAGGGGTGACAGACCATCGATGAATGAATCTTGTAATAGGAGCTATCACTGACTGCTTACAGTGTCCTTGACACTATTCTAAGCACTTGAAATGTAGTAACTAATTTAATCCTTCCAGCAATCCTAAGAGGTAAAGACTATTATTGGCTCCATAGAACATAAAGAGTTAATCCCTGTGCCCTTGCCCAGACCCATAGATTCGGTGGTGCCTCGTGAGCTGCTAGGACGGGTCTTGGCCTTAGCTACCTTGGGCACGGGGTAAAATGAGTTTAATGCCCAGCACCTCAGAAATGATCCCGCCCAGTGGCTCCAGGATTTGGGGTTGACCAGGAAGTAGTCCCAGGACTATGCCACGGTTTTCCCTTTCTTTTTTCATCCCCTTTCCCTCCCGCCCCCTGGTGCCCCCCCATCCCCATTTCCAGGACAGCCCCTCCCTCTGAGCCGCCTCTTCTCTGACTCATTTCCCCTTCCCCGCCCCAAAGACCTTGGCTTTCTCTCCGTGTCCCTTCCCTCTGGCAGGAAATAGAGGAAGGGCTAACTGGCTTTGGGAACCAGGTGAGCGCTTTTCCCAGGGGATGAGAAACGCTCCCTCCCCTCCCCCTACTTTCAGAGGGACAGGAAATCTAGGAGGTTCCTGCAGCCTGAGCGGCCGGCTTTCCAGTCATCTGAAGGCCCCGGTGGCCCAGCGTGGGAGGTGCCACACACCGCACAGTGTCTCCTGGGATGTGAGGAGGGAAGTGGCGGCCCAGACAAGGTGGCAGGGCTATCGCGGGCTGAGTGGGGCTCCCGGGTGGGGAACTCGCCGCGTGCTGCCCTAGATGCTGGGCGGGGGTGGCCGGCCCCACAGCCTCCTAGGAGCCCAAGCTGGAAGAGGGCGATGTGCACGTGTGGCGGTGTGTGCGGGGGTGCCTCTGTGGGGAGGCGCCTGCGTGCGGCCGTGAGTGGGTGGGGAGGGGCGTGGGAGACGCGCGCGTTTGGCTACCTGCAAGGGTGTGTGTGGAGGTGTGCCTGGAGAAGGGCAGCGCGTACGCGGGGCGCGTGCGTATGGGGGTACGTGCGTGTGAGGAGATTGCGTGTAGGCGTGCGTCAGGGGGCGGGGTGAACGGAAAGGACAGCTGACTGACGACGGGGGTGGGATGGACACTGCGTGCGTGCGGGACCGAGGTAAAGATGTCGGAGAAGCTCGGGCTCACAGAGCCGAAAGTCCTGACTCTTAACTTTTATTTTTTTGAGGCGGGGAGGGAGGGAGACATGACCTCTTTGAAAATCCGGGAAAACTATTGACCATCTCTTTTAAAAAGAAAGAAAGAAAGAAAAGAAAGAAAGAAAGAAAGAAAGAAAGAAAGAAAGAAAGAAAGAAAGAAAGAAAGAAAGAAAGAAAGAAAGAAAGAAAGAGAAAGAACACGGTTTGCATGTAGGCATAGAGGGCTCCTGGGCCCACGGATGACCAGCCGTGGCCCCCAGATTATGGCTTCAAGCGGGGAGAAACCCCAGAATGGCCACTTAGGGATTGGCCATCGGGTCTTCGGATTGTGTGAGAGGAGGAAGGGAACAGGTGACGGAGCTGTTGCCTGCTCTCCCTTCGGGACCGCCCCGGGCTCCGTGTAGCTTAGAGGCCGGGTTTGCTGTGCCTCTGGGACCCGGTGGCCCTCAGAGACAGGCGACGGGGCGGGGTCACCCCTCCCTTCATGAACGACTGCAGGAGGGGATCTCATGTCTGTCCCCTGAAGCCCGGGCGCGCGGGGCGATCTCAGTAGCCTCACACCTGCTGGCCTGTGCCTTGCTAAAGTTGCCACGCAGGGATTAGGATCGCACCCTTGCTTGATTCCCACCCAAGGGTCTCTCCACAGCCAGTGTGGAGTGTGGGAGGGTGACCCCCAAGTTGGCGCTTTTGGGGGCAAATGACTAGAAGGAGAGCAGTGGGCTTGGGTTCTGATGCCATTTTTGTCATGAACTAACCTTGGGACCTGAAGCAATTGTCCTCATCTTCCTGGGTGTCACTTTCCTCACTTACAAAACGGGATAGTAGCTCATGGGGTTGTTGCAAGTGTAATTAAGATTACAGTAAATTCCCAGCACACGGAAGCATTTAGTAAACGGCAGCATAAGTAGAAATATATATATATATATATATATATATATATATATATATATATATATATGTTAAAGTAAACATTAAAGTAAACATTTTATTCTAGAAGAGTGTATTAAACTGATGATTTCTTTTTGGTCTCTTCTAGGCACACCTAGTTGTGCCATCTTCATACAAAGCCCACCAAGCACCATCCTATAAAGTCACACGCCTGAAGTAAGTGGGACTTTAATTTGAATTCTTTGCAACATTGAAGTAGATCATGATTACCCACCATCAACTCTCACCTGGATTGCTGCATTGGTCTTCAACCCTTCACACTTGCCCTCTTCCCTCATATGGTTCATTCTCCATGTCTTTCCCTTTGAGTGACAAAATAACCTACTGGTTCAGAGCATTGGCCTCGAGGTTTGACAGATCTTGTTCACATTCCAGCTCCACCCTACTCCACCACTTTCTGGTCGTGTGACCTTGGACAAGTTCTTTCCCCTCTTTAAGAATCCTTCCACCACGCCAAAAAAAAAAAAATCCTTTTCCTTATCTGTAAGAGGGGAAAATGATAGTCTTTACCTCATACATAGGAGTTGCGACAAGTTACAGAGATAATGCATGCGGAGTGGGCCATAGTAACTTTTCAGTAAATGGTAGCTTAAAAATGGTAAGGACAGTGAGGCTGCTAACAAGAGAGTGGTTGCAGTGGTGTACCATGGCGTCTAGACTGGCTACAGAGTAAAGCAATGAGGTGGTAATGAGCTGGAGAATGGAAGAAGTCAAAGAATGGGAGATCTTGATGAAAATGAGGAGTAGGTACTCTTCTGAGAACCAAGAAGTAATAAGGGTGGGAGGTTGTAGCCAGAGACTGACAGAGTGGAGTCCAGGAATTCTCAAGTGGAACAGTCGCATGTTTAGCAGGTAGTCTGGAACTCTAATGGCTAGAAATTGCATGTGAAATGATGTGATCAGAGATTGTAGAAATAGAGATCAAGGGGAAGTGAGGCTGAAGCTTTGGGTGAGTCATCCATAGTCATGATGAATGGCATGGGTTGGAATGAAGAGGAAAATGGAGCTAGTGCCAAAGCCAAGGTCTACCCTGATTAACAGGGGACTATCATCTATTTTACAGATATTTACTGAACCCTTGTTAGATGCCAGGATATAACAAGACAGACAAAAATCCTGCTGTCATGGAGCTTCCAGTCTAGTAGGAGTGGTAATTGGCATTAATAATTCCACCCTATAAATAGACAAAGGCAAACTGTGAGAAAAGCTATGAAGGAAAAAGAAGGGTTCTCTAAGGGCTTATAGCAGGAGGACCTGACCAAAAGATTGGGGAAGGCTTCTCTGAAGAGGTGATGAGAACTGAAGGATCAATTGGGGTAGATGGAGGTGGATGAGGGGTGCATGGAGGAACTGTCCCAGGTAAAGGAAATAAATAGTATGTACGGAGATCTGAAGCTAGAACATGTATAAGGGACTTGAAGAACTGGAAAGCATCTCCTATGACTAGAGCATATTAAGGAAGGGAGAGAGTATTGTGAGCTGAGGCTGAATGGCAGTCCTACTTAATTATTTTAGGCTTTATTCTAGGAGCAAAGTGAATACTTTATTAAAGGGTGTTGATTAGGTGAATGACATAATCAGATTTCTCTGTATTTGTATGTTAATTCTCCCTGCCCCAGTTTTATTGAGATATGATTGATATATAACATTGGGGAAATTTAAGGTGTATAACATAATAATTTGATATATGTTTATATTGCAAAATTATTATAGTATTTCTTAAGTAATGCATAACTATATGCTCGTTGATTATAAAAAATAAACACGGAAGTATGTAAATTGTGAAAGTCTAGTTTGTATTTTTGTGTGTGTACATTAGAATTTATGTATGTATATACACACATATGTATACATTATTGTAGTACATATAGTATAATACTACAGTATATATAGTACATATAATATATAGTATACTATATATAATATATAATATATAACTATATTATATATATAAATACACACACATATATATATTATATATCTTTCTTTCTTTCTTTCTTTCTTTCATCTTTAATGATTTTTTAAGTTTATTTATTTATTTTGAAAGAGACAGACAGCAAGAGTGGGGGAGGGACAGAGAGGGAGGGAGACACAGAATCTAAAGCAGGCTCCAGGCTGTCAGCCCTCAGCACAGAACCTGATGCAGGGCTCGAACTAATGAGCTGTGAGATCATGACCTGAGCTGAAGTCAGATGCCTAACTGACCAAGCCACCCAGATGCCCCTCCATGTGTTTATTTTTTAATTCCTCAATAATATATATTTTCATGGTAAAAGATCAGAACAATATACAGGTATATAGAAAGTAAATCTTGAAACTTGCCTTTCCTGTTCCCTCTCTACTTGCCACCCCATTAAAAAACAAAACCAAACCAAACCATCAACAGTTTGGTAAGTATCCTTACAGTATCCTTTCCATGCATTTATATTAAAAAATAAGTACTTATACACATACAGAATTTTTCACATAACTGGACTCATTCATATTGTTATGCAGCTTTTAAATTTATTTATTGACTTAACTTATTGACTTAATTCACATATGACACATGAATTCATATATTTTTCTTTTTTAAGTTTATTTATTTATTTTGAGAGAGACAGAGCATGAACAGGAGAGGGGCAGAGAGAGAGGGAGAGAGAGATTCCCAAACAGGCTCCATTTGGAGCCCGATGTGGGGCTTGATCCCACGAACCATGAAATCATGACCTGAGCCAAAATTAAGAGTCAACTGACTAAGCCATCCAGGTGCCCCTATTGTTTTTCTTTCAAAGGATTAGAATGTTACAGGGAAGGCTAAAAAACCTTCTGTCATAATTGATTTCCTCCCTGCCTCTCCCCTTCCCTACTCACTATTTGACTTAATTTCTCATAGACCTTTTTCTATTCATTTCTATTCATTCTCTCTCCCTCTCCCCCACACCCCCACACAGAATATATAGTATTATTTAGTGTTATTAAAAAATATAAATTATATCATGCTTACATGTATTGCTCTGCTATTTGCTACTTTCACCCAACATATGTCTGAGAATTTTTCATATTAGTACATATAAATCCAACTTGCTCTTTTTCACTATTGAATAGTGTTCTACAGAATAGATAGGCTGTGAGTTGTGTAGCAATTTCCCTATTGATACGGTTATTTCCAACTTATTACTCATACAAAGTGTGCTGCCATGTATCCTTATGCATGCCTCTCTCCTTTCTCTGCTGACTTCTTTTTTTTAAATTTTTTTTAATGTTTATTTCTGAGACACAGAGAGACAGAGCATGAGTGGGGGAGGGGCAGAGAGAGAGGGAGACACAGAATCAGAAGCAGGCTCCAGGCTCTGAACTGTCAGTACAGAGCCTGATGTGGGGCTTGAACCCACAATCCGTGAGGTCATGACCTGAGCTGAAGTCAGTCGCTCAACTGACTGAGCCACCCAGGTGCCCCTCTTTGCTGACTTCTAAATGTTGTCTTTAATCAATACCAGATTTTTATGCATATTTAGGTTTACTTCAGGATTCTCTATTGGGTTCTACAGATCCATTTATTTATGCCTGCATTCACACCACATTTTTAATTTCTATAGTTTTATAATGTTTGATATCTGGCTTTTTTCTTCACATTTTTTTATTCTTGCATATTTACTGTTATATGGATATTAGAATGAGATCATCATAAGCATATAGAATCTTATTGGCATTTTTGTTGATATTGCATTGAGTTTACAGATTTTACAGGGAGAAGTTACATCTTTACCTTGAGTCTTCCTTTATATGAATAAACATAGTGTGGCTCTCCATTTATTCAAATTTTTATATTCTTTAGTAATGTTTTATAATTTTCTCCATAAATATCTTGAACATATCTCAAGGGTCATTTCTTTTTTTTTCTTTTTATCTTTCACAAAAGGAATTTATTATGCAATTTCCAAAAGCATAAAACTTGAACTCGTTTGGGTCATTTCTAGATACTTTATCGTTTTTGTTGCTGCTGTTAACAGGATTTTTTTTCTTTAATTTTATAATTATTATGGGTGTATAAGAAAACTATTTGCTTTTGTATTAAATCACGTTTGTGTCCAACAACTTTACTGAATTTTATTTTATTTCTAAAAAAATTTTTTTAATATGAAATTTATTGTTAAACTGGTTTCCATACAACACCCAGTGCTCATCCCAACAGGTGTCCTCCTCAACACCCATCACCCACCCACTCCACCTCCCGCCCCTCTATAAACCCTCAGTTTGTTCTCAGTTTTTAAGAGTCTCTTATGTTTTGGCTCTCTCCCTCTCTAACCATTTTTTTTTCCTTCCCCTCCCCCATGGTCTTCTGTTAAATTTCTCAGGATCCACATAGGAGTGAAAACATGGAATCTGTCCTTCTCTGTATGGCTTATTTCACTTAGCATAACACTCTCCAGTTCCATCCACGTTGCTACAAAAGGCCATATTTCATTCTTTCTCATTGCCATGTAGTACTCCATTGTGTATATAAACCAAAATTTCTTTATCCATTTGTCAGTTGATGGAAATTTAAGCTCTTTGCATAATTTGGCTGTTGTTGAGAGTGCTGCTATAAACATTGGGGTACAAGTGCCCCTATGCATCAGTAATCCTGTATCCCTTGGGTAAATTCCTAGCAGTGCTATTGTTGGGTCATAGGGTAGGTCTATTTTTAATTTTTTGAGGAACCTCCACACTGTTTTCCAGATGGGCTGCACCAGTTTGCATTCTCACCAACAGTGCAAGAGGGTTCCAGTTTCTCCACATCCTCTCCAGCATCTATAGTCTCCTGATTTGTTCATTTTAGCCACTCTGACTGGTGAGAGGTGATATCTGAGTGTGGTTTTGATTTGTATTTCCCTGATGAGGAGCGACGTTGAGCATCTTTTCATGTGCCTGTTGGCCATCCGGATGTCTTCTTTAGAGAAGTGCCTATTCATGTTTTCTGCTTATTTCTTCACTGGATTATCTGTTTTCCGGGTGTGAAGTTTGGTGAGCTCTTTATAGATTTTGGATACTAGCCCTTTGTCTGATATGTCATTTGCAAATATCTTTTCCCATTCTGTTGGCTGCCTTTTAGTTTTGTTGGTTGTTTTCTTTGCTGTGCAGAAGCTTTTAATCTTCATGAGGTCCCAATAGTTCATTTTTGCTTTTAATTCCCTTGCCTTTGGAGATGTGTCAAGTAAGAAATTGCTGTGGCTGAGGTCAGAGAGGTCTTTTTCTGCTTTCTCCTCTAGGGTTTTGATGGTTTCCTGTCTCACATTCAGGTCCTTTATCCATTTTGAGTTTGTTTTTGTGAATGGTGTGAGAAAGTGGTCTAGTTTCAGTCTTCTGCATGTTGCTGTCCAGTTCTCCCAGCACCATTTGTTAAAGAGACTGTTTTTTTTTTCCATTGGATATTCTTTCCTGCTTTGTCAAAGATTAGTTGGCCATACTTTTGTGGGTGTAGTTCTGGGGTTTCTATTCTACTCCATTGGTCTATGTGTCTGTTTTTGTGCCAATACCATGCTGTCTTGATGATTACAGCTTTGTAGTAGAGGCTAAAGTCTGGGATTGTGATGCCTCCTACTTTGGTCTTCTTCAAAATTACTTTGGCTATTCGGGGCCTTTTGTGGTTCCATACAAATTTTAGGGTTGCTTGTTCTAGCTTCAAGAAGAATGCTGGTGCAATTTTGATTGGGATTGCATTGAATGTGTAGATAGCTTTGGGTAGTATTGACATTTTAACAATATTTATTCTTCCAGTCCATGAGCACAGAATGTTTTTCCATTTCTTTATATCTTCTTCAGTTTCCTTCATAAGCTTTCTATAGTTTTCAGCATACAGATCTTTTACATCGTTGGTTAGATTTATTCCTAGGTATTCTATGCTTCTTGGTGCAGTTGTGAATGGGATCAGTTTCTTTATTTGTCTTTCTGTTGCTTCATTATTAGTGTATAAGAATGCAACTGCTTTCTGTACATTGATTTTGTATCGTGCAACTTTGCTGAATGCATGTATCAGTTCTAGCAGACTTTTGGTGGAGTCTATCAGATTTTCCGTGTATAACATCATGTCATCTGCAAAAAGTGAAAGCTTGACTTCATCTTTGCCAATTTTGATGCCTTAGATTTCCTTTTGTTGTCTGATTGCTGATGCTAGAACTTCCAACACTATGTTAAACAACAGCGGTGAGAGTGAACATCCCTGTCTTTTTCCTGATCTCAGGGAGAAAGCTCTGTTTTTCCCCATTAAGGATGATATTAGCTGTGGGCTTTTCATAAATGGCTTTTATGATGTTTAAGTATGTTCCTTCTATCCTGACGTTCTCGAGGGTTTTTATTACAAAACGATGCTGAATTTTGTCAAATGCTTTTTCTGCATCGATTGACAGGATCATATGGTTCTTATCTTTTCTTTTATTAATGTGATGTATCACATTGTTTGCTTTGCGAGTGTTGAACCAGCCCTGTATCCCAGGAATGAATCCCACTTGATCATGGTGAACAATTCTTTTTATATGCTGTTGAATTTGATTTGGCAGTATCTTATTGAGATTTTTGCATCCATATTCATCAAGGATATTGGCCTGTAGTTCTCTTTTTTTACTGGGTCTCTGTCTGGTTTAGGAATCAAAGAAATTCTGGCTTCATAGAATGAGTCTGGAAGTTTTCCTTCCCTTTCTATTTTTTGGAATAGCTTGAGAAGGATAGGTATTATCTCTGCTTTAAATGTCTGGTAGAACTCCCCTGGGAAGCCATCTGGTCCTGGTCTCTTATTTGTTGGGAGATTTTTGATGACTGATTCAATTTCTTCGCTGGTTATGGGTCTGTTCACGCTTTCTATTTCTTCCTGTTTGAGTTTTGGAAGCATGTGGGTGTTTAGGAATTTGTCCATTTCTTCCAGGTTGTCCAGTTTGTTGGCGTATAATTTTTCATAGTATTCCCTGATAATTGTTTGTATCTTTGAGTGATTGGTTGTAATAATTCCATTTTCATTCATGATTTTATCTATTTGGGTCATCTCCCTTTTCTTTTTGAGAAGCCTGGCTAGAGGTTTGTCAATTTTGTTTATTTTTTCAAAAAACCAACTCTTGGTTTCATTGATCTGCTCTACAGTTTTTTTAGATTCTATATTGTTTATTTATGGTCTGATCTTTATTATTTCTCTTCTTCTGTTGGGTTTGGGGTGGCTTTGCTGTTCTGCTTCTATTTCCTTTATGTGTGCTGTTAGATTTTGTTTTTGGGATTTTTCTTGTTCCTCGAGATAGGCCTGGATTGCAATGTATTTTCCTCTCAGAACTGCCTTCTCTGCATCCAAAAGCGTTTGGATTGTTGTATTTTCATTTTCGTTTGTTTCCATATATTTTTTAATTTCTTCTCTAATTGCCTCATTGGCCCATTCATTCTTTAGTAGGGTTTTCTTTAACCTCCATGCTTTTGGAGGTTTTCCAGACTTTTTCTTGTGGTTGATTTCAAGCTTCATCGCATTGTGGTCTGAAAGTATACGTGGTATGATCTCAATTCTTACATACTTATGAAGGGCTGTTTTGTGACCCAGTATGTGATCTATCTTGGAGAAGGTTCCATGTGCACTCGAGATGAAAGTATATTCTGTTGCTTTGGGATGCAGAGTTCTAAATATGCAGAGTTCTAAATATATCTGTCAAGTCCATCTGATCCAGTGTATCATTCAGGGCCCTTGTTTCTTTATTGACCATGTGTCTAGATGATCTATCCATTGTTTTAAGTGGAGTATTAAAGTCCCCTGCAGTTACCACATTCTTATCAATAAGGTTTCTTATGTTTGTGAGTAATTGTTTTATATATTTGGGGGCTCCCGTATTTGGCGCATAGACATTTATAATTGTTAGCTCTTCCTGATGGATAGACCCTGTAATTATTATATAATGCCCTTCTTCATCTCTTGTTCCAGCCTTTAATAAAGTCTAGTTTGTCTGATATAAGTATGGCTACTCCAGCTTTCTTTTGACTTCCAGTAGCATGATAAATAGTTCTCCATCCCCTCACTTCAATCTGATGGTGTCCTCAGGTCTAAAATGAGTCTCTTGTAGACAGCAAATAGATGGGTCTTGTTTTTTTATCCATTCTGATACCCTATGTCTTTTGGTTGGAGCATTTAGACCATTTACATTCAGTGTTATTATTGAAAGATACGGGTTTAGAGTTATTGTGATGTCTGTAGGTTTCATGCTTCTCGTGATGTCTCTGGTACTTTGTCTCACAGGATCCCCCTTAGGATCTCTTGTAGGGCTGGTTTAGTGGTGACGAATTCCTTCAGTTTTTGTTTGTTTGGGAAGACCTTTATTTCTCCTTCTATTCTAAATGACAGACTTGCTGGATAAAGGATTCTCGGCTGCATTTTTTTTCTGTTCATCACACTGAAGATTTCCTGCCATTCCTTTCTGGCCTGCCAAGTTTCAGTAGACACATCCGTCATGAGTCTTATTGGTCTCCCTCTGTATGTTAGAGCATGTTTATCCCTAGCTGCTTTCAGAATTCTCTCTTTATCCTTGTATTTTGCCAGTTTGACTATGATATGTCGTCCAGAAGATCGATTCAAGTTAGTTGAGTTCCGAAGGGAGTTCTCTGTGCCTCTTGGATTTCAATGCATTTTTCCTTCCCCAGTTCAGGGAAGTCGTCATCTATTATTTCTTCAAGTATACCTTCAGCACCTTTCCCTCTCTCTTCCTCCTCTGGAATACCAATTATGCGTATATTATTTTGTTTAATTATGTTACTTAGTTCTCTAAGTCTCCCCTAATACTCCTGGATTTTTTTATCTCTCTTTTTCTCAGCTTCCTCTTTTTCCATAATTTTATCTTCTAATTCACCTATTCTCTCCTTGGCCTCTTCAATCTGAGCTGTGGTCACCTCCATTTTATTTTGCAGCTCATTTATAGCATTTTTAAGCTCCTCCTGACTGTTTCTTAGTCCCTTGATCTCTGTAGTAATAGATTCTCTGCTGTCCTTTATACTTTTTTCAAACCCAGCAATTAATTTTATGACTATTATTTTAAATTCATTTTCTGCTATATTGCTTAAATCGTTTTTGATCAGTTCGTTAGCTGTCACTACTTCCTGGAGTTTCTGTTGAGGAAAATTCTTCCATTTCATCATTTTGGATAGTCCCTGGAGTCCCACTCCAGGGCTCTTCCCCTGTGCTGTCTGGAGTAACTTGTGTTGGTGGATGGGGCCGCAGTTCGACCTGATGTCTGCCCCCAGCCCACCGCTGGGGCCACAGTCAGACTGGTGTGTACCTTCTCTTCCCCTCTCCCAGGGGCAGGACTCACTCTGGAGTGGTGTGGCCCCTGTCTGGGCTACTTGCACACTGCAAGGCTTGTGGTGCTGATTCAATGAGATCTGGTGCAGTAGCCAGGGTGGATCCGTAAGGTGCATAGGGTCGGGAGGGGTAGGCTCAGCCCCCTTTGCCTTAGGTGGTCTGCTTTGGGAGGGGCCTTGCAACACCAGGAGGGAGGCAGACCCATCAGAGGGATGGATCCACAGAAGCCCAGCGTTGGATGTTTGCGCAGTGCAAGCAAGTTCGTGATGGGAACTGGTTCCCTTTGGGATTTTGGCTGGGGGATGAGCGAGGGAGATGGTGCTTCCTAGCGCCTTTGTTCCCCACCAAGCTGAGCTCTGTCCTCCGGGGCTCAACAACTCTCCCTCCCATTGTGCTTTAGCCCTCCCATTCTCTGAGCAGAGCTGTTGACTTATAACATTCCAGATGTTAAGTCCTGCTGGCTGTGAGAACACATTCCATCTGGCCCCTTGGCTTTTGCAAGCCAGACTCGGGGGCTCTGCCTTGCGGGGTGGGCTGGCTGCCCTTGCACTGCCCTGGCTTCCTCCCGCCAGTCCGTGTAGTGCACACCGCCTCTCCGCCCTTCCTACCCTCTTCCGTGGGCCTCTTGTGTGTGCTTGGCTCCGGAGAGTCCGTTCTGCTAGTCTTCTGGCGGTTTTCTGGGTAAATTAGGCAGATATTGGTGGAATCTAAGCGATCAGCAGGATGCAGTGAGCCCAGCGTCCTCCTACACCGCCATCTTCCTCAGGACCTCCTTACCAAAAAAAATTTTTTTTTAACATTTATTTATTTTTGAGAGACAGAGTGTGAGTGGGGGAGGGGCAGAGAAAGGAGATACAGAATCCAAAGCAGGCTCCAGGCTCTGAGCTATCAGCACAGAGCCCGAAGCAGGGCTCAAAGCCACCAGTTGTGGGATCATGACTGGAACCAAAGTCAGATGCTCAACCGACTGAGCCACGCAGGCACCCCTATTTTATTTGTAATAGTTTGTTCATTGATTCTATTGGATTTTCTAGGTAGGCAAACAGATTATGTGCAAATATTGATAGTTTTATTTCTTTGTCTTCAACCTGTATTCTGTGTGCATTTTTTGTACCCCCATGCATTGGCTAGGACCCCCATTTAAGATTGAATAGTGTCAATGATATCAGACATCCTTATTTTATCACTCCCTTTAGTAGGATTGCTTCTAAAATTTCATCAAGTATGATGCTCACTATGGGTCTCTGGCAGTTGCTTTTTATTAAATTAAGTAGGCTTTCATTAATGTTTACTTTTTTGAGGCTTACCTTTTAAAGCAAGAATAGGTATGAAATTTTATCATTTGCTTTTTTACCTATAAGTTGGACATATAGGTCTGTCTCCTTTAAATGGTTAATGCATTGAACTGCATTGGTAGTGTTTTAAAAACTTCCTCTTTTGGAATTTTCCAAACAAAATGACAGTATAGTCATATAGAGTAAATAAACCCCATGTACCCATTATTCAATTTCAGTAGCCATAAAC
This sequence comes from Neofelis nebulosa, assembly GCF_028018385.1. Lineage (NCBI taxonomy): Eukaryota > Metazoa > Chordata > Mammalia > Carnivora > Felidae > Neofelis > Neofelis nebulosa. Next base: position 88,357,835 of record NC_080800.1, read on the forward strand.
ATTTGCCATACTTGGATCAGCTATCCCCCTCCCCTCTCTTGTTATAGGATGTTTTAGGTTAATCATGAATGTCATATGACTTCACTCCTAAATATTTCAGTATGCATCACAAAAAATTATGGCACGAAGGACATCTTCTCATATAATCATAATGCCGTTATCACACTAATACCCAACACATATGCAGATTTTTCCAGTTGTCTAAAAATATTTTTAACCATTAGGTTTTTTCCAGTCAAGATTGAACCAAAGTTAACTTGTTGTATTAGATTATATCTCTTAAGTTTCTTTCACGTTTTGAAAAGCCAAAATAGGGCAATACCTCCTCTTTTTTATTTGCGTGCCATTGGTTTGTTGAAGACACCTGACATTTGTCCTGTAGACTCTACCACAATATGGATTTGGCTGATTACTTCCTTGAGGTACTATTTTACTTATTTTTGTATTGCCTACCTGTATTTCCTATGGACTGGAAGTTAGATCTAAACATTTTATTAGATTCAGGTTCTTTATTTTTGGTGAGACTATTTCATGGTTGACACTATACGCTTCCATTTGCATAGTCTGCTAATCTTACTTTTAATAGTACTGAAAGAGAATTGAGATGGTGATAGTTTTATCCCTTTGCTGTAATGTTCTCCATCTTTTCATCTAATGGCTTTACCATCCATTTGATAACTGTTATCTGAATCAATAATTTCATTAAGGGTTTCACAGTAATGATTCTAATTCCATAATTCTTTCATCATTTATTAGCTAGCATACCACTCTTTAAGAACTATCCCTCCTCGATTCTTGAGGAAGATGGCGGCGTAGGAGGACGCTGGGCTCACCGCGTCCTGCTGGTCACTTAGATTTCACCTACACCTGCCTAAATAACCCAGAAAACTGCCAGAAGACTAGCAGAATGGACTCTCCGGAGCCAAGCGCAGATGAGAGGCCCATGGAAGAGGGTAGGAAGGGCGGAGAGGCGGTGTGCGCTCCACGGACTGGCGGGAGGGAGCGAGGGCAGAGGGGCAGCCTGCCGGCCAAGCAGAGACCCCGAGTCTGGCTTGCAAAAGCGGAGGGGCCGGATGGAGTGTGTTCCAACAGCAAGCGCGACTTAGCATCTGGGAGGTCATAAGTTAACAGCTCTGCTCAGAAAGCGGGAAGGCTGGAGGACAACGGGAGGGAGAGTTGCTGAGCCCCGGGAAGACAGAGCTCAGTTTGGTGGGGAACAAAGGCACTCACCAGCGCCATCTCCCTCGCCAATCCCCCAGCCAAAATCCCAAAGGGAACCAGTTCCTGCCAGGGAACTTGCTTGCTCCGCGCAAACACCCAACGTTGTGCTTCTGTGGAGCCACCCCTCCGGCAGCGGGTCTGACTCCCTCCCGCTGCCACAGGGCCCCTCCTGAAGTGGATCACCGAAGGAGAAGCGAGCTAAGCCTGCCCCTCCTGCCCCCGTGCACCTTGCCTACCCACCCCAGCTAATATGCCAGATCCCCAGCACCACAAGCCTGACAGTGTGCAAGTAGCCCAGATGGGCCACGCCACCCCACAGTGAATCCCGCCCCTAGGAGAGGGGAAGAGAAGGTACACACCAGTCTGACTGTGGCCCCAGTGGTGGGCTGGGGGCAGACATCAGGTCTGACTGTGGCCCCGCCCACCAACTCCAGTTATTCAAGACAGCACAAGAGAAGTGCCCTGCAGGTCTGCACCACTCTAGGGACTATCCAAAATGACCAAACGGAAGAATTCCCCTCAAAAGAATCTCCAGGAAATAACAACAGCTAACGAACTGATCAAAAATGATTTAAAGAATATAACAGAAAGTGAATTTAGAATAATAGTGATAAAATTAATTGCTGGGCTTGAAAACAGTATAGAGGACAGCAGAGAATCTATTGCTACAGAGATCAAGGGACTAAGGCATAGTCAGGAGGAGCTAAAAAATTCTATAAACGAGCTGCAAAATAAAATGGAAACGACCATGGCTCGGATTGAAGAGGCAGAGGAGAGAATAGGTGAATTAGAAGATAAAATTATGGAAAAAGAGGAAGCTGAGAAAAAGAGAGATAAAAAAATGCAGGAGTATGAGGGGAAAATTAAGAACTAAGTGATGCACTAAAGAGAAATAATATATGCATAATTGGTATTCCAGAGGAGGAAGAGAGAGGGAAAGGTGCTGAAGGTGTACTTGAAGAAATAATAGCTGAGAACTTCCCCTGAACTGGGGAAGGAAAAAGCATTGAAATCCAAGAGGCACAGAGAACTCCCTTCAGACATAACTTGAATCGATCTTCTGCATGACATATCATAGTGAAACTGGCAAAATACAAGGATAAAGAGAAAATTTTGAAAGCAGCGAGGGATAAACGTGCCCTAACATATAAAGGGAGACCTATAAGTCTCGTGACTGATCTCTCTTCTGAAACTTGGCAGGCCAGAAAGGAATGGCAGGAGATCTTCAATGTGATGAACAGAAAAAAATATGCAGCCGAGAATCCTTTATCCAGCAAGTCTGTCATTTAGAATAGAAGGAGAGATAAAGGTCTTCCCAAACAAACAAAAACTGAAGGAATTCGTCACCACTAAACCAGCCCTACAAGAGATCCTAAGGGGGATCCTGTGAGACAAAGTACCAGAGACATCGCTACAAGCATAAAACATACAGACATCACAATGACGCTAAACCCATATCTTTCTATAATAACACTGAATGTAAGTGGTCTAAATGCTCCAACCAAAAGACATAGGGTATCAGAATGGATAAAAAAACAAGACCCATCTATTTGCTGTCTACAAGAGACTCATTTTAGACCTGAGGACACCTTCAGATTGAGAGTGAGGGGATGGAGAACTATTTATCATGCTACTGGAAGTCAAAAGAAAGCTGGAGTAGCCATACTTATATCAGACAAACTAGACTCTATTTTTTTATTATTATTTTTTTTAATATATGAAATTTACTGTCAAATTGGTTTCCATACAATACCCAGTGATCATCCCAAAAGGTGCCCTCCTCAATACCCATCACCCACCCTGCCCTCCCTCCCACCCCCCATCAGCCCTCAGTTTGTTCTCAGTTTTTAACAGTCTCTTATGCTTTGGCTCTCTCCCACTCTAACCTCTTTTTTTTTTTCCTTCCCCTCCCCCATGGGTTTCTGTTACGTTTCTCAGGATCCACATAAGAGTGAAACCATATGGTATCTGTCTTTCTCTGTATGGCTTATTTCACTTAGCATCACACTCTCCAGTTGCATCCACGTTGCTACAAAAGGCCATATTTCATTTTTTCTCATTGCCACGTAGTATTCCATTGTGTATATAAACCACAATTTCTTTATCCATTCATCAGTTGATGGACATTTAGGCTCTTTCCACAATTTGGCTATTGTTGAGAGTGCTGCTATAAACATTGGGGTACAAGTGCCCCTATGCATCAGTACTCCTGTATCCCTTGGATAAATTCCTAGCAGTGCTATTGCTGGGTCATAGGGTAGGTCTATTTTTAATTTTTTGAGGAACCTCCACACTGCTTTCCAGAGCGGCTGCACCAATTTGCATTCTCACCAACAGTGCAAGAGGGTTCCTGTTTCTCCACATCCTCTCCAGCATCTATAGTCTCCTGATTTCTTCATTTTGGCCACTCTGACTGGCGTGAGGTGGTATCTGAGTGTGGTTTTGATTTGTATTTCCCTGATAAGGAGCGACGTTGAACATCTTTTCATGTGCCTGTTGGCCATCCGGATGTCTTCTTTAGAGAAGTGTCTATTCATGCAGACAAACTAGACTTTAAATTAAAGGCTGGAACAAGAGATGAAGAAGGGCATTATATAATAATTACAGGGACTATCCATCAGGAAGAGCTAACAATTATAAATGTCTATGCGCCAAATACGGGAGCCCCCAAATATATAAAACAATTACTCACAAACATAAGAAACCTTATTGATAAGAATGTGGTAATTGCAGGGGACTTTAACACTCCACTTACAGAAATGGATAGATCATCTAGACACATGGTCAATAAAGAAACAAGGGCCCTGAATGATACATTGGATCAGATGGACTTGACAGACATATTTAGAACTCTGGATCCCAGGCAACAGAATATACTTTCATCTCGAGTGCACATGGAACCTTCTCCAAGATAGATCACATACTGGGTCACAAAACAGCCCTTCATAAGTATACAAGAATTGAAATCATACCATGCATACTTTCAGACCACAATTCGATGAAGCTTGAAATCAACCACAGGAAAAAGTCTGGAAAACCTACAAAAGCATGGAGGTTAAAGAACACCCTACTAAAGAATGAATGGGTCACCCAGGCAATTAGAGAAGAAATTTAAAAATATGTGGAAACAAGCGAAAATGAAAATACAACAATCCAAATGCTTTTGGATGCAGCGAAGGCAGTCCTGAGAGGAAAAGACATTGCAATCCAGTCCTATCTCGAGGAACAAGAAAAATCCCAAATACAAAATCTAACAGCACACATAAAGGAAATAGAAGCAGAACAGCAAAGGCAGCCTAAACCCAGCAGAAGAAGAGAAATAATAAAGATCAGACCATAAATAAACAATATAGAATCTAAAAAAAACTGTAGAGCAGATCAATGAAACCAAGAGTTGGTTTTTTGAAAAAATAAACAAAATTGACAAACCTCTTGCCAGGGTTCTCAAAAAGAAAAGGGAGATGACCCAAATAGATAAAATCATGAATGAAAATGGAATTATTACAACCAATCACTCAGAGATACAAGCAAATATCAGGGAATAGTATGAAAAATTATATGCCAACAAACTGGACAACCTGGAAGAAATGGACAAATTCCTAAACACCCACATGCTTCCAAAACTCAAACAGGAAGAAATAGAAAGCTTGAACAGACCCATAACCAGCGAAGAAATTGAATCAGTCATCAAAAATCTCCCAACAAATAAGAGACCAGGACCAGATGGCTTCCCAGGGGAGTTCTACCAGACATTTAAAGCAGAGATAATACCTATGCTTCTCAAGCTATTCCAAGAAATAGAAAGGGAAGGAAAACTTCCAGACTCATTCTAGGAAGCCAGTATTACTTTGATTCCTAAACCAGACAGAGACCCAGTAAAAAAAGAGAACTTCAGGCCAATATCTTTGATGAATATGGATGCAGAAATTCTCAGTAAGATACAAGCAAATCGAATTCAACAGCATATAAAAAGAATTGTTCACCATGATCAAGTGGGATTCATTCCTGGGATACAGGGCTGGTTCAACATTTGCAAATCAATCAATGTGATACATCACATTAATAAAAGAAAAGAACCATATGATCCTATCAATCGATGCTGAAAAGGCCTTTGACAAAATTCAGCACCGTTTTGTAATAGAAACCCTTCAGAAAGTCGGGATAGAAGGAACATACTTAAAGATCATAAAAGCCATTTATGAAAAGCCCACAGCTAACATCATCCTCAATGGGGAAAAACTGAGAGATTTTCCCCTGAGATCAGGAACACGACAGGGATGTCCACTCTCACCGCTGTTGTTTAACATAGTGTTGGAAGTTCTAGCATCAGCAATCAGACAACAAAAGGAAATCTAAGGCATCAAAATTGGCAAAGATGAAGTCAAGCTTTCACTTTTTGCAGATGACATGATATTATACATGGAAAATCTGATAGACTCCACCAAAAGTCTTCTAGAACTGATACATGCATTCAGCAAAGTTGCAGGATACAAAATCAATGTACAGAAAGCAGTTGCATTCTTATACACTAATAATGAAGCAACAGAAAGACAAATAAAGAAACTGATCCCATTCACAACTGCACCAAGAAGCATAGAATACCTAGGAATAAATCTAACCAACGATGTAAAAGATCTGTATGCTGAAAACTATAGAAAGCTTATGAAGGAAATTGAAGAAGATATAAAGAAATGGAAAAACATTCCGTGCTCATGGATTAGAAGAATAAATATTGTCAAAATGTCAATACTACCCAAGCTATCTATACATTCAATGCAATCCCAATCAAAATTGCACGAGTATTCTTCTCGAAACTAGAACAAGCAATCCTAAAATTCATATGGAACCACAAAAGGCCCCGAATAGCCTAAGTAATTTTGAAGAAGAAGACCAAAGCAGGAGGCATCACAATCCCAGACTTTAGCCTCTACTACAAAGCTGTAGTCATCAAGACAGCATGGTATTGGAACAAAAACTGACACAGAGACCAATGAAATAGAATAGAAACCCCAGAACTAGACCCACAAACGTATGGCCAACTAATCTTTGACAAAGCAGGAAAGAACATCCAATGGAAAAAAGACAGTCTCTTTAACAAATGGTGCTGGGAGAACTGGACAGCAACATGCAGAAGATTGAAACTAGACCACTTTCTCACACCATTCACAAAAACAAACTCAAAATGGATAAAGGACCTGAATGTGAGACAGGAAAGCATCAAAACCCTAGAGGAGAAAGCAGGAAAAGACCTCTCTGACCTCAGCCGTAGCAATCTCTTACTTGACACATCCCCAAGGGCAAGGGAATTAAAGGCAAAAATGAACTACTGGCACCTTATGAAGATAAAAAGCTTCTGCACAGCAAAGGAAACAACCAACAAAACTAAAAGGCAACCAATGGAATGGGAAAAGACATTTGCAAATGGCATATCGGACAAAAGGCTAGTATCCAAAATCTATAAAGTGCTCACCAAACTCCACACCCGAAAAACAAATAACCCAGTGAAGAAATGGGCAGAAAACATGAATAGACACTTCTCTAAAGAAGACATCCGGACGGCCAACAGGCACATGAAAAGATGCTCAACGTCGCTCCTCATCAGGGAAATACAAATCAAAACCACACTCAGATATAGTGGCCAAAATGAACAAATCAGGAGACTATAGAAGCTGGCGAGGATGTGGAGAAACGGGATCACTCTTGCACTGTTGGTGGGAGTGCAAATTGGTGCAGCCCATCTGGAAAACAGTGTGGAGGTTCCTCAAAAAATTAAAAATAGACCTACCCTATGACCCAGCAATAGTACTGCTAGGAATTTACCCAAGGGATACAGGAGTACTGATGCATAGGGGCACTTGTACCCCATTGTTCATAGCAGCACTCTCAACAGTAGCCAAATTATGGAAAGAGCGTAAATGTCCATCAACTGATGAATGGATAAAGAAATTGTGGTTTATATACACAATGGAGTACTATGTGGCAATGAGAAAGAATGAAATATGGCCCTTTGTAGCAACATGGATGGAACTGGAGAGTGTTATGCTAAGTGGAATAAGCCATACAGAGAAAGACAGATACCATATGGTTTCACTCTTATGTGGATCCTGAGAAACGTAACAGAAACCCATGGGGGAGGGGAAGGAAAAAAAAAAGAGGTTAGAGTGGAAGAGAGCCAAAACATAAGAGACTCTTAAAAACTGAGAACAAACTGAGGGTTGATGGGGGGTGGGAGGGAGGGGAGGGTGGGTGATGGATATTGAGGAGAGCACCTTTTGGGATGAGCACTGGGTGTTGTATGGAAACCAATTTGACAATAAATTTCATATATTGAAAAAAAAACTATCCCTCCTCTACTAGGGCTATTTGATAAGTCTAAAATACAATTCCTATAGGAAAGAGAGGATAGATGCTTAACTCTTTCCTGTAATTGCCTATTTTCCAAGTGAGGAGTTGGTGCCCTGCTCCCCATTGACAGATCTGTAAATGTTTAAGCTTCCCTGTGTTTCTAGGATTAAACTGTGATTAATGATGTGTCTTTTAAAATTTATTATGGAATTTGAGGTACTAATATTCTATTTAGCAATTTTGTTTGTATCTGTACTCACAAGTGAGATTGCCTGTAGCATTGATCTTCAACCTGGGGCTGAATGACCCCTCTACGGGGCATTTGGAAATGCTGTAGACATTCTTGTATAATTATTTTGTGTGTATATTTGTGTGTGTGTGTGTGTGTGTGTGTGTGTGTGTATATATATATATATATATATATATATATATATATATATGGTGGTACATACCTAGGAATGGAATTGCTGGGTCATAGGATAGGTGTATGTTTTGTTTTATGTGAAACTGCCATATCTTTGTACCATTTTCCTCTCCCACCATCCTTATAAACATTTGGCAGGATCTGTCTTATTAATTTTAACCATTCAGGTGGGTGTGAAGTGGTACCTCATTGTAGTTTTTTTTTTGCATTTCCTTAATGCCTAATGGTGTTGAATATCTTTTCTTTTTTTATCTTTTTATGTTGAGCAACTTTTCATGTGCTATTAGCCATTCATATCTCTTTCTTTGTGAAAGATCTGTTCAAATGTTTTGCCCGTTTTCTTTTCTTTATTGTGGTAAAACATACATACCATAAAACTGATCACTTTAGTCATTTTTAAGTATACAGTTCAGTGGCATTAAGTACATTCACATTGTTATGCAACCATCATTACTATCCATCTGTACGACTTTTTCATCTTCCCAAACTGAAGCTGTATATTCATTAAGCAATTCCCTATTGCCCTTTCCTCTCAGCCCCTGGTAACCACAATTCTACTTTGTGACTCTATAAATTTGACTGTTGTCAAATTTAAGTGGAATCATACAAGATTTGTTCTTTTGTGTCAGGCTTATTTCACTTAGCATAGGATCTTCATGGTTCATCCATGTAGCATGTTTCAGACTTTTCCTTTTAAAGGCTAAATAATATTTCATAGTATGTGTATCACATTTTATTTATCCATTTATCCATTGATGGATATTTGGGTTGTTTCTACTTTCCTATTTTCTTTTATAGTTGCATTTTATATTAATTTTTTTCTACTTTTACAATTGATTATTTTTGTTAATTGAGATAAAATTGACATAACATTGTATTAGTTTTAGGTGTACAACATAATGATTTGATATATGTATATATTGCAAAATGATTGCCACAATAAGTTTGGTTTATTGATTTTATTTAATTGATATTGATTTTATTTAAAAACTATAAAATCCACCCTTTTAAAGTGTATAATTTAGTGATTTCTAGTATATTTACAATGCTGTGTAACCATCACCACTATCTAATTCAAGAATATTTCCAACACCCCAAATAGAAGTCCTGTAACCATTAGGGGTTACTACCAATTCCTCCTTTCTCCCAATTCCTAATGACCACTAAATGTACTTTCTGTGTCTATGAATTTGCCTTTCATTTCATATAAATGGAATCATGTAATATGTGTGCCTTTTGTGTCTGGCTTCTTTCACTTAGCATAATGTTTTCAAGGTTCATCCATGTTGTAGCATATATCAATATTTTGTTCCTTTTTATGGCTGAATACTATTTCATCGTAAGTATATATCATATTTTGTTTATTGGTTCATCAGTTGATGGATACTGGGGTTGTTTCAACCTTTCTGTTATTGTATATAGTGCTGCTATGAATATCCATGTGCAAATTTTTTTTAAATACCTGTTTTCAATTCTTCTGGATATATACCTGGGAGTGGAATTGCTGGATCATATGGTAGTTCTATGTGTAACATATTGAGGTACTGCCAAATTTTTCCACAGTGGCTGTACTATTTTATATTCCAATGAGCAATATATGAGGGTTACAATTTCTCCACATCTTTACCGTTTTCCATTTTAAAAACTATAGCCATCCTCGTGAATGTGGATTAATATATGGATGAACCTTGAAAACATTATGCTAAGTTGAAGAAGCCAGACACAAGAGACCATTGTTGTATGATTCTATTTATATGAAATATCCAGAATAGGCAAATCCTTAGAGACAGAAAGTAGAATTGTGGTTGCTAGGGGATGTGGGGTGGGGAGAATGGGGAGTATTTGTTTAATGGGCACAGCATTTCTTTTTGGGGTGATGAAAATGTTCCAGAATTAGATAGTGATAGTTGCAAAACTTTGTGAAGATACTACAAATCATTATATTGTGCATTTTAAAAGGGTGAGTTTTATGATATGTGAATTATATCTCAGAAAAAAAAAATCACAGAGTCTCATTTTAGGCCTGCAGGTAAGATTTGGTGTTTAAATCTGTAGCATTTCTCTCTTATTTTTGGCAGCATGCATACCATGTAGAGTCACCATGAAAAGTTGTGTAGTTTGTTGACTGAAAAGGCACACAGCAAAGGGTCTGAATGGGGGCTGAAATTAGCCCATATCCTGCTCTCTAACTTGTGTCCCCAAGCTTGGTGCTGCCCCAGCCCAGGGAAGGAATCACCATTTTACCATTTTGTAATTCAGGGGCCCAGAGGAGACATCTTACTTTGATTTGTCTTCTTGGAGAGGGCATAATTTACTACATTGCATAAAGATTGAATATGTTCTAGTGGAGATCCTAGTATGATGGATACTGCTTTCCTGTTCTGGAATCTGAACCATCTCACAGCCTTTTACTCAGTCTAATAACCAGTTATAAAATACCCCTATAATTTTTCTAAAGGTCTGTTGACTGTAACTTACTCTCTGGTATAATTTCTATGTCAGGGTTTTTTAGCTGCAGGCAACAGAACTTGGTTCTGAGTAACTTAAGCAAAAATAGGGATTTTTGGAAGACTACTGGAGTTGATCAAAATCAAAGGAAGTGCTGAAAAACAAGGCCTCAAGGAGGTCAGGAACTAAGGAAGCTTGGAGCGTTTGGGTAGCAGAACCTCAGTGCTTGTAGTCTCCACTCAGGCTTTTAAATTCAGTCACAGAAAATCTGATTATTCCACTAAGAGGGGTAGTGTTTCTTATCAGAACACAGATCAGGAAAGAATGCTGGACAAATCAAATCAAAGCTACCAACGGAGGTAAGAAAAAGATGGATGCCAACATCCAAGTGGAGATGTTGAGTAAGCCTTTAGATATATAAATGTAGGTCTCAGAGTAGAGGGCTAGACTGGGATAAACAATAAGAGGTTGTAAGGATGATCAAAATAATGGGCATGTTTGAAATTTCCCAGGAAGAGAGTAGGTGGCCATACATCTCTCCAGCATCATTACCTGAGGGCAGGAACTCTTACTGTAACTAGAGAATTGTTTCTATGTTTTGGAGGACATGATATCCCTACTAATTGGGAAAAGTGTCCAGGGCATGGGAATATAACACTGTGCTGGGAACATTCCATCTCCTAAGAATAAGGTTGTTATGTGGAGCTTTTAATGGAATGTAACTTCTTTCTGTCAGTTATAAGAAATGCCAGCTTATTTTTCCTCTCATAATTATTTATATTGCATTTTTTCCTGTGCTAAATGTTTTATGTATGTTGTCTTATTTAATCCTCACAACAAATTAGTGAAATCATTATTATCACCGTAATTTACAGATGGGTTACTGTAGTCTCAGAGTTTAAGCAATTTCCTCAAGGTCATATTGCTAGACAGCAGTGGAAATGGAATTTAAGTAAGGTCTATGTGAGTTCAAAGACATTTCTACCCCATATCAAATGATAAAGCAATGCCAATATTAGCTGTAGTTTAGGATTATTGAGCCTTTGCGGTGTACCATGTAGTGTACGGAATACTTTATATGCATTATTTCATTTAATCTTCATAATAACCTTATAAGGAAAGTACTGTTGTTATCCCTACTTAACAGTTGAGGAATCTGAGGCTTAGAGATGTTAATTCAATGGTTGTCACAGCATAAGTGGTAGAGTCAGGGCTTGAACCCTTCTGTTTGATTTTAAAGTCTGTGTGCTTCACCAATATACTCTCCCCTATCAAAAATAACTAAATGTTAGAATCATGGCACTCTTCTCTGGCTGCATATTAGAATCAATCACCTGGGGAACCTAAAAAAAATCGATGCCAAACCTATCATCAAAGATTCTGATTTAAAAAAAAAAGATTCTGATTTAATTTATCAGGAATGTAGACCAGGCCTGGGATTTTTTTTTCAAAAAGCTTTTATTCATTCATTCAATTTATTTAATAAACATTTAATGTCTTTTGTATGCCAAACACTTTCTAGGCATTTACTTCCTAAGCAAGATATATCAGTTAGCTGTCACCACAATGATGCATAACAATGACTATAAAATCTTGGTGGCATGAAAAACTAAGAACTGATTAAGTGCTTATTCTCACACTTCTGGAGGCCAGCTGGGATTCAGCTGATTAGTCAGGGCTTTTTCGGACAACTCTGATTTAGGTTAGAGTGACTACTTGCTTCAGGACTATGAGTAAACTCATGTGGCTCTGCTTCATGCATTTCTCCCCAAACCATTGGACTAGCTGGCACTTGTGTCTCTCATGGCTCATCTCACACCAGTGGTAGAATCACAAGAAGGGACGTGTCCAACTATGCAAGTATATTTCAAGCTCCTAATTGAGTAACATCTGTGTACACTTCATTAGCCAAAGCAAGTGTCAAGGCTGAGCTCAAAGACAAGAGGTGGAAAAATAAGCCCCATTTCTGTTGTGTGGACTTGCAAAGTTCATGGCATAGGCTGAGAATTGGGACCAGTAAATAAACTTAAGTGGGAAAGAATGAAACTGAACACTGAGCATTATACATAATAAAACTTTCAAATGTATTAGAAAGTGGTAAGTAATATTGCAAACAAAATTCTGGAGGGTGGTGTGAAGGTGATTTTAATGTGCAGCTAGGGCTGAGAACCACTGATCTTACAGTGTTCAACCTGGAAAGAAACCTGTGCTAACAGTCCCTCAACCATTTTGAAAATAATAAGACAGACCCAGAAAGTAGAAGAATCTTACTCAAGGTCCATAGGTCGATAGTTACAGAAATGGAACTAGGGCTTCCATGTTTCCTAACGCTGTGGACTGTTTCTCTCGTACCACAGTATTCCGATCTATGGTCTTAGAATTCTTCCTTTATTAGTGGCACCAAAAATATGTTGTGGAAAGACACACTCATTCTTTTTTTATCTTGACCCTAGACATTAGAGCTTGTACTCTCTAAATCCTGTGCTCCCTTAGTAACCCAATTCAGGGCCCAATTTCACATTTCTTATATTTGTACTGTCCAAAAGTTTACAGACATTCTATCCTCTTTTAGTTTTTTGCCTCTTCAAGTTGAAGACTGTTGGTTTTGATCTATCTTTGTGTGATCCCATAGTCCCACCCTAACAATCTACTTGGTTTATTGGGCCTTCTCTCTTCCCCAACTCTGTAATGCCTTAAGTAGTGTTCCTTGAGTTCCTTTTTACTCTGGGCTTCCACTAGGCCTTTCAGTCATCATTTCTGTTTTGGATTACAGTCTTCTTGATTTGCCAGGATGAACAGTCAAAAGAAAAGAAAAGATATGGAACCTGCTCGTACTTGGAGTTTATTGTCTGAACAGAAAGGTGAGTAACTGAATGAGGTTAGAAGAGGGTACAATCTAGGTAATCCTGTTCATTCTCTTTCTCCTACTTCTCCTCATGGACTTTGGGATTTTTTTTTTTTCGAATCTTTAACGTTGTGTTGCCCGTGTATAGGTGTGTGTATATTGAGATATTACATGGATACAGTATTTGCCTATTAATAATCTCTTTAATATGTCTCCATATTTTTTATGTTTTCCAAAATGAGGAAAAAGAAAGAAAAGAGAAGAGGCAACTGTGGTTTCTACTGTTTTCCATGATTCCAAAAGCATTTATAATCCTAAAAGACTCTTAAGTCTCTCCCTTTACTGTAACCACAGATTTTCACAGGAGACAGCACAAAAGAGCAAAGAGTGAAGATTGCTGGAGTCCTTCCCCTTGTGGCTGATTCCTGAGCTCCAAGGAATATTTAGTTATGGGGAATAGAAACTGATTATCTTCAACAGACTACTCACTTGCCTGCCCATTTCTGTGACATTCTAATATCTGCCTCTCCAGACTCTGCTTCCTCCCATCCATCTAGTCATACCTTCTCCCAAGTATAAGTCTCACTCTTGCTTTTAAAAGGTGTGCGAGTACTAAAAACCTATAGGAATGTGGAGGCTGTGTGTGTATGTGTATGTGCGTGTGCATGTGCACAAATTCACATGTGCCTTCATTTGTGTATTTCTACCTATAAACCTATATATTTAAGTGTTTGGAATGAATGTATGTGTATATGTATTCAAATTGTAGATCATTGTATGTATCTGTCACACTAACATCAGCAATCCCTTATTCTTTCTCATTAACAAGTTAAGTTCTTTTTTTTTTTAATTTTTTTAACGTTTATTTATTTTTGAGACAGAGAGAGACAGAGCATGAATGGGGGAGGGTCAGAGAGAGGGAGACACAGAATCTGAAACAGGCTCCAGGCTCTGGGCTGTCAGCACAGAGCCCGACGTGGGGCTCGAACTCACAGACCGCGAGATCATGACCTGAGCCGAAGTCCGCCGCTTAACCGACTGAGCCACCCAGGCACCCCACAAGTTAAGTTCAACAGAAGCTCCAACAGAGGCAATAGGCTAATGTTCAATGGAAAGCAAAATACCTAAAACAGTCACTTCAGATAATGTATGAGCCTTTAAGTTAATGCCTAAATTTTGCTTACAGAGCATATAAATGTAGTGTTTATACCCTCAATATATATCTGAGAAGGTCTTACATTTTACTTTACATTGGACATTAGTTATAACTTTGTGGGTGAGTTAGAATAGATGTGAGATGACTTTCTTCCTTGTATTTCTGTCTGGGGAACAGCATGAATAGCTGTAGCAGTGTGGGTAAATTTTTGTATATTTCGTGTTTTGATGTGAAGGTGTATTTGTGCTTCTGTTAATCTCAACTCTTTCCTCCCACAGCTGCTTCAAATTCTCAGGCTTCATTGTCATGGAAGGAGCTCATAGGTAGATGTCTTCTCTCTTTTACTCTTTTTGTTTTGTGAAAAGTGCCTCCTATGAACCGGGCTTCTTATCCCTATTCCACTCCTATTCTTGCCCTATATTCATTGGGCAGCAGGCATTTTTTTTTTTTTTGGTAGTATCTATGAAGCTCCAAACTGTTATAACAAATAGGAATTTTATATCAGATAGAATAGGTAATGGAATACCAGGAGGACCTCTGATGGTGGTCAGGCACCAGATGTACAGAATTTTAGATGTACAGGCTAGAATAGACCTATCCAATTCTGGAGTGATCTAAATTGAGGCCATTACGATAGTGGGCCAAATCAAGCCAGGGGCCTGATTTATAAATAAAGTTTTAGTAGAACCAGCCATGCCCATTCATTTACATATTATCTATGGCTACCTTCAAGCTAAGATGGCAGAATTGAGTAGCTGAAACAGAGACCCAAAAGCCTAAACTATTTACGGAATTTTACAGAAGAAATTTGCTAACAGTTATCTAGATCAGCATTCCCCAAAGCAGTTCTACAGAGCACTATTGTCCAGGAGATAATAATTTTGCTTTTGGGAAAGGGTTATATAGTCATTTGAGACCAGAAAATGCTAGATTAAACCAAGTTAAACAGCCTTTTTTTTTCTTTTTTTACTATAGGTCATTTCAGATCCTTTCACATGCTACATGCATTGAGAAACTCTAAAAGGAGATAGAGGGTGTATTCCCTTTAACTTATTTGACCACTGGACTTCTTTTCCACAGCTCTCTTACTAATACCTTGCAAAATCGTGTTCAAAGGAACACTTATTTGAGAAATGCTAACTTAGACATTCACTTGACAGAAGTTTGAACTTGATAACTGACTCCTTGGATTATTTTTTCTAGTTGCATAAAGTGAAAAACTATGTAATATAGTATTTAAGCATATGGACTATGACTTTAGACAAACCTTAATCTTAAGTAAGTCTCTATCACTTACTAGCTGTTGAACTTTGGACAGATTATCTAATGCGATAAGCAGGACTGACTACATAATTGATGGGCTATGCTACAAAATGAAAACACAGGACCCCTTGTTCAAAAAATATTAAATCCAAGATAGTGACAGCAGAGCATTATACCAATGGGCCCTTCTGAGCACAAGACCTGTGTGCAGATTGTATACCCATGAATTTATAACCCTGGTAACAAATTTCAGTTTCCTCAACTATAAAATGTGGATAATACCTACTTCATGGGATTATTGCAAGAATTCAATCAGAAATATATATAAAGAGCCTAGTAAAATATCTGGCACAGAATAGTCAGTAATAAATGACTTGTTTTTAATTCAAAAGTATTTATAGCCATATTCAATAACCTATTTATTGAGTGTCTACTATGTGCCAGGCACCACACTAGGTACTTAGGATATTATGGTGAAGAATACAAATAAGGTCCCTGTCTTCATGTAGATTATTGTTTAGTGGGAAAGACAGAAAAATAAACAACTGTTAATTATGATAAGAGCTATAAAGTGAAAACAAGGTGCTGGGAAAGGAAATAATAGAGAGGATCTGCTTTAAATTGGGTGGTCAAGCAAGTCCTCTTCTAGGAAGTAATGTTTAAGTTGAGATCTGAAGGATAAAAAAAAAAAAAAAAAGCTCTCCATGGAAAGAGCAGAAAGGGTGTTCCAGGCAGAGAGAAAAGCTGCTGGAAAGGCCCTGAGGTGGGAAAGAACATGGCATTTGTGAGAAACTAAAAGTAAGCTAGTGTGTCTTCAGGGACTGAGAAGGAGAGTGATTTGTGGCACACCTTGTAGGGTAAGGTTTTGGATTTTATATGAAGTGCAATGAAAAGCTTTTGAAAGGTTTCAGGTATGGTAGTCACATGATGTAATTGATATTTTTAGAAGATCATGTTGGCTGCTGTGTGGAGAGGAGCCATAGATAAGCTAGAGTAGATGAATAGTAGGAGTCTATTTCTTTCTTTCTCCAGGAAAGAGTTAGTAGTACCTTGTATTTGGTTGGTATTTGAGAATGTAGTGATAAATAAGTGGATTGAAAGCTTATGATAGGCCTTGTTAATTGATTGGATGTGGAGGATTCAAGGGGAAAAAAGAAATAAAGAATGGCTCCTAATATTTTTCTGGGCAACTGGGTGACATCATTTAATTGAGATGACATGCCTGCAGAGGGGTTTTTTTTTTGGGGGGGGGGGAGGGCACCCACACAGAAATCCAGAGCTCAGGTTTAGACATGTAAAATAAGATGTCCAAGTGGAGATGGTGATATTAGTTATAGCTGTTGTTTTGTATTGTTGTCTAGGATTCTGTGATTACTAACTCTTGGTGTCACCTCATTAGATTCCCGGGAAATATTTAGAAAACATCTGAAAGAAAAATACCTAAACATAGGAGTCCATAAATGTTATCATCATGGCAATCATATAGAGTCATGGCTGCTTCTTATAAAAGAACATGGTATATGGGGCACCTGGGTGGCTCAGTCGGTTGAGTGTCCAACTTCGGCTCAGGTCATGATCTCACAGCTCGTGAGTTCGAGCCCCGCGTCGGGCTCTGTGCTGACAGCTCAGAGCCTGGAGCCTGTTTCAGATTCTGTGTCTCCCTCTCTCTCTGCCCCTAACCCACTTGCATTCTGTCTCTGTCAAAAATAAATAAACATTGAAAAAATTAAAAAAAAAAAGAGAACATGGTATATCAGAAAAGACACCGTGTGGGATTCCTCAACAAGATAATTTTATTGATATGGGACATGTATTTGATCCTGCTGAAGAGGGCTGCAGCTCATCCCAAACTGTGGTGCTTCAGGGATGTGCTGGGATTGGGAAAACAGCTGTGGTGCACAAGTTCATGTTTGACTGAGCAGCAGGAATGGTTACTCCAGGAAGGTTTGACTATCTCATCTATGTAAACTGCAGAGAAATAAGCCATATTGCTAACCTTAGTGCTGCTGACCTGATCACTAACACTTTTCAAGATATAGATGGACCAATTCTGGATGTTATTCTTGTGTATCCAGAGAAGCTTCTTTTCATACTTGATGGATTTCCTGAGCTCCAGCATCCTGTAGGTAACCTGGAAGAGGATCTTAGTGCTAACCCCCAGGAGCAGAAACCAGTAGAGACCCTCTTACATAGTTTTGTGAGGAAAAAACTGTTCCCTGAATCCTCCCTGCTGATAACTGCCCGGCCTGCAACCATGAAGAAGCTCTACTCTCTGTTAAAACAAACTATCCAGGCCGAGATGATTTGGTTTACAAATGCTGAAAAGAGAGCATATTTCTTGAGTCAGTTTTCAGGTGCTAATGCAGCAATGAGAGTCTTTTATGAGCTGCGACAAAATCAAAGCCTTGACATTATGTCCTCTCTTTCCATCATCTCCTGGATGATCTGCAGTGTCCTGCAGTCACAGGAAGATGGTGACAGGAGTCTTATGAGGTCACTTCAGACCATGACTGATGTGTATCTGTTTTACTTTTCCAAGTGCCTCAAAACCCTTACAGGTATCTCAGTGTGGAAGGGACAAAGTTGTCTGTGGGGCCTTTGCTCTTTGGCTGCAGAGGGACTACAGAACCAACAGGTCCTATTTGAAGTCCGTGACCTCAGGAGACATGGGATAGGGGTATATGATATCAATTGCACTTTTCTAAATTACTTTTTGAAAAAATCTGAAGGAAGTGTCAATGTCTACACTTTCCTTCACTTCAGTTTCCAAGAGTTCTTGACTGCTGTGTTCTATGCCCTAAAGAATGACGGCAGCTGGATGTTTTTTGATCAAGTGGGGAAAACGTGGCAAGAAATATTCCAACAATATGGGAAAGGGTTTTCATCATTAACGATACAGTTCTTGTTTGGCCTCTTACGTAAAGGAAAGGGAAAGGCTGTGGAAACTACTTTTGGAAGAAAAGTCTCCCCAGGACTTCGAGAGGAATTATTGAAATGGACTGAGAAAGAAATAAAGGATAAATATTCTATGTTACAGATTGAGCCAATGGACTTATTTAATTGTTTGTATGAGATTCAGGAAGAAGAATATGCAGAAAAGATAATTGGTGATTTACAATCAATTATATTGTTTCAACCTATCTACACAAAAATGGACATTCTGGCTATGTCATTCTGTGTAAAAAGCAGTCACAGTCATCTGTCAGTGTCTCTGAAGTGTCAGCACCTAATTGGATTTGAGGAGGAAGAGCAAGTCTCTGCATTCATGATACCAGTCTTTACACTTAATCAGTGAGTATATTAATGTATTTTCTCCAATGTTTTGGCCTTCATAAATCATGGGCTTTCTTGTTTATTTCAAGTATTCAGGCACATGATCATTTCTGGTATTGTCAATAAATAAAATGAATCATCTCCACTTTCCATATTTTATGTCAATCAACCCAGTAAGGATTTATTCAATATATATCACATATTGGACACTAGACTAGGTAGACACTAAGGGAAGGTTAACAATTCTGAGCACTTATTATGTATTAGGCACTGTGCTAGCCACTGTGTGTGTGTGTGTGTGTGTGTGTGTGTGTGTGTATTAGTCTTCACTGTTACCTTGTGAATGTACTTTATAATTATAAAAGTGTTATGAGCATGTAAGTCATCAAGATTATCATTGAGGACTCTACTATTTTGGTGTTGATGACTGCTATTCTGGAAAAGGTGGTAAACTTAACATTGAATTGGTTATCACTCTCTTCTACATATACTTCATCACTGAGGCCTCAGAGAGCCTCAGGTTAGTAAGGGGCAGAATTGTACTCCTGCATATATTGCTGTGAATCTTGGGCTTTTTCTACCAGGCTTCCACCTTCACAAAGGGTTCAAAGAAGCTTAGGTAAACCACTTATTTCATACAGATTCTATATATTGCAAAATACAGTTCTATTGACTTATTGACCTGTGTTATCTAGAAAATGCCACTGGTCGTAAGTCCGTTCTCAATACTTGGGTTAAGATGGACATTGCCACTCCTTTAGTTGTATGACCAGCTGAGAGGTAGGGGACCTTGAGAAGAAGAGAGTGGGCAGAAGGCTCTACTTAGGAAGTGTTAACCCGAGTCTTTTCTCTGATAGTTATATTTCCTCAGTGGGAGTAGCATAGAGGTAGAAATGAGTATGGGGTAGGTGTGTTTGAAGGAAGTGGGGAGGGGAAGGGAAGTGCAGCAAGGGTGTTTGGGACTAGAGTGGAAGGAGTAGGAGAGGTTACATGGACTTGGAATTACCAAGGACCTTGGCTACAATGTCTTGATAAATTCAAGACCACTTCAACTGTATATTATAAAGTAAAATGATGGATAAATGCATTGAGAACTTTTAAACACTGATGGAAACAAAAAGAGGCTTCTGGTTCATTCTAGATTTCCAGAAAAGCAGCCTTAAATGGAGTCCCTACCCCAGCCCTATTGCCTTTATCAGGGGGCTTAAACTTTCACAAGCATGTTGACAGAGAGTTCACTATTGTACTGTTTTAGGTTTATTTTGTTGTTCAAGTGTAATTAACATACAGTGTTATATTAATTTCAGGTGTACTATATAGTGATTCAGTGATACTGTACATTTCTCAGTGCTTGTCAAGATAAGTGTGCTCTTCATCCCCTTTATTTATTTCACACAACTCCACCCACCTCCCCTCTGGCAACCACCAATTTGTTCTCTGTATTTAAAAGTCTGTTTATTTTTTGTCTCTCTTTTTTTTGTTCATTTGTTTTGTTTCTTTTTTTTTTTAATTTTTTTTTAACATTTATTTATTTTTGAGGCAGAGAGACAGAGCATGAACAGGGGAGGGGCAGAGAGAGAGGGAGACACAGAATCTGAAACAGGCTCCAGGCTCGGAGCTGTCAGCACAGAGCCCCACGCGGGGCTCGAACTCACGGACCGTGAGATCATGACCTGAGCTGAAGTTGGACGCTTAACCGACCGAGCCACCCAGGCGCCCCTGTTTTGTTTCTTAAATTCCACATATGAGTGAAATCATGTGATATTTGTCTTTCTTGGACTAATTTCTTTCACTTAGCATTATACCTTCTAGATCCATCTATGTTGTTGCAAAAGGCAAGATTTTATTCTTTTTTTATGGTGGAGTAATATTCCATTGTGTATGTATGTATATATATACATACATATATATATGTATTGTTTGTATATATATAAATACACATACACACACATACATACACACACACCACATCTTTATCCATTCATCTATTGATCTACACTTGAGTTGCTTTCATAATATGTCCATTGTAAATAATGCTGCAATAACCATAGGGGTGCATATATATTACCAAATTAGTGTTTTTGTTTTCTTTGGGTATTCCTCAAAAAATTAAACACAGAATTATGTTTAACATATGAATATTTGAACTTTTATAGTTCAAAACATATGAACTTTTCTAGTTTTTAATGATTAATTATTTTATTAGTACTGACAACCAAAATATAGTTATAGTGTAGATAGCTTGGGCAACTCAACTTCTCTGAGCCATCTGCAAAACGATGATTATGATATCCATCATTGTGTTAGGGACCAGATAAGATAATTTTATATGTAAAGTGCTTACCTTGGTGCCTGGCACACAGTAACATGGCTTGGGCTTTGAAGTCAGACAGATCTGAGTGCTGACCTCCATTCTATTCCTACCTATGTGACCTTAGGCAAATATCTTAACTTTTTTGTGCCTTAATTTCCTTCTCTGCAAAATGGGACTTTGGAAGAAGTAAATGAATACTAGTATGGTAAACAGAAGCCAAAGTAAGCCTTTTACTTAAAATTTTGTTCTTAACTGTCTTGTTTTAAATTATTTTTGCTTTCTCATCTTTTTTAGGTCCTTCAAGCTATGCAATTTGCCAGTGTCTCGGCTACACTTGCTCTGCCAAGCACTACATAATCCATGCTGTAAAATCAAAGACCTGAAGTAAGTTTAACTTTGCTTTAAATACTTAGGTATTTGTAAGGTAGAAACTGGATTGCTAGAAATTGTACCCCCAGGTGATGGGACCTGCAAACAAAATATAACTAGTGCTCAGCTTCTCCATAGCAGAACAGCAAATGATAAGATATGCTACAAACCTAGAAGGGGTAGAGAGTCAGGCACAGATCCCTGTCAGCCCCTCCAGCCTCTGTCCCTTTTGTATATGCTATTTTTGCTGTAGGGAGTGGATGGAAGTCTATAACATCTAAGAGATCTGTGTCTGTGCCCCTCCTGGACCTACCCTCTTCTCCTTCCAGATCCTGCTGTCCTCTTCCTTGGTTTTCTTTCAGTTGGGTCCTGTCCCACTCCATGCAGCTCAGTGATCTTTTCCTCTCCCTCCATGCCTCACCTCCATCCCCTGCTGTTATTCCCCAAAGTGCCATTGCTCAGCAACTCCCCACCCACCACGCTGACTTCCATTCCGTGCTCACTCTCAGGTATCTTGTCTCCTTCAGTCCACATCTCAAGCACACAGGCACGAGCTCCCTTGTTTCTAAACCTCTCACCACACAGATCAGTGTCTGTTCTCCTTCCTTCCCTCCTGTCCTAGAGGAAGAGGTGGCCTTTCCAAACCTCCCCAAGCAAGTAAATTCACTTTTTAATTTTTAATTTTTAAGCATTTAATTATTTCACTTTACACAACACAGAAGTATATAAAGATATAAAAGCCCTCCCCCCCTACTGTCCCATACCCCACCCCACCTTATACCCCAACATCCCCACTCCTGCTTACCATGCCCTGTTACCTCCCTAGGTAACACCTTGTTTGCTAAATATCTTTCCAGACCTTTTTTTCTATGCCTTTTCAAACATCAATGTGTAACATAAGGCACAAATAAACCTATAATATATATATATATATATATATATATATATATATATATATCTCCTGCATATGCAGTTACAGAGCTTGGAGGGTTTTGTTTCACACACACACACACAAAACTGGCCGTCATATTTTATTTTTTATTGAATAGTACAATGGACATGCCTCCCAATGTGGTAAGCAGGGTCTCTCTCTTGTTTGTTGTATGTTTTCAAGCTTTCTTCAGTTGTCTCCTTCCCCGTGGTTCAAGTTTCTCCCATATTAAAAGGAACCCTCTCTCAACCATGTACCCCACTCCTTCCCTTTACTGCTAGGAGTTCTTGAAGAGCCCCCCTTCCTCAATTCCCATTTACTCCTCAGTCCTTGTGGTTTGGGTTCTACCCCTCCCTGGCCCAGATCTGTTCAAAGATCGAAATAATACCAAATCCAATGAATACTTTTCAGTTCCTACTTTAGGGCCTCCCCTGCAGCCCTGGGCACTCTGAGAATGCTCTCCTTGCATCTCTCTTCCCACTGTCATGACTACTCCTAAGGACCTTGTCACCTCTATGGTTCCCAGCCAGTGGCAGTTTCACCCTCCAGTGGACATGTGGCAATACCTGGAGACATTTTTGCTTGTCACAACTTGGGGAGTGGGTGCTACTGACCTCTAATGTGTAGAGGCCAGGGATTCTGTCAAACATCCCGCAGTGTACTAGACAGCCCCCTGCAACAAAGAATTATTCAACCTCAAGTGTGAGGAGTGCTGAGGCTGGAAAACTCTGTCCTAGAAGAATATAAACAAGCCCAAAGATATTCCTGAAAATGCAGGTTAGGGATGTTGCCCCCAATCCTGATGGTTGTCCACACCTGCCCCAATAGGAGACAGCCCAAAGGCCTATCCAGGAGCTATGGTGATGAACCAGGGCCATTATAGCTTCAGGCTCTATGTCTGTAGTCCCTGGGTGATGTCCAGGGCTCCTCCAGTTTTCTTACTCTGGTCCAGGTGTGACACCTCACGATCCTTCTACCTGTGGGCTAATCCATACATTTAGTCTCCCTCAACACCACTTAGAATCATGAGAAAGGAAACACAAACCATCCTCTCCCCTTCTCTTTTCCCAGCTTACCCCCTCCCTCTAGACATTGATTTTCCATTGGGATATGTTTTATTTCATTTATGAATTCACTGAGACCTTTGTAACCAGATCCCCCCTCCCACTATTATTCTGGCAGTGGGTTTGGGGAGAGAATTGCTCAGGATAGCACCACACTTTGGTCCATAAACTAGACCAGCAAACCCTCTGGGCACTATCATTTGCTGACTCACCTCCTTGGAAGTGGTAGGGGTTCCCTGTTCAGATCTGTCTGTCCCCAGTTCTGCCACTGGGGACTGGGGAAGATTCTCATGTTTCGGGGCTATACAGCCATAGCAGTTGTCTGCATCTGGTGCTGGTGTCCTCTGTATGCAGTCCTGAGGGATTTCATCTTAGGGGTGGCAAATATCTGCTGTGTTGTAAGCCCAGGGTTAACCCCAGGCCTTTTTTGATGGTTTCTCATGATATAACTTGATCAGAACACGAACAAGCTTCCTGTCCAGTTCATTCCGGGAGACTCTTGGGATATAGGAATCCTCACTACCTGTAGCTCTCTGATACTCCTCCCCAGCCAGTGTTGACATTTTTCTTGGATGATCTGTGGCTTGTGACTGCTCTTCTTGGTGCCAATTTCTGACTTGGAAATAATCTGGTTACCCAGATCAGGAACCCACTCAACTTAACTTAAAGAAAAGGGTATCTGTGTGGATTGGATTTTCATGCAGCATAACTGTAGAAAGACCACCACTGTCTCCATCTCTAGGGTTACAGGATCAACTCCTGTGCTTTCTCTATGCCTTATCTGCTCCCTGGGACCTCATTCTAGTATCCTCTAAGACACTTGGCTTCTATAAAGCACACAGTTCTGACAGCCGGGGCCAGTCCTTGGCTGTGGCCTCGGCATTCATGACTCTGACCTTGGCCCCGACTCCAAATAACCCACTGCTTCCTTGCCCAACACCACTCTATGAAATCTGCCTCTCTGTTCGAGAACCTGTTTGGCTAAGGATGGGTCAGATGTCCGCTCCTCCCATCATATACAGCCTAGGTGGGGAGATGGGTGGATTGTCATATACATGGCTGCTCATGTCCACTAGATACTAGGGCTTAGGAGGAAGAACAAAAGCTACGGTGCTTCTGGGGTATGGAACACTAATGCTCTGGAACACAAAGGGGGTCATCAAAACATGTCTCTCCCTGTCAATCTACACCTTCTCCACTTCCCACCCCACCTCCCTCCCATTCCCTTAGCCCCATTCTCCCACTTATCCCCTTCCCCACTCCACTGAGTCCCCTCCCTCACCTTTCCCCCATCCCTCAAAAATTGATTTTCCACTGGTATAGGTTTCTGTTCTATTTGACATTTCTTAATTTATTGAGGGCTTTGCAGCCAGATTCCCCTCCCACAGCGGAAGCAAATGTCCCTCCTTGAAAAATTCACAGCTTTACACCAAGGGCAGTCCCAATCCCCAGGTCTGCGAAATATGGGAGGTCTTCTATGATGATAGGGATCAGAGTCTCTCCTGTCTCTTTGGGATTCTTGAGGGTCTTTTCCCTGGGACCCCACATTAGACCTCACACTAACCTCAGAGGGCCTCCAGTGGGGAGATGTCTGAACTGGAGTTCCTACGGTGAATGGTGTTGCTGGTGGGACTGGTGTGGGCGCAGGTGGGAAGGGGGAAAAGGGACAGGCGTAGGAGTATGTGAATGAGGCAGGGAGCTGGACAGGAAGGGGTGATGGTGTGACTGTGGCCCTAGGCTTGATGGTCCCAGAGAAATAAAACATGGCTGTTTCCACTGACTTAATATCTCCCTTCCTCTGCCCACTGGTGGTGTAATTTTTCCGCTCCACAGCTCCAAGCAGGTGCATGAGGCCTCCACCTGGCTCCTTTGCAGCTTCTGCCCCTTCTGCATTCTTCTGTCCTCTTCTTCCTCTTCCTGCAGTGCCAATAGAAGCAGTAGAAGTGGCAGCAACTCCCGCCTCCTCTACCTTACCTGCTCCTTCTGTCCTAGTGGCCAGGCCTGGCTCCTCTGAGACCTGGACCTGCTTCTGCAGAGACTGCAGCTGTTGGGAGAAAAGTGGGCAGTGTTGAGACCCATTCTGGGGGTGGTGAGGGGATGGGGCAGGGAGATAGGGCAGGGATCAAGCAGAGATAATCTTTAAGACCTGGAGGAGCTTCCACTTCAGGAAATCCCGTTCTGTCTGCACCTCTTCCAGGTTGGCCTGGGCCATCTGTAGCTGGAAGGCTGCCTCTTTGTGTTCCATCTCCTGCTGTGTAGTGAACTCCTTTAGGTCTGAGGCCAAGGTCTGTGCAGCGGTCTTATGCAGTTTGGCAAAGTCATGCAGACAGTGTACCCTGTGCTTGTGTAACTGGCCCTGCCTGCGGGCAAAGCGCACACCTAGGGCCAGGCTGCTCCAGGCACAGGCCTCTTTGGCCTCACTGGACACTGTGCTGTCTTCCAGGATGGCCCTGAGTTTGTCCTCCACCTCCTCCCAGGGCAAGGATGTATTCTCCAGGTAGAACTCCGGGCCTTTTGTGTGCCCAGCCATCTTCTCATTGATGAAGGTTACCACTTTGCTGTGCTGGAACCCACCACTGGGGTCGTCGGGTTTCAAGGCCATGATGACTGAGAACCTTAGGGGTTTGGCTGGCCCTGCAGAAACGAACAAACCAGTTGTCCCGTAGACCCCCCTTGCCCCTCTCCCCTTGTCCCCCTTCCCCTCCATCTTTATCCCCCTTCCCCTCCTCCCGTCCGGCCTTGCCCCCCTCCTCCCCCCGTCCTGCCCTCTTGCCCCCCCCCGCCCCTATATCCCCCCCCACCTCCTCTGTCCCACCCCCTCATCCTACCCGCTTCCCTGACCCGCCACCTCGTCCCTACCCCACCCCACTTCCCCATCCCGCTGCCCCCCCCCGTCCTGCCCCCTTATCCCCCCTGCCCCCATCCCACCCCCTCCCCCATCCTGCCACATTGTCCCCACACACCCACTGCACCTCCGCCTCCCTCGTCTGGTCCCCTTGTCCCCCTTTCTCCAGTCCTGCCCTCTCGTCCCCTCCCCCACCCAGCGTTTCCAACCATCTGTTTGCCCTGCCCCTCCTCCCTCAGACCCTCTGAAAGGTCCACTGACTGGTTTGCCCCACCCTAGTACACCTCCAGCCGGGGCCAGATGGGGTGCAGACTAACCATACCTAACCATACCTACCTAATAAGCCCAAGCAAGAGGGTACTTTTCCCTCCAAGGGCTTGAGAAAAAGGAAGTCTTAGGGCCAATTCTGGAATCTTTTACTCTGGGACTGTTCCATCTTCCAGTGATAGTGGGGGTGGGAGGGAATGTGAGAGGAAGGTTCTGTCCCAACTCCAGGACATAAGAGGACCTGCTATATTGTTGAAAGTCCTTGAAAGCCGGAAATAGCAGGAGTGGTCAGAAAAGACTTAGAATCAAGAACATAAAGGACTTGTAATCAAATACAAGAAGTTATGCGCACCCCACCATAATGCTTTGTCCCATACCAGGGGGCCCATCCCTCCTAGAGATGGAATTTTCTAGAACAAGAGGCAGCCCCAATCCCCCATGGGCCTCCTGAATGCCTTGGAGGAAGAAGGTGGAGCTAGGGAACAGCTTCATTGCCCACTGGCCCAGCACTGAATACTGTAGTGACCCTAAATGGTCATAAATCTTGGCCACTTCACCCCCAAACCATGTCTTGAATCTGTCCACCTTTGCTGCCCCCACCATCCTAGGTCAGCTACCCCTACCCTATTTCTTCCCTGGACTGAAGCCCTCTGATATCTGGTCTGTCTCCTGCTTCCTGGCATTAGAGGGATATGACCATCTCACTTTAAATCTCCACTGACTTTCCGAAGACTTCTGGATAAATCAGACAGACTTCAGGTTTAGTCCTACTTTGCCACTTACTATATGACTTGCTGCTGTAAATGAATCTTAGTTTCTATCAATGGGCCTACTGCAAGGACAAATGACAGAGTACATTGTAAACTTGATGTAATTTCTTCTATGATCACATTTTTGTAAAATAAAATCTGTGTGTGTGTCTGTATGTTTCTATGATCTTGGAAAAAGGAGTAAGAGGGTATATACCAGACTCTTAACATTGGTTATCTCTGGGAGGTGGAATTGGAGAGGAGGTTTGGAAAAAGTTTTTATCTTTTTAAAAAAAAATTTTTAACGTTTATTCGTTTTTGAGAGAAAGGCAGTGTGAGCAGGGGAGGGGCCGAGAGAGAGCGAGACACAGAATCAAAGCAGGCTCCAGGCTCTGAGCTGTCAGCACAGAGCCTGATGTGGGGCTTGGACCCATGAACCAGGAGATCATGACCTGAGCCAAAGTCGGATGCTTAACTGACTGAGCCACCCAGGTGCCCCAAAAAAGTTTTTATCTTTTTAAAATACATATTCCTATGATTTCACTTGTTACAAATAACATATGTATGCATGCATTAAAAATCTGGAAATTCGTGTACCAAAATTTTAACAGTGGTTATTTTGGGGTGATAGGAATATAGTACTTAAAAAAACTTTATTCTTTACGTTTTTCTCTATCATAGAAATTGTTTATAGTAAGCATATATCATGTTTTTATATTTTTAACTACTCTTTGATAACTTATGATCATTGTAAATACATTTTAAATACCTATAAAGTAAATGTCTCCCTGTAATCTCACCCTTTCCCAACCTAGAAGATAACCACTGTTAATAATTTGATATATATGTGTGTGTGTGTGTGTATATATATATATATATACATATGTATCCTTCTAGTCTTTTATTTTTTTAATGTTTATTTACTTTTGAGAGAGAGACAGAGTGTGAGTGGGGGAGGAGCAGAGAGAGAGGGAGACACAGAATCTGAAGCAGGCTCTAGGCTCTGAGCTGTCAGCACAGAGCCCGATACGGGGCTTGAACCCACGAACTGTGAGATCATGACCTGAGCTGAAATTGGACGCTTACCGACTGAGCCACCCAGGCGCCCCTGTCCTTCTAGTCTTTTAAAATAGGCCATAGCAAATACAATTGACCCTTGAACAACAGGGAGTTTGAACTGTGGAGGTCCACTTATATGTGGATTTTTTTTTAAATAAATTCAGAGCGGTACTATAAATGTATTTTCTCTTATGATTTTCTTAGTAACATTTTCTTTTATCTAGTTTACTTTATTGTAAGAATATAGTATGTAATATATATAACATACAAATACACGTTAATTGATTATTGTTAAGGTTTCTGGTCAATAGTAGGCTATTAGTAGTTAAGTTTTGGGGGAGTCAAAAGTTGTAGGTGGATTTTCAACTCTGTGGAGGTTGAAGCCCCTAATCCCCTGAGTTGTTCAAGGGTCAGCTGTAATTGGAAGTTTCTCAAACAAAACATCCTCTGTCTTGTCTCTGGCCTTTCCATCTCTTGGCCTTTGCACTGGCTGCTCCATGAGTGAATTGTCCCTCAGCTCCTCCTCTTCCTCCTGCTTCCATTCTCTTCATCCAGCTGTTCAATTTCTCTTCCCCTTTCACAACAGCACTCAAGTATTTATTTTTTTATAAATATTTCTTGATCCTCCAAGCCCCACCCCAAGCTAGGTTGAATTGTACTACCTTTCTGTGTCCCCATGATACCTTACACATACCACTTGAAGTACTTTTCACACTGTATCCATGATTTTCTAATTTTTTCCCCCCATTTTCCCACATCCTTGAAGGCCAAGTTGGGGTCTTAATTATTTTTGTGTTTTTAGCATTTGGCACAGTGGTAAGCACCCAATAAATTGTTGAGTGGATTGAAAAAATTCATTACATCAGTAAGGTACAAACAGGTACCTTTAAGGGGAGTCCTATTTTCTTTCTTCTCTGAAATGTCTTTTTCTCCACACAGACTGATTTTCTGCCACCTCACAGCTTCTTGTGGTAGGGACCTCTCTTTAGTATTTGAAACTAACCAGTATTTGACAGATTTGGAATTTGTAAAAAATACCCTGGAAGATTCAGGAACGAGGCTTCTGTGTGAATGATTAAAGCAGCCAAACTGTGTCTTACAGACATTGAGATAACTGACAGCAGGAGATTTTGTTTTCTCTGTTCATATAATTTTTTGTCAATTTCTGTTTGCATGTGGGGAGAGCATGAACAAGATGATGAGGTCATTCTTCTTTTCTCTGAAGGTTGTACCGATGCCTTATATCTCCTGCTTCTTGTGGGGCACTAGCAGCTGTTCTCAGCACCAGTCAGTGGCTCACTGATCTGGAATTTAGGGAAACAAAACTGGAAGCTTCAGCTCTGAAATTCCTCTGTGAAGGCTTAAAAGATCCAAATTGCAAATTACAGAAGCTCAAGTAAGTTGTAACTGTTAGTTTCCTTACTGCAAGAAAAAAAAATTTAAATATGCAACTCAAAATGGACATTTTGTGATCAAAACATTTCAAAGAGTCATGGAGAGGAAGAATAAAAAGTGACAGTCCCTAAAATTGTTTCTATGCAACAAGTTTAGGAAGAGAATTTTCATTGTAAGTAACAATAACATCAATGACTATAATAATAACCCACACTTATTGAACAGTTACTTTGTGCTAACCATTGTGCTGAGTGCTTTGTATCCATTATTTCCTTTAATTATTATCCCCATTTTAGCAGATGAGGAACTGGAGACCTAAGATCACAAGACTAAATAACATGGTAAAGGCACAATTCAAAACCGACATGTGTTTGACTTCAAAGTCCATGGTAATGATTTTAGTATATAATTTATCATATACATGTTAGGGTTCTCTAGAGAAACAGAACAAATAAGATATATACAAAATATGCAGTTGACTCTTGAACAATATGGAGGTTGGGGGGCCGCTCCTACCCCGCCAGTTGAAAATCCACATAGAACTTTTGACCTTCCAAAAACTTAACTACAAATAGCTTACTGTTGACTGGAAGCCTTATTGATAGCATGAACAGCCAACTAACACATTCTGTATATATTTATTATATGCTGTATTAAAATAAAGTAAGCTAAGGAGAGAAAATGTTAAGAAAATCATAAAAGAAAAATACATTTACAGTACTATACTGTATTTATCAAAAAGTCATGTTTAAGTGAACTTGTGCAGTTCAAACCTGTGTTGTTCAAGGGTCAACTGTATAGAGAGATTTATTCTAAGGAATTGGCTCATGTGGATTATGGTGGCTGTCAAGTTCAATATCTACAAAGTAGGTCAGTAGGCTAGAGATACAAGGAGGAGCCAATGTTGCAGCTTAAGTCTGAAGGCATTCTCCTGGGAGAATTCTGTCTTCTTCTCAAGGAGGTCAGTCTTTTTCTAGAAAACCTTTCAACTGATTAGATGAGGCCCATCCAAATTATGGAGGGTAAATTACTTTACTCAAAGTATACTGATTTCAATATTAATCTCATATAAAAAGGACCTTTCCAAATACATCTAGAATAATGTTTCACCAAATGTCTGGACATATGACCCAGCCAACTTGAGGCATAAAATTAACTATCATAATATATATGTGGGTTTTTTAAGGCAAAACCTCTTTAGCATTGAAGCTTTAAAAAATCCACTTTAAAACTTTTTTTTTCTGGCAGAATGCCTCTATTTAAAATTTCTAAATTGGGGAGATACAGACATGTGTACTTATAAGCCCTCCTTCAAAGCTAAGGTTGGAACCTGGTAACTCAAGAGAAAATTGAGGACTCAAAAATTGTAGTGCATATCATAGAAATTTTTTTAAATGATGGAAGAAAAAGTTGATGGGAAATAGTTCAAGAAATTGAACTACTTAATATGGAGAAACAAAGATTTAGAAGACAGGAAGGTTGGTAAAAACCACTCTTCATCCCAAACAAGGAATATCATGTAGAGGATAATGATGGGCTGGGTCTCTGTAAGGATGGAAAATTAATTAATAATGGATTTAAAATTTTTTTATGTTTCTTTATTTTTGAGAGAGAGACAGACAGAATGTGAGCAGGGGAGAGGCAAAGAGAGAAGGAGACACAGAATCCAAAGCAGGCTCCAGGGCCCCAGCTGTCAGCACAGAGCCTGACACAGGGCTCGAACCCACGAGCCATGAAATCATGACCTGAGCCAATGTTGGATGCTTAACTGACTGAGCCACTCGGGCACCCCGATAATGGACTTTTAGATAAGAGGGAAGATCTTTTGACTATGAAGCTTATTAAGGATATTATAGTACTTCCCCCTGGGATTTGAGAGAAACTATAAGATAGAATTATAAATTCATGCAGGGAGTTAAAATAAGATTAGGTTGCCTTGATATTTCCTCCCAATACTTTTTTTTGAGGGGCAGTCAACACTTACTGAATTCCTACTGGGGGACACAGTATTGTGGGAGCAAGGTATAACTCTTTCCTCTGGAGGTTGTGACATACTCAAGGTTGGCAGTCTTGTATGGGTGGGCGTTTATTTTCTCTGCTCATGAGGTATTGTGGCAGGGGGTGAGTAGGATGGTAAAGCAGCCAATTTTATCTCTGTTCATCTTTCTTTCTCTCAAGGTTGTGTGCTAGCTTTCCCCCTGAAAGCTCAGAGGTTGTTTGCAACTATCTTGCCTCTGTTCTCATTTGCAATCCAAACCTCACTGAGCTTGACCTGAGTGAAAATCCCCTGGGGGATACAGGGGTGAAGTATCTTTGTGAAGGTCTCAGACATTCCAACTGTAAAGTGGAGAAACTAGAGTAAGTTTCTTAGAACTGTCTGGTAGCATCTTATGACTATTGAATTTGTCAAGTGCCTGCTGTGTGCCAAGATCTATGCTTGGTGCTTGGCAGAAGTTATTTCATCTATTTCACTCTTTCCAATAACCTTAAGAAATGGATTTTTATCTCCATTGTACAGATGAGGAAATTGAAGATCACAGGGAAAAGTGACTTGTCCAAAGTCACAGCACTCAAAAGTGGTATAGTCAGGATGTGACTCCAAAATCTGTCTCCAAATCTCATGCTCTTTCCATTATATTACCATCTTGCATGCTTACAGGAATGCCACTACTTAAATATTAATTCTATAAAGAACACCTACTATGCACCCAACACTGGACTAGATGTAGGTAGTTTTGTCAGAAGGACAAGTGACAAGGCTGCCCTTAAGGGCACACAGATATGAAACAATTGGAGAACAACACAGTTCATTCAATATGTAATGAAGTGCCCAACACTGTGGAATCATTTAGAAATGCTAGATGAGCCCAGGGAAAGGTAGGAGGTCCCTATGAGCTGGAGACTTCAGGAGGAGTCTTTGTGAAGGAGCTGCACTAGGAGCTGGAACTTGAAGGATGGCTAGAACTTAGTTAAATGGGGAGGCTAGGAAAAGCTAAATGCAGCAGTGGCTGATTTTTCTTCTTTTTCTCTTGGTAGCTTGAGCACATGTTACCTAACAGATGCTAGCTGTATGGAGCTCTCTTCTTTCTTGCAAGTGAGTCAGACTTTAAAAGAGTTCTTTGTGTTCGCCAATACCCTAGGGGACATAGGAGTACAGCATCTCTGTGAAGGTCTGCAGCATGCACAGGGTATAATCGAGAGTCTTGTGTAAGTGTCTACTTATCCTTGTTCTCATGGGCCTTGGCATTTGAAGTTCAGTGGGACTCTATGGTTAACAGCCACCTTGGTATCCCCATTCCTCCAGGCTTTCCCAGTGTTCCCTTTCTGCGGCTTGTTGTGAGTCCCTCGCCCAAGTCCTGAGCTCCACCCGGAGCCTGACAAAGCTGCTTCTAATTAATAACAAAATTGAAGATTGGGGACTGAAATGGCTGTGCAAAGGATTAAAACAGCCTGACTGTCAGTTAAAGGATCTGGCGTAAGTATCATGGACTATAGCCACAGGCTGAGTTTCCTGATGTTTCAGCAACTCTTAAAATTGAGTATTTTTTTGGCCTGGTGATTGAATCTCCAAGGAAGCAATAATTGAAGATCCAAATAATTCAGGGGGAATAAATGTTCCTCTACTCCACAATCTCTGCTTGGACCTGGCCCAGGGGATTTTTTTTTACAAGACACTCTGAGTTTCTAATGTGTTTTTCCAGTGGGCAAATAGAATTTCTAAAGTGACTCAGTGCAGATGAAATGATGCCAGCCTTCTCTACCTTACTTCCCGGCAGACTGTGGACCTGCCACCTGACTGGAGAGTGTTGTCAGGATTTGTGCAATGCACTCTACACCAATGAGTACCTGAGAGACCTTGACCTCAGTGATAATGCCTTAGGGGATGAGGGTATGTAGGTGCTGTGCTGAAACACCCCTCCTGTAAACTACAGACCTTGTGGTAAGTGCACAGGGACCCTTTATTCACCAGGCTCTTGTTCCAGGCTATATATGAAATGGAGGGTCTTTTTGGAACTTGGGGTAAAACTGATTTCTTCCTCGAATCCCTAATCCTCCTTAGGTTAGCAGAATGTCATCTCACAGATGCGTGCTGTGGAGCCCTTGCCTCTGTCCTCAACAGAAATAAGAACCTAACACTTCTAGACCTAAGTGGAAATGACCTCAAGGATTTTGGAGTGCAAATGCTGTGTGATGCACTGATTCAGCCATTATGTAAACTACAAACATTCTAGTAAGTTAATGTGGTGGGAGAAGTGGGAGGGAGGGGGTCAAGGCAGACATGTTAGGTTTGATCATAGGCTACTGCAGTGGGGAAAGAAGAACTGAGAGCAAGCCATGCTGAGGCAAAATATCAAAGGAAGTGAAATTACCAGTAGGCCTCCTCTTTGGACACGGGGCCAAAGAGAGAGGCAGAGAACAGGCAGCACTGGATCTCACTGCTAAAAAAAGCAGCATGGTGTAGGAAAAAGAGTATCAGATCTAGATTCTTTTAGGTCTGGCTTAAATACTAGGTTTAGCATCTACTAGCTACATACCCCTGGTTACTTAAACTCCCTGCACTTAAGTATCCTTGTCTGTAAAATGGAGCTAATACTAATACTTGACTATCTGGTGTTGACATGGGGATTGAATGAAGTGAAACATGAATTATAAATGCACCCAGTACAACCTTTGGCACATAGATGGTGCTCCATAAATGTTAGATTCTTTCCCTTTTCTCTTCTAATACTTGCTAGAGGTCTTAATGTTTACATTTGAGAGTCTTCAAGACTCAAGGAAATGAAGCTATAATGATGCAATGATAGGAAGTAGAGGTCTTGACCCTTTCTGGTCAATGTCCATCTGCCAGCTCAGCAGGCTGGCATTGACACACAAAGTCATTCTTAATTAGGATACAGCTATGCTGTGTTGGCAGCTAACCAGTGACCAAATGGCCATTCATTTCTGGAATTCAGAACTGGAACACATAATGGAAAATAAAGGCCGAGTGCAAAAATTCCACATTCAAGGCCAATTTGATGGATTGAAGTATAAATGCAAACAACATAAAGGCCTGATTACAAGTATGGCTGAAACAGAAGCTGGTTCTCTACTAGCAAAGTGAAGTATGTTAGTTTCAAAGGCTTGAAAGTGTGGTGATTACTGCCCAGAAAGGGGGAGTTACTCACAACATGATAAGCATCAGGGATTTAGGGACCTTCATGGTGTCTTTCTCAAAAGAAATAACTGCAGCCTATATTGTTAGCAGGTTGGAATAAGCTTAATGACCAATCCTAATGTTTCTTTAAATATTGAGTAATTTAATGTGGTAGCATTCTATATTGTGTATGCTTCAGCAATGATCCTAAGTGACAGCAAGGAGAATTTTTTTTTGTTGTGATGGCATGCCATTATTTGCTTTTTTATTGTAAATTGTTATGCTGTTTCCTGTATCTCTTGTTCTTTGCCTTTTAACCAATGTGCTTCCATTGTGTTTTCAGGCCAGCCTTCAAACCTTTATAACTTGTCAATCAAGAAGTTGACAACAGTGTGCAATAATAGCTCAGAATACAAAACAAAGGACACACACACACACACAGAATAGACACCATTCACTGACCTCAAATCAGTTTTGAATGTTAGAGTATATATAAAACAAACAACACTGAAATTAATAGAAATATATAGTTATCCACGTAAGGTGAGAGGAAACTATGGATGATTTAATGCTGTGGTAGGATAGAGATGGAGTAAATCCAGGAGAGCCTTCTAAAAGGGGGAAATTCCGCTGGAAATTGCAAAGGCTGGAGGAAAAAGGTTATTTTCTAAGAGCTACTTGAGTGTGAGGCTTATTCCTCATTGTATTCTCCCCCTGCCCCAATAAAAAGTTACTGGCTCATTGCTTTGCATATAGTAAATACATACAGAAGATCAATTAGTAATTTAGAGCATCTAAAGGCAAAGAGACAGTTAATGATATATCCAATAAAGACTATGTGTCTAGACATTCAAAAGGTCAAGGAATAAAAGAGATTGTGGCCTCAGAGGACAGAGCTCACCTTCATTCATTCTACCAGTACTTGCTGAATATGTGCCATGTACTAGGCAAGTGTGCCAGGTGCTAGGAGACAAGAGTGAATAAGACAGGAGACATGATCTGTGCTCTTCAGGGGCCAGTGGGCTTAGTGGTAGAGACAGGCACATAAACTGAATAATGCAATAAGAGGATCGTAAGGTCTTGAGGGAGTCATGGCAGGAGACAACCCACCCAGTCCAAGATGGGCAGGGAAAACTTCTTGGAGGAAGGACCACCTGAGTTAAGTTTCAGGACTATTGCCAAGAGAAATAGTGGTAAGGATGGAGAAGGGTAGTCCAAGCTCAGGAGATGCATGAGCAAGGTAGCCAGACAATAAGTAGTACAGTTTATGGTACTTGATAGGGAAATGGGTGGGAAATATCCAAGGAGTTTGCTATTTCTGGAGCATAAAGTACAAAGCAGAATGTGTCAAGAAGTGAGACTGAGGGGGTAGGTAAGGCCTGTATGCCATATGTGATTAGTAAGACCTGTTAGCAGAATTCTGGGTACAAATTGAGCCCTTGCTCTCTCTCTCTCTCTCTCTCTCTCTCTCTCCCTATCTCTGATACTCTAGCAGTGGTACATTTTGAGGCCTCTCCTCATGTTTCCAAAATTGGTCCCCAAAGTAAAGCTAGTTTTGCTTCCAAAGTTGGTTGAAGAATCAGTCCACTGCTGCTGCTGTTTCTCACTGCCATAGGGGGCTGATCCTAAGAACTGAATCTAACCAGTCCCACAGAAGTTTGGTTACTAGACTGTGATGCCCTGGCTGGTCTGGATCCCTGCTAGCCATGCAGTGCCATTATACTTGGGTTTTAAGGCTACAGATATATTAGTTCAAACCCAAACATACAGCCATTGTTCTCTAAAGTACTGTATATGTCAGGGTGAGGTGAGCTCCAGAGGAGCTCCTGGAATCAGCCACAGATGATCAGCCACAGATACAGATATATATATATATATACACACACACACACACATAATATATATATATATATATATATATATATATATATATATATATATATATATATAAAACCTGCCCTTGCCCCACAAAGACATAGGCCCCTGAGTTGAGTCAGGGGACCCACTTAAACCTTCTTTCTTCAAGATAATCTTATTTTATGGGCTGTGGTGCCTTTCACTGGCACTGGGTCTTGGATAAAGGCCCCTAGCTCACCCTGGTATGTGTTCCTAATTCTAAATTTGGAAAGAAGGGGTAGATAATAACTGGTCTCTTAACTCCCAGAAGACCTCTGGGCTTCCTAAGCATATTGGCCTACCTCTTGCCCAACAGTGAGCTCTATACATCAAGAGGTAAGGCAACTTTTGCTAAGTCAGTAAAAAAAAAATTCGGAAGGTCTTCTTACACTTCTGTGGCATTAAATATCTACTTACTATACAATTTCATAATTAGCATGGTTACTCATTTCACTTTGCTAAAGATTAGCTTCTATCCATTAAAACTGAAATCTTTACCTCACTACACACTTGAAAGAGCTGTACCTTCTTTTGTAGTCAATGGGTTTTAATCAGGGACACACATATGGAGTTTGCACTGTGGGAAGTTTTCTAGTAGGTAGGCAGTTGGATATAGGAGTGTGCCTTGGAGATGATAGATGAAGCCATGGCAATGGATGAGATCCTCTGGGGAGAGTGAGAAGAGAAGAACCTCTGAGGAACATCTCTGGGGAATTAGCCCTGGGAAATACCAACTTTTTAAGAAGTGGGTATGGGAAAGAAAACCCGTGGAGTAAACCAGGAGAGAAATGGTGTCCTGGAAGCTATGGGAAAAGTGAATTTCAAGGAAGAAGTGCTCAACAGTATCAAATGCAGCAGAGAGGTTCAAGAGGACGTGTACTGAAACATATATCCATTGGATTTAGTAATTTGGAGGCCAGAGGCGACTTTCTCAAGGGCTGGTTTAGTGGCATGGTGGGGCCAGAAACCAGACTGCAGTGACTTGAGGATAGGAAGTAAGGAGGGGAGAAGGAGCAGAGACTAATCTTTCAAGAAGTTTGTGAAAAGGAGGGGCACCTGGGTGGCTTAGTTAAGTGTCCAACTTTGGCTCACGTCATGATCTCATAGTCTGTGGGTTCAAGCCCTGTGTTGGACTCTGTGCTGATAGCTTGAAGCCTGGAGCCTGCTTTGGATTCTGTGTCTCCCTCTCTCTCTGCCCCTCCCCGAACTTGTGTTCTCTCTCTCTCTCAAAAAAATAAACATTAAAATTTTTTTTTAAAAGTTTGTGAAAAGGAGAAGAGATGTAGGGATATAGCTGGGAGGACTGGTGGAACTGCAGGGAGGAGGGAGAGAGTTGGTCTTTTCCTTTTCTGGCTCGTTGAGGATAGGCAATTCTGTAGTCTGAGTGAAAGGAGCCCATAGAGAGGGAGAGGTTCCATATACAGGAGAAGGAACTAATGGACTCATGCAATGGGGCCTTGGACAAAGTCAGAGAGGGACAAGAGTGAGGGTCCAAGAGGAAGTTTTCTCAAGGAAAGGAGCTAAGGCTAAGGGAAGCAGTTGATGTGGGTGAAGTAACTCAGTGGTGGTGCTATGGAACAAGTGGAATGGGAATCTTACCTTTGTGGATAGGAAAGCTACTGAAGGCATCTGCTGGCTTGACTTGACACAAGATTCTTTTCATTTTTCATAGCGTTGACACGGATCATTTACATGAAGAAACGTTCAGAAAGATGGAAGCTTTAAAAATGAGCAAGCCTGGAATCACCTGGTAGTTTCCAAGGAAAGCCCCTGAATCAGCTGCATATAGACTCCCTCGATCTGCCACCATCTTTAACAGTTGTGCAATATTCTTGTTCTAAACCTGTTAACCATTGCCAAGGACCCGGGTGTGAAACAAACAGCAGTGATTTCTATTTCTTACATAGAATCATCCACTAAGTAGGTGTGAAAGGCAGAGGCACTTTAGTTCAAATGTCTTCAGCAATAATACCTTACATTCATATGTTGTATTATAATGTTTACTATGTTCTCACAGAAACCCTCAAAAGTGGGAAGATGAGGCTCAGATAGGCTGTGACTAGCTCTAGGTCACACAGCTCATTAGTGAGAGAATTGGGACTGGAATCTAGCCAGGTTTTACAATACCCAGACCAGACAGAGAAACAATAGAAAAAGAATGTGAAGGAGTCAACTTAAAGAAACAAGATACTTGAAATGATTAAAGGGCAAGAGAGTATACAAACATATATCTTATGGTGCTGATTTTAAGTAAAACTAATTCACAAAGGAAAGAGAGGAATGAGTTCCATTAATAGGGAAAGGCTTCATGGAGATACAACTTGATGTGGGCCTTGAGAATGAGCAGGATTGAGATGGGGGGAGATACATAGGCCAGTGGCTGTAAGACTGCAGGCAACAGGGCTGTGTTTGTGAGCTGCTCGCCAAAAGCGCCTAGGGAGAGAAAAATGTTTGCATTAGAGTTTCCTGAGCTGTGGCAGTATCTACATTCTAGCTGAGGGTGTTCTCTAGTTTCCAGGCTCAACTCCTTTTCTGAACTTCTAATACCCCATGTGTTTGTTCTTATTCATGGACTCCTATGGCTGACTCACTCCTCATCCGTGACAACAAATTGCATGGCCTAGCATGGATCCTACACAACCCCATGTTTCTCTCTGCCTAGCTTCTACAAAACACCAGATGAGACAAGTAGAGGAAGGGAATGCCAGGCAAAGAAAATAGCACAAAGTCCATGATATAGGAGTTAATGTGGTATGGGATGGGCAGAAAAGTAGGCTGACCCAATTAGATACACAGGTGTCTCTGGAAGCTACTTGACTAGCTGTGTGACCCTGAACAAGTCAACTTGGATTCTAATAGTTTCTAGTTTCTCATCTGTAAAATGGGGATAACTTCACATTAACCTTATATGGCTGTTGTTCCTGACATGGTGCTGACCCACAGTAGGTACTATAATGGTAGCTATTTGTATGAGTGTGTAAATGTGATACAACTCAGCTGTGTAGTCTTTGAGCTCCCAGATTTTCCTGCTGTGTAGTCAGTGTTAACTGTGCATTTGAACTAAATGTGTGTGCTGGAGACAGTAAATCTAGTGGGGGAAGAGACACATAGTGGGAAGTTACTGCCCGCTAGAGGTCTAGCTGCTCCATGTCCTCGTCCATCATCATATATTGTTCCTTGCTGCCCTGGGAGATGGTAACTTTCGGTCCGGAGACCACATCTGGCCTGAGATGGTCAAAACAGCACTTTGTTTCCAGTTTTCTTAAGTTCTTTCCTTTTAGTTATTTAAGACATTTATTGACAATTATTATGTGCCAGGTTTTGTGCTAAGTATTGGCTTTATAGAGATGAATATGCCTTTCCCTGTGCACATCCCCCTCCATCTTCTCTGACTTCCCTGGTCCCTCTGTCAGTCTGGTAAAAATCTGATAAAACTCAGTCACAGTAAGAACTCAGAGATATAATGTTGAATGAAAGATTGCAGAACTCTGTGTGTGGGTCTTTGTGTGTGTGTCCCATTTGTGTATAAAAGGATAAATACACATGTATGTGTATGTGTCCAGAATATGTGTGGGAGAATATATACAGGAAATTGCCAATAGGAGTTATCTCTGTTAAGAGGAATTTGGCAAAGAGGGGCCATTTTTATCTATAGCCCTTTGTTCTACTTGATGTTTTTACCATGTGCATGTATTAATTTTATAATTAATAAACTTGATGTTAAAAATAAAACTCATTTATACTGAGGAGTTATTTTTCTTCTTTTAAACATGACAGTTGAGAAGAAAATATAGGGCAGACATTTATAAGCATGACAAAAACCCAAAGGAAAAGAATGAAAGATTTGATAAAATTGAAATTAAAAATACTTTTATGAGAAAAATACATAAATAAAAGACCAGTGATAAACTGCAAGAACCTATTTGGCATACATATAAAGACAAGGCTAATGTCCATAATATAAATAACAAATCAGCATGAAAAACAAAATGTGAAGGACTCCTACTTCCAGCAATGATGAAGTAACAATGAATGGACTCATCTTCCCACATTAACAACTCAAAAAATGGGCAAAATATATGAAATAGCAGTTTTCAGACATTGGTGGAG
Source organism: Neofelis nebulosa (assembly GCF_028018385.1). Taxonomy (NCBI): domain Eukaryota; kingdom Metazoa; phylum Chordata; class Mammalia; order Carnivora; family Felidae; genus Neofelis; species Neofelis nebulosa. The sequence goes on from NC_080800.1 coordinate 88,398,946, forward strand.
TTGAGAAAAATAAAAAACAAATAACTAGGTGGTAGTTTTAAGCAGAACCATATCAATAAATATATTAATGGTCTCACAGCAACCCAATTAAAAGACTGAGATTGGTAGAATAGAAAATTAGAAAAAAACCTCAACTATATGTTGCCTGTAGGAAACCCACTTTAAGTATAAAAACACAAGTAGGTTAAACATAAAAGACAGGGAAAAATACACCATGTTAACATTGATTTTAAAAAAGCTGGCGTGAGTATATTATTAGAGAAAGCAGATTGCAAAACAACGAATATTACCAGAAATACAGAGGACTATTTTATAATAATAACGTAGTTAATTCATCATAAGGGCATAACAGTCCTAAAAATACTTGCACCTAAACAACACATTCAAAATACATGAAACAAAAACTGAGCAAGGAGAAATAGACAAATCCACAATTTTAGTCAGAGACTTCAACATCCTTCTCAATAACTGATAAACCAAGGAGATAGAAAATAAGCAAGAATATATAGATGATTTGAACAACACAAATAATAAATATGACCTAGTTGACACCTAAGCAACACTCAACCCAACAACAGAAAATGTGTTCTTTACAAATGCACATTGACTATTTACCAAGATAGACCAGATCTCGGTCATACAACAAGTCTCAATAAAGTTAAAGGATTCAAGTCATACAAAATATGTTCTCTGACCACAATGGAGGTAAATTAAAAATCCGTAAAAGAAAGATATATAGAAAATTCTCTGAATGTTTGGAAAATAAATAACACACTTCTCAATAATCTATGGCTCAAGAGTAAGTCTCAAGGAAAATTAAGTATTTTAAACAGTGAAATGAAAACAGGAGACAAATTTGTGGGAAATAGCTAGCACAGTGCTTAGAGGGACATTTAGAGCACTAAACAGCTATATTAGAAAAGAAAGATCTTAAATCAATGACCTCAGCTTTCACAATAAGAAACTAGAAAAAGATCAAGTTTAATTCAAAGCAAGCAGAATAAAGGAAAACAGCATACATACTTACTGTATTATCCCATTTTAATAAAATTCTAGAAAATTCAAAGTATTCTATAATAGCAGATTAGTGGTTACCTAGCAACGGATTTGAAGAGAGGAAGGGATGCATTATAAAGGGGCACAAAATATTTGGGGGTTATGGATATGCTCATTATCTTGTTTCTGGTGGTGATTTTAATCAAAATTCATCAAATTATACTTTTTAAATATGTCTAGCTCACTGTATGTGAATTCCATCTGGCGATAACTGTAAACACACGTGTACACACACACACACGTACACAGACACACACACAAGCATATCTGAAAGATTCATTTAAGAACACCTGTTGTCTAACCTCCTTATTGTACAGGTAAGGAACCTAGAGTCCAAACAGGTCAATATCACACAGCCAATTCATAAGACTGGGATTAGAATTTAAGTATCCTTATTCCTAGCCTGGCTCTTCTTAGTATATCAAAGAGCTCAGATTAAGGGAATAAATTAAATGGTGAGTTTTCAGTGTTTTGTGGCATACCAGTGGGAAAGAGACATGTGCATGAAAAGGAGTGACTTTCCCAGGATTCTTTCAGTGATGTGCTAGAGCTACCCAGTAGTGGCATTACTTGATAGTATGGTATTTCTATTTCTAATATTTTGAGCAACCTCCATACTGTTTCCAAAGTGGCTGCACCAATTTACATTCCCCAACAGGGCACGAGGGTTCCTTTTTATCCACATCCTTCCCAACACTTGTTATTTCTTTTTTTGATCCTAGCCATTCTGACAGGTTTAAGTTGGTATCTTGTGATTTTGATTTGCATTGCCCTGATGATGAGTGATTTTGAGCATATATTCATGTGTCTGTTGGCCATCTGCATGTCTTCTTTGGAAAAATGTCTATTCAGGTTCTCTGCCCATTTTTAATCAGATAATTTGTTTTTTTCTGTGTTCAGTTGTATAAGTTCTTTATATATTTTGGACATTAATTCCTTAACAGATATATCATTTGCAAATATCTTCTCCCATACAGTAGGTTGCCATTTAGTTTGGTGATACTTTCCTTCACTGTGCAATGCTTTTTATTTCAGTGTAGTCCAATAGTTTATTTTTTGCTTTTGTTTCCCTTGCTTGAGATATATCTAGAAAAATGTTGCTAAGGCTGATGTCAAATAGATTACTATCTATGTTTTCTTCTATGATTTTTATGGTTTCATGTCTCAACATTTAGGTCCTTAATCTATTTTGAGTTTATTTAGGTCCTTAATCTATTTTGAGTTTATTTTTGTGTATGGTGTGAGACAATGGTCCAGTTTCATTCTTTTGCATATAACTGCCCAGTTTTCCCAACACCATTTATTGAAGAGACTTTTTTTCCATTGTATATTTTTGACTCCTTTATCATAGATTAATTGACACATATAGGCATGAGCTTATTTCTGGCCTATTTTGTTCCATTGATCTACATGTCTATTTTTGTGCCAGTACCATACTGTTTTGATTACTACAGCTTTGTATTATAGTTTGATATCTGGGATTGTGATGCTTCCAGCTTTATTCTTCTTCCTCATGATTGCTTTGGATATTTAGAGTCTTTTGTGGTTTCATACAAATTTTAATATTATTTGTTTCAGTTCTGTGGAAAATACTGGTGGTATTTTAATAAGGATTGCCTTGAATCTGTGGATTACTTTGGGTAGTGTGGACATTTTAACAATATTAATTCTTCCAATCCATGAGCATGGTATGTTTTTCCATTTGTGTTGTCTCCAATTTCTTTCATCAATGTTTATAGATTCAGAGTACATGTCTTTAACCTCCTTGGTTAAGTTTATTCCTGGGTATTTTATTATTTTTGGTGCAATTATAGATTGAATTATTTTCTTAATTACTCCTACTACTTTGATATTAGTATGGAAATGCAACAGATTTCTATATATTAAGTTTGTATCCTACAACTTTACTGAATTCATTTGTTACTTCTAGTAGTTTTCTAGTGGAATATTTAGGGTTTTCTATGTATTATATTTTCTTGTTTAATTCTATGAAGTAGATTTTTTTTCATGTTATATGTGAGATGCAGAATGTGAAGTAATCTGCCAAAGTTCCCATAGGTAGTAAGTGGCAGAGCCAAAATTCAAACCTGTCTGCCCCAAAATCTGTGTTGTTAACAATCATACTCTGTCTAGGGTTGGAGAAAGAAGGAAGCAGATGTGAAAGAATAATTATTATTTCATTCAACAAATGTATATGCACTTCCTGTTATTTGCTGGACCAATGGGGTATAAAAAATGAATATGTACAGTCCTTGCACTTAACATGATTATAATTGAATAGAGAGGACACATCCACTGTTCTAATAGATCTAATAGAAGGCATAGTTGAATCTGGATGATAATATAATGATAATAGCTATCGATTATTGAGAGCATACTATATGTCAGGCATTATGCTAATACATCCTTTTTTTTTCAATATATGAAGTTTATTGTCAAATTGGTTTCCATACAACACCCAGTGCTCATCCCAAAAGGTGCCCTCCTCAATACCCATCACCCACCCTCCCCTCCCTCCCACCCCCCATCAACCCTCAGTTTGTTCTCAGTTTTTAAGAGTCTCTTATGCTTTGGCTCTCTTCCACTCTAAACTCTTTTTTTTTCCTTCCCCTCCCCCATGGGTTTCTGTTAAGTTTCTCAGGATCCACATAGGAGTGAAAACATATGGTATCTTTCTCTGTATGGCTTATTGCACTTAGCATAACACTCTCTAGTTCCATCCATGTTGCTACAAAGGGCCATATTTCATTCTTTCTCATTGCCACGTAGTACTCCATTGTGTATATAAACCACAATTTCTTTATCCATTCATCAGTTGATGGACATTTACGCTCTTTCCATAATTTGGCTATTGTTGAGAGTGCTGATATAAACATTGGGGTACAAGTGCCCCTATGCATCAGTACTCCTGTATCCCTTGGGTAAATTCCTAGCAGTGCTATTGCTGGGTCATAGGGTAGGTCTATTTTTAATTTTTTGAGGAACCTCCACACTGTTTTCCAGACGGGCTGCACCAACTTGCATTCTCACCAACAGTGCAAGAGGGTTCCCGTTTCTCCACATCCTCGCCAGCTTCTATAGTCTCCTGATTTGTTCATTTTGGCCACTCTGACTGGCATGAGGTGATATCTGAGTGTGGTTTTGTGTTGTATTTCCCTGATGAGGAGCGACGTTGAGCATCTTCTCATGTGCCTGTTGGCCATCCGGATGTCTTCTTTAGAGAAGTATCTATTCATGTTTTCTGCCCATTTCTTCACTGGGTTATTTGTTTTTCGGGTGTGGAGTTTGGTGAGCTCTTCATAGATTTTGGATACTAGCCCTTTGTCTGATATGTCATTTGCAAATAACTTTTCCCATTCCATTGGTTGCCTTTTAGTTTTGTTGGTTGTTTCCTTTGCTGTGCAGAAGCTTTTTATCTTCATAAGGTCCCAGTAGTTCATTTTTGCCTTTAATTCCCTTGCCCTTGGGGATGTGTCAAGTAAGACATTGCTATGGCTGAGGTCAGAGAGGTCTTTCCTGCTTTCTCCTCTAGGGTTTTGATGGTTTCTTGTCTCACATTCAGGTCCTTTATCCATTTTGAGTTTATTTTTGTGAATGGTGTGAGAAAGTCGTCAATTTTCATTCTTCTGCATGTTGCTGTCCAGTTCTCCCAGCACCATTTGTTAAAGAGACTGTCTTTTTCCATTAGATATTCTTTCCTGCTTTGTCAAAGATTAGTTGGCCATACGTTTGTGGGTCTAGTTCTGGGGTTTCTATTCTATTCCATTGGTCTATGTGTCTGTTTTTGGGCAAATACCATGCTGTCTTGATGATTACAGCTTTGTAGTAGAGGCTAAAGTCTGGGATTGTGATGCCTCCTGCTTTGGTCTTCTTCTTCAAAATTACTTTGGCTATTCGGGGCCTTTTGTGGTTCCATATGAATTTTAGGATTGCTTGTTCTAGTTTCGAGAAGAATGCTCATGCAATTTTGATTGGGATTGCATTGAATGTATAGATAGCTTTGGGTAGTATTGACATTTTGACAATATTTATTCTTCCAATCCATGAGCACGGAATGTTTTTCCATTTCTTTATATCTTCTTCAATTTCCTTCATAAGCTTTCTATAGTTTTCAGCATACAGATCTTTTACATCGTTGGTTAGATTTATTCCTAGGTATTTTATGCTTCTTGGTGCAGTTGTGAATGGGATCAGTTTCTTTATTTGTCTTTCTGTTGCTTCATTATTAGTGTATAAGAATGCAACTGCCTTTCTGTACATTGATTTTGTATCCTGCAACTTTGCTGAATGCATGTATCAGTTCCAGCAGACTGTTGGTGGAGTCTATCAGATTTTCCATGTATAATATCATGTCATCTGCAAAAAGTGAAAGCTTGACTTCATCTTTGCCAATTTTGATGCCTTAGATTTCCTTTTGTTGTCTGATTGCTGATGCTAGAACTTCCAACACTATGTTAAACAACAGCGGTGAGAGTGGACATCCCTGTCGTGTTCCTGATCTCAGGGAAAAATCTCTCAGTTTTTCCCCATTGAGGATGATGTTAGCTGTGGGCTTTTCATAAATGGCTTTTATGATCTTTAAGTATATTCCTTCTACCCCGACTTTCTCAAGGGTTTTTATTACAAAAGGGTGCTGAATTTTGTCAAAGGCCTTTTTAGCATCGATTGACAAGATCATATGGTTCTTTTCTTTTATTAATGTGATGTATCACATTGATTGATTTGCGAATGTTGAACCAGCCCTGCATCCCAGGAATGAATCCCACTTGATCATGGTGAATAATTCTTTTTATATGCTGTTGAATTCAATTTGCTAGAATCTTATTGAGAATTTTTGCATCCATATTCATCAGGGATATTGGCCTGTAGTTCTCTTTTTTTACTGGGTCTCTGTCTGGTTTAGGAATCAAAGTAATACTGGCTTCCTAGAATGAGTCTGGAAGTTTTCCTTCCCTTTCTATTTCTTGGAATAGCTTGAGAAGCATAGGTATTATCTCTGCTTTAAATGTCTGGTAGAACTCCCCTGGGAAGCCATCTGGTCCTGGTCTCTTATTTGTTGGGAGATTTTTGATGACTGATTCAATTTCTTTGCTGGTTATGGGTCTGTTCAAGCTTTCTATATCCTCCTGATTGAGTTTTGGAAGCATGTGGGTGTTTAGGAATTTGTCCATTTCTTCCAGGTTGTCCAATTTGTTGGCATATAATTTTTCATAGTATTCCCTGATAATTTTTTGTATCTCTGAGTGATTGGTTGTAATAATTCCATTTTCATTCATGATTTTATCTATTTGGGTCATCTCCCTTTTCTTTTTGAGAACCCTGGCAAGAGGTTTATCAATTGTATTTTTTCAAAAAACCAACTCTTGGTTTCGTTGATCTGCTCTACAGTTTTTTAGATTCTATATTGTTTATTTCTGCTCTGATCTTTATTATTTCTCTTCTTCTGCTGGGTTTAGGCTGCCTTTGCTGTTCTGCTTCTATTTCCTTTAGGTGTGCTGTTAGATTTTGTATTTGGGATTTTTCTTGTTTCTTCAGATAGGCCTGGATTGCAATGTATTTTCCTCTCAGGACTGCCTTCGCTGCGTCCAAAAGCATTTGGATTGTTGTATTTTCATTTTCGCTTGTTTCCACATATTTTTAAATTTCTTCTCTAATTGCCTGGGTGACCCATTCATTCTTTAGTAGGGTGTTCTTTAACCTCCATGCTTTTGGAGGTTTTCCAGACTTTTTCCTGTGGTTGATTTCAAGCTTCATCGCATTGTGGTCTGAAAGTATGCATGGTATGATTTCAATTCTTGTATACTTATGAAGGGCTGTTTTGTGACCCAGTATGTGATCTATCTTGGAGAAGGTTCCATGTGCACTCGAGATGAAAGTATATTCTGTTGCCTGGGATCCAGAGTTCTAAATATATCTGTCAAGTCCATCTGATCCAATGTATCATTCAGGGCCCTTGTTTCTTTATTGACCATGTGTCTAGATGATCTATCCATTTCTGTAAGTGGAGTGTTAAAGTCCCCTGCAATTACCACATTCTTATCAATAAGGTTTCTTATGTTTGTGAGTAATTGTTTTATATATCTGGGGGCTCCTGTATTCGGCGCATAGACATTTATAATTGTTAGCTCTTCCTGATGGATAGACCCTGTAATTATTATATAATGCCCTTCTTCATCTCTTGTTCCAGCCTTTAATTTAAAGTCTAGTTTGTCTGATATAAGTATGGCTACTCCAGCTTTCTTTTGACTTCCAGTAGCATGGTAAATAGTTCTCCATCCCCTCACTCTCAATCTGAAGGTGTCCTCAGGTCTAAAATGAGTCGCTTGTAGACAGCATATAGATGGGTCTTGTTTTTTATCCATTCTGATACCCTATGTCTTTTGGTTGGTGCATTTAGGCCATTTACATTCTGTGTTATTATAGAAAGATATGGGTTTAGAGTCATTGAAATGTCTATGTTTTATGCTTGTAGCGCTGTCTCTGGTACTTTGTCTCACAGGATCCCCCTTAGGATCTCTTGTAGGGCTGGTTTAGTGGTGACAAATTCCTTCAGTTTTTGTTTATTTGGGAAGACCTTTATCTCTCCTTCTATTCTAAATGACAGACTTGCTGGGTAAAGGATTCTCGGCTGCATATTTTTTCTGTTTAGCACACTGAAGATCTCCTGCCATTCCTTTCTGGCCTGCCAAGTTTCAGAAGAGAGATCAGTCACGAGTCTTATAGGTCTCCCTTTATATGTTAGAGCACATTTATCTCTAGCTGCTTTCAGAATTTTCTCTTTATCCTTGTATTTTGCCATTTTCACTATGATATGTCATGCAGAAGATCGATTCAAGTTACGTCTGAAGGGAGTTCTCTGTGCCTCTTGGATTTCAATGCCTTTTTCCTTCCCCAGTTCAGGGAAGTTCTCAGCTATTATTTCTTCAAGTACACCTTCAGCATTTTCCCCTCTCTCTTCCTCCTCTGGAATACCAATTATGCGTATATTATTTCTCTTTAGGGCATCACTTAGTTCTCTAATTTTCCCCTCATACTCCTGGATTTTTTTATCTCTCTTTTTCTCAGCTTCTTCTTTTTCCATAATTTTATCTTCTAGTTCACCTATTCTCTCCCCTGCCTCTTCAGTCTGAGCCGTGGTCGTCTCCATTTTATTTTGCAGTTCATTGATAGCATTTTTTAGCTCTTCCTGGCTGTTCCTTAGTCCCTTGATCTCTGTAGCAAGAGATTCTCTGCTTATACTGTTTCAAGCCCAGCGATTAATTTTATGACTATTATTCTAAATTCACTTTCTGTTATATTGTTTAAATCATTTTTGATCAGTTCGTTAGCTGTTGTTATTTCCTGGACGTTTTTCTGAGGGGAATTCTTCTGTTTGGTCATTTTGGATAGTCCCTGGAGTGTTGGGCCTGTGGGGCACTTCCCCTGTGCTGTCTTGAATAACTTGTGTTGGTGTGCGGGGCCGCAGTCAGACCTGATGTCTGCCCCCAGCCCACCGCTGGGGCACAGTCAGACTGGTGTGTGCCTTCTCTTCCCCTCTACTAGGGTCGGGATTCACTGTGGGGTGGGGTGGCCCGTCTGGGCTACTTGCACACTGCCAGGCTTGTGGTGCTGGGGATCTGGCGTATTAGCTGGGGTGGATAGGCAAGGTTCACAGGGGTGGGAGGGGCAGGCTCAGCTCCCTTTTCCTTCGGAGATCCGCTTCGGGAGGGGTCCTGCAGCACTGGGAGGGAGTCGGACCCTCCGGAGGGATGGATCTGTAGAAGTACAGCGTTCAGTGTTTGCATGGTGCAAGCAAGTTCCCTGGCAGGAACTGGTTCCCTTTGGGATTTTGGCTGGGGGATGGACGAGGGAGATGGCGCTGGCGAGCGCCTTTGTTCCCCACTGAGCTGAGCTCAGTCGTCCGGGGCTCAACAACTCTCCCTCCCGTTGTCCTCCAGCCCTCCCGTTCCCCGAGCAGAACTGTTAGCTTATAACCTTCCAGATGTCAAGTCCCGGTTGCTGTCAGAACACACTGCGTCCAGCCCCTCCGCTTTTGCAAGCCAGTCTCAGGGGCTCTGCTTGGCTGGCGGGCCACCCCTCCGCCCGGGCTCCTTCCCGCCAGTCAGTGGAGCGCGCACCGCCTCACCGCCCTTCCTACCCTCTTCCGTGGGCCTCTCGTCTGCGCTTGGCTCCGGAGACTCTGTTCTGCTAGTCTTCTGGCGGTTTTCTGGGTTATTTAGGCAGGTGTAGGTGGAATCTAAGTGATCAGCAGGACGCGCGGTGAACCCAGCGTCTTCCTATGCCACCATCTTCCCAGGATCCTCTTTCCTGCTAATACTTTCTTTACATATATGTTCCTCATGACAACTCTGGGACTATTACTACATTTTATAGATTAGGAAACAAGGCTAGTAGAGGTTTTATTAACTTCTATGGCTCAGAATAGTGTTGCTGGCTTCTTCAGAGGCAGAAGGAGGGAACTACACTGAACATTCTCTTATACCTCCTTTTCGAGTGAACCAAAGGTATCTGCACCCAACTCAGAGCCTACAAACAAGAGCCACCTGCCGCTTCAAAATCACATGTAACTCAGCCAGCACCTAGTCTGAAGCAGTTTGACACTACACTTTCATTGCATTTGCAGCTGTGAGAACAGTGAAGGCCACCATATTCCCATCACTGGCCACCATTATAAATGCACCACTGCCATTTTTTTGTTTAAAATCATTTATTTATTATGACTGTACCAAGTGGCACCAAACTATAAACTTTCAAATGGTTAAAATGGCATGTTTTATGTTGTGTGTGTTTTGCCACAATAAAAAACATTTATTACACAAAATGTTGACTTTCCTGCAAAGTTTAATATATATCATGTGGTAACAGAAAGTCACTTTCATTCAAAAAAAAGTTTCAAACACTTAACACCCTATTATAGAGTTCATAATCAGGGCAACAGAGCCTTTTTCCGAGAGACCGGGTCTGTCACCACTTCAGCAGTTTGGAGAGCAGACTTGCCGCAGCCATCTTTCATGTTCTCATTCTATTTTGTGCCCCTTCTTCCCAGCCCCTCTTCCCATGACATCTTTCCCTCACAAATATGTCCACTGTGTCCACCAGATCCTTTGTTATGTGATAAAAAAAAAAAAAGCTCTCCTATATGTTTCTCCTCATCACCAAATGCTACTTGCTCCTCCTTGCCCTAGCTGACTCTGGCATTTTGCCAAGGACACTAATCTATATGGAGTGAAAGAGGGACTTACATCTTTCTGCTTTTCTGAGGAAGCTTCCAAGCCATTGTTTTTCTGCCCTGCTGGAAACACAATGTTAAGGCACATGTCAGACAAATCACTCACTTACCATACCCCATTTATATTGCTAGGCGCTGGTCATGCCCCTGAAGTAATCCAGGCCTTTTAGCCTCTAGCACATAGCCTTTCTACCCAACATTCATGGTGGTGCCCTGGGGGCTTCACTGTTCACCTGGTTTATGCATTCAAAACTTTGGCTTAGCAGTTCTTGATTTCTTAAAACCTAATGATTTATTCATGCCTCCATTTTAGTCCCACTCTTTAATGGCTACCCTCTAGACCTGTGCAGCCCAAACAGTATCATTCCCTATAGGTGGCCATTTAAATTTTAATTAGATAAAATTGAATAAAAATTTCAAATCAGCTCCTGAGTTGCACTAGCCACATTTTGACTGCTCAATAGCCACATATGTGCAGTGGCTACTATAGTAGATAATGCAGATAGAAAAAAAATTTTTCATTGGAGAAAATTCTATTAGAAAGCATAGATCATAACATTGTTCTCAACCAGAGCTGCTCCACCCCCAAAATATTAAAAAATGTGTTGTGTATCTGTAACTTGCTAGGCACTGTTCAAGGAGCTGAGGATACAATGGTGAACAAAACAGGCATCATTTGTTAAGGTTTACTACAAAGCTATAATAATGAAGACAGTGTGGCATTGGAAGAGGGATAGACACATAGATGATTAAAACAGAATAGAGAACTTAGAAATAAACCCACACAAATATGGCTGACTTTTTTTTTTCGTTTGTTTTACATAGCAGTTCAATGGAGGAAGGATAGCCTCTACAACAAATAGTGTCGGAGCAATTTGATATTCACAGGCACACACACACAAAAAGAAAATATGAGGCTCAGCCTAAACTTCACACCTTACACAAAAATTAAAATGAATTGCAGATGTAAAAATAAAGTATAAAAGTATAGAACTTTAGAAAACATAGGAGAAAATCTTCTGGATCTAGGGCTACATAAAACTTAAAAATGAATTAAAAACATTTTCTCTGCAGAAGACTCTGTTAAGAGGATGAAAAGACAAGCTACAAACCAGGAGAAAATGTTTACAAACCACATGGCCAACAAAGAACTCATTATCTAAAATATATAAAGAACTCTGAAGACTCAACAGTAAAAAACCAGACAATTTTATTTAAAAATGGGTAAAAGAGATGAACAGACATTTCACTGAAGATGACATACAGATGTAAAATAAGCACATGAAACAATGTTAGACACTATTAGCCATTACAGAGATGCAAATAGAACCACAATAAAATACCACCACACACCTACCAGAATGGCAAAAATAAAAACAGTAATAACACCAAATGCTGATAGTGATGCAGAGAAATAATCACTCTTACATTGCTGGTGGAAATATAGAATGGTACAGCCACTGTGGAAAACAGGTTGTCAGTTTCTTATGAAACTAAACATACAACTACTATATGACCCAGTAATTATACTCCTGGACATTTGTCGCAGAGAAATAAAAATTTATGTTCACAAAAAAACTATATATGAATGTTCATCGGCGTTTTATTCATAATAGCTCCAAACTGGAAACAACCCAAATGTCCTTCAAGAGATAAACAGAGAACAGGTAAATGGGTTAAAAAAATATGAACCTCCATACCCTGGAATACTACTCAGCAATAAAAAGAAATATTGATTGATAAATGTGATGACCTGGATGAATCTTCAGAGGATTATGCTGAGTGAAAAAAGGCCAATCTCAAAAGACTACATACTTTAGGATACCATTTATATAACATTCTTGAAATGATAAAATTTAGAAATGGAGGACATATTAGTTTTAAAGGGCAGGAATGAGGGGAGAGCAAGGATCTGGGAGCCCTTAGAAGGGTCTGTGGCTATAAAAAGCACTCTAAGAGATCCTCACAGTAATGGCACTATTCTGTATTTTGACTGTATTATTGTCAATATTCTGGTTAGGATATTACAATATAGTTTTGCATGATGTTACTGCTGGAAAAAACTGGGTGAAGGGTAAGTAAGATCTCTCTGTATTACTTTTTTACAACTGCATGTATGTCTACAATTATAATAAGTTCTCTTTTTAAGGAGCCAAGAGAAGTGAGCATTTCAAGAAGAAGGAAGTGATTAACTGGTCAAATGCTGACAAGAAATCAAGCAAGATAAGAAATGAAAAATGCCCATCAGTTTTGACAATATGGAAGTTACCATGATCTGCTCAGAAGCTGTTTTGCCATAAAGGGACTGGAAACTAGATGGAAGTGGGATGAGGTGTAAATAGGAGGCAAGGAAACAATGACAGTAAGAAGAGTCAGCTCTTTGAAGAAGATATGCTGTGAAGGGGATAGTGGAAGCTTGAGTGAAGTGTGGAGTTAAGCAACTTTAATTTATTTTACTTTGTTTTGTTTTTAATGGAGATGCTTGAACATGTTCAAACCTGTTGTGAAGGATGCAATAGAGAGGGGAAAATTGAACAAAAAGAAAGAGAAGGGATCATTAATGGTGCAAGGCTCCTGAAAGATAGACAATGGGATCAAAAGTGTGTGTAGAGGGTTTGTCATTGGAGAGAAGTGGTAACACCTTTTTCTAATGTAACAGAAGAGAATAAAATGAGAATGGAAGCAGATAATTTTCTCTGTGATGCTGGAACTGCTGAGAGAAAGAATGGATATGAAGGGAGAACTGGGGCTTAAGGAGATGGAGAAGGATTGAAATATTTGTTCTGGAGAATGAGTTGACCAAAGGAATTTACTAAGATTGTCTGGCAGTGATGTCTGGCACAGATTTAGGGTTGGTGATCTTGAATTTCTTGTAAATCAGTATGACCTGTTGTGTGAACTTCTCTAACAGTTCTCGGCTGAAGACACAGAGAAACCAGAGTTGAATTTAACAGGGTGGAGGTTTTATAAAACAAGTTTAAGTCATGGGAGCTTAGTATTGCCAAGGACATTACTAAAATGATGAACCATGGCATCTAAGCTAAGGAATGAAGGAAGTAAAAAAGAGCCCTAATAGATTGAGAGGAAGTAGAGGGATGCATGGACTTTAGGAGTGGAGGAGTGATCACAGTGCTAATTGAAAAAACTAGGAATAGGAGGTCGTGGCTAGAGATGAGCATGCTTGAACTCATAACTTTGGGAATGAAGCAGTTACGGGTAATAACAAGATCTGGGGTGTAGCTACGGGTGTGTATGATTAAGGGGAAAGAGAAGGTCTTTGGAGACGAAGAGGTAAAGGAACTGAGACGTCAGATGGGTTAGTTTTGGAGATGTTGAAATCACTCAGGATTGTGCTAGGGCTTGAAGTGGGCAGAAAAGCTGTGGATCAGGGGCCAAAGTCATTAGTAAATACAAGGGGAGTGGCCCACAAGTAATTTGATGGGTGGTGAAGAGGGAAAGAAGGCATATAATTAAATGGCCTCAAAGGATTGGATTTCGTTTTTATAGTTTTTTGTTTGTTTGTTTGTTTGTTTGTTTTGGGAGCATAGGGAAGTAATGGTCTGAAAGCAGAAATGGGGAGCAAGCAGAACACCAATTTCACCCTTTTATCTTGTTTTGAGGACAGAAAAGATAAACCCTACTCCAGAGGGCTGCAGTGGTGGTCACTAGGTCTTACCTAACAGATTCAGTGAAGAGTCTGAGGACACAGGAGGGTTTACTGGATATGGTGAGGCCATTCCAGTGGGTACAGAGGAAAATTTCTGGGGGTAGAGGACAAATGGAGTGCTAGATCAGGGGCAAGGAAGTACATGGCATTATAGGTCTGGTGGTGGAATAGATGCTGGGAGGAGGAGCAGTGATTAGTAGGGTAAGGGTCTAGTGGATTTAGCCTCAGATATCTTGTAGGAGAGTGAAAACCAAGCCTAATGGCTAGAGTTCCCTGGGCCTAGCATCTATAATCTCTGCCTATTTGGACTAACATGGTGGTAAACCCAGAGGTTATAGTTTCTGTGTTGGCATGACCTGGAGTGGAACTGGTCCCAGAAGATGTGGCTTTGGTCTCAATCCTTGTGCCCTGGAGTTGTGGCATCCCTGGTGGCTAAAATTTCACTTTTCTGACCAGCACCTTCTATCTCTATAGTCTTTATGTTTTTATTGTCACTAAAGTTACTCTTCTAACTCATTTAGCCTTTTAGTCCTTTGGACCTTTCATTATTTCCCAAGCAATCTATCAGCTCTCTCTTCTCTGTTTCTGTCCCTGACAACTATCTCACTAATATTTTCAAACTGCCTTGCCACTGGTCCACCCATTGTACTTTTATAATAGCAGAACCCTGAACCTAGGTCAAACCAAAATGTCTACCTCCTATGCATGGGGACTGGCTTCAGTCTCAGATGGGCTTTCCACACTGCCATGGATCCTTTGTATGCCCTTCATCAGCATTCTCTCCCATTCACCTAAGAAGCCAGTTCAGCTCTTCCTCAGTTTTCTTAAGTCCCCTTCCTCCTGTCTCTCAGCAGATAACCCGTACTCCCACTTTACCATAAATGCAGAGGCCAAAAATAACCTCAACTTCCTGCCACCCAACCTGATACAAACCTCACAGACTTTCAGGCATCTGTCTATGGTTAAGTATGACATCTAGGTTCTGTATCCTCCTTCCTTCTTAAGAACTTTGATCCATTGTTTGAAAACCCTCCCTTCCAGTCTCTCAGGTGTATCTTCAACCTCTCCTTCTCTACTATCTTGTCTTTGTCACACACACACACACCATACGCACATACACTGCTGGGTATAAACAGCTCAAGTATCATTAATCTTAAAAAAAATTCTCTTGTCAAAAAGGTATTTCTTTGATATTTTATTCAAAATTATATCTATTTTGACTGAATTGATTACATTTCTGCTACACAAAAGTTTGTGTGGAGGGTGGTGGAAGGGAAGAGAATAGAAGGAAAAGGAAAGGAAGGGAAGTGATGGGAAGGGAAGACAAGACAAGAAAACACAAGAGGAGACAAGAGAGAAGAGAAGAGAAGAGAAGAGAAGAGAAGAGAAGAGAAGAGAAGAGAAGCGAAGGGAAGGGAAGGGAAGGGAAGGGAAGGGAAGGGAAGGGAAGGGAAGAAGAGAAGAGAAGACAAGAGAAGAGAAGAGAAGGACACTGACAGTGTAAGATATATTTCAATATAGCCTGTAGGAATATCAAGCGGCTCCTGGAATGATTCTTACACAGCGCATTTATTCCCATGGCAAAGTGTTTACAATGTATTTTAGTTTAAAAGCAAGTTACAGAACAATACGAATGGTTTGATAATGTTTTTGTAAAAATGTAGGTGTCTGTATGTTGTATAGGGCACTGATGGGCCAGGGAGATAATTGCCAAAATGCTACCCATAATTTTTTCTGGTTTGTGGTATACCTTTGATTCACCAATATTTTCTAAATCTATATTAAACATGTAATTTTTGTAATAAGTGCCTCCCTAGACACTACGTCATTCCCTCCCTGTAGCTACGCCTTATCTATCCTCTTTTCTTCAAATCTAAACTTTTTGAATTGTCTCCACTCACTGTTTCCATTTCTTTTGTCCAGTCTCTCAATTGTTTGCAATATGGCCTGGGTTCCCACAGCCTACTGAAATCATCCTCACCAAGGTCACCCATGACATCCTTGTTGTTAATCTACTGGATGTTTTCTGTACTTATCTGGCCTTCCCAAGTTGCTGGACTGGTTGATACTATGTTATGGGTTACTCTGTTCTTTCTTTTACTCCTTTATCTCTTGGGTCCCAGGACCAAACTGTTTCAGGCTTCCTGGCAGCAAGAGTGTGAACTGAAAAGACAGCCAAATATGGGTTTAAATCCTGGCTCTGCCACTGACTTAGTAGCATAAACTTGGGCATAAGGTCGCTGAGCCTCAGTTTCCTTCTAGGAGAATGATAACGCCTACTACATAAAGTTTTGTTCTGTATTAAATGAGCTAATGCTGGTGAAACACTTAGCAGTCAGTGGCACATGGAAAGTGATAGTAAATAACAGTCATAGCATTAGTAGAACTATTGTTATTCTTCTCTGAATTTTCTTCTTAGGTTCCCCTTTAAATGTCAGTGCTCTCTAAGGTTCTGTCCTGGGTCTTGTTCTGATGACATACCCTGGTCTTGGGTGATCTCATCCATGCCCATGGCTTCAACTACCACCATATGCTGATAAATTGTCAAATCTGTACCCTCATCCAGACTTTTCTCTTGAGTTCTAGACCCTACTAACCATCTGCCTAAGGTTCACCACTTGAATGTCTCCTACCAGAATTTCAGATATGAGAAGATTGTGTAGATCAGTGGTTATCAACTGAAGACCATTTTGTCTGGAGTCATTTTTGGTGGTCATGGCTGGTGGCCTTGTTGGGGGAGGGGGGCTGTGTCCTGTTGAAATCAAGTGGGTAGAGGCCAAGGATGCTACTAAACATCTTACAATACATGGGACAGCCCCTCACAAAAAATAATTTTCTGGCCCCAAATGTCAATAGCGTCAAGGTTAAGATTCCCTGGCATAAACAGTCTTGGAGTCCCTGGGTGGCTCAGTCAGTTAAGCCTCCAACTTCAGCTCAGGTCATGATCTCATGGATTGTGGGCATGAGGCTCTGCATCAGGCTCTGTTCTGACAGCTCAGAGCCTGGAACCTGTTTCAGATTCTGTGTCTCCCTCCCTCTCTGTCCCTCCCTGTTTGCACTTTGTCTGTCTCTCTCTCAAAAATAAATAAAACATTAAAAAATTAAAAAAAAATAGTCTCTAAAGGCTCAGCTCCAACACTCAGTTGGGAACAGTCAAGTGATGATGAACAGGGACTAGAGAAGGAGGTGGAATGATTAAGATCACAGAGCAGGCGTTGATCCCATTCTCCTCACTACTTGTTTGCCTTCTACTCCTCTTGCTGATCTTCCTCTGCTTCCTTTGGAAATTCTCCTTCCTGTATCTATTCCTTAAACAGCTGTCCCTTCAGTCTTCTGTCCTCATCTCTGCCCCTCTCAACATCTCTCACTAGTTCCATGATCTCATCTAATACCATGGCTTCAGCTTCAACCTGTACACCGATGACTTCCAGGTCTATGTTTCCAGGCCAGACTTTGATTTCTCAAGGTCCGGATTCATAGAGCTACATAACTACCTACTTACTATTATTCAGAAAACCTTCTGAACATAATAATTTCTATTCCCATATGCAAAGCTTGAGGATTTTGAAGGACTATATACATGCTATAATATTCCCTGTGCCCTCTGCTTTATTCACTTAACTGAGTAGTCTCATGTTCCAGACCAATTTTTCACTTTTCTATCAAAATTTATCCTTCTAGCATCCCATTCCCTGGAATCCTGGCAGGTGGTAAATGCTAGTCTTATGTATTAATTCATACTTGTATTTACCAAATGACAGTATGTTTGAGACACAGGACTGTTTTGGGGGAATTAATATAAGGCTATTTTAGAAGACATAATTGATTAAGCTTTATCCTTGTTCTGTAATTAACTGACTATGTAGCTTTGGGTATTTTAGTTTTATTTTATTGGCCTCAGTTTCCCCATCTGCAAGTTGAAACGGTTAGATGAGAACAGTTTCCAGAATATGCCTGATTATAGCAATTACCAGAACTACTTGTTAAAAATAAAAATTTCCAGGTACTTCTCCCAAGTAGGATTCAGTATAGGTTATTATGTCATGGATTTCACCGGGTAAAATCCCCTGTATCAACCTTACCTACAACAGACAAACTCAAGTGCAAAAATCTCCATCTGTAAAGCTCAAGATTCTCCCTCCAGTCCAGTTCTGTTCCATTACAGAGGACCCAACACCCTTCTGCAATCCCAGCATTAATGTCTCCCCATTTCCCCCCACCACTCCATAACTGAAGGAGAGACCAAAGGACAGTGTTGGTATCTCTATAGCCTGATTGTAGGAACATCCAGAACTCTCTCACTATCATTTTTTTTTTCACAGTCTGATTCTTTAACTGCAATTTGCTCAAGGTTTCATAGAAGTAATCTGGAATAATCAGGTAATCTTTAATTTGCTGAGCCAATTGAGCTTGGGTAAGAGTACCCTGTTTAACATACTGGTCAGTCAAGGCATTTCTTTTTGCTTCATGGGTTTGTTCCTTAGTTTCAACTTTAATTACAGCCACTTCCATGGAGTGTAGCAAGGCATCTAGTAAAGCTTGAACATGCTCACACTGCTTATTGGAAGTATCAGCAGCTGTTAGAAAACCCTGCTGTTTGTATAGCATGCCAAAATAACAAACCACACCAAAGGCATATCTGCTTTCTGTGTATATGTTAGCCCTTTGATTCCTTGCTATTGGTAGGCTAGAGTCAAGTTAACTTGACTTCAGGAAGGGAGTTATATTCAACAAACTGGTGGGAAGACCGCATACCCAACTTGAGAATATTAGGTTAGTCTCAAGATATGACTCATCTACAAAGAATTCTTAGCCTTATTTTTAAGTAGAGATTGTTCAAGGAAACAAGATGGAGACAGGCAAAATTCTTAGGTTAAATTTAAACAATCATGAGGTTTTCCCTTCTTTGGAAGATGAAGTAAAAAGCTGAATTAAGATATAATTCCAAAATATACAAATGTCCAATAAACACATGAAGATACTCAACAACATCAGTCATCAGGGAAATTCAAATCAAAGCCACACTGAGATACTACTTCATACCCACAAAGATGGCAATAATAAAAAAAAAACAAATGTTCTGAGGATATGGAAATGGAAACCCTACACATTGCTGGTAGGAATGTAAAATGGGCATTGCCACTGTGGAATAGTTTGGTAGTTTCTTATAAGGTTAAATGTAGAGTTATCATCTGATCTAGCAATTCCAATCCTAAGGATATACCCATGAGAATTAAAAACATATGTCTACACAAAAACCTGTGCATGAATGTTTATAGTAACCATATTCATAGTAGCCAAGAAGTGGAAACAACCTAAACCTCCATCAACTTATGAGTGGCTAAACAAAATGTGGTATATGCATACAATGGGATATTATTTAGCAAGAAAAAGTAATGAAGTACTGATGCATACTACAACATGAATGACCCTTAAAGCATAGCAGGTGAAAAAAGTCAGACACAAAAGCCCATATTGCTTGATTCTATTGACATGAAATGTCCAGGATATACAAATCCATAGATATAGAAGGTACAATAATGGTTTCCCATGGTTGGGAGGAAAAGGGACTGAGAAGTGACTGCTAGTGGGTATGGCTTTGCTTTTGGGGATGATGAAAATCTTTGGGAATTAGATAGTGGTGACGGTTGCACAACTTTGTGAATATGCTAAAACCCACTGAATTGTACACTGAAAAAGGATACATTTTATGGTATGAAAATTGTATCTCAAATTTTAAAAAGAGTATGACTCATATAGATGGTAATATACACTGAGGGTGGAAGCAGCATTAACAGGAAGTGAATCTGAAAGCGGAGAAATGTTGAGTGCTTTGGTGAAAAGAGTTTGGATTGCTTGAGGTACCATTAGGTAGACAGGTGACCTCAAGATTAAATGTAGTTGTTGCTACTGCCCTCAGACAAAGGAGATTATGTTTAACTACTGGGTAGAGAGAAAGGTTGTAATACCCAATGAATCACTGATTTTCATTGTATTTCTGAGATAAAACTGTAAGAACATAACCATTTCTTTTATGTATAAACAGAAAAATAATACTTAGTATAATTTTGGGGTGACTCAGAATGGCAGGGCTGTGGATAGTAACTTTGAGTTGGTCAAAGGCTAACTCTGCAGTGACCTCTGAAGGCAGAGGTTCAGGGATGTCAATTTTAGTCATGTCATAGAAAGCGGCAGTTAATTCAGAAAATTTGGGAATCTACCAACTGCCCTATTCTCTAAATCTTCCAAATCCACTAAGTTGTCTTTTGGAATAGGATGAGGGCAGTTTTGAATGGCTATGCTTCTATCTACTCAGAGGTATTTGCCTTCCTAGGATATATCAGGGCTTAGATGGTGAATCTGGGTCCAACAAAATTGTAATTTATCTTTACAATCTGTATATCCTTTTATAGCCAAAGTTTCTGAGAGACAAAGAGAGCCCTGTTGAGAAAAGTTTAGATCATGTGGATATAAGAGCAACTCACCTGCATGTTGGATTAAGGTAGAGGAGCAGAGAAATTGTAAGTCTTGGAGATTGTGATTGAGAACCTAAGATAAGTATGAATGGGCTTCATTTGAGGTATTGTGGCATCAGAGTCCAGGTGTATTGCTGTTTTTCCCATGTTAAGGTGAAAAGGTATTGGAAATTAGGATGTAAGGGAACACTAAAGAAGGCTGAGCAGACATCTACTACTCTGAAGTGTGTTGAATTTGGAAGTATAGAAAACAGGATAGTGTTTGGGTTGGGGACTATAGGGAAATGTGGGCAATACTATATGATTCATAGCCCTTATGTCTTGTACAAAGTAGTGCCTATGTCCATCAGTCTGGTTTTACTGGAAGGACAGGAGTTTTGCAGCCACTAGTACAAAGAATGATTAAACCTTTATCTATGAAATCTTCCACAATTGGTCATACTCCCTCTAGTGATTTCAGGTTTTAGGGGATACTGGCCAATTTAGGCAGAGGCGTTGTGGGCTCAATACAGACTTATAAAGGTTCTATGTCCTTCATTTTTCCCTTGTCTGTAGATGGAGCCCAAAGGACATTGGGTACTGAAGAAATTAATTCAGAAAACTGAAGTAATTTTAAGGGGACTCAGGAATAATCTATAGGTGGTACTCAAGTAGTTGAGGGAAGTTATCAGTAAGATGGCATACTGGGTTATCAGAGTCTAGGAGATCAAGAAACAGCCTTTGAGTACATACCTTATAGTAGCTCTCCATTTTGCTCAAAGGTCCATTCTGAATAGGTTAGGGAGTGTGGAAGGACTTCAGTTAAAGGCATATTGAGAAGTTAAGGGTCCCTAAGAGATAGGCATATGGTTAAAAGAGAAGGAGAAAATGTGTTCAATTGGTAGGTCCCACCTGAGATGTTTTATTAACCTGACAGAGAGTGGTAGGAAACTAGAAGCAATTAAAGGTATTGAGTGTGACTCTAGTGTCTACTAAGAATGAGATTGAACAATCATTTATGAATACATATAGCTATTTCTCCTTGCTGATCCAAAGGCAGTTGGGAAAACTGGAGCATTCCTTTCTTTGGAGAGGAGAATCACTTTGTTTCTTTTTAAAAGAATTAAAATTTTTTTATGTTTATTTATTTTTGAGAACAAGAAAGAACACAAGCGGGGGAGGGACAGAGAGAGGGAGACACAGAATCGGAAGCAGGCTCCAGGCTCTGAGCTGTCAGCACAGAGCCCAACACGGGGCTTGAAGTCACAGACCATGAGATCATGACCTGAGCCGAAGTTGCACGCTTAACCAACTGAGCCACCCAGACGCCCCTCTTTTTAAAAATGTTTAATTTTGATTTTACTTTAATTACACTATAGCTAACATACAATGTTTAATTAGTTTCAGGTGTACAATATAGTGATTCAACAATTCCATTTATTACTCAGTGCTCATCAAGATAAGTGTATTCTTAATCCCCTTCACTTATTTCACCCATCCCACCTGCCACCTACCCTCTGCTAACCAGCAGTTTGTTCTCTATAGGTAAGAGTCTCTCCTTTGGTTTGTTTCTTTTTCCCCTTGTTCATTTGTATTGCTTCTTAAATAGCACATATGAATGAAATCATATCGTATTTGTCTTTCTCTGACTTATGTCACTTAGCATTGAAGTCTCTAGATCCATCCATGTTGTTGCAAATGGCAAGATTTCATTCTTTTTTGTGGCTGAATAATGTGTATGCATGCGCGAGCATGTGTGTGTGTGTGTGTGTGTGTGTGTGTGTGTGTGTGTATGTGTTTGCGTGTGTATCACTTTTTTATCTATCCATCTACCAATGGACACTTAAGCTGCTTGCATAATTTGGCTATTGTAAATAATGCTACGTAGTGGTGCATATATCCTTTCAAGTTAGTGTTTGCATATTCTTTGGGTAAATATTGAGTAGTGCGATTACTGGATCATATGATAATTCTATTTTTAGTTTTTTTGAAGAACCTCCATACTATTTTCCACAGTGACTGCATCAGTTTGCATTTCCACCAGCAGTGCATGAGGATTCCTTTTTTCCCACATTCTTGCCAACACTTGTCATTTCTTGAGTTTTTTGTTTTATCCATTCTGACAGGTGTGAGGTGACATCTCATTGTGGTTTCGACTTGCATTTCCCTGATGATGAGTGATGTTGAGCACCTTTTCATGGGTCTGTTGGTCATCTGTATGTCTTTGGATAAATGTATATTCATGTCTTCTGCCCATTTGGGAAAAGTTTTCAATTAGCAATAATCGCGCCTTGGATAAACCTCATTGGCTACGATACTGCCACTGTGAAAGCTTCTTCTGCCCATTTTTAAATTGGATTATTTGTAGGGTTTTTTTTTTTTGGTGTTGAGTTTTATAAGTTCTTTATATATTTTGGATAGCTTTATCAGATATGTCAATTGCAAATATCTTCTCCCCTTCAGTAGGTTGCCTTTTAGTTGTGTTTATTGTTTCCTTTGCTGTGCAGAAGCTTTTTATTTTGATGTACTCCCAATAGTTTATTTTTGCTTTTGTTTCCTTTGCCTTAGGAAACATATTTAGAAAAATATTGTTAGAACTGATGTCAGGGAAAATACTGCTTGTGCTCTCTTCCAGGATTTTTATGGTTTCAGGTCTCACATTTAGGTCCTTAATCCATTTAAAAAAATTAATTTCAGTGTAGATAACATACAATGTTATATTAGTTTCAGGTGTACAATACAGTGGTTCAACAATTTCATACATCACTCAGTGCTCATCATGACAAGATTTCTTAATCCATTTTGAATTTATTTCAGTGTATGGTGTAAGCAAAAATCCAGTGTCCTTCTTTTTTATGTAGCTTTCCACTTTTCCCAACATCATTTGTTGAATAGACTTTTTCCCATTGTGTATTCTTGCCTCCTTTACTGAAGATGAATTGACCATATATAATCATGAGTTTATTTCTGGGTTCTCTATTCTGTTACATTGATCTATGTGTCCACGTTTGTGCAAGTACCATACTGTTTTGAATACTAGAGCTTTGTAATATAACTTTAAGTCTACAATTGTGACACGTCCAGCTTTGTTTTTCTTTTTCAAGATTGCTTTGGCTACTCAAGTTCTTTTGTGGTTCCATACAAATTTGGGGATTGTTTGTTTTAGTTATGTGAAAAATGCTTTTGGTATTTTGATGGGAATTGCATTAAATCTGTGGATTGCTTTGGGTTGTATGGACATTTTAACAATATTTGTTCTTCCAATCCATGAGCATGGAATGTCTTTCCAATTGTTTGTGTCATCAATGAATTCTAGTTTTCAGGGTACAGTCCTTCTCATCTCTTTAGTTAAGTTTATTTCTAGGTATTTTATTATTTTTGATGCAACTGTAAATGGGATTATTGTCTTAATATTTATTTATTCTGCTTCATTATTGATGTATAAAAATGCAACAGATTTATGTGCATTGATTTTGTATCCTACAACTTTACTGAACTCATTTATCAGTTCTAGTAGTTTTTTGGTGGGGTGTTTAGTGTTTTCTATATATAATATCATGTCGTCTGCAAATAGTGAAAGTTTTAAATTTCCCTTATCAATTTGAAGGCCCTTTATTCCTTTTAGTTGTCGGATTGCTACGGTTAGGACTTCCAGAACTATGTTGAATAAAAGTGGTGAGAGTGGACATCCTTGTCTTGTTCCTGTTTTTAGGTTGCAAGCTCTCAGTTTTTCCCCATTGAGTATAATGGTAGTTTTGGGTTTTTCATATATGGCCTGCATTATGTTGAGGTAGTTCCCTTTAAGCCTACTTTGCTGAGAGTTTTTATCATGAGTGCATGTTGTACTTTGTCAAATGCTTTTTCTGCATCTGCTGAAATGATCGTATAGTTTTTATCCTTTCTTTAATTGATGTGATGTGTCACATTGATTTGTGAACACTGAATCACCCTTGCATCTCAGGAATGAATCCCATTTAACTGTTGTGAACGTTTTTTTAAAATGTATTGTTGGATTCAGTTTGGTAATATTTTGTTGAGAATTTTGCATCATGTTCATCAGAGATATTGGCCTGTAGTTCTCTTTTTGTAGTATCTTTATCTGGTTTTGTTATCAGGGTAATTATGGCCTCATCAAATGAATTTGGAAGTTTTCCTTCTTCAATTTCTTGGAATAATAGTTTGAGAAAACTAGGTATTAACTCTTCTTTAAATGTTCAGTAGAAATCACTTGTGAAGCTGTTTCATCCTCGACGTTTGTTTGTTGGAAGTTTTTTGATTATTGATTCAATTTCATTCCTGGTAATAGGTCTGTTCAAATTTTCTTCCTGGTAATAGGTCTGTTCAAGTTTTCTATTTCTTTCTGATTCAGTTTTGGGAGGTTATATGTTTCTAGGAATTTATCCATTTCTTGTAGGTTGTCCAACTTGTTGGCATATAATTTTTCATAGTATTCTCTTATAATCTTTGGTATTTCTGTGGTGTTGGTTTTTCTTTCTTCTCTTTCACTTCTAAGTTTGTTTGAGTCCTCTCTCTCTCTCTCTCTCTCTGTCTCTCAATGAGACTGGATAAAGGTTTACCAATTTTTTTTTGATCCTTTCACAGAATCAGCTCCTGGTTTCATTGTTCTATTGTTTTTTTTGTTGTTGTTTCTATTTCATTTATTTCTGCTCTAATCTTTGTTATTTCTTTCCTTCTACTGGTTTTGTTTTGTTTTTTCTAGTTCCATGTATTGCTCTAAACTTACCACCTAGAATAGCTTTTGCTGCATCCCAAAGATTTTGGACTGTTCTGTTTTATTTTTATTTGTCTCCATGTATATTTTGATTTCCTCTTTGATTCCTTGGTTGACACATTCATTGTTTACTAGCATGTTATTTAACCTCCATGTATTTGTGCTTTCCAGATTTTTTTTCTTTTGGTTGATATCTAGCTTCATAGAACCGAAGTCAGAAACGGTGCATGGCTCGACTTTGATCTTTTTGGATTTGTTGAAACTTGTTTTGTGGCTAATATGTGATCTATTCTGGAGAATGTTCCATGTGCACTTGAAAAGAATGTGTATTCTGCTGTTTTAGGATGGAATGTTCTGAATATATCTGTTAAATCCATCTGGTCCAATGTGTCATTCACAGCCAGCGTTTCCTTGTTAATTTTCTGTTTGGATGATTTGTCCATTGATATAAGTGGAGTGTTAAATTCCCTGCTATTATTGTATTACTATCAGTAAATTCCCTTATGTTTGTTATTAACTGTTTTATGTATTTTGGTACTCTCATGTTGGGTGCATAAATATTTACAATTGTTATATCTTCTTGCTGGATTGTTCCCTTTTTGATTAGAGTGTCCTTCTCTGTGTCTTCTAACAGTCTTTGTTTTCAAGTATGTTTCATAGGATGTAAGTATTGCTACCCCAGCTTTTTTTTCAAATCCATTTGCATGATAAATACTTCTCCATCCTTTCACTTTCAATCTGCATATTTCTTTAGGTCTGAAATAAGTCTCTTGTATGCGGCATATAGATGGGTCTTTTTCTTTTTAAAAAATTTTTAATGTTTATTTATGTTTGAGAGACAGAGAGAGACAGAGCACGAGTGGGGGTGGGGGTGGGGAGAAAGACAGGAAGATACAGAATCCAAAGCAGGCTCCAGGCTCTGAGCTGTCAGCATAGAGCCTGATGTGAGGCTTGAACCCATGGACTGTGAGATCATTAACTGAGCAAAAGTTGGATGCTTAACCAACTGAGCCACCCAGGCACCCCTAGATGGGTCTTTTTCTTAAAATCCATTCCATCACCCTATGTATTTTGATTTGAGCATTTAGTGTATTTACAGTCAAAGTAATTATTGATAGGTATGTATTTATTGCCATTTTGTTACTTGTTTTATGGTTGTTTTGTATTTCTTCTCTGTTCCTTCCTTCCCTTGCTCTCTTCTCTTAGGACTAGTTGGCTTTCTTTAGTGATATACTTGGATTCCTTCCTCTTTAGTTTTTGCATATCTATTACTCATTTTTGATTTGTGGTTGCTGTTCAAGTTATAATGACATAAATTTGTGGTGTGTGGATTTTTTCTTTGCTTATTATGCTCCCTGCAAAATGCTGAACTAAAAAGCACTGGATTCAAAGTGTTATAACTCATGAATGGGCGTGGTCTGCCAGACAATTTAAGCTTCTGAATGCCATCTGATATTTCAGGCTCAAGGCA
This sequence comes from Neofelis nebulosa, assembly GCF_028018385.1. NCBI lineage: Eukaryota > Metazoa > Chordata > Mammalia > Carnivora > Felidae > Neofelis > Neofelis nebulosa. The sequence goes on from NC_080800.1 coordinate 88,425,556, forward strand.
ATTAACAAAAAATATGCAGATTGCTGTTGGGGTGTTAGCTTTGATGCTTTAAATTTGGTTTGTAATGGGTCCCTAAAATTAGAGACAGATTGATCACACCCTTATTGACAGGTTTGGATTATTCCTCAGTCAGTGAAAGAGGGACAACCTTCAGGGATTGTGTAGAAAGTTTTTCCCTCTGTCTCTGCTCAGGCAGATCCTGTCCCATTTTTCAAAGCCTAGCTCAGATACCACCTCCTCCATGCAGCCTTCTAGCTCTATGGCCTTTGCATGTCTAGAGAGTTCTGAAGGTGGGGATTTAGAAGTTAGAGGAAGCTAAGAAAGAGAAAAAGGAGGAGAAAGAGGTCAGAGCAAAGGACAGAGAACGGAGTGGTAGAAATCCAGGAGGGGTTTGGGTTATCAGGGCAAGACACAGAGTTAGAAAGAAGGGATTCTTTAAGGAGGGAGAAGGCTGAGGTTGTTTTAAACAAAGAATCAAGAGATTGGAATCTTTCTGATCTTATTCTTTTCTCAGCATCACCTTACCAGTTAAAGAAAGCTGCTTGTTGTTAGCCATTTTATTTATTTGTTTGTTTGTTTATGTGTTTGTTTTTTGTTCTAAGGCAGAAGTCTTTATGTGTCCCAAGAATCCCAAATGAACCCTTGCCATTCAAAATTGTCTTCCTCAAAGTTATTCCACTTAGGTCATAATAAAAGTTCCATCATAGAAGAAGAAAGAAAGGCATTCTACCTTAGGATCATCACCTCATTCTCTGATCCCAGAGAACATAGATGGCCAGAGAACTCACAGAGACAAAAAAAAAATAGAGACAGTGACTTCATTCAGACAATAGGTTAACTCTCTCAAAGAATCAAAGCCTGCAACTTTCATGCTACAAAGAACTAGAGCACATGAGTGGGAACAGGACATCACATGTGACCCGATAGGGGCCTCTAAGAATGGAGGGAGAGATGCCTTGACTTGTGTTCTTGCCTGAAATCTTAGTAGGTTCCAGGGCTTATCCAGACCCAACTGGAGTCATTGCACCAGACTGTCACATACAAAATAGTTAAAGTGATTGAAATAGAGGTTACAGGCTTTATTCAGTTCAGGCACATCTGGGATGCCTGACATCAGATAACTCCCTGAGCCAAAGTAGGGTTGGGGTTTTCATAGGATGAGAAAAGCGGAGTATAGAACTGTGGTCTTGCACCAGGATGCAGTATTGTTCTAGCTAGGATGCTAGAATCTAGGATACTAGATTGTTCTAGCTCTCGGGATTGTTGGCGCAATCTCATTTTGGCTGCTGTCAGAGCAGTTCTTCTGAAAGTGATCTTTGTTAGCCTGTGGGTTGTCTATTAACAGTCTAATGCCAGTTGAGGTACAGAAACAGAGAGCTAGAAAAGAAAGAGAACAAGAAGAAGAAATAAAAAGAAAGGTGACAACATTCCAAGCAAAGAAAAACTGGGGTTTGTTTTAATTCTTTTTTTTTTTTACTTTTTTTTAACTTTATTTTTTATGTTTTAAAATTTACATCCAAATTAGTTAGCATATCGTGCAACAATGATTTCAGGAGTAGATTCCTTAATGCCCCTTACCCATTTAGCCCATCCCCCCTCCCACTACCCCTCCAGTAACCCTCAGTTTGTTCTCCATATTTATGAGTCTCTTCTGTTTTGTCTTCCTCCCTGTTTTTATATTATTTTTGTTTCCCTTCCCTTATGTTCATCTGTTTTGTCTCTTAAAGTTCTCATATGAGTGGTCATATGATTTTTGTCTTTCTCTGACTAATTTCACTTAGCATAATACCCTCCAGTTCCATCCACATAGTTGCAAATGGCAAGATTTCATTGTTTCTGATTGCCAAGTAATACTCCATTGTGTGTGTGTGTGTGTATGTGTGTGTGTGTATATATATATATATATATATATATATATATATATCACATCTTCTTTATCCATTCATCCATCGATGGACATTTGGGCTCTTTCCATACTTTGGCTATTGTTGATAGTGCTGCTATAAACATGGGGTCCATGTGTCCCTTCGAAACAGCACACCTGTATCCCTTGGATAAATGCCTAGTAGTGCAATTGCTGGGTTGTAGGGTAGTTCTATTTTTAGTTTTTTGAGGAACCTCCATACTGTTTTCCAGAGTGGCCGCACCAGCTTGCATTCCCACCAACAATGCAAAAGAGATCCTCTTTCTCCACATCCTCGCCAATAACTGTTGTTGCCTGAGTTGTTAATGTTAGCTATTCTGACAGGTGTTAGGTGGTATCTTATTGTGGTTTTGATTTGTATTTCCCTGATGATGAGTGATGTTGAGCATTTTTTCATGTGTCGGTTGGCCATCTGGATGTCTTCTTTGGAGAAGTGTCTATTCATGTCTTTTGTCCATTTCTTCACTAGATTATTTGTTTTTTGGTTGTTGAGTTTGATAAGTTCTTTGTAGATTTTGGATACTAACCCTTTATCTGATATGTCATTTGCAAATATCTTCTCCCATTCTGTCGGTTGCCTTTTAGTTTTGCTGATTGTTTCCTTCGCTGTGCAGAAGCTTTTTATTTTGATGAGGTCCCAGTAGTTCTTTTACAGTTGCCTCAGCTTTCACCAATTCTATGCACCCTTCACTCAGGTACACCAATTCTCAAGTTCAAACCTCAAATTTCCCCCTCCCCCTGAGGCTTAGTTCTATACATTCCACTGTTCCCCCTAATACTTCCCTGCACTCCAGTTTTGTTGCCTTTGTATACTCTGCCCCATAGTTACAGGAAAGGTCACATCTTGTTGGGTGTGGAGACTGAAATCAGGGAGAAGAATCATGGAGAAGGCTGTATCTGAGTTAGGCCTTGAGACGGGACAAGATCTGCCTGGGTAGAGGCAGAGGGAAAGAACTTCCAGAAGCATACAATGGTATGAGTTTGTTAATTCTTCAAATAGAATATTATGGAGGACTTTCTTTGTGTCAGGCATTAATTGTGTTCTGGGTAAGAGTGTGGGTTTTGAGGACAAAGACTCAAACCCCAAGGCTTGCCACTTCCTGGCCATACGACGGGTTGTGATCAGCCATAACATAATCAATGAAGCAGGCTGGGTGGAGGTTGACAAATTAGAGAGCAAAAGTCCTGTTTAACAAGGACAACTCCTGCTCAGATGCTGGCGGTCATAGCCATGTAGTCTAGTTGGGTTTGATATTCTGATAGTTCAAGAAAACTGAAATTCTGGATTTTTATGTGAAATATTTTTATTTTTAAAATACTGGCCATTAAATTTAAAAAGATAAATTTACAAGTTAAACTGCACATATCTGTAGGCTGGTTCTCTTCATGGATGGCAAGTTGGCCCACTCTGACTTAAAGGCTTAACTCTTGGGGGTGCCTGGGTGGCTCAGTTGGTTAAGCGGTTGACTTCAGCTCAGGTCATGATCTCACAGCTTGTGAATTTGAGCCCCTCATCAGGCCTTGTGGTGACAGCTCAGAGCCTGAAGCCTGCTTCAGATTCTGTCTCCCTCTCTCTCTGCCTTTTCCCCACTCATTCTCTCTCTCTCTCTCAAAAATAAATAAACATTTAAAAAATTAAAGGCTTAACTCTGTACTTAGTAGAACAAACAAGGCCCTCCAATAAGCACTTCTGCTTCATTTCCAGCCTTGTTTTCCCCTACATCTCTCCTTCTCTGCCACTCTGTGGCCCCACATAGTAAAATTCTTGCCCAGATGAACCTCTGTGTTCACGTAGAGGTCATTGAAGAGCTTTTCTCCATCTGCCCACTTCAATTTTCTTCTCTGGACTAACATCTCCTATTCTTCAAGAGCCATCTCCTTTCAGAAGCCTTCACTAACTCCTTCCCCATGCTTCCAAAACCCATGGACACTATTAGCTGCATCCTATGGCCATTCCTTGTCTACTTGCCTTTCTTTTCCATGAGTCTAAGTATATTATGTATGGGACATAAAAGCATGCAGTAGATATGTGTTTGGTAAAAGAATGAATGGAATAAATGTATGTTTCCGATGTCACTTACTATATGTAAATATGCACCAAGAAAAATATATAAGTACCCTTCTGTATCCACTCATCCATTTTTCCAGCAAATACTTATTGAACACTTATTTTATGCCAGGGACTGTTCTAAGTGATGGAGATACAAGAATGAACATGCCAGACAAAGTCCCTGCCTTCACATATCTCATATTTTAGTGTGGGAAGACACTAAAGAAAATATTTAATCTAATGGAAGATGGGGATAAATGCTATGAGAAGAAAATAAAGGCAGAGAAAGGGCTTAGAGGGTGACAGGTATACTTTCTGACAGGGATCTCTGGGAAGGTGACATTTGAGGAAAGGCTTGTGGGAAGAGCAGGAGCAAACTATACAAATAGACAGAAAAGAACATGCAGGCAGAAGGAACAGTAAGTGCAAAGACCCTGGGGTAGGACCATGATTAGCATATTTGAGGAATAGCAAGGAGGCCAGAGTGGCTACAGAGGAGTGAGCAAGGGGGAGAGTGGTGAGAGTTGAGGTCAGAGAGGCAATAGAGGGCTAGACTGTCTTATCATCACACCTCTCAGTCATTCATTGAACACAAACCTTGCTGAATAATGGAGTAAGGAATATGAGTCTTGGTGGAATGTGTGGTGGCAGTGCCAGGGAGATATGCATAGGTCAAAAACAGTTCTCCCCACAGATACATGCTTTGCGTAGCACCTTCTCTACCCAAAGTCTTTACCACATGGCTCTCAGATGCAGGTCCCACCTGAGACCAGGCACTGTTTGCCTTGGGAGGGTCATGAAATGGTGGAGATTGGCCAAAGTTATTTCCTGCTAGTTGGGGTTGGGACCAGGCTGTGCACCTCCACCCAGTTGGAAAGGGCTCTAGAGTCGTTATTCATCAGATACGTTACTGTTTAGAACAAGTCCTGAGTTTCCCACTTCTACACCTTTTCCTCTCCCAGAAAGCCATACCAAAAGAGAAGACCTATGTTCTACTTCCTGCTTGACCTCCACAATGGGTTGTGAGAGCCAGGACAGGTCTGGTGCTCTGTGCAATGAAGGATCAAGACTTGATGGTCTAATGCTATATGTCACATCTGTGCCTTGATCCTTTCTGCCTGATGGGCCACTTGATTTCTAACTTTGGAAGTGGGCCTTCTATAGCTATCTTCTGGTAGCTGCACCCAGGTGGTAATATAGCTATACTACCTATTCAAAAGCAGTGGTAGTGGTGAGGTTGGACTGAAGCCTCAAGGTCCTTGCCTTTCCTGCATGCCCTGACATTCTTACCATTAATCTTTCTTCACGAGCAAAGGTGCGAGGCCATCTCCAGGGATGACACCTGGGTGCCAGCAGGCTTGTAAACCCACCCTGCCCAAGTGGGACTCCATCATCTTCCTGGGGTGCAGAATGAAAGAACATCTCCTCTGAGGGAGAGACACAAGGTTCCATCCAGGACTGTCAGAAAACCACTGGGAAAGGCTCAGGCCAGGCTTCCTGCTGAGTGGCCCTGAGCAGATCCACAATATGAGGAATAAGGGACCACAGGAATGTCAGTGTCTGGGAATGCTGTAATGGATGGTAGTTCTGAAGAAAGACTTGGTCATCCTTGTAGCTTGGTCTGGGGCTACTTGTTGCATAAATTCTTCCTGAGCTGTGGCATTTTCATACTTTGAGGCACAGTTTAACCCCCTAAATGAGCACAAGGAGGAGGACACAATTTGTCAAGGGCTGGTAACTCAGAGGAAGCTTGCCCATTCCAGCTTTGCTGATTTCAGCTCTGTGCTTCCCCCAGAGTTGCTGTTGCAAAGGATTGTGGGAACCCTAAGTCTTCCTACTCATCAGAGGTACAGAACTGTCTAGTACTTCTAGTACAGGAAGGCTTGAAGAAATAGAGGAGGTTATGAGGATAAGGGAGCTGCTGTACCCCAGTGGCCCAACCCCCTGGGAAGAGGGAGGGACCCCAGCTAGGGAAGGAGGACAGATACTTCCCTTAGATTCTAAAGGTTAGAGCATGCTGTGAGCTCAGACAGGCCTGGATTCCTGGCCCAAACTGTTTCTTTTATGAGCTCTCCTTGTAAATTTAGGGGCATATTAGGAACCTGGACGTCCCTTCACTTTAAACTAGGAGCCACAAGGGGCGCCTGGATGGCTCAGTCGGTTGAGCCTCTGACTGAGGCTCAGGTCATGATCTCACCGTTTGTGAGTTCGAGGCCCAAGTTGTGTTCAGTGCTGACAGCTCAGAGCCTGGAGCCTGCTTCAGATTCTGTGTCTCCCTCTCTCTGCCCGTCCCCAGCTCATTCTCTCTCTCTCTCTCTCAAAAATAAATAAACATTAAATAAATAAATAAACAAGATCACATGAAGTGAGCCAGGTACAAGCAGTTGGTGGTGGGGACTGAGTGAACCCCATCTGAAGCCAGCAGCCACTCCTGAGGTCCTCTCAGTTGCCATGCTGAAATCTGCCTGGATGGCTCTCCCTACCAGTTGTTTTAAGTTTATTTTTATTTATTTTGAGCAAGAGAGAAAGAGGGAGAAAACAAGCGGGGAGGGGCAGAGAGAGAGGGAGACAGAATCCTAAGCAGGCTCCACACTGCCGGTGCAGAGCCTGATGTGGGGCTCAAACTCATGAACCGTGAGATCATGACCTGAGCCAAAACCAAGAGTCAGATACCCAACCGACTGAGCCACCCAGGTGCCCCTCTACCAGTTGTTTCCAAGAGAAAGAGCTTCACACAATGATTTTAGAAACTGCCCACATGTTTCAATGTTGATAAGGAATTGCATTTGTATTTATACAGCAAGCACATCTAATACTGCTTACTATATGCAGACACTGTTCTAAGCATGCGGCAAATAATAACTCAGACAATTCTTAGGACAATACAACCTCAGAGGTAGATCTTCCTTTACCTCATTTATTGATGAGAAAAATGAGGCACAAAAAATTAATTTGCTCCCAGTCCTTCCTCAGCTGGTAAGTGGCAGAGCCGGGCTTAAAGCCAAGCAGCCTGAGTGTAGTCCATGCTCTCTGACGCTATGTTCTGCTGCCTCATTAAAACTAGCAAACGAGCAAACACAAAACAGCAAAAACAAAACACCGTGCAGGACAAAAAGCAAGCAGACGAGCAGATGCAAAAACAAGCCCTTCATTTGCCTCCTCTGCTTGAAACCTGATCCGGCACAATTGGACACCTTTGCTGTTTTCCTCTGCTTTTGTCAACCGTCTTCTTTGTCAGTTTCTTCATGCCCGACCCCCATCTTAACAACACTCTTTCTTAGATATTCCCAACGCTGATTTGTTTTCAGCCCTTTCATAAAGCAACTTGGCCTTTCGGCCTTGTCATGTTTGCTCTCTGAAATGCTACCTCTCACTTTTCATGGTTCATTCTCGATCTTTCCCTTCAAAAATTCTACTCAAATCCTCCCAGAATCCCTGTCTCCTGCCAGGCGGATGCCCTGGGACTTATTTTGCAATGAGTATTTGGGGGCTCACAGCCACTCCTTGTAATGGCCCACATTTCTCTTTCTATACTGGTATTATTTGCTGTGTCGCAAAATGCAGTCTTTTATAGACATGTACTTCTTAGTATCAATCCCTGTTTTGTGTGCATTTGTCTTATCTTTCCAGCAAGAGTGGAAGTCAGGAAAGCAGGGGCTGTTTTGTATTCTACTGTCCCTTTTGCAGTGCCAGGAAGTCACATCACATAATCGGCAAAGGCATGAGCTTTGGAGAAGTAGCACTTGGACCCAAGCCTTGACTTTGCCACTTACAAACTCTGTGACCAATGAAAACTCACTTGACCTCTCTGAATCTCCTTCATAGGATTATTTTGAGACATAATGCATACAGAATGCTTAACTTGGGGCCTGACTATCATCTGGGAAGCCTTAGCATTTGACAACTCTTATTACCATGTCCCAGGTACCTTGAATCAGCTTGGGCAGCGGCAGAAGCCTTCAATCACTGGGCTCTAAACAGATCTCTAGTCCGTAGGGTTAACTTCACTCAGGTATATGGCATTTTTAGGAAATGTTGAATAGGACTGGCTGGGGAAAAAAAAACACAACAACCCAAGGCTCTACAATTATACAATTAGAATGTAATTTTTTTTTTGGTTCAAGTTTGACCTCTGCTAATTGGAAGGAATTGGAAGGAAATGAGAAGATCTAACACCTCTTTGGGTTGAATAGGTGGGTACATGTGTGTGCACACATGTGCAAGCTTGCTCCTGCACATACATGTGATTTTTCTCAAAGCGGAGCCTACGACATGTGTTTGTACAGTGCGTCAACACAAATTGCCTAGGAGTAGGCTTACCCAGATACTTTAATGTACACAGCAGGTTGAGTCACACTATCAGTTAACACAGAGTTCCTGGTACTAACCCCTTCCAGACTCCCTACTATCGCTAGGTAAGCAATCCTAGGCTACTCAACACAAGCTGACTCATACTTACTGTTAAAACATGACTTGCCAAAGGAGAACTTTCTGCATGATTCTTCCGTCCAGGAAAGGAAACAAAGATTTCCCAAATCTAAGAGTAGAGAACTTCCATGATCCTACCTACATACACTCCTGTTTCACAGTCTTATTGGAGGTCACTTTTGGCAGTTCTCTGGAGGACTTCCAGGAAGGTGTCCAGAGAGCACATTTAGGGACTGTGTATTCACACCAGGTTGTTTGTTGAGAGAAATTCCAGTCCTTACACACAGGGATGGAAAGGAGAAGAGAAACTCACTGCTTAACACCATCACAGAATTCACATGAGAACCCATAGTCTGGGACTCCCAGCCTCCTGGTTTGGAGAATTGTAAAATTATGTGCCACCTCTTCTTTTTACTGTTTTCAAGACAAGTAGGTGTTAACCTGGAATAAGGAAGTTGTTGTTAATGAGAATGATGGTATTCTAGGTTTGTTTTTCAACAAATACACCAGGATCATGCACATCCAAGTGAGTGATACCCTTTCAAATAGTCACTTTGACATATCACAAACTTGGAAAAGTGAATTCACCAAACATAACTATGCCCAATCCTTCAAGTCACAGTATACCATAAGTGCTGAGCACATATTCTGGAGTCAGCTGACTTGAGGTGAGGTCCTGACTCTGGCGTTTATCTGATCTTCAAAAAAAATTCTTTCTGAGCCTCATTTTTATCGATAAGATGGTTACCCATGGGCTGAAGCTTTGGCCAGCAACAGCCCTATCTGTGAGGAGGATGACTGGCAGCCATTTCACAACAGCAGACTGGTAAAGGAAGGTTAAAATAGCTGCTCACTAGATGTGTGTCCTAAAGGATGGGGAGGGGGAGCAGGAGCCAACAGGTAACGCCCAGCAAAGAGAACACAAAACTACCCAATACATGTGTAATAAGATGTGGGTTATATAACAGGAATAGTTGAGGTCAGTTGAGAGAGGTGAGAATATGAGTCCTGAGTCTATCTGTTGCTGTACATGAGATTTATGTAAATTGCTTCATTTCCCTAAACTTCTATTTCTTCACCTTTAAAATGGGTATAATAATCCTACTTACCTCATAAGACTGTGAAGAAGATTAAGTGAGATATTGCATATAAAGCACTTAGCACAATGCTTGGCCAATGTGTGCATGCATGCGTGTGTGTGTGTGTGTGTGTGTGTGTGTGTAAAATCACCTAAACATGGTCCTTATCCTCATTGGGAGCTTGCATTCTTAGAGGTATGAAGAGGACCAGTACATGAATAGTTGTGATATCCACTAAGTGCTGTGCAAAAGGTATTAATTAATGCTATAACAGTGAGATCACATCATGTGGGAATCAGGAGACAATCTATGGAGGAGTTAACATTTGTGATGAGGCTCACAGGATGAGTAGATTTCTGATAATTCAACTTGGCAGGGTGGCAGATCAGGAAGGAAGGAATAGGCTTGCAGAGGCACAGGGATGGAAAAGTAAGGCATGTGTTCAGGGAAAAGAAAGTATTCAGTTTTGTTTGGAGACCACTTGTAAGGCCTTGGCCAACCCTGACATTCTTTGGTGCTACAAATTGCAGAAAATAGTCAGGAGGGGTAGGTTGGACACATATTAAATGCTGGATAATGTTTATGCCTTGGAAAAAAGGTTATGGGGAGTCATGGAAGGTTTTTGAGTATGAGAATGACCCGTTTAGATCAAACTTTAGGAAAACCTATCTGGCAAGATTATATAGGATGGATTTGAGACAGAGGAAAATTGGAGGCCAGGAGATGGGTCAGGAGGCAACCACAACTATCTAAATGAGAGCTAACAAGGACCAAACTAGAGGATGACAGGACTCATATTCTCACCTCTCTCAATCGACCTCAACGATTCCTGTTATGTATTTCACAGGTAGTTTTGTGTTCTCTTCACTGGGCAGTACCTATTGGCTCCTGCTCCCCCTCCCCATCCTTTAGGACACACATCTAGTGAGCAGCTATTTTAACCTTCCTTTACCAGTTCACTGTTGTGAAATGGCTGCCAGTCATCCTCCTCACAGATAAGGCTGTTGTTGGTCAAAGCCTCAGGAGATGGAAAAGAGAAGATAGGCTGAAGAGCTCTCAGTAGGATTTGGTACTCCTGGAATGGCAGAATGATTAAAGTAGGAGTCAAATAAGAGTTAATGGGGTGCCAGCCACAGCGGCTGGGAAGTAGCACATGTTTGGAGACCAGAGGATGATCTGTGTGAAGTAAATGTTGAAGTGTCAGTGGGCCATGTAAGTGGAGTTGCCTAGCAGAGAGTTAGAAAAAGCAATGAAGACTCAATAGTGCTGTGATTACACAAGGAATTTTTGAAACACTCACTTTGGAACCATTCCAACAGGAATGAATTAAAGCCTTTAAGCACTGACCAGATTCTGCCCTTCTAGATGGCATTTAGAATTTAAAAAAATCCTACAAAACTATAAAAATGTGTAGAAGGAAGTCCAATAAATTTTAGTTTTCCTATGATGACTACTTCAAGGATCAAAAAATATGTATGAAAATCTTTACTCCTAGATCTGTCTCTCTGTTTCTATCTCATGCTGGTGCCATAAGTAAGAATGGCTTCAGTCTGTCTTTTGGGAACCCAAGACAGCCTTCTGAGCCTGTTCCCAAGCCACACAAGTACAACAGGCTTATTACTTTATTATTATGTCCTGTTTTGTGAGCACAAAACAGCATCACTGAACTTGATCACCTACCTTATTTGTTAAAATTAATCTCAAATGACAAAGCTATTTCCAAAGACCAAATTCTTTCAAAGGGCAATGATTTGCTTTGATTTAGGACATTAGGACATCTAAAAAAAAAAAAACATTTCTCCCTATCTCACACAATACACAAAGATCGATTCCAAATGTATTAAATACAGATTCCCAAATCCATTCATTTAACAAATACTGATTGAGTACCTACTATGGGCAAGGTGCTCTGTTCTAGACGCTTGGAATAAATAGTAAATGAAACGGAGAGAAATCCCTGCCCTCTTGAAACTTACATTTTAGCTGGGTGGAAAAGTTAACAATAAGTAAACTGCATAGTGTGTTAGAAGGTAATGACTGCTACCTAAAAAGGAAAAAGCAGTGAGGAATTGGGAGGGCTGGAGTGGAAAAATCTGCAGTTTTACGTTGTGTGAGCAAGGGAGGTGTGGTTGAAAACTGAAATTTGGGTGAAGACCTAAAGAAGATGAGAGAGTTGGCCCTGCTGATACCTGGGGTTAAAGGGTCACAAACAGAGGAAACTGCCAGGGCAAATGCCCAGAAAAGTGGGAACATGCCTGGCTTCTTCAAGGGTCAACAAGAACAGTGTGACTGGAGCAGGGTGAGCAGGGAGGAATGGTAGGAGCTGAGGTGGAGGGGGTGAGGTGGATCATTTTATATCATCTTCTCAGCTACTTTAAAGACTTCAGCTTGTACTCAGAGAAATCGGGAACTATAGGAGGATCTTGAACAAAAGTGAGATGTGATCTGACTTACATGTGAAAGGATCATTCTGGCTGCTGTGATGAAAATAGAATGTAAGGAGACAAAGAAGAAGCAGGGAGATCAGTTAGGATGCCATTGCAGTGAGCCAGGCAATTGATGCTGGTGGCTCACACCAGGGTGGTAGCAGTGAAGGTGGGCAAAGTCATCAGAGTCCGGGTATATTTTGAGCATGGATTCAAAAGGATTTGTAGACAATTTGATGTGGTACATGAGGGAAGAGAAGCAAAGATGATGCAAAGGCTTTGGCCTGAGCAACTGGGAGGACAGAGCTGCCATAACTGAAAGGCGGAACAAAATTATAGAAGCATTAAGAGAAAATAAATATTAATATTGTGTAATAATACATAATAAAATTTCTACAGTCTTGGATTGGGGAAGGCTTTCTTTTTTTAATGTTTATTTTTGAGAAAGAGAGAGAGCAAGAAAGGGAGGGGCAGAGAGAGACACACACAGAATCTGAAGCAGATTCCAGGCTCCAAGCTGTCAGCACAGAGCCCGACATGGGGCTTGAACTCATGAACCATAAGATCATGACCTGAGCTAAAATCAGATGCTTAAGCGACTAAGGCACCCAGGTGCCCTTAATTAGGGAAGGCTTTCTTAAGGAAGACATGAAACTCACAAGCTGTGAAGAAAAAAATTCCCAGATTAACTACAACAGAAGACATGAAATTTAAAAAAAAGACAAAATGCAAACCTTCTTTATGGGAGAAGATGTGAAATTAAAAAAAAAAGTGACAGACTGGAAGAAAATATTGATAATATATATACCAAACTTAATTCCTCTTAAATTAGTTCTTAATTATCAATCAATTAATTAATCCTTAATTAAGGGATATGAATTAAGATTCCTAAGGTATAAAGAACACTTCTATGATATTAAAAGACAGATAATTCAATGGAAAGTGTCCTAAGGTCATAAACAGGCAGTTCACAGGGAAAGGAATACCAACTAGGCCAGTAAACCTATGAAAAAAGGCTCAGCCTCATTACAGAAATAAATATTAAAACAGCAACGTAATACCAGCTTTCGCCCACGTTACCAGTAAAATATATGACCAATAATTTTCATTGTTGACAAGGCTGTGGGAAACAGGCACTCTCTTTTTTTTCTTTACAAATTTTTTATTCAAATTCTGGTTAGTTGGGGCACCTGGGTGGCTCAGTCTGTTGAATATCCATCTCTTGATTTGGCTCAGGTCATGATCTCACAGTGAGATCGAGCCTCGTGTCTGGCTCTGCACTGGACGTTGAGCCTGCTTAAGATTCTCTCTTGCTCTGCCCCTTCTCTGTGCTCTCTCTCTCTCTCTCTCTCTGAAATAAATGAACAAATAAATTCTAGTTAGTTAACCCAGTGCAAATACTGGTTTTAGTAGAATTCAGTGATTCATCACTTACATACAACACCCAGTGCTCATCACAAGTGCCCTCCTTAATACCCATCACCCTTCTAGCCCATCCCCCACCCACCTCCCTCCATTAACCCTCAGTTTGTTCTCTATTGTTAAGAGTCTTTCATGGTTTGTTTCCCTCTCCCCCCCCCCTTCATCTGCTTTGTTTCTTAAATTCCACATATGCACTCTTAGTGAAGGCGTAGATTTGTAAAGAATTTCTGGTGGATAATATTGCAGCATCTACCAAAATTTAAAGCGTTCATATCCTTTGGCCCAGTGGTTCAATTTCTAGGTACCTAATCTACAGAAATAATCACACAAGCAGGCGGAGATGTAGGCAAAGGGATGTCCATTTCACCATTGTTAATAATAGTGAAAAAATATTAGGCATAAGAATTGGCCAACAAGAGAATGGCTAAGTAAGTTGTGGTACATCCGTACTGTGAAATATCATCCAGCCTTCAGGCATATAAGGCAGCTCTATAGATGTAGTTGGACATGCTGACCTAAAGAGACAATAAAAATGCTTTTTCAAGGGAAGAAACAAACTATAGAACAGTATATGTAGTATGATGACCTTTGTGATTTAAAAAATAGCCACCATGCATGTGTGTGTGTGTGTGTGTGTGTGTGTGTGTAAATTCATAGGCGCTCTGAGAAAAATGTGAAAATCCTATTGAGTGTGAGCGTGGCATGGGCTTACACATGTGGGTGAGAGAATAGAGACTTTCTTCTTATTCTCTGTATACTCCTTTGTTCTTTGAAACCCCTTTACAATCAAAATGTGTTATTTTTGTAATTTTTAAGTTAAAAAAATGAGAAATATGTCAGATACTGCAGATTTCTGAAAGTTCCCAAAGAAGGATCCTGGAAGCGGTAACATGTTTATTACGTTAAATTCACATTGTGCCACTGTGACAGGAAGAACAGCATCTAATGCATGCTATGTGGCCTTGGGAAGGACACAATGTTTATGAGCCTCTGTTTTTTTTTTTTTCAATGGAGAATGTAGATAATACCTGCCCTGTGTGTTTTCATCAGTTGCAAAGATAAAATGGAAAAGCCGCTGAAAAATTATAAAGCCTTGTAAAAATATGAAGCATACTTAATAATACTTCATGTGCTAGTTCTTTGTCAATAACATCAAAATTTAATACCAAGAAGAGAATTTAGATGATCTCTTTGAATTGGTTTTAACAGAATTCTTCCTGTCCTGATTAGGTCTTACCTATAGAAGCAATGTAGGCATTGTACATCAATGTTCTAGAGAGTTATGTGTATGAGACATTCTGGTGCAGATGGGTTTGGGCAATAGCCTTATGTCATACTCTTCATGCCAACCATTTCAGGGCCAGCTAGCTTGGTCATAGTGAATTAATTAGAAAGCTTTTACTTAGCACCGGCTTTGTGCTTAACATTCCACTGTAAGCAGGTAGCCAGATATCCAAGTTTGCCTGGGACTGTTACGTTTTACACTGTCCCGTTCCGTAATGGCTAATAGCAGCCTATTCACTCTCAAAAGTGTCCTGTCAACTATGGGGCATGGAAGGAAACACAGGAAGCCCCTGGCTTCAAACACCAGTCTTAGAAATTTCTTTCCCATTCCCAGCTTTTCACCACTGGAAAATCCAGTATTACTTTCATGGATCTTTTGGAGACTTAATGGACTCAGAACCAAGGCTGAGAAGAGCTGCTGTGGACCTCCAGAGGGCTGCCCCACAAATTGCCCTCCTCTGCAAAACCTCCTCCCTCAGACCATTTCTCTTTATTGCATTGCCTCATACTCCTGGCCAGAGATTTATTTGGGGTGGGAGGGGGGAGCAAGCATTCCATTTTCGATAGTGTAAACAGGTTGGGGAACGTTTATGGCAATTGATTTTTTCCCCTCCTAACATGGAGCTGATTGATGGTCTGCTTCTATGGAGGAAGGGGACTGGAGGAATAAGGTTAGAAAGGAAAAGGTAATCTTGGAGCATGAGTTATGGCTGGTGAATTAGACCCTCCCTCAGGGCAACCAAGGAAATCAAGAGGCCAGGGGGCCATGAAAGTTGGGAGCAGAAAGGAAGGTGGGTGTCAAAAATATGCAATAGTTATTTGGGGAAAAATGTTGTTTTGTGCTCAGCCCATGTCTTAAGAAGGGAAAGGAATGTTCTTACTTGGCCACCTACTGCTCCTTCTCCTCTTCCCCTGCTCTATATGGCCCAGCACCCAGAATTCACACCAATGGCAGACTATGTGCCACATGAGTCTGGGAATGAGACTTCCATTTAAAGCATCCTGCTTTGACAGGAATGTGTTCTTGGATTCAGTCAATGGGCTTACCAATACATTTTTGTATATGCCCTTTCTTTCCTTATTTATCTTTTTAAGTTTATTTATTTTCAGAGAGAGAGAGAAAGAGAGCGTAAGTAGGGAAGGGGGGAGAAAGAGAGAGAGAGAGAGAGAGAGAGAGAGAGAGAGAGAGAGAGAGAATTCCAAGCAGGCTCCACACTGTCAGTGTGGAGCTCAATGCAGGGCTCAAACTCATGAACCGTGAGAACATGACCTGAGCTGAAGTTGGATCCTTAACCAACTGAGCCACCCAGGCGCCCTAGTATATGCCCTTTCTTAATTTGGGACCTGCCTGTATAAGACCTTGTCTCTGCCCTTGAGGGGCTCAGCTATTAGATTTAGGAGAGACCCAGTTAATAAATAGGAAACTACTGGAGAGCAATCAAGTGCCAACCATAAGGTATTGGCTCTAAGTACAGTGCAAATCTTTCCAAGGTGGGGCCCAGACAGGGGTTGTATGAACGTTCGTCAAAATTTTCACATAAGACGGCATTACTGATCTGCCCTAAGAATATGCATAGACAGCAAGAGGATGGAGGAGAAAATTCTAAGTAATGCCGGAATTCACCTGGAGCCAAAGTTTGGCACCAGCCATGAGCATGGGCAAGAAAGGCTGTGGGAAGAAATCAGGCCTGATGCAAGCAGTGGGAAATTGGCCTGGCTCCGCTGAGCTGGGCTCAAACACTCCCTGTAAATTAAAGTTCACAGAACATATCAGTGCAGTGCATACATGTTTCAGAGTGACTGAGGCAATAAATCGTGGCAGTGTGTTTCAGGTGGGTGATTTAACATGACTAAAGTTCAGAGGAGGTGAGGGTCAGATCTTGGAAAGTTAGGGAATCCAGATGAAGGACTTTGGTCTTGTTGGAAGGCATCCATAATGGTATTAATTGAAGATGCTTAGTCAGGGTTGGAACATCAGGATGTGGCTGGTACACAGGATGAAGGAGGAGGGAGTCAGGGAGACCATTTAGGAAGCTGCCACAGTAGGCCAGGGGTAAAGAGCTAAGTACCTGGCCCAGGGTGGAAGCAGAAAATTTGTGAAAGGACAAATCTGAGAGCCATTGCACAGGTAAAAACAAAAGGACTTAGATATTGTGAAAGAAGAGCCAGAGGAGGCCTTCCTGCATCTGAATTTAAACACAAGAGGAACACTGTTATGAAGGCTTCTCACCTATGCAGCCTGTCATGCCCTCCTAGGGAACCCCCTTTCCCAAGAAACCCTATTGCACCTACACAGTAACCTAATTCTGCAAAAATTCAGATTTATCTTATGAAGGTCTTTATTATTTGTATTATTATTTAAGTCTATTTATTTATTTTTGAGAGAGACTGAGCATGAGTGGGGGAGGGACAGAGAGAGAGAGATTGGGAATGAGAGAATCCCAAGCAGGCTCTACACATTCAGCACGGAGCCAGGTGTGGGGTTTGAACTCTTGAACCATGAGATCATGTGGGGCTTGAACTCTTGAACTGTGAGGTTGTGACCTGAGCTGAAATCTAGAGTTGGATGCTTAACCCACCAAGCAACCCAGGAGCCCCTCCAATGGAAGTCTTAAAGCGTTTATTCACTCACCTTTTACAAAGTTAGGTGGGCTGATAAATGCTACAGGGTTTCTGACCAGGGAGGCCAAAGCATACTATTCATTCCACTGCCGAGGTAGTGAGAACTACCAGGTCTTCAAAAAAAAGTGTGATGTGTCCACAGTTGGTTCACACAAGAAATGAATACTTTTTGCTTCATAACCCCTGTGTCCTTCCTGTGAACCCTGTCTCCTGAGAAAATCTCAGAGCACGAATTTACCAACTTAATTTGTAAAAGGAGGTTAGTGGATCCATACTGTAAGACTTTTATGGAAATATTTGAAATTAATTAGCCTTGTCAGCTTTTATTTGCATAGGTTCACTTCCAACTGTATAGTCCACCCCAAATTTAACTTTTTAATAAGTATGATTTTAAACAATAAAACTTAGAGAATCTGTATACAAAGAGCTTAAAGAATTTAAATACATGGGTTTATTATTAACACAGTAGCAAATATATCAAGAAACACGCCCCATGAAAAGTGTTTCAAAGAAACACACATCTGCTGTGAGAAAGGAGTATACCCAATAAGTAAGCCCGAAGAAGCTGTTTGCTTCGTGATACCGGCAGATAAGCCTGGCAAACCTCGGTGTGATTGAAGAAGCCAGTTTGACACTCAGCCTAGTCCAGGCAAGCTACCGGGCCTCGCCTGAGCTCAAGGAACCTCGACACAATGGTGTTCGCATTTTGGAAGGTCTGTCTGATCCTAAGCTGCTTTGCAGGTAAGGGAAGTGTCTCCAAACCATCAAAGATGATTGGGAACGGTTTTCTTTTAAACTCAAAACATGAATTTTTACATGTGTTCTTCTCTTGCACTTCAAGGGAATTATGTTTCGTTTGCAGAATAAAATAAATGTTAGAACTCTAGCTTAGCAAGTATAGGCCATGTTGTAAATGTAATTGTTTTATGTAGCATCTGAATTAAAAAAATTTTCTCTGAATAATCACAGTAGCTTTCCTTTTCTTGATTGGGAAGGTGAACAGCTTAATTTACCCAGAAGCTGAAGTTTGCACTAGGGATAGTTGTGTTTTTTTCTGTTTCAGTTTAGTGTTTCCTTTAAGGGAACTCACTGTGATCAACTTGAGTTGTTACAACAGGCAGAGCTGGGCTTGGAGGGCCTACTATGCTTCACTCTCTAACATTTCTTTAGGTGTTGCTGTTTTCCAAGCTTAAGACTGTATTTTGGAAAATCCGTGAGTGATTTATTGTTGTACATGGCATGGGTGTTTTTAGGGATCCGAGCAAAACAAAATAATTTTTAAATTATTTTGATGTTGGTTAAATTATTTGATGTTGGTTAGACCCAGGAGAGATCACTAATTCAGAAAATCTCTTGGCTTATTTTCTCAAGTACCAGATACATTTGAATCTGTTTTTATGATGTTAGCTAGGTACAATAATATTGTTTACAGTCATGCTGATATTGTTAAGCCATTGGCAGTATTAGGCAGTCATTAGGATGAGGTTTACTAAGGATATTTAATGACATAAGAAAATGTCCAGGATAAAATATTAAGTGAAAGAGCAGATCCACACATTTGACTAGAATAAATTGCTAGAAGGTTATATACCAAAGTGCTCATGGTGATTACCTCTGGCTGATGGGACTATAGATGATTTTCGTGTATTCCCCAGCATTTCCATATTTTCCGGGGTTTCTACAAAGAATATTATACTAGTTGTATAATTAAAAGTGCTACTTTTCGAAACTATATGGTAGTTAGTAATAGTTCTCTAGATGTTCATTACTAAATGTTTAAACACATGTGTTCTATGGAATCACCAGAAGGCAATATTGCATTTATCCTGTGATCTAACCAGGACTCAGAGCTGGAACAGCTAGAACACCTTTCTCAGCTTCTGTGCTAATGGGACTATGTCATGTCACAATTTTCCTTTCCCCCAGGAATATTCATTTTAAACCTTAACTTTAGACAGTGAAAGTCTTTGTTCCTTCTTAAAGAGCTTCCAGTCATTAGCTAATTTGGTTATCCCTGGGTCTTCTGCACCAGCCCCCTAAAATCACACATGTTGTCAATAGCTATTTCCTTGTGCGAGGCCTTATGCAGGCCTACACTAGACAGCAGTTTTGGAATAGTTACAAGAATGGTTTTTACTGTAACTAACTAACTAACTAATAGTAGTTAATTAGTTAGCTAGTTTATATATGTAATATATATTATATATATAATTTAATAGTGTATATATATATATATATATAATTTACTGATTACAAGTGTAGTGTATGGTCATTGTGGAAAGGTTGAAACTATGAAAACATATAAATAAGAAAATAAAAATCACCAACAATTCTACCACTCAAAGATTTGGTTGAATTTCTTATATATATATATTTCCTTTGCAAGTATATATATCACATTACAAAATTGGGTTTATACCTTGTATACAATTTCCCATTGTTTAAAAAATAACTTGGATGATGTTAAGGTTTTATTTGATTGTAACTTTTAGAACAAGGCCCAATCAGAGTGACCAATAAATACTTCAGAGCCTTTGTTCTTAAATGACTACATAACTGGTTTTGCTGGCATATAGTGTATACTGCATATCTGTACACAGATAATCTAGCTGGCCCATAGCAAAATATGATGGTGTCAGTCTAGCAGATGGAATGGAAATATGGTATAATATATTGCTTCCTGTGCTTACATACGTATAGAAGTCTGAGAGAGGGAGATTTCAGTAGTCTGTACTTGTCATTGGTAGCGTCCCTGAGTTGATCCAGATGTGGCTGTGAAATGATTGATACTGTTTTTATCAATGTGAAATTTGATGTGCTACCTGGACTTATTTCTTGGGCAGAAAGAATGTCCCGTTTTTTGGTGTCAAGCCTGGTGCCTGGCACATAGTGGACTCATAGTAAACATTTGTTGGAAGAATGAATCATCTGAAATGCTGCCATTTGGAACAACATGGATGGACCTTGAGAGCATTCTGCTAAGTGAAATAAGTCAGACAGAGAAAGACAAATACTGCAGAGTATCACTTATAAGTGGAATCTACAAAATCCAAACTCATAGAAACAGAGTAGAATGATGGCTACCAGGAGCTGGGGGGTGTTTGTCAAAGGTTACAAATTTCCAGTTAGAAGATGAATAAGTTCTGGGGGATCTAATGTACAGCGTGGTGACTCAAGTTAATAATACTGGATATATACTTGAGACTTGCTAAGAGAACAGATCTTAAATGTTCTCACCACAAAAAAAGAAATGGTAATTATGTGATGTGATGGAGGTGTTAGGTAACACTATGCTGGTAATCATTTCACAATATAGAAGTGTATCAAATCAACACATTGTACACCTTACACTTACACATTATTATATGTCAATTATATGTCAGTAAAGCTGGAAAAATAAAAAAATGAATTAACTTCTCAAACCTCAAGCATTCAGAAATAATTTTCACATACATATTTAAAATCAGTTTTCTGTAAAACTAAGCAAGACAGATTTTAATCAGAATCTTTCTGTATAATGTTATATGTCAATTACACTCCATTAAAATTTGATTTAATCAAAAATCTTTCTTATGACTTCTTAGGAAGTCTTAGGTTAAATTCCATTGCAGGAAAATCATTTTCATAAAAAACGTCTTCTGAAAAAAGTTCACCCATATCATTTTAGATACTTGTAATATATATTAGTCACCTTTTAAGAAGATATGTTAATGTTTTCATTTTCTGGAGGTATGTGCTATGCGTTTTACAGCAGTAATATAATTTAACTTCGGTTTCACAGTCAAATCCAAAAAAGTAAGTGATCATTTGGTTACATTGTAAGTCAAAAATTAAGCAATTATATGTGAAGTTGCTGGAAATTAAATCACTGCAAATGCCTCATGTTGAATATGGTTATTTAAAAGAATATTTTTGCTGTGGTATATTAAAAGAATAATTCCCTATAAGCAAAGTGCCTGCCATGTTGTAGGCATTAAGTACTGGAGTGAAAAACCATGACAAAACATGAGGCACTAAAAAAATCTCTTAAAAACATTGGTTAATTTAAGTAAAAAGCATACACTTTGGATTAGCTTTTTTTAATAATAAACACTGATTTTTAACAGCCATTACACATATTTCAACCACATATGTGTTTCTTGTTTTGATTTTTATTTATTTATTAAAAATGTTTAGGGGCGCCTGGATGGCGCAGTCGGTTAAGCGTCCGACTTCAGCCAGGTCACGATCTCGCGGTCCGTGAGTTCGAGCCCCGCGTCGGGCTCTGGGCTGATGGCTCGGAGCCTGGAGCCTGTTTCGGATTCTGTGTCTCCCTCTCTCTCTGCCCCTCCCCCGTTCATGCTCTGTCTCTCTCTGTCCCAAAAATAAATTAAAAACGTTGAAAAAAAAATTTTTTTAAATAAAAATGTTTATTCATTTTGAGAGAGAGAGAATCCCAAGAAGGCTCTGTGCTGTCAGTGTAGGGCCTGACGTGGGACTTGAATTCACCAACTGTGAGATCACGACCTGAGCTGAAATCAAGAGTTGGCGTCCCTTGTTTTGCTTTTTAATCCAACCAGGGTAGTGAGGGGAATTGTAGTTCTGAGTTTTGTTTAAATCAGGTACTAATCTTCATGTTTCTATTTATTCACAGTCTTGTTAATATAGAGATTTTTTCCCCGACTTTTTCAGTTTTAAAATAATTTCCCAAAGTAGAGTAAATTTATCCAAAGGAAGGGAACTTTTATTTTTATCTGCTTCTTACAGAATCACTTTCAGTTTACAGGAAATTCTATTGAATGGGCTAGAGAATGATCTCAAAGGTTTAAGTAATGTATGGTAATGGAAACATGTGACATATCTTGTACATATATATTTTTTAATTTTTTTGAAAGAGAGAGAGAGAGAAAAAACATGAGTGGGGGAGGGGCAGAGGGAAAGAGAGAAAATCTTGAGCAAGCTCCATGGAGCATGACTTGGGGCTCCAAGACCCTGGGATCGTGACCTGAGCTGAAATCAAGAGTGGGACACTCAACCGACTGAGCCATGCAGACTCAGGGGACATGTTTTTTTAAGTTCATCTGTAAATATGTAGCTTTTGGCTCTGAAGTGTATTGTTGCTGTATTAGGGATGGACAATTTTTGAGCACCATCTTTTCTTTACAATTTAAGGATTGATTATGGTGCTGAGTATTGGGAATCTGGGCAATAAAATGGTCTGAAAGTATTGTCTTGCCAACTGTTACTTATGTACAGGACACTGTGTGGTAGTCCTAAAAAATACTGTCTCACACTAGATTTGGAGGTTGCCATTCTTATTCTAAGGTGATATTGTTGAGCTTCTACAGATCTCAACTTCTTTGGGCATTTATATGTCTCCTATTTTAAAAAATGTTGAAAATGTTTAAATCACGTTTATAGTTCCCCAATGCTTGATTTTCATTTGTCCTCATTCTGGTCTGTGCTCAAAATGACTTCCCACTGTGTTGATAGGGAAGGCAGAGATTGTGTCTGTCTTGTTCATTATTGCTTCCCCAGTGGTTAGCACTATATGTGGCACAAAATAGGCTCTATTTGTGTATTTGTTGGTAGGCACCATGGCCTCTTCCATGGCTTGCCTTGTGTGAGAATTAATGCTTACTCTGCCTTCAAGCACTTATACTGACAGCAGCCTTTAAAAGGTTTGGGGCGGGGGGGGGGGGGGAGGGGGCGGGAGCAGCGTGCTTACGTTGTCATAAGCTCCCACCATGAGCCCATCCCATAACAGATATTGAGACCCAAACTAGAAGACAAAAATGATGGCCAAAATGATGGCCAAATAAAACCTGAAAAATCTCTGTTTGGGGGGAAAAGTTTCTGGGAACTTTAACAGCCACCAAATCCCCATGTTGTCCTTTTTATTTTGAACACTTTAAAGACATTTGGAAGTCATCATTTAAGCATAGCCAGAGATGTGTCTAACTTCCAGGAGAAATGAAATGGGGTCTTTGAGGGCAGGAGAGAGCCACTTAGCCTTCCCCAATAAAGTTTCCATTGGAAAGAGTAGCTATTTTTTGTATGCAAATTTTAATTTTTGGAAAAGCATGACCAGAACCAGGAGAGCATGGATATACAGCACTGGGAAGAAGGAAACTGCATTGAGTTAGAAGGTGCTGCATTGTGTCTATCCTAAATCACGTATCTCAATTTATCACAGTATCAATTGCCCTCTCTAAACAGCCAACCTCTGGCACAGAAGCAGCTGGACCAGGTGGCCTGGCTGTGACAGAGAACTTGGCTATTGAGTACAGAAAACCAGGGGTCTCAGAACAATGGTGTGCTTTTTCTTCTAATTTTTCAAAATGTTTGTCAATTCCCTGATTCCTTTTGCCTGTCATTAAGTATGAAAAATAAAATGAAAGAAGTCTTTGGGTGTGCAGAATTAGGAAGGGGACCAGGATTTGGCTTTCTGTACTATTTCCTCTGATCTTCCCATGATCTCTGTATTTTCATTCTACTCCTACTCCTTGTCTGTAACCCTGCAAGCAGCTAGAACTCTCTAGTTCCCCTGCAGCATGAAGAACATCTCTTAAACTTGACCTTTTCTTCTAATACTTATCTGACAGTCTTCTGTTCCATCCTGGAGAACTTCTATACTCTCTGACTTTGCAATGGGTAATAACCAGTTAGAGTGAGCCAATGCCTCTATAGTATTCCCCAAAGTATTGCCCCTCATCATAGACCTTTGGAAGATGCTTGTATAGTACCAAGAATTTCAAGTACGGTGGTGGGCTGGGTTTTTGGGTAGGGGGATCTTGCATGGTCCTCCAAATAATAGGGGCAGCTCACTGTTTTGGAAGGACAACCGTTTTCAAATTTTGTGGTATAAGGACCTTTTTACACTCTTAAAACTTGAGGGACCCCCAAAATGAAGACTGTATATTAGCCAATTTGACAATAAACTATATTTTTTAAAAAACTTGAGGGAAATTTCTGGTCCGGATAAAAGGGCATAGATCATGCTTCTCCTTGCTTCTTTCTGCTAAACACAAGTGTAAACCCTCCCTGGAAATAATGTAAGAGAAAACCAAGGGAGAACTCTGAAAGACAGTAAGAAGAAAGCAAAATGGTGTGGAGCCCTGGAAATAACACAGTGGCAAGGTGTTTTATGTCTTTCTACCCAACAGAAGAAGGGTAGCCAGTTCTGGCATTTCCAGATCCCAACCTAGCCACAGAGGGCAGCCCAGGGAGGATTATTCTTCCACCAGATCTAATGAAAGTCCCTTTGACATCATGTGATCCCAACACCACTGGGTGAGTCATCAGAAGCCACACTAACAATCGTAGACAAAGGAAGAATTTTCTTTCCTCACTAGGCCTGAGAACTCACTTTCATCTAGAGATATTGAGGTGGGAGGGTAGAACAGACAAAAGGAATGAAGTCACAGCAAATGTTCAGTTCTGGAAAGCTCTTTGTGTGTGTCTGAGACTCCCCCTGCCCCCAGAGACACAGGAGCAGTCAGGGGTACCAGTAGGAGTGTCCCACCATATCAATCCCCCACTGAGAGACACCCAGCAGTCTGACCTAGAGAAACACTTCCACCCTCTCAGGCAATAGGATGAGGGACAAACAGAAGCCCTAGTGACAGCAGATAAACCAAAGAGACCAAAACAACACTGCAGAGATTCTAAAAATTAAACTAGCATTAGAACCGCAGCTCACAAAAGTAGGCTGAGACCTGTGTGTAAAACATAAATAAAACAAAATAAAAGAGACTGTCTGCTAAAATGACAGATTTAAATAGGAGTTCCCTAGTAAAATAGACAAAATTTCTATGGGTTTGGACAAATGTATAATGGCATGTATGTGCTATTATATTATCACATAGAGTATATTCACTGCCCTAAAAATCCTCTGTGCTCCACCTATTTATGCTTTCCTCACTACTCACCCCTTGAATCCAATGATCTTTATATTGTCTCCATAGTTTTGCCTTTTCCAGAATATGAAAATTGAAATCATATAGGATATAGACTTTCCAGATTGTTTTTTTCATCTAGTAATAAACATTTAATGTCCCTCCATATCTCTTCATTGCTTAATAGCTCTTCTTTTTAGCACTGAATAATATTCCATTGTTTGTATATACCACAGTTTATTGATCCATTCACCTACTGAAGGGCATCTTGATTGCTTCAAAGTTTGGGCAATTATAAATAATGTTGCTACAAAAAATTCACATGCAGATTTTTGCATGGGTATAAATTTTAAACTTTTGGGGGGTAAATACCAAGAAGCATAATTGCTGGATAACGTGGTGGGATTGTGTTTAGTTTTGTAAAAAAAACACCAAACTTGTCTTCCAAAGTGCCTGTACTATTTTGCATTCCCACCATTAATGAATGAGAGTTCCTGTTGCTCCACATCTTCACCAGCATTTGGTGTTGTCAGTGCTCTGGATTTTGGCCATTCCGATATGCGTGAGGTAGTATCTCATTGTTTTAACTTGCATCCCCCTGATGACATATGATGTGAAGCATCTTTTCATATGCTTATTTGCCATCTATATATCATCTTTGTGAGATGTCTGTTAAGGTCTTTAATCCGGATATATTTTTTAATGTTTTTATTTATTTTTGAGAGAGAGCAAGACAGAGCTCAAGCAGGGGAGGGGCAGAGAGAGAGGGAGACTCAGAATCTGAAGCAGGCTCCAGGCTCTGGGCTGTCAGCACAAAGCCCGATGTGGGGCTTGAACTCACAAACTGTGAGATCATGACCTGAGCCAAAGTTGGACAGTTAACTGACTGAGCCACCCAGGCACCCCTAATACAGATATTTTTTATCGAGTTGTTTGTTTTATTATTGAGTTTTAAGAGTTCTTTGTATATTTTAGATAGCAGACCATTATCAGACATGTCTCTTGCAAATGGTTTCTTTTAGTCTGTAGCTTGTTTTCTCATTCTCTTGACAGTGTCTTTTGCAGAGCAGAATATTTTAGTTTTAATAAAGTCTAGATTATCAATTATTTCTTTCATGGATTTGCCTTTGGTGTTGTATCTAAAAAATTCATTACTATACTTAAGGTCATCTAGAGTTTCTCATATTATGTTTTAGAATTTTTATATTTTGCTTTTTTCATTTCTATCTATGATCCATTTTGAGATTATTTTTGTGAAGGGTATAAAATCTGAGTCTCGATTCATTTTTTTGTACATAGGCAGCCAGTTATTCCAGCACCATTTGTTGAGAAGATCATCTTTGCTCCACTGTACTGCCTTTGCTCCTTTGTCAAAGATCAGTTGGGGGCACCTGGGTGGCTCAGTAGGTTAAATGTCTGACTCTTGGTTTCTGCTCAGGTCATGATCTCATGGTTCATGAGTTCGAGCCCTGCGTCCTGCTCCGTGCTGGCAGTGGAGAGCCTGCTTGGGATCTCTATCTCTCCCTCTCTCTGCCTTTCTCTCTCGTTGCCTGTCTCTCTCAAAATAAATAAATAAATTTAAAAAAAAGATCAGTTGACTCTTTTATATGCAGGTGGGTCTATTTCAAGGCTCTCTATTCTGTTCCATTGATCTATTTGTCTATTTGTTTTCACCAATACTATACAGTTTTGATTACTATGGCTTTATAGGAAGTCTTGAAATTTGTTCTTCTCCCTCAGTATTGTGTTGGCTATTCCGGGTCTTTTGCTTTTCCATACAAACTTTGGAATAACTTTGTCAATATCCACAAAATAACTTGCTGGGATTTAGAAAAAAATTTTTTAATGTTTATTTATTTTTGGGAGAGAGAAACAGAGACAAAGTGCGAGCAGGGGGAGGGGCCGAAAGAGAGGGAGACACAGAATCTGAAGCAGGCTCCAGGCTGTCAGCACAGAGCCCGACACAAGGCTGGAACCCTCGAACCACAAGATCATGACCTGAGCCGAAGTCGGGCACCTAACCAACTGAGCCACCCAGGCACACCTAACTTGCTGGGATTTTGAATGGAATAACACTGACTCTATAGATCGAGTTGAGAGGAACTGACATCTTGAAATTATTGAGCCTTCCTATTCTATTGAGACATAGAATATCTCTCCATTTATTTATTTTTTTATTTCTTTCATCAGAGTTTTCTAGTTTTCCTCCTTACAGCTCTTGTACAGATTTTGTTACATTTATACTCAAAGTATTTCATTGGGGGGGGTTGCTAATATAAATGGTATTGTGTTTTTAATTTCAAATTCCACTTGTTCATTGTTGGTATGTAGGAAAGCAACGTACTTTTGTGCATTAACCTTGCATCCTGAAACCTAGCTTTAATCCTTATTAGTTCCAGGGTTTTTTTGTTGATTCTTTTGGATTTTCTACATAGGCAATCATGTCATTTGTCATTTCCTTCACAATCTGTATACTTTTTGTTTCCTTTTTGTATATTATTGCATTAGCTATAACTTCCAGAATAAGGTTGAAAAGGAGTAATGACAGGGAACATCCTTGTCTTGCTCCTGATCTTAGTAGGAAAGCATCTAGTTTCTCATCATTAAGGATGATGTTAGCTGCAGGTTTTTTGTAGATGTTCTTTATCAAGTTGAGGAAGTTCCCCTATATTCCTGGAGTTTTTTTTTTTTATCACAAATGGACGTTGGACTTTGTCTACTTCTTCTGCATATGCTGATATGATCATGTGACTTTGTCTGATACTTCTTCTGCATATGCTGATATGATCATGTGATTTTAAGAAACCTGTTGATGTGATAGATTGCATTAATTCATTTTCAAATTTTGAGCCAGTTTTGCATACCTGAGATAAATTCCACTTGGCCATGGTGTGGAATTCTTTTTATACATTGTTGGAGTTGATTTACTAGTATTTTGTTGGGATTTTTGCATCTATTTTCATGAGAAATATTGGTCTATAGTTTTTTTTTCTTGTAATGTCTTTGTCTGATTTTAATATTGGGGTGATGTTGACATCATAGGATGAGTTAGGAAATATTCTCTCTGTTCTATCTTCTGAAAGAGATTGTAGAGAATTGGTAAAATTTCTTCCTTAAATGTTTGGTAGAATTTACCAGTGAACTCATCTGGGCCTGGTGCTTTCTGTTTTGGAAGGTTTTTAAATATTGATTCAATGTCTTTAGTCGATACATAGTAGATATAGGGTTGCCAAAATTGTCTACTTCTTCTTGTGTGAGTTTTAGCAGATTGTGTCTTTCTAGGAATTGGTCCATTTTATCCAGGTTATCAACTTTGTGGGCAGAGAGTTATTCCTAATATTTTTTATTATCCTTTTGATGTCCATGGTATCTATAGTCATGACCCTCTTTCTTTTCTGATACTAGTAATTTGTGTTCTCTTTATTTTGTTCTTAATTAGATAAATTAGAGTCTTACCAATTTTATCGATCTTTTCCAATAGCCAATTTTGATTTCATTGGTTTTCTGTATTGAATTCCTGTTTCCAATTCCATTGATTTCTGCTCTAATTTTCCTTTTCTTCTCCTTACTTTGGATTTAATTTGTTCTTCTTTTTCTAGTTTCCTAAGGTGCAAGCTTACATGATTGATTTTAAATCTTTTCTTGTTTTCTAATATACGCATTCAATGCTGCAAATTTCCCTCTAAGCACTGCTTCTGTTGCATACCACAAATTTTTACAAGTTGTTTTCATTTCCATTAGTTAAAATATTTTAAAATTTCTCTTGAGCTTTCCTTTTTGACCCATGTATTATTTAAAAGTGTGTTGTTTAGGGGCACCTGGGTGGCTCAGTTGGTTGAGCATTCTACTTTGGCTCAGGTCATGATCTCATGGTCCGTGGTTTCAAGCCCTGCGTCAGGTTCTGTGCCGACAGCTCAGAGCCTGGAGCCTGTTTTGATTTTGTGTCTCCATCTCTTTCTGCCCCTCCCCCACTCACACTCTGTCTTTCTCTGTCAAAAATAAATAAACATTAAAAAAATTAAACGTGTGTTGTTTAAAAAAATAAAAAATGTATTGTTTAATCTCCATGTATTTTGGGACTTTCCAATAATCTTTTTGTTAATTTATTTCTACTTTAATTCCATTGTTGTCTGGGAGCATACATTGTGTGATTTCTTCTAAATATGTTAAGATGTGTTTTAAGGCTCATAATACAGTCTACCTTAGTGAGTATTTATAGTGTTTTAAAGTATGTCTCTTTGTATATAACACCACCCAACAATAGCAGAATGCACTTGTTTCCCCCCAAGCACCTGAAGAATATTACCAAGATAGAATATATGCTTGGCCATAAAACAAATCTCCACAAATGTAAAAGAATTGAAATCATGCAGAGCCTGTTCTCTGAGCACAATGGAATCAAACTAGAAATCAAGAACAGGAAGACAAGAACGTCTCTAAATACTTGAGAATTATACAACACACTTCTAAATGATCTATGGACCAAAAAGGAAATCTCAAAGGAAATTTACAGGCTATAGATAGAACTGAATTAAAATGAAATATAACATATGGAAATATGTAACATGCAACTAAAGCAATGCTGAGAGAGAAAATTTTAACACTAAATGCTTCCATTTGAAATTAAGAAAAGTGTCAAGTCAATAACTGGAGTTTCCACATCAAGGAACTAGAAGAAGAAGAGTAAAATAAGCCCAGAGCAAACAGAAGAAAGGAAATAATAAAGAGCTGAGTAAATGAAATTGAAATAGGAAAATTGTTAAATGAAATAAAAATCTGGTTCTTTGAAAAAAATTGATAAATAATATTTACAAACCTCTATCAAGACTGGTAAAAATAAAAAAGAGATAAGACATAAATCACCAATGTCATAAATGAAATATGGGATATCACCACATATCCTGTAGTAATTAAAAATGTAATAATGAGATACAATGAACAAATTTACCTTCATGTATTTGACAACTTAGAAGAAATGAACCAATTCCCTCAAAACAGCAGACTACCAAAACTCACCCAATATAAAATGGATAATCTGAATATCCCTATAACCCTTAAAGAAATTGAATTCATAAGTTAAAAAAGGTGCTGAAAAAGAAATGTCCAAGCCTAGATACTTTTACTGGATAGTTCTACTAAACATTTAAAGGATAATTAACAACAATTTTACACAATCTCTTCCAAAACATAGAAAAGGAGGGAGCACTTCAAACTCATTTTATGAGGCTAATATTACCCTGATACCAAAACCAGACAAAGATAGTACATAGACTATCATACATAGAAACCATAGACCAAATTCTTTCATGAACTTAGACTCAAAATTCTCAACCAGATACTAGGAGATTGAATCCTACTATGTTCAAGAAGAATTCTACACCATGGCCAAGTGGGATTTATTTCAGGTATGCAAGGCTGGTTCAACACCCAGAGTTATTCAGTGTAATCTATCATATCAACAGGCTAAAGAAAAAAAGCAAATGATCATATCAATTGATACAGAAATAGCATCTGACAAAATTCAGTACTCATTCATGATAAAGACTCTTAGCAAGTTAAACAATAAAAGATGCATTTGTTTCCAAGAGCTCCTGTAGCAAACTGCCAGAAACTGGGTGGCTTAAAATGAAATTTAGAAGTGTCTGGGTGGCTCAGTTGGCTAAGCATCCAACTTCAGCTCAGGTCATGATCTCACAGTTCATGGGTTTAGCCCGGCGTTGGGCTCTGTGTTGTCAGCTTGGAGCCTGGAGCCTCCTTTGGATTCTGTGTCTCCCTCTCTCTCTGCCCCTCCCCCACTCTCTCTCTTTCTCTCTGCCTCTCAAAAATAAATAAACATTTACAAAAACAAACAATGAGAAATTTATTCTTTCAGAGTTCTGGAGGTCGAAAGTCTGAAGATAAAGCTTTGGCAATATCGGTTCTCTCTAGAAGCTCTGAAGGAGAATCAGTGCCATGCCATTCTGCTACCTGGCTGGTAGAAGTTCTTGGTGTTCCTTTGTTTGTATATACAATTCTTTATTTTTTTAAATTTTTAACATTTATTTATTTTTGAGAGAAAGAGACAGAGCATGAGCAGGAGAGAGGCAGAGAGAATGGGAGACACACAATCGGATGCATGCTCCAGGCTCTGATCTGTCAGCACAGAGCCCAATGAGGGGCTTGAACTCACAAACTGTGATCATGACCTGAGCTGAAGTTGGAAACCCAACCGACTGAGCCACCCAGGCACTGCTACAATGCCCCTATTTCTGATTTTATCTTCATATGGCCTTTCTTTTTGTGTATTGGTGACAAATCTCCCTCTTTTTTCTCATGGGGACAACAGTCATTGGATTTAAGGCCCACCCTAAATCCAGAATCACCTCATCCCAAGATCCTTAACTTAACTACAGTGCAAAGACCCTATTTCCAAATAAGGTCACATTCACAAAAACCTGGAATTAAAACTTGTACATATCTTTTGGTGGGACACAATTCAACCCACGACAAAGGAGAATTACCTCAACTTAATAAAAAGCATCTACAAATAACCTAGAAAAAACATATTTTGTATTATGTTATGTACAAGTTGTACATGTAAAGTACCGGAAGTTATGGTGATTGCAATAAGGTCATAAAAATAAATTAAAAGCCTATACATTGGAAAGGAAGAAATAAAACTGTCTCGACTAGAATCTAGATTATATGGAGAACTCTCAAAATTCAACAGTTGAAAATTAAACAGTACAATTAGAAAATGGGCTAGAGATGTGAATAGACCTTTCACATACCATTTGATATGCAAATGGTAAATTATCACAAGAAATTGTTTAGCATCATTAATTTGCATTAGGGAAATGGAAATTCAAATTACAGTGATATATTACTACACACTTATATAATGGCTGAAGTAGAAAATAGTGACAACACCAAAGGCTGAGGAGGATGTGGAGAAACTGGATCACTCATATGTTATTGGGGGGGAATGTATATTGGAATAGCCACTCTGGAAAACAGTGTGGCCGATTTTCGTTTTTGTTTTTAATAAAACTAAACACGTAACTATCATCTGACCCAGAAATTGCACTCTTCGGAATTTAGCCCAGGGAAATGGAAATTTATATTCACACAAAAATCTGTACATGAATGTTCATTGGCATTTTATTCAATAGCCCAAACTTGGAAACAACCCAAATGTTCCTAAATGGGTGAATTGTTCAACAAATTGAATGCTGCTAATCAAAGGCAATGAATTACAGATACATACAACAACTTGGGTTCACTGCTAGGTAATTATGATGAATGAAAAAAAGCCCATCCCAAGAGGTTACCATGCTTCCATCTATATAACATGTGCAAAACGACAAAATTTTAGAAATTGAAGACAGATTGATTAGTGGTTACCAATGCTTAGAATCAGGGATGGGGTGCAGGAGGGAAGTGAGGGTGATTATAAAAGGGCAATATCAGGGATCAGTGTACTGTTCAGTATCCTCATTGCGATGGTAGATACATAAAGCCACCCATGTGATAAAATTGTATAACATTAAATGCATACACACACACACGAGTACAAGTAGAACTGGAGAAATACAATACAGTCAGTGGATTGTCTCAATGCCAGTGTCCTAGTTGTGATGTTATAGTACAGTTTTATAAAATTCTACCATTGTGGGGGGCTGGGTAAATTGTACATGGAATATCTGTGTGATTTCTTAGAACTGTATGTGAATGAATCTACCATTATCTCAATAAAATTTTCAATTAAAAATTATTGAGGACTTCCAAAGAGTTTTTGCTATGTCAGTTATTGCCATCTATATTCACTGAATTAGAAATTAAAACTAAAAATTATTTGAACAAAAATCCACAAGCACACATTTCATTAGGTGCCAAAGCAATGATGTCACCTGCCATGTAGCTAGTGGAACACTCCACTGTACATTCATGAGAGGATGAGAGTGAAAAAGAAAAATAACATCTTGGCATTATTATGAATATCATTTTGATCTTGAAGCCTCTCAAAATTGTCTTAGGGGTAGGGTGACCAACTTATCCTGGTTTTCCTGGGATTTTCCTGGTTTAAGCACTGAAAGCCCTAGCAAAACCAGTATGGTTTGCCTGAGACTTACCTGATTTTAAAACTGAAAAGTTCCACATCCAAGGAATATGTTAGTCCTGGGCAAACTGGATGGGTTGTTCTCCATACTTATGGACCTTTTTGTGTTCCTGGACAACATTTTAAGAACCTCTGTGTAAGGCCATTCTTATACAAAAGAAATTCACAGTTTGGTGTTATTATCTCATAGGATTTGAGTATTGTCACATTGTAATTTGTTAGATGCTCCCCTACCCCCATGCCCATTGCTTGCTCAGTTTTGCCATACAGCCCATTGTACCTTCTCCTCCTTCCCTTGGGTTCCTCAAATAAGATGTCATTGAAAGTGCTTTGTAATGAAAGAGTGTCATCAGAATGTGAGTATGTACCATTTTCTTTTTGATGATTATCTTTTCAGATCAAGGTAGTATGGTGCAGGTGACCATCCCAGACAGCGTCATGAATGTGACTGTTGGATCTGATGTCACGCTTGTCTGTACCTACACCAGCACTGTGGTCTCCCGGGACAAGCTTTCCATCCAGTGGTCATTCTTTCATAAGAAGGACTTACCACCAACTTCCGTAAGGACGTTTTTCCTCAACTATTCCCCTTTGGTAGTTCTGACATAAACTGTTGGGGTCGGTATGTGAAGGAGTGGTAAACCAGTGACAATAGTGGCAGAACCTCAGATACAAAGAGCTTAAAGACAACTGTTTAGGGAAGACCATCATCTATGTGACTTGGCCTTTGTCCTCTCTTCATATTCAGTTATAGCCTATTATCTCAAATCTGAGTAGGTCAACATTGAATATATTGTGTTTTCTAGAGTAGACAGGAATGGTCCTTCTTATGGGTAAAATGAGCAGTAGTTCTGAAAGGTTCTCATTCTCCTCAGATAATCTCTCTATTATTTCTAGAAGACCCCAGTTCAAATACATGTCCTACCTGATCTGCAGATCTCTGGCAGATGTAGTATCTGGGATCTGCCTGTCAAGTGAGCTAAGTCATTGTGCCTGACTGATTCCTGATGGAATGAGACTCCCAGATGGGTAGACAAGGGCCAAAGTAGTGATGAACCATGGGTAATCAAGGGCAACAGGAAGCTAGAGGATACAGGATAGGGAAAGTAGGCTAGGGTCTGGGCTAAGAGGTTGCTAGAAGAGGGTGCATGAAAGTCAAAGGAGAATCATTCTACCTATAAGCTGCCTAGTCTCAGGTTTTCTTCATCTGGCCTTAAACATAATTCCTTTTTAAATTATCCCAAGGACTAAAATTGTATACTCAAAAGTGTGTGTGTGTGCGCGTGTGTGTGTGTGTGTGTGTGTTTGTGTGTGAGAGAGAGAGAGAGAGAGAGAGAGAGAGGAGAGAAAGAGAGAGCATATGTAACGATCTGCATGAGTCTGCAACATGTCTGCCAATACATAACTCTTGAGAGAAAAGGCCTATAGCTTTCATCAGATTTTCAAAAAGGATGTATGGTCCAAAACAAGGATTTCAGAGAAGAAACTAATCAGTATGGTTTGGAATAGTCAGATGTAGTTGAATTGGGCCTTGAAAAAAAGGAAGGGTTTTGATTAGTAGAAAAATGGAGGGCGAGTTGAGTGGGCTAGAGGAGTTTTAAGGGCAGAGGTAGAGAAGAAGGAGGGTGCTAGCTGGGAGGAGCCACACCTTGGCCCTTGTCACTTCAGCCATATCTGGTCCTTTGGAGGTGCTAAGTTCTCTCTTCAACAGAGGGCCTGGACTTTTGTAGCAGGAGACACAGTTCAACATGTGATTTCATTAATGCCACTTTCCAATCAACTTTCAACATTTTTGCCCAGTACTGGTTACCTCAGACAAGTGTCTGAATCACTCTGTGCCTCTCTTCAAAATGTGGTGGAGCACTAACTCTCTCCTGCAATTTTATGGGGAATCTGCTAACATAATGCATGTGAAAATGCTTGGAAAAAATATAAAGTCCTGTAAGTTTTCTCCCTTGTAAACAGCTTTATCTCCTTAATTAGCAGTAGCAGCAACAACAGTAATTTTACCACTTTTTGTCACCCAAATGCCCTGACCCAAGACCTCATATATTGCAATCAACTGAGAAAACATCCCTTTCCTTTGCACGTTGCTCTCTCAGATTGTAGATGGTAATAATCATGTGAAATTTCTTCCTTTTGAAAATTCAGTTTCCTAAATAGTCTTTTCAATACATTCTTTATCTGCAGGCTTGAAGGCTTTCCCATTTTGCCAGTAGAGGCCGAATTTAGGGAGGCCTTGCCACTATATTTTGAGGTGTTTTTTTTTTTAATGCTTGGTACTCAAATCCAGATGTCCTCAACTGCCTGGAAGTGAGGCCAGGGCCAATCTGAGGTCAAAAATACAAATCGTTCTTTACGCCTCTTCTGACACTGGAATTTACAAGGCCGCCTCTTGGTTGAACTATGTAGTTATGGGTTGGGAGCCGCAGGCAGGAGGATCTTGTGACCAGCAGTGAGTTTTTTGTAGGCATGGAGATACACAGAAGGTGCAGGTGATTGAACTGAACATGGCTTGAACCCAGGGCATCTCTTCAGGGCCCTTTGAAAGAAACTATTAAAATGTTATTTGTTGAGTGGATTATTTCCTTGCCATTGGCCTCCTTCTTCAAAATGGCAAGTACAGGCAAGGCAAGGAATTTAAGATATCTAGTGTTTTTGGATGTCCAAATCAAAGGAGGTCCTCTGAGCTGAGCCACTGATTCAGTGAGAATATGTTTCTTGATCTTAAAACATTAAAAAAAATGTTTTAATGTTTTTTTTTGAAGAGAGAGAGAGAAAGAGAGAGAGACTGTGGGCAGGGAAGGGGCAGAGAGAGAGGGAGACACAGAATCCAAAGCAGGCTTCAGGTTCTGAGCCATCAGCACAGAGCCTGATGAGGGGTACGGATTCGTGGACTGGAAGATCATGACCTGAACCAAAGTCAGACGCTCAACCGACTGAGCCACCCAGGTGCCCCATTGATCTTAAAACATTTTAGATGCTTCTCCAAGTGCATGAGACCTGTGCTATGCCTGTGCCTCAGCTGCGTAGAAGACAGGGTAGAGTAGGTCTAATACTTGGCTTAGAGACAGTGAAAAACACCTCTATAAAGTCAAGGTTTCACTTCTTTCTCTTTTTCCATCTTGCTTCAGCTTATTCCAGTGAGATCCACATTTCAACCATCCTTGGGGGTTGACTTCCAGAGAACTGGAGTCCCTCCCCTCTTTTCCCATCCTGGCAAGCATGTGCTTCTCTCTGCTTTTCCACATGAGTAATTTTGGAGCACCAGTGGAAACCTCCTGATGGATATTGGTTCTACTCCTTGCTTTGCTCTACTACTTGCTGGCTGGGTGACCTTAGGCAATTCAGTTGACCCTTCAGAGGGTCAGTTTTCCCATCTGTGTAATGGTGCTACTTACCTACCTCATAGGTTTACTGTGAAGATTAAATGAGATGATGCTTGTAAAGCACTGAGAAGCCTTCCATGTAGTAGCCATTCAATGAATGTGTAGTAATTGAATGTGTAATTCAATGAATTCAATTCAAAGTGTATCATTACTTACAAAATGGTGATTTTGCAAAATCCCCATCCCATCAATACCCTCTGAATCATGGGCACTAGGGAATCAAGCCCTACAAGAGACATTTAGTATAGCTTAACAGCTGGGGCAGAGCTCTTGGGGGAATCCTGGCCCAGGATTAGTTTCCTGTTCCATTGACTGCCAGGTCCCTGTGTCTAAAGACAAGGGTCAGGCTTCTCTGCCTGCTCCTATTGCTGAACAGAAAGTCTGCTCAACAATGAAGTTGTAGACCTCTTGAGTTGAGATGGTATTTTTCAAAATGGGATTTGGCCTCTATTTCAAATTCATTTCTTCTGTGAGTACGTCCATGCATCCAGAATTCAGTAAAGCATGTTGTATGTTAATCTAGGAAGGGCTGGTGAACATTTGGGGGATGATAAAAAGAGACAGCTGTGCCATTAGACAATTCTATGATTTACGGGCATAAGATGTTGCCAGACTGATTACTGAGTGATTCAATTCAACTCCTGGGTTGATGTGTCAGTTTACCATGTAGCATTCGGCTCTCAGATCCACCCATTTCTGCTCAAACACAGCACAGCCCGTGCCTCAATACTGAGGGTATGGAGGAAAAGGCAGTCAGTCAGTGTCTAAATATGGCGCATGCAAGAGACGCTCGGGGAAGATGTAGCTGGACCTCTCAGGTAAGAACACCTATTGGTGTACTACTGGACCCCTTCATTGTTTGGAATATCTAGGGCAATGACACCAGCCTTTAGGAGTGGGATGGTATGGTCCAAATTTGATAATGGTCCAAATCAGCACAAGCTCTTGGCAAAACTGGGATAGTCTTGAGTTTGCCTTCTCGTGCCCATGTCTGGAATTCTTTTTAGCCTTCTCCAAAAGGCTCAGGGATATACTGCTGCCTGGAACACGGAAGTGGCCAACTCTTGCCATAGGCTCATATTCTTCTCCTACCCCAACATCATTGTGTTAAAGAATCAGTTGACTCCAAGATATAGTGTTTCTCAGCACCCAGGGGAGGGTTTTATCTCTTACTGACTATCCCCTCCAAGGGGTTCCTTTGGTGAATGGGGACTGCAAAGGTATCCCATAAGTCTTCTGACCAGGAGGGCCAGGATATTTATTAGCAAGTCCCTCCTTTTAGAGAAGCCTTCCTCTTGGAAGACATGGACAGTTTTAGATGATCAATCCTTCATCAAGGACACTTAGTTGAAGACTCTTGGCCTTGGAACAGGCAAGCTAGCATGGAAATCTGGGGTGGTTTTGTGCCCCTCTGATCACACCAATTTCCTCCTTTTCCATCCAGACACTAACTGGTAAAACTAAAGAGATCTCACCTGCCCATGAACAGAACAGGCATTGATCCTACTTAGCATAGGTCTCACAGACAGTACTAACTCTTCTATAACATCCATACTGGATGGAACCCTTTGCCATTTCATCTCCCCAGCATACATTTAATGTGGACAACTTCCTTCCAGAACCTAATGTCATCATATTCTGTGGACGTTCAGATTCTCCCCACCTGGCCTCTCCTTTACAAATACCATTATATCAAATACTTTTTAAATGTTGGCAGGGTGGGGGTGTATCATTTCCTCACATGCACTTGAAAATGAGGGGGTTGTTGGTTTAATTGTTATAAATGAGATTTATAACTGGCAGTTAGTAGGTGGTGGCTAGAGATATTGACTATCTTGCTGTATGTAGGATAAACCCACGTGAGAAAGAATTGTCTGCCCAAAATACCAGTGTAACTCCCATTGAGAAACACTCCAAGTTCTTCCCTTCCCACCACCCCTCCCATCAAAGTTTATCTATTCTATATCTCATTGCCTCGTTGTATATTCTTGCTAAATCTGATCAATTAACCTAATGCTAAGGTGTTAGGGACTGGTGATATTTTATTATTTTATTATTTTTTATTTAAAAAATTGTTAGTATTTATTTATTTTTGAGAGACAGAGACAGAGCATGAGTGGCAGAGGGGGAGAGAGAGAGGGAGACACAAAACTCATAGCAGGCTCCAGGCTCTGAACTGTCAGCACAGAGCCCGATGCGGAGCTCAAACCCATGTACTATGAGATCATGACCTGAGCTGAAGTTAGATGCTTAACCACTGAGCCAAGTGCCCCTACTGATATTTAATTTTGTTCTCTTCCAAAGAAAATCGTGTAAGCATAGACTTTCTGCGCCTTCACCCAGAGGAAGCCATTCAAATTGTGGGATCTAGGGCAACTGGCAGGCTGGGCAAGTAGTAGTTTGAATACAGGGATATCTTTCTATTGGTGTTCTTTCCCTCCCCTGTGCAACCTGTCCACAAGGACAGTCCAGAAAAAGTGCTGGGCTTGAGGCCATTGCCACTCCACACTCCTCCCTTCCCAAGGCTAGCCCCTTTATGAGTCATGCGGGAAAGCAAGAAGCTGAAGGGAAAGAAAGGGTTGCTTGCTGTGGACTTCCACACCCTCCACATTTCCAAAAGGAACCCACAAAAGCAGCTCTGGAGGCTAAATGCATTTATGAATTCCAACTCAGCCTCAAACAGAAAGCAGACTGAATTCTTTCAACCCTTCTTGTTTATACTCTAGCCTCTAGTTAGAGAACAATATCACAAAGCTGAGGAAAAAAAAATCTTTTTGGACAAATCTGGCTCCCAGCTGCATGGTGTCATGTGAATAGGAACTTGGCACAGTAGGAGGGGAAAGGCTGTTATTGCAGCTGGCAGATGTCTAAGGCATCAGGTGGCGAGACCGCTCGGCATGGGAAGCATCGTGCCAATGAATAGCAGCAATTGGCAGGAAAAGGGTCGGGCTGGAGTAAGGGATGGAATTGCCCCAAAAGGGAAAGATTACCTAAGAATCAACTTCTTCACCTAAGGCAGGACTATGAGTGCCATTTTCACGTATTCAGGGGGAGTCAGGAGGTCCAGATTCCAGATCTGCTTATAAATTGGGTGATCTTGGAAAAATCACTTTCTCTTTTGGAGCCTCCAGTGTCCTTTTCTGTTACAGAAGAAGATGAATCAGAGGTTGCAAATTGGAGGCCTCTGGGCCCAATTTGGCCAGTGGATGCATGTTCTTGACCGGCCCGGGATTGTGTGTGTTTGTTTCCACGGTTCGAAAGCCTTGTGTGCATTGGCTCCCCAGTTCACCACATTCCCCACTCTCCTCTATGATCTTACCAGTAGCCACCATCCCCTCTCAGCTGTTTCCCATAACCCCATAACCCCAGTATTCATCTGGCTCCTGGAGGGTCATCAACCTTAGAAACCATAAACGAAGTAATCTCTAAAGGGGTCTTATAAATAATGTGTCTCCATATCAGCCTCGAACATCACAAGGAGCAGAGAGGACCTTGGGAGAAAAGCAGGGCATCCATGAAGCACAAGTAGGCCAAAAACTAACAAGTACCACTTAAGGGAACACTTGGATAGGTGTGATTTTCTTTAAGCAGATTTTCTCTCCCCTACCTCCCAAAGGATATGGCCTGTTGAACATCCATGGCTTTTCCCGCACCTCAGTTGCTTTGATCTCTAAACTGACAATATACTTTCTTTGAAAAGGTACAAGCCTCACAGGATCATGGGCTGGGTCTTGGCCATTGTTCAGCTTTGATTTTTAAAAGAGTTATTCTTTTGTGGCAAATGGAACCACGTTTCAGTACTTCCTGTGTGATTAGATAAGCAGTTTCAGGAAAACATTCCTTTTTTTTTTCTTTACAAGGACAGTGTGACAGCATGGACTTACCCTAACAGAAAAGTCCCTCCATCTCTGTGTCTGGCCACTGGCTAGCCCTTGGGACTTTCCTTCTCAGGCCAAGGCCTTTCCCTTTTAGGTGCCCATTGTTATCCCTCCTCACCTCCGTTCCTATCCCTGACACCTTTTAGTATTATTTGTGAAAGGGCAAGATATATATATGAGGTTACAGTGTGAGGAGCTTGGGTAAAAGCGTTGGTGAAGGTCCTTTTTTTAAAAAAAAATGTTTAACGTTTTATTTTATTATTGAGAGACAGAGGGAGACAGAGCACGAGCATGGGAGGGGCAGAGAGAGGAGGAGACACAGAATCTGAAGCAGGCTCCAGTCTCTGAGCCATCAGCACAAAGCCCAACACGAGGCCTGAACTCACAAACTGCAAGATCATGACCTGAGCAGAAGTTGGACATCTAACCGACTGAACCACCAGGCGCTCCGGTGAAGGTCTTTTTACAGGGAAGTTACAAGTCCAGGGCCTCATGACTTACCTGCTCATTTCACCTTGCTTCATAACCAACACTGTGACTTTTACAGTGGCTTCTTTGAATGTTCTAGTCCTGGCCTAAAACATGCTTTCTTGGGTCCCTACTCTCTGCAGAAACCAGATATTTTCTCCCTACCCTCTGGCACTGGCTGAGGGCTGTAGGGA
Source organism: Neofelis nebulosa (assembly GCF_028018385.1). NCBI lineage: Eukaryota > Metazoa > Chordata > Mammalia > Carnivora > Felidae > Neofelis > Neofelis nebulosa. The sequence goes on from NC_080800.1 coordinate 88,466,695, forward strand.
GGACTGATGTATCTTGTTGTGATGTCGCCAGGCCACAGCATAAGACAGGCTGACTCACCCCTCCCCCAGTCTTCCCAGGAGCAGGGGTAGCAGCCAGATGTCTAAGGTGTAGAAGGGCTTCCTTGACGGACCGCAGGATGTGTTCCAGGTAAAAGTCCACAGGACCTCAAATTGTTGACTAGAAAGTAAATAAGCCCAATGCTGGCTAGTGAAATGGAAAGCCGGATAGCTTGGGTGTTAACCCAGATTAAGGTAATAGACCTTTGATGAGCTGAACCTCCTCCTGGACCACTGGGATACCTTGTGTTAATGTTGACTTTCCAGTTTTAAGTCCAACAAGACTCCTTTGGGACAAAAGTTTGTGATTTCAGTAGGTGTGAGTGGACAAATTGAATTATAAATGGCTCATTTGTAGCAGGAAAAAAAGCTAGTTGATATTAGAGAACTCGGGAAGAGAGACAGGTTTTTTTCACCTTCAATATGCTCTTTGAATTTTCCCTCAGAATCTACCTTTCTGCTTTAGTTTAAAAATATATTGGCTTTCTATTTGAAGGAGAATATATCTGAATTTATCTTGATAATATTTTTTGGTTTGCTGATTGCCTTCCCTCCCTCATCCTATTAAGGTAAATAGCACTGGACAAGGAATTAGAAGAACTGGGTGCTAGACCTTTCCCCGCTGTTAACTTTGTGTGTGTCTTTTTTTTTCCCCTCTCTGGGCTTCAGTTTCTTCTAAAATGTTAGAAGAATGAATTCAATGAATAAGGCTCTTTAAGTACATTTTATAAAAACATTAATTAGTTCCACTGGACTAGCGCAATACCAGTTTATTAAATAATAAACAATCACTTGAACACACATTTATATAAAACTAACAAAGTGTGTGCATAGACTGTGTACAATGAAGAAATCTTAGGGATCACCTAGTCCCGTGATACCCAAGCTTCAACCCCTTATGTCTTTATGATTTTTGTCATAATTGTGCGCCCCCAGCAGTATTATTTAATGTCATTTTCTATATTGACTTGATTTCTTCAAATTTTAAAAATATCTTAGTGTCACCCTAAGCAATAATATCCATGAAGTCACAGACTTGATGTGCTAGATATGTATCTTTGTATAAGTTTTCATTTATGTGAAAATCACACTATGTGCCTAGACTTGGGGAAAATCAACTTGCCTAAAATCAACTTATGTGCCTAGACTTGGGGAATACATCTCATAATTTGGACGATCTTGCTTGGGCTCCTCGTTCAGATGTGGAAACTCAAGGTTGGAAAGATGATTAAATAACAGAGTTTCTTATCACAAAGTTTCTTATCACAGGTTGCCATGGAGGCATAACCAGAGGCCACCTTCCCTGACTATGTCACAATCAGAGGCAGAGCTGAGGCTAAAGCCCAGACCATCTGATTCCTAGATCAGGCCTCTTTCCACCTCACCATGCCGCTCCCACGGTTGCCATTATGATCTAACTATTCATATCTCTACTAGAGATGAGACTAGAATCCAGGTCTTCCTTGACTGTGGTAAATTATAATAATAATAAATGAATCCTGTGACTTCGGGTGAGCCATTTAATCTTTCTGGATTTGAGTGCCCTTATTTGTCTAAATGAAAGAATAACTCCAGTTCTGCCTCCTTCCACGTGAGGAGAATGGTACTAGCTGCCATTGACGAAGCACTTCCTGGCCACTATAAGGGGATGGGACCAGATGATTTCTCAGGGGCCTCTCTGCTATGAAATGTTTTTCTTCTAACGAACAGGATAAACCCAAGTTTGCTTCTCCAAAGGAGTATGTGTGTATGAAAGGAGTATGAATACTCTAACTTTAGGAAAACCTGCAGTCCCACTGAGTAAAGTAAACTCAAATCAAACAAAGTCTATAAAGTCGGGGGTGGGGGGAATGATGGTTTTGGTTTCCCATCAGGCATTTGTGTTTTAGGCAGTGAGTTTCCTGCAGGTAGGGTCATCAGGTGAGCATCTTGATCTAGCCAAAGCGTAGGAGTTGAATCCTGTCAGCTCCAGCTGTTTATCATCTGTCAGATGGGCACGCATCACTGCTCTGATGACATCACAGAACTGCTTTGTGCACAAGTGAGGAGGTGGCTGTGCACACCTGTGAGAAAGCTAAAGCACCCCACTGGCTTGGGCAACTTTTGCCATGGGATCTGTTCCCTGTGGGAGAGGATGGGTGGGGATGGTGCCTCTTACCAACAAAGGTGACATCAGATAGAGGGTGCTTCTGGGTAGCTTACCTTAGCCTTGGCCACTCTCCAATTCTCATTTCTGTCATTTTTATGTCCTAGATTTACTATTATGAAGGTGGACAAGCTACAGCCATCGGACAATTTAAAGGTCGGATTGTAGGGTCCAACGACCCAGATAACGCATCTATCACTATTTCACATATGCAACCAACAGATGGTGGTGTCTACGTCTGTGATGTTAACAACCCCCCTGACTTTGTTGGAAAAAATCAAGGCATCCTCAAAGTCAATGTGTTAGGTATGGGCAATTTTTTTTTCTGTTTGTTTTTTTCTCTTCTTGGAACAACTAAGACCTTAAATGAGCAGTGAGTTATGGTGCTAATTAAGTCCCAGGGGGTAAATATCCTCCTGGCTCCTTTTATTAGCAGGGAAAGAGAAACACACCACCATCCCAACCTTCATAGTAACACTGAGAAATCACTCACAAAACATGTTGAAACCGTAAGTGTTGCCAAAATGGCAGAAAGCAGAAGATAACCCAACCTCCGGGATCCCTATCTCTGATGGGTAGAATGGGAACAGAGAGACAATGCACAGTCGCCACTAAATAAATGATCACTAGCAGCTCCTCCAGAGGGAACCTCCAATTGGAGCCAGTCCTACCTGGGGGAGAGAACTGTCATTTTATTATCTCTCCTAAGCCAGGCACAATTCCCACCATTAAACCATTCTTTTGAATAAAGGCGGGAGGGTCCCTTTTAAAATGCGGGGCCGGGGAAGAGGGGAAAATGGGTGATGGGCATTGAGGAGGGCACTTGTTGGGACGAGCACTGGGTGTTGTATGTAAGCAGTGAATCATGGGATTCCACTCCCGAAACCAAGAGCACACTGTATATACACTGTATGTTAGCTAACTTGACACTAAATTATATTAAAAAAAAAAAAAGTTAGCACTATTTGGAGAAAGGACCACATGTTAAGCCATAGTGAGAATTTATTTATATACAGATATTCATTATGTGGCATTCAGCAAGTCATATCTGCTTTTCAAATGCATTTGGAGTGGTTCATTTATATAGTATTTATTGAGTGCCTATTTTGTGCCAGGACCCATGAGGTTTACAGTGATGGAGGCATAGTTTCTGCTCTTGGAGAGTTCACAATTTTTGGTGGTTTCTAGCACTCCTTCCAGTCTCTAAAAGGACAATGAGAGTTTTGCTCCTGTCTGCGGGCCTGTGGAAGTACTGAAGGGAGAAACGAAAGGGCTGTCAAACCTCACCAATCAACCATTTGAGCTAAGGGATCTCCCATTTCTAAGTAATCCCAAATGGAGCTGATCCAGTCATTGTTCCTCTTGAGCTGTGTACATCCATCACAGGAAAGAAGGAACTAGATCCAACCAGTGACTTGATAATTGACTAGCTTGGAAAAGCAGTAGTTGGTAACAAGGTGCACATCCAGGAGAACCATCCAGAATCATCTGAGCTTGCCTCCCAGGTGATGCCCAAAATGAATTGTGAGGTTTGCCCACATCTACCCAACTGGAAACGAGGGAAAGGTCATCAGGAGCTGATTTTTAAGAGTGGGGTAGCTCAGTCATGCTTTTATTTTGCTGAGCCCCATGTTAGGCATTGGGGTACAGGGGGAAGACAAGAGAATTACAAGCCCTTTCCTGGGAGAGTTGATGCTCCAGTTTGGAAGACTAGTCATGTACATGGGAACCAAACAGTGTGGTATATATGCTGGGGGTCAGAAGGCTTAGGTTCTGGCTCATACTCCACTACTCAGTAGCCTCAGGCAAGTCAGTCCACTTTTCTCTGGCCATTTGGAGATGGGGTTGTAATCTCTGCCCTGTATTTACAGGTTTGAGGATCAAATGATATACTGGAGATTCAACTTTCAAAGCATTTGGGGGAATTAGCCCTCTAAAGGTTTTCTGCTGCTCCCTGGCTCTGGGTTGTCCTTCTGACCAGAAACAACCTAAAGAAGCCAAGCCTCTGTCTGAGGAGTTGGGCATGGTGGGGGCCGTGGGGAGTAAGGAGGCCAACTGTGGGGAGAGGTGTTGATATTTCCTTAGAGATCACTCTTCCTAGCAATGAATTTCCCAGAGACATTCCATTACCCAGTGATGGACGTAGATCCCATGCTTTTGCTTATTCATGCATAAATTCATTCAACAAATCCTGAACACGTGTTCAGTTACTGTGTTACACAATGGTGATGGAAAGATAGAAAAGACAGGGTTTCAGCCCTCCAAAAGTTTAGAAAATAGGGGCTGGGGTGGCAGGACACAGTTTAGGTAAAGGAAACAGCAGTGAGCAAAGGCGCAGGTGGTTTGGACTACCATTCATTTGAGAGATATCCATTAGGTATGACAGCCTTGGAAAATGAAGCTTTGAAAAATACCCAGATAGAAGTTTGAATAATTATTTTGTAAACATTTGGAATAAGCACCCTATTCCTTCTGTGATTTGGCACATAAAAAGAAAACGATGAATTTAGAGAAGGCTTGAGAACACAATGAAGCATTTTCATTTACTTTGTGAGGTAAGCCTCTTCCTCCCAACCCGGTTCTGTTGAAAGCAATAATGCTAAATGGTAGATCAATGGCTATGCCAGTAAAACATCCAAGTTCTACTGGGGATGTTAACTGGTTGAAATGGCAATCCCATCCTGATTCAGTAGTTTTAGAAAATATATAGGTTTGGGATGTGGTTCAAAGTGATTCGCTAAGTGTTTTGCTAATAAAAAAATAAAATGAGAGAAATGTGTCCAGCGGGGGGAAAAAAAGCCTATCTGGGTTTGATTCTGGGCTCTAGAAACACTCCCGATTTAATTTTATGCTCATAATGCTCTATTCTGCTGTAAAGGCGATCCGATCAAATCATCATGGTGATAATCAGACAGTTGCCATCAGACAATCAGAGGGTTGCCATGGGGTAAGGAAAAGAGAATAAAGAGCTAAGTAGAAGAAAAATACTTTAATTTAAAAAACACCTGTTTAAACAATGGGGCTAGTGAAGGGTGTCAAAGAGCTACAGCTGCATCCGTCTTCTCACTCATGTGTAGAGTGGGTTAGAGCCCGAGACTGGAAGCTTAACTTCAGTAGCAGGCCACAAAATGTAGGAGCCCATGCCCAACAGCAAGTCCATGTGCAAGGCATTATAGGCATTATTTTACTTACATAAATTCAATATATTTGGATTAGTCGGAGATAAAGTCAATATATTAGGATATATAGTATCCAATATGTTTGGATGGTTTGGATTACAGATGAGTCAGCTGAGGGGTGGTTATGTTAGGTTACTTGCCTAAACACCGTCTAGAGTAAAACTGCAGAGCGAGCAGTCTATGCAGATCCAGAACTGTGCTCTTAACTGCTGCCTCCAAACTGAGAGCTGGAGAGCCGGGAGAGTCCAGAGCATTCAAGGTATAACTGGCCTGAGCTAGAGAAGCTGTGTCTTTGGAGGGTTTCAGGCCTAGGTGAAGAGAAGGAAGGTGAGTTGGTAAGTATTGGAATTTAGATTATTATCTACATGTAACATGAGGCTTCGAATAAGCTGTGAGCAGCAAGATGAATGAGGAAATTCAGATTCTCACTTTCCCATGGGACTTCTCCACGGAGATGTTTTCATAAACAGCTAGAACTCAGTATGTCCCAAACTGACCTTATTGTCACCCCTTCCTCCTCTGCCCTCCTTCCCTGAAAACCTGCTCCTTTTGCATTCTTTATGTCAGGATGACAAACTCATGTACCCAGCTGTCCAAATCAGAAACCTAGGAATCATCATTGCCTACACTTTCTTCTTCATGCCCCCTATTCGTCTGGTCACCAAGTCCTGTCGATTCTACTTCCTTGATACCTTGTGACGATTTTCCCTCCTCACACCCCCAGAGAGCAAGCAAACCATCTAAAGCATTAAAAATGACCATTGTCCTTCCCCTATTTAAATTCCTTCCATGATGGGGCGCCTGGGTAGCTCAGTTGGTTGAGCTTCCGACTCCGGCTCAGGTCATGATCTCACAGTCTATGAGTTCAAGCCCCGTGTCGGGCTCTGTGCCCGGGCTCTGTCAGCTCAGAGCCTGGAGCCTGCTTCAGATTCTGTGTCTCCCTCTCTGATCCTCCCCCATTCATGCTCTGTCTCTGTCTCAGAAATAAATAAACATTAAAAAAATTAAAAAAAAATCCTTCCATGATGCTCCTGCTCTCTGTATAAAACACATGAGGGGCACCTGGGTGGCTCAGTCGGTTAAGTGTACGACTTTGGCTCAGGTCATGATCTCATGGTTCGTGGGTTGGAGCCCTGTGTCGGGCTCTATGCTGACAGTGTGGACCCTACTTGGGATTCTCTCCCTGCCCCTCCCCCACTTGTGCTTTCTCTCTCTCAAAATAAATAAACTTAAGACAAATACACGAAATACAAAGCTCTCCAAGCTATGGCCTCTGCTGCTCTCTGGCCTCATGTCTCACTACTCCCCCCACCCCACTTCTGAAGTGTTTCAGGGTTACTCTTGAATTTTTGGTGCCTTGTCCAGTGCCAGGCACATAGAAGGCAAACAAGTAAATGCACGTGGAGTGAAAGATAAAGATCTCAGCTTCACGTAACACATCCTCTCAAAATGGGCTTCCCCTACCGATGAGGGATACAGGCAAATTCAAACCCTCCAATAGTTTTGTGTCACCCATCCCCAGAGAAATTAATGTCAAAAAAGACTTATAAAGGAAAGGAAAAATATAGCATTAGTAAAACAAATTTTGTAAAAAGAATAAATAACAAATTATTACAACATATTTAAGGGTCCTATTTTCCTTTAAAACTGTGCTTCAAAAGTGTAAACTCTGTCCTTAGTCGTTTAGTGTTTGCTTACATTTGGCAGTTTTAATAAAGGCATATTTTAAGACAATGGGGATATTCATGGTTATGAATCTGGGGAGGAGGCTGACAGAAGAGATGCTGTTAGAATCTTAATGGCCTGGTGACTGGAAGGCCCTTGAACCTGAAGTGCTCTACCCCCATCTGGTGGTACAATCAGAAAACTGTCAAACTAACGTTTCAAAGCTTTAAAAATGGAGCGCGCACATTCTACAAAATGACAGTGAGGAGGTGACTGCAGTTGTTACAGAGTGCAATTCCCCCCTCAGGATGTTTACTCTTTGTCGTTGCCTTACAGTCAAACCTTCTAAGCCCCTTTGCAGCATCCAAGGATTACCAGAAACTGGCCATCCTATATCTCTTTCTTGCCTCTCGGTCCTTGGGACACCTTCCCCTGTGTACTACTGGTATAAAGTTGAAGGAGGAGACATCGTTCCAGTGAAAGAAAACTTCAGTAAGTACAGCCCTCTGTGGACCCTGGGTGGCTTAGTAAGTTAAGCTTCTGACTCTTGGTTTCAGCTCAGGTCATGATGTCACAGTTTCATGAATTTGAGTCCCGGGTCGGGCTCTGTGCTGGCAGCATGGAGCCTGATTGGAATTCTCTGTCTCCCTCCCTCTCTGCCCCTCCCTCACTCATGCTGTCTCTTTCTCTCTCTCAGGATAAATAAACTTTAAAAAAAAGTACCGTCCTCCACAGCCCCTGGCAAGGTGTGGTGTGTGTGGTTGGCTGACAGTATGTGTGTGGGGCTGGTTGCTCATCTTTAGAACTCAGTCTTCAATTTTTCTGGAAATGGGATGTCAAAAGATCTCCTAACAAGATGACTATGGTCTGGTCTTATCCCCAGCCTGTAGAAATCAAGCCTGTTTTTGGCTCGGAGGTGGTGGGTATGGAGAGAATAGGGATGTCCCACGGGGTCTAGTTGGACCCAGAACATCTCCGGGAAGGGAGGCCAATGTGGGGATGTGGGTGGAAATTGGGCAATTCTGTTACATTGTTATGATCTGTAGCCACATAAGAGATTTCAAAAGTCTGTTTCCTGTTTCTGACAGACCCAGCCACCGGGATTTTGGTTATTGGAAATCTGACCAATTTTGAACAAGGTTATTACCTGTGCACTGCTATCAACAACCTTGGCAATAGTTCCTGTGAAATTGATCTAACTTCTTCACGTGAGTTAATCATCCAGCTTCAATAGTTTCTCCTTAGGTCAAGTATCCTGGGCCTGCCAACCCAGTAAATGAATTAGGATCCCTGGTTAGTCCTTTCTGCCTTTCTGGAGATTTTGGTGGTTTATTTATAGGTTGATATGATGAATTACTATCCTAAAATCTAATAACTTAATATGTGCTGTAATCTGCCCTAAGTCATTTACAAAAATTTTGTTTAGCCCTCATAACATTTCTAGAAAGTAGATATTACTATTTAGTAAATAAAACAACAGCCCCATTTATATTACCAGACCAAATTTTCTTTGTGATGCTGTTGGTGAATCCTGGTGAAACTAGCAATCTGTGTCACATACGGAGCTCACAAACTTTCCAGTTCATCAGTAATTTGTTAAGATCTGTCTCTAATAATAATAGCAATAATAGCACTTGTACCTACAGCTAATATTTGTGGAGCACAAATGGTGTGCCAGATACATGGCCGGGTGTGGTGAGCGTTATCTCACTCAATCCTCCAACCACCCTGCTGAGGAGGCACAATGTACTGTTAGCCTCATTTTACTGAAAAGGAGACTGAAACTCAAGGAGGTAAGTGACTTGCCCAAGGTCATCCAGTTAGTGACTGGCACAGCCAGGATGCCTTTAAACCACAACCTTTCAGGGGCGCCTGGGTGGCTCAGTCTGTTCAGCTTCCGACTCCTGGTTTTGGCTCAGGTTATAACCTCAGAGTCGTGAGATCCAGCCCTCCACTGGGATCTGTCCTGGTCGTGGAACCTGCTTGGGATTCTCAATCTCTCTCTGTCTCTCTCTCTCTGTCTCTCTCTCTCTGCCCCTCCCCCACTTATATGTGCACGTCCACATGCTCTCTTTCTATCAAAACAAAACACCCAAAACAAACACAACCTTCCAGTTCAAAGGTGCTTAGTTACTAAGCAGAGTTGAGGGCCCGGAGTTGTAAAATTGGGCCAGTCGGGGGCAAGCTGTCACAAGGGCTATCTTGCCACACCTTTGAATGGTCACTTAATAACACTTAGGATCATGTCACCTATTCATTATTTCTAACTCACTTTGAATCTGTGACTTAAGCATATACCGTATCCAGGTGGCCAGTTCCCTTGGACCATTGCTCTCCTGTGAAGCTAAGGTTTCTTCCTTCCATTTGTCCTGAATCAAACACTTTCTCTCTGCCCCTCCCCCCACTCTCTCTCAAAATAAATAAATAAACTTGAAAACAAAGAGGTGAGAGTTTTACAAGGGTGTCTGGGGGGCCGAGTCCCTTAAGCATCTGACTCTTAATTTCGGTTCAGGTCATGATCTCACGGTTCTTGAGTTTGAGCCCTGTGTTGGGCTCTGCGCTGACAGTGCAGAGCTTACTTGGGATTTTCTCTCTCTCTCTCTCTCTCTCTCTCTCTCTCTCTCTCTCTTTCTCTATTCCGTCCTTGCCTGTGCTCTCTCTCTCTCTCTAAAAATAAATAAATAAACTTAAAAAAAAAACAAAAACATTTTGCAATCCAGGTTGCTTCTTCATTCAGCTAATTTCTATTCAAAGGTGAAGGGACATCTTTTTGGTCTTTGCCTGTGTTCTCATTCTACCACAGTCCCTTGATCATGTCTTCTGTGTGTCTCTATATCTTTCCCAATCCTGTTTTGCTTTTCCAAGGGTACAGTTATACTGCACATGTAGAGACTCAGCAGTTGTACTTGAACTTGCTTCCACTCAAATACTTTTTTAAATGATTTTGGCATTTGACTACCTGCTCACTTCCCCTTCCCTTCCCTTCCCTTCCCTTCCCTTCCCTTCCCTTCCCTTCCCTTCCCTTCCCATTTTACTGCCTTTCTGGAGATTTCCTTCCCTTCCCTTCCCTTCCCTTCCCTTCCCTTCCCTTCCCTTCCCTTCTCTTCCCTCCCTGCTTCCCTATCTTCCTCCCTCAAACATTAATTGGATATCTACTATTTGCCAGGAACTATCATAGGTGATAGAGATACAGAGGTTAGTAAGATACATGTCTTACACTCAAGAACTCAGGGTTTAGCTAGAAGGACACAGTAAAACGTCTTAAATGCTATAATAGTGGTCTGTACAGGGTCTCTAGGACACCAAAGAAGAAACAATTAATTATGCTTATAGAACCCAGGTGACTCTACCAAAAAAAAGTGCTACTTGAGCTGGATCTTGAAAGAACTTGCAAAACCTGTTTCTTTATCTAGAAAATAGGGATGAAGGTGAAAGGCAGGGGAGGGATGACAGTACAGCAGCAGGCTTAGGAGAGCGAACAGTCCATGCTGGGGGAGGAGGATGGAGGGCTCCAGAAGGGACGTCTCCAAGGGGGAAAAAACATAAGAAACCAATAAAGGCCACCTGGGTGGCTCAGTTTGTTAAGCATCTGACTTTGACTCAGGTCATGATCTCATGCTTTGTGAGTTCAAGCCCCGCTTCAGGTAAACATGAGCCCTGCTTCGGGTGAGCCCCGCTTCTCTCTCTTTCTGCAACTGCCCCCCCACAACAAAAAAGAAACCGATAGATTATCTGACCTGTTTAAATCTAAGGAAAGGACTTTTAATAGTTTTGGTGGAAATTTGGGGGGTTAGTAGTAATACATTTAAAAAAAATCCCCAAATGAGGTAATAATGAACTTCAATGAAAAATTGTAAATGTACCAGAATCATAATATATATATATATATACTATGATGTTCCACAGCTGTGAACATTTGCATACTGCAAACTTTGATATAACAACAACTTGTGCTATAGCTATTATCAGGAGAATGTGGGTGGGGGGTGGGTATAAGAATACAATCTTCACCTTCCAGGGTAGGAAGTCATCAAAAAAGGACAAAAATTGGAGAATTAGAACAAGCATAATAGAAACATGGGGGCAAATATCAAGATGATTTAAAAAAAAGAGAGAGAGAGATGAGTGGTTGCCTCTAGTGAATGGGACACAGAGATGGGGAGAGGAGAAGGAAGGGACTGCTGTTTCTTTGCTAGAAGTCTAGTTGAATCATTTCACTTTGCAATTTACACGCATGGATTCCTTTAATCATAAAAAGTTGAAATAATGATCAACGAACTCAACTAGCCTCTTATCTCAAAGTATAAGATGTTCAGTTTTGTTTGAAGGGAGGCAGATGGGGACGGGCCCCCTGGAGCTCAGACAGGGTCCCCCAGGGACAGAACTTTAATGCTGGAAGATCTGGTGCTCAGCTGGGTCATCTCACATTTGTTGGGTTGTTCCATAGACTGATCTAATAAACCAGATGCCTGTTCATGGAAAGGGGCACATCTTTTTCCAGTGGTCGGAATGCACGAGGCTCCTTGGTGAGCATGGAATCTGTGGGAGAGGTTTTTAGGGAACTACTTCACCTATGCTCTGAATAAGCCTGGTGAAATGTCCCTGCCTGTAACAGAGGTCATTTCTCTGGTTACCAGATTGTAGCTCCACAGGTTTTCATTGGTCAAGAAGATGCCCATTGATGGGGTGCCTGGGTGGTTCAGTTGGTTGAGTGTCTGACTCTTGGTTTTGGCTCAGGTCATGATCCCAGGGTTGGGGGATCAAGTCCCACATTGGTCTCCATGCTGAGTGTGGAACCTGCTTGGGATTCTCTCTCTCTGTCTCTCTCTGCCCCTCCCCTGTGTGTGTGTGCATGTGCATGCGCATGTGCCCATGCACGCTCTCTCTCTAAATAAACATTTTAAAAAAGCAAAAACAAGAGAAGATGCCCATTGAAAACCCACTTCTCTAAGCCCCATTTTGAAAGTGACCCCCCCCCCCGTAGGCATGTCTTCTTATGTGTATCAATGTGAATGGGTAAGCAACATAGTCAAGCCAGTCATCTTTCTTCTCCCCCTATGAGTCTGGCCGAGTTCTTGGGGTTTCTGGGCTCTACAAGTCATTTTCCCACTATATGAATGCTCTAGATATTCTGCACTGGTCACAAATGCACATGTAAAAGGCAGACAGTACATTCCACTTTACCAACCAGCAGCTTATATCTTCCAGATCCAGAAGTTGGAATCATTTTGGGGGCATTGGTGGGCACTGTAGTAGGTGCCACCATTATCATCTCTGTTGTGTGCTTCGCAAAGAGCAAGGCAAAGGCGAAGGCAAAGGGGAAAGGAAGGAAGAGAAATTCAAAAACCACCACAGAACTTGAGTAAGATCTTATTTTGTTGCCTTTACTTGACAGTCACCTCTTCCTAAGTGCTCTTTTTAGCTTAACATGTCGGGGGTATCTTTCTGCTCACTCTCACTGCTTCTATGGAAGAACGATGATGGCCACCATTTCTTGAGATCTGTGTGCCAGACTCTGTTCTAAGCGCTTTATGTGTATCAATTCATTGAACCACCGCAACAACCCTTTTAGGTCTAAGAAAATGTGTTAATATATCATGCTGATATACTCGTCTTTCTACCAACACGGTCATAAAAAAAATAATTTTTCACATTTTTCCTAGAACAAGAGGACCATGAAGGCAAGAGTGCCTGTGGCCCATGGAAATCAGCATGTGGCTCTGCCCACAGCCCACTCTCTTGACCACTCTGCTATTTCTTCTTGAATGTGTATCACACTCGTTCCTTTGTTTCTGTCTCCATTTCTATGTTTCCACAACTATGTATTGTATTGTGCACAACTATGTATGTATTGTGCTAGATAGAGTGAGAGCTAGCAGTGGCTCAGAGCCATGGATTTGGCCCTCAAACACATTATTTAGACCCTTTCGTCCTGACATTAGTTTTCCTACCTTTTGAATACTGGCTTTTCTCTCTTGAACTCTCTTTATATTGTTGAGATCTATCCTTTCTGGTCAGGAGACAAAATGAACTCGTGGTCTGACAATGAGTCAGAATATCAGAAATCACAGAGGTCTTGAACAGATTGGAACCCATGGTCACTGAAGCGACACAACCTGTGGTTCCACATGAAATGGCATACCCTAACTCCTTCTTCCTTGGGCCTTCTTCCTGCAGACCAATGACAAAGATAAAACAAAGTACAGAGTGCGAGGTCATACCAGCTGAAGACGTTACCCACCTAGAAGCGCGTCTGCCACCTTCCATCCATGAGAATGAAACTGATACCATCCTGGGACCAAATTGTGAGCCTAACCCCAAGCCTGAGCCTGTCCAGGAGCCTGCCCCACAGCCTGCCTCGGGTCCTGAGCCTGTTCTGGTGCCGGAGGTTGAGATAGAGCAGGAGCAGGAGCTGGAGCCTGAGCCTGAGCCCGGGATTGGCATCCAGCCCTTGAGTGGCAAGGAAAAGGGAGTGAATAAGCCATAGGCCAGTAGCCTAAGTAGTGTTCATCACTAAGGAACCCATAATTGGCATTTGGAATTCAGCTGACATAACCAATCTCCCACCACCTCCCTCCATTCTAACCAACCCTCTTCTAACAAGGTGCTCCCACCATCAATGCTCCCACCATCAATCCTAAATAAACAGGTCAAGATAACGACTAAATAAGCACAAGGGTTCCTGCATTATTACCATTTTACTAACATGTAAGCATAACTAAGGATAAGGCATGTGATTTCTAATTCAGTTGTAAGTGTTTTGCAGCAACATCTACGTTGTATTTCAGAAAACCACATTTCTCTACTCTTAGCTACACTTTGTTACATTCCACATGCACACATGACAAGGTGGCATTAACTGGGGTCCATATTATTTCTATGATCAGCCGTGCAGGCTTCCCTATTCATTTTCACATTTCACATTGACCCCAAAGACAAGAGTTTACCAGCATTCTGTCATAGATTAGAAAAAACAATCCTCAAAAATTCCGGAGGAGAAGTAAAGGGTACATCTTAATTGGTACATAGCATTTAAAACTAGGTCTTGAAATCAGTGTTTCATTTATCACATTAGATTTCCCAAGGACCCACCCTGCTATACAATATCTTGAGCATAGCAACATTTTTAAATAACCTAAATTTTAAATTGAAAATAATGTACAGGTAGTACATTCCAGGTAGTAGACAATTCCAAATAGTATTTTCCTTTGGTGAATACACATCATAGGGGATGTACAATTTCACTTTTAATGAGATATTACGTTACTACTGTGTCCGATGCTATCTACTTTGCAAGGGCCAGAAATGGGAAACTGTTGTAAATGAACACCTAAGATCTATTTTAGATAATCTGAACTAATTATTTGATCTGTTTCACTGTTGGGATATTCCACGTGAATAGATACTATTCTTGTATAAATGCTAAATATTAACTAAAGTGCATTGATGTCACCTCTTCTCCACCTGTTAAAATATCTTTTCCATTGATCATATTTTACCCACGTCCTACCTTGAAGAAATTTATAGGTAGACTTTTTCATCTGTAATCAGAGTTTCTATCTTATTTTGAAGTTCAATAAATAATACTAATAAAATCTTACTTTAATGATCCTCAGGTGAATGTTTTATTAACATTATTGACATATACTTTACATACAATAAACCACACCTATTTCCAGTGTATAATTTGATGAGTTTTGACAGATGTAGATACACCCATGAAACCACAATTTAAATAGGGAATTTCCAGGGGCATCTGGGTGGCTTAGTTGGTTAGGTGTCCGACTTCAGCTCAGGTCATGATCTCACCTTTTGTGAGTTCGGGCCCCACATCAGGCTCTGTGCTGACAGCTCGGAGCCTGGAGTCTGCTTCAGATTCTGTGTCTCCCTCTCTCTGCCTCTACCCTGCTCACAACACTCTCTCTCTCAAAAATAAACAAAAATAATAATAAATAGTACATTTCCATCAATCCAAAATGTTTCCTATACCATTTTGTGCAATCCCCCCATCACACTGGACCTAGGTAACCACTGATTTGCTTTTGATCATTAGAGATTAGCTTTGCCTTTTCTTGACCTTTGTATAAATTGGATCATACAGTATGTACTTTTTTGTATCTGACTTCTTTCCAAGGTGAATTGTTTTTAAATGAAGTAATGAATCTCTAACTTACCACATCCAGATTTTCTTTTTTTTTTTTTTAAATTTTTTTTTCAACGTTTTTTATTTATTTTTGGGACAGAGAGAGACAGAGCATGAACGGGGGAGGGGCAGAGAGAGAGGGAGACACAGAATCGGAAACAGGCTCCAGGCTCCGAGCAATCAGCCCAGAGCCTGACGCGGGGCTCGAACTCACGGACCGCGAGATCGTGACCTGGCTGAAGTCGAACGCTTAACCGACTGCGCCACCCAGGCGCCCCATACATCCAGATTTTCATGTAGAGAATTTTCTTAAGCTGTGAAGCCCTTTACTTACTTAAAAATTTTTTTTCTTTAATGTTTATTTATTTTTGAGAAAGAGAGAGAGCATGAGTGGGGAAGGGGCTAATAGAGAGGGGGACACAGAATCTGAAACAGTCTCCAGGCCCTGAGCTGTCAGCATGGAGCTCGACACAGGGCTTGAACCAGGAACCGTGAGATCATGACCTGAGCCAAATTTGGAGGCTTAACCAACTGAGCCACCCAGGTGCCCCTGTGAAGCCCTTTATGTAGAGATCATACTTGTACGTTAATTCATGTAGAGTCTTGTTTTAGGGTAGGTTAAACTTAAAATTAACATCACACGTGTCCAGAGCCATGGAGAGAAATAACAGCTTTTACTTAGGTGTTTTCTTTAATGTGTCAACTTTCAGCTACCCCCACTCGCATGTGCACTCTTGCTCTCTCAAAAATAAATAACATTCAAAAAATTTTTTTAAAAGGGGTGCCTGTGTGGCTCAGTCAAGCATCTGACTTCAGCTCAGGTCATGACCTCACAGTCAGTGGGTTTGAGTCCCACATCAGGCTCTGTGCTGACAGCGCGGAGCCTGCCTGGGATTCTCTCTCTTTTCCTCTCTCTCAGCCCCTTCGGTGTGCTCTCTTTCAAAACAAATTAAAATAAACTTAAAAAATATATATAATTCCATTTGTATTAAATATAATATTATGATATACAGTGTCTGATGGGTCCAGGAAGCAAAATAATGAAGGTTTTAAGAATGATCTAATATTTAAAGATTAAAAACTAAAACACCAGCTGTGTGTAAAAATCTCAATGACCAGAACACCAAGGTAGCTGTAATTCACCTATCTCTTCCACTTTTATAATAGAGGCAAATCAGAAGAAAAAAGACTAATACATAATAGTTAATTACTACACCCCCAAATTTCTGAAGGATCAGTGCTGAGCAGGAAAGAAGTCACTTTTGGTGGTCTTTTAGAGCGCTTTCCTTAATAGCACTGTTCCGTTCAAAATACTGATGAATAGTTGGATCAGTGGTTTTCAACTTTTTTTGAGGTCACGGATCACCTCAACAATCTGCTGAAAATTCTGGACCCCTCTCCATAGAAAAACATTTATATACACAAAGTGTCATGTACAGTTTTAGATGAATTAAGACTCCCTGGATCCAAGATTAAGAGCTAGTAACTTAGATAAAAACACAAAAGGCACACTTAATAAATCTGTGGATGCCTTCCTCCTGTGGGGGAATGGTTATGATGCTGTGTGACTCAAAATGATCTCCATAGCCTGGAAGCTGAGTTGAAATCAACAAGAATGCAGGGGAAAGACTGGATTTGAAAATATAGAGTACAGGGACGCCTGGGTAGCTCAGTTAAGCTTCTGACTCTTGATTTCGGCTCAGGTCATGATCTCATGGTTTGTGAGTTTGAGCCCCACGTCTCGCCCTGCGCTGATGGTGCGAAGCCTGCTTGGGTTTCTCTCTCTCTCTGCCCTTCCCCTGCTCATGTCCTCTCTCTCTCTCAAAATAAATAAACTTTAAAAAAATATAGAGACTGCATGTTGTCCATGCAGAAACCTTAGCTGGGCAAAGTTGGGATGTAGGTGAGGTTAATTTGAAGTGGTATCTTTGGATCTCTCCTTTCAGTACCCTTCCTAGCCATCTGGTGTCTTATTTTCCAAACGCCCAGGACTCTCATGCAACTACTAGCTCAGTGACCCACTCAGTTTTGCATCCCTCAGGCAGAATTAATTGCTCAGGACCTACCTCTACCCTTGATACCATTTAAAAAAAAAAGCAGCTGTTTGTTCTGTGACCTGTTCTTGTCTAGTGAACATGATCTTTTATCACCCAGTGATGTCACTTGGATTGATAATGAGTTAGCTCTCTTTTGAGTATTTACCTTTTAGAAGGAGATTCTTGAATACAGATAATTACTTAATCCAAAGAGTCTAAATGGTGGGGGCTCTTGGGTGGCTCAGTCGGTTGAGTGTTGGACTCTTGGTTTCAGCTCAGGTCATGATCTCGCGGTTTCATGGGTTTGAGCCCCACATCAGGCTCTGCACTGGTAGCGTGGAGCCTGCTTGGGATTCTCTCTCCCCCCCCCGCCCCTCCCCACTGCTCTGTCTCTGTGTCTCTCAAAATAAATAAATAAGCTTAAAAAAAGAGTCTAAATGGTGGGAAAAGAGTCTAAATGGTGGAATTTCACGCACTGGAACAATCCAGAGGGGAGAGATTTCCGGGAAAAGGACCCTTCTCAGCTCTTCTCACATTAAACCATATGGGTTAACCATCTACACTACCTATGCACAAGGCCACTCTGGATAAGTGCAACTTTCATTTCAGTGTCCTTAATCTCCTATTAGCATTTCCATAACACACCATGTATTTGTTTGTGATCAGTCCTGAGACCCTATAAAATATTAAATCACAACAAAATTTTCACTAAATTTTACTTGGGCAGGAAAATGGGCTAATGTTGAAGAGCTTTCCAATAAGGGAAAAGAACAAAAGTGAATCAGAAAATAAGTAATGGAATAGATCATTACCCAAACATTCTGATTACATGTCAGCCTAATTCTCAGAGAGGGTACTACCAGATTTATTTTGCTGTAGGTTGTTAAAATTTAAGTGGGTGGTCCCAATCAAATCCCAAAGCAGGCTTGGGTTTCATAATCATTCACTTTGCACTACCCAAAAAGACTTCCAAGGACTTCTCTCCTCTGTTTCTGTATTTAGCAACTAGGATACGCTCAAGTAAACAGAAAAGCTTTTTGGTTATAGGCCCTTATTCTCCTCGATTTCATGTTTATTCAGTCATCTACTGGATATTTATTGAATGACTACTATGAACCAGATATGGTGATGGGTGATACAACGGTGAGCAGAAGCAGAGCAAGCTCTTGTCCCCGAGGAGTTACAACTTGGCTATGACAAATCCTGCATGTGATCAACAGTAGTGTGCTGACTGCAGGCGAGGAAGCCTGGGCTTTGGTGTTGCACTGGGGAGGGCCTCCAAATCACAGTGGTCTATGAAAAAGGGACTAAAACATAGTAATTCTTGCCCAAATGGCTAAGGAATCATGTATATGGATATCTTCAATGTCCTTCAGAGTACCAGGTGAAATTTACCCCCAATATTGTATGCTGAGAAGTTAATATTTGCAGCTCTTTTTTAAAAATTTTTAAATGTTTATTTATTTTGAGAGAGAGCAAGCAGGGGAGGGGCAGAGAGAGAGGAAGACAGAATCCGAAGCAGGCTCCAGGCTCTGCGACATCAGCACAGAGCCCGACCCGGGGCTCCAATTCATGAACCACGAGATCATGACCTGAGCTGAAGTCAGACATTTAACCTAACGAGCCACCAAGGCGCCCAGATATTTGCAGCTCTTACACTGGCCACTGTGTAACTCAAGTTTGATGAACTTTCAGTAAGGAAAGGTGGAAGAGCTAGAAGGGAGCTTTGAGGTAATAGCACTTGACCTTTTTCAACTGCAGCACCTCTGAGGGTAATAACACACACCATGTGTGTTATTGTGATGGCCTATTATGGGGTAGAGGTGGGAGATAATACAGAATTACCTTCTTAGTTGGGGAGGCAGGAAGGGGTAAATGTAGTTTTAAAAAGCTGGATCATTCTGGGACGCCTGGGTGGCTCAGTCGGTTAAGCCTCCGACTTCTCACGGTTCGTGAGATCATGACCTGAGCGGAAGTCGGACGCCTAAATGACTGAGCCACCCAGGCGTCCCCAAACCTTAAGTTTTAGTAATGAAAAGATCATTTTACAATGTCTATGTGCGGGAAAACAAGTTAGAGGGTCTTATGAAAGGTTTAAATCAATCAATAGTCAATAATCTTGTCTTTGAAACTTTGGTTTCAAAACAAGGCAAAACAAAGAATTAGAGATGTTAATGTTAGGGTTCCAGGAAACCAAAAACAAACCACCAACATAACTAAAAGCAAAGCACGGGGGCGGGGGAGCAGGGGGGAGGTGTTACAACTAACAGGTTATTATCAAAATGTCATGGTATTTTCCATTTGGTCCATTTTTTGAATAGAGGTCAAAAGAAAATGGACCAGGATCGAGGAAAGCTAGATTCCTCTAGCTCTGGGTATCTTCTCAACTATACAGTGGAGATGATTTTTGCTTTCTTAAAGGCTGCAGTGGAGAAGGGATTATAAATATTTATAAACTATATAGTGTGGTAGAACTATACTGTTGTAGAAACCACCTCCCCTGATAACTGACTCAATAATCTTTTTTTTCTCTTGACTGGGTACTCTTAACCTTTTGGCGAGTCACAGATCCCTTCAAGGATCTGATGAAAGCTACAGAGCCCTTTTTGCAGAAAAATGCACATACAAATTTCTGCAGTAGAACTGTGAGCCTGGAGCCATAGAACCCAAAACAAGGAGCCCCCACTCTGTATCAGATTTGCTCACAGATTGACCTGGGGGCTCTATAGTGTTAATAGGACACAGAAACAGAAAGCAGTAGGCACAGCCATGTAATGAATTCATTGTAGTCGGTATAGTTAAGAAACTGGGAAATCAAAACACGGGGGTCATACAGTTACATTGCTGTGTCTAAAATTATGAAGTAAAATGCTGATTTACCCTGAATATCATAAAACTCAAATTGCAGGTTCCGTCCAAGATACTTAGGATTTTTTCCACTGTTCCTATTTACTCACATCTTTCAACTTCTTTCCAGTTGAGCTTTGCAATTAAAATTCTTTTTCTTCAGTTCATTTGGAAGTGACTATAAAACCTGCTGACATTAAATCAGCTTCATCTCTATTGGGTTTCCTTTATGAACAGATAACAATCTGATCAATATCCAGTGCCCCTAACAACCTTAGTTTATACAAATCAGTGATTTATTGTTAACAAACCACTTCACTGAAAATGCCAATAGCCCACAACTTAACTGAGGCTTGGTTCCATCTGTTTCTTATTGAAGAACGAAGATCAGTTTTCTTTCACACCCACAAAGCCTATTACCTCAGACTAATAAAGTCAGCGTTTACGAAGAGTAAATGCCTTCAGACCGGACAGGCCCAATTAGACACAACTTAACTCTCTGATCACGCTAAAAAGGATTGGAAAGAAATGATTTCCCCTGTCATCATTTTTAACCCTGGCATTCAGTAAACAGAAGTTTAATTCCTTAAGAAGATGCCTCCCTGATTAATATTTGTAAAGGTCAGCGCTCACAATATTTATGTGAGTTTTGCCTATCAACGACATGGTTCACGTTTACAAAACTCATTTTAGCTACTGGGTTGTTAAGTCTCTGACCCCAAATTAATCCAAGTTTGTGGGCTCACCTGGATCACTTACTTTAAGCAATATTTGCAGCATAAAATTTAAATTAAAAAAATAATTTGAAGAGCCACTTGGGAGTCCATTAGAGTTTACGACTGGTAACCATTTGAGTTGTTTCCCTAAATTGAACTCAAGGTTCCACTTACTTTCTTTTGCTCCACATTTAATTAGCAATTCAGAAGATGAGTACTTTTAAAGATTTTAGTGGCAGTTCAAGCTTCATGAATTTTATGGACTTTGGAGTCGGCAAAAGTGAGAAATGTCTTTATGAAGGATTTTAAGGCTTGCATGAGTTTCTAACAGATTTGAAAGAAAAACTGGAAGATTCTAACAACATTTTATTTGGTTTTTGAAATACAAATCAGAACTCATTTTTGTTACATGTAACAAGCCTGACATTTCTTTGCAGTACAGGACAGTGACTTAATATAGGTACTTTGAAACTCCCTTTTTAAAAACAACACATTTTATTTTGGAAGAAAAGGGCTTATTAAAAAGATGCATGGGTACACATGCTGTTGTTTTTCATTATATTTTAGTGTTTATGAATTCCGAACTTGGGTAGCATGCCCTCCAATGGAAAATTTGGTCCTTTAAAATATATACGTATTCCTCCTGTAACAAAAATAAAGTTGCAGTGTACTGTTGAGAAAAACAAATATTTGGTATAGGCTTCTGAGTGAGCTTGAGAGACAAGTCAGGATGTGTTTTTACCAGACAGAGGGAACATTCGAAAACCTCCCTAGGAACTCGTGGTGGGACAAATGGCCTGGTGCTACTGGGGTTGTTCTGCCTCACAGGGGACTTGAGGGTACGCGGGAGGGTGCCAAAGACTCACAACAGCCACAGAATCGCTTACTCAAAATTAACCAAGATTCAGTACATAATCATACGCAACAAGAGTAAAACAATCTCAACAATTAATCTATGCCTGGAAAGCAAGTTGCAAGCTTGGACCAAACACCTCAGCAGGAACGATACTCGACAGATTTATAGGACACTGAAGATGAGAGAAGACCTCCATCATCTGCAGATGGTGCCTTGGGCACGAGTACATTAGCTTCCAGGGCACTGGGGACAAGCACAAGACGCACACAGGAAGAATGAATCTGAGCTGCTTAACTTTCCACCATCCTCTTGAGTATTAAACCCAGGCCACCTTTGGCCACTTGCAGTGGTGTCTTTTCTTCTTTATTCTCAATGTAAATACTTGCTCCTTGGGACACCAGCAGTTTTGCTTCTTCCACTCTCTCTTCATCACAGGCTAAGTGTCTGGAATTGAAGACCACAAAGACTGATTACTCCCTACCAACTCCATGTAACGATGAGGATTTCCTGATACATGGTCTGAACTGCACATTATTAGGGAGTATAGTACCAGGGTATTTAATCAGGAAAGGAAAATCAATTTGCCTGGGAAGGACGGCTTATAAATTAAAATTCAGTGGAATGGCCTTGTAATACCCGATCATAAATCATAATTCTGGACACATTACAGGACAAGAAGGGATCGAAATGCCAGCCTAAGAGCAACTTCCATGTTTTATGGAGATTAGGGTGTTTTTTAATTTTCTAATTTTTGAATTTTTATTTATTTTTTTAATGTTTTTTAAGTTTTATTCATTTTTCAGAGACAGAGAGCGAGCACAAGCGGGGGAGGTACCGAGACAGAGGGAGACACAGAATCCAAAGCAGGCTCCAAGCTGTCAGCACAGAGCCCCATGTGGGGCTCAAACCCACAGACTCATGAGATTATGACCTGAGCCGAAGTCGGACGCTTAACTGACTGAGCCACACAGGCGCCCCTGAGATTAGGGTGGTTTACACCGAATGCACACAATAATTCAGGGCTAGAATTTAGAAAAGCCCCAATCTGTATAACAGGCTAATAGCAAGTTGCGTAGTTTAAATTTTTCAAAGAACCATTGAAAAGATTTTACCTCATTTGATCCTTATATCCACCTTGTAAGTCAGCACAGTACTATTATCACCATTTTACAGTTGAAACTGTGACAGAAGTTAGAGTCCCTGCCTGTGATGACACAGCTGAGCAGTAACTGAGGGAGAAACTTTGGCAGGCACTTACAGTTTATCAGGCAGGGTGTTAGGCACATCTCATGTTATTTTATTTAAGCCTCAAAACAATGTAGTGGGGAAGGAATTATTCTTCTCATATTACAGATGAGGAAAGTAAGACTCAGGAAGGTTAATTTACTTCTCCAAGTTACCTAATGTAAGTATTTGATATAGTTGGTTAAGTGGCTAAGCTTGAATTGAGTAAACAGTCTCCAGCTATCCCTCAATCCTAGCCTCTTCCCAGGACCCTTTCCTGCCTGACTCTTCGGGTTCCTCCTTGTTATGGAGAAAAGAGCTAGAAATTGCAAGTCTTTCTAAACAGAGTCACTCAGGACTAAAGAAAAGATTTTTATTTATGTATTTATTTTTTTAATGTTATTTATTTATTTTGAGAGAGAGAGATAGAGACGAAGACCGAATCCCAAGCAGGCTCTGCACCATCAGCACAGAGCCCCATGTGAGGCTCGAACCCATGAATCGTGAGATCATGACCTGAGTTGAAAGCAAGAATCGGACACTTAACTGACTGAGCCACCCAGGTGCCCTGAGAAAAGACTTTTAAAACTGAGAGTGAAGGGGCGCCTGGGTGGCGCAGTCGGTTAAGCGTCCGACTTCAGCCAGGTCACGATCTCGCGGTCCGTGAGTTCGAGCCCTGCGTCAGGCTCTGGGCTGATGGCTCGGAGCCTGGAGCCTGTTTCCGATTCTGTGTCTCCCTCTCTCTCTGCCCCTCTCCCGTTCATGCTCTGTCTCTCTCTGTCCCAAAAATAAATAAAAAACGTTGAAAAAAAAAAAAAACTGAGAGTGAAGTGGTGCCTGGGTGGCTCAGTTGGTTAAACGTCTGATTTTGGCTCAGGTCATAATTTCACCGTTCATGAGTTCGAGCCCAGCATCGGGCTGTGTGCTGTCAGCAAGGAGCCTGCTTCAGATCTTCTGTGTTCCTCCCCACCCTGCCCCTCCCCTGCTCTCTCAAAAATAAACAAACATTTTAAAAACTTAAAAAAAACTAAGAGTTAAGAAAACGGTACTTAAAAAAACTGAATCTCACTTTAGACTAAAAAGGAGATTCATAGAATTTCTGGTTCAAAAAAGTCACCACCCAATAAGGAAGAAAAGTAGCTAAGTAATGCAGAAAAAAATACCAAGGCAGAGGACGGCCTCAGGTCACACATGTAAATCAATTCCAGATGGATCTGACAGTAACAGTAACTGTCAACCAAAACCAATGCAATGTTAAAAAAAAAAAAAGCCTATAATAAAATATAGTTAAGTATTTAAATAACTTCAGGGTGAGAAAGGACTTTCTATTCCTGAGGGAAGATGACTAGGTTTGACTGCTTAGAAGTTGAAAAACTTCTGTTCTTTAAAACAATAATGAACATGGACAAACTGGGAAAAAAACAGTTTCAAGTAACACAGCAGGTTAACATTTTTGGTATGTCAATCAAGGGAGCTTAAAAAAAATCACTAAAAATAATTTAACTCCCCAAAAGCAAACAGATAAAGGAACCCAAAAAGGTACAAGTTAGAGAAGAAATCTAATTAGTTGAAGGCATTAAAAAACGTTTAACCTCCCTGAAAATGAAAAAATATAAATGATAACTACGAGGCACCATGTCTGATAGAACAAAAGGATAGTTCTAGTGTTGGTGAGGGGGCAACAGGCACCCTCAAACTGTTGCTGGGAGGGTATAATGATACAATTCCTCTGGAAGCAACCTGGCAATACCTAGCAATACTCTTAAAATGTGTGTATTTGTTGACTCAGCAATCCTACTTCTTTTTTTTTTTTTTTTTTTTTTCAGCAATCCTACTTCTAAGAGTCTATTCTAAGGTAATTATAAGCAAGAGGGCCAGAGATTTTTGTATGAACTTGGTCAATGTGGCATTATTTATACTTGTGGAAAACCCAAAAAAGCTTAAATGTGCAGGAAGAGGAGTGATTAAATTTTGGCACATCCATAAAATGGAACTGCATACGGCCATTCAAAAACATTTTAAAAATAGCAACATTGGAAATGCTCACGATATACTAGGTTAAAAAAAACAAGATATAATTACGTACATAGCATTATCCCAATTCTGCAAACAAATTTTTTTAAATATGCACATTTGTGTACAAAAGAATGGGAGGAAATATATAAAAAATGACATAGGGAATTTTAATTTTCATCTTCACACATCTGTGTACTTCACCTTTTTTTTGGGTCATACACATGTATTACATTTCCAAGCAGAATAAAAAAAGAAAACGATGTGTAATTAGTGCAAGAGGGCTAATGTCAAGGAGAATACAAATGACTGCTACTTGTCACTTACAGAGGAGTGTTACCCTCAGTGTCTTGGATATTTGTGGATGCTTTGTAGTACAGAAGGATATGAATCATCTTCAAGTTACCCTTGGCTGCCGCCCGGTGCATTGCTGTAGCCTCGTAATGGTCCTTTGCATCTGGATTAGCCCCGCCTTCCAGTAACATGACAGCAATCTGGACCCATGGAGGAGAAAACAACGCAGGTATCGGTTTGTGGCCATAGACAGCTTTAAAACTCAAAAACGGCAGCCAAGGAATGGAACCCTACCTCATGTCTGTTTTTGGAAGCTGCATAATGTAGGGGAGTACAGCCATTGTGGTTGACTGCATTCACCTGGGCACCTTTACCCAGAAGAGCTTTTACGATCTCATCCCGGCCAGCAGACGCAGCAATATGAAGTGGAGACCAACCTGCCTGTGAAAGAGGTAGGCAGCACAAAAACGGGGGGGCGGGGGAGGGTGGTAGAGGAAAGGCACAGGGATTAATACTAGCATGCAGGTAAGGTTTACACAAAGCTGTGTGTGAATGGTTTAAGAAAATAGCATTCTTTTTCCCTCATTAAGCACTGCAGAGAATGTGGGCAGTAGATGCATACAAGAGGGGAGAAAAACCACCCATAATCCCCTAACAAAGAAATAATTATATATATATATATATATATATATATATATATATATATACACACATATATAATGTGTTCTCAAATTGGGATGGCAGGATATAAAGTTCTGTGAGTTTGCATTTCCCACAATGTCCACTTATCGTTTTGTTGTGAGACTTTTGCACGTTATTCTTTGGATTTTTATGTTTATTGCTTGCATATTACTTTACTGTAGAGATATTCATACTGTATTCAACCATTCCTGCATTAAATTGTTTTTATTTCTTGGCTATTATAAGTATTATTTCAGTGAGTATCCTTGAAGAGGAATCTTTGCCTACAAAAAATTCCATCCTTATTCTTCACAAGTTTTATCTTAATAGAGCCAATATCATTACAATAAATCTCTCTATAACAACAAAAGGATATCCAAGTCCTAAGTATTCAGGTCGTATTCACCAAAACCAAAACAAAATAAAAACAAAAAAACCCAACAAACCCCCCCCCCCACAACTTCCCAACATAATAAAAAGGATTTGTAGTATTATAGCCTTAATCTGCGTGTTAACCTTAACCTCCAGGGTTTGAATGGCAGAATGAACATTCTAAAATAAGGCAACCTCTAGTCCTGTGCCTGGTCACCAGGGCCCCTTGCTGTGACTGCCTAGTCATAAAGGTTTCAATTTTGTTTGTGAGCTTAATACTCAGTTTTCAGTGAACACTAGACTAGAGGCTACAGATAACTTGGGCATTTATCAACTCTGCCTGGTCCTCACATCATCTTTATCATTCACAGGCACTCCAAGCTGCAGCAAGAATTCAACAATTTCGGTATGTCCGGCTGAGCAGGCCCAATGCAATGCAGTTCTGCTGTCCTGCACGGGAAACAGAGAAGTGAGAAGATCAACATCCTTGAGATGAAATAGAAGGTAAGAAAGCATAAAAAATTAATATTGAGGCCAGCAAACCTACAGTTTGGAAACAAGAAGTAGAGAGCCCTGGACCCTCAGGTCCTTAAACTATATTACTTATTGCTGTAAGAGACACCAAGGTTTTAGTAACATGGAGGAGAACCCACTGACAGGTGTAATTCTGTGCAGAATACAGCCATGAAAATGGCAGAGCAAGAAACTGATTTCAAGGCTTGGCAGAAATAGAGCTTTGGCTATTTACTGTTATATTATTTATGTTCTTTTATACCAGGCCCTGCACTAGGAGTTTTGCAAGCATCATGTCATTTAATCTCCATGTTCCTGTACAGTGGACATGAGCCCCATTTTACAGATGAGGAAACTAAGAATCCTCAGGGTAAGCAATTCGTCCAAGGTCACATAGCTATTAAATGGTGAAGCTGGGACACAAACCCCTGACACAAAATTTCTAGATACTCTGGTAAAAAAAAAAAAAAAAAATCTTAAAAAAAAAATGTAATGTTTATTTATTTTTTTGAGAGAGAGAGAGCACGAGAGCAGGGGAGGGGCAGAGAGAGAGGGAGACACAAAATCTGAAGCAGGCTCTAGGCTCTGAGCTGTCAGCACAGAGCCCGATGCAGGGGTGGAACTCGCAAGCTGTGAGATCATGACCTGAGCTGAACTCAGACGCTTAACCAACTGAGCCATTCAGGCTCCCCAAGAACAAATGAATCTTATGGGAAAGAAATGTCTATACAACTAGTTGAGATTATCCACATAATCATTTAAAAATCATGCTACCCACAAAATTAGACAGCAACGTTGCTTTTAAAAAATAATAAGCTAGGAGTTAGTCATTTCTCTCAAAGGGAATTTCCTTTTTGCAGTGACAGCTGTATTTCTTAGCTCTATGGAAAAGAATGTGGTATTTCAAACTTTATTACAAAATAATTTCAAACACATAAAAATAGAGGGAATATAATAGAAACCCATATGCTAATCACCTAGATTTAGTATTTTGTCATATTTGCCTCACTTAGTTTCCTCCATGACATTTAAAAAAAACAAATCCTAAATATTATGACTTTTCATCCCTAAACATTTCAGTATCTAAAGAAGGATGCTGTCTAAAATAGCTATGAGACCATTATTACACCTATCAAAATTAACACTAACTCCTTTATAACATCCAAAACTCAGTCTGTATTCAGATTTCCCCAGTAGTCCCCCAAATGTTTTTTTAACAGTTGCTTTGTTTCCATGAGGCTCCTTACAAGGCCCATAATTTGCATAGGATTGTTGGTTCTTAAGTCTCTTGATCTTAAATAGCTTCCCTCTTTTTTATGCCACTGACTTGATGAATAGATTATTAAAACTTCATTTGACATTACTAAGTTAAATTAAAAGTATTAAAAACGATCAGACCATAATGAAAGTAAACTAAATAAAGATAAGGCCATTTTCAGGTTAAGCAATAAAGGAAAGTTCCAGAGTAAAGTCTCCTGACTTCTACTCTTCTCAAAGACACAAAATGGGGATTCACAAGTATGTGACGCTGTCTGGCTAGTGCTTAGCAGGGTGCCTGTCATGTAGAATGCAATCTATAAATATTTGTTGGCTTGTTGAGGTCACAGTGAATCTCTCTAGAAACGCAGGGTGAAAAGCATGGGGGTCCCTTGAACCGAAGAGCAGATTTCCCAAAGTCCATTCACTTTTGTTCGGCCTCCGCCTAAGAATGCCCCTTCTTCACCCTCTAAGAAAATCTCACTCACCCTTCAAGGTTTAACCAACCTTCTCTCCTTTGCAAAACCTTTCCAAGTCTCCCTCTTCTGAGGGAGACTGAATCAGGTCCTGCCATTCTATGTTCTGAAAGCCCCATGTAAACTTCTCTCCTGAGTATTCGTAGGACAATGCTACCGGACGCATGATCCAGGGTTACTTTAACAACGTCTGCTTCTTCCACTCGACTTATCCCCAGCTCCTACTAAACTGCCCGCCAGAGAATTGGCTTTCGGTTACATATGTTTCATTGTATACATTTACTAGAAAAAGTAAACAAACACATTAAAAAAAAAAAAAAGCTTTCCATCTCCTCCTCACGGGTATCTCAAAGAGTAGGCATTTCTAAGAAACGCGGTAAACGTTCTAGAAATATCCAAAATTTAGCGTGCTTAGTATGGGCCTCCTCTTCCCTCAAATATTTGAGGTTTACGGGGCTAGCTCCTACCGCCCGATCCCGAGTCCTGAGGTGACCCCGGGGAAGGATGGGGCGGCGGGGGCGGGGATCTGGCCCTCACGGAACCGGCCTCCGTCTGGGCCAGGCCAGGCGGCCACGTTGGGCCTTGTCGACACGGCAGCCTGCGGAGAGGCCTCAGCACTCCTTTACCTGGTCCGTTCTAGTAGCCAGGGATTTATCAGCCAGGATCCTCTCCTTCAACTCCTCCAGCTTCCCGCTGTAGGCCAGGTTGCAGACCATTAGGTTAGATACACACCCCTCCATTTCGCCTTTCCAGGATCTCCGTGCAACACCGGACCAACGACCGCCTCACGTCTCCAGCCTTGACTGCCAATCAAAAGAGCCGACAGAGTTCCACCAATCACTGATCTTTCTCGTGCCTTTGCCCCTTTCCCACCGCGGGGCGCCTCTGGGAGTTGCAGTTCGAGAGCAATTCCGGGAGGGGAGGCGCCTTTGCGGCGGTCGCCGGCGCTGCCCCTAGCAGCGCGGAACTACAAGTCCCAGGGTCTTTGCGGCCGCCGTAGTCAAGTGGCCGGTGGAATTGGCCCAGGATGACAGCTGGAGAATGGAGTCAGGTACGGGGAGCGGCTTCGTGTGGAACCGGGGTGGGTGGTCAATGTTGGGCCATTGAGTCGGCCACGAGAAACGGGTACGGGGTCCTGGCAAGAGAGTTATGGGAGCCTGAAGGTCCTGTCCCACGGGGGCCCTGTGACTTGCAGTGGCAGGCGGAAGGGACAACAGTAGGAGCTGAGGACTACCTCCTGAGCTTGTGCGGATGGCTGTGGCTACCCTCCCCCTCTCTGCCGCCGCCAAAGGAGTGGAAAGAAGTAGGGGTTAATTATCCTGACATATTGGCCGAGCGGCATCAGGGCAGAATTCTGTCACAGCAGTGATAGCATATGCCTCCATAGTAAGGTAATGTGCCAGGGTGATGCCAAAGGCAGGGTGTGAGACCGTAAGAGCCACTTGATATCTAATTGACCTCGGTGAGTCCATGGCCTGGTGACATCACAACTCGATGAGAGTCTTGATATTGTGGTATGGTGTTGGCCCTTTAGTGTCATGATAACAACGATGGCCTGGAGGCTTTGCTAGAAATATTAAGCTAATAGTGTTTCTATTTATGGAAATCCCAAATAGTGCCATAGCAGAAGAGATGCAAGGCTTATCCTTTATAGGCATATTCAGGAGGGCGTTATGCCAAAACTAGGTAATGATAAGAATACACTCAAGAAAGAGACTGATAATGTTTGTATGTATCCTGTTATAGTGTAGAGCAGGGCTTGGCAAACTTTATGTGAAGGACCAGATAGTAAATATTTTAGGTGTTGCAGGCCAAAAAGCAAAATTGAGGATAATTTGTAGGCACGTATATAACAAGACAGAAAACAAATTTCAACAAATGTTTATTGATGAAATCCAAAAATAAAATAATAGTTGAGTACTTGTTTTGTAATACAGGACTACTAATAAGAATAATGGAATTCTTTTTTGGGGGGATAACATTTGGTTTAATTGGGGATTACAGTCAATGTTCCCCATCGTAAGAATCATGTCAAATGTTCATCTGTTAATGCTGATCCGTAATGAGATTTTTTATTTCATCTTTGTAAATGTCTCTTCACATTGATAGGTACTGCCAAATACTGATATCAACTGACAAACATACCCTTGTTAACTTTTATTTGACTTTTTAAATTTCAGCATAGCTTTAGTTTTATAGAAAAGTTGCAAAGATAGAGCAGAATTCCTGTGTACCCTTCACCCAGTTTCCCTTACTGTTGCTTTCCTATTTTTAACAGCTTTATTGAAATATTTTTTACATAGAATAAAATTCACTCACTTCAAATGTACAATCA
The DNA here is from genome assembly GCF_028018385.1 of Neofelis nebulosa. Taxonomy (NCBI): domain Eukaryota; kingdom Metazoa; phylum Chordata; class Mammalia; order Carnivora; family Felidae; genus Neofelis; species Neofelis nebulosa. The sequence goes on from NC_080800.1 coordinate 88,497,505, forward strand.
AATGATTTTTAGTAACTTTACTTAGTAGTGCAGCCATCCCCATAATCTGTTTTAGAACATTTTCGCTCTCCCAATAAGATTGCCCTCGTGCTTATTTATAGTTAATTCTTATTCCCACTCCCAGCCCCAGGTAACCACTGATCTACTTTCTGTCTCTATAAATTTGCCCTTTTTTGAGATTTAATTTAAATAAAATCATACAATATGTGGTCTTTCATGCCTGGCTTCTTTCACTAAGCATAATATTATTAAGGTTCATCCATATTGTAGAATGTATTGATACTTCATTGCTTTTTATTGCCAAACAGTATTCCAGTTTATAGCTATGACACATTTTGTCTGTCTACTTACTAGTTAATAGTTTGTTTCCAGTTGTTGGCTATTATGACTAATGCTGCTAAGAACATTTGTGTGCAGGTCTCCCTGTAGACATATGTTTTCATTTCTTATTGGTAGATACCTTAGGGTGGAATTACTATAACATATGGCAAATTTACGTGTAACTTTTTAAGAAGCTGCAAAACTGTTTTCCAAAGCAGCATCACTATTTTGTTTTTCCCCCAGCAATGAATGAGGGTTTTTGTTTCTCCAGATCCTCACCAACATTTGTTATTGTCTGTCTTTTTACTATAGCCATTCTAAATGGATATGAAATGATAACTCATCTGGTTATAATTTGTATTTCCTTAACGACTAATGATGATGAACATCATTTTATGTGCTTATGAGTCAGTTGTGTACCTTCTTTGGTGAAGTGTCTGTTCATATATTTTTTCCACTTTTGAATTGAGTTATGATCTTTATTACCTTTTTATTGTTGAGTTGTAAGAATTGCTGATGTATTCTAAATACAAGTCCCTGCCAGATGGATGATACGTGGATATTTTCTTTTGTCTATTGCTTGTCTTTTCATTTTCTTAATGGTGTCTTTTGAAGTGCAAAAGTTTTGAATTTTGGTGAGGTCCAATTTATAATTTTTTCTTTTGTAGGCCATGCTTTTGGTGTTATGCATTTTAAAAAAATGTACAATTTGATTATTATTAATGTAATTTAGAGTTGTGTTACCCTCACTGCAGTCTTAGTTAAAAGATTTCCATCCCCCCAGAAAGAAACTTCATGCTCATTTTCAGTCACTCCCCATTTCTACCCCCTGCCTTAGGCAACCAATACTTTCTTTTTCTACGGATTTTCTTTTTCTGGGTTTTCACATGAACAGAATGACACGATATGTGGTCTTTTGTGTCGGCCTTCTTTCACATAGCATGTTTTTGACATTTATCCAAATTTTAGTATTTATCAGTAACTTTGTTCCTTTTTGTGGCTGAATAATATTCCATTGTATGGTTTTACAACATTTTATTTATAGGTTCATCAGTTGATGAGAATTTGGGTGGTTTCTACCTTTTGTTTATTATGAATAATGCTTCCCTATGAACATTCGTGTGCAAGTTTCTGTGCAGACATGTTTTCATTTCTCTTGATACATAACTACTTGTAGAATTGCTGGGCCACAAGGCAACTCTATTTAACTTTGTGAGGAACTGCCAAACTGTTTTCTACCACCTCGGCACCATTTTACATTCCCACCAGCAATGCATGAGGCTTTCAGTTTCTCTGTATCTTTACCAACGCTTGTTAATGTCTACCTTTTTTATTATAGCCATTCTAGTGGGAGTGAAGTGGTATCTCACTGTGACTTTGTTGTTTTGACTTGTGAGAGCATGGGAAGTGTATAAAGCATGTGGACATTGCTTTTGACTCAAACAATGTTAGTTGTTGAAATGACTTTCCTGCAGTGTAACTTTCACAAAGAAGGCTGTTTGCCTTGTTATTTTAGATTGGATTGATTAAGGAACATTATCAAGTCTTCAGCAAAAGCTAATTTCCAGAGCCATTCAGTGTTTGATAATAGTGTTTGAGGGCAGTTTTCCCAGCAGTTAAAAAATGTAAAAATCATTACTACCTTGTTTACCGTAGAAAAAAACACAAGTGGACTTCATTTGGCCTGCCAGCTAGTTTGCTGATGGGCTGATGTAGAGTAAAAGTGTCCTGTATGTAGTAGGTGTTCAGTAAATGTTTATCTTGTTGATTACAGAGATACAGCAGGCTTGTTGTATGGTATTCACACAGGAGTGAATATAGTAACATTTTACCTTAATAATACATCAAGGAATTGGATTTGATTGCTAAAAACAGCTGGAAAAACAACTCGAAGTACCTCTCCTACTGAGTGACTTGTTTGGGTAATCTTCTTTTATAGATGATGTGCTGTACTTTTATTTTATTTCTTTTTATTTCTTTTTTTTATTTTGATACAACATGGCAGTTAACTTTCAATTCTGAGTCCCTTAAGGCTAAGGGTAAGGTACCCCTTGGCTTTTTGAAAACTGAAAGATAAACAGATGTATAAGGGAGAAGGTCCCTTTTGTCTCTGGCCCCAAGTTATGAAGGAACAATGTGGTTACTGTTTATCTATCGAGAGTCAAAGAGGCCCCTGTTGGGACTGACTCCCTTGCTGCTCTTATGATTGAATGTTTCCTATTGGCTTTTCTACTGGTCACCTAGACTGTAGGTCCTAAAACATGCCAAGTTCATCTTCTGGACTTAATAATGTTAAGGATAACTAACATTTATAGATCACCTGTGTCAGTTATTGGTCTTACCTCATTTAATCCTTCACAACAACCTTATGAGGTAGGTACTATTGTCCCTCCAGTCCCCGCCTATTTAAAACTGAGAATGCTGGTTCAGAGAATTGACGTAATCTAACATGCCTAAGGCCACACAATTTAGTAAAAGTTGGAGCTAAAGTTGAAATCCAGGACTATTCTACTCCAAAGCCCTAGCACTTAACCACTACAACACACTGCTCAGTATTGCTAAAGATGAAATTATGTATTAATGAAAACCTCAGATGATGCAGTACTAATTCCTGTAGCTCTTTGGGCTGTAACTCTACCTCTGATTGTAGAGAAATGACATGTTTTTCACACTCTAGAGCAACGCTGTTGTATAGAACTGTTTGTGATGATGGAAAAGTTCTGTATCTATGCTTTTCTAGTTTGGTAGTGTTAACTTTAAAAGGGCAGTGATTTTAACAGCAAAAATAGGTTTATTAAGGAATAGCAGAGAATCAAAATTCAAGACATGCAAGCTATCGCAAAACCATAGGCAAGTCTGGAGAACAAAGGAGAGGAAGGCTCTTTTTGAAAAGGGGGGAGTTGGTAGGAGCTGTTCTAAGCAAAAAGTCCATTGGGGTAACCTGGGAGTTTGAAGTGTAGTGGGTTTTTACTGGTTGAACTGTGAGTCTCTCATTGGCTGGTCTGGTTCCACCCAAAGAGAAAATCGTTCTTCCTCCTGCTGGGATAGTAGCATATAGGCTTCTTTCTGATGGGAATATAAGATAGGTCTCTTCCTGTTGGGGGTCTGCGATTGACAAACCTCCCTTTCTAGCCTCTTGATTCCATTTTATTGATGTTTCCATTTATTAATTTTCACAATCGCCACTATTCACATTGAACACTTGAAATGTGTCTAGGAACTAAAATTTAAACTTTATTTAATTTTAATTATTTTAAATTTAAACAGCTTCATGTGGCTAGTGGTTATCATTTTGGACAGTGCAGAGAGAGCTAATTTCCCCCCAGGTGCTTCTTTCTAATTAGAAAGGTGATAAGTATCACAAAATATTTTACTCAGTGCAAATATTCTTTTCATAGCATAACTGGAAATGAAAATATTCTATAGTGAAGCAAACCTGAGGATACCTTACACAGGGTGAATGTGAATCAATTAACCATATAATAGTCTAAGGGATATATTCTGGGTTAACCAGAATGAAACTCCTCCATCCCTACCACTTACTGGATAAAGTTTGAACAACTGGCATGAAGGTACTTTGCAATTCATTTTTCATTGTTTAAAGATGTAATTCGTTTATGTGGCTTATTGCAAACATAATTGACAGTTGCCTGATTTAAGAGGAGACGTTTTAATCTGTGGCTCTAATATTAAAAAAAAAATTTAATGTTTATTTTTAAGAGATAAAGAGAGAGTGTGAGTGGGGCAGGGGCAGAGAGAGAGGGAGACACAGAATCCGAAGCAGGCTCCAGGCTCTGAGCTGACAGCACAGAGCCTGATGTGGGGCTTGAACCCACAGACTAGCAAAGTCATGACCTAGGCTGAAGTAGGACGTTTAACTGACTGAGCCACCCAGGTACCCCTAATATTTTTTAAACACATGTTTTGATCTTACAGATAAATGTCTTTGGTGTTGCATGTTGCTGGCCTATATAAACCTTCCCCATTTAAAATCTATCCCTTCATAAAACTGGCTGTTATAATAAAACATTTTATTTATTTGTTCCTTGGGTTTCAGCTTCCACTTTCTTCTTTCTGAGTTATTTGCCTTCTAAGTGGTTTCTTTTAACTTTTTATTATCAATAACAAAAGACTCACAAGTTGTAAAAATAGTGCAAAAAGTCTCCATATATTCTTCCTCCAGTTTACCCCAGACATTTTATATAATCATAATACAATATGAAAAGCAGGAAATTGACACTGGAATGATGTGTGTGCACAGTCTTGTGTTACTTTATCACATGAGTGGATTTGCGTAACCATCACAGCAATCAAGATACAGAACTATTCCATCACTAGAAAGCTGCCCTTTTATGGTCACACCTACCACTAACTGCCATTGTCTGTACCCCTGACAAATATTAATTTGTTCTCCTTCTCTATAATTTTGTCATTTTGTGAATTTTATACAAATGAAATCATAAAATATGTAACTTTTCCAATTTTTTTTTACTTCATAAAAATGACCTTCAGATCCACCCAAGTTGATAGGTGTATCTATAGTTTGTTTTTTTTATTGTTGAGAAGTACTCCATGCTTTGGATATACCAAAATTAGGGTTAGGTTGAACCCTTCTACTATTGAGGGACATTTTGGTTTCCAGTTTGGGGCTACTATAAATAAAATTGTTATGAACACTTGAGTATAGGATTTTGTTTGGACCTAAATTTTCGTTTCTGTGATATAAATGCCCAGCAGAGCAATTGCTGGGTCATATGGTAAGTATATGTTTAGTTTTTAAAGAAACTGACAGACTTTTTCCAGAGTGGCTATACCATTTTGCATTCCTATCAGCAGTGTATGAGAGTTCCAGTTTCTCTGTATCCTTGCCAGTACTGGTATTGTCATTGTTTTATTTGAGCCATTCTGATAGGTGTATAGTGCTTGATACCTTATGATTTTATTTGAATGTTTCTAATGGCTAATGATAGTGAACATTTTTTGTGTGTTTATTTGCCATCCCTGTATCTTCTTCCATGAAATGTTTCTTCATGTACTTTGCCCATTTTCTAAAATGCATTGTTTGTTTTTTTAACTGTTGAGTTTTGAGAGTTCTTTATATAGTTTAGATACAAGTGCTTGGTCATATGTGTAATTTGCAAGTAGCAGTCTGTGGCTTGTCTTTTCATCTTATGAATAGGATTTTTCACAGAGCAAGAACGTAATTGTGGTGAAGTCCAATTCATCGATTTTTTTTCTTTTATGGATTATGCTTTTGTTGTTGTGTATAACTCTTAATTAAGCCCTGGATCTCAAAGATTTTCTCCTAGATTTTTTCTAAAAGATTTATGGTTACATTTTACATTTGAAGTCCATGATCCATTTTTTGGTAATTTTTGTATATAGTGTGAGGTTTGAGTTGAGATTAAATTTTTTTTAATGTTTATTTTTGAAAGAGAGAGCACGCGCACGTGAGCAAGGGAGGGCAGAGAAAGACGGAGACCAAGGATTTAAAGTGGGCTCTGTGCTGACAGCAGAGAGCCCAATGTGGGGCTTGAGCTCACAACCACAAGATCATGACTTGAATTGAAGTTGGATTCTTAACCGACTGGGCCACCCAGGTGCCCCGAGAATAATATTTTAAACTATGGCTATCCAATTGTTTCAGTTTCATTGAATTGCTTTTATACCATGATAAAAAAAAAATGAGTATGCTGAATTCGAATAGGCCTATTTCTCGGTTTTCTGTTCTGATTCATGTGTCTGTCTATGTGTCTGTCACTCTGCTGTACCCCAAAGTCTTCATTACTATAGCTCTATAATAAATTTAAAAGTCGGGTAGAGTGATTCCTCCTCCTTTATTATTTTTTCAATATTGTTTGTTTCTTTTCCTGTTCCTATACATTTTAGAATAATCTCGCCTATATCTAAAAAATATTTTTGCTAGGATGTTGATAGGAATTATATTCGACCTGTATATTAGTTTGGGGAGAATTGACATCTCTACTATGTTGACCCTTCCAATCCGTGAATGGTGAATATCTCTCCATTTATTTAGATTTTCTTTCATTTCTTTTATCAGCTTTGTATCATTTTTAGCATTGTGTAGTTTTCAGCATACAAGTCCTGTACATAGTTTTTGAGAATTATTACTATTTCATTTATTTGAGTGACTCCTAATGGTATTGTATTTTTAATTTTGGTTTCCATGTGTCCATTGCTAGTAATGCAAATGATTTTTGTATGACGAGCTTGTACCCTGCATTGTTGCTGAATTTCCTGACTACGTTCTAGGAGGTTGTTTTTATTTATTTGTTTATTTGTTTTGGTAGATTTCTTAGGATTTTCTTTGTAGACTATCTTGTCATCTGCAAATAGGGACAATGATGTTTCTTCCCTTTTACTCTATAGGCGTTTTATTTATTTATTTATTTTCCCATATTGTTCTGTCTAGGACTTCCAGTATTGTGTTGAATAGCAGTGGTGAGCGCTTGCCTTGTTTCCAGTCTTAAGGAAGGAGTGGTTAGTCTCTCAGCATTGGTTTTGTTTTTGTTTTTGTTTTTTTGGCAGATATTCTTTTTAAAGTTGAGGCAATTCCTTTTCAGTTACTAGTTTTCTGAGGATTTTTATCATGAATGAGTGTTGAATTTTGTTAAACAGCCTCTTCTGTATCAGTTGATATGACCATATTATTTTTCTTATTTAGTCTTAATATGGTGGATTACACGGATTGATTTTCAAATACTGAACGAGCTTTGTATCCCTAGAATAAACCCACGTGGTCATATAGTGTATAAATTTGTTTATATAGTGCTGAATTCTATTTGCCAATACTTTGTTAAAGATTTGTGTGTATGTATTCATGAATGATATTGGCTTGTTATTTAATTTTTTGTGCTGTCTTTGTCTGATTTTAGTACCAATGAAATGTTGGCCTTATAAGAGTTGGGAAGCATTCACTCTTCTATTTTCTGGAAGAGATTGTGTAATATCAGTATTAATTCTCCTCTAAGTGGTTGGTGGAATTCTTCAGTGTAACCATTTGGACCCAGAGATTTCTTTTCTTGGAATTTTAAAAGTGTAGATTCAATTTCCGTAATAGTTATAGGGCTACTCAAATGATCTATTTCATATTGGGTGAGTATGTGTTTACACTTTTCAAGAAATTGGTCCCGTCTACCTAAATTGTAAAATTTATATGTGTGAATTTGTTTGTAGTATTCCCTTATTATCTTTTTGGAGTTTGCAGAGTCTCCAGTGATATCCCCTGTCTCATTCTGATATGAATTTGTGTCTTCTTTCTTTTTTAATTTATCACTCTTGCTAGGAGTTTATTTTATTGATCTTTTCAAAGAATCAGCTCTTTTATTTCATTGATTTTCTGTACTGATTTCTAAATTTTTTTAACATTTATTTATTTTTGAGAGACAGAGACAGAGCATGAGCGGGGGAGGGGCAGAGAGAGAGAAGGAGACACAGAATCTGAAGCAGGCTGCAGGCTCAGAGCAAGCTGTCAGCACAGAGCCTGATGCGGGGCTCGAACCCACAAACTGAGATCATGACTTGAGCTGAAGTCGGATGCTCAACCGACTAAGCCACCCAGGCGCCCCTGTACTGATTTCTAGTTTTAAATCTTATCGATTTCTGCTCTTACCTATTATTTCCTTTTGCTTCCGTTGGGTTTATTTTGCACTTCTTTTTGAGGTAGGAAATTATATTTTTTAATTTGAGGCTTTTCCTCCTTTCTAAGGCAAACATTTAGTGCTATAAATTTCCCACTCAGCAGTGGTTTTAGCTGCACATGTCACATTTTTATTGTGGTAAAAAATACATAATATAAGATCCACCCTCTTAACAAATTTTTAAGTGTACATTACAATATTGTTAACTATAGGCATGATGTTGTATGGAAGATCTTTAGAACTTTTTAATCTTGCATGACTGAAACTCTATACCCATTGAACAGCACTCCCCCCCCCCCCCCGCCGTTTCCCCCTTCGCCCAACCCCTGGAAACCACTGTTCTACTTTCTGTTTCTTTGAGTTTGACTATAGGTACCGTATGTAAATGGAATGAGGCAGTGTTTGATGATCTTCTGTGACTGGTTTATTTTACTTAGCATATTATCCTCAAGGTTCATCCAAGTTGTAGCATGTGACAGGATTTCTATTTATATAGTAGACTAATATTCTCTTGTATGTATATATCACATTTAAAAAAAAATCCATTCATCCGTTGAAGGACATTTAGGTTACTTCTACCTCTTGGCTATTGTGGATAATGCTTCAATGAACATGGCAGTGCAAATGTCTTTTCAAGATTCTGATCTTAGTTCTTTTGGATAAATACTCTGAAATGGGATTGCTGGATCATATGGTAGTTCCATTTTTAATTTTTTGAGGAACTGCCATAGGGCTTTACATAATGGCCATTCCATTTGTTCATTCCCACCAACAGTGCACAAGGCTTCCAGTTTCTCCACATTTTCACCACTACTAGTTATTTTTTATTTTTTTTATAATAGTCATCCTAATAAGTATGAGGTGATTTTGCATTGTAGTTTTGATTTGCATTTCCCTGACAATTAGCAATGTGGTTTTGATTTGCATTTTGCTGACAATTAGCAATGTAGAGTATCTTTTCATATGCCTGTTAGCTATTTGTATGTCTTCTATGGAAAAAAGTCTATCCAAATCCTTTGCTTAATGTTAAATAAAGTTATTTGGGTGTTTTTGTTTTTGCTATTGAGTTGTAGCCGTTCCTTACATATTTTGGATATTAACCACTTATTAGATACATGGTTTGAATATATTTTCTCCTATCCCATAGATTGCCTTTTCATTCTGCTGATTTTTTTTTTTTCTGAATAGAAGCTTTTAAGTTTGGTGTAGTCCCACCCGTCTGTTTTTGTGTTGGTTAACTGTGCCTTTTTTTTTTTTTAGTGTCACATTCAAGAAGTTATTGCCAAGACTAATGTCATGAAGCTTTTGCCCTACTTTCTTTGAGGCATTTTATAGTTTTAGACCTTATGTTGAAGTCTTTAATTTTGAGTTGATTTTTCTGTATGGTGTAAGATAAGGGCCTGATTTTTCTTTTGCATATGAATGTTGTTTTCCCAACATTGTTTGTTGAAGAGACTATCCTTTCTTCATTGTGTACTCTTGGCATGCTTGTCAAAGAACATTTGGCCATATATGTGTGAGTTTATTTCCCGGGCACTATGTTCTATTTCATTGGTCTATGTGTCTATCTTTATGCTGGTACGATACTGTTTTTGATTGCTGTAAACTTTAACATATTTTGAAATTAGGAAATGTGTGGCCTGTAGCTTTGTTTTTCTTTCTCAAGTGTCTTTTGTCTGTTGAGGTCCTTTGTGGTTTCAAATGAATTTTAGCATTATTTTTTCTATTTCTGTAAAAATGCCACCGGGATTTTGATAGGGATCACATTCAATGTGTAGATTGATTTGGATAGTGTGGACATTTGCACAGTATTGTCTTCTAATCCATGAACATGGGATGTCTTGCAATTTACTTGTGTCTTTAAATTCCTTTCAGCAGTGTTTTGTCATTTACAGTGTACATGTCTGTCACCTCCTTGGTTAAATATATTCCTAAGTATTTTATTATTTTTGATGCTATTTTAATGGAAACATTTTCTAAATTTTTTTCCAGATAGTTCATTATTATTATATGGAAATGTAACTGATTTTGTGTATGTTCATTTTGTATCCTGAAAAAACCTAAATTTAGAGTATATGCTAAATTCACTCATTAGTTCTAACAATTTTTGTGGAGTCTTTAGGATTTTTACATGTAAGGTTATGTCATGTACAAGCAAAGCTAATTTTATTTCTTCCTTTCTGATTTAAATGTCTTTTTATTTATTTATTTATTTGTCTAATTGCTCTGGCCAGGACTTCTAGTACCAGAGTGAGTAAAAGTGGTGACAGTGGGAATCCTTATTTTGTTCCTGATCTTAGGAGAAAAACTTTCAGTTTTTCACCATTGGTATGATGTTATCTATGGACTTTCCATATATGACCTTTATTATTTTGAGGTAATGGCCTTTTATCTTTAGTTTTTTAAATTTAGAATACTCAACGTTTCACCATGAAAGGGTATTGAATTTTGTCAAATGCTTTTTCTGAATCTGTTGAGATAATCATGTGATCTCCCCCTTCATTCTGTGGATGTGGTGTATCACACTGATTGATTTGCATATGTTGAGTCATCCTTGCATCCCAGGACAAATCCTACTTGGTTGTGGTGTATGATTTTTTTATGTTTTTTTTTTTATTTTATTTTTGAGAGAGAGACAAAGTATGAGCAGGGGAGGGGCAGGGAGAGAGGGGGGGGACACAGAATCCGAAGCATGCTCCAGGCTCTGAGTTGTCAACACAGAGCCCAACACAGGGCTCAAACTCACATACTGTGAGATCATGACCTGAACTGAAGTTGGACGCTTAACCGACTGAGCCACCCAGGCACCCCGGTGTATGATTTTTTTAATATGCTGTTGAATTTAGTTTGCTCATATTTTTGAAGTTTTTGCATCTATATTCATTAGGGATGTTGGCCTGCAATTTTCATTTCTTCTAGTGTCTTTTTCTGGTTTTGGCATCAGGGTAGGGCCAGCCTCACAAAATGAGTTTGGAAGTATTCCCTCCTTTTCAGTCTTTTGGAAGAGTTTAAGAAAAATTGGCTTCTGAAATTACTTTTAAAAAGAATAAAGTTAATTAAAAGAATGAACTTAAAGTTAATTCTTTAAAAGAAGTTAATTCTTTTTAAAATGTTTGATAGAATTCACCAGTGATTCCATCTGGACCTAGACTTTTTTGTTGTTGTTGGGAGTTTTTTTTTTTTTTTTTTTGATTACTGATTCAATCTCCTTACTAGTTATACTTCTGTTCAGATTTTCTGTTTCTTCACGATTCACTATTGATAAGTCATATGTATTGAGGAATTTAACCATTTCTTCTAGTTTGTCCATTTTGTTGGCTTACAATTGTTCGTAGTAGTTTCTTATAGACCTTTTAATTTCTGTGCCATTGGTTGTGATATCTCCTCTTTCATATCTGATTTTATTTAGCTGGGTATTCTCTTTTCTTACCTATTGTAGCTAAAGATATGTCAATTTTGTTGGTCTTTTTATTTTATTTATTTCTTTTTAAAAATTTATTCATTTATTTTGAGAGACAGCAGCATGAGTGGGGGAGGGGTAGAGAAAGGGAGAAAGAGAATCCCAAGCAGGTTTGGTGATGTCAGCATATGGGGCCTGATGTGGGCCTCAGATCTCACAAACTGTGAGATAATGACCTGAGCCAAAATCAAAAGTCAGATGCTTAACCGAGCCACCCAGGTGCCCCTTGTTGATCTTTTTAAAAAAAACACCTATTAGTAATTAATAAACATCTAGCCAGACTCACCAAAAAATAAAAAATAAATAAAATAAGGGAGGGAAGGAGGGAGGGAGGGAGGGAGAGAGAGAGAGAGAGAGAGAGAGAAAGGACTCAAACAAAATCACAAACCAAAGAGGAGAAATAGCAACCAACACCACAGAAACACAAGCAATTTTAAGAGAATGTTATGAAAAACTATATGCCAACAATTTAGGCAGCCTAGAAAAATGGATGAATTCCTAGAAACATGTAACCTAAAAAAACTGAAGCAGGAAGAAATAGAAAATTTGAACAGATTGATTACCAGCAAGGAGATTGAATCAGGAATCAAAAAACTCCCAACAAACAGAAGTTTAGGTCCAGACAGCTTCACAGGCAAATTCTACCAAACATTTAAAGAAGAGTTAATACCTATACTTCTCAAACTATTCTAAAAAATAAAAGAAGAAGGAAAACTTCCAAATTCATTCTATGAAGACAGTATCACCCTGATACCAAAACCAGATAAAAATACCACACACACACGAAAAGAGAGAACTATAGGCCAATATCTCTGATGAACATAGATGCAAAAATCCTCAACAAGATACTAGCAAACTGAATCCAACAATACATTAAAAAAATCATTCACTATGATCAAGTGGGATTTATTCCTGGGATAGAAGTGCAGTTCAGTATTCACAAATCAATCGACGGGATGCATCACATGAATAAGAGAAAGGATAAAAACCATATGATTATTTCAGTAGATGCAGACAAAGCATTGCACAAAGTACAATGTATACTCATGTCTAAAAGCCAAAACAAGCTTGAAAAAGAAAAGCAAAGCTGGAGGCATCACAATTCTGGACTTCAAGTTATATTACACAAAGCTGTATCCATCAAGACAGTATGGAATTGGCACAAAATAGACACATAGATCAATGGAACAGAATTAAAAAAAACAGAAATAAACCCACAATTATATGATCAATTAATCTTTGACAAAGCAAGAAAGAACATCCAATGGGAAAAAGATAGTTTCTTCAATAAATGGTATTGGGAAAACTGGTCTGCTACATGCAAAAGAATGAAAATAGATCACTTTCTTACAACATACACAAAAATAAACTCAAAATGGATTGAAGACCCAAATTTGAGACCTGAAACCATAAAAGTCATAGAAGAGAGCACAGGCAGTAATGTCTCTGACATCAGCCATAATAACATTTTTCTAGATATGTCTCCTGAGGCAAGGGAAATAAAAGTAAAAATAAATTTTGGGGACTACATCAGAATAAAGTGCTTCTGCACAGCAAAAGAAACAATAAACAAAACTAGAAGGCAACCTACTGAATGGGAGAAGATTGTTTGCAAATGACACATCCAATAAAGGGTTAGTATACAAAAAAAAATTAAGAACTTAGTATACAAAAAAATAATCCAATTCAAAAAGGAGAAGACATGAACAGAAATTTCTCCAAATAAGATCTACAGATGGCCAACAGACACATGAAAAATGTTCAGCATTGCTTGTCATCAGGGAAATGCATATTGAAACCATGATGAGGGGTGTCTGGGTGGCTCAGTTGGTTAAGTGTCTGACTTCAGCTCAGGTCATGATCTCACAGCCTGGGGATTCTAGCCCCGCGTTGGACTCTGTGCTGACAGCTCAGAGCCTGACTCCTGATTCAGATTCTCTCTCTCTCTCTCTCTCTCTCTCTCTCCCCTTCATCTGGTCACACTCTGTCTCTCCCTCAAAAATAAATGAAGATTAAAAGTTAAAAAAAGAAAACATAATGAGATATCACCTCAGACCTGTCAGAATGGTTAAAATCAAAAACACAAGAAACAACAAGTGTTGGTGAGGATGCAGAGAAAGGGGAACCCTTGTGCACTGTCGGTGGGAATGCAAACTGGTGCAGCCACTCTGGAAAAGAGTATGCAGTTTCCTCAAAAAGTTAAAAATAGAACTACCCTATGATCCAGTAATTAACTACTGTGTATTTACCCAAAAAATACAAAAACACTAATTCAAAGAGATATACGCACCCTTCTGTGTCTAGCAACATTATTTATAATAGCCAAGATATCGAAGCAGCCCAAGCGTCCATCAGTAGATGAATGGATAAAGAAGTGATGCACACACACACACACACACACACACTGGAATATTCAGCCATAAAAAAGAATGAAGTCTTGCCATTTGCAGCATCATGGATGTAGCTAGAGAGTATAATGTGAAATAAGTCAAAAAGACAAATACTATATGATTTCATTCATATGTGGAATTTAAGAAACAAAGCAAAGGAGCAATGGGAGAAAAAAAGAGAGAGAGAGACAAACCAAAAAATAGACTCTTAACTCTAGAGAACACACTGATGGTTACCAGAGAGGAAGTGGGTGGGTGGATAGGTGAAATAGGTAATGGGAATCAAAGAGGGCACTTGTGATGAGTACTGGATGATGTATGGAATTGTTGAATCACTATATTGTACAATTGAAACTAATAAACTAATATAACACTATGTGTTAACTGTACTGGAATTAAAATAAAAACTTAATAAAATTTTTTTTTCTTGGGTGATTTAATTAAATGTATTATCTCACTGTTGGTTTCTGTTGATGGTCTTTTCTCACTCAAGTTGAGATGTTCCTGACTTTTTGTATGATGAGTGATTTTCTGTTGTATACTGGACATTTCAAGTATTATGTTATGAGACTCTGGATCTTATTTCAATCTTCTGTTTTAGCAGGTCTCTTCTGAGACTGCTCTAATGAGGGAATGGGGGCATGACTTCATTATTGCCAGATGGGAGTGGGAGTCAAGGTTTCCCACTTACCATTCATTGATACTGGGGTAGGAATAGGGGCATCTCATTATTACTGGGCAGGGGTAGAATTTCAGGCTCTCCCTAGGCTTCTGCTGACAGAACCCTGGCTTGGAGAGAGAATAACATCTTGCTATTGCTTATGGGCTCTTTTACCATCGTGTTCTGGGGGCTTTGTTACTGGCTGGCAGGGATGAAAGTTCCAGATACCCACTAAGCCTTTTCTGAAACCACCTCAGAGAGAGGGGGAGGAGGGTGTGTGACTCTTTACTGCCAGATGAAGGTGGAAGTCTAGGCTCTGCACTTGGTCTTTGCTGATGGGTGTGGAGTAGGGCCATGGTTTTTCCTGTGGCATTTGGCTAAAGTACAGAAGTTATTGTCTAAAAGATTTCTGTCTTGCTAGGCTACCACTTTCTGTTCCTTTGGCTAGAGCTTTTCTGGGGTCTGTTTTTGTCTGCAGCCATTGGTATCTCTGGGTTGCTGGCTTCTCCATCACTGGGTCCAGGATGTATTACTCAAAAACAAAACCCAAGGAACTTACTTAGGTCTTGAGGTCCCTAGCCAGACTGTCTTCTCTCTACCTTTCAGAGTTATATAATATACAAAACATTATATGATATAAATACATGTATATATATATAATAATGTCCACTGTTTTTGTATATTATATATACACATATATAAAACGTCCAGTGTTTTTTTTCCAGCCATATTTATTGGAAAAAGTAAAAAAAAGTATGTTTATTCTATCTTTTCTTGGAATCAGAAGATGTATAAGTGGTTACTTAAAGAAACCATGAATACTGTTAGTGATAGCCTTTTTCCCTGTAAAAATCTAGTTAAGAATGGATAAAATTTCTCTGACTCCTACCCCCATGGTATACTACTTTTTAATTTTAGCTATTTTTACACTGTGGTAAAGAGCACATGACAAAAATATTACTATCTTGACTAATTTTAAGTGTGTAGTTCAGAAGTGTTAAATATACTCACATTATCATGAAATAGACCTCTAGAACTTTTTCATGTTGAAAATCTGAAGCTCTATACCTACTAAACAGCAACTTCCTTTTTTTTTCTAGTCCTTGGAAATCACCATTCTACTTTCTGTTTCTATAAATTTGACTAGTTTAGATATCTTATATAAAGTGGAATGATACAGTATCATTGTATCATTTGTCCTTCTTTGACTGGCTCTGAACATTCATCCACAATATGAATGAATTTGACTGGTCCTCAACATTCATCCATTTTGTAGCATATGTCATATTTCCTTCCTTTTTAAGGCAGAATAACATTTTTGTGTGTGTGTGTGTGTGTGTGTGTGTGTGTGTGTGTGTGTTTATCCCTTCATCCTCTGATGGACATTTGGATTGCTTCTACCTTTTGGCTACTGAGAATAATGCCGCTATGGAAATGTGTGTTCAAATGTCTCTTCGAGACCCTGATTTCAATTCTTTTAAATATATATTCAGAAATGGAATTTCTGGATCATAAAGCAGTTCTATTTTTAATTTTTTGAGGAACCTCCAATATTGCTTTCCAATGTGGTTGCACCATTTTACAATCCTACCAACAATGTACAAGGCTTCCAGTTTCTCTATATCCTTGATAACACTTGTTATTTTCTGTAGCCATCCTAATGGGTATGAGGTGATAGCTCATTGAAGTTTTGCTTTACACTTCTCTGATGATTAGCGATGTTGAACATTTTTGATATGCTTGTTGGTCATTTATGTATCTGTCTATCTTGTCCATTTAAAAAAATAAGATCATTTGATTTTTGTCTTTGAATTATAAGAGTTCGTGATATGTTCTAGATATGAATCCCTTAATGGATGTATTATTTGCAAATATTTTCTCTCATTCCATAGGTTGCCTTTTCAATGTGATGTACTTTTAATGCACAAAAGTTTTGAAGTTTGCTGCAGTCGCGTTTGTCTATTTTTGCTTTTCTTACTTGTCCTTTTGGTGTCATATCCAAGAAATCATTGCCACGTCCAATGTCATGAACCTTTTCCTCTATGGTTTCTTCTAGGCATTTTATACTTTTAGATCTTGTGTTTAGGTTTTTAATTCATTTTAAATTAATTTCTGTATATGGTGTATGATAAGGGTCCAACTTCATTCTTTTGCATGTGGATGCCCAGTTTTCCCAATACCATTTGTTGAAGAGACTGTCTTTTTCTCATTGAGTTGTCTTGTCACCCTTGTCCAAGACCATTCGACCATATATATACACAACGGTTTATTTCCCAGCTCTCTAGTCTATTCTGTTAGTCTATTTGTTTGTCTTGATGCCAGTATCATACTGTTTTGATTACTGTAGCTTTGAAATATATTTTGAAAGTGTGAGTCTTCCAACTTTGTTTTCTTAAAAAATTGTTTTGGCTATTTAGACTTCCTTGAGATTCCTTATGAATTTATCTAGTTCTGAAAAAAATCCATTGGGATTTTGAGGGATTGTGTTGACTCTGTAAATTGTTTTGGGTAGTATGGATATCTTAACAACATTAAGTCTTTCCATCCGAGAATGCAGGTGTCTTTCCATTTATTTGTGCCATCTTTAATTTCTTTCAGTAATGTTTTGTAGTTTCCCATTGGCACACTTCTGTTTACTAAATAAAAGTAGGCTATCAAGTAAAATACTTTGATAAACCCTGCTTTTCCAGTAATTTCAGAGTGCAGAACTATGGATGGGGTGCCATCCATTGTTCCCACAAATTATTTGCTGCTTGGCAGAATTGCTGCCTATACCGGGAACTCTGCTTATTCAGACATGGAAGCTTTAGTTAGTATGTACCTATGGTGCAATAGAAAGGGGGACAGGATCTGCATCCCATCTTTGTCTTTATTCACTATCATTATATTTCCCTTTAAACTAGTCCTGTTTAGTGACTCTAAACTGGAGGCCCTGGCACAATTGCTTAAGGGTGGCAATAGAGAAAGCTAGAACCAGGCTTTGGATGGAGAGAGACTTCAAAGCAAACCCAACCCTGAGCCCTGCCTCCTCCATGAAGCCTTGTTTAATTATGCTATCGCATGCTTATCTCCTTTCTCTGACGTCCCAATAACACTTGTGTCTATTACACAACCAGCCTTCATCTCATCTTACTGAGTAGAGTAAGACCTCAGTTACCTAACTCTTTCTGGGGAAAAGGCATTTTTAGTAACCTGTTTTCAAAAATGGCTCATGATTTCCTTTGTTTGAGCACCATAAGCTTTTAATATTCTGTCATGAATAGAATTCTCCAAAAAGAAAAAAAAAACTAACCTAGAGACAATTTAGTCCTCTGATTTCTTTTTAAATTGTTTTTTTTAACGTTTATTTATTTTTGAGACAGAGAGAGACAGAGCATGAACGGGGGAGGGGCAGAGAGAGAGGGAGACACAGAATCCGAAACAGGCTCCAGGCTCTGAGCCATCAGCCCAGAGCCTGACGCGGGGCTCGAACTCACGGACCGCGAGATCGTGACCTGAGCCGAAGTCGGACGCTTAACCGACTGAGCCACCCAGGCGCCCCAGTCCTCTGATTTCTTATACAGCATTTATAGGCATAATTTAATTAATTAAGGATCATTGTTATGACTATCAGTTATTGCTTGCTATAATACAGTGGTATTCTAAGGCCTATTGAAATGTGATTTAATGTTTGTTCCCCACATTTAATGGTCCCAGGCCATTTAGTCTGTGTGTGTGTGTGTGTGTGTGTTAATCCGTATTAGTTTTTTATTATATTCTGTCTGTTTTCTTGTCAGTTGGCCCTTCTTGTTGCTGTCAATCTACTTTTGTAAAATCAGGTTTTATTCCCTAGCTCAGAAGGCTCAAGGAAAATTTCTTAACTGGGACTTGATGCCTGAAGGGAGTGCTTTTCAAGGATCTTGAAAGTTTCCAGATTTACCTTCTGTAGTCTGTTTTGTTTGTTTATTGGTAGGTTTGTTCTAGTTTGGAGAACTTAACTGTGGGACTAAGAACAAAATCTCCAGGAACAGGAACCACTGGGGTCCTTGAAACCAAAATCACCGTAATTTTTCCTTCTGTCAAGCCTCTCTCGCTCACACTGCATGACTCTCCAGACATTTCCTGCTGGATCAGCTGGAAAGAGTAGTTGGTGACAGGAAGCATTTTGAGGCAACTCTGGCCTATATCACTTCCTGTCATCAGAGAAACAAACTTCAAAAGGTGACACTTAAGAAAAGGCACTTTCTATTTGGGGCTCTGTGACAAGGAGTACTCCAAGTTCTGACAAAGAATATGGGGAATATGTATTTTAATTTTTTTAATGTTTATTTATTTTTGAGAGACAGGGAGAAAGCGTGAGCAGGGGAGGAACAGAGAGAGAGGTTGACATAGAATCCAAAGCAGACTCCAGGCTTTGAGCTGTCAGCACAGAGTCCCACACGGGGCTTGAACTTGTGAACCATGAGATCATGACCTGAGCAGAAGTCAGATGTTCAACCGACTGAACCACCCAGGCGCCCCTAGAGTAGGGAGTGTTTTTTAAGTTTTGCTACCATAGTCTCAGTAGATGGAAGAAAGTAGAAATGGGAACCGCCTTTAGGGGAAGTTATTGTGAAGTTCATGATGGAGAGGGGGAGCTATGGCATGGGTGTTGTAGAAGCAGTTCAAAGTTCTAGAAGTGTGAACTGAATATAATGGATATTACATAGCTAGAAATACACCAAAAAGTCATAGTTGGGAAAAGCAAGGCAGACAGTTATTCACTGTACTTCCTTGTACACATCTATTTTCAGTATTCATTATTGTAGAATTGTTTCAACTTTTCAGAGATGTTAGAATGTGAGTGCAGTTGCTGATCCTAATTCTCTGGTGAAATGTAAGACAGGTGAGACTGAGGTTACAAGCTTTGAAATTTAAGTAAATTTTCTATTAGCCACAACCAGGCACAAGTTCTAATGAAACACTTAGCTTTGGGATATTGACACTTACTTAAAGTGTACAAAGCACTTTGACAGTCATTCTCTCATTTGATCCTCACCATAGCCCGGGGGGGGGGGGGAAGGTATTATCTACATTTTATGGATAAGGAAAGGGAATCTTAGTTTAAAAGAATAGCCCAGGGTGACTTGCATGGTAAAAGGCAGAGCAGAAATAGAACCTAGCTCTTCTAATTCATAGGCCAGTATTTTCTTAAGTCTACAATGCTTTCTTTCACTAAGATTTTGGGGGAAATTCAATATATATTTCTCTTATGAAGACAAGCTAATGCTATAGTAGAAAAGAATAATTAATAAATTTTTGAATTTCTAATCAAAGTGGACCTGAAAAGTAGATAGCATTTTGGAATGTTGTAAGTTGAAAAATCCAGTAAGTTAGCCTTACATCTAAATAATATCTGAAGCCCCAAACTGCTTTCACTGGGATTCGATGTGTGTGTGTTCAGAGACGTGCGACAAATTTAGAACTCTATCTCTACTCCTGATAACAGAAGAATATTTTGTTATTAGCATAATATTGATCTAATCGCCAATAATCTATACCAGAAATAAATCCAGTATGGAGACTCAACTTTTTCTTTTTGCTTGAATTGAAGTATTCTTTACACACAGTTAAGTGCACAAATCTTAAGTGTACAGCTCAGTTAAATGTTATATATGTGCACCCTCCACCCAGATTAAGATCAAGAGCATTTCTTCCTTCCACCCCACCCTGAAGTTTCCCTCTTGCCTCCCAGCCAACATCACCTCCCAAAGGTAACAACAGAATCCAAAGCAGCCTCCAGGCTCTTAAGCTGTCAGCACAGAGCCTGATGTGGGGCTCAAATTCACGAATGCCAGATCATGACCTGAGCCGAAGTTGGATGCTAATCGACTGAGCCACCCAGGTACCCTTGTAACAACTCTTCTGACCATTATTATCATAGATTAGTTTTGCCTGATTTCAGACTTTATATAAACAGAATAATATTCTAGGTATTATTTTGTGTCTGGCTTCCTTTGCTTTAACATGTCCATGTGATTCATCTATGTTTTATACATAATATTAGTTATTTTTTGTTGCTATGTACCATTCCCATGTATGATCCACCACAATTTATCCATTTCCCACGTCTTAGTCTATTCAGGCTGCTGTAACAAAATTTCGTACACCAGATGGCTTAAACAACAAACATTTATTTCTCACAGTTCTGGAGGCTGGGAAATCCAAGTTCATGGCACCAGCAGGTTTGATATCTGGTGAGGTCTCTTTTTCTGGCTTGCAGATGGCCACCTTGTTGTGTCCTCACATAATGGAGAAAGATCATCTCTCTGGTGTCTCTTCTTACTAGGGGACTAATCCCACTCATTGGGATTCTATCCTCATGACCTAATTACCACCCAAAGGCACACCTCCAAATACCATCACATTGGGGATTAGGGCTTCAACATAGGAATTTTGGGAGAACACGAACACTGTGTTGGTAGCGCCACATTGATGGACATTTGGATTGTTTCTAAGTTTTGGATATTATGAATAAAGCTTCTATGAACATTTTTGGCCATATCTGTTGGTGGACAAAAGCAATCATTTTTCTTGGGTATAAACCTAGGAGTAGAGTCACTAGGGTAGGTGCAATAAAAGACATTTTTAACTTAGAATAAGGTAATTTAGTATTAATGAAAGAACTGATGGCTGAGCATTTTATAAGAAAACCCACTTCATTAAGAGCCACTTTCAGGGGCGCCTGGGTGGCGCAGTCGGTTAAGCGTCTGACTTCAGCCAGGTCACGATCTCGCGGTCTGTGAGTTCGAGCCCCGTGTCAGGCTCTGGGCTGATGGCTCGGAGCCTGGAGCCTGTTTCCGATTCTGTGTCTCCCTCTCTCTCTGCCCCTCCCCCGTTCATGCTCTGTCTCTCTCTGTCCCAAAAAAAAAAAAAAAAAAAAAGTTGAAAAAAAAATTAAAAAAAAAAAGAGCCACTTTCAGAGTTAAAAGATGGATCTGTGTTTTGTTTAGCAGATCAAGATTCTCTGCTTGTCCAATATTAGTATTTTTTGCTGTGGTTGGTGGGTTGGGTCTTTCATGCTCTTGGGTAGATAGGTATGTATTTTCCTGGTATCTGGAACATAGAGTACATGTCAGGGATGAGGAACCATTTTATTGCAAGCTGTATCTTTTTTAGATGGGGTAAAATTTGTCTTTTTTGGGGCAACATGGCTCAAATAATTATAAAATAATGTTGGAAAATCAAGTTCACTTTACAGAAATTTGCCTTAGGATTAACTTGGAATACATCTTTTGTTTTGAAAGTGAAGGTACATGTATAATTTTATGTAATCCCAAAACTTAACTCTGGCAGTATAATTTTACATTACATCGAAGGTAAAGAATTTTTAAACATCATATGTCTGCTGGCAACATTTACTAATGAAGTGTGATGTTGAAAGGGTATGGGGAAAATTCCCGTGGTCTGGGAAGCGAGTGAGGTGATGGTAAACAGAGGAGAAAACTGGGAAAGTACTCTAAATGAAGAGTCCTGTTCCTGGAAAGGACTCAAGAGCCTCTCCCATTGTGCTGTACCACTAAGCATGTCACAAGACAGAGACCAGACCCACCTTAACCCCTTCCTTGACAAAGATGGTCACTTCAGGTTTTGGTGTGTGTGTGTGTGTGTGTGTGTGTGTTTTAACAATTTAATTTGATAATGAATGTTAAAAAAAAACATCAACTAGGATTTGCATTACAGGTGATTACTTGTTGCACTGTTTCTATTCTGCTAATGTACGAGATACCCAGAGTTCCTCCTCGGTGTATTTGAATGTGTTCAGGGGCTCCATGAAGCCTACGTTGAGTCCAGAACCCTTACTAAGGCTTCCAAGGCCAACATCTCCTAGGCTTGTTTGCCTCTCCAGCTTCAACCCCTGACAGTTTCCATATGGAATCGCTGTTCCACAGTCTCTCAGTCTTTGGTGTTTTGGTCCAAGCTTCTCCTCTGCCTGGAATATCCTTCTCTTGCCATATTTGCTTAACTCTCATCATTTAAGGCTAAGCCCTGTCATCACCTCTCTTCCCAGAGCCTTCTCTGTACTCTAGGCTGGCTTAGATGATCCTCTGCTGTGCTTCCTTAGCTCCCTGTACAGACACAGACCGTATCATATAAAAATGAATTCTCTTTCTATCTTCCCATTAGACTTGGAATTGCTTAACATGTGTTACTCTCCCCAGGGCCTAGCACAATGCCAGTCATATGGTAGGTACTCTGCAAAGGATTATTAAATTGCATTTGCATAAACATATAAACCAGCATTTGGACTTTTATCACTGTGTTCATTCATTCAATAAACATTTGATAGACCTTGGGGGACAACTTATTGCAAGGCACTATGATTGGAGCTTTAGAGGATATGGAGATAAACACAGTGTGTCCTAGGATGAGAGTTCATTCCAATGGCAGAGAGCTGACAAGCCTGCGAATAACACTAACCTAGAGAGCAAAGTGCCCAGTGCCATAAAAGAAGTTAAAATAAGGGACTTTAGAAGCTTAGAAGAAGGAAAAAGTATTTCTTGGTGGCAAAATTGAGGAAGAAGGGTTCACAGAGAAAGTAGCATTTGAGGTAGGACTTAAGTGTTTAACTAGGACATGAATGAGCCAGGAGCCTCCAATGTATCATGTGGTTTATTTTTGGCTAAAAAGAGTACATATCTTGAAGGAGTAATGAGCAGTGGGGAACAAATACAAATAAATGTAGGAGGTGGTCATATTGGAGAGAGTCTTAAATGCCAGGCTGATGAGTTTGTATTTGATTCCTATCAGTTGGAGCAATCTTGGAAGCCCATGGAAGTTTCTGAGCAGCTCAGTGACACAACTGAAGAGATCTTTTATGATTAGTCTGGTAATGGCGTCTTTTAGTATTTCCTTAGTAAATATTAACTAATTAATTACCAATAATTACTTTTACTAAATAGTGTGGAAAAACTTCAAGGCCTGTAGCTCCTTGACCTTTTTGCATGAGTCCTTTCTCATTGGAAATCTAGATGAGGTAAGAAATCATATGACCAATTAGTTCTGAGAAATGAACACTGAAATTGACAGAGGAAGGAAACACTTGCAAGACAGAAATGGCTCATAAAAATGCATAGATGTATAAAGAGTTGTTTGCTTAGGAACCGTGTCCAAAACATTGCCTTCAGCCATCTGGAAAAATCCGGACACACTATATGAATTATATTGTTAATATTTATTCCTTTGGGGTAGTTTAGATCATTTCCAGTTAAAAATAATTATAGTGTTCAAACCTCAGACTGTCTACTCTTACTCTCTCTTATAAACAGTGGGTACTGCATTGTCAGTTTGTTTTATAGTATGTTATATAACCAGAACATCTGATTTGTTGCCACCTTAGGCCAGGCCTTTAACACTTGATGCCTGGATTATTACAACAACTTTCTCGTTGGTGTGCCATCTCCAGTGCCTCAGATCCAGCTTTTGTCCTAACAGCAAGCTACTCTCCATCCAGTATAGTGGGAAGTATAGTGGGGAGTATACTGGATCAAGAGTTAGATTAACTTGAATCCTTGTTCTACTTCGCACTAGCTATATGACTCTGAACAAGTTTTATCACTTCTCTGAGTCTCAGTTCCTTCAACTCCAAACTGTAAGTAATGATCTCTGCCCTATCTCAAGGGCTATCTCAAGGATCACGTGAAAGAACTCTGAAAACTGTCAATGGCTTTACTCTACTGGCTGGCTTTCCCCCTCTACAATCCAGTCCCAAGCCACCTCTCTAATCTCATTGCTCACTATTCTCCAGAATTTACCCTGTCTCTGATACATACATATTTAATAGTACTCCTCTGATCTGGAATATTCTCCTATCTTATCTCTGCTCATCCTAATGGAAGCAATAATTTAAGGACCAGTTAAAATCCTATACCCTCTTTGAAATCTTGATGGCTCCAATGCTCATTTGATTTCCCCCTTTTCTGAATTTTTATAGCATTCAGTTATTATCAATACTTGCTTATGTATTGCCTTTTATTATTAGATCTTTCATTTTCATAAGGCTCATATCTTTAGATATTATGCTTTTCTGATGTCTTAGGTTGCTCATTTAACACATAGTGAATATTTATGAGGATATTTCCTCTGTATCCATCACAGAACCAAGTACAGAACTTAAATAAATAATTGTTGGCTCATTTATTTAGAAATTCACATACAGACTCTCTTGACAAGTGAATCCATCTTCTCTTCCCAGAGCTTAAAGTACTCCTCCTAACAACCCACCCTACCTCTACCTCCTACAGAACCATAAATAGGTTGTTAAGATAGGTCTGCCCAATAGAACTTGCTGTGATGATGGAGCTATCCTATAGCTGTGCTGTCCAGTATGGTAGCCAGTAGCCACATGTGGCTGTTGAGTGCTTGAAATGTGGCTAGTGCAACTGAGTAACTTAAATTTTAGTTGTATTTAATTTGAATACATTTAAATGTAAACAGCTGCATGTAGCTAGTGGCTACTGTATGGACAATATAGGTTAGACCACTGGCTTTCAAGCTTTTTTGATCCAACAATACAATGGGAAATACATTTTATATTTCAACCTAATTTATATACACACAAGTTTTGTGAAATGATATTAATCCTTATTATGTATGATATATTGTAATATTTTCTGTTCTATTTAATTTCATTTTTTAAAGCTTATTTATTTATTTTGAGAGAATGAGCAGGGGAGGGGCACAGAGAGAGGGAGAGAGAGAGAGAGAAAGAGAGAGAATCCCAAGCAGGCAACTTGCTGACAGCACAGAGCCCGATGCAGGGCTTGAACTCACAAGCTGTGAGATAATGACCTGAGCTGAAACCAAGAATCGGATGTTTAACTGAATGAGCCACCCAAATGCCCCTATTTAAAATTTCTTTAAATGTTTATTTAGTTTTGAGTGAGAGAGAGACCGAATGTGAGTGGGGGAGGGGCAGAGAGAGAGGGAGACACAGAATTCGAAGCAGGCTCCAGGCTCTGAGCTGTCAGTACAGAGCCCGATGCGGGGTTTGAACTCAAGAACTGCCAGCTCATGACCTGAGCCAAAGTCGAACGCTCAACCGACTGAGCCACCCAGGCACCCCTCAAGTGCCCCTATTTAATTTCATTTTTTAAATATGCTGATTTCAACCCACTATATAGATTTCAAAGCCCACTGATAAGTTATGATGTGCTGTTTGAAAAACACACTGCTCATTTTATAGATGGAGAATCTAAGGCCCAAAGAAGTGCAGTAAGTTCTCAAAGGTCCCATAGCTAGTTAGTGGCAGGGTAGGATTAGAAACTACATTTTAGGTTTCCTAGGCTAGGGCTGTTTTTAAGAGGGGTGAAGAGTGATCCCTCCTTCTCTTCATCTGCCAAAAAAACCCCACATTTTTTATGTAGAGCAAAATTATTTGATACACTCTTCATTTTGGCTAAATACTGTCATGATATCGTGCTCCCTACATGAATCATGAGCTCTATATTTGAGTATTCCTTCTCTTTTAGCTTGGGTACTATCCAAAATCAAAGATACAATGCCACAGGGGCTTTTTTGGACCCACTGTATGATGTGGCAGTGGCACTAATGTGCATCTGTACTCCTGGTGAATACAACCACACTTCCCACTTAACAGTTTGATTCTTAACAACAAAACCTGTTGATAAATAATCAAGGTGATTCTTACCTCAGCTTGTGGGATAGTTACCACAAGTCTTGAATTATAAAACCAATAAAATGTTTTTATCCATCCATCCATCCATCCATCCATCCATCCATCCAATGTCCTACCTTCTTTGTATGTCTTATAAACAAAGATAAGCTTTATAAAAGTGACATCTTGGGGCACCTGGGTGGCTCAGTCAGTTGAGTGTCCAACTTCAGCTCAGGTCATGATCTTGCAGTCTGTGAGTTTGAGCCCCGCATCGGGCTCTGTGCTGACAGCTCCGAGCCTGGAGCCTGCTTTGGTTTCTGTGTCTCCCTCGCTCTGTGCCCCTCCCCCGCTCATGCTCTGTTTCTCTCTCTGTCAAAAATAAATAAACATTAAAAAAATTTTTTTTTAAAAAGTGACATCCTTTTCTTCTGAAAAAATGCATCTCTCCAAAAAGAGCAGAGTTACCTTATCAAAAGCAAAAACAGGCAGCAATTTAGAGGTGATGTATGTGTAAGGTAGATCCTGCCTTCCTCACCAGTTTGTGCATGGGATCCCATTTCTTCATGGATATCTCTTTTTTTTAAGTTTATTTATTTATTTTAAGAGAGATAAGGAGAGCTGTGAAGGGGGAGAGAGAGAGAGAGAGAGAGAGAGAGAGAGAGAGAGAGAGAGAAAGAGAAAGAGAATCCCAAGCAGGCTCTGCACTCAAACCCACAAACCATGAGATCATGACCTGAACTGAAACCAAGAGCTGGGCGCTTAACCCACTGAGCCACCCAGGTGCCCCTCCTCATGGATATTTCTGAATGCATTTCAGTCAGCAGATAGCAGACAATAATTTATCCTTAAGTGAGAACAACAACAAAAATATACTTAAAAGGGCAATAAGTTTTTCAAAAGAATCACTTTAAAGGAAAACCAAAGAGTCCAATTTTGCCTTATGTTTGATTCTTGCCATCATTGTGTCAGTAAGATGAAGTGACTGAATTCTATAAGATATGTTGTGTTTTGTGGGGCCAAGCTATCAATGGCCTGGCTGATTTTTCTAGCTGAAAAGTAAGGAGTACTTTCATTTAACACTCATTTACCAATAGTCCCTTGCCAAACAGACTGGTTAACCCTTTGCTGACTTGCCCTACAGTGGGTCAGGTGCAGCCTCCTATGCTACACCACCACCAGTACTAGTCAGTTAAATAGAATCTTAGAAAGTCATAAAGTCTAGCTGAATGATAACCCTTCGGCTAAGAGTCTATATGGTAAGTCTAAAATGATAAAGGGCGTCAAATTTTTTACTGGTCTGTAGAGAAAGGATGCATGTCTTTCACATTATTTGACCACCCAGCATTGCTAGAATTTGACTTGCTGAATACATTCAAGAAAACTTTCAGTTTGGGACATGAAAATCCCCCATGGAAATAATGAGAAATGATGTCCAGTTCTCTATTTTCAAAGCTCTTCATTGTCAGAAAAGCAGGGCACTGGGAGGAAGAGAAATGAAGATGGGGTGGGGTCTATGCATGGGTGGGCAGAGGCTGGAAAGGCAAGAATACTAAGTGGACCCAGGAGGAAGGAGGTGAAGGCACATTTTAGGCTGAGCTTTGTTGTTCTGAATTCCTCCTGCCTTCCTAGGTTCTGCTTATCTACCTGCCATCTACCATGCCCCTCTTCACTTTTTTCTTTTTAAACCCTTCCTTTGTCAACCAAACCCATGAATCCTACATGTTGTGGCTAGACCAAACTTTATCTCCCTACCCTGCACCATGTTTTTCTGCTACCATTTATTTCATCACTCACACTTACAAACTGGAAGGTATTTTTAACTCTGACTCTCTCTCTCTCCCCCCAGCCCCACCCCACACTCAGTTGCTTGCCAAATCCTTTTAGTGAATTTCTCCCTTCCCCCTTTCCACTTATATCTTATTTCTATCAAGGCTCAGCTCTGATACCACCTTTTCTAGGTTGTGCAAGGCCCATTCACCCCCAGTTGGAATTAATCGTTTCTTGCCTTCCACATTGCTTTCTTTAAAATTTTTTTTAATCTTTATTTATTTTTGAGAGACAGAGAGAGACAGGATGTGAGTGGGGGAGGAACAGAGAGAGAGGGAGACAGAGAATATGAAGCAGGCTCCAGGCTCTGAGCTATCAGTACAGAGTATGTCGCAGGGCTCAAACTCACGAACTGCAAGTTCATGACCTGAGCCAAAGTTGGATACTTAACCAACTGAGCCACTCAGGTGCCCCTCACATCGCTTTCTTTTTAAAACTGAACTAGAATTGACATACAATAATATATTAGTTTCAGGTATACAACATAGTATTTTGACATTTTTATATGTTATGATAATCACCTTGGTAGGGCTAGTTACCATCTGTCATTATACAAAATTATTACAATATTATTGACAACATTCCCTATGTTCTACAACTGCTTTCCCTTATTATAATACTTATTGCTATTAGTTGTTTTCAGACCTGTCCTCTCCACTAGATTAAAAGCTTTTGGAGGATGGATGCTACGTCTCAGTGATGTTTTATCCATTGTGTGCATAGTAGGTACTCAGTAAAAGTTTATGGGATGAATATGTTAATGAATATTCGACCCTTACCATACCTGTTTTCCATGGATATTTTCTTGTTTTTGAAGCTGTTACTTGATACTATGTTAAATGTGCATGTATTGCTGAGAAGGCTGTTCTGGAATCAGCAGTATCCTGGCATGCCTTTAGAATCAGGTGGCCTGCAAGGAAGACATGCTGTGGTATCTCAGGCCCCTTCTGGCTCTGAGATTCTGTGACAGATTTCACTTAAGAGAATTTGTGTTGTTTGTGGGACACAAGCCTCACAGAATCTGGGAACCTTCAGGTACAAGTGTCTCTGTTAAGCCCCATCAGAAAATGTGTTGTTCAAAGCCATTTTTTCATTTGCTTGCAATTTTATAAAAACCAACCTTTAAAAATACAGTCAATGACTAGAAAAAAATATTAAAGTAAGATATCGCAGAAATGGCAGAGTGAGAATCTCTGAAAATTCTATTTATAAGAGCAATGAAAAACACTGGCAGAAATGGTCATAGTCAACCTTTTCAGAACCATGGAAGTTAGCCACAGAAAGCCTTTCCCCGGAGGCTTTTATGGAAAACTGTTAGAGGTGCAGCCACTAGGAAAAACAGTATGAAGGTTCCTCACAAAATTAAAAATAGAAATATCATATGATCCAGTAATACCACTTCTGGGTATTTACCTGAAGAAAACACAAACAGTGTTTAGAAAGATATATGCACCCCTATGTTTATTATAGCACTATTTACAGTAGCCAACATATGGAAGCAACCTAGCTGACCATCAATAGATGAAAAGGTAAAGAAGATGTGAGATATACTCTCTCTCTCTCTCTCTCTCTCTCTCTCTCTCACACACACACACACACACACACACACACACACACACACTGGAATATTACTCAGCCATAAAAATGAACAAAATCTTACCACTCGTGACAACATGGAGGGATCTAGAGGGTATTTTTTTTTAATGTTTATTTTTGAGAGAGAGAGACAGACAGACAGACAGACAGAGCATGAGCAGGGGAGGGGCAGAGAGAGAGGGAGACACAGAATTCGAAGCAGGTTCCAGGCTCTGAGCTGTCAGCACAGAGCCCAGTGCAGGGCTCGAGCTCATGGACTGCGAGATCAATGACCTCAGCTGAAGTCAGATGATCAACTAATTGAGCCACCCAGGCACCCCTAGAAGGTATTATGTTAAGTGAAGTAAGTCATCCAGAAAAAGACAGATACCATATGATTTCACTTATATGTGGAATCTAAAAAACAAAACAAGTGAACAAATCAGAAACAGACTTAAAAATACAGAGAACAAACTGGTGGTTGCCAGAGGGGAAAAGGGTGAGGGATGGGCAAAATAGGTGAAGGGGCTTAAGAAGGTACAAACTTCCACCTATAAAATAAATAAGTCATGGGGACTGAAAGTACAGCATAGGGAATGTAGTTAATAATATTGTAATAATTTTATATGGTGCCAGATGGTGACTACACTGATTGTAGTGACCATTGAGTAACATATAAGTTGTCAAATCGCTATGTTGTACACCTAGAACTAAGATAATATTGTATGTCAGCTATACTTCAATTAAAAATAAAATAATTAAAAAAAAGAAAACCATTAGAGGCAACTGATTAACTTCATAGATGCCTGATGCAGTAGATCAGGCCTGATCATAGATGCCTGATGCAGAAAGCTTAAAAGAAAAATCTAGTGAGTAACATGTCCATTGGAGCTTGAAAAGTTCGGGCATATCCCTGGGAATCTAGAAGACTATATGCATGCTCAGGACTGTGTGCATTCCCAGTGTTGTGTGCATGCTCAGGAAAGAGCTGACAGGGTTCTAAGCTTTTGCTCTGGCTGATCTCAAGCTCTGCACAAGGGAAGACTAAGGCAGAGTTATCAGCCACCTGGCTGAGTGTTGAAGGCATGTCCCAACATGTACACATAACCTCTTGGCCAAGACTGGGAGACTTGCTGGTTCCAAGAGTTTAAGGAAGTCTTTGTTCAGTTATTAGCTGACCACTAAGCCAACCTAGCAGAGACTTCAGTGCAATAATTATTATTAAAGTAAAATGGAACAGAGTGAAGCCTGTTGTTCATCAGACCTTGTAGAAGCTAATTCTTGGTCTGCCCAGCTGTGGTCTTTGTAGCTCTGCCTGTATAGCTCCTATCTCTTTAAACAGGATGAAAGGGGCAGTAAACTCATATGGGGCTGATGTTTGTTCATTTTAAGGCAAGATAAAAGTAGTTTATGAATTTTTTTAAAGGATTGTGTTAGTCAGAAGTGATTCTGTTGGAAATGCGATTCCACTTCTGCACCTCAATGATGCCCCAGTTTGCTTCTTCATGACTCTGAGTTCTCCTTGTGGAAGACCTTATTCCTCTTTCCTCCCTGGATCCTCTTGTATACACTCTCCCCATGTTATTGCTCTTCACGTCTGTTCTGGCTTTCATTTGTTTCATCCATGTAGCTTCAACTGGGGCTGGCTGTAGCCCTGCATTCTTAAGTCCATTTTCTAAGAGGAGAATCGGGAAGAACAGAGACCATCTTGACCTTCTTGCTGGCCTGAGAAGGGCTGAAGAGCAAGAGGAAAATTCTTTGGCTACCATTTTGGTCAGGGCCATCCCAAATGAAGCAGTGCAGTTCTCATAGGCTTTAAGGGGCTGTACTAATTTGACCAGCTGGCCAGGCTTGGCGATAGAGAAATGGTTTTTCTTGGCCAGTACTAAAAAAAAAGACCCAAAGCTTATATGCATACATGCTGTACATTCACCCAATGCACCCTTCCTCACCCCTACCAGGGGAATGCCAGACAGGCTGCCCCTTTCCCACGCCCCTCTCAAGCCCCTCATTTTCTGACTATGTTTCTAGGCTCCACTGGATGTTCATTTTAACCTGATTTCTTCTGCGTGTGAAGGGTAGAGAGTAGGGTGGGAAGGTACACAGTGTGATTTACACCACCTCAGTCCACCACCTCCTGGGGATGGCCTGACCTGGGTGGTCATTTTTAGCCTGGTATTTCCTGGGCTTAGGCCAGGGTCTGAGGCCAGTGACAGAGAAGCTAAGAGGGCACAGGTTCTCTGGCAGATTTAGCAGTGATGAGTTTTCACCGGGGAACAAAACGGCTGTCTCATTTCTAACCTCTGTAGGTTTGAAAGACTGCCGAGTCTATAACCTTAATGATTAAAACATTCTGAGGAGAAAAGCTACTTAAATCCCTGAAATATTGGACTTCTGTAATACATCTCAAGAAATGCAGTATTTCTTGAACTACTGGGTAGCTCTGTTTCTAAAATTATAACTTCACACAAATTATAACTTCAGTTTATACAAATGATACACGGCATAATGTCAACCTCCAACCAAGCAGTGACAGCAGGTTAACCTGTTTTCATGATCAAAGAGGACTCTTTTATATTTAGGAACATTTATTTCTATGAAAACAGCATGCTCCTGCCTTAGAAAACAAAGCCAAAAGAAAACAATTTGTCCTTTCAAGTGAGTTAAACATATCTCACAATGCCATTTTTACAGGAAAATCATTCCCTTAGGGCTTTCGGGCACTGCTGTGGGAGAGTCCCTGCAGGTGCTTGTACCTACTCTCTCTGAGCTCCCTTCCCCATAGGGGCTGGGGAGCCTCCAAGAGCTCAGGTGAGAAGGCATGTGTTGGATGTGTTAGCTTTGAAATTGAAGTGTGTTTTCTCATAGACACAGCACCATATACATGATGAAATATACCATCAATTTTATTTCCTGGTTGCAGGTTAAAATAGTTTTTGTGGGTTATCTTGGGAACTTGTTTACCACTTATGATATTGTTTCTCTCAGGAAGGCACTTAAAGAGAACTTTTGAGATTAGGACCCTCTCATAAGTCAGTCTTAACTCTTTGAGCAGACTCTTTCCCCACAGGTGGTACAAAAGTGAATTTTACCTCATCTCACATTACATGGTTCTAAGTTCTGAGAGTCTGGCCTGTGAACTTACAAGGTTTAATTATATGTTATTCAGTTACTTTATCCTGAGAGATAAGCATGGTCATTTGTGAATCCCAAGAACAAGTTATAGTTATCGTCAGCTTCAAGATTCTTCTTTGCAGAAGTCATATGTGAATAAGATGGCAAACAAAAGTACTGTTAAAACCGCTGGTCTTCCAGCTAAAATACTACATTTTCACAGTTTTGTAATCTTTGGAGTTTGTCACAGCCCCTTCCAATTCCTCCAGCCACTAGAAACCTCATAATATTCCCTGTAATGTGGGCATGAGTTGTATATGCAAGTATTAGGTATTATTGTATCACCTTGATCCACTTTTGCTTGGAGAAGCTAGATAAGTGGCTGTTTACAAAGAATACCCCATGATGAAAAGGTTTTGAAATGACCCTGAACTAAATATTTGGAGATGGTGCCAAATGAGACCATGAGAAAAGGAAGGTGAAAATAGGTGGTCAAAAGTAAATCCCTCTACTAAAGGATTTGAGGCTTTGTGAGTATCTTTGTTCCTCCAAGACAACGATTTGCCTCCATTCAATTCAAGCCAATGATCTTTCACCTTCAGGACAAAGGTAATAACCAGTAAAACCACAGAAGCAAATCCCCTCTGTTACATTTTGCTTAAGTTTCCTTCCTTTTCTTTCAGTTTTATCCAAATATGAAAACCAGATTACTATTTTTGCTGACTACCTAGAAGAATTTCCAGATACGGATGAGCTGGTATGGATCTTGGGGAAACAGCATCTCCTTAAAATGGGTAAGGTTTGGTAGCATTTGTCTGTGAGAACCTAAATGAGGTGGGTGCCTGAGGTTAAGGTCCTATCCATTTTTCCTTGTGGGGTTGGTGGAGTGTGACTTTGGTAACTGTTCATGCCACTTGTAGGCGGACATACCTTGCTGCCAGAGGAGGTCAAGCCACAGACTCCTTGCTTGCACAGGTCCCTTCCGAGGCCCTGAGAGTCCTTAACAGCATGTTCACATGATCATAGGTGTTTGTGCAATTTGAAAGGGTCATGTATATATATTTATTCTTTTCTTTAAAGGAGCACCCCTGAATTCCATAAGCCTTGACTTTCAAAAACCATGGCCCCACTCATGGTATCACTAACCAGTTTTAGACTGTAATGCCTGGGCTACATACTTCTCATTCCCCTTGTGTCCTTTTCTATCTAGATGAAAGACGCTGCCACCCAGGGGACCTCTAATCAGCCCAGGGCTGTCAGAAACCACGTCAGACACTAAGAAGTTTTGTAGGTGTAGATCTTTTGCTGACTGTAGCACCGTCTCAGTTTATTCTGATTTTGTATAGAACTTTTAGCCACAGCAGCTAGATGGAAAAGAGGCTTGAATATTTCTTCCTTACCCTTATATACTTACAGATTGGGGAAGACCTTTTATTTTTTATTTAAAAAGTTTTTTAATGTTTATTTATTTTTGAGAGAGAGACAGAACATGAGTGGAAGAGGGGCAGAGAGAGAGGGAGGCACAGAATCCAAAGCAGGCTCCAGGCTCTGAGCTGCCAGCACAGATCCTGACACGAGGCTCGAACTCAAGAACCACAAGATCATGACCTGAGGTGAAGTCGGATGCTCAATCGACTGAGCCACCCAGGCACCCCAGGGAAGATCTTTTAACCTAAAACTGCCAACAGCCCAGCACCCTGATAAAGCCTGAGCTTGGAGAGAGTCAGCTGTCTGTCTGTCTGTCTGAGGAGAGATGCTCTTTGAAGGCCCTAGCATAGAGGAAGAAATAAGAAGGAGCTGATCACAAGGCAGGAGGGGAAGTTATCATCTTCTGGCTCCACCCTGTGTCTGGTTTCATCCTCTGGATTGGAGAATCCTGAACAGTGGAGAGAGTTGAGGGTTAGCAGTTCGGAGACCTTTTGTATACAGACTCTTCCCCTACCTTAGATAAGTCACTTTCTCTTTCTGGATCTTAACTTCCTTCACAGGTACTTAAAATGAGGAATACTGGAAGGGATCTCTTCTAGTTCTATATTCCATGATAACAGGAATCCCCAGCTTGTCAAATATGGCCATATCCAAATGTTAAGTTGGGAAATACCTTTCAAAGTGCACTTATGGTTAAAGTGTCCATACAACTACCCCCAGCCTTTCTAGCATAGGGGAAAGCTGAAAGGCCTAGAGAATATCAGAAGAAGGAGTGAGTGGTGTGAACATTTGAGAGGGGAAGTATATAAAAACAGCTAACATGTATCACAGGCTTACCGCATACTGTACCATCTAAACACTTTCCATGCATTATCTTGCAGAATATTCACAACTCTATGATATAGGTGCTCTTATTCTCCCTATTTTAAGAATAAGAAAACTGAAGCTCAGAGAGATTATGTGACAAGGCCACACAGTTGGCAAGGAACAGAGTCAGGGCTCCAACCCAGGCAGAATATGACTCCAGAAGTTTTACTCTTAACCAGTGTACATCTGCTGCCCATAATGTGGTAGGCACTGGGGACGTGAAGGGCAGGGAGAATTCAGACCACTCAACTTTCTGGTTTGTTCAAAGGAAAGGCAGGAGAGAAAACAGAAATTATTGGCTAAAATCGAATTTTCTTTTCTTCTCTTAAAGTGCAATGGCTCTAACTTCTATACAGATGGATCCGTGAAAGCCACCGTATATGTGGTCATTGAAGTAAATTTATGTCATAAAAGGCACAAAATGCTTTGAATAAAGACACCAAAGTGTTCGTGTCTAATTTATCCATTAGATTACAAATGCCAGCTGCACTGGGTGGTGTTGTATATTTTTACACACTTAATTTACTTATTGTGGATCTTCCTTTTTAGTTAAACATACATGCATGTACACGTACACATGTACACCCCCCCACACACCCCCACACATACACACCCCTAGTTTTAGATATTGGACACTGGGTACTGATGAGAGATCCAACCAACTATCATCATTTCAGGCAGGGGCTGGTTACCTTGTTAATGGGTTATCCTTGCTTTTCTTATCCCTTGTCTTTTGGCCACTGACCCCAGTGTTAGTACCTGCCAGGGCCATGGAGCTCAGCGAGTAGGAGACAGGAACCACCTGGCCAGTAGTACTGGTCAAAACATAGGTGAAAGGGAATGCTGAAATTACTTGGCTAAGGTGATATTGGGTTTCCTATGAACTTCCCTAGCCCCATAACAATGGAATTGACTGGTTTATTTGAAAATGTGTTTCCTGCTGGCTCAGAAATCAAAGGCAGATATCTTTAGATGGGATGTGGTGATTTAATTTTAATTTCACATTTAATTTCAGAAAAATCTAAGCTGTTGTCTGATATAAGTGCTCGTCTGTGGTTTACATACAGAAGGAAATTTTCACCAATTGGTAGGTATATCATTTGTTGTACTTTGCTTTCTTCCTTGTTGATAGCTTTCCTGAGGTGATCAGTGACATCCAAGAAACCTCAGAATTAACAGCTCACTGTGGTGAAGAATTTGCTTTAGGGGAATACTTAAATCATATACTTTATTCAAAAGTTTCATTGCCCAAGTACTGCATCATGTATGGTTCCTTGGTGTGAATATGTAATTGCCAGGATATTTATGAGTCCACCTCCAAGTGTTCAGGCACCAGGTAGTATTAGTTGTTTTCCAGGAGCAAGGAGAAAGTCAAACTTCTAGTCTGGGTAATATTTATTAACTCATAATCCACTGCTTTGTGGAGTTACT
Organism: Neofelis nebulosa; assembly: GCF_028018385.1. NCBI lineage: Eukaryota > Metazoa > Chordata > Mammalia > Carnivora > Felidae > Neofelis > Neofelis nebulosa. The sequence goes on from NC_080800.1 coordinate 88,533,875, forward strand.
TGATTATTAAAGACAGTTATGCCTTGAATGAAAGAAAATAATTCCTATGATTTCCACACCCTATGATATTAAAGCACCATACCACTGGAAGATGAACTATGATAGATTTCCTTGGAACTAATTATCAGCTGTTAGGTTACCACCTGCTGTCTAGGAAAAAAAAAGGTCAATAAGCTAAGTGAATTGTCTCCCTTTAGAGAAAATCTGTAAAATGTTTGCAAGTAAGGTGGCCTATTCCTAGTATCATGGCCCTGTAGGAAAAAGAATGTCAAATCCAAGTAGTGGAAGCTATTCTCCTAAGAGAAAACCTGTCTGATTGATTTTGATGCAGGACTGGACATAATAACTGGAATGAAATCCTACTTTCCGATCAGTGCCCAAAACAAAGTCCACATGGACATTTTTTGCTTTCCACAGGAAGTATCCAAGCAGTAAAATGCCCAAAGGAAAAGTCTTTAGTACCCAGTGATTTTATTTATTTCTTTCTTTAAGTAATTAATTATATTTTAGAGAGAGAGTACGTGCACCAGCTGGGAAGAGGAGCAAAGAGAGAGAGAAACTTAAGCAGACTCCACACTCAGCACAGAGCCCGACACAGGGCTTGATCCCATGACCCTGGGATTATGACCTGAGCCAAAATCAAGAGTTGGATGCTCAATGGACTGAGCCACCCAGGCACCCCTAGTACCCAGTGATTTTAAACTGTTAACTTTCTCTAGGTGAAGAGATCTTTACAAGGCTTAAAAACATTTGCAATTCAACTCTGACAGTTTTTTTTTTTAAGTTTTAAGTAGGCTAAATGCCCAATGGGGGGCTTGAACTCATAACCTTAAGATCAAGAGTTGCATGTTCTGACTGAGCCGGCCATGCACCCCAATTCTGACAATGTTTTGGCAATAGATGATCTCTTCTTTATCTAGTCTTCATTGCATCTCTCCTGTACTAATGTGTCCTATAATTCTACCATTAGCAAGAGCCAAAGGACTCTCCTTCCAGTTTATGAGTTGGCTCAACCCTCCCCATCTTTCTGTAGCAACTCTCCTTCAGTCCCCACAACCAAAGGAAAAGGGTGGCCACTGTGGCCCATTTGTCTTACATGGCTGATGACCCTCCTTAGAGTTAGTCTTGTGAGATCATGCTTATAAGCATAGTTTTCCACTCTCATGTTGAGGACAGAGAGCAATGAAAGCAGAATGTCTCCTCTGCCATCCAAGTTATCTGATTTCACTGGTACCTTGAAAAAGGATATTGAGCTCACCCTGGCCACATACGTGGGATTTTCGTTACATCAAGTGTTCTTAAAGTGGAACCTGTTGTCTTCTTTCATTTATTAACTGGTTTTATGCCTTTTAAAGATGTAGCACATTTCCAATTTATTAGTAGCATTTTCAATTATGGCCATGCTCATAACACCAGATATTTACATCATCCTGAGTTTGTAGAACACTTGCACAGATATTCTTTCATCTAATTCTTACAATATCCACTAACAGGTAGGATGCGTGCTGTTGTTCCCAGTCTATAGTTGAGTCTTGGATCAGGTAACTAGAGACCATTCTTCTGATGCCTAATCTGGGACTCTTTCCTCTATTTTACATTGTCCTTCTTGCTGTTGAGATCTTCATAATGTATATTTAGAACAGTCAAGAGCCTCCCAGATCTCTTTGACCATGTTGATGATTGCCTTTGGTAGCATTTATTCCTTAACTAAGGTAAGACTGGCTTCCCTGAGAAGTGAGCTGTGCAAAAAGCCAGGTTTGGTTAGGCAGATAATGACATGGCATGGGCCCAGTGTTGGTAGTCATACCTGGAAGTCATCTACAAAAATTGCATGCATACCTAGAAGTCCCCAAGGAGAAAACCTAAGGGGCGGTTTTGTTCATTTGCTTGTTTTGTCTTTGGTCATAGAAACTGTTTTGGCTAACTCAGTGTTATCTCTGCAAGTTCCACCCTATAACAAGCCCTGTTTGATATTCAGCTGTATCTCTTGTCTCTTTTCAGAGTCTGTGTTTCTGTCTGTCTTGTATGATTCCCACATTTGCCAATGTTTCAGGAAAGGGCAATCCAAGGAATGCATAGTCATTCCCATCCATTTTGCCAACAGGGGGAACTGGCCCTTCATCAGATGCCGGCTGGGGATGCATGCTCCGCTGTGGACAGATGATGCTGGCTCAAGCTCTTATCTGCAGACACTTGGGCAGGGGTGAGTTAAATTCGTTCTGCCTCAGAGACCTCTGCAGTAGCACTTCCTGCTGGTACTTTAGCATTGGTGCCGAGCTTCAGGAGCATTCAGTAACAGAGAACAGAGCTGAAGGTCCTAAAGTGCTATCTGCCAGCTCAAGTGATGGGGCCGAAAAGTCAATAAAGCCTCCCAGGAGAAGGAAACAGCTGGCATTTCCTTGTGATTCACGAAGCCAGAGAGTTATTTTCCTGGGACAGAACTGAACATTGAGGCAGGTGTGTCATTAGAGTTTCCATCTTCGCTATTATTCGAGTGAGTCCTTAAACAGGTCAGATAACAAAGGGAGCAGGAAGAAGGGTGTGGTGGTAAATCTGTTTCTTGACCTCATTGAAAAAGTCTGCCTGGTGAGGATGTAAGTGACCTAAAGGAAGTGCCTAATGAGGGAGCTGGTGCTATTTTGGTTTGGGTTCACTGAGAATATCCACTTGACAATGAAGGAATCCTTAATTTAGCTTTCTTAGGAAGCCACTTCATTAAGAAACTTCTGGTATGCTTGGAACCCTTGAGTCTCCTGCTTTCTTAAGGTATGTGCGTGCTTCCCTGTGGGCATCTGTAGGATGACCTTGGCTGGATGCCAGTTCAGGCACTTGGGTGAAGGCCTGGTTTAACATGGAGATGAGGGAGGGAAAGGACACCTTGGATGAGATTGGCCTGCTGAATTCATTGGCTGAATTCATTGTTGCTCCTTGAGATTCAGAGGTATGAAAACATCACTCCTGTCCCCCGTTCTGGCAGCCTCACACACCCTGCTGCAGTTACCAGAGAGGATTGCAGAAGGGCCTGGGGAGGTTTTAGGGCTTAATGCCTTATTTTCAGAGTTTAGAGGAGCCTAAACCCACTTTTCCTAGGTAGTATCATAATTCCAGTTTTACAGATGAGGAAATTGAGGCTCAGGAAGTATGAGGACTTACCCAGAGTCAAACAGCAAGAAAGCATGGATTTGGGAATAGAAGAAGGCAGGTCTTCTGACTCATTGTCCAGTGATTTCTCTATGGTACACATACTTCTTGGAGCAGATCCATTCTATTTAATTTCTCATTTATAAAACACAGCAAGACAATCTTCCTGGAAGTGAATTCTGTGGGAAGCAAACGAGGAAAACATAAAATCCCAAAGTCAGTAGCCTCAGTCGTTTTAATATAAAAGCAAATAGCAGGAAGAATTTGAAATAGCTCTTGTAGCTAAGATATATTCAAAGATGTAATTTTGGTATTTTTTAATGTTTATTTTTATTTTTTAGAGAGAGAGAAAGAGAGAGAGAGAGAGAGAGCGGGGGGGGGGGGGGAGCAGAGAGAGAGGGAGACACAGAATCCAAAGCAGGCTCCAGGCTCTGAGCTGTCAGCAGAGAGTCCGATGCAGGGCTCAAACCCATGGACTACAAGATGATGACCTGAGCCAAAGTCGGACGTTCAACCGACTGAACCTCCCAGGCGCCCCTTGAAGATGTAGTTTCGTAAAGAAGTATTTTGGAGTGCTTCCTATTCAGTTACTCTATAATTAAGTATTCACCTACTCATCGCTATCATCAGTCAACATTTAGCGGTACTTAGCAGCCAGCTACTCAGGATTTCCCCAGACTTGGACAATTCAGTAGCAAATGAAAAAAAAAAAATCAACCTGGATATGGTTCACCCTCTGAAGACTATGCTGGCCACAAAGTTTAAAAGTTTGATTTCAGATCCACTGGAAGCAAAGAGAACAGAAGACTCTGGAGGTAATGGCCTTTGGCTTCAAGTATACTTCAGCTGTGAGGTTAAAATCTCCCTCGAACCTTTGGGAGAGAAATTTGTGTCTTGGAAGCAAACGGAGCCCCGGAGGTCTATCCCATTACACAGAGTTCCTAAAGCTGAGGGAAGGGGAGAAGCGCATCCCCTCCACAGTGGCGATTATGGAGAATTTTTGTGGGTGTCCTTTGGGAGGGATAAATAGCCCCTGCAGCATTTGGGGGCGCCATGCCTAAGGCACAGATAGGATTCCTAGAGATGTCGTTATTTTGGCTTTGGTCATAAAGAAACCTTGAACGCTTGATAGCAAAGGTATGTGTTTTTCCAAAGGTCAGTGTGGACATTTTCAAGGTTGTGTAAAAATGGCAGCATGCAATTGTTTTAAACCCCTTAGTTGTAAGTTGTGTATATCCCCCTGTGCAGTGTCATGTGTGAGAAGAGCAGTACCCCCCACTCTTTTGGCAATTGAGACTCTTTTGGCAATGTGGCCAAAATATAGGGACCAAAGCTGTTGCTGTCTGTGTAGAGATGAGACACTGTGGCCTCAGAGTGATCTAAGGATATACTGCTGGGTTTTCGGTGAGCTCCTTCTCGCTGAGTAGCTGACCAGAAAGGCCTTTCCTGACATTGTTGTCATGTAATATTTATCTATCTCAAGCCCTTGGGCTAAGTCAATTCCTTGGTTAAAGTCTTGTTTTGCTTTTACTTTACACCCACTGAGACTTTGAAAGTAATGTCTCCAGATGCCGTTGTTGTCAATATTGGAGTTCCTTAGGAATGTTCTAACTTGATCACTCCTGCCTTCCAGATGCAACTCATGTGTTTTCCCTCTAACCCCATGGTTACAGTAAGAGTGCAGAGAGGTAAATAAACAGTTATTTTAAATGATTTTAACTCATTTTTTTTTCCTAAAAAGACTGGAACTGGGAGAAACAAAAAGAACAACCCAAAGAATACCAACGGATCCTACAGTGCTTCTTAGATAGAAAGGATTGTTGCTACTCTATCCATCAAATGGGTAAGGTTACATCAGTAGTTTTATGGCAATGTCTGTACCTACTGCTTTCACCCCCTGCCTTATATGTGGCTCTGCTAAGTTGTCCATCTGCTTAATTATTTATGAAAAAAAAATAGGAGTTTGTGGTATGCTAGAAGAACTTTTGCTAACATCTTTTTTTTTCCCACATAAAAACAGCACAAATGGGTGTAGGAGAAGGGAAATCAATTGGCGAATGGTTTGGACCAAATACAGTTGCACAGGTGTTAAAGTAAGTAAAAGAGTCTGGCATCTGCCTTATCATACTCTCTCCTATGCCTCCTTCTTCTGCCAACTCAGTGTCCCATCAATCTAACTATTCCTGCCATCCCACTAAGCCACCAGACATCTGCACTATTTTGCCCAGACAGTTCTTTGAAGTGTGCAAGTATGGACATCTGTTTTCATATTTCAGAGTCGTAGTCACTGGTGCCGGTATAGAGGGAGGCATCTCAGGACTCATTCAGTATCTGTTCCCTCTGCAGGTTGGTGTTCACCTTCCAGGGAACCATCAGCCTGAGGGTCACTTTGAAGCCAAAAGGCTAAATAGTAAGTGGTGGAGGCTGAGCTAGCTTAGGAAAGACAAGGACTCCCACTCTGTATAGTATAAAAAAACCTCATTCATTCATTCATTCATTCATTCAAGATGTAAAATTTTTTAATGTTTATTTACTTTTGAGAGAGAGACAGAGACAGAGAGACAGAGCACAAGCGGGAGAGGGGCAGAGAGAGGGGGAGACACAGAGTCAGAAGCAGTCTCCAGGCCCTGAGCTGTCTGCACAGAGCCTGATGCAGGGCTCGAACCCACAAACCGTGAGATCATGACCTGAGCCAAAGTCAGATGCTAAACCAACTGAGCCAGCCAGGCGCCCCATTCATTCAACATTTACTGAGTGGCTGTGCTGTGCAAAGTGCTGGGTATACAGAAATAAACTAGACACAGTTCTTGCCTCAAGGAACTCAACACCTGTGGGAGGAGACAAACCCCAAGGGAGTCTTGGGATCAGTTTGTCGTGTCTTGGGAGACTCCAGGTACCCCAGCATGGTACTTGTGCAGTTGCTCTGTTAAATCGCAGAATTTACTGCCGATACCAAGAGGCAAGGTGGAGAATCTAAGATGAACATTTTAGAAGTGAATGGGATGGGTGGCATCAGCACCTATACATGTAGGCCACCTCACCTGTTGTCACTCTCCTTCCTGACAGCCTGTCACTGAATGAAAACTCCGCAAGGGCAGAGATTACATTTGTCTTGTTCACTACAGTAACACCAGCACATAAAACTGCCTGGCACACATAAGTGCTCAGTAGATACTTGACGGGTGAATGGAGATGCCATCCAGAATCTGAAGCTGGATTTAGGCATCAGAAGATTGAAACCATCTGGAATCCTTTGGCGTAGCTTGCTTCTTCAATTCCCAGGCTCTCTGGAGGATGATGGCAGGACCTGCTCCATGAAAAGTACAGAGGGGGCACTGTTTCAATTATTAGCCAGTCTTCGTGAACCAGAATGCTCTGGAAATGTGCTCACGAGGGGAGTAGTCTGGATTTCCTGGGGACCCAAGCACAATCTGTATTTTGGCGTTATTCCTTGCTAATGCTGCAAACCCTCTGTGACCACTTCCTTGCCTTAGTCCATAGTCCCTTTGGGGGGCATCATTGATTCTGCTGAGTGAAGATCTGGCAGTATTTCAGGAAGCACCGTAGGAACCCAGGGTCGAAGGTGTAGAAGATGGATGAGAATGGCTGTGCCGAGCCCCAAACCCAGCCTAGTTTTTACATGATGTCCTTCATAATCTGCTTCTTTCTTCTAAATTTTGAAGTTCTCAACAATAAGCAAATGGAAACATACCTTTTATAAAGAATTTAAGTGGCTTGTTTTTGGTGGGGGAGGGGCAGAGACAGAGAGAGAGAGAGGGAGGGAGGGAGGGAGAGAATCTTAAGCAGGATGCATGCTTAGTGCGGAGTCTGACGCAGGGCTTGATCCCACGACCCAGGGATCATTACGTGAGCTGAAATCAAGAGTCAGACGCTCAATCGACTAAGCCACCCAGGCACCCCTAAGTGGGTTTTGAGTCACTGTGATTGTTATCATTAATAACAGAGTATTAGTGTATCAGGGAAAGGTAATACATTACAAGGAATGAAATTAAAGTGTAATGGTAATTAACCTCTTCCTGGGAGCTACTTTGGTTAGGAAAATCATATATATATATATCATATATATATGTAAGAGAGGTAAATAAACAGTTTGATATATATGTATATATATATATATATATATATATATATATATATATTTTGTTTTATCCAGTGAGGCTGTGATTTACTCAAGAATTCCAGAAGTAGCCAGGTTAAATACACCTTCTTTCAGACTGGTAAGAGGGAAACATAAGAGAGAAATGGCCATGGTGCTTTATTTTTTATTTTTTTAATCTTTTTTTTACTTTTTCTTTTGTTTTTTTTTTTAAATGTTTTTATTTATTTTTGAGAAAGAGTGTGTGAGTACGGGAAGGGCAGAGACAGAGGGAGAGAGACACAGAATCTGAAGCAGGTTCCAGGCTGTGAGCTGTCAGCACAGAGCCCAACACAGGGTTTGAACTCATGAATGGTGAGATCATGACCTGAGCCAAAGTCGGATGCTTAACCAACTGAGCCACCCAGGTGCCCCGGCAATGGTGCTTTACTCAGACCTCAGATAATCCTTGTGTTGAAGGGGTTTTCTTTCTAACCTCCTCCAAAGTTATACAATTCAGCATGCTCTCTCTCTGTTCAGCTGTTGACCAGAGAGGCCCCACACCAAGGCCATATGCAGCCCACGTCTCTTGAACAGCATTTGCGCTGCACATGGGGAGGGGTGTAAGAGATATTTCTCTCTCTCTCTCTCTCTCTGCATTTTCCTTAGCCTTATCCTCAACATTATCTGTGCTCCCAAATATATGTATGTATTTATATTTTATATTTTATATTTATATTTATAACTTCATGACAGTTTCCTTTTTTTGAAAAAAGCAGTAAGTCAGAATGTGTTTTGTTTAAGAAAACAAAATCTCTGGGAGCAGATACGTTGGCATCTTTTCTCTTTTGCCTGACAGGAGTCACTTTGTGAGGTAGACTTTTCCATTTTGTAAAGCAGGACTTTTTTTTCAGCGTTCTAAAACAGTGACTCTGTGGCATTCTCAAGGTCCCTGGACATGGAATGTTCCAGAGCTCTCGGTCAGGGGAGCCAGAGCTGACCCGAACCCTAACTTCTCTGTGGCTCAGCATTTGGTGACTTTAGGAACAGTGGGCATATATTGTACTGCTTCCTGCTATTGTTGCCATCTTCCCCCATTTTTACTTCATTGTGTGTTACTTTGCAGAAAACTTGCTTTATTTGACGAATGGAATTCCTTGGCTGTTTATGTTTCAATGGATAACACAGTGGTCATTGAAGATATCAGTGAGTCCCTAGCCTGTCTACCTTCCCAGGTGGTGGGTGGTTGAGGTCCTTCCTCAACATTCAGAAAGTGTATGGGGTGGGGGTGGGTGGGGGAGAGGGAGAGAGAGGGACAACAGACAGACAGACTGACAGACAGGCACTGACTCTCTGGCCTGCTCCACTAAAGCAGGGAAGCTTGGGGGGAGGGCACAGTACTCTGGTTAATCATTCGCTATGCCTTTTCTTCTCTTTACTTTCAGCTTTCTGAAAGGAAGAAAACAATGAGGGTCTTTTCTGACCCTAAGTGAGCTATCAGACCCTTTCCCTGCAGGATACTCAAAGTATAGATAATCAGTTAAACCCAACAGGTCTTCTGTGGAGGTCCCCATTTGCCCCAGCCCTGTGCTCTCTGCCATGGGGTTAGAGAAACCAAAGATACAGTCCCTGTCTCAAAGGCAGAAAAACTAGTCTAGAAATCAGATTTTTTTTTTCAATGAGCCCCTAATATCTGGCAGGAGGTAAGTGAGTGCCTGGTTGCCAGAAGGAAGAGGAGTAAGGGCTGGAGAAGTGGTCTGGGCTTCCTGTGGGGCAAGGCGGGGCAAGCTGGGCCTCGGTGGCAGATGGGAGGGCTTCCCAGGCAGATGTCATGTGAAGTTGCCCTTAGTTTTGCCCTTGGTGTATCTCATATGACCGGATACCCCTTACTCACCCAGCTCTCTTGTCTTCCGCTTCCAGAAAAAATGTGCTGCGTCCTTCCCTCAAGTGCTGACACAGTTGGTGAGAGCCCCCCTGGCACTCTGAATGCTTCGAATCAGAGTAGGGGCACCTTTGCCTGCTGCCCAGCCTGGAAACCCCTGCTGCTTATTGTGCCCCTTCGCCTGGGCATAAACCAAATCAATCCTGTCTATGTCGATGCGTTCAAAGTAAGTCACCCCGTTTCCCAGGCCCGGTGCCGCCCACCCATCACACCACCATGTAAGCACAGAGATCCGTGAGCAGCAGTCCACAAGTGAGTTAAGAATCTTGCACTCTCTTTCCCTCTAGGAGTGTTTTAAGATGCCCCAGTCTTTAGGGGCCTTAGGAGGAAAACCAAATAACGCCTATTATTTCATAGGATTCTTAGGTAAGAAAAGAGGAATCACAAGTAAGTCGTCATGGGCCAGGGGAGGGTGGGCAGAAGGTTTGCACGTGAGACCAGGCAATTCCAGTTAGGGGGCCCTCTTCTAGCCCAGAGATGCTGTGGCCTCTGGCCAGCTCATTCTGTCTCTGGCCTGATCTGTGGAGAGTAACACTTCTCTGTGTCTGCTGGAGAGTGGATCCCCTCCTTCAGTGTCCCACTTCCTTGCCTCTTGATAAGATGGTTCTATAGCTGCTTTCCCACTGGACCACCCCAAGGTCACAGCATTATCTCAGCATCTCTGTCTCCTTTCTATGGGGTCCAGGGTGGCAGGGTTTCACTCCCCTGGCATTGTCGATCCCCCTCTTTTAGGGACTTGGGCATTCGTGCTAGGAGCCATCTTCTGACTTCCATGCAACTGGGACTGCTGCCTCCTTGTTCAGAGCCATGACTGGGTAGACGTGAGAGGAGGCAAAGACAGAGCTATTCTGTTTCTGATAACAGGGGCTAAGCCTTAAAACCACTAACTTCCTAATGCAGATGCTAACAGGCAGCCCAGGATCCCCTGCCTAGGTCGATGCCTCTGGAAATCTAGCTGCCTTACTCACTAGCTGTGTTCAGAGTCATTTAAGGCCCATGGCACACAAGGTGAGCTAGCCCAGTTCTTCTCAAACTTTAATGTGCATGCAAATCACCCTGAGAGCCTATTTAAAATTTTTTTAATGTTTATTTATTTTAGAGAGAGAGAGAGAGACAGAGCATGAACGGGGGAGGGTCAGAGAGAGAGGGAAACACAGAATCTGAAGCAGGCTCCAGGCTCTGAGCTGTCAGCATAGAGCCTGATGCAGGGCTCGAACTCACGGACTGTGAGATCATGACCTGAGCTGAAGTCAGACACTTAACTGAGTGAGCCACCCAGGTGCCCCCTGAGAGCCTATTTAAAATGCACGTTCAGCAGGTCCAGGGTGGGCCCTGAGAGTCTACATTTCTAACTAGGTGGTCCTGTGGCTGCTGGTGTACACACTGCACGTTGAGTACCAAGGGCCTAGACCCCTGGTTAGTGCTGAAGAGCACAGGGAAGGGGGTGATGTGGCCTGAAACTGGGCTTCGAGGAACATGAGTTTAGATTACAAGGGAGAGCCTTAGTTAGGCAAGAGCGAGCCAGAGCAGACCTGGGGAAAGGCACAAGGGATGTGCAGAGGAGAGGGTGAAATGGGCTTGGCCACCCTCCCCCCCCCCCCCAACTCCTTGGAGATTCAGGGAGGTGAGGAGGGGGTGGAAACAGACATACCTGGCCTCATATGCAGTCTCCCAGTTATCAGCTGTGTGACAGCAGGAAACAAATATCGACTCTTCAGTCTCAGTTTCCTCTAATGGAAAATAGGGCTGGGGCCCCTGGCTGGCTCAGTCGGTAGAGCATGTGACTCTTGATCTCAGGGTTGTGAGTTCGAGCCCCATGTTGGGCGTAGAACTTACTTTAAAAAACAAAAAAGAGGGGTGCCTGGGTGGCTTAGTCGGTTGAGCATCCGACTTCAGCTCATGTCATGATCTCACAAGTCATGAGTTCGAGTCCTGAGTCGGGCTCTGTGCTGACAGCTCAGAGCCTAGAGCCTGCTTTGGATTCTGTGTCTCCCTCTCTCTCTCTCTCTGTCCCTCCTCCACTCGCACTTAGTCTCTCTGTCTCTCATAAATAAAACAGCAAAAAAAATTTTTTTTAAGAAAAACAAAAAAGAAAATAGGCCTACCCCTTAACTCTCTGTGTTGTCACCTCACAGGGGAACACTCAGCAAATAGCCAAGCATGTAGTATGCAGTCAGTAAAAGATAGCCCCACCCTTCCTGACCCCCAACTGGTCTGGTCTTTGCTTACTCTTTCTTCTCTTTGAGGCTGTCTACACAGTTGCCTGAGCTCTCTATTGCTGCCATCTATTGGTTGAGCCCCAAAACTACAGCTTGATGGAAAATTTGCAAACCATGGAGGCATTTCATTTCTTTCTCCAAGTACAAAATCCAGTATTTGGAGTTATATAAATTTAGACAGCCTCTGCTTCTAAATTTTTGGGATCCTGTCAAATACAATGTTGTAAAAAAGTCAATTTCCTGTATTTTGGTACTTGAGCACAAGGCTGAAACAGATGCGAAATAATTTTGGAGGGGGCTCAATGGAGAGTGTATGGGATTCCCAGGTACCCTGGCCTCGCTTTCCTCAAGTTACCCAGAGAGAATTTGCCAAGCTGGCATATCCCTTTTGTTTCATAAGCCCACTGGGTCAGGGTGACTTGTGAGGGTTGAGTACTCGTGAAAGGGGTGACGGCAATCTTTAGTTCCCCAGAGAGAGGTTTACATAGTACCCATTTGCCCATTGGCTTTCATAAACTCTTTGCTTCACCTTCATTGGAGGCTCCAAAGTCCCCCTAAATCCCCTTTTCTGCCTTATCCCCTTACTGTATTCGGTTGGGGTTCCGGATTGTAAAATGCCTGAAAGGAGGGAACAGATGAGACCTGCCATTTTCTGAACAGCTGTCTTGTGTCAGAGACCCCGCCAAGTACCACTCCCCATGTATGTAGGAAGGTAGGTAGGTAGGTAGATAGGTAGGTAGGTAGATAGATAGAGAACATATACATATATAGTCCTATATAGAGATGTATAGGTATAGATAGTCCTATATAGAGATGTATAGATATAGATAGCATAATACCCCTGTGAGTTAGAGCTTGTTATTATAGTTAAACTAAGATTTAGAGGGATTGTTTCCTCAAGGCCACCCAGCTAGAAAGTAGCAAAGCCAGGATATAATCCCGATTTGGCCATCCCTGTTTACCATGCCACATTGCTTCCTGAGGGCCCTCTTTCTTGGTGGGAAGCTGGGGAAAGCTCTCAATGTGGACACTAAGGCCAGGATGAGACTCTGGCTTTCCAATTTTGCCTGCTTAGACAGGAGATGTTTGTCCCCTGTACTTGGGTAAAGAAAGGTTGTCACCTGAGATGCATAGTGTGAGCCCTGTGTCTGCAGATGGTTGACCAGACTGCCTCTTACACTTGAGCCTCTTTAGAGACCTTGATTTAGTCCCCACATCACTTCTAGGGCTTCTTAGATATTCTCCTGTATCTCTTTTAAGCACTCTAAGGAACAGTGCAGCCTGCCAAGCTCCATCACACACACACACACACACACACACACACACACACACACGCACACACACAAGGCCAGAATCAGAGAGGATGCTCTTATTATTCCCAGCATCTTAACTTGAAACGCCCTGGTAGGATCCTTGATTCTAACCATGCTCTGGATCTCTATTTTATTGTGCAGAACTTCCTTTTCTTCTTACTTTTCTGTTGTCATAAGTAGGCTTCCTTCTAAACATTCTGGTTGTTGCTTTTCTTTGTGACTTCATGCTTTTTTGATATAACTGATCTCACCCACCTGTGGTCTAGGAGGCATATGTATGTACCTTGCCTTTCATAAAACAAGTCATATGGGGGCATTGATTTTCATGTGCTCTTAAACATGTATTTGTAGAGAAATACTTTTGAGTCAAAGCGAGATACTTCAGTGGCCACCTTGTATTTGTATTGTGTTTTAAGCATTTCACAGCAAAGAAACCTTCTGGTTCTTATAATGCCCTGTGAGGTAACTGGAACAGGCCTAGTAACCCCAGTTTAAAAACAAGAGAATTTAAGACCAATTGAATTGAATGGTTTGCCCTTAGTCTGTGACACAGACAAGCTACTCATCAGACATCAGAAACACATTCTTTGCCAACAGAAGTACTTAGATGGGGCCCAACACAGCCCTGGGTGCCATTCCAGGGAGATTCTTTGGGGCATCTCTCCCTACCATGCCCTCCAGCCTCAGGTAGATCTCTCTTTGGTTGCCTAACCCAATCTATTACACAGAAGCCCACATGGCCCTGAGGCCTGGACAGTGAGGTTGGGGTTCCACCTTAGGAACTTTTGGCAGCTCAGCCTGCCTCTGATGAGCATTAGAGGGACTCTCAGCCCCTTGAATATCAAAGTAGAGCTTTTATTATCTCAGACTCCTCCAGGGTCATCATTGGACTAGGCCTTTTAAATTTGACAAAATGTAGCTTTCCTCTCATTTGTAAAGATTGAACATGTTGAAGTGAATTCTCCCAGGGAGGCATATGTGTACTGATGTTAAGGAGCCCAAGGCAGTACTTTCCAACAGGAATTACTAACTTGCTAACGTTGACTAATTTGCTAGCTAAATCAAGACCAGAAGTCAGAGCCCTGGTATCCTATCCATTGCAGAGTCCTCATTCCCATTTCTTTTGAAGGCCAAGGCCTTTTTTCTTACCAGATGGGCTCTCTGACCAGAGGTCTGAGCACTGATGGTGTGGAGTGAGATGCTTTTCCATGTTGAAAGAGGCAGGAAGCTCCCCCTAATGGCACCTGGGCTCATGCCCTGGTGATCCTACCTACTGCTTCTTTGCTACTGCTGCTCACAGAGCCTGCCATGTCATCTGTGGTCTCTCATTCCTCAAACCATTTCTCCAACCTGTCACTCTCCATTTCCAGTCTTTGACCTTAAGGAGATACAAATGCTAGGGCAAGTCTTCTCATCAAATGATTGGACTTGGCTTCCTTCAAGCATGACCACCCAAGTTCGGGCTTTCTGTCACCTCATTCTCATTGTCACCAAGGGACGGGTTTAGAAAACCAGAGTGCCTCTCCCAAGGGCAGCAGTGAGGCCAGGGCCAGTGGTTCTTTCTAGATTAAGCATATCTCATTCCAAACAGGTGATGAGCTCATTTTCTTGGACCCTCACACAACCCAGACTTTTGTTAACACCGAGGAAAATGGAACAGTTGATGACCAGACTTTCCATTGCCTGCAATCCCCTCAGCGAATGAACATCTTGAACTTGGATCCTTCCGTAGCATTGGTGGGTATATGAAGGTTAGGCGGGCCAAGAGATACAACAGCACCCTATTACAGATTGGTTCCTTGAGGGTCATCCAGGTTGCTAGGTAGGGCGGCAAGAGTGTGTTCAGTCACCAACCCCTACAAGGGGTAGCATAGTATTGTGGGGAGGGGGTGGACCTTGAAGACAACTACTCGAGTTGGAATCCAGGCCCTGCCACTTACTAGCTATGGACTTAGTGGGAGTCCCTTAACTTTTCTAAGCCTCAGTCTTCTCATCCCTAAAATGAGCAAAACAATAGTTCCTTCACCGTAGGGTCGTATGACGTATACTGTGCATTAGGCACTCAGTGCAGTGCCGGGCACATTGTAAGCATTCTGTAAATAGTTATTATTAGTGTTACAGTCATTCCCCTTTTACTTCTTGCCGTCTAATTATTGCCACACAGGCACAGGGAATAAGGTAGGACATACAGAGGGAGGGAGGGATAAGAGGGCACCCAGGGGCACTTCTGGGTGCCTAGTGCTGATTTCTCTGGACACACAATCCAGGAAGTTGCAGGGTTTCCCCCCTGGAAGGATGGCTCTGAGGATGGGGAAGGAGATTCATGGTCCCCTTTATTCTAATAGATAATTTCTTTAAGGTGAAAGCCATCTTATTAAGTACTGCCTCTAGCTGAAAGTACTATTTGGCTTATCTGTTGGTTTAGTTGACTGTTCTTTATGGATGTGTCTGTGCACTGAATGTGATGGAATTAACCCCATGCTCTGGAGATTGGCCTTCAAGTTACTGTGTCTCATAGTATGAGGGGAGATGGATGGGGAAGGCCAAGGACAGGGAAAGAGGGAGAGGGAGGGAGAGAGTGAGGGAGGGAGAGAAAGAGATAAAGATGGAGAGGGAGAGATGGAATGAACAAGTAAAAGTGTGTATCCAGGTGAGGCAATGACCTAGGAGAGAGAGAAATTCTGCCAGTATTTTTCATTATTGCCAGAAGACACATCCATAGAGAGTGGCCCATATCACAGCTTTGGGCCAGTGGCTCCATCTTGCAGTGCATAGGGCCTGACTTAGTGCACCTGCCCAGTTCTAAGTTGTGTTCTCTTGCTTTCCCCCCAAGGGATTTTTCTGCAAAGAAGAAAAAGACTTTGATAACTGGTGTAGCCTTGTTCAGAAGGTATGTATGTTTTTCTTAGTGTTAAAAACAAAATTGTTCAACAGGATTCCTTTTCAAGACCGTTTCTCATAGTAACCTAAATCTAGCCTGCTAGGACTTTATTTCAAGAGAGAAACTAAGATGTGGGGGGTTATGCAGAACCTTGAGGGAACCAAAGAAAAACTTTGGGTTGAAATATGCTTAGTATGTCAAGTGAGTGATATTTTTAGCTAAGTAATGTTTCATCTCATTATGCCTACGAGTTATATGAAATAGTCATGAAATAGTCCATGAATATTCTACCAGTTTAACTTAAAAATGCTGATTTCATAGAGTTCAGCCTAAATTCTTCCTTATTCCATTCATAAGGCTGAAATGGTTGAAGGAACTAAACTAAAGTTTTTTATTTGTTTAGTGGTCTGTTTACAGTTTCATATAGCCAATTATGGTTTAGGAAGCTTGTCTTTCAACTGTCTCATTTCTATAAAATACAAGCATGCTGCCATTAAAGGAAACACAATTTTCAGAAATATGTAAATACCAAAGCAAGATATTCTTTCTTCTTGGTATTTTGTGTAAAAGGGTATTGATCGTGTTTTGCTAGCTCACCAATCGTTCTATCTGCCCACCTCATCCTCACTTCTAACACATGCTAAATATGTGGGTGACATTGATAAATGCGTATGGAAAGAATGGAGATCACAGGGAGAAGTTTAAAATGCCCTGGATGGGGTGGCAGGAGACATGATGTTCTCCTATTTGGAAAAAAAAAAGTTGACAAGATGGGAGTCCAGAGCCTCTTGCAAGTGTAAGAAGGGCAGATTTATCTTCGCAAGAGAACAAATAATTTACACTAATGTCCCGAGCTGAATCTCAAACCCCAGTTAATAATTGGCTGAAACATAATGGAAAATCATTTTCTAAAGGCAATGCTTAACATTTCAGAATGCAGCAAAACTGTATTTATACCACATTTAAAGTTCAAATGAAGGGCACCTGGGTGGCTCAGTCAGTTAAGCGTCCAACTTTACTCAGGTCATGATCTCTCATGGTTCGTGGGTTGGAGCCCCGCATCGGGCTCTGTGCTGACAAACAGCTCAGAGCCTGGAGGCTGCTTTGGATTCTATGTCTCCCTCTTTCTCTGTTTCTCCTTCCCCACTCATGCTGTGTTTCTCAAAAATAAAATAAATGTTAAAAAACATTTTTAAAGAAAGTTCAAATAAAAGTCTCTTGTGAGACTATGCCATCTAAATTAGGATGTACACCATAAGTGTTGGGCTAAAACCAAACCAAACCAAACCAAAACCATGTATTCTCTTGGAGCAGATTTAATGTAATTAACACACATTTCTTTGGAGCCAACACTTCAGGAACTTGTCAGCCCCATATTGAGTTAGGCCCGTGCAACTGGCATATGACCTGAACCTCCTGATGGACTGTGGGCAGTGAGTACTGACCTTCCATCAGATACTCCCTCCATGGTCCTTCCTTCCTGGCCAACAGTATCTAGAGTTGAAGAGGGCTGGGTCTTCGGATGGGTCAAGTAGAGGATGGGTATGTTGGCTACAGCTTTGTTTTCACCTTTCAACAACCAGGTCCCTCTCATAGGGTTTGGGATCACAAATGGACAATTGGGCAGAAATGTAGTAAGTCTGAAGTGTTTACAACTGTTGCTGTGTTTCCTCAGGAAATTCTAAAGGAAAATTTAAGGATGTTTGAATTAGTTCAGAAACACCCATCGCACTGGCCTCCCTTTGTTCCTCCAGCTAAGCCAGAAGTGACAACCTCTGGGGCAGGTAAGCCATTGGTCCGGGGCTCTTGGGCCAGCAGACCTAGGCGTAGCAGTTGTTTTATGAGACAGAAGCAATGGTGGCCCATGTTTCCATGGAATGTACAATTTCCACTCAGCTGGTCTGATCAAGGAATGATGATTTTAATCTACTGAGGAACTGATACTTATCAATTTCCAAGAGGGGCAGTGGAAGAAAATGAGCTCGAAGCAAAAGTTCCTTGCAAAGTCAAAATGCCTAGAACTTTCATGGTCTGTTCAAAAAACAAACCAGAGGCCATGGGTGATTCGAAAGGTACCTCAAAGATTACAGAGTCTCATCCTCATCACTGTGAATAAGACTAGGTAACAAGTTCCATTATTTAGCTTCTTTAGAAAGATTTTCTAGCACTTGTCAGTGGCCCCACCTGTGGGTCTCCTCTACACATGCTTTTCTGCAGCAAAATTATTAAAACGTGCACAGTCTTGGGGCATCTTGGGGGGCTCAGTTGGTTGAGCATCCAACTTCGGTTCAGGTCATGATCTCACAGTTTGTGAGTTCGAGCCCCACATCAGACTTTGTGCTGATAGTACAAAGCCTGCTTGGAATTCTGTCTCTCTCCCTCTGTCCCTCCCCGACTTGTGTTTGTTCTCTCTCTCTCTCTCTGTCTCGCTCTGTCTCTCTTAAAATAAATAAATAAATAACTTAAAAAAAATTAAAACATGCCCAGTCTTAACTACTGAGTACCATATGGACCACTCCAACCTAAGTGTCAAGCTTTCTTCTTTTTCATTTCCATATCCTGATAGAATTCATCGACTCTACTGAGCAACTAGAGGAGTCTGACCTGGAGGAAGATTTCGAAATTCTGAGTGTATAGAATAATGGAACCTCATCTTGGTGATCTGTCTTCCACCTGGCACCAGAAGAACACGAAGCCCTTACAATAACACTTTTCTAGTCAGCAAGTGCCTGATATGCCAACAGCATACAAACTTGATAGTAATCATGACTGAGCCAATCACCATTTCTCAGAAAACAAACAACAGCAACCCTTCCCCAGAATGAACTAGAACAATCATGGAATGTAGGAGCAGAAAGATTAGGAGCTGTCCCTTGCTTCCCAGCTTGTCTTACCTGGCCACCGCAAGTCTTCAGCTACTGAAACAAGAAGGTGGAGGTCAGACAGCAGCTCCCACCTTGCTTCCAGCACCAGCAGAGGAGAGATGGTTACCCTGTACTTCTTCACCCTTTCAGGTGTGACCTCTTTGGGGCTAAATACTAAGAAGCAATCTATTCTCTTTCTCTAATAATAAAGTGATTGCATCAGGGAGAGAAAGTTCTTGTTAAATTATTTGAATATGTATTTTAAATAATTATAATTTACATCAAAAATGTGTCAAAGAAACTATATCAAATGTGCACTCGTTGGCCTCCTTCCTATTTGAGGGAACCTCACCATTTGATGGGTTACTGTCACCGTCCTTACTGATGTTTTTGTCAGATGTCACCCTATCCTTAAATCAAATCATGATCGCTTAAATCAGGGGTTGGCAAACTTTCTGTGAAGGGCTAAATAGTAAACATTTTGGGCTTTGCAGGCCACGTGGCCTCTGTCACAGCTACTCAGCTCTGCTGTTGAGGTGCAAAAGCAGCCATAGACAGCGTGCACACAAATGAACCTGGCTGTAAGCCAATAAAACTTTATTTACAAAAACAGGTGGCGAGCTGGATTTGGCCTGCAAGCTGTATAGTTTGCCAGTCACTGACTTAAATGTTGATTTGGGGGAAATAAAAAATTGTGTCTGAATTAGACTCCACTTTGGTTGGCAGTCATAATTAGAAAAAAATTATTCATGTGGTGACATTTAATCTTAAGTACATCAGATGCCATTCCAAACCACTTCAGGATGAGCAACAGAGTAAATCTTAAAATCTTTTTGTCAAATTGGCTTTGCTAAACACTCTTTTGTGTGGATATACCTCAAGTCCAAGTGGTGTCTTCCCATTTTCCTCTCCTTACCTGTTAATTTGTGTGCATTTCACCTCCCTCCTCCACCAAGTCCCAAGGAAGGCCAGCAACACAGCTTGAAAGCTCGCACAAAACCCAAGATTGCTTTGTTTTGCTTGTATATTTAGGAACATTAGAACATTTGTCTCCTTAAATTCCATTTTATTCTTTTTTTTCCCAGTAGGCAGTATATTACAGTGGTTCAAAATTCAAAAGGTGAAAAATGGTTTGCAGTGAAATGTCTGTGTCTCCCACAGGTCGGTTCCCTTCCTGAATGCTCCCAGTGTCGTTACTTTCTTGTTTATTGGTCCAGAATATCTATATTCTGCATATACAAATATATGCATATATGTCTTATATTTGGTTTCAACAACCTTGTTTCTCTACTTTTGATTTGTCTATAAAGGATCCTGTAGACCCAGAGTATAAAAACCCATTTCTTGAACTCTAGCCTGGATAGGGCTAAAAACAGTTATAGGCATATTTTGAAACAAGTTGTACATTGGTTGCCTTCTGCCATTTGACTTTAATTGTATTTTTCCTGCCTCAGTGTTTTCTTGTAAAGCTCAGCTTGCATTAATAGGCTCAGGGCGGTGCGGGGGTGGGGTTCACAAATTGTAGTGAGACGGACTTTAGAAAAGTTTTCATCAAAGAATGTCAAAAGAGTCAAATGTTGATATTTAATTCCTTTTATTTGCAATGTACAAGGCTGGCACCATGCTTATTACTGAGATAGGAGGTGAAAGTAACAATAACACAGATTATACTGATTATGCTTGGTCTGTGTTGGCACAGTTTACATAATATTTAAGGAAACAGAATCAGCTGGAAGGAATCACCTCATGTCAACATAGCTAAGTATTCTGGGAAAGTGATAGAGGAAATGGTGAAAACACACCCCCTGAATAGAATACAATACACTTTATAGTCAACTCAGGTTTTCTTCAGGTCTGCCAACTGCTAAAGAGAGGAGTGTGCTAGATTTTTATGAGGTTTAAAACCGTATTAAAATTGTTTAACAGGCTACCTGTGAAAGTGCAGTTGGATGGACATTTTAATGGAAAGTCTCTAACAACAGCCTCAAAGCGCAAAGGACCCAACACACCGGATCTTTGATCTGCCACATTGCACACATCTGGATGGCATTTGAAATAAACAGGGTCTTCTGAGAAATTGGGCCAAGGGATTTGCCTTTTTGTTCCTGGAGTCAAAAGCAAAATTCACACCTCCTTACCCATCTACCTCTCTAACCCCAGCCTGGGAGAAAGGGCTGTGGTTCTCATTTCCCTTGATGGGCCTGGCTGCATTTGGGGCATCCTCTGCTCTACTCTGGACCAGGCCAAGTCCTAGGTCTCTGGCCAGGGAGGGAGCCAGCAAGGAGGAAGTGATTTGTCTAGGACCCTATGAAGTTAATGAGCTCCCCTTCTAAGCATTATGGGGCCCAGTTGTGCTCACTCTCCAAGGAGGCAAAGCTCACCCCAGGCTACTGGCTGGCACCCCATTCCAGGTCTGCTGCCTGCCTAGACACAGTGCATGTCCTTGAAGAGTGAGAGCTTGCCTCATGCAGGCTTGAGCCATCCATGAACATTCAGCCAGAGGATTCTTGTTTTTAATGTGGAAAAACTGTGTTCTGATTTAAGCCAAATAATGCATGGTGCTCTCTGGACATAAAGAAATGACTTACCAGCTATTACAAAGACCTTTCTGATCAAGGCAGTGAGGAAAGCCAGTGGTCTAAGGAAGCAGTAGCCCAGTGGGTCTTTCTGAGGTAGCCATGAATAATCACACAAACATCGGAATCAAACGGTAGCACCAGGTTGACTGAAATGGGACAGCAGATCTCAGTAGGGTGAGCTCACCCATTGGGCCTGAGGGTTGGGGCGACCAGTGTCCAGTACAGCCCAAAAGAGACTCCAACGTACAACTTGACAGTGGGCAATAGGGCTTGGGCCTTCCTTCTTCAGATCGTTGGGGTTTGTGAGGTGACCGTTGTGTGAGGGAGGGGAGGGCAAGGGGCAGGGATGCAGGTGCCCCCCCCCCCTACAGGCTTTTCATACACACCTGGCAGCGGCTGACCCGGGTATGGAGCTGCCCAGCCTTCAGTGTTTCAGATACAGGTTCCTCCCTAAACTGCTGCCTCTCTTCCACTGTTGTCAGCCAGAAACTGTACTTGTTGGCAAAGTAGTGGCAGGTGCCCCGGGCCCCACTGCATTCGATGAAAGGGGTGGCACGAAAATCCTCCAGGCAGGAGCCGGGTGAGACCAGGGACTGGCCCCCGCCCTCGGCGCCAGCAGCAGTGTGCTGAAACAGACAGGGTCAAGTTTCAGCCATGGGAGGTGTGGGCCCTTCTGAAATGCTGGGCTCTTGGCTCGGCCCCAGCATCAGGAAAGCTGTGTTATAGTACCAGCGTCTGCTCATCCCTCCTTTGTAGCTCCTCAGGGCCAGGAGCGGCCCCTAGTGCCCTCCTAACCCACTGCATTTGGGCACTGGGTACATCTCAGCCAGCGTCTCCCAAACTGCCGCTGTCCCACTGAGTTTCAAGGTGTGTTCGCTGCCTCTCCGCAAATCTCCACAGACAAGTCTGAGAAAGGCTGGATTAAGGAAGATGCAATAGATTTTGGAAAGCAGGTCTTCTCAGGGCCCTTGTCAACTCCCAGCCCTTGGTGGTGTACTCCAAGAGAGAGAGCGCACAATGCTCCACAAAGTGGTGAAACCACAGGCCCCTCCCCTAGCCTATCAATAGTGCTTACTCTGAGGTTACCTTTGTTAGAACTTCTTATGTTTTCAGTCTGCACCACCCCTTTCAGGGCAACATGCAGTGTGTTTTGCTTGCTGAGTACTAGTGGGCATCGCATTTGGCCTAACATCCTGGCCCTCACTTCAGGGCTCCCTCCGCATACAAGGTCAGGATTTCCCCATTAGTGCCACTCAGCCGATAGTCTCCAGTCACTGTACCCACAGACAGCGGTCCCTGTGTCTCCACTCCCCATCCCCCCTCCTCCCTTCATGTCAGCTGGGTTATTATCTGGACCACAAGAGGTGAGGAAGAGGCTTCATACACAGCCGGGTCAGCAAACGGCCAATGGGACAGATGGCCAAATAGGATGCTCAGGGATGGCATACTTTACAACTCTTTGGGACAGTTGGTCTCCATCTAAGTGACCTTTCCTGATAAATGCAGCATCAGAGTTTTCCTTGCTTTGATCCTCAGAAAACTTTCTAGAACAAACAACATGCTTCCCTGCCTTACTAAATGGCAGACACTGTGTATTTTACATTTTGCACATGACACAGGCTTATTGCCGTGAATGTTGGTTTTTGTGTTGGGCAATTGTGGAGGGGCCCCACACCAAGGGACACAGCTTGTGAAGTCCTTAGGCCACCTCTGAATCCTTTTCTCCCTCATTTCTTGTCTTTAGTAGGCATGTCTTATTGCTTCAAGATGCCATACTAGGCAGTCCAAATTCGCACCCTTATAGGTCTTCAGGAAAATATAGATATTCTAGTATGATAGAATTATGTGTAAAGTAAAAGCAAAGAGATTCTGAATAAGATATTAAGAGGGCTCCCATAAGCAAAACAGGTAAGATATTGTAAAGCTTTTGTAGCATTCCTTGTGGAAGTTCAGGGGCCTTTCCAATGTATTTCCCGGTCTGGGTGGTGGATAGGACAGAATGATAGGTGAGGTGATTCTATATTCTTTTGGGATAAGCTGCCCAATTCACATAGAGCAAAATGATGAAGGGCCTCATCTCAGGTATGTGCACCAATGTGAGGAAGCCTAAGGCTTTGGTGACTCTTCAAAGACACTTTCTCATCATGTCACCCCTGGCAATTTAGTAAACAAGTTCTGGTGAGGCAGAGTACTTTGGTGGGTGCCACACTGGTTTTACCTGTGAGTTATTCTGGCCCTAAACCTGACCTTTTGCTCATTTAATGTACCCCGATATTCACGGAGTGTCGTGGGAGGGACCTGATGCCTCCTTGGGCTTACAGACATTCTCAGCTCTTAGGAACACGACAGCCTTCCGACTGAGATGGAGAAGCAGCAAAAATCCCGAGGTACAAACACAGCGTGCCCTCATCTGAGTCTTTCATTAGGAGATGACAGTGGCCAGAGGGGCCTAGGAGAGGGGGCAGAAGAGGAGAAATGTCCGTGCCCAGCCTGAGAAATGAGAGTGTATCCCAGCCTTCAGTGGGGACAGCCTCTCCCTCACTGTCCACCGGGATCGGGAGTTTCCTCCTTCCCTTGCTTGTGGCATAACTGAAGCAGGCATAGAGATGTTAGGGCCTTTGCTGGTGATTCATAGAAATTCTCATCCCTGGACCACTGAGTGCAAACTGCTCGATTCTATTCGTAGAATTACCCATCATTTGTGCAGAGCTGAGCCTGCTTGGTCTTTAGTCAAGGCCAGACCAAGCATGTTCCTTCTTTTCAAATTCTGTGGTTTCTATCTCATGCCACTTGAGCCTGAGAACCAGCTTGAGGCACCCTCCCAGGGCTCCCTGCGGTCCATCTCTACACTGGGGAAAGGGGGCAGTGCAGGGCCTTACCATGAGGAAGGAGTACCCAATCCAGAGGCTGCGCCAGCCCAGGGGGCACTGCGGGATGGTGATGTCCTGGCTGTGCACAGCAATGGCTTGTGAGGGTGCCTCACACACAGAACAGCGGCTGATGTACTGGGGAATCTGGGTCTGGCCGATGGGCATCATGGGAATGGGGGCGGTGGTGGACAGCCAGTAGGATTTATCATTGCGCCCAGCATAGTGGCACACTTCGTTGATGTTGCAGTAGATGAAAGGCATGGTACTGAAGCGGGGCAGGCAGGAGCCAGCAAATCCTGGGAGGAGAGAAGGTGGGCAGGGGCAGGTAAGGTCTGGCTGAGATTATCCCCAGGGCCATTAGGACTGGACTAAATGGGTTTTCGTGAAACTGCCTGGACTGGAGCAGGGGTGCCTCTCCTTACAATCCTGGCACACTGTACATACACTCAAGTCTGTGGGTCAAATCCTATTCTCAATGCACCAGGGAAGTTTGATAATGAAAAGAATCTTTTTTTTAAGTTCGTTTATTTTAAGAGAGAGACAGACACAAGCAGGCTCTGCACTGTCAGAGGATGGAGCCTGAAGCCAGGCTTGAACTCATGAACCATGAAATCATGACCTGAGACTAAATCAGATGCCTAACTGACTGAGCCACTCAGGCACCCTGAAAAGAATGCTTTTATAAGCCACGTAACGACTCCCTAATTAACCTGCTTTGTAGAACTAGCATTTAATAGACTGAGTCTGCTGTTCACAGTCTGCACACCTGTAGACAACACAATTAATTCTTGGGTAATCACTGTTGCCCCACAGGTCATCTCATTATTACTACTACTAATCGCTAATGTTTAATGGATACCTAATATGCCAAACATTGTTCTAAGCAGTTTACATTGGGTGATTCATGCAACTCTTACACCACCCTATGAGATAGGTTCTAGAACTAGCTTGGTTTCCACTAAGGGGGAAGTGGAAGCTCAGAGAGGTTGAATAACTTGTCCAGGGTACCCAGCTAGTAAGTGGTAGAGTCAGGGTTTAAAAACATTTCTTAAATGTTTTTATTTATTTTTCAGAGAGAGCACACACAAGTGAGCAGGGGAGGGGCAAAGAAAGAGAATCCCAAGCAGGCTCTGCACTGCCTGACATGGGGCTCAAACCCATGAACTTTGAGATCACAGCCTGAGCCAAGATCAAGAGTCAGACGCTTAACCCACTGAGCCACCCAGGCACCCCAGAGCCAGGGTTTAAACTTAGGTGTGCCTGATGCAACAGCTGGTGCTTGTTACCCGCCACCAAACAGTGGGCCCACCTAGGGCTGGGAGGACTGAAAAGGGTGGATCTAGGTCCTTGTGGGGATGGATGGCCATGGCTGGTGTCAGAGCCGGGACTTACCCAGGTCCTGGTTATGGGCTTTCTCCTGCCCCTCCACGAACAGCAAGCTGTAACCCACCCACAGCTGGCTCATCCCGACGGGACACAGGGGCACCTGTTCCGACTGGCTGTGCTTCACCAATGTGTAACCCACTCTCGAGCTCTGCCCTGGCATTCCAGCCATCCCGAAGGGACCCTTCTTCCCTGGAGCTCCTGAGAGGGAGAGAGCAGAAAAGGGGCGAGCCAGTCATAACAGCAGCTACTGACATTGTGCTGAGCATTGAGCAGGGCACATTGTATACACACACGTGTTAGCTCACTGGATACCCTTATCACTCCAGTTTGTAGATAAGGAAACAGGCTCAGAAGTCCCACAGCTGGTAAGTGGTAGAGCTGGAATGTCAACTCAGAGGAATCCAGCTATGGAGTCCCCTGTTTGAAAAAGCATGCTATCCAGCTTCCCTCTCACGGTCACCTGGCCTTGGGTCCTCTACAAGGGGCTGAGGGGACTGAGGGGGCTACTTCTTGGACCCTGCAGGCTCTCACAGGACATAACTAAGTATACCTGCTGAATCTGAGGCAGCAATAGCAGAATTAGGGTTGGCAGGACAAAATCACACCCTCTCTCCCGCCCATGCAACGTGGCTAGTTAATCACACCACTTTCCCACTGAGCCTCGGAACTGTTCTCTACTCAGGACAACTGGTTTGCCATCTCTGATATAAAATGGGAGCTAAGTAGTGGTCATACGTTATCTCAAATTTTCTCGTCCCTTGAATCATCCCCTGCCCATCCATGTCAGAATATGTGGGCAGAATATGGGCAGTGAGAGGCAGGGGCGAGGCATACTAGAGTACAGTCACAGCTCTCAAGAGCTGGAAGAGAACCCAGAAAAGGATTTGAAAGAGTCCTTTGCCTTACAGAATGTAGGGCTCTAATCCTTCACAGGCTCAGAGGTGGGTGGGAGCGAATGGAATACAGTTCGGTTTTCCAGGCTCCTCGTAGTGCCAAACTTTACTGCCAGGTTTCCTGTTTCTCAGCTGTGAGATTCTGGCTCACCCCAAGGCCTCATACCCTCACAGAAACCCTCTGCTCCCTAGTGCTGACATCACCAGACCTTCGAGTCCTGGAGGGCCTTGCAGTCCAGGGAGACCAGGATCACCAAGAGGCCCAGGTGGGCCAATGAGTCCGTTGAGACCATCTTTTCCAGGTATGCCAGGTAATCCTTTGGAGCCTGCAAGGAGAGAAGGCCCACAGCAGCGTACTCAATGCGGGAGGTCCAGAAGAGCCACCCCAGAGGAAAAGGACTCATGTGTCATGCCCATGACTCACCAGGAGAGGGCGCACTGGCCATCATCTTAGAGCCCTCAGAGCTGAGCCTCCCGGGGCTAGTCCTTAGTTCCAGTCTGGACATCTGTCCTGGGACCACCACTCTGAATTTAGCCTTTCTGAGCCGCCTCACACCTATTTCCTCCTTCCTTCCTCTCCTCCTCCCAGCGACGCATACAATGCACAGAACCTGCCAGCGTCCCTTGTCAGAAACGAGGACCCCTAGGCCCAGAGAGACTACTAACTTACCTCAGTTGGTGCAAAGCTGGGATTGGAAGCTGGGTTTCCTGTCCCCCCAGCCCTGGGCTTTCTCCATTGCTCTTTACCCCCCACCACACTCTCACCTTCCCTCAGCAGCACATGAGAGAGGGACAAGCCAGCTGGAGTAGTTGCTATGCTCTGCCCACACATTCTCTAAAGCCAAGTAGAACTGCTGACCCAGCTGGCCCCCCTTCCTGGCAAGAAGCTTGGGAGTTTTGTGAAGGACCAGAGGAGATGCTTGATGCGGGTGCCCCCTTGGGGCTGGAGTTCCCAGCCAGTAGCTTCAGCTTCTCAGCCAAGGCTATCTTAGCTCCCTGAGAAGTCCCCTTTCTCTGGTGCTGGTGCCCTCCTTACCTTGTAGGCCTACAGGGCCTTGAACCCCAGGGTCTCCCATGAGGCCAGGGATGCCATCCATGCCCGGTTGACCCATGGGTCCAGGAGGAACCTGAACAGCTTCTGCAATTGGTGTTTGTCCAGGAGCACCCCGGGGTCCGGAAAAGCCTGCGGGCAAGCGGGGGACATGGAAATAGCAGGTAGAGGCAGAGGAGGCATGGGTCCCCAGAAGCCTTCCTTTCCACCTCACAATCACCAGCTTTCTACTTTTCCTGTCCCCCCTGCCCCGCCCCACAGTGCCCATTGGATACCTCTGGGGTGACTGCCACCACGCTTTACACAATGTCTCCCTTACGGATCTATCTCCCCAGTAAACTGGGAGATTCTTGAAGGCAGGGAATGGGTTATATTCATCTTGTTTCCTCAGGACCCAGCACAGAGACTGGTACATGGTAGGCAATTCAGGAAATGTTTGTTGCAAATAAGGTGGGCTGAGCTTTGGCTCGGGGCTGGGATGGTTGGTTTATTCACTTACTGGTCAGAGAACAGGGCCAAGGAGGCCAAGGGGATGCATCCAACCTCAGAGATTCAGTTGGCATCACAGCCTAGGACCCTGAGCCTTAGCCTGCTGGTTTACTAAGAGAAGCCAAACAAGCCAATTCGCTTACTAATTCATTGAACAAATATCTCAAGTGCCTACTATGTGCCACACCCTGGTAGATTAAGGGATGGAGGAGTGAATAAGACAGACCCGTTATGGGGATTATGGTCTGGTGATAAAGATGAAAAATGCATAACCTGACAAATACCATTAGTCTTACTGCAAGTTGTGAGAAGTGCTACAAAGGAAATGAACAGTGCAGTGACAGTGACAGGGAGCAGAGGGCGCTATGGGGCGGAGAACCTGCTTTAGAAAGAGTGACAAGTGGCCCCTTACAAGCAGTGACATTTAAGCTAAGGCCATTAAGGAATAGAAGGAGTGGGGCGCCTGGGTGGCTCAGTCGGTTAAGCATAGGACTTTGGCTCAGGTCATGATCTCACAGTTCATGATTTCAAGCCCCACATCGGGCTCTGTGCTGACAGCTCAGAGCCTGCAGCTTGCTTCAGATTCTGTGTCTCCCTCTCTGTCCCTTTCCTGATCGCTCTCTGTCTCTCAAAAACAAACATTAAAAAATTTAAAAAAAAAAGAAGGACCTGGGGGGCAGAGGGGCAAGAGTATTCCAGAAAGTAGAACTAGCATGTGCAAAGGCCCTGCAGTCAGCCCTGCAGAAAGAGGCTTGTGTGGCAAGAACAGGAACACAAAAGAGGAAGGGCTGATGATGAGGATGAAGAGGGAGGTATCACATAGGACTTTGTGAGCCATAGTTTATTCCTATGCTATGGGAGGCCAGGGGGTGATTTATGTTTTATAAGATCCCTCTGACCACTTTGTGAAGAAATAATTGTTGGGGGAGATGCACAACAGAGGAGGAAACAGAGAGATCAGGTAGCAAGTCACTGCAGTGATTCTCATGCGAAATGTCAGTGCCTTGGACCTGGGTGGCAGCAATGGAGGTGCTGAGAGGTGAGCAGATGCAAGGCACAATTAGGAGACGTGACCCTCAGGGCTTGCTAATGGATTGGGTGCAAGCGAGGGGGATGGTGGTAAAGGATGGAGAGTGTCGTTCTTCCTTTCTGGATTGAGGAAATGGGTGAGTGGTAATGAGTGCAAACCCAATGCTTGCCGATGCAGAAAGAATGTAGAGGGGAGATCAGTGGGCTGGACCCATGGTGGCAATGGTCTTCAGTCCTGGGAGCTGATGGAGGCAGAGATATCCTCAAGGTGGAGAAATAGCCTCCAGGGAGGAGCTTCATCCAGCTGCCCCAGACATCCAGGCTTTCTTAGCGTGAGTCCTATAGGACAATTACCCCCAGACCCATCCCTCGAGGGAGTTCGGGATCAGCTGGGTACATTGTCTTAACTCACCTCTTGGCCCTGCCTTCCCCTTCATCCCGGGAAGTCCTGGGTCTCCAGGTGGCCCAACCTTGCCTGGAATCCCCATGAAGCCAGGCTCACCTCTCATGCCTGGTAAAGTCCAAAGGAAAGCAAGTCAGGGCCTGGCATGGTGGTGCTGGTGGGGGTTGGAGGGGTTGAGATTAGACAGATTTGGGGGAAAGAAGAGCATTCTTAGCTGGCCTGTCTTCACAGGGCTGCAGGACGGAGCTGTCTCTAACTGCAGACTGGGTAAGGGCCCAACAGCCAGCCAAGCAGCCATACCTTTCAGTCCTAGCTCTCCAGGAAGGCCAGAGAAACCTGGAATTCCTTGGTCTCCCTTGGGCCCTTGACGGCCAGGAATTCCAGGGAAGCCAGGGTCTCCAGGGTCACCTTGATCAGAGGATGGCCCAGGGGGCCCTGGGGGCCCTGGAGGGCCTGGGCGGCCTAGGGATAAGATCAGAGAGGAATGAAGGCAGGTGAGAAGGAGGTGGCCACCACTGAAGGCCTCGGGGCTAATATCAAGCCAAAGCCTGTTCCCAGGGCAGAGAACATTCCTTTGCTGCATCTGGGGTCCCAGTGCCTGGACCTTCCCAAACCCTTTTTGCAAATAGAGCCCTTTGCAGTCCCCCGTGTCCCTGTTGGGGGAGGGACATGAGGCCATGCAGGCCCATGCACATCCAGCAGTAGGAATGGGGCTGGACTGTATTAGGATCTCCCCAAACTGCGGACAGAAGGCAAAGGCCAAACCTCTTTTGGGTTTCCTGTCTTTACCTCGCTCTCCATCTAGGCCTGGTCGCCCGGGGTCGCCAGGCTGTCCTCCTATGACTGAAGGCAAGGAGAGGCCTGCGGCACCGGGCAGACCAGCAGGTCCCTGGAAGCCTGGGAAACCTGCAAATAATAAATAAAAGGGGCTGCATGGGCTTCGTGTGGCCAAGCTCTCAGAGAAAATGGAAATTCAAGCAGAAAATGTGGAAGCGGCTGGATAGGGGGCCAGACCGACGAACACCAGCAGAGGGCGCTCTCCCTTCAGTCTCCCTTTGCAGCCGGTAGAGGAACACGGGTCTCGCACACGCTGACACCCAGGGTCTCAGCGACTCCGGGTTTCCCGTGCCCCGTCCCCCGCGGACAGCAGGCGCCGTGGTTTATGGGGATGGAGCTTTGGAAAGTTCTAGCTCCCAGCGTCGCTGGAAATGGAAATATTTTAGACAGATTTCCCTCAAACCGGGAAGAAAAGAAAGCATGACTGCAGCACCTGGAACTGAAGTCACACATTTTCATTAAATTAGCCAGTTATGTCTGATGGTGCCCAGAGAAGGTTACAAACTGAGGTGAGGCACTGGCTCCAGCGAGTCCGAACAGACACCTGCTGGGTCAGAAATGGAGGTTGCAAGGACGCTGTGACTCCCAGTGTCTTCTAGGGCTAATTTCTGGGTCTTCTAGGCAAACTCAAAAATGCTTTTATAGGTAATTCATGATACCAGCTGAGTGCTTGCTTAATTGCCAATAGAACAAATTTGTCTACACTAAATCCCTTCCCCCTTTTTGGTCAAAGAAAAAAGCCATTTATTAGAGTAGATACAAGAATACTTGTTTGCTCACGTTTTAATACTGCGTGTTTTATGTTTGTGGAGCGATGTCTACTATAATGTTCAAAACCAAAAAATTTCAACTGCTTAGGGAAGATTTATTTAACATTCACACGTCAACTACATACATGGAAACTATATGGGAAAACACATCGAAGCCATAGATACAAATGTAGAAGTCCATATTATACTTCTAGTATGAAAGAGATGTATTTATTAGTTTGGTATCTTCTAGAAGAAATTCAAATGAAGAGAAATAGATTCACACTGGTTGATAAAGTATTCTGGGGGTTGAGATGATTTTTGTTTGTTTGTTTGTAACAATAAAATCCAAAAAGATTAGCGTGGAGTTACATTTTCCTGACAAGGAAAGCCAAAAATATTAATGTTGAGTTTCTCATATTTAAGTAAAGAAATGGCAAATCCATAAAAACGTGTAAAGAAAGATGGCAGATTGGTTAATTCAGGTGCTTTTTTTTTTTTACAGCTCATTTGTTAACTGAAAGTTGAGGAAATATAAAGAATAAAAAAAAGAAATTTCAAGAAAAGTCTCCAATTATTATAGATCTGGAAAAGAAACAAAAGGAAAACAAAAAGAAAAACTAGCTTCAAAGTCACATGGTGCTACTTTTAGTATGGTCAGTTATGTCTCGATGAACCTTTGAAGTATTTTTCTTTTTCACAAGGGTAAAAATCTGAAAAGAAAGACATATTGGTTTTTTTTTCCTGAAAATATACCTTTATATATAATACATATCTATGCTGAAATTAAGTGAAAACCAATAAACAAGACATCATATATATAGTAGTGTGGGCAGCACACAGATTGTTAGAAGCTCCCATAGCAGTTTTTGGAGCTGCCTTCTCTTTTTACCTGTTTCTTGATTTTAGAATTACACCAATATATCATTAAACCTGGAACAGAGGTACTTCTGATCTCAAGTAGTAAAAAAAAAAAAAAAAAGAAAGAAATAGAAAGAAAGAAAGAAAGAAAGAAAGAAAAGAAAAGAGAAAAAAAAGCTCGCATATTTAAGATGAGACACTTTAAATGAGCACATGAAAATGCACAATGGCATGTTTTTCAAACTCATTTCGGTGTCAGAGACTTAAAATAATCCCTAGGGGCACTTGGGTGGCTCAGTTGGTTAAGTGTCCAACTTCGGCTCAGGTCATGATCTCATGGTTTGTGAGATGGAACCCTGCAACGGGCTCTGCTCTGACAGCTCGGGGCCTGGAGCCTGCTTCCGATTTTGTGTCTCCCTCTCTCTCTGCCCCTTCTCCTCTAATACTCTCTCTCAAAAATAAACATTTAAAAATTCATAAAAAGACAGAAAACCCTAAATACACAAATGCAGCTTCTAAATATTTAGTACAAATATGAAAATGAATTATTTAGATAAGGTATTATTTAGAATTATTTAGATATTATTCAGAATTATTTAGATAAAGGTATTACAGGGACAAGGATTGCTTTTGGAAGTTTGCTTAGGGGTAAATCTTCATTTTACACTGATTTCTATGATCATGTCAGAGATAGGTTCCTATGGGGGGGGTATGATATTTGCTGTATACTTTTAAAACATTGTTTTAATTAGATACCGAGAAGAGCAGAAGAATATTTATAAATCATAAGTAAAAAATAACCCAGATACAATGAATACCTCTGTTCCAATGACCCAATTTAAGAAAAAGAAGATAACATTACCTTTGAATTTCTTTGCATGCCCTTTACAGATCCTACCCTCTTCCTTGACTCTCGGGGGCAACCACTCCTGAATTTTGTGTTCAGCATCCCCACGCTTTGCCCATGTATATCTGTATCCCTAAACAATATATTGGTTGTTCGCATTTATTTATAAACTTTTAACAGTGGGATCATACCCAACGTATTTCTCTGTGACTTGTTTTTTTTTTTTAATCAACATTATGTTCCTAAAACATATCCATCTTGACATGTGCTGTTTACTGAATTTGTAATTGTGATTTTTATTACCTCAGACAGCGAAAGGAAATGGATAATTTAAAGGCCAGGCATTCTAGTCAGGATTTGAAAACATCTGGGTTTTGCTTCTATCTGAGTCCCCTCTTTGCTACCTCCTGTGAAAGAAGCCACACGATTTCCCTACAGGCTCAGGCCATGTTTGAGCTTTCCCTCTGGAGAAGCTGCTGGCTTTCAGAAAAGAACAGGTTGGTCCAGACCAAAAGAAAGAGTAAATGCAGAGAGAGCAGATGCACCAATATAAAATTCAGCAGAAAATGAATTAATGTAGGAATTAGTTCCTGGAAAACATACACACATTATATAACCATGCACATAAACAAATAAAATGTGGTAGGACCTCAAGCCCTAGAACTATAACAGAGGAGCAGAGCATTTTGCAAACATGATTTCCCCAGGTACCACGTAATGATATACTGGGCAACATTTCTTGAGTACTTACAACGTGCCAGGTGCTGCGCTAAGTGCTTTTATACATATTACCTCACTCCTCATTGATTCTCCGCCAAACCTGTGCAGTAGATTCCCTTATTATGCCCATTTTACAGAAAAGGAACATTAAGAGTTCACTGGGAATTGAGGGACAAGTAACTTCCTTGTTCAAGGTCATACAGCTAGTGAGACGTAGAGCTGGAATTTGAGTCCAATGGTCTGATTTCAGAGCCCATACTCCTAGCTGTGATGCTACATTGAATTCATTTCCTGTTTTACATTGAGTGCAATGTATATGGGTCTTCAGAACATTCCTGAGGAGAGTTAAAGAATCAGAATTAATTCTATTTGTGAGGTGGGCAGAGGGAGGCTCAGAAAGAGACTTCAGAGGATATGATGAGTCAGGGGCCAAGATTAGGGCAAAACCTGTTTGCTAGTAACCTATGAATCCTAATTGAGTGCTTGTGTGTGCCTGTCCCAGGGAGACATTTATCCTCTTAGTCTTGGGCTCCTTCTAGCAGCCGCACTGTCTTCTCAGGGCCTTGGGAGGGCCATCCACGCTGGACATTGAGGAACTTCTGGCAAATCCCTTGCTAAGAGGACAAGCCCTGTCCCTTGGGGCCATTAATCTCAGGCTTTGGCCAAGTGGGCAAGACAGACCCTGAGGTTGATAAGGGAGAGCAGGAGGGAACTCACTAGACTATTCCTTGACACTCCTTCCAGGAAAGCCCTAGCATTATAGCATGGCCTCCCTTCTCTTTCTCAGAAGTCAGTTCCACTGGGTTCTGAGATCCCCAGAAGTGTGAAGACATGCACAATCCCCAGTGAACTCTTAACTCTCAACCCTATAAGCCACATGGTCCTGATGAGCCCCAGCCTTGGCTCCCTAGCCAGGCCTTACTCAACTTCTATAAGGCCTGACTTGGGCCCACTTACCTCGGCTACCTCTCTGTCCTTTCACTCCTGGCTTCCCTGGGGCTCCGATGCCAATTCCTGGAGAACCTTTTTCCCCTTTGGGACCAGGCAGGCCAGCTGGCCCAGGAACACCAGTTATACTGGGTCCTAGGAGGAGAAGCAGAAAGAGGACAGAACTCAATGCAGGTGAGGCCTTCATGCCTCGCTCACTTGCTGGAGGCCTGCCTGACATACACGAGAAGCTGAATACTGACAAAACAGGAAGGAGAGCTCATTCTGGATAGAAGGACAGACTCTCTCTTCCTTTCTCCACAAATCAAGGCACCTCAAATTGGGGGCTGGCAAGGAGATCCATGAGTTTAAGGATATAGGATACACCACAGTTGAGAACTCATGGCCGGTACTTGCCAGCCTTCTGGAAAAACTGGCACTCTCCCGCTTGCCCTTGAGGATCTTCCTAACCTGGAGTTCCATGGGTTCCCTTGGTTCCTGGAAGCCCATTCAGTCCATGTAAACCAGGAAGTCCAGGGAAACCTGAGGGGAGAGAAGATCAGAAATGGCTCCAGCAACTCTGAATCAGGAAGGGTCCGCAAAAGGTCTTGCCCCCAAGGGCACTGCAAAGATTGCGGTCTTCCTAGCGGCATAACTTAAGGCCCTCAGGGAGACCGGACCACCCCTAACCTCCACTCTCCACCTTTGCTTTTCCTGACTCTCAGTAGAAACAAATACAGCTTTAAGAGCAGGGTGGTAGATAATTACATATCTTCAAGAATGCCAAGTGGCAATGCCAAGGTCTTGAGTTGCCAGCTCCCAGAGACTCAATGCCCAATCTTGAAATCAGGGAAAGGCTATATATACCAGGACAACAACTTTCCTCGATAACTCTTCTCTCCATGGATTCCATGTTCTCCTCTTCCCATTCTTGCTTGCCCTCCATTCCTCCTCCTCCTCCTCCCCCTTCCCATTATCTATCACATGGCCCCATCAATGACTCCCCTGGATGTGGCTTGCCCCAGATAGTGTCTCGCAATATAAAGTAGTTGCTGCTCTTTTTTTTTTTGGTGGGGGGGAGCAGAAACCCTCTCCCCACTTCCTCCTCTAAAATACATACCTTTGGTTCCTATTAGGCCGGGGGCTCCCAGGGGCCCAGAGGCCCCTGGATGGCCTGCAGAACCCGGTAGCCCTGGATTTCCTCTCATGCCTGCAATCCCAGGGAGTCCTGAAAATGAAAGCAAGGTAGCGGGTCAGAAAGGGTCATGGCTTAAAACTAACCCTTACTTTATCAGAGTAAAGTCGTCCTGTTGCACAATACCTGGGGAGCCAGGAAGGCCAACATCTCCAGAAATACCAACTTTGCCATCTTCACCTTTGCTTCCTGGGAAACCCACATCACCAGCTAGTCCATCTTTTCCTTTCACACCTACAAAATCAAGAAAGATGCTGAGTGATTAGGCCACATTTTGGGCAATGTATTTCTCCAAGGGAGGGAGGGAGTGAGCAGGAAGGTGAAGCCATTTAACCTGCCAAGAGAGCTAGGTCCAGTGAAACGACTCTGAAAATGATGGGGGCAGCTGTAACTTCCCATTTGAAAGGTGCTGCCCGCTAAAGATAGTAAACTTGTTCTCGAGTGCCCCCAGAAGTAGGAGCAATGGGTAGAAATGTTCAAGAAACTGTTTAGATAACAATAAACTAAGGAGGTGGACGCCATCATCTCAAAGGTCTTATTAGACTTATCTCCATGAGTCTTGAAGGAGGAGCAGGCTAGTTTGCTTGGGGAAGCTGTGGGCTGCCAGTCAGGTAGGAATTTTTCTGCATTGGATAGAACTTGCAGAACTTGGGGTTGACCTCCCAAGTTCCTCCTGATCCTCAGTGTGAAGGAATCTGTGAAACACATGAGGTCAAAAGTACAGTGGCCTTACCTTTAAACCCAGATTCCCCAGGTTGTCCCTTGAGTCCCAGGCTACCGGAAATTCCAAGGGTCTGGCCTTGATCTCCTGGGGATATAAAGATATTGTTGAAGTGGTCAGGAGAAGCTATAGCTCATTTTGTAGCAGAGATCTTTTGATGGCAAAACCTTTTCAGATTCCATGTAGACAGAGGAGATCTTTGACAAAAGTATGCAGTGGGTAGAAGGTAACCAATCGCCAAAAAAAAGGTGGGATGCTCTCAGCCTACTGGCAAGAAATGCTGCTACAGGAAGCATACCTCCACTGGGAAGACATTGCTAGTTTCAGTATGGGCAGGGAAGATGACAGAAGGAGGGGCACCAGAACATCACCAGAATGGAACAATGATGGCAGCAAGGATGGGAATTTTTCCTGCCCAGTGGGCTGGGTTCAACAGGGGAAAAGACTGTCTAGAGCCGAGGTTCTCCTCTGCTGCTGAGTCTGGAAGGCACGTGGGTCAAACCACTGTTTGTCACATGTCCATGAGGAGCAGAGACTGCAAAGGGGGTTTGGCCAAAGGGGAAATGTAAATCAATTCACTTTCCTTTAAACACAGAGCTTCCTTCCAGAAGAGCCCTGCACTTGCTAGAAATCCACCTTGCTCTGGAAAAACATATTAAAAGAGAAAATGCTTCTCACCTTTTGAACCTAGGAGACCAGATGCTCCTGGGAGTCCAGGAGCTCCATTGAGACCCTGTGAACCCTTTGAAGCAATATGTAAATCATTATTTCTGCCCACTGCTCAGGGCCTCCCATGCTCTCA
This sequence comes from Neofelis nebulosa, assembly GCF_028018385.1. Classification (NCBI taxonomy): domain Eukaryota; kingdom Metazoa; phylum Chordata; class Mammalia; order Carnivora; family Felidae; genus Neofelis; species Neofelis nebulosa. Next base: position 88,570,690 of record NC_080800.1, read on the forward strand.
CCCTCCACCCTCCCTGAACTGCTGCCTGTATGCTGTGGCAGGGGTGAAGTGGGTTGTGTGGGGGGGGGCATCCTCCAGAAGGGAAGGTGATGAGCAAAGGGTAGAAATGCATACTCAGATGTTTTAGGGGAGGGATTCTTTCTGCAGATGAATCCTGGTCTCGTCATTCATCACTTCCCAATGCCTATCCAAATTGGAATCTTGGGAAATCAGGTGTGGCTGTTCTGGCAAGTCTCTTAGAAAACACAGGATGTGACAGGCCAGATACTGCAGGTGCATTCTGCAGATAGTTGGCTAGAGCCAGAACTCTGGAGCCATTATGCACAAGAAGAAGTATTGCTTCACCATGCAGAGCTACAGCCCTCAGCCACAGATTCTGTAAGCTGCGGCTTCCCGCAAGGAACCAATTAGCTGGCTGTATGTGTGTATACTGGAATCTGAATTTGGGCTAATGTTACCATTTTCACAGGATAAACTGACTTTATGACTAATGTCCAACACACTATCGGAGTCTGGGAAGTGGGCATGTCAGCTGCTATCGGTATAGCTATTCCTCTGCTATCTGGTATAGTTTTGATTTGTTGTGATGTCCCTACTAAAGACATACACTACCTAGTGCCTTGGGTGGGAGTCTAAGCTCTCAACCAGGTCACTGTGCTCACTGACCCACTACCTAGGATACCTCCTACATCTGCCTTACTTTTTCTGCACATTGGGATATCTGCTAATTCTGAGCCTTTGCTCATGTTGGGACCCCTCCCACTTTGACTCCATTCCTCTTAGTGCATGAGTAGCAAGGACCATCCAGCTGAGAATGATTTCTTTTGCAGTTGCTTCAGGGGTGTGTGTGTGTGTGTGTGTGCTCTCTCCATCAGATGGACTGACACTTTTAAAGGACAGGGACTTTGGGGCACCTTGGAGGCTCAGTTGGTTAAGCATCTGACTCTTGATTTCAGCTCAGGTCATGATCACATGGTTTGTGAGTTCAAGCCCCACATCGGGCTCTGCACTGACAGTGTGGAGCCTGCTTGGGATTCTCTCTCTTCTTCTCTGCCCTCCCCAGCTCGTGCATGCTCTATCTCTCAAAATAAATAAATAAACTTAAAAAGATAAATAAAGGACAAGGACTTTGCCTGTAAGGAGCACAGGTGTTCTGTGACCTAGTTCATTCAGTCCCTTCAATACTGCTACAAGTATTGCTACTACTTATTTAGAGCCCACTATTTGCCAGATACTGTGCTAATTGCTTTACACATATCATCTCCTTTAATCCTCACTGCTGTCTGAAGGAGGTTTGAATATTGTTCCCATTTTGTGCATATGAGAAAAGTGAAGCTCAGGCAAGTTAAGCCATATGCAAAGAATCATAGAGCTAATGAGCCATGGAGCTGAGACTCAAACCCAAATGCATCTCATTGCTACCCCTACTCTACCATCCTGCCTTTTAAGAACCCAGACAAGCTGGTTTGATTATTTGCCAATCATTGCCTTGCACGGAAGCAGCAATGACCTTCCTGAAATCAAAAAAATATCCAGAGGCCTGTACCAAATCCTTATGATGTGCCAGGCTCAATGAGTGATACTGACAGAGAGGTGCAAACAAAAGAGTAGGTAAGGCAGTTCTTGTTCTCAAGTCCTAATGACCTCATTGAGGAAATCAGACCCATGCAGAACTGACTGGGATTCATATAAGCAGTGAGGAATGCAGCATGCCAGCAGGGAGGAAGCTCAGGGACTCCTGGAGGAATGGGTGCCTGGGCTGGGGCCCAGAGCATGGGTAGGCATTGGGCAGTTAGCTGCAGAGTAGCAGACTCTGGCACACAGGAGAGACAACATGAACAAAGGCCCAGAGGCAGGGACATTCAGGAGAGGGTGGGAAGACCTGTCAGGCTCAATGAGAGGACTCTGTCCAGGATGAGCTGGGGGAGGGGTCTGGGAAGTGGGCTGGGGCCAGAAAGATGGGCAATAGGGGCATGTCCCCCTGCTATGGAGGCCCTTCCCTGGTGGAGAGACAAAGATCTGGGCACACTTACACTTGCTCCTGGTATTCCTGGGAAACCTGTGATTCCAGGGGACCCTTTAAGGCCGGGTAAGCCCCGTAATCCAATGGAGCCAGGGGGGCCTGGTTTCCCATTAAGTCCCTTGATGATACTGGGGAGGCCGGGAACTCCAGGCAAGCCTGGTAGCCCTGGGGGGCCAGCCTCTCCTTTGTCACCTGGGAAAGACACAAACAAGCTTAGAAAAAGGACTCTGGGCAAGAAAAAACCTGCTCCCCCAAGGTGCAGGTAACCTGGATCACAGCTAACCTTGGGGACGGTTAGCTTGGAGGTGAAGGTGTGGGTGGGGGAGGTGCCTTCAGCCTTAGGGGGCACCAGTCAAGGCCACCCCAGCTCTAGCACTGCTAGTGCCCATGCCCCATCATCCGCCAGGCTCCTCCAGGGGTACGACAGCCTCTGGCTCAAAACCTCAGTTTCCTGCAGTGGCAGTGAAAACTGGCAGCCTCAAAGTCCAGCACCCTTCAGGCCCAGAGAAGGCAGACTCCTTAGAACCCCGGTTGCCACCCATACTGCCAGTCTAGGGGGTCTTGCCCTTTCTCAGGAGGAAGGTTAAATTTGAGCATTTCTCTTGCCCCATTGCCTGCCCCAGCACCTCTGGGCCCAGGAAATCCATCAGATCCAGCTGAGCCTCTAGAGCCTTTGTCTCCTTTCAGCTGCAGGTTCAGGATTGGAGGTCGTGGACTGGGGATTCCAGCTGGCCCCGGGTCACCTCTGTCTCCTGCAGGGGTGGAGATTGCGAGACCCTCGTGAAAGGAAGCTTACACACGGAGTCAAGCATGAGCTGACCTTTCATCTCAGCTCTTCCCCTCTCTGTCCCCCCTCCCACCCCAGGCTTCCTTTCTGGGCCCTTTCTTGGCCCTGTTTCCCCAATTTTGCATCAGTGTGCATGCCCTCTCCTTTGACAAGCCCAAGGTCCATCAGCAACTTTGGCCCCACTCAAAAGACTCCTCCACTGAGTATCTGGGAATGTATGATGGGGCCTCTAATATGCAGTGATAACTCAGAAGTGATTAGATCTCTTGGTTTAAAAGGACTTCATTCGGGGGGGCACCTGGGTGGCTCAGTCAGTTAAGTGTCTGACTCTTGGTTTCAGCTCAGGTCATGATCTCACGGTTCCTGAGTTCAAGCTTCACGCCCGGCTCTGTGCTGACTTTGCAGAGCCTGCTTAGGATTCTCTCTTTCCCTCTCTCTCTGCCCCTCCTCTGCTCATGCACTTGCATTCTCTCTCTCACACACAATAAATAAAAACTCTAAAAAAAAATAAAAAAGACCTCATTCAGAAGCCCCAAATCTTTTTTTTTAATTTTTTTTAACGTTTTTATTTATTTTTGAGACAGAGAGAGACAGAGCGTGAACAGGGGAGGGGCAGAGAGAGAGGGAGACACAGAATCCGAAACAGGCTCCAGGCTCTGAGCAGTCAGCACAGAGCCCGACGCGGGGCTCGAACTCACGGACCGTGAGATCATGACCTGAGCCGAAGTCGGACGCTTAACCGACCAAGCCACCCAGGCGCCCCAGAAGCCCCAAATCTTATTATCTAACACAAGACTGTTATAAGCCACACCAGCAACAAAGTTGACACACAAAATGTACATTGGGAAGCATGGCCAGCAAGTTCAGAATTCAGTGCTCCAGCTTACCTTTTTTACCAGCACTACCAGCCCATCCAGATGGTCCCACCTTTCCGGCTGACCCAGAAATGCCCTTTAATCCACTTGCACCAGGAATACCAGGGAGACCTGGTATCCCTGGAAAACCTACCAGCCCAGCAGATCCCTTCTCACCTGTTGAGAAAAAAGAACTTCGATTATGATCCCTCTTTTACATACAGGGAAATGGAAGCACAGAGAGGCTTACCCCAAATGGAAGTACTTACCCCAAATCACACAGCTAGGAAGTTGTAGAGAAGGGATTCAAACCCAGGTTTCTCTAACTCCAAAGCCCAAGCTGTCAGTCCTTACACATTATACTACTTCCCTGAACAGGGGCATGACACTAAGCAACAGAAGGGAGAGAAGAAGTGGGCACCTCTCTTATGGTTTGCCAAGTTAGAGCTCATGAGTGGCATAGAGCAAAAAAAAAAAAAAAAAAAAAAAAGCCTAGGACCAGTTGTGTGACCTTGGACCAGTCATCTACCCCTGTAGAAAATGGAGATGCCTCCCATCCAACCTCTAGTGTCTAGCAGGACAATCACAGAAACTGAGAGCAATCGGGCTCCATGGTAGGGGGATCATGCAAATGAATAAACCCAGTGTGACAGTTACTGTCCTGTGCTTTACTGACAATGCTATTCAGCCCAGCGTTCCGCCTGGCCAGCAGTGAGGGTGATTCACTGTGGCTGGAGTCTTCCCTTAGTGTTAGCTTTGTCCAGCCATCTTACCACAAAAAGTCCCACCCACCTCCCTCCCTCCCCCTCTCTCAGCCCCATTCCCCCTTCTGAGGCAGAGAAGGGGGGCAAGCTGGGCAGCATGGATGATCCTTTGAGGCACCCACTAGTGCCTTTCTGAGCACTTCACTTACCCTTCGGACCCGGCAGGCCTGGCAACCCAGTGCTCCCTGGCAAGCCTGAGTTCCCCAAGAAGCCAATCAGCCCTGGAGATCCTGGAAGGCCTTTCAACCCAGGCAGGCCTCTCTTTCCAGCTGATGCAGGGGGACCTGTCTCGCCTCTTAAACCTTTCTTTCCAGGATGTCCTGAATCAGCACAGGAGAGAACACGGGACAGCCGTCAAGCAAGGCTGTGTCCAGATCTGGGCCACTGCCCATTCCCATGGCTTCTGGCTGGCTGGCTGGCTGGGTTTTGGAAATGGTCCTGCAACCATGGCCTCTGTAGGCTGCTAACTGGCAGAATTCTCTGTTGGCTGAAGCATTAGCTCTTACCACCCAGAGCACCACGCCAGCGGCTGTTACTCTCAGCATGGCAGGGCCAGCAAACCCCCTTCTGATTAGAACTTCTTCCTCCTTTATGAATGTGGTGACACATTTTAGCCTCTGAATGGAGCCCTGGGAAGCCAAGGTGGCATCTGGACTCCAGTTTCCTGGTACTTCCAGTCTGAATTGCGCTACAATGGCTGTTTCCTGAGCCAATCAGTGAAGTAGAGGTTAAAGCTGAGCCATTGTTTCAGCCTCCCAGGGAGCCATGGATACAGGGCTGCCCTTTTAATCCCTCATGCAAGCAGTTAAGTCAGCCAGTTCCTTGGCATTAAGGTTGAAAGGCCCCCTAGTGCCAAGTACTGTAGAAATCCCCAAGGCCCATTTGGTCTCCTAGGTTGTCTGAGACTTCTTTCACCAGGCTTTAAGTTGGTCAATGGGATTAACCCCCTGAACTGCTGCCAGAGTGGAATGTTCAGGTACAAAGCAAGGAAATTAAAAAACCAAAGGATTAAATCAGTGACGACAGAGGTATTTGGGCCCCCAAGGACCTAATTGAATGGCTGACTTGGCTTTCTATGAATTGAAAAGCATCAAGTAGCTGCAAGCCCCAGGATTCTAATGGGGGGCTGTGAAGGGGACTCCACAACAAGGGAAGGAAATTCAATGGGGGCCAGCTCCACAGCATGGGCTTGGGGACCCCTGGCCTTGCCAAGGTTAGAGTGTATAGTCAGATAATTCCTTGAGCAGGAAAGCCGGTGGGGGTGTCAGTCTGTGGTCTTGTGTGCTGTTTTCTCACCTGGACAGCCTATGGGAAGACCCCAGAAACACATAAGGATAAAAGGGATTAAAAAGGATTTTAGTGGCTCTGCAAAAACTCAATATCAGTCACGTGGCCTGCAGTAAGGGGGGTTGATGTAGTCACTGAGGCAGGGGAGAGGAGGGCGGTGCAAGAAAAAGGCAAGCTTCAAACACTAGGCCAGATGCAGGGGGTGTCAGCCCCGAGGCCCAGTGAAGGCCACTTTGGCCACAGGTCCTCAGAGGCAGGCTCATCAGAGAGGCAGGCCACCGCATAGTCATCCTCCTCTCGAGCTTCTCCCCCCAAGACCAAGCAGGCTCCCCTCGGTCCCAGCCAAAGTGGTGGACATGGCTAGACCCACCTCCACAACCAGGGCAGCTTCTCTAACTGGGAAAGGCAGGGGGGAGGCTGAAGCACATAGTTGAGGGGGAGTGAGGCCGTGGGGGAGGGGTGGGGAATGATCTGTGGTAACATTTTGGAAGCCAAACTACAGAAATCCATTCTGCTCAGCACTGCAAGGGTCACTTGAGATTGGAAACACGAGGGGTCGGGAATGTCAAATGTCCTTCTAAACCCTGCGCAGGTCTCAGGGCTGCTATGGCTCTCAGGGCACCAGGGCCCAGGGCCCAGCTTAAGTCTGTCAAGCTGGGACCCCTCCTCCAAAGGACCTACCTGAAGGGCCTGGAAAGCCTGGTGCTCCTGGGAGCCCGGGTTTGCCCTTGATGTCGAATCGGCCATCAGGCCCTGGGGACCCTGGCTGTCCCACATGGCCTGGTGTTCCAGGCCTGCCCCGTTCACCTTTGGGGCCCAGCAAGCCTGACTTCCCAGGCAGACCTAATGAAAGCAAGGGGCAGATGGTCACAGTCTGGATCAATAGCAGGGACTGGTCACCACACCAACTTGCAGTGCAGAAGCCTGGCCCAGGGTACACCCCAGATGCCATTGTCTTCTCGGCGCCAGCCTTGCTGCTGTTCCCAGCAGCAAAATCACAGGCTTTACGAGAAATCTGACTATTCCTTGTGGTCACTTCTGGATTTAGTAAGAAAGGAGAATAGACTCAGGTGATTTAAGAAAAAGTTCCCAACCGGGAGAGACAGAACAAAATGACTTTTATTTTTAACCCGCTAGTTAATTCACCAGCCCAGGCTCATGCATATATTCATGCAAGTGTACCCACCATGGGAAGACTTTCTGTAGATTGTTAAATATGTGAGTCAAAAAGAGTCACCCTTGGGTCCTGGAAGGCCAGGGTCTCCAGGAAATCCTCGGTCCCCTGGCAATCCCTGTAGGCCTTGCTCCCCCGGAGCACCATTTTCAGCACCATAGCTGTCACCAGAGGCTCCCTTGGAACCTGGTAAACCTGGACTGCCAATTTTCCCAGGCAAGCCATCTTTTCCAGGGAGCCCAGGAAACCCAGGCAAGCCCTTCTCCCCACGAGGTCCAGGAAATCCTAAATGTAAAGAGGCAAAAATAAAAGACCATGGAGGTTTAGAAGTAACAGGTCTGGGTACAGATCTCTGACACAGATTTTCTTCATCTATTATAAAAGCTAACTAGGGGCACCTGAGTAGCTCAGTCAGTTAAACATCTGACTTTGGCTCAGGTCATGATCTCATGGTTTGTGGGTTCGAGCCCCATGTCGGGCTCTGTGCTGACAGCTCAGAGCCTGGAGCCTGCTTTGGATTCTGTGTCTCCCTCTCTCTCTGCCCCTTCCTTGCTGGAGTGCTCTCTCTCTCTCTCTCTCTCTCAGAAATAAACATTTTTTAAAAAGCTAACTAACATATTAATAATGTGTGTCACTTCTTTTGAAAGTCAGGAGCGTCCTGGTCCTGGGAGAACTTGCCAGAAGAAAGGACTGTGCCATGTGAACCGGAGAAGGTTCTAGCTCAGTGAGGCCAGGCCTTCAGCTGAGCTTAGCAACACACTCTTGGGGCTGATCCACTGGCCAAAGAGCATAGATTACATCCAGGACTTCCTGTTAAAGGCCCAATTCTTCTGAAGTCATCTAACGCCTGCTGTCTTGCCTCCTTCTTCCTCGGGGGTGGAGGAAATTGAAGCACCAAGAAACCATAGATTGTGTGGCCCAAGATGAGCCCTGTGTTATAGAGCAGGGTTGTTCTCAAATTGAGTGTGGGTCAGAACCACCTGGAGGAGAGGGTGCTTGGTAAAATCCACATTGCTGGGCACTGCCCCCCTAGAGCTTCTGATTAGTAACTCTGCCAAGGGGCTCCAAATCTGCCTTGTTAACAAATTCCCAGATGATGCTGGTGCTGCAGGGAACACAGTTTGAGAACCACTGGTGCAGCATAGAACAAGGTTGCAAGAGGGTGTGAGCAAAGGGATAGATATGAACCACTTCTTTCTGACTCATCTGGATCTCTTTCTCTGAGCTAGAGGGAGTTGATCCAAGAAATTGCCAGAGGTACTCGGCAGTCAGATAACCTGGTAGAGTACTAGTTCTGTCACTAGTGGTTTTGTGACCTCAAGCAAGTCACTTTCCATCTGAGCCTCAATTTCCTCATCTGAATGTGAAGGGGTTGTTCCAGCTGATGGCCCTTATTGCTCTGATATACTGTCACTCTCTATCTTGAAGCTCTACCTTGCCTGAGTATGAAGTCAAAGCCATCCCACTCAGGGACGCCTGGGTGGCTCAGTCAGTTAAGCCTCTGGCTTAGGCTCACGTCATGATCTCGTGGTTCATGAGTTCAAGCCTCACATCAGGCTCTGTGCTAACAGTTCAAAGCCTGGAGCCTGCTTCAGATTCTGCATTTCCCTCTCTCTCTGCCCTTCCCCTACTTGTACTCTCCCTCTCTCTCAAAAATAAATACAACATTAAAAAAACCCCATCCCCCCTCCCCTACTTGTACTCTCTCTCTCTCAAAAATAAATTAAAAAAATTAAAAAAAAATCCATCCCACCCACACCAGAGTGAGAACCTAACTTCCTATAATCAGTGGATGGCTACCACAATATAAACTCACACTCACACAAAAGAAGAAGCAGGCAAGGAAAAGCTTCTTTCCTTACCTGGCAGTTCAGGAAGGTGAACTAATCCTGGACTTCCAGCCTTTCCTTTATTTCCACGCAATCCAGGCTGGCCTGCAATCCCAGGGAGGCCACGGGCCCCTTTAGGACCTGCAAACCCAAACATGAATCAAGAGGGGAAAGGAAAGTCAGTGTGGCTGGTTTCATTTGTAATGTCCACTCAAGAATCCTAGTCTCTTGGAGGGCCTCTTACTCTTACCTCCCCACACAGACCTCTCCAGGAGCCATTCTATTGCCTCAATCGTCAAGGCTGCCCTCTCAGGAAGAATGTGGATCCCCAAATGCTACCAGGCTATGCCCTGCTTCCTTCAGCCCACGGCCCTTACAAGTGTGTTCAATGGCTTTCTCTGGCCTCATTCCATACCTGGGAATCCGGGAGCTCCTGGAAAGCCTGATGGACCGTATGATCCGGGAATTATACACGGCAAGGTGACCCCTGTAAATGGTAACATGTAAGCATCTTGTGAGCCCACTAAGTTGGGTGGGCTCTCCTAGCATGCTTCTTTCCTCCAGTTTTGTTGGATGAGCCAACCAAGCTCTTCCTACCCAGCAGCTGGGAGCCCATGCAGAAGAATTGTGGCATCAGAAGCTCTCAGGAGTTACCCCCTAGTGCAACTGCTTACAGATAAGAGTACTCCTAGTGTCCAAGTGCCAGAATGTCACCTCCTACACCATCAATATCCAGTGGGCAGGCATCTACCTATGCATCTACCTATGCAGTAGATGTTACCTAACAAGATTTCCTAGAGGTAGCCTATGTAGGAGCAGCAGCAAATAGCAATGACCTCCTCACCCTACCCTCATATGAAGCCTCTCCCTAGGATGGGTGCTTGGGGATAGACCTGAGTATCCATTATGGCCATGTGACTAGACTGGAGGGTTTGAAGTCAAGACCCCTCAAGTTCACATGTCTGCCCTTTTCTTGGAATGAAAACAAACTATTGGGTTCTTTTCCTAAACCATCGGGTTCTTTTGACCTACATCACTTGGGATCTACAGAAATCTATTGATGATTACTGTGGGTGAGAGGTAGCTGTATTTCTGTACCAGACAAACACTGAAGGCCACTCTCTTGGCCATGGCAGACAAACAATGACCATTCCCTCAGCTCTTCCTTTGAAAATGTCAACTCTGGTACTCAGGGAGATGCAGTAGTCAATTTCAGTGTTCAAGACTTTGAAATTGGCATGCATAGCCTTCCTGTAGCAAATTCTTCCTTGCTCATTCATAATGCAAATAAAAAGAGTCTACACAAGATCACAGAGGGGAGGTTTAATAAAATACTGATGAAAAAATTTGTGTAGGCTCCCTCAAGTGCCATTTACAAATAATTGCTATGCTAATTAAAATTAGTCTTGCCTATTCATTAAAACAATCCCCCAAGGCCTGCTTTAAGCCACAGAGCCAACAGTTCTAGTAAACTGCTATAGTTTTTGCCTGTACCTAAAATAAATCACAAATTGCCTTTCTTAAAGATATGTTTACAACCTATGATTTAGATTGCTTACTCAACTAGATGGCATTCCTTCTGCACTTGCTCTATTCACAAAGAAACATGGGGAATTGAATATAGTGTATTGGTTAAGAGGTGGGGGCTCTTAACCAATACACTATAGACACCGAGCCAGACAGACCTGAGCTTATATAATAGTTCTGCTATTAACCAGCTGTTTGGACAAGATACTTAACCTCTCTGAGCCTCAAGTATAAAACTGGAGCTACTTTTCTCATGTGGCGCTTGTGAGGATTATATGAAATAATGCTAACGGCATTCTGCACAGTGTCTGGCAACTTGGCGGTTGCTCAGCAAACAGTAGTTTTTTATTATCTTATTTAAGGAGGAGCATTCAGAAGAGCTCCTCCAAGACCAGCCCCTGGTTTCTACCTTAGGTTAGTGATGCTACTTTGTAGCCTGGGCAGCAACTTTCTGCCTTGTAGACCTCAGGTTCCCGTAGCCACACTTCTACAGGTGGAGATAGCCATAGGCCTGATCTTGCCCCATTAGTGGTCACGCCCATCTCCATCCTGCCAGACATTGAAATGATGGCGCTATTTCTCAGGGCTATTTCCCTACTGTGGAACTATAACCTATGGGCAAGCACCTTATGATGAGATGCCTCACTGGGAGAGGACTGCCAGTCCTGTGTTCAGCTTGGGCCTCAGTCCCTTGGACTAGGCTGAAGAACTGCCTCCCTAGATGGTATCACGAAAGGGATCCCGCAGAAGATTCTTCTGCCCCAAATATTTCAATAGCCCATTGACTCCAATGTATCAAACACTGCAGTTCCATTGCTTTCAACCTTACAACAAACAGTAAAACACAAATATCTCTGCACTGGTCCAAACATGAACCATCCATCCTCACTCAATCATCAGATAAGTTTCATAAATTCTCTTTGCCTGTGATAGCCAGATTAAAAACAAACGTTTAGAGCATGGGGCCAAGGTCAGGCATCAGAAAGGTTCCAGGACAGGACAAATAATGACAAAAGGGAAGATGGAAATCAAGGGCATGTTTCCCTTTTGCCTCAGACCAGGCCTGTACACCACAACACCCTTGTGTATGTAGGTGGAGGGTCAAAATGCTGAGAAGGTAAGACCTTCAAGTCATCCTGGTATCTGGCTCTTTCACATTACATCTCTGTCTTCTACTTCTTATCTGTGAATTCAGAGCCTTCTCTTCAACAAAGCAGAAATCAGCTCTATCCATGTTTTGTTCTATAACACACAATCTAATTAGTCAGGATTTCCTCCATAAATGCCCAAATTCATCGTCAAAATAAAAAGCACCTCTGCTTATCAAGATTCTATCATTTCATTTTACTCTGGGTCCAGTGAATAAACATCAGACATGTGTTCATCTTCCAGCTACCTCCCAAGGCAAGTTACGACCCCAGCTAAGTTCATAAAATGAAGGTGCTCAAGGCAGACATCAGCAAAGCCATCAACATGCATGGTGAAGGAAATCAGTCCCTGTCAGAGACTGCATGCCCATTTACTCCTGTATCCCCTCCCAAAAATCAGGAGTGACAGTGTCAGTCTCAGCCTTCATGCACCCCTCCCCATCCAAAGGCTCTAGCATGGTGCTCAGGCCATCATGAGTGTTTGAGAGAAAGGTGAACAAAAAGGAAGGGACATTTTGGCAACATCAGTGTTTGAGAACCTCGAGACTGAGCTAGCTCTCACCTCCCTCTGTGTCTAAGCCTCCTTTACCAATGCTCTCCCTGTAGCAACAGTCACCTAGACCAATCCAGTAAAGAAGAAAATTAAACCCGGACAGAAGTTCCTTGAGGCCCAAGGGAAGTCTTGTCTGCAGCCTGGGTATGCCCACTAATCAAATTCCCTATCCAGATCGAATGGAGAGAGCTGGCACCCACACAGGATCAAGGACACAGATGCTGTTTCAATAATAACCAGGGTGATTGATTACTGTGACCATCTGGATCAGAGCCTCTTTGGAAACAGCCAGTTGTCTGCTCGTCCAAGGTTTGTAATGACTCACACCACTAAGTTGAAAAGCTTCTAGTGACTACATCCCCATCCATGCATCTGCTCTAGCCTGGGCCACCACTGGTTGGAGTGAACACATTTAATTTTTTTTTTTTTCAACATTTTTTAATTTATTTTTGGGACAGAGAGAGACAGAGCATGAACGGGGGAGGGGCAGAGAGAGAGGGAGACACAGAATCGGAAACAGGCTCCAGGCTCCGAGCCATCAGCCCAGAGCCTGACGCGGGGCTCGAACTCACGGACCGCGAGATCGTGACCTGGCTGAAGTCGGACGCTTAACCGACTGCGCCACCCAGGCGCCCCTGGAGTGAACACATTTAAAGAACAGCATCCTTTGATTTTCACGGCAACAGTAATGGCCATGATGCAAATGTCAGGGGCTCCCAAGTTATGTCTTTTTAAAATTGTGTGGAAAAAAAAAAGATAGGTTTGAGGAGTTATATGTGGTTGCCACGGAAAGAAAAAGAAAGCTAATGCTCTTATTGGAAGTAATTTTTTGGAAAGTCTTGGTACTGCAACAAGAACATTTTCTGCATGGGGTATCTCTCAGGCTAGAGCTTACTATATCACTATATTCCTAAGAACTCTGTGTCTGGGGCCTAGTGAAGTTTAGGATACAAATGGTCCCTTGGGCCTCCTTCTGTTGACTCAGCCTGTTTTCAAGCAGTCAGAATGTTGATAATAGCCAGATTTGAGTGTAAGTATATAGGTAACTCAGTTTATAACTCAGTTTAAAACCCAGTTGCCTACAGAAATGGTTGGCCTAGAATAAAGACCCAATTGGCACAGGGGTAGTAGAATGACCATGAATAATATCTCTGGGAACAGAGATGGAGGCAAAGCTAGGACTTCCAAAGGTACAATGCTTTAGTTTGATAAAATTCCTCACAGCCTTCACAGGGTTTTGTAAACTGAAATACAACTTGGTTTTAAGAATCTTGACTCATCAATTTTTAACATATACCATCATCCTTGGTATGCCAACACATACAAGTAGATTTTAAAGTCAATAGACATGACTAGACCTGGTTTCTATCTTCTTTTTTGGTAATTCTTCAAGGTGACAAGGTAGAATGAGAAGAAATAGGTCTAAGAAATAGCCCCTTGGTTATTGAGAAGCCCCTTTCTTCTGTGAGTGTATATTAGTCTCTTATGGAGCATTACACTATACTAGGCAAATTGAGAAATGCTAAAAAGAATTGCCTTCTTTAGTATCCAGACACTTACAAAGCAATTGGGAAAACTAAAAGCATTAATGGAAGAAAATGCATAATTTAAGAGGCAATGGCATATGTTGTGGAGGTCAAGAGAAGGTTTAGTGGAGAAGTAGGTGTGTACCCTGAAAGACAGATAAAATCTGACTACACAGAAAAAAAAGAGGAAGAGCATTCCAGAAAAAGGCAACCGCTTGTGGCTTTGGACTAGGGGCAAGACGTGACGATATCAGTGCTTTACAAATAGTGAATTGGCAGTAGTGTTCATAGCAGAACTGAGTGGGGAAAGTCTGGAGGTAGGAGATGAGAAACTGTTTGGAAGCTGTTTGTCATTCACTCACTCATCCATCCATCCATCCATCCATCCACTCATCCTTCCTTCCAACTGTCCATTTATTCTGAAAAGCATGTAGGTATTTGATAAGCTTAGGTGTGAGACAATAAGAACTTAGTAGCAAGAAGAGGAGGGAAAGAATATAAGAAGCACTGCAAATGAAGAATAAGAAATGAATTTCAAGTTTTCAAACTTCAGATAACAATAAGGATGGTACTGCTAATGGAAACAGAAGTTGGGATGGAGGGCTATTCCGGCTGTATGCAAGAAGGTGAGTTATTAACATAGCACCGTCACAATCTACAAGCAGGACTGTCACTCCCTACAATTCCTGAAATGCTGATAGAAAAAGAAGATATACAAATGCGAGGGGTTTAAGGTATGAAATAAAGATTAGACTAGATACAAGTAGAGTCTCTTCTCAATCTGAGATCTCATGAATTAAGGAAAGGTTCCTCTCTGGTGATGATAGTACCATATAACTTAAGAGGACATCTATCCAATCTCTCACTCATTACTTCGATGATACTTGTAGCAAATGGCCATCCAGCATCTACTTGAAATTTTCCAGGGATTATGAGCTCACAACCTCCCAAGACAGCTCTGTTACATTTTCAGACTGCTGTTAGGAAGTCTTTTTTGTTTTGTTTTGTTTTGTTTTTACTAAGTAGAACTGAAGTCTAGATTGCTCTGTATAAGTGTACCACAATTATGTACAATTATGATCCTTTTTCCTCATGAAAAACCTTAAAAAATTGCAAGAAGTGATTATAACCAGCCAAGACTCTTCTTATGACACATTTCATGTACCTGGGTCATATCTATACTCTACAAGGGGTCAGTTTTTCAAGTCCATGGCCATCTGATTCCATGACTCACCTGGAAGCCCAGGGAGGCCTTGCTTCCCTGGTAATCCATCTATTCCTTGATCTCCAGGAAGCCCACGAGGTCCGGGAGATCCCGGCAGTCCATTTCCTGGGGGACCAGCTGGACCACTGCGGCCCTTTTCACCAGGAATTCCTGGTAACCCCTTCTCACCTGGGAAGCCCTGTCCACCATCACCCTAGAGAACACATAAGAAAGAATGCAATCCCAACTTAAAGATTTGTCCTGACTTGTTTGACCATAGGAAAGAGGTAGCCAGTGTGACCGATGTTTGGTTTTTTGTTAAAATTCTCCGTCACTCTAGTTTATCAATCAGTTCCTCTGATTTAGTTCATTTAGTTCATGGAAATGAAGTTTGTCAATTCTTGATGATCTGATAATACAAAATATTCTAGATCAGTGGTGGGGAGGGGACAGGAAACTGGAGCAGGGTAACAGTCCCTGGCGGGGGTTAGGTCACAGAAAGCAGCTGGATTACCTGCAAGGGAAAGCTACTGAGAAGCTAAAGCATTTTCAGTGATATGATCAATGGGTACTAGCATTTCTCAAATGAGGCAATGACCCATTTTGAGAAAAAGATTTCCATTTTACAGAAAAGAAAAGCACAGAGCAGAGAGTGTCAGTAGCAGAGGTGGGAGGAGATGTTCTACCCTGTCTCATGGTCTAGTGGCCATCAGGACCCCCACTAAGTCAGATGTGAGGATTTATAGAGCTTATCACTCAGGAACTATCAACTTACTGGGAGGCCTGGCAGACCTGGTAAACCTGGTACTCCATCCTTCCCTGGGGTTCCTGTTTTACCAGGGAGCCCCTGGGGGCCAGGATCACCCCGCTCCCCTGGCATCCTTGATCTTGAACTGAGACTTGGCTCCCCTTTCTCTCCTTTGTGGCCTGCAGGACCCCGAGGTCCAAATAAACCCTGCAAAAGAGACAAAAGGGAACAATCAGGAGATATATACATTATAGGACTCTGGCACCTAGCATAGGTCTGACTTAAAGCAGAACCTTGGGCACATTTTGGCAATGTTCAGGGCACTTGATAATGTCCTCATCTGGGATTACGACTGCCCATTTATTTTCTTATCCTTTCTAAATTTTTGAAATTTTTGAGGACGGTAACCCTGTCTTAATTCAATTTCATCTTCAGGGCCCAGCGCAGTGTTAGGCAAATACAAATAATTTTGTGGAAGGAAGAGAGGGATTAAGGAAGGGGGGGAAGGGAGGGAACATAGGTAGGTCAAAGCAGAAAGGGACTTCGGAGATCAGCTAGTCTGACTTTTTCATATTACAGATCAAAACCCTGAAGCTTTGTTTTATTCCCATCTGTCTTTCCTGTGTTTTAGGAACGTGACTGGGGAGGAGTACGGGGCACTGGAAAGCTCCTATTGTTCCCTCAGGTCCAAAGTTTGGTGAGACTTACTGGAGTCCCTGATGGGCCCTGTGTACCCCCAGAGCCTGGATCTCCTCTGGTTCCTTTAAGGCCTGGAAGGCCAATGAGACCTTGTGACCCAGGCAGGCCTGGCTCCCCAGGTGGTCCAATGTTAGGGACACCGCCATCACAAGCACAAAACCCTGAGTCCCCTGGAGGAGAAAAAGACAACATTAAACAAAATAGACCATCTTTCTAAGAAAAAGGATGACACAACAGCAGTAATTTGTGACTTGAACAACCCCATGGAGGGAATCAGAATGTCCACAGAGAACAAACTCACATGGACTAGGTTTATGAACTAAATCTACTCTCTATCAAAGTACATCTGTACCAGTGATTTGATTTCTTTAGTCTCAGGGGAGACAACCCAGTGATCAGTGAGTCTAATTAATGTACAGCCAGAGTTAAGAACCACTGCCCTATGCTAACCAATTGGATCTGGAATCTAAGCCACTCAAAAATTCTCTTCATCATAATGTCTTTTCCCTTGTGTTCTGTACACAGAGACAAATGTCCAATAAATGTATGACAGGGATTTCGACAAAGCACCTTTGAAGTGGTATCAAGGAATCACTAACACTATAGCTCAGCCACCTATACCTTCCATGCTTATGGTGTGGAAAATGAGAACTTACGCCAATGTAGGTGACTCTGAACATCCTGAAGGGCCTCTTTTTACTTTCAGAAAATTGATAATCCCTGAAACTCGGAAAGAAAAGTCTGTAGAATTTCTCAAGTGTGATCAATGGATCACAGTCAGTTATGTTGCCTGTTCATAAGGCAGCTTGCTGGGCCTCACCCCAATTCTAATAAAGCAGACTCTCAGGAGGCCAGAACCAAGAATCTAATTTTGAGTAATCTCCCTTAGGTGATTCTCATGTACAGTGAAGCTTGAGAATCACCATCACTATTCCAGACTTAGGGAAAACCTTCTGGTCCCATGGGAATATAGAATGGGGAGGATTAGAGTTATGTCTTTTCAGGAGCGAGAATGGTATCCGGAAGTACACTAGCTCTGTAGTGAGTCACACAAAGGCAAAGGTTAACATCCTAAGTCAAAACTTGCAATTCCATCTCCTTTCTCTCCAAATAGTCCTCCTTGCAGCTGAACAACAGAGATGGAACTTTTAAAAACTTCTCAACTAGCTCCTATATTTAAGTAGTGACATTTTAGGATTCAGTAATGAGAAAGGGGAAGAGTAAGTTAGGACCTCTCTGCTTGAGGCTGAGAAGAGCTGTTAACTCTGCGAGAGAAGGGAAAAGATCTCAGATAACTTGAACCCCCTAGGCCATCCCCAAACCTCTCTGGAGTCCAGAGTTTCACCTCTTCCTCCACTTAGGCCTGGGCTGCAACTAAAATGAATTGATTTATTTGAGCTTTAAGCATCTGCAACTCAAGAGTATGAAACAGAGGAATGACCCAAAGACAGCAAGAAGATAGACAGAGCAGTGTGGCCAAAGGCTGGGGTAATCAGTTAGCCCTTCAACATCGGGGGGTGGGGAGGGAGATGCAGTTATTTTTCTGGAGCCAGTTGGCTGTTTCAGAGTGCCAACTCTTGACCTGTTCAGAGTCCTATCCTTCAGACTGAAGGTAATGATAAGTGGCATCCAGCCTTGGCCTTGCAAGCTGATGTTGCTGCATGTACTGGTTAACAACCAGGGTTAATGGCAACAGCTTCTGCAGGTGGACACAATAGGATGAGCAGCCTGCAAGCCACTTTGTTCTATGTGACCTCAACTTCCAGCCTCAGTCTCAGAGCCCTAAACATAGCCCTTCCAACAATCTTAAAATCAAATCCCCGATCAAGATTGCAAATTGCTTTTGTTCACATTCCCAAGGCCGTTAGTTTGCTCATTCCCCAGAAAGCTTTCTGCAAGGAGTGTGGGGAACAAAGAAACCCAAAGGGACAAAATTACCTTTTATTCCTTTGAGGCCTGGGTTTCCTTTTGGACCTCGTTCTCCTCGGAGACCAGGGAACCCTGGCTCTGTGTTCTGTAGTGTTCCAGTCTCAAATGTTCGACCTTCAGGACAAAGGAAGCGTGAAGGATTGGCATCTCACACGAGCCTAGATTTACATGACTCAGCACAGCAGCTCAGTCACTAAGGACTAAGTATCCTTGAGGCTAAACAACCAAAGCAGACACAGGGACCCAAAGTCTACAGCAAGTCTTATCCCTTATTGACTCTATTCATTCTACTACTGCTTACAGAAGGTCTACTATGGTCCAGGCACTGGACTAGACACTGAGGGTACAGGAATGACCCAGATAGCTTCAGTAAGCTAACAGGCCCAATGTCTACCCCAGAAAGTTTGAGGGAATGGGTGCAAGCTGCAGAAGTCATGGGGTTTAGATTACAAACAAGCATGCTGGGCATATCTCTAGCCTTTCTCTTAGAATCTAGAATTCCATACTCAGGTAGGAGATTTAGGGAAAATAAGCCTTGTAGAGGCTTTTAGCAACCATCTTGAGGATCCAGGCTTGGCTTTCCATTTCTCAGGCTCTCAGCCCACCCCACTGGAGCTTGAAGGAGCCAATGTTGCTTCATCATGAGCTGCAAGACCAGAGGCCAAGGGGCTGAGAACAGTGGAGGGTGGAATGAAATGAGTACAGAAATTGGAAGGAATTAGTGTTTGGTTATTGAGGTGGCCTTAGCTTGCTTTTTCCTTGATGAGCACTCTGAGTGCTGTGGTTGTTTACCTGTAGAAGAAGGCTCTGACTCAGAGAGGACAAGGCCTTTGTCACTGCCCCTCTGCCAGTCATCGTGTATCCTGGCTATTTCTCCTGTGAAATGCTCTCTCCCTCAAAAATCATGAGTGTTCTGCTATCTGGGTCACACCTGAGTCTCAACACCAAAGAGAAAAATGAATGACTTACCGGGTGGGCCTGCTAGGCCTGGTAAGCCTGGCAAACCGCCTCTGCCAGGGGGGCCAGTTGCCCCAACTGTGGTGCGGCCTGGGTTTCCTTTGTCCCCCTTGAGACCTGGAACTCCTTGGTGCCCTAGGGCACCTGGGACACCTGGAAGAATAAGCCCACACAATAATGCTGCTCATGTCACCCTACTCTTCAGGGGCATTACAATCAGTGGCATACATTGGAAACTAACTCTAAGGGAAGAATTTGGAAAAGCATTTGCCCTTCTCTTGCATCAGAGTTAGAGGGGTCATTAGGAATCATCTAGCCTAACTCCTCAGTAAGTTGAGACCCAAAGTCATGAGGAAACATGGTCAAGGGTGCAAAGCTTTTTAGTGGCAAACCTGAGAGGGAAACCTGGTCTCCAGCCTCGTACTTTGTGATTGTTCAACCTTGGTAGTGGGATCATCTGTACCTCCTCCAGTGGCTGCTTTAAAAGCACAGGTATCCTTACAGATGCCCATCTCCAAGGAACTTAGAAACTGATGCCTTTAAAAGCAATGTCTGAAACTTTATATTTGGGTCACCATGGCCTCTCAGAATCTGGCATGGCCTTTCTCTATTTACTACTATAGAATGATAGACAGGTATGCTCCTCCAATTGTTTCAAGGGTGTCATCCATAGGATCCTGGGGCATTTAGTGCCTGAGTTAAGCACAGAGTGAGGATCTGGGTACAAACTCTCCTCTGGGCTTTTGTTGGCCCCTTCTGGCAAGCATCAGCTGGGATGGCACATCCACAGAAGGGTGACAGGGTTCTAGCAGGCCAACACTGGCCCCCTCTGGTTACCACAAACCTCAGTAGAGTTGCCTGTTTAGCAATGCTACATTATTCAGGCCAAAGGAAAGCTGCTCACCCAGGTCCTATCTTCATATACATTAGCTTTGGGACAGTGGTAGGGAGCTTAGTGACTACCATTTACCTTTCCTTTGACTTTGGCTAGGTACATACCCAGACCAGAATGGATAGAGGACAGATCTGTGCAGGGGGTGGGTTAGTTTGCTTCACCTGGTAAAGCTGGCAAGCCAGGGAGGCCGGAAGGGCCAGGCAGGCCCTGGATGCCTTCATCTCCTTTAAGTCCTGGGAGGCCTGGCACACCGGGGTCTCCAGAGTAACCTGGCATTGTGATGAAAGAAAAAAGCCATAAGCAAACCCAGAGAAGGCCCACTAATGCCACAAAATGTCTAAGAGGAGTTGCAAGAAGATGTCCTCATGGGGGACATGCCTTTCTTGTACTTCATAGGTCTCTCAGATGCTAATGGTCTCACATGATAATGGGCCCACTTGAGCTAAGGCTCCATTAATGTCCAGAACCAGTCTGGCCAGGGTTTACCTTCCATGGTAAGATCTGGTAAGTACTAGGAACGTTTTTCTACTACTACCAACCTGCTGTCATGCATCAAATGTCTACTATTTGTGTTATGGTGTTGAAGTCTACCATTCATATTATGCACATAGGTTCCCTGGAAGTGGAACATAAGAAGCCACTGTTGATCATTAACACCTTGGCTTCAATGAATTTACTGGTTGGGGCATGGGCCAGAGAAGATGAGAGAGGAGAAATAATTTAGGACACTCAGGTAGAAGAGGTACAATAGTAGAAGCCTTTGCTCAAGCAAGGAGTAGTTAGAGATACTGGGCATATGGATGTTTGGAGAAGGCAATGGAGACAGTTGGATACTTCTCCACCTCCTATGAAATCGTCAAACCCAAGCATGAATGGGATCATGTAAATGAGACACCAAGTGTCTCATGGTATGAGGCTGGTCAGCCTGGCTGCGGAGGATACCAATCTTTCCCTAAGCATCTTTACGAGAACAATTTTCAGCAAGTTCAGGCCCAGTCTGACCCAAATCCTAGTCTTAGTGGACCCAACACAAACATGAAGCATAGGGCTTGGCTTCTTTGCCCAAAGACATTGGAGTTCAATTTTCTAAGTACAGGACTCATGAGGGGCCCTTGAAGGTGTTGGGTTTAGCAGCAATCCAGTGGCTGACAAAGTACCCTTTTCACAATCGCAGGGAATATAGAATTTAAGTCCTGGTCCTTTCTTTTTCACTCAAATCAGTGAAAAGTTGCACCTGAGATCACAGCACCATCCGTATCGATGTAAGCATCTGGGCCTGGCAAGCCAATGCCACCCTTTTCGCCCTGTAAAGATTCAATGCGTTAAATGCAAATATTTCTGTGACCTCATCACTCAAGATCTATGTGCCCTCAAAACCACTCTTCAGGAAAATTAAAGGTTTCTCCTCCTGCAACCCCTGATTCCCAGGGCCAACTAGTCCATAGGTTAATTCCAGAGCTCAATAAATTTCAGATGAAGGCAACATAAGGCAGGTCAGAGGTCTTACACTCAATTGCAAACCTGTTAAAAACAAGGGATCTCAATTTTATTTTGCAACCTGACTCAAGGATAATCTGCTTCTGGACCCGAGGAACATGTCACAAGAATAGACAACATTGCTGCACCAAAGAGGTGCAAAGGAAGGAGCAGTTGCAAAATTTTCCCCACACTTAGTAGGCCTAGGACTCTGCTACCATCACTGGCCTTGTTAGTGGATGATGTCAGGCAGAGGAAGTCAAAGGACTTTCCAAAAGGGGGACTCGGGTATCAGAATCAGATACAATGGCATATCCAGGTATGGTGGTGGGAGCTGCCTGTCCTAGGTACAGGCATTGAGGGGATGCATCATCCGTAGAGAATTTAATAACAATACCCCCCCCCAAATTTGGCAATTCTAAACCATGTCAGTAGTAGAATATTCTTCCTTGTAGAGATGGATTTGCTTTCACAGCCTCCGGCCTTTTAGTCTGCCTTTGATCAAGTGGAATCTAAGGAATGCTCAATGGCTTTGTGTGTTAAAAGTAGTTCACGCACTGAAGTGCATATGAAAAGAGTAACCTTTAAAATGTTAAAAAAATACTTCATCTCATCTGTAGGCATTTGTTAAGGTCCAAGAGTTTGTGTCCCCCTTCCCCCTGCCCCACCCTCAATTCATTTTGAAAACCTAATGCCCAAGGTGATGGTATTAGGATGTGGCATCTTTGGGAAGTGATCAGGCCATAAGGGTGGAGCTAATGCCCTTAAGAGGACTAATGCCTTTATAAGAAAAGGCCAAGAGAGCTAGCTTGCCCCTTCCACCATGTGAGGACACAGTGAGAAGTCAGTGACATGGAAGAGGACCCTCACCCAACCGTTCTGGCACCATGATCTCGGGCTTCTCAAAACTGTGAGAAATAACTTTCTGTTGTTTATAAGTCACCCAGTCTGTGATATTTTCTTATAGCAGCCAAATGGACTAAACAGCATTTATGGTAATTTTTCACTCTTCCACCTCCCCAATCCAGGATTTTCACTTCCCAACAACATTACCTTAATTCCTGGAAATCCGTTAAACCCAGGGAAACCTGAGGACCCTTTCTTGCCCTGCGACAGAAACATAGTTACAACTCAGTCAAATGTCTAAGAGCATACGGGGGAATGGTCTTTGGACGAGGCCAGGGGAAATGGCACAAGGACGTTGGCTGGCATGCCAGAGTATTCCAGGAGTCTACCTGACTCTGGAGGGTGTAAAAGGTTCCAGAAGGCAATATGGAAAAGGTAGCCACCTTGCATCTTAGGAGGTATAAGGGCCACCGGCTAGAGATGAATACAAGCAGGCTGGCCTTGCTAGACCCTGATAACGTAATAAATAAGTATGACCATGGCACAGCACTGGATTGGTAACACTGGAGACTCCGCTTCTTGGGTCAAGATAAAAGAAGAGAGTGGCTGAGATTATACTAATCAAAGAGAGGTAGATACTTTGTATTATAAGCAGTGATTCCCTTTGGACTGATGGCCACATTAAGTAAAGCAAGAGGGCCTTTTAATTATGACTTTACATGTGGGATTTTAATATTAACCAAAATACCTGACTCCCTGGGGGGCCTCGGAGTCCTTCTAAACCCATGGGACCCTGTAAAGAGAATGGAGGCACCTTAGAAAGATTAATAGTCCACCCTAGAAAAAGCCAATAGACTTACATGACAAAGCTATCCAACTGAGTTCAGGATTTAGCCTATCCTAAAATCAGGTAAGAGAATGTTCCTAGACCTGGCTTAATGACTTTTCTTCTAAGCACTAATCCATTGGGCTGAATAACCACACAGAGCATTTTTAAAGACCTAAACAAATGGAAACAGTTTAAGTACTAGGTGGAATTTGGTAGAAGGGATGGGTGGTATTATACTTAGTGTGCATTAGTTCCAAGTCATGAGACTTTTTAAATAGATTGTGGGAGGGCCTCTTGTCTCTCACCCCAAATGCATTCTTGGTTGGTGATTATGTCTTTTCAAGACAAGAGAGTAAAGTAGAGGAAGAAATGGTGGGATAATGGGTGAACATTGCTGAATATTCAAAATACTCTTAACAAGTTTTATGATCACACTAAAATCATAATTTTCTAAAATGTGACTTCTTTAGGGCTAAATGTTGGCCAATTGCTTACAGCCCAACATCTAAGTGACTGAAACACTTAAAATCACTGAGGCTAACAATTATTTCTTCACTTGAATTGAGCTTATTATCAGAAATTGTTGATTGCAAACATCACTATGTTCTAGAACAGCCCAGGCTTGTTTTTGTCCTATAAAGACTGTACTTGGCCCTCTTTCTTCCATTCCTGCAACACCCACACTCTTGCTCACATTCCCTCAGGATAAAATGTAATTAAAACAAGACAACACTCACACCATTTTTAGCCCAGAAGATAATTATGTATGACAACAAAGAGAGTAAGTAGGCTGAGGAGCCATTCCTTATTCAAAGGAGGCACTAAGTCAAGGAAATGGGGCAAAGTGAAAAGGAGGAGATCATAGAGACAGAGGGCTGAGGAAGAGAAACAAGAGAAGCTTTGGTGGCTATCAGGTTACATAACACAAAGATGCAAACAGGACAAAAAAATATGGACTGGGTGACATGACAGACTTAGGCAAGCAACATTCCAGGTTCATACCCTAGGTCCTGGCAAACCAGGGATTCCCTTTTCACCCTTTTCTCCAGCAGTTCCAAATCCCTAAAGGAAAAAAAAACACAAGTTATAACATCCATTTCTTCATAGGTCTCCTGGCTCCATCCAAAGCAGGGAAGTAACTTTAAATCAGTGCCACTGACCTATTGGGGAGGCTCACCATGATGAGTCTCTTGTCACTGCCTGAGAAACACATGGGTCCTGAATATAATTTGGACCACTGATTCAAGTTTCCCTCTTGGTTTTAGAAGTAATATCATGTTCCCCTGAACACTAGTATTTATAGCATGTATTTATAGCAACATGGACTGACAGCATAGAAATGATTAAATACCTAACCTCATTGGTTTTACAGATGGTAACACTAACATTGAGAAGGGTTAAGCATGTCATATGGGTTACAGAATCAATGAGATGGCCAGGTCTTCAAATTTCCATTCCAGGGCCCTTTCCATGAGAATAGGCTGTCTTCCATCACCTAGGAACTCATTTCTTTGACCCACAGATGGAGAATTTTGCTAATTGTTGGGGGTCGATACTAGAGGGAAGAGCTTTTGCCCTCTGGAAACATGATGACTGTGTCATTCTCTTCAGTGGGAAGGATTATTTCTTTCTAGGTGTGGTCTAGAACCCTGCAGACCCTAGCAGTACTCTAAAGGGCACTATGAGATGGTCTTCAATCCCTCTTGCCCTGCTCAAAGACTGTGAAGACTTTCAGTCATAGACCTGACTTGGGGACAAGCAGAAATCCAAAGAGCAGACTGAGTGAGAAAAGCTTCCTTCCCTCTGGGTCCAAGGCAAGCATATTCTGGGCCCTTGAGATACAGAAAAGTTCATTATTAAAGTGGATAGAGTCTTTCACGGCAAACCTCATCAAGGCCATTTTGTTGTTACTGTTTAAAATTGGACTTTCTGGAGCATAGATTTTGGCAAACAACATTCATGCCTATTGTAAGAGTAAAGGAAGCAGTGATTCTTTCTCAAATGTAAGCTTGTAAAAGATGGTAAATGTTGTGGCATGTCTCCTGTTGTCCTCTTGATGTGACCTGGCTCAGCTGGTTATGCAGGCTCTGCTCTAATCCCACTTAGAGTTTTTCCTTCCTCTTACATACTCAGAGCACTCCCATCGGTACTGAAATCTGGCTGAATAAACCTTAGCTTTGTAGGCCCAAGTTGTGTTAGTTTTGTTTTTTAATGTGTTTTTGTGTGTGTGTGTGTGTGTGTGTGTGTGTGTGTGTGTCTTTTTTATTGTGGGGTCGAGTGTGCATCTGTGAAGGGTCTAGTTCAAAGCAAGCTTTGGTTCCTTCTTGCCTTTCTTTTTTCTACGTCAATAGTTGTGTGTCAAATGGCTCAGACCTCATGCTGAATAGGATTTCTATTTGAAAGGCCTATGTGTCAAATGAACTCAAACTTACTTGAAATCTGTTCTGCATCTCAAATGGGAAACCAAGGCATGCTGCCACCTGGTGGAATCTGTCTATTGTCTCTGAAGCCAAACATCATGCAGCTTTCCCTGGTCTGGCCATGGAAGCTATAGCAGCCCACACTGCCCCAGACTCTTACAGCACTGAGATGACTTAAATGTATGAAAGTTTGTAAGCAGGAGGTCTATATCACACTCACTTCCATCTCCTCCAAGACATGTTACTCTGCAGGCTGAACACATACAAGGTGGTTCCATACACACTTGTTGAATTAAAAAGAATGACCTGGAGACCAAAACTGTGGCAAAAAGTGAAGCATGTCCTAGAACTGTCCAGGAACTGTCTCACATTCTCCACCTATCTTGCCTGTAGTTGGAAAGACAATGGGACTTTGTCCTCCTTCTTCAGAAAGCAGAAAGTGTATCAGGACTCTTGCTTTCTCAGAGAGCTTGTGCTACCATGTGAACAAAAATAAATACCCAAAAAGTTTAAAAAGGACAAAATCAAAGAAACTTACTTGTGTGTGTGTGTGGGGGGGGGGGGGGGCGGGGGTGGTGGTGGTTAAAGCCAATAAAACATACATGACTTGGCAAGATATTGGGATGTAGGCTCAGCTTGTCTCCCAGTACAGGAGGTACCATACAGAGCCCTGCTGAACAAGCTGTTCTAGAAAGATGTCCTGGGCCCCAACCCTGTCATAGTCAGTCCTTGTCATAAGCTGTCCTGCATCCACTGCTCCCATACCTCTTCTTACCCATGTCCAGGAAAACCTCACTGGAGCACTGGCTTAGCTGTTCATTTTTGGTTCAAGGTTGTTAGTGGCTCTGCAAAAACTCAACGTCAGTCACGTGGCCTGCAGTAAGGGGGGTTGATGTAGTCACTGAGGCAGGGGAGAGGAGGGTGGTGCAAGAAAAAGGCAAGCTTCAAACACTAGGTCAGATGCAGGGGGTGTCAGCCCCGAGGCCCAGTGAAGGCCACTTTGGCCACGGGCCCTCAGAGGCAAGCTCATCAGAGAGGCAGGCCACCGCATAGTCATCCTCCTCTCGAGCTTCTCCCCCCAAGACCAAGCAGGCTCCCCTCGGTCCCAGCCAAAGTGGTGGACATGGCTAGACCCACCTCCACAACCAGGGCAGCTTCTCTAACTGGGAAAGGCAGGGGGGAGGCTGAAGCACATAGTTGAGGGGGAGTGAGGCCGTGGGGGAGGGGTGGGGAATGATCTGTGGTAACATTTTGGAAGCCAAACTACAGAAATCCATCTGCTCAGCACTGCAAGGGTCACTTGAGATTGGAAACATGAGGGGTCGGGAATGTCAAATGTCCTTCTAAACCCTGCGCAGGTCTCGGGGCTGCTATGGCTCTCAGGGCACCAGGGCCCAGGGCCCAGCTTAAGTCTGTCAAGCTGGGACCCCTCCTCCAAAGGACCTACCTGAAGGGCCTGGAAAGCCTGGTGCTCAGTTGAAGGAGCACCCCACGTGCACAGTAGTTGCCTCAGATCTACTCAATAGGTTCCTCAGGATTTGACAGTTTCCTCTTTTCTTCCCCTCCACCCCCTGCTTATCTCTTCCATTCTGCCTTACCCTGTGTTTGCTGGTCCCCTGGACACAGGGCACACAGATATAAGATTCTCTCTGATGCTCTCCATGAGAGTACCTGTGCCCACAACTGCTGGGGACAACATGGCAAAATGTGTGAAGATGGGGCCGAGCCAGAAAATCAGGGATGTTTGATCCCGCCAGAGGGGACAAGACAAAGAAGGTGACACATACATTTGTGAGGTTGGCCATTTGTCAGCAGCTCTTGCAAAGATTTGGGTTTGGATGGAAAGGAAACAAATGCTTAAAGAAAACATTTTTGAATTCCCTAGAGATTTGCACCCTCAGTGCTGCCATGTTTCTCAGTGACTGTAGATAATTGAAAGCTGATGTGCAGGCTTTGGGTTTGAGAAGTGTGTTTCCTCTGGAAAGCCTAGAGCATCTCAAACATGTTACCATCTTTCTTCTTACAACCATTCTGTCAGAAGGCACATAAGGTGCCTGCGAATGTTCCCATTAGGCAGACAGAGATATTAGGAGAAGAAAGAATGATTTGCCCAGGGTCTTACATCAAATCCATGCCAAAGTGGGCTGAGAACTCTGGGTTCTTGACTTCCACTCTCTGAAAATATTCTGTGCCACATGAAGGGAGGTATTTTCCAGCTTGGATGTCTTTACAGTCAACTGGGGTTTCTATTTTGCAGTCTACACAGTGAAACCCCAGAAATGCTGAGATTGAAATGGTATTGCAGTTTATCACTGTGCATTCTTGTCAGTCAGTCTCCCTTTCTTTTACGGAACAAAAGGGAATGGGGTGAAACTGTAGTAGAGGAAGTCCTCTGAGGCACAACAGGAATGGGAGGGAATTGGAGGGAGGGAGCATGAGTCAGAGAACCCAATAACACCAGATATCATAAAATCCACCACCACCATGAGAAATACGAACTAGACTGCAGGGAGCAGTATGATAAAGGCAGTATGAATTGGCTAGCTTTTGAGAAACTTGGATTCCAGTCTTAACTCTGCTAATGACTTGCTGTGTGACTCTGGACATGCGTCTTCATCCATTCAAGCCATGGTTTCCTTTTCATTACAGGGAGATAAGCCCATCCCACCTTGCTTACCTCTTGGGGATGATGTGAGGTGATTAGAGTCTATGTACAATGCTCACAAAGGAAAGTACAAACCTTGTTTCCCAACCCACTTGCAAAGTATTTTGTATTTGTGCTATCCAATAGAAATATGTGAGCTACTGGGGCACCTGGGTGGCTCAGTCAGTTAAGCGTCCAACTTTGGCTCAGGTCATGATCTCATGGTTTGTGAGTTTGAGCCCTGCATCGGGTTCTGTGCTGACAGCTCGGAGCCCATAACCTGCTTTGGATTCTGTGTCTCCCTCACTCTGTGCTCCTCCTCATTCACGGTCTGTCTCTCTCTTTCTCTCAAAAATGAATAAACATTTAAAAAAATTTATGTTTATTTCTTTTTGAGAGACAGAGCACAAGGGGTGGAGGGACAGAGAGAGAAGGAGACACAGAATCCGAAGTAGGCTCCAGGCTCTGAGCTGTCGGCACACAGCCGGACATGGGGTTCCAACTCACAAACTGTGAGATCATGACCTGAGCTGAGGTTGGACACTTAACCAACTGAGCCACGCAGGCACCCCTAAATTTTTTTTTCAAAAAAAGAAATACGTGAGCTACTACATTATTTTAAATTTTCTAGTAGCTACATCATAAAAGCAAAAGAAATTGGTGACATTAATTTTAATAACATTTTATATAACAAAATATATCATAAATATTGTCATTTTGACATTGAAGTAAAAAATATTAATGAGATTTTTTTTTTTAAGTAGGCTCCATACCCAGTGTGGAGCCCAACATGGGCTTGAAATTAAAACCCTGAGATCAAGACCTGAATTGATATTGAGAGTCAGATGCTTAACTGACTGAGCTACCCAGGCACCCCATTGATATTTTTTTTAATTTTTTTATTTAAAAAAAATTTTTTTTAACATTTATTTATTTTTGAGACAGAGAGAGAGAGAGCATGAACAGGGGAGGGTCAGAGAGAGGGAGACATAGAATCCGAAACAGGCTCCAGGCTCTGAGCTGTCAGCACAGAGCCTGACGCGGGGCTTGAACCCACGGACCGTGAGATCATGACCTGAGCCGAAGTCGGCCACTTAACTGACTGAGCCACCCAGGGGCCCCTGATAAGATATTTTAGATCATTTTTCTCATACCTAGTTTTTGAAATCCATATGTACTTTGCAATTACAGTATATCTCATTTCAGACAAGCCATATTTCAAGGCTTGGTGGCTACATGTGGTTAGTGGTTATAATATTGGACAGCACAGCTTTATACTTTGTAAAGAAATGTCACATATATTGTGAGTTGGGCCTCAAAACAGTAGATATGACCGTTGCCGTGTTACAGATATACAGAGAGGCTCGGAGACTTGAAAAGGTTCCAGAGCTGGACCTGGATCTGAGGTTTACGTGTCCTGTGTCTAACTTCGTGGTCCTCCTCCTTTCTGATTCATTGGACATTGAACTGATTAAGATCAAGGACATGGGACAGATGATTCTCTGTGCCCCTGTGCTTCTACAGGCCATCATAGAAGCATTTCAAAGAACTGTAGGGAAACTCTGGAGTCATCTATCCCCACTTTTCAAGCAGAGGCAGGCCTGATCATCTTGAATTCATCCATTTTCCTCCTGACCCCTACACCCAATCCATGAACATCTTGTCAACTCCTTCTTCAAAACACATCTCACAATTTAAGAGATAAATCAACCACATGTGATGTGTGGGCCTCATTGGATTCTGACTCGAACAGGGCAAGTATAAAAAAAATATGTATTTATGAGATAATCATAAATCTGAATTCTGACTTAACTGACATAAAGTAATTACTGATGATTGATCAGCGTTGATGATGCTGTAACTATGTTTTTAAAAAGTTCCTCTCTCTTAGAAATGCTGAACTATTTATGTTGAAATGATATGTCTCTTACTTGCTTCAGATTGGCCAAGTTGCTAAATATTGAAGCTGAGTGATGAGTACAAGGGAGGATCATTATGCCATTTTCTCCACTTCATGTATGTTTAAAATGTCCCATAATAACAAGTCTACACTTTTTACATTTCGAATCCATGCACTTCTCTCCATTTCCATTGCTATCATCCTAGTGTAAACTACCACCATCTTTCCCCTGGATTGGTGCAGTAGCCTCTATTTGCTGCCTCAGTCTCCCCTCATCCTCCATACCCCACCCCCACCCCTGTCAGAGTGATCTTCTTTAAAATGTAAGTCAGAGCCAGGGCACCTGGGTGGCTCAGTCGGTTAAGCGTCTGACATTGGCTCGGGTCATGATCTTGCAGTCTGTGAGTTCAAGCCCTGCATTGGGTTCTGCGCTGATAGCTCAGGGCCTGTTCTAACAGCTCAGGGCCTGGAGCCTGCTTCGGATTCTGTGTCTCCCTCTCTCTCTGCCCCTCCCCTGTTCATGCTCTGTCTCTCTCTGTCTCAAAAATAAATAAACATTGGAAAAAAAATTTTAAATGTAAGTCAGAGCCTTCTGATGGGTTCTTATTACATTTAACACAAAAGTCACATTCGACCTACAAAGGGTCTGGCTCTTGCCTATCTCCCTGGTTCTTGCCTTTGCTGACTCTGTTCCACATACTTTCTTGCTGTTCCTCACAAGCAGTAAAGTTTTGCCAACCTCAGGGTCTTGGCACTTACCAAAAACACTCTTGCTGATCTTCATGTGACTCACTTCTCCATAATGTTCACTTCCTCAGAAAGGCCCTTTGTGACCACTCTGCCCAAAGTAGCCCACTCCTTTCTCAGTCCACATTCTATCACTTTACCCTTTTTTATTATCTTCTATGTATCACTTGCTACTATATGAACTTGTCCTTACTACATTTGTTTACTTGTTTAGTGTCTGTATCCTCCCTCACTCCCCCATTAGAATGTACTCTCCTCAAGGACAAGGACTTTTACTTATTTGACTGTTATTTACTGTTGTCTAGCAAAATGCCTGGAACATAGGGCCTCTCAAAAGGTATAAGTTGAGTGAAAGGCTCTAAGGTACAAGGCAGATAGTGGAGTGAAGATAGGGCTACTAAGATTAACTACCATTTACTGAACAATTGATATGTGCCAGGCAGGTACTAAGTCCTTTTCTCACATAATCTTCATAACCACACCATTATCATCCCCCCCCCCTGTTTTTTGAGGGAAACTGGAACTCAGATAAGTTAAGAAAATTGTCCAAGTTCACAAAGGTAGAAATTAGTGAGACCAAAAGTCAAGCCTAGGTCTGTTTTAATTCTAGAGCTTAGGCTAATAACCACTAAGATCTATGGCTTCATGAAGAACCATGATAATGTCTCCATAGTTTTGAGAAACAAGAATATTTCCTTAAATGCCTTCTAATAATGAAGATGATAGAACTGTCTACAATAACCACAGGAAGAGGTCTTCCTGTTAGCCTTCTATTGCTATAGTTCTTGTCCAATCAGGCCCTTAAATGCATGTTGACCAAACAGGGAGACTTACCGGGAGACCTGGAAGGCCACTTATTCCTGGTAAACCTGGAAGCCCTGGTTCACCCTGAAAAATCAACCAAAGATTAGTGAGTAACAGCAGGAAACAGTGAATGCAAAGGACATGGCTCCCTTGAGCTGCATGGGCTGAGCAGTGGGGAACCAATAGGCTATCAGGTGGTGTAAATTCCCCAGGATTCCCAACTAATAACTGCGGCAGGATATCAGCTTAGGGAGCCCTTGTGGTGTGGGAAGGACCAAGGCCTACGGCAGGGAATGGAAACTGTCTAAAATAGAATCTCAAATGTTGAGGCTAATTGGGAGACAGAAAAGACAGTCATCTGTGATCTTCCTAGTGGAAGAGCTGTTCAGTGTGATTTCCTGTTACAAATTATAGGTTGCAAAGAAATCAATGGTTTGGAGAAAAAAGTAACAACTACAGTTTGGATAGGGACCCATAACACTCTAATATGTCTTTCCCTGATGTGCTAGTTTACTTATTTGTGCCATGAAAGGGCTCCCTAAGGTTTGGGAATGATCAGGGAGGCAGGTGATCTTTCATATGTTCCCAAAGTGTTCCCAAATTAATTATTACTTTCTGTAAACCTGAAGAGGGCCTGGAGCTGTTGCTTTCTCAAAGACAAAATTAAAGACATGGAAGTAAGCACCTTCCCCTGACTGGGCCCCTTGACCACAGGAACAGAGTCACAAAACTTAAGGGAACCCCAGGAAGGAAGCAAGGAAGGAAATGCAGGTTACTGAAAGATACCTGCATACCTTAACAGCATATAGGCATTCAAATACACACCCACTCACA
Organism: Neofelis nebulosa; assembly: GCF_028018385.1. NCBI lineage: Eukaryota > Metazoa > Chordata > Mammalia > Carnivora > Felidae > Neofelis > Neofelis nebulosa. The sequence continues at coordinate 88,603,094 of NC_080800.1, forward strand.
TCGAAATAGAGATTATAACATATTTCAGCTAAACAGGTCTAACAGCTTTAGCCTTGGTAGTTCAGATCAGGTGAATTAAGGCATCTACTGCCTCTTGGTGACAGTATATTCTATTTGTAAGGTCAGGTTTTGAGGGCAAATAACTTCTTTAAAAAGATAACTTAAAAGCAACCATTTATACCCTATGTGTTCTGTCATAGTGCTTTGGGGACAACATAAGTATTGAGAGGGTTGGGAGTTAGGACAAAAAAACCCAATTATTTAATGTTTGTTTTAAGTTATTCAGCATCTTGATAATTGAATTTGAAAAAGCGAAACACAGAAAATAGGACTTAAATAAATACTCAGGAGCCCAGGCCCACTCATAGCCACACACCAACACACAGACATTTTACAGAGCTTTTTGTAAGGGACAAAACAAAGAAGGCTTTACCCTCACTTCCAAACAAAAAAGCATTACCCAGAATATCTTTCCAATATAGTCTCGCTACTAGAGTTGAACTTTGGTATTAATAGGAAAAGGATTATTAACATTTCCTGGGCTTAAATATTCACTACCTTGGATCCTTTCTTCCCTTTGGGAAATCCCATAAATTCCAGTTCTCCAGTAGATGGTGGGGGTCCTGCAGGGCCTGGGAGGCCAACATCCCCCTGTAAGATCAAAGGGAATGTTAAGCAAAGCAGAAACCACACAGACCACTTCAGAGGCTAGGTTTGTCCTCTGGATGTAATTCACAAATAAACTCTCCATTACTTTGGCCTCTTTACCCTCAGCCTTGCATCAGTGAGGCAACAAAACTATCAGTGCCAAGGGGTGGGAAGAAGTATAAGCCTGAACAAATGCATTTTGTACCAGCACTGCAGAGGGAAGAAGCAAGATGAATGAAAGGAACCACAAGTTCATGGTTGCCATGGTCATGCATCAAAGGGTGTTTAGAAGAGAGCAAGAAAGGGTTTTGAGCAAGGTGAATGGCCACCTCTCGGCAATGGTGATTGGACTATAACTGGTCTAGTCCTTGCCAACAGCACAAGCAGAGGCAGTCTGTGTTGGAACACTAGAGGCTGGATTTGCTCCTTGAAGGCAGTGCAATCTACAAGAGGCAGCCATGAAGGGTGGAGAGGACAAGCTCCCAGTCTTCCTTGAGGCTCCCAAATCACTGTCCAGTTTGTGCAGAAGGAAACAGGAGAATGAGGGAAGGGGGATAGAAGAGAGTGGTGAAAGAGAGGTTAAGGAGGAGAGACAGAGGGGATAGAAAGGGAGATGGGAGGAGAAGAAGGAAGAGGAAGAGGAAGGATGGAGGGAAGAGGGGAAGCAAAGGAAAGGAAAGAGAAGGTGAGACAATATACAAAATACCAGGGAAATACCCAGGTGAAAGGAAGATGGAATCTATTTCAAGAGAGTATGTTTGTAAGATATACACACTTCACAAGTAGGAAGCAGGAAGACTACAATATTTTGAAGGAAAAAGACCACAGGAACCTATGTGTGTCATATGCACATGCAGCCCTCCACAGATCCCACCAGAGGATCCACGTGGAGTGGGAAATGCTCATTTCCCAAGGCAAAGGTCCAAATCCCCTTAAAACACAAGCAGGCACATGTGTGCAGCCAGAGATGTTTCTTGGAGCATATGGAATGCACATTGTATTTTCCAAAATCTATTTACCTTAACTCCTTTCTCTCCTTGGAAACCTAACCCCATATTCCCCTGGGGCACAGGGTTGCAGGGAGGAAAAACAAAATCAATTACTAAACAAGCTCTAGGAACTTAAATTGGAATGCATTCTTTTTTTACCAGAAAGTGTGTTTAACCAAACCAGAATATCTCTGGGAAAACTAGAGTACTTAGTGGTAGGAGGCCAAATGCCCCAAGACAAAGTATACTTACATCAGGACCAGGGAAACCGGGAGGGCCTGGAGGACCCTATATTAAAAAATGGAAGAAAAGAGCACTTGTTAGTTTCAGGCAAAAAGAGTGTGAGCATGTTGAGAGTCACTAGAGATGATGCCCCCACAGTATATTCTTTTTTTTATGTTTATTTATATTAGAGAGAGAGAAAGAGAATGTGCAACCAGGGGTGGTGCAGAGAGAGGTGGAAACAGAATTTGAAGGAGGGTCCGGGCTCTAAGCTGTCAGCACAGAGCCTGGTGCAGGGCTTGAACTCACAAGCTGCGAGATCATGGCCTGAGCCGAAGTTGGAGGCTTAACCGACTGAGCCACCCAGGTGCCCCTGCTCCTCACAGTATATTCTGGCTTTAGTGTAGCAGATTCTAGCTCCTTCTCCCATAGTTCTTTTTTTTTTTAATCTCCTTTGAAATCTCCCAAATTGGCCTGATAATCACATTTATGCTAAGGTGGTAAAGACTCATGCATCATTCTTCCCAAATGGCCAGAAATTTAAAAATAATGGCTTTTGGTGAAGCTAAACCAAAGTAATCAGTGGTGAGATTTCATGCACTGGGGAGAAAGAACAATCTGGGGATGGGCCTTTCCCAGAACCACATGGATAACTGGCTATATGCTTTTTCTATACCAGTGAGGGCAAACAGGTTTGGTATCAGAAAGACAGGTAAGTAGGTAGCACTGTCCAAGCTGCAGTGTGGAGAAGGATTTTGAAGCTTCTTTTGTGACCAGGGTGAGTGATGGTGGTGATCATGTGATTAATTGGCAAGGTCTGTCATGAGTGAGGGGAGTGGAAACGGGCAACAGATGTGCCAGTTATGCCCCTGGGCCGTACTTTAGGTTCAGCTAGAGTAGGAGGCTTTGGAAGCACACAGTGGATAGGCAGAAAGACCCTGATAGAGACAACAAATAGCTCCTTACAGAAGCATGCTTCACATTAATCCTCCAAGAATGGAAGGAGGAGGAGAGCCTATACAGGCTGGAGAATTTCCACTAGGAGAGCCTATATAGGCTTCTATTTAATCCATGGCCTTGGCGGGGAAGCATCCCTGTGAATACTGTGATCACATGGGTAGATTTAGGTTGGTCTTACTTGCAATCCTGGTGGTCCCATGGGTCCTACAGCTCCTGGAGATCCGGGTGCTCCTTGTGGGCCCTGAAGACACAAGTTTTTACCCCAAGGTCAAAAAGAGGACAGTTTCTCGAGAAAATTGGAAATATGTGTCCACAAGAATTGCACAAGAATGTTCACGGGAACTTTATTCATAGTAAAAAAAAAAATTGGAAATGTCCCAGGTGTCCATTGATACAAGGAATGATAAATAACTGTGATGCATCTATACAGTGGAATAAATACTCACCATAAAAAGCAATAACCTACTGATATATGATACAATGTGGATAAATATCAAAAGCATTGTGCTAAGTGAAAGAAGCCCAGACTCCCAAAGCCTATATATTATATCATTCCCTTTATATAAAGTTCTAGAATGGGAAAAACTGAACTATGATGGAGAGAAATCAAAACAGTGGTTTCCTTTGGGTGGAGGCAGGAATTGACTGGGAAGGAGCAGAAGGAAACTTTCTGAGGTGATGACAATGTTCTATACCTTAAGATGGCTTTGGGTTACATAGGAGTATATATTTGTCAGAACTCAGCAAGTATACATTTAAGATTTGTGTATTTCATTGTATGTAACTTTTACATAAAAAGAAAAGATGCAAACACATTTTGAAGCCTAGGTAATGATAGGCATGCTGTAGCATTTAGGGGTAAGAGTACTATTGTCTGCAATTTACTTTGAAATGCATCGACAATAAGATGGATCGATGGATGGATAAGGATGGATAGATGGATTGACGTGGGATAAAGCAAGTATAGTAAAATATTAATGGTATGGGTGTTCACTGCAAAATTCATTCAGCTTTGCTCAATATTTGACAATTTTTATATTAAAGTGATGTAAAAAAAACTTAAAAAGAACATGAAAACAGTTATGGTAATATAAAATAAAGTAGACTTCGGGACAAAGAATATTACCAGAGGTAAAGAGGGGGCATTTTGCAATGGTAAACTAGGTCAACTGATCAAGAACACATAATAATCTTAGATGTATATGCATCTAATAGCACAGCTTCAAAAGGCATGTAGCAGAATCTGACAGAACTGCATGGAGAAATAAACAAATCTGCAAAGAGCTGAAGGATTTTAACATCCCTTCCTCAGTAATAAACAGAACTAGACCAAACCAAACAAACAAACAAACAAACAAACAAAAAATCCAATAAGGACCCAGTAGATTGAAATAGCGTTGTCGGCTACCTTGACCTAATGGACATTTTTTAGATTGCTAAACCCCAAAACAGCTTGAACACATACTCTAAGTGCATATGGCACATTCACCAAGATTGTTTCATATGCTGAGCCATGAAACAAATGTCAACAGATTTAAAAGTATTGAAATCATATGAAGTGTTCACTCTAAGTGCAATGACACCAAACTAGAAATCAGCCATGTAAAGATAGCTGGGAAGTTGCCAAATACTGAGAAATTAAACAACACACATTTCCGTGGGCCAAAGAAAAAAACAGAAGAGAAACAAGAAAATACGTGGAACTGAATTGATAACAACAATATTACAAGCCAGACAACAAAATCTGAAGAGAAAGATGGCATGGGGCAAAGTATGGCTCAATTAAAGCTGGGGATGGTAATAAGGTGATATGTAAGGGATGGAGGGGCTAAGTGAAGTCAAGAGAAAGTAGGGGTTCAGAGGTTCCCCAGGAAATAGAACATCGCCTTGACAAAATTAATAATCTGTGGTCTCCTTACTGACCCCAAATCTCTTATTCAGCCACCAAACCATCCTCCCCAAATCTAAGTGGATGTATTTATCATGCCTGTGTATGTAAGCGAACACTTTACCTTTGTGGGCAGAGAAATGAATTCCTAAGAAGACCTATGCAGCTACCACAGTGGATGTGATTGTACAAATGTAGTTAACACACCATCTAAGCCAGTGCTGTTTGGCACTAGGGGATCTGTGTGTGCTTGATCTTTACTTCACCTCTGTTTTGCATGTGTGCTTGTACTGCATTCCGTTTCCTGCCTACCTACCTCTTCTCACACTGCTCTCTCTGTTTACAAAGCTTCCTCCCATTGCCAGCCAGCCTAAACATTACCCACACTTCTATGAGGCTACCTTCTTTGTCTTAGATATGAAGATATGAAGTCTCCCATGATGTATCTTTAGGTGGACAGCATCTCTTTCTCAAAGCTGTTGTGGAATTCTTATGCCCCAGTCCTACTAGTTTTTCACATCTGGGTGTGTGGGGGGTGGGGTGGGTTGGGCATGGGCAAAGATCATGTCTACACTGTCTCAGGGATCACTCCTAGCACTTTGCTGCTAGTGGGAGCTCAATACCTGTTCTCGAATGAAAAGAAGAAAGGAAGGAACCCTCATATAGGAAAGAAGGAAGAAAGATGTGGCTTTTCTTAAGCCACTTCAAAGGAAAGCAATGACAATGTGGCAATTCAAGGAAGTAGAAAGCTCTTATTAATACAACTCATGGCTCCTCATGGACTCCCTATTTTATTAAAAGTCCCTAAAAGGAATTTCTATATGGAATAGCTTCTAAATTTTTTAAAATGTTTATTTAGTTTGGAGAGAGAGAGAGAGAGCATGAGTAGGGTGGGGGGACAGAGAGAAAGGGAGACACAGAATCTGAAGCAGCCTCCAGGCTCTAGGCTGTCAGCATGGAGCCTGATGCGGGGCTCAAACTCGTGAACCCCAAGAACATGACCTGAGCCGAAGTCAGATGCTTAACTGACTGAGCCACCCAGGCACCCCTATATGGAATAGCTTCTAAAGAAGAGTGTTCTATTTGTTTTGTTTTACCCACAACAATTGACACACACAGAAAACCGTAAACAGTTGCTGAATGAAAGGCAAAATTCTTTCCTAATACATCTCAGGGAGTTTGCAGGTCCCTGGCCTAAAGGGTTGAAAGCTTGCCTGTCATGTTAACTTGAGGGGGATGGTCTACTCTCTCAGAATGTTCTCACCTGGAAAATGTCAACAGTGTGATCCGCTCTACCTCAACTGTCTGGATTTCCTTGAGAATGTCTCCAAAGACCTTTGAATACCATAAAGAATGCAAAGGGACCAGCAGTAGCTATTGACTCAACATTGAGAGCTCCACACATATATAACAACTTACAGTGATTCCGTCCAGTCCAGGCAGTCCAGGCTCCCCCTGAAAAACAGACAAAGGCAGGACACTGAAGAGATCCATTAAAGCTGTGGTATTATTGCATAGATAACTAACCCACACTTCATGGGCAGAAACACAACACTGCTGATGCTTGGGCCTCCTCTGTCAAGGTCTTGTGTTTTAAATAATGCATGAATTGGGCATATTCAGCCATTTACTTTTTTTTTCCTAAGAAAAATCCAGACTCTAGAAGACAAATATTATAGCCTTGGTTGAACAGGGTTTAATATTTTACTTGGATTAATTAATTTTCACCTTTGCTAGGAACTTATCAATTAGAAACGGCTTCTGTGGGCTGGTGATTTTCCTGCTCTTTCTGGAAGAAAGCAAAACTACCTTCCCGTGTGCCTTCATCCCCAGAGAATCTGTGCCCATATGTATACAATGCAAATCAGACATTTCAAGGGAGAATCAACAGAGCATACAGTCTCTGATTACGTTTTAATTACTTTGAAGCATCTTAAGTCACTGTATGAATCTGTAATATAACCATCTTGTGGAAATTGCTGTATTCCACTGGGTCCAGGGTCTCTTTGATTTTTGGCAAAACCATTTAATCAGTGCTTGCTATGACAATGGCCATATTTTGACACCTGCTAGTCTTACCCCATTTGGCGTACAGTCAAAAATCAGCCCTCTGCAACACAGAAAGAGCACTGCCTGGGTTTTAGCTCTTCGGTAAACTAGCTATGTGAGTCTGAGGAAGTCACACAGCCTCAGTGTACCTCAGTTTTTCTATCTGTAAAATGAGCAACATGAATCCAACAATCATGAAGTCCTTTACAAGTCTACCATTCTATCTTCTGCTGTGGAACCTAAACCAAGAGCCCAAACCCTGTGCCTTCGCCAGTTCTCGGCCACCCACCCCAATCACTGCCTTCCAAAATGATGTCTAATGTTCCTGGTTCTGTGCATGGATGGAAGACAGGAAGGTGCCATCCTCAGCTGAATGAACATGTGTGCATCTTCCCTTCATATGTTGGGCACATAGATACCCATCTGCTACCAGGGAAATTATGAGCTCACCTCCTACTCTGCAAGGGAATAGGGTCAATCATTTGGCACCAGAGTTTACTGAGGGGCCCACAGGATACCAGGTAGTATACATCAAGAGTACAGTCACAAGAATACAGAAGGTTCTTGTCAATTCTAGGAAGAGATGAAAGTTTTCCAGCCAGCTGCAGAGTTGATGGGCAATTTTTTCAGACAGCCAGGGGCCCAGCTAGGGCAATGGGCTGGTGTGCAGGTACAGAAAAGGGCATGGCCAGGATCCTGGGCTGGTGGGCATGCTGAGATGGGCAGAGATATGCATGGCTTCATACCAAGGCATGCAGACATCAAGGATTGTAGAGTAGACAAAAAGTATCTTTCTCCAGGAAATGTCTTGGCTTGTCAAAGAAAATGATACCCATGCAAACCGTTTGTTTGCTGATCTATCTCCTATTTTTGGTCTAGATCTTACAAAGCAAATCTCTTTGATGGTATGGTTGCAAACATTTCTGTCAGTGTTTCCACCACAAAAAGCTCCGGATCCCTTTTAAATCTAGCTTGGTCTGCTCCTTAAATAGAGCCACAGATGGTAGTTCTGGAAATGTTTTTATTGGAGGTGGGGCCCAATCCCAGGAAGCTCAGCTTATAGCCAGCCTAGTTAGCTGTCTGCCTTAGAGGCTCTTACCTTTATTCCTTTGAAACTACCTTGGGCAAGGACAGGTTCACCTTTAGAGCCTTTCTGGCCAGGAAGCCCCTGAGTAAAATAAGAAAAACTTGTGAGGAAGTGCACACAAACACACACAGCTTTGTTAACGATATGACCTGATCACCTAGGGGATGCAACGGCAAGAGTGTAAAATTATGTCGTTTATTCTATGGCTGTGCTAAGGAACAAAAAGTGCATCCCCCAAACAGGTGTTGTGTCTCAAAGCTGTATACCTGCTTCCCCAAATCCTGAGTCCAAAGTTTATAAAGGGATTAGAAAGTAAGACACTTTGACTCTATTCAGAACACTGATCTGAAAGTCCACATATAATGCGCATGTCATTCATAAGCTTATAGCTCATCTGCTCCACCCCTCACAGATATGTCTCTGACAGGGCCTTTGTCTAGGACAGGGGTTGAAGAACTTCTGTAAAGAGCCAGAGAGTAAGTAATTTGGAATGTGTGGGCTGTATCTGGGCTCTGCCTTATATGCTTCTTCTCTTTTTTCTGCACACACTTTTAAAACTGTAAAACCAAGCCACAGGCCAAGGGTCACATGGGCCAGTTTGCAGCCCTCTGGTTTAAGAGATATCTACAAAATCATCTCTATCCTGTGCTTCTACCATAAGACCTCAGCTTCAACACCCATCTAAGAGTCTGGTGTGCCTCACTATTAACATGGAAAACAGTTCAAAGTATACCCAACTTGTCTGTCAACCAGGCTTTTTACAGTCTCACTGGCAGATGCTGGCTAATGTCTGCTAAATGTTACCCTCCTGGGGAAAATCAATATCCCTATAGTTAAGGGGAAGTCATGGGATTTCCCAGTTAGTATTGGGAGTAGGACTAAGCTCTGGGGACTGAAGAATTGCCTGAATTATGGATCCCTTGAGCTCAAGGATCATAGGTATGTTAGAAAAACAAATGGTCTCAGAAAAACAAACCAGCTTCCTTCCTAACATTTCCTGTTCCCTTTATTCTTATGGAAACTACTTTTATCAAAGAAACTTGAAAGAATAGCCACTGGAGTTTCAGCATGGTTATTAAGGTTCAGCTTAGTAAAATATAAGCCCAAATTCCTATTTAGGCTTAAGGGGAAGCTTAGGGACAGGATTAGGTTTTAACCTTGTCCTTTTGGCTGTCAGGGGATGTTTATTATCTAAATATTTCTTTTCTCCCTCTTGGGGGCAGCATTTACTTACTTTGCTGGATTTCCATTCTCTTAACATAGATGTGATTTGTTCTCTTCTGTTGCCATGGCAGTGTTTGCAGGCCTTTGTGACTCAAACAGCTGGTACTATGTTGGTAATACATCTTTCTCCATTCCCCATCCGCACTGCATATTGGTTTGGTCTTTAGATGTCAAGGCCCTTTATGCCAATCTGAGGCTTGTGCTTTGTCTATCTCACTTTCTTACATGTATACCCACACCCACAACTTGGTCACTGAAGGCAATGGTGCTGCTTTTCCAATAAAATGCTAGTTACACAATGCTTCAATGAACATTGGGTGCATATACCTTTTTGAATTAGTGTTTTTCTTTTCTTGGTATAAATACCCAGGTATGGAAATAACCTAAGTGTCCAACAATGGATGAAGGGATAAAGAAGATGTGATACACACACACACACACACACACACACTGGAATACTATTCAGCCATAAAAGAATGAAATTTTGCCATTTGCAACAACATGGATTGACCTTGAAGATATTATGCTAAGTGAAATAAGTCAGACAGAGAAAGACAAATACCATATGATTTCACTTATTTGTAGAATCAAAAACAAAAACAAAACAAACGAAACAAAACAAATCTCAGATACAGAGAACAGATTGGTGGTTGCAGAGGGGAGATTGGTAAGGGGATAGGCAAAATGGGTGAAGGGTATCAATAGACACAAACTTCCAGTTACAAAATAAGTAAGTCATGGGGATGTCATGTACAGCATGGTGACTATAGTAAATAATTTTTTAAAACATTTTATTTTATTATTATTATTATTTTAGAAGTATATTTATTTATTTTCAGAAAGAGAATATGTGCACAAGTGGGGAATAGGCAGAGAGAGAGGGAGAGAGACAATTCCAAGCAGGCTCTGCGCTCTCAGCACAGAGCCCAATGCAGGGCTCAATCTCGTGAACGATGAGATCATGACCTGAGCCAAAATCAAGAGTTGGATGCTTAGCCAACTGAGCCAGCCAGGTGCCCCTAAAGATTTTATTTTTAAGTAATCTCTACATCCAATGTGAGGCTTGAACTTACAACCCCAAGATCAAGAGTCTCATGTTGCACTTACTAAGCCAGCCAGGTGCTCCTATAATAAATAATATTTTACTGCATACCTGAAAATTGCTGAGAGAGTAGACCTTAAAGGTTCTCATCATAAGAAAAAAAATTTGTCACTCTGTATGGTGACAGCTGGTAACTAGACTTACTGTAGTGATCATTTTGTAATGTGTACAAATATGTCATTATGTTGTACACCTGAAACTAATATGATATTATACATCAATTATACTTTAATAACAAAAAAGTACATGAGGTAGCATTGGAATAAGACATACTGAAAAAAAAATGCCAATTAATTCATGTAGCTATGGAATCTGTTTAATAGCATGATTTCTAGCTAGATATATCACATCAGTACCCTTGGTTGCTTAGATTATTTCAAGTAAGGTTGATGATGAGCTTGAATGTGTTATTTTTCTCTTTCCAGTCACTTATAAAAGTAGCTTTACAAGGGCATGACACCTATTAGAGATCTTTTAGATCCAAAAACTGGGCTCTATCTTATGAATAAAATTAAATAAAAGTGGTGACCTCAGGATGTAATAAATGCCATATCAATCCCAGAACGAAGGGTTATGAGAGTGTGGGGGGAGGGGGAAAATTGTGCCAGTGTAGAGTAGAATTTCTCAATTATTTCTCACTATTGACTGTGACAGACGATTCCTTGATGTTGGGAGTAGCTTCCTTGTGCTAGTAGAATACTCCCAGTTGTGACAACCAAAAATGCCAATAATAACTGGAAAATGCCCCTTGGTGTGGGGAATCACCCCTGGTTAAGAATCACTGGTCTAGACCAAGCTTGCCAAACCCTTTGGGTCATTATTAGAGCTTCCATGATCCCATGTAAGCCCTCCAAGTATGTGATGTGGGAACATGTCAAATAGCCCAAGTGTGTACTTTGCTCTGAAATTTACTAATCTTTTAGCAATCTTGCCAACTCTAAAAGGATAGTTAAAAAAAAAAAAAACTCTAAGTAGTGGAGCATGTGTACACCCCCTGCAACTGATATTCTTCTTTACACTTTTTAATGTGTTGCCAGCATAGACTCCTGCATTGAACAAGGGGTTGCAGTGGTTGCCCTACAGATGCTTAATGACATCTCCGTAAAAGCAGAAAAGGGGCACACTTGGAGGCAAAGAAAGCCATTTGAAATAAAGTTCAAAGATCTGGCAACGTACGGGTGGTCCGAGAAGCCCAGGATAGCCATCGGGGCCTGGATATCCAACACCTCCTTGAGTTCCATTACAGCCATCCAGGCCAGGTGGGCCTCTGGACCCTGGCTGTCCTGGGTGGCCCTGTTCAAAGAGAAAAGAATGAATCAAGTCAGCCACAGGACTCTTAGCTACTCTGACAAGCTCCACAGTAAGAGAAACCAAGTATGCTGCCAAACTCTGGCTCCTTGTCCACTCCCTTATCTCTGTGAGAGCTACACTCTTATAGCTTTCCTTTATACTCAGGTATATGTAGCTAAGTGTTACCCCTTCCCAAAGGATCGATGCTCTAATGGGACCCATGCTGAAACCAAAGAAGTCAAGCCTGAAGAGATGAGATACTCAGGATGCTACAACTTCATCTTTCCTGGGTACAAAGATGTACTAAGATAGGGCTCAGCTGGCTGGCAGCTGAAGTGCTACCATCAGGGAATCATGCCAGGCCTTGGGACTCCTCAAAACAGACCAGAGCCTAGGAAGCTTGGCATGGCTTTCTGTATTGGAAAAGCCTGGGGCTTTTATATGTCTCTGCCTAGGAAATGATGCTGGCTTTTGGTCAACAGAGTAGAAGCAGTTTCCACGGCACCATCTCTCTTAAATGTTATTTGATCAAAAATAAGCAAGGCTCAGAGGCTTCTGGGAAGATGGCGGCATAGGAGGACGTTGGGCTCACCGCGTCCTGAGGGTCACTTAGATTCCACCCACAGCTGCCTAAATAACCCAGAAAATTGCCAGAAGACTAGCAGAATGGATTCTCCAGAGCCAAGCATAGATGAGAGGCCCATGGAAGAGGGTAGGAATGGCGGAGAGGTGGTGCGTGCTACACGGACTGGCGGGAGGGAGCCAGGGTGGAGGGGCGGCCCGCTGGCCAAGCAGAGCCCCTGAGTCTGGCTTGCAAAAGCGGAGGGGCCAGACAGAGTGTGTTTGGACAGCAAGCAGGACTTAACATCTGGAAGGTTATAAGTTAACAGATCTGCTCGGAGAGCGGGAGGGCTGGAGAACAACGGGAGGGAGAGTTGCTGAGCCCCAGACGACAGAGCTAAGCTTGGTGGGGAACAAAGGCGCTCCCCAGCGCCACCTCCCTCGCCCATCCCCCAGCCAAAATCCCAAAGGGAACCAGTTTCCATCATGGAACTTGCTGGCACCACGCAAACACCCAACGCCGTGCTTCTGTGGATCCATCCCTTCGGCGGGTCTGACTCACTCCAGGTGCTGCAGGACCCCTCTCAAAGCGGATCTCCGAAGGAAAAGCGAGCTGAGCCTACCCCTCCCGCCCCTGTGCACCTTGCCGATCCACCCCAGCTAATACGCCAGATCCCTAGCACCATAAGCCTGGCAGTGTGCAAGTAGCACAGACGGGCCACGCCACCCCACAGCGAATCCCGCCCCTAGTAGAGGGAAAGAGAAGGCACACACCAGTCTGACTGTGGCCCCAGTGGTGGGCTGGAGGCAGACATCAGGTCTGACTGCAGCCCCGCCCACCAATGCAAGTTATTCAAGACAGCACAGGGGAAGTGCCCTGCAGTTCCACAACACTCCAGGGACTATCCAAAATGATGAAATGGAAGAATTCCCCTCAAAAAAACCTCCAGGAAATAATGACAGCTAACAAACTGATCAAAAATAATTTAAACAATATAACAGAAAGTGAATTTAGAATAATAGTCATAAAGTTAATCACTGGGCTTGAAAACAGTATAAAGGACAGCACAGAATCTCTTGCTACAGAGATCAAGGGACTCAGGAACAGCCAGGAGGAGCTAAAAAATGCTATTAATGAGCTGCAAACTAAAATGGAAACGACCACAGCTTGGCAGAGGAGATAATAGGTGAACTAGAAGATAAAATTATGGAAAAAGAAGAAGCTGAGAAAAAGAGAGATAAAAAAATCCAGGAGTATGAGGGGAAAATTAGAGAACTACGTGATGGACTAAAGAGAAATAATCTACGTATAATTGGTATTCCAGAGGAGGAAGAGAGAGGGAAAGGTGCTGAAGGTGTGCTTGAAGAAATAATAGCTGAGAACTTCCCAGATCTGGGGAAGGAAAAAGGCATTGAAATCCAAGAGGCACAAAGAACTCCCTTCAGACGTAACTTGAATCGATCTTCTGCATGACATATCATAGTGAAACTGGCAAAATACAAGGATAAAGAGAAAATTCTGAAAGCAGCTAGGGATCAACGTGCTCTAACATATAAAGGGAGACCGATAAGACTCGTGACAGATCTGTCTACTGAAACTTGGCAGGCCAGAAAGGAATGGCAGGAGATCTTCAATGTGATGACCAGAAAAAATATGCAGCCGAGAATCCTCTATCCAGCAAATCTGTCATTTAGAATAGAAGGATAGATAAAGGTCTTCCCAAACAAACAAAAACTGAAGGAATTCGTCACCACTAAACCAGCCCTACAAGAGGTCCTAAGGGGGATCCTGTGAGACAAAGTACCAGAGACATCGCTACAAGCATGAAACCTACAGACATCACAATGACGCTAAACCCATATCTTTCTATAATAACACTGAATGTAAATGGTCTAAATGCTCCAACCAAAAGACATAGGGTATCAGAATGGATAAAAAAACAAGACCCATCTATTTTTTGTCTACAGGAGACTCATTTTAGACCTGAGGACATTTTCAGATTGAGAGTGAGGGGATGGAGAACTATTTATCATGCTACTGGAAGTCAAAAGAAAGCTGGAGTAGCCATACTTATATCAGACAAACTAAACTTTAAATTAAAGGCTGTAACAAGAGATGAAGAAGGGCATTATATAATAATTACAGGGTCTATCCATCAGGAAGAGCTAACAATTATAAATGTCTATGCGCCAAATACAGGAACCCCCAAATATATAAAACAATTACTCACAAACATAAGCAACCTTATTGACAAGAATGTGGTAATTGCAGGGGACTTTAATACTCCACTTACAACAATGGATAGATCATCTAGACAAACGGTCAATAAAGAAACAAGGGCCCTGAATGATACATTGGATCAGATGGACTTGACAGATATATTTAGAACTCTGCATCCCAAAGCAACAGAATATACTTTCTTCTCGAGTGCACATGGAACATTCTCCAAGATGGATCACATACTGGGTCACAAAACAGCCCTTCATAAATATACAAGAATTGAGATCATACCATGCATACTGTTGGACCACAATACGATAAAGCTTGAAATCTACCACAGGAAAAAGTCTGGAAAACCTCCAAAAGCATGGAGGTTAAAGAACACCCTACTAACGAATGAGTAGGTCAACCAGGCAATTAGAGAAGAAATTTTAAAATATATGGAAACAAACGAAAATGAAAATAAAACAATCCAAACTCTTTGGGATGCAGCTAAGGCAGTCCTTAGAGGAAAATACATTGCAATCCAGGCCTATCTCAAGAAACAAGAAAAATCCCAAATACAAAATCTAACAGCACACCTAAAGGAAATAGAAGTGGAACAGCAAAGACAGCCTAAACCCAGCAGAAGAAGAGAAATAAGAAAGATCAGAGCAGAAATAAACAATATAGAATCTAAAAAAAACTGTAGAGCAGATCAACGAAACGAAGAGTTGGTTTTTTGAAAAAATAAACAAAATTGATACACCTCTAGCCAGGCTTCTCAAAAAGAAAAGGGAGATGACCCAAATAGATAAAATCATGAATGAAAATGGAATTATTACAACCAATCCCTCAGAGATACAAGCAATTATCAGGGAATACTATGAAAAATTATATGCCAACAAACTGGACAACCTGGAAGAATTGGACAAATGCCTAAACACACACACACACGTCCAAAACTCAAACAGGAGGAAATAGAAAGCTTGAACAGACCCATAACCAGCGAAGAAATTGAATCGGTTATCAAAAATCTCCCAACAAATAAGAGTCCAGGACCAGATGGCTTCCCTGGGGAATTCTACCAGACATTTAAAGCAGAGATAATACCTATCCTTCTCAAGCTATTCCAAAAAATAGAAAGGGAAGGAAAACTTCCAGACTCATTTTAGGAAGCCAGTATTATTTTGATTCCTAAACCAGACAGAGACCCAATAAAAAAAGAGAACTACAGGCCAATATCCCTGTTGAATATGGATGCAAAAATTCTCAATAAGTTACTAGCAAATCGAATTCAACAGCTTATAAAAAGAATTATTCACCATGATCAAGTGGGATTCATTCCTGGGATGCAGGGCTGGTTCAACATTTGCAAATCAATCAACGTGATACATCCCATTAATAAAAGAAAAGATAAGAACCATATGATCCTGTCAATCAATGCAGAAAAATCATTTGACAAAATTCACCATCCTTTCTTAATAAAAACCCTCGAGAAAGTTGGGATAGAAGGAACATACTTAAACATCATAAAAGCCATTTATAAAAAGCCCATAGCTAATATCATCCTCAATGGGGAAAAACTGAGAGCTTTCCCCCTGAGATCAGGAATAAGACAGGGATGTCCACTCTCACCGCTGTTGTTTAACATAATGTTAACATATGTTCCAACATAATGTTGGAAGAACAAATCATCAGCAATCAGACAACAAAAGGAAATCAAAGGCATCAAAATTGGCAAAGATGAAGTCAAGCTTTCACTTTTTGCAGATGACATGATACTATACATGGAGAACCCGATAGACTCCACCAAAAGTCTGCTAGAACTGATACATGCATTCAGCAAAGTTGCAAGATACAAAATCAATGTACAGAAATCAGTTGCATTCTTATACACTAATAATGAAGCAACAGAAAGACAAATAAAGAAACTGATCCCATTCACAATTGCACCAAGAAGCATAAAATACCTAGGAATAAATCTAACCAAAGATGTACAAGATCTGTATGCTGAAAACTATAGAAAGCTTATGAAGGAAATTGAAGAAGATATAAAGAAATGGAAAAACATTCCATGCTCATGGGTTGGAAGAATAAATATTGTTAAAATGTCAATATTGCCCAAAGCTATCTACACATTCAATGCAATCCCAATCAAAATTGCACCAGCATTCTTCTCGAAGCTAGAACAAGCGATCCTACAATTCATATGGAACCACAAAAGGCCCCGAATAGACAAAGTAATTTTGAAGAAGAAGACCAAAGCAGGAGGCATCACAATCCCAGACTTTAGCCTCTACTACAAAGCTGTAATCATCAAGACAGCTTGGTATCGGCACAAAAACAGACACATAGACCAATGGAATAGAATAGAAACCCCAGAACTAGACCCACAAAAGTATGGCCAACTCATCTTTGACAAAGCAGGAAAGAATATCCAATGGAAAAAAGACAGTCTCTTTAACAAATGGTGCTGGGAGAGCTGGACAGTAACATGCAGAAGAATGAAACTAGACCACTTTCTTACACCATTCACAAAAATAAACTCAAAATGGATAAAGGACCTGAATGTGAGACAGGAAACCATCAAAACCCTAGAGGAGAAAGCAGGAAAAGACCTCTCTGACCTCAGCCATAGCAATTTCTTACTTGACACATCCCCAAAGGCAAGGGAATTAAAAGCAAAAATGAACTATTGGGACCTCATGAAGATAAAAAGCTTCTGCACAGCAAAGGAAACAATCAACAAAACTAAAAGGCAACCAACAGAATGGGAAACGATATTTGCAAATGACATATCGGACAAAGGGCTAGCATCCAAAATCTATAAAGAACTCACCAAACTCCACACCAGAAAAACAAATAACCCAGTGAAGAAATGGGCAGAAAACATGAATAGACACTTCTCTAGAGAAGACATCTGGATGGCCAACAGGCACATGAAAAGATGCTCAACGTCGCTCCTCATCAGGGAAATACAAATCAAAACCACACTCAGATATCACCTCACGCCAGTCAGAGTGGCCAAAATGAACAAATCAGGAGACTATAGATGCTGGAGAGGATGTGGAGAAATGGGAACCCTCTTGCACTGTTGGTGGGAATGCAAATTGGTGCAGCCGCTCTGGAAAGCAGTGTGGAGGTTCCTCAGAAAATTAAAAATAGACCTACCCTATGACCCAGCAATAGCACTGCTAGGAATTTACCCAAGGGATACAGGAGTACTGATGCATGGGGGCACTTGTACTCCAATGTTTATAGCAGCACTCTCAACAATAGCCAAATTATGGAAAGAGCCTAAATGTCCATCAACTGATGAATGGATAAAGAAATTGTGGTTTATATACACAATGGAGTACTACGTGGCAATGAGAAAGAATGAAATATGGCCCTTTGTAGCAACGTGGATGGAACTGGAGAGTGTGATGCTAAGTGAAATAAGTCATACAGAGAAAGACAGATACCATATGTCTTCACTCTTATGTGGATCCTGAGAAACTTAACAGAAACCCATGGGGGAAGGGAAGGAAAAAAAATGAGGTTAGAGTGGGAGAGAGGCAAAGCATAAGAGACTCTTAAAAACTGAGAACAAACTGAGGGTTGATGGGGGGGTGGGAGGGAGGGAAGTGTAAGTGATGGGCATTGAAGAGGGCATCTTTTGGGATGAGCGCTGGGTGTTGTATGGAAACCAATTTGACAATACATTTCATATATTAAAAAAATAAAGAAAGAAATATATTCTGTATGGTTGCTAAGAAAAATAAGCAAGTCTCTGAAGAACTACACTTCCAATCTTATTTTGTCATTATCATATGTCAGGCTATTGCTCCAGTTAGGGAACTGTATGTATCTTCTCCTCTTCTCCATGCTTGCTACTGAGGCTGTTGTTTTGTTGGGGAATTAGCAATCACATAATTGATCAGAATTCAATAATTTTCTAGAGTGGAGCTTACAAGGTGCATAGAGTTTGCTTTTGTAGAGAATCTATCTTTTTGAATCTATCAAAAGTGGATTGTTTGCTGGGTATGGAGCAAAGAGATGACATGAAACAACAGAAATCTAGATGGGTCAATAAAAGGTAGACTCCTACCCTCCCACGTGCACTTTTTAACGCCAAGTATGTATATTTAATAATTTGACGAAAACATGCCATGTATTCAAAAATCAACTTTTCAAATTATTAGAGGAAATGAGCTTTTGTCAAATTCTTATTGAGAAAATACCCCACAGAATTTTGATGCATTTTCATTGTTATTATAGTTGTCAGAGATAGACCATCTGTTGATACAAAAAGTATGAGTCTAGACTTCTGGATTCATAGGATGCTAAGAACAGAAGAATGGGCAATAAATTTATCTTTGCAATAAACTTGCTGTTATCTGTGCCTGCCCAGACTCAGGTGATGATTTTTAGCTGCACTGGGTGAGACAGCTTACTAAGTCATCAACATTTTATTACCAAATGAAATGGATATTCTTATTTGCCCTGAAGATCTACACTCCACCTTCCCCAGATCTGTGCCTTGGGAAGCTGACCTTTATGAACAGTACCACCTAGACTCCCTTGCCCTCTATCTCCCAGTTGTATTTATTTGGCCACTGGGAGACACAAGCAGACGGTCAAAGAACAGGAAGAGAAAGAGCACAGGTCATTTATTTCCCCCATGCCCTCCCTGGCCATATTTTTGGAAATGGCCACATTTCTCTACAAGTCTTGGCTCTTGTTGAGAAACCACTATTCCATGGGTCTTGAGAGGGTTCTTAGTATTACCATTCTTTCTTTCCCCCTTGGGCCAAGGGGTGGCAAAAGTGATATTAGTTACTTTACAATCCATTGTTGTTCCACTGAATCAAGTCTACATCCCTTCATGCAACTCTCTTCAATTAATCCTGTCAGGTGGATTGTCTGTTTCTTCCTGCAATCCTGATCACCACTTTAAAATGTCCCAGCAAGAATGCAAACTTGTGTAGCCACTCTGGAGAACAATATGGAGGTTCCTCAAAAAGTTAAAAATAGAACTACGCTATGATTCAGCAATTGCACTACTAGGTATTTATCTAAAGGATAAAGAGAATACAGATTCAAAGGGGTACATGTACCCCTTTGCATTATCAACAACAGCCAAACTATGGAAAGAACCCAAATGTCCATCGACTGATGAGTGGATAAAGAATATGGGGTATATAATGGAATATTACTCAGCCATCAAAAAGAATGAAATCTTGCCATTTGCAACAATGTGGATGGAACTAGAACGTATTATGCTAAGTGAAATAAGTCAGTCAGAGAAGGATAAATAACATATATTTCACTCATATGTGAAATTTAAGGAGCAAAACAAATGTGGGAAGGAGGGAAAAAAAGGGAAATAAACCGTAAGAGACTCTGTATAATAGAGAACAAACTGAGAGCTGATGGAGGGAGGCTCAGGGGGGAGGGACTAAATGAGTGATGGATATTAAGGAGGGCACTTGTCATGTTGAGTATTGGGTGCTATAGGAAAATGATGAATCACTAAATTCTACTCCCCAAAACAATATTACACTATATGTTAACTAAGAACAAATTAAATAAAAATTTGAAGAAAAAAAAATGTCCCAGCCCAACTTGCTAGAGGTTATCTCTCAGCTGGGTAACAGGGATGAGTTAAGGCAAGACAACAGGCTGGCTCAGTATTGGGGACCATTTTTACTCCTGGGGCCTTGGTTCTGTTTGACACCAAAACCTTTGCCTGGCTTCTTATCCCTTGGTATCCACAGTATTTTTACTGGGGCCCCAATATTCCTGTAGTTTTCTTGCCTGAATTCTTAGTATCTTCCACCTGTAGGATTCCAGGGGTACTTGCTCACTCTTTCCTACCTTAGCTGAATTCTCTGGAATTCACCTCTGACATTTGACTTTGACCTGTCAGCCCCTTCCTGTCCAGGTGATACCATGAAATGATAGCTAAAGAATGTTTTGAGTCAGTTTTGAATTTTGAGTTTGTGTTCCAATCCCAGCTTTGCCACTCCCTAACTTGAGTCTCAGTTTCACAATCTGTGAAATGGAGATGAATAATACTACCTCATAGGGTTGTTGCCAACATTAAAATGAAATACACGATTACTTTTCAATTCTCAGTAGAACCACAGCATTTCTGGCACTTTGCCTTTTCTAGTGTTAGCTAATGCTTTTATATACATATGTGCCAGCTTTCTAAGAGAACGTAGCTCTTTGAGGGAGGAAACCATGTTTCTATATAAATGCAAGGGACTGAATGCACAGA
Organism: Neofelis nebulosa; assembly: GCF_028018385.1. Taxonomy (NCBI): domain Eukaryota; kingdom Metazoa; phylum Chordata; class Mammalia; order Carnivora; family Felidae; genus Neofelis; species Neofelis nebulosa. The sequence continues at coordinate 88,623,582 of NC_080800.1, forward strand.
ATAAGAAGATGCGCTGTAATCCAGAAAAGCCATGTTCCTCAGAACCCAGACTTCAAAGGGAAAATTTCCATTTGTTGAGTAGTATGTGTTCACTTTGAGGGTATAAATCTGATGTGTTCATTTACTAGTCTTTAGGAAGGAAAATGTTTGAGATTAACTTCATGAGAAAAGCTAAACATAAATTGCAAAGGACAACTTGAAAATTTCTGCTCCAGACTTATTTGAAATGAAAACATTTGATGTTTATTTATTTATTTTTGAGAGACAGAGAGAGAGTGAGCAGGAGAGGGGCAGGGAGAGAGGGAGAGAGAGAATCCCAATCAGGCTCCATGCTGTTAGCACAGAGCTCGATGTGGGGCTTGAACCCATGAACCACAAGATCATGACCTGAGCCAAAATCAAGAGTTGGAGGCTTAATCAACGGAGCCACAGAGGTGCCCAAAGAACTGAAAACATTTGATAAACATACATTTCTTGTGGGTGGCAACAGCCCCAACTCACATCTGTGATATCATAAAAAACCACCCCTGGTCTATGTTGCACTAATGTTGAATATCTTTAATTTTTTTTTATTTTTATTTATTTTTGAGACAGAGAGAGACAGAGCATGAACGGGGGAGGGTCAGAGAGAGGGAGACACAGAATCTGAAACAGGCTCCAGGCTCTGAGCTGACAGCACAGAGTCCGACGCGGGGCTCGAACTCACAGACTGCGAGATCGTGACCTGAGCCAAAGTCGGATGCTTAACTGACTGAGCCACCCAGGCACCCCATGTTTGTTCATTCCCCCAACTGATTGCTGTGGCCCTTGGTGCACAGACTTGGATGATCATACAATGAATACTTGCTCACTTATGTTGAAACTATCTACATGACGCAAAAACAGAGTTTGGGGACTAAAACCAGTGACACGTATGTTACAGGGGAATCAGATTTGTGCAGTAATCCAGTTTACTAAGATGTGTTGGGGAAGCTGTTGGTTTCAGCTGCTGAAAGTAGAGCAAAGTAATTAGTCTGACTAGGCCAAGGGTGTCTGTTTTCCTGTGTCTGAGGGAGTCCTGCCAGTCCGAGAACTGTTGCTTTTGTAGGCACTAGAGGTTGGAGTCAGTCCCCTAAGTATTTCTTTTTTTAATGTTTTTAATGTTTATTTATTTTTGAGAGAGAGAAAGAGAGACACACACACACACACTCACACACACACACACAGAGAGAGAGAGAGAGAGAGAGAGAGAGAGAGAGAGAGAGAGAGAGAAAGCAGGGGAGGAGCAGAAAGAGAGACGGAGACACGAATCCGAAGCAGGTTCCAGGCTCTGAGCTGTCAGCCAGATACTTAACTGACTGAGCCACCCAACCACACCTCTGGTGTTCCTAGTGTTCTTAGTACATGGTGAATTCAGCCCTGGGGTCTCTGAGGCTTCTGAGTGGAGCAGAAGACCTATTCTGTGCTTTCAAGAAAGCTAGATAAGACCATTACACAAGACAAATAATAAATACTGTGGGCCATATGTAATAAGGAGCTAGGTGTATGGAACAGACACCAAGGACTCCTAAGACACTAGAGATGGAAGGGAGAGGTAGGCAGTGGACAGAAGGTGCTCAGTAAATACATCTCGAATAGATGGAAGAGAGGGAAGGAACAAGGAAAAAAATAATTTCATGGAGTAAGAGAGGCTTGGAGCCTGAGAGTAATGCAGTCATTAGTCAAAAGAAAACATATAGAGCCTTTGGTCAAGGGAAGGGCCGAGTGAGTGGGACTTCTATTGGGAGTGGCACATTAATTTGGAGGTATCTGGACACCTGTAACTCATTCTCCCAAGCAATGAAGCCCCAACGAGAAATGGTCAATCCCTGCAAAGTCTACGGCTCTCTTGGGCACAAGTTGGAGGCAGAAGTGGCCAGCTGGATCCTAGGGCATGTTCTAGTCCAGAATTGGAATCAGCCTCTGCGTCACAGGATTCACTTTCTTCCAGCCCCCATTAGAAAAAGACTACAGGAGGAAGGGCATAGTACTGCTGCAAGCTTCAAATCCCCCACTCATCTCCAGTGGAAGCCAGCTCCGCAGGAGGAATGCAAGAGGTGATCTCCAGCTTTCTAGTTTTCCTCACCCAGTGGCTCCCAGAAGATACACAGTCTGAGTGGAGGCTCTGGATAAAGTGCAGGTGGGAACACAGCCAGGAGAAAATGCCAGAGGATGTTATAAAAGGACAGCCAACCCCATCCTCTTATTTGCCCGCTGGCCCATTTCTGAGCATTTTTCAGAGTCTGCAGTTGAATAAAATGCAGAATTCTGATGGCTTATTTGTTGATACATACAACAAATACAAGGAAGCAAGACTTCTGTCCTCCAACTCCAAATGTATGCTAGATCTTGGAAGAAAATGGATCAAATGATAATGTCTTTGAGTGTAGATCCATAAGTTTTTTCTGTATCCCCATAGTAGAGTCATAGCACCTAGCCGGCACCCAAGAAATACCTAGAGATTGTCACAAAGAGATTTAAGCCCCCTTCCTTGATACTAGATGGTTATGCAGTATCACACAAAAAGCTATTAAGTCTAGGATTTGCCAAACTGTGCTTAGATATGGCTCAGAAGAACCCCTTCGAGGCTGAAAGGATAAAAGCAGGCTCTAACATGTCCCTGAAATGAAGAAGCTCTATTTCTTCCTGATCTGTACTCTGAGCTTCCATACAACATTTGTGTCTTCTCTTAAGATTGAAGAGCTCTGCTATAGAAAAACACAGCTCAGGATAAAGATGTAGTATATAGAGATGTGCCAAAAGACATAACTAAAAATTGATAGAAGCCAAGTTGCAAATACTGTATTTTCAAGGCTGGCGAAATGTTATCATGGATTTTCCAGTGGTGAGATAAGTAGGGATACAGCGTGAAAATCGAGAACCTAAGGGGTTGGACTGGATGTAATGAGAAAAAGAGATATCTGTGAGCTCCAGATTCCTCACTCATCTCCAGCAAAACCGGGTTTCGGGATAAAGGAAAGGGGCTGCCTGCAAGTGATCTTTGGAATGGTTGTTTTGTAAAAACTAAAGGGAAATTCACTCTGCAATGAGGTAAGGTGGAAGAGAACAAATTACTGGAACGAAATGTATCAAGATATCTCTAAGTATTTTTCTATCTAATATCACATGTCTTCATGATTTTATTTTATTATTTTTTTTTTTTTAAATTTTTTTTTTTCAACATTTTTTATTTATTTTTGGGACAGAGAGAGACAGAGCATGAACGGGGGAGGGGCAGAGAGAGAGGGAGACACAGAATCGGAAACAGGCTCCAGGCTCCGAGCCATCGGCCCAGAGCCTGACGCGGGGCTCGAACTCACGGACCGCGAGATCGTGACCTGGCTGAAGTCGGACGCTTAACCGACTGCGCCACCCAGGCGCCCCTTCATGATTTTATTATAATGAGTACGTATGTACTCTGAATGTGGCACTGTCTCCACACTTCAGAACCAGTCCCTCATCCCTAATTAAAGCTCCCCTCAGCTCATGAGACCTAACGCATTTTGGCTAAGGTATTGATGGTTTCTTATGCCTGCACCTGTCCCAACCATCTGATTTAGTGCTACCTGTAACTAAATCCCAGGGAAAGTGTGTGTGACCACCTCTCTTCAAACCTTATCACGTGCATCTCAACACTTGACCCAGAGAATGCTTGCATGCCACAGGATGTTGCTAAGGTTAAGATATTTGACCTCTGAAGCACAACCTAGAAGTGGTAATAAAAAAAAATACCTCTGTGGACACACTCACCGGAATCCCATTGATGCCAAGAAAGCCAGGAACTCCCATGGGACCCTAGAATAAAAGGAGTAGGAAGAGGAATGTAACAGACAATCCAACTGATGTCCATTAGATTTGGTGAGTTTGTTCATGTGATTCATGACCTAAGTTGTTAGAAGTGTTTTATACCTCACTCTCCACATTGTGTCACCTTGCCTCTACCTAAGGTCTTAAACATGTCTGTGTTCTGAGACCAGTTTTTATCTTAAGCAATGTGGTGCAAAACCTAAAATGATGGCTCAGTATGACATGCTGCTTTGAAACTGGGAAAACTGGGGTGGAGGGCCTCAAAAGGCCTAACCACAAGTTCCCCATAACTCTGCTCCCCTAGATGAGGTCTCCTAGGCAAATGGCCCTCCTTATCAAACAGAGCAGGTACAGTTCCCGCTTATCCCTGAATCTGGTTTCAGTTCCCTGATGACCCACTGTATTATTCAAACAAGTCTCCCTCAGGAGCCAAGGGGCATCTTACCCTTTTGCCACCTCAAAGTCTGCCTCCCCTGTGTGGCCCTGTGTGGTGTGTGGTGTCCTTTCACCCTGCACTGTGAGTATATGTGAGTAATAAACTTGCTGTCAATGTTTTCTGTCCAGTATCAGGTGTCATGTCTTCTGCCATCCTCAGAACCCTAGGCTGGGAATCCCTCCCTTACCAATGGGGCAAAGAGGAGGTGATTAAAATCTGAAGGGAACATAAACTAAGCTGCTAAACTCAGCCAGCTACCACGACATGATCAATCTCCTTTCTTGCATCTCTTTCCCTACATTTGTGGCCCAGATTGCTTCCAAGCATTCCGACATCTTGCTTCCCAGTCTCCTTGCTTGGATTCCTGACCTCTATTGCCCATCTGATTGAACTTCTGACCCATTCCCACTCCAAAGCCACATGAATTCCCACCCCAGCAAGTTCACGTGTCTAGCAAGTAGCCAATACATGCACTTTGTGGCTTGCTTGCCATAGGAGTCTCTCTGGAAATAGGTTGATCTATTAGCAGCATATCACACAGCGTGTCTCTTATTAAAGTCTATAGCCTGGCACCAAGGTACTCAGGATTAGTATTATTTCCATAAACGAACAGAACTGAGATTTAGAACTTTTCACCTTCATACCTATGGTTCATCTGTCAAAGAAAAATCAAACTCTGGTGTTTTTACCTTATCTCCTTTTGGTCCATATGGTCCCAGGGGACCTGGGAAGCCCCTTTCTCCTTTCAACCCTGATAAACCGCTAGGGCCAGCAAATCCTTGAGGACCTGTTGGACCTTGAATTCCAATTGGTCCTGGTCGCCCCTAAGATGGAGAGAAGGAGTGCACTTAGTCAATAGAAGACTTAACATCAACGCTTCCCATTTTCCCATACACAGAGAATACTGTCATCACTTCACTAAACAATTTTGGCTTAGAGATCTGTGAAGCATGCCAAAGTTCCAGACACGGATCAGAAAAGGCTATTTTAGGGGCTGCTAAGCTTATTTGGATAGAACATATTTTATAAGCACATTTAATAAGATTCATGTGCACCAAGATCCTTTAAGTTTATACTTCTTAGGAGATTAGTTATTCAGGCGGGATAATATTGTCCTCTTCCTAGTTAATTCCAGGGCATCCATCAGATTGTCAAAATAGTGAAAGAACAGAATGCTGGAGAACATCGTGACATTTTATAACTCCCATTCAAATGGCCAACTACATACTCGCAGTGAAATCCAGAAATGACAATGTCTAAAGAACAATGCCTCGGGAGTCCAGAGAGGGGAGAACCCAGAAACCCATGGGCTGACCAACCTGTCAAAGCCCATCTTTATTGGCAGATCCCAGGACCCCATCACTGCAACTGGAAACAGATGCTTACAGGAAACACACACACACACACACACACACACACACACACACACACGTTATTTATTTGTTCCCTTTCTATATATCTCTTTCCCTTCAACCCACTATCTGTAGACTGTTGAATGTGTAAAATTCAAGAAGCCTGAAAATATCCATTAAGTATTAATTATAATAGCAAGAGGGAGAAGCTTGAATATTTTGAATGCTTTAGTTATAAAGTGTCTGTAACAATTAAGTCTGAAAGTTCAGGCTGACATTTCAAAGCTGACCGAAACAGAGAATTAACCCCAGTGGGTGCAGCACAGGCGGGCTAGTCTATCATTTAGAACAAATCCCAGTAGGGACTGAATTTTCTTGGCAGAAAGACTACAACCATTAGTAACATGCATTACTTCTCAGAGAACGCAACACCATACCAGATAGAAAGCTTATTTTCATGAACGCTTCCCATCTCTACCTCTTGGCCCTTTTACTGACTGTCTGCAATTTTCTACAGACCTGTGAAAAACTCAGAAAAGCCCACTAAACATGCCCTTTAATATTCACCTTCAATGGTTACTTTTTAAAAGGCTGGAAACAGGACAGATGCTTTCTGGAGTGGCTACAGTCACGTACTGGAGATGCAAGTGGTCACCAGCTGTGTGGGGCCTTTGGAGTAAAATTTCCAGTGTCAATCAGGCCCACAAAGACCAAGGACTCTTGAAAAGAAGTACAAAAATGCTTTTCCTAAAGAGATTCAATTTTCTGGGGGCACCACCCACCACTTAACCTTCTCTAGCACCCAACATATAGCCTCTACTGGGTGCTGGGCTCTAGACTGCTTAAGGAACTTGTTTCTGGGAATGATGGAGCAGGGCATGAACTTTCACTCTTTAGGCCCTTACCTCCCATAGTTGGAATTTTGTTTACAATGATTGTTTATTTGTTACCCTTGTAAACTTTACTATGTATGTATATATGAAACTAAAAAGAAAAATAAATTATCTATCTATATCTATGTCTATCTATCTATCTATATCTAAAAATAAAAAGACCAATACTTTAAAAAATAGTGCTGTGGTGTTGAGGATTAACAAAGAAGTCTAAAATGGGGACCTCGCTTTCAAGACTAATGTACCCAAAAGCATAGCAAACAGTACAAATCCAGAACAGAGCCTAAGTAGTGCAGGAACACAAAGAAAGGGTTGGCTGTGGAGGGTTTGTGAAATGCTTTCATTCTGTTCATGGCTGGGGGGAATCACGGCCCACACTAGAAAGGCTGAGTGGGCCCCAATTGAGGTGGGCCTGAAAAGCAAGGAAGGAAGTTGAAGACTTGATATAGTAGCAAATAGGGAACCCTCAGAGGTTTGGGGATGGGAAGGGGAGGATGGGAAGAAGGCAGCATTTCAGGGCTGAAACTCATCAATGAGCATTCAGGAGAACATGTGTGTGTCAGCATGAGGCCAGGGCAGCGTGCCTGAGGCTGGAACAAGGGAGACAGATAAGAACCAGCTGTTGGGGGAGGAGGAGACCAGTTGGTGGGAGGATAGGGGCAGGATGGACTTGCTGAGGCCATGTTATTACTAGCAGAGAGGATGCGGTCAGGGCACTGAATGCTTGACCCAAATCTGAGCCCTGCCCAAAGCTTTCCCACATCAAGGGATGGGAGGTGGAGAGCACAATAAACCATTGAACTGAGAAAGCAGACTGTGGTGTGGCCCAATTTCCATCTTGCTCACATCACTAGAGCCTGAGCAGTGCCTGGCATAGGCACATGGGCTGGCACATTCCAGCTCTGGCCTCTTGCCTTTGTAGAGCACATGCTCAGCAAGAGTAACTAAAGAGACTTAGGAGTGAGACAATTCTAGGTCTGAACTTAACAGGAAATCTGATTCCATCCATAAAAGGCAGGATTCCATGGCCTGCTTCCTTTCTCTTGGCTGGGTGGCCATGCTGAATTTGCCACAGTTGTAGAGCCAATTCTTCCGTTCCAGCTGGAGAGCTTAAAGTGACTCTCTGAAAGAACTCATGGAGGGAGGTAAACCATAAGAGACTCTTAAGGACTGAGAATAAACTGAGGGTTGATGGCAGGTGGAAGGGAGGGGAAAGTGGATGATAGGCATTGAGGAGGGCACCTGTTGGGATGAGCACTGGGTGTTGTATGGAAACCAATTTGACAATAGATTTCATATTTAAAAAAAAAAAGAACTCATAGATTCTTTGATTTCGAATTCTTTTTTCAAAGGGGTTTTTGAAATGGCACCCCTCAGGGGAATGTATACCTCTGAGGTACAGTGTCTGGGCTGGCCCCAGCTAGAAACCTCTCAGACTGATGATCTAGGGGCCAGAAGCAGGGCCTGTGAGATGTCTCAAGGCTTTGAGGTACTACTGGCCCAGAACTGCCTCCTCAGTGGGGTTCCAGGCCCTTCTGGAGCCTGCAGTCATAGGATATGAGACAAAGAATCTTCCTACCCACTGAGGTCCTTTTGTACAGTGGCACAGAGCACTATGAGCAAATGAAGATGGCCAAATAAAAGCGGGGGGGGGGGGGAGACACGTTTCTTTTGTGCATTGTTTTGTCAGCCATCTCTAGATATGCTTATTCTGTGCTTACAGCTATGTGTTCTTTTTTGCTCATCTCCAGTACACAGGGTTTCTGTCGCAGTGCCCAGCATATTGTTGAAGCTTAATACTAAATCAATGATGAACTGCTTTTTTTTTTTTCCTCCCAAGAAGCTATCGGTGGCACTTTTCAAAATGGCCAGCAGAGGTCAGTGTGAGAACATTGTAGCTACAGATAAGCAGGTGGGTGGGTGGGCCTCTCTCACTACAAATAAAATCAAACCAGTGTCAGAGAAGTCACAGAATGTTCGAGCAGAAAGGGCCCTTGGAGACCATTTCATCTAGGTTCTATTTTATATGAGGGGTGGGGGGCAGGCCTGGAGAAGGGGAAGGACTTGTTCACATCACATAGCTGGTGAGGAAAACAGCATGGGACTCAAACCAGACTGCCTGCTGCCAGTGTGTGGCTCTTTCCCTGTTTGCCAGTGGCAGATGTCCTAGGGGGTCCTCGAAGCTGCTCCCCCCTTACCCACGCCCACCCCTGGGACTGTCCCCATCAGTAGGCTGCAGCAACCAGATGCTCACACATCATTTCTCTCGTCCTAACTTTGATCATTTCACAGAACCAATCTGAAACACCATCACTGTTTGGACCACTAGCAGAATTTCAGTGGGCTTGGACCAATGCCCTGCCCTGATACATGTCATTTATTTTGGCAAACAGACCGAGACAGGGCAGAAGGGACTCCTCCAAGTCTTTCCAACAAGCTCTCCTGCCTCCATCTGCTCGGGATTTTAAATATGCACAGCAGGGTCTAATTCTCAAGAGAATGAACTGGGACTCAAGAGAATGCCTGAGGCCAGGAACTGCAATTCCTGACTGAAGCCCAGGCTGGCTTCCTCCTGCTGACCACAGAATATTGGGGTTAGTATGCAGCTAAAGGTCACCTTAGATCAGACCACACCCACATCCCCAACCCCAGATAACCAGGGTGACAGATTCAGCAATGGGTCTGCATATAAAGAACAGTAGTCCCTTATTTACGGATATATATTCCAAGACCCCCCAATGGATTCCTGAAATTGCAGGTAGTACCAAATCCCATATATATACTATCTTTTTTCCTATAAATACATATCTAGGATAAAGTTTAATTTGTAAACTAGGCACAGTAAAATATTTACAATAATAAAATTGAGCAATTATAGCAATATACTGTAAGAAAAGGTATGTGAATGTGGTTTCTCTCAAGATATCTTTACTGTTCTGTACTCACCCTTCTTGTGATGATGTGAGATGATAAAATGCCTATATGATGAGATGAAGTGAGGTCAATGATGTACTCACTGTGATGTAGGGTTAGGCTACTATTGACCTTCTGACCTATGGTCAGGAGATCATCTGCTTTTGGACCATGGTTGACTGTGGAAAGTGAAACCATGGATAAAGGGAGCCTATTTAGTACACATATACAGAAATAGTATCTACAAATCTTAAAAGCATATACCTCAGACTAGGTAGGATTGTGAAACAGAGACCGTCGACTTTTCATTGCTAGGCCCTTTCTCTCTTCTTATCCCTCCTTGAAGTTTCCACTGTCCTTCTCCCATAAAATTAAAATTTATGCCTACGGAAGAATCTGAAACTCATTCCCACTGAGGCATAAATGACTGACAACAACTTAGAGCTTTACTTCTCCCTAAGGGGATTTGTATTTTAATGGAGAGCAAAGCATTAAGCTAGGGGATGCAAATGATATCTGTGAAGCAGAAGGGAAGAGGGGGTGTGCCCAGGCTTTCCTAAGGACCCAGCTATACAGCAGAGGTGGTTCGGTGCTGTTACCTGGTGTCATGGTGCTGGATCTGGAATCAGACAGATCTGGAGTCAAATCTCATTACTGCCATTTAATAGCTATGTGACCTTGGGCAAGTGACTCTAGGGCTCTGAGGAATAATAGCTCTGGTGTAGATTATTGTAAGCATTTAAGTGAGTTAATGAAAACACCTGGCATGAAAGTATCAGTTCTCTTTCTTCTTTAGGTATCATTCATGGTAAGATGGAGAAGTTATGATTGGGTACCTGATGTTCCTTCTCTTAAGTTTAAGTGGGTGATGCACACATATCATGGAGAAACTCTCTTTGGGGCAGAGATGTGTGCCCAGGAATAAAAAGCATGTATGCCAGCATCCCACATCTGTGGAGAGCATTTCCCCCCTTACTCAGTGTTGGTGTCCTTGCTCTCTTGGGCTCGTTCTCTTAAAAGAATTTCCTCTACATGCTAATGACTCCTTAGTCTGAACCTCCAGCCCCAATTTCTCTTCTCAGTGTGCCAGGTTCTTATAGCTAATGGCTTACCAGGCCTCTCCACTTGGATATTCCATCACAAACTCAACATGACCAAAGCTGAACTCATCATCTTCTCCTTAAACCTATTCCCTAAACCAGCTCCTTCCTCTTGAGTTAATGGAACTAACTCAGAAAGTGACAGTCTATCCATAAAGTTGACTAAACCAGAGGCCCAAGGATTCCCCATGACTTCTCTCTTTCCCTCATCTTCCACATCCAATTCACCGGCAAGGACTGTCAATTCCACCTCCAAAATACAACTCAAACCTGCCCATTTCTCTCTATCTTCATGGTCTTCTTTCAGGTCTTCCTCATGTCTCCCCTACAGTGTTGCCACAGCCTCCTAGTTGGTTTGCCAACCTCCGATCTTGCTTTACTTTCTCTTAGCATCCATCCTGCCCCAGGGCCTTTGTACATGTCTCTGCTCTCTTGGTTAGCTCCTATTTATCATTCAAACTCCAATAAAGTTATCAGCTCCTCCAGGGAGCCTTCCATGATTGCCCCCACCCCACAGTATGTGCTAGGTTGCCTGTTTGTGCCTATACCCCCAACAGATTGAGCTCCTTGGGGGTAAGTCCTGTGTCTTTTTCCTCACTGAATCACTTGTACTAAGTACAGTGCCTAGTACACAATGGGACCTCAGTAAATGCTGAATGAATGGAGAAATGAATGAATGAATATACACACTGAGAAGCCAGTGGCCAGGTACAGCAATACCTTCATTGGAAGCCTAGATAGCCGTACCAGAGTGCAATCAAGAACCATCTGTTCACAGAGCCACAGAAAAGAGAGCTGCACAAGACTTAGGAAATCATCCAGCTCAGGGTAGAGAAGCTGAAGCCCAGAAAGGGAAAGGAACTTATCAAAGTCCATGCAATATCAACTCTGCACATATAGGAAGCGAATGGATAAGGCATCAAGGCCAGAGACGCAGAACCCAGTGAGGAGGCTGTCACCTCCAGGAGAGAAATAACGGTGACTTGGACTACGTTCATGGCAGGAAAAGACAGGGAGAAGATAGATTTGAGAGATAGTTTAGAGGGTAAAAAGAATAAAACTTAGTGCTAGAATCAAATTTGTGGGTAAGACAGAGAGGGTTATGAAGGATGACTCCCAGGTTTCTTGCTTGGGCAACTGAGTGGATCTCTTCACTGACCTGAGGAAACCTAGGGGAAGAAGAGTCTTGGATGGAAGTTGAGGAGTAGGAGTCCACGTTTGGAGAAGTGGGGATTAAGATACCTGGGACCATTTAAGGGGATATTCTGTACCTGCTGTTCTCACTAGACCATAGGTCTGAGAGGGTAGGGAGCTCAGTTGACACTTTTACCACAGTATCTCCAGAGATGCTGTGTCTGGTATACGGTAGGCACTCAAAATATAATTGTGGAGAAAAAGGTGTAATTGTGGAGTGCAAGAAAATGCAGAGTTAAATGTGCACTTGGGAATCTTCAAGAAGGCCACGTCCAAAGTCTCATTAGCTAGGGGGAAAATTAGATTAAAAAGACTTTGTTGCTATCCTGAAAAACCCCTGTGTGGCCTTTGGGGAAAATGAAGCAGAGATTGCTGACCCCCTGACCTCCATCCTAAGGACTAGGTGGCTTGAATTCTACACTTTGCCCTTAGCATCCAACTGGAATTCCCATTTTAGTAATGGGGCTGGGTAGAGGAAATGCAAGAACTTATCAAACTCTGGCCTAAGTAGCTGGGGTCTCTCTCTTAGCCATGAAATATGTGGTAAGAAGAAAATTAATGATAACACCCCCAAGGGCAGAATATTTAAAACACTTCAGAATACTTTTTCTTTTGCCCTTCCTTTGGAGGATCACAACACATCTGTGTGGTAGGCTGAGGACACCAAGCTGCAAAGCAGTTAGCCAATGGGGATTGCCCGTGTCATATAGTTGGTCAGTGGCAGAGCTGGTGTCAGGGCCTCTCAATCAACTCTGTGCTCCTTCTGTTACAACATATGGAGACAGCCATCCATAGAGCCTCACACTCCACTCTCTTAGTCATAGCTCTAATGGGCTAATATTGTCCATAGAAGTAAATAAGGCAGAAAGAATACCAGTAGGTGAAGAATAAGTCTAGTGTATGACAAAGACTCATATCATACAGATAAACAGACCCATTTTGTGGCCCAGAAAACCCTGGTTCAGTTTGATAACAATAGCATCATCTACAATTTTCCAGCAAGGGCAGTGACCTTACCCACCTACCTACATACATACGTACATACATACATACATATGTATGTAAAAGGTGATTGGTGTCTAGCAAAGTGAACCCCCCAAATTGTTAGTGTCTGCCACAGCTAAGAAGCAGTATCAGAGGCTTGCCCTCAACACCCAAATGAAAACACATTTATTTTCTGGTTCTTAAGCTATAATCAGTGTTTGCAGCAGCCAGCCGAGGCATGAAGACATGCATCTACATGTTTTGTTTGCAAAGACACACACACCTATTCCATTGGCTATTGTCAGCATGTTGAAATTTTCAGCAAGACACCTCCCAGAGGGATAAAGTTAACTCTTGCTAGTCAACACTCTGTATCCCTCCTTTCTGCCTGTTCATTCACATTTCTCTTCTAAAACACAATAATGACCTTCTTACTACCAAGCACTTACTAAGTACCATCTCCTTGAATCCATCTCGTTAAATCCTATAACAGCCCTAATAAGTGGATATTAGACTCATTTTACAGATGAGGACACTGAAATCCAAATTCATAGAGGGTAAGAAACTGGCCTGAGGTCATACATCAAGCAATTAGTGAAGCTAATTTTGGTGATACAAAAGTCTGTTTCTTCCACCAAGCTACATTACCTCTCTGCGTTGAATAATGCTCTGAAGGTAGAAACCCAAACCCACTTGAAAAGGGACAGTAAGAGCTACTCTGGGCAGGAAACATTGCCATTTTCATTAACAGCAGATCAACTTATCTCAATTTACCCAATCTTTTCACTGGAACAAGTAATATTTAATAGAAATTCATTTAATGGAATTGATAAATTAAGTCATAACAGGCATTTGAAGGAATGATACTCCCCAGAACTTAAAAAGATGGGAGATTTCTTTTTGTTGAATTTCCTCCCTCTTCCTCCCCCTCTTCCTTCTCTTCCTTCTCCTTCTCCCATTTCTACAGTTAAAATGGCTTCTTTAATTGGTCTGTGGGCAATGGACAGTTTTCTAGGCTCTTGTAGACAAATTCTGATGTGCTATGAGTCCCTAATGCTAGCATATTAAGGACAGAAAACAGATTACAGAACAGTATACTAATTTGATGATCATTGTGCTGAGCAGAAATTGGAGAGTTTTGTTTTTAAACATATTTTCCCTTGCCCCTGGGGAACACCAATAATTGTTAAAATAGGATGAAGCAGAGGTATCTGCTATATAGAAGCAAATAAGGTGAAGAATTTTCAGGTCTCCCTGTTGTCTACAACATATTCATAAAACTACATCCAAAACCAGACCAAACTTTCATTTTGTGTCAATATTGTAATTGGGAAGTATAAGAACCAAAAATCAAATAACACTATAAATATGACCATTGACCATAAAAATAAAAAAACAGAAAAACCACTTCTGTAACAATTACAGATAGTTGAGCCACCACACCCCTTTGAATGGGCATGCAGTCTATACAAAGAACCCCACTGTACTACAAAGCATGCACTGAGTTTCTGGACTGCATGAGAAAATAAATACAGCTCTACTTGGGATGAATTTAATCCAAAACTGATATAAGAGTTGGAAAAACTGAAATACTGAATTTGCCATAATATTGTTTTCCTTCTTAGAATTTAGAAGACAACTTGTGTATGATTTGATGGCACAGGCCTGTTAAAAAAGCCTTCTGGTAGGGGTGCCTGGGTAGCTCAGTCAGATAAGCGTCTGACTCTTGATTTCAGCTCAGATCATGATCTCATGAGATAAAGCCCCATGTCAAGCCCCACATCAAGCCCAGAGTTGAGCCCTGCATCAGGCTCTGCACTGGGTGTGGAGGAGCCTGCCTAAGATTCTCTCTCTCTCTGTGTCTCTCTTTGCTGGCCCCCTCAAAAAATAAAAGTAAAAAAATAAGAAATAAAATAAAAGAAAGCCTTCTGGTAAACTTGGATTGATACTGCCATTGCCTGGTTACAGCAGAACCTTAAGATTTAGGTTCTATTCCCTGTTCTAACTTTCTAACTGCATGATCTTGAGAAAGACAATTCACTTCTATACCTTAGTTTTCTCATCAGCAAAATGGGGATATTACATGCCCCACCTGTTTCCTGGGTTGCCTTGGGCATCAGTTAAGACAATGTATGTGAAAGGGGCTGAGAGTTCATTCTACTGACAAAGCTCTGCTTTGGGGGAAATATATGCTAATAACCAAACTTCCAATTTTCAACCCCCCTTCCCATTTGCTAGGTATATAAGGCAGTAAGCTATGAAATAATAAAAGCCATGAGGAGGAGGTTTCAGTAGGAAAAAAATTTTTGAATGATATGAGAATTTAAAGCTGATAAAGGTGGGGGCAGATTGACTGTCTTGCACAGGATTCTAATCACAGTTTAAAAATGATTGGACCTGCACTATCACCTTATTATTGTAGTTTTTAAAATGTGGTTTATTTTAAAGTACATGGTTTAATTACAGCCCAAAGCCAAACTTTTTCTTTTAGTTTTTCCAGTAAAACATAGCCATGGTTTTATAATAAAAATCAAAGTGAAAGAGGATTTGCCAGAAATTCACTTGCCAGCAATTTTTGCTGCAGTGTATCTATTCCATTAGACAAGGAATACATGTGGCATTTTTCTCCAACATAATAAATTACCCATCATTGATATTCTGCACAACCTTTGCTCCAATACTGAGCTGGTGTGAGCTGATTGCTTCTGGATCGATGTTGGCTTCCCCAAGTCTTTGACGAGAAGCCATCAAGTTTTGGGAGTAGGAGGGAATGTGGAGTAACCAACTATTGCTCCTTAAACAGAAGGAGAATAAAAGAAGGGTAGGATCAAAGAAATTCCCTGTCAGGACCCATGCCAAAGAGTTCAGGGAGCTCTGAAAGAGGAGGGAGGGGCATCGAAGGGAGAGGAACAACTTACATACTCTCAGTGCAGTTCCCTCAAAGACCCACACCCCATATTCATAGCCACACCCATGCAGATAAAGAGATACACATTCCATCCCAAATATACAGGCCCACAGGCGCAGGAGTCTGTGAGAATGGTAGGGCCTGTTGGTATTTCAGCATAGTCCACCATATAGCTCTCAGTCAGCCATGGATTTGAATTTCAGAAGATGGGATGATATACATCTTCCCCACCAACTGTATGCAGTAGTACCCATGGACAAGTGAAGTCATCCACACAGATACATATGGGCCAAAAAGGAGATGGCAAGGGGGTGTTGAAAGTGGGGGCTCCACAATTCTGATATCTTTCCCTTTTACATGATGGACAGTTAGAAGCTGAGATAAAATCTAGCTTCTGTTGCCGTAGGAAAGATGGGTTGTAGGGGTGATGGTGGCTGTGGTGTAGAAGAAAAGTAGAAGCTCCAGGGTCATAGTGATATCAAGAATAAGAGTTACCAGCTTGCATTGGAGAGGGGGTTCAGATTTCAAAGTGTTTTCACATCCACAACTTCATTTAATGTTCATAATAACCTCATCCTCAATGTACTAGAGAAAGTAATTGAGGCCCAGAGGTTAATTAACTTGTCCATGGCCACACAGCTTATGAGCGGCACAGCCAGACCTTCTTATTCCCACTCTAGTGCTCTTTCCACTACTCCCTTTATAAAGTGACAGGTCAATTCTACATAAAATATTCCCACCACGACGCTATATAACTCCATGAAAAACCCTGGTTCTGGAACTTATTGAGCCCTCTTGATTTTTCCCTTCATTTTTCTTGCTGCCCAGTGGCACCCTCATTAACCCATTAAGTATCTGCACAAAGTGCAAAGAACTCAAGTCATTCTAATTAGTCCCTTCACAACTCATCAATTTAGTAAACATTTGTTGAGCACTTCCTATATGTCAGCCACAATACTACATGTTGGGAACATAGAAAGAAATGTAATATGGACCTTGCCCTTGAGGGCTCACTCTGAGTCAGAAGGATGAGTTATGAAGGTGCCTGGGTGGCTCGGTCAGTTAAGTGTCTGATTCTTGATTTTGGCTCAGGCCATGATCTCATGGGTCGTGGGTTCGAGCCCCACATTGGGCTCTGCACTGTTGGCACAGAGCCTGCTTGGGATATTCTCTCTCTCTCTCTCTCTCTCTCTCTCTCTCTCTGCCCCTCCCCTACTCATGCTCTCTCCCTCTCTCTCAAAATAAACTTTAAAAAATTTGAAAAAAGAAAGATTGAGTTATGTACACACACGAGAATTATCATAAGGCGGAGGAAGGCAGGAGGGATATGATTCTGAACTCAACCGAAGAATATTGATAAGTTTGTCTTAGAAATAGAGGGGGGCCTTTTAGTCCTCCAAAGTAGAGAGTGAAGAAGGATGCAAATGAACAAACAAACAAACAAAAACTAATAAAAACAAACCGAAAAAACGAAACAAACCCAGGACAAGATTTGCTAAGTAAGAGGGAAGTGGAGAAAGTCCATTTCAAATTGAACTCCATTTTCCCAGTAAACATAGGAAACGAGGTTATATAAGAATGAAGGTAGTTGAGGCTGAGGATGACTGGAACAGCCCAGGAAGAGATGCTATGGGTAGGAAGTCAGCTGTTAGAAAAGTTTGAAGGGCTGCCAAGCAGCCCCAAGAACTGTGCTGACACTAGAGAATGTTTTTGTCAGGGAGGCCTCCTCAAACAATACTTGGCAGTCCAAGAGTAGGAGCTGGCAAAGCAGGCAGTGGGATTTTCCAGGGTTTGGCTCTGATACATACATCAGAAGTAATGGGGGTGAAGATGGGGGCGAGGGGGAGGGATAGGTCCAATTGGAAGACATGAGAGCCTTGTTGACATAGCTGATCTTGGGGTCCTGGCTGGAGAGTGCTCCAGAAGGGAGCTAGCAATTCCTGATAAACAGATGATTTATTGGGAAAGTTGGCTTTGCTCAAAGTGAGAAGTCTGAACTAGCTATAAGATATGAATGATGGATAGCATTTAGTACTTGAGTCAGTGTTGTCAACACAAAATCTTGGGCCAGAGAGCACAACCTGGAGAGGCACAGGTGGAGAAAAGCCACTGTTGGCAATGCCATGCCACATGCACCATGGACTGAAGGCCTTGTAGTTGGGTCTAGTATCTAGCTCAAAGGGTGGTGGTTTCAGCTGATGCAGAGTCAACGGCATGTTATATAAGGAGGGAGGCAGGTAGCTTACATGTATACAGCTCACTGTACCTTCCCCACTTCCATAGTGTCATTTACATTTTTGTCATATTGCACAACTATTCCCTTAGTGATAGTAGCAATGAAAGCACTTTAAATGACTTAAAGCATTGATCTGCTTCCCAGGGAAAGCAGAGCTAGGGATAAATCAGGAAACTATTCTGAGAAGTAATCTGGATGGGAAATTGGGGAGGAAGGAAGTGGCAGCTGGAAAAGAAAGCAAAACTAGCCAAACCCTAGGACCTGGGGTAGAAAAAAGGGGTAGAAAAAGATTAAAAAGCTGTTGGCCAGTCCAGGGGCCTGATCTGGGGAGGTTAACAGGGAAAGAGGCCCCATGCCCCCCTTACCCCACCATCCATCACTGCTTTTTTTTTTTTTCCATTCTCTAGTTTTGTGAGGATTTGAAAAGTTTCTAGATCTGGTGCTGGCAATGTTTCAGAAAAAAATAACAGAGGATTTGATAGAGATAAAGTCCCCAGTGAAGCCTGTCATAGCTGAGAGTAACAACTATTGTCCCCTAAAGCTGAGTGGTAAACAAACCTTCAAGTACTTTCTTTCCCCTTCAAGGCTTTGAGTGTTTCAGGTCCTTCAGCTTGAGAACCCAGAAGCTAATTGCTTCACTTGACTTGCTGACTGACAAAGAGAGGTTTGTTTAGTCCAGTTGCAACCATTCTCTGGAACCCAGGAGAAGAAAAGAAAGTGAGGGGATAAAATGGGAGGGGAGATCTAGTAAGGCCATATGGGAGAGGGAAGACCCCTCAAGGGCAAGGTGAAGGGGCATGATTAGGGGAAACATGTAAATCAAGGTATATAGCAAGGCTGGCTTTCAATGAGCATTGCCAGGGCTGCTCCAAGGCTCACAGGGGCCCTCCTATCCCTTGGGATCCTATTCTAGTAACTACCCTTCCTCCCTCTTATATCTTCTGGACTGGTTGCTTTCTTTTTTTTTTTTTTTTTAATTTTTTTTTTTTTCAACTTTTTTTTTTTTTTAATTTTTTATTTTTGGGACAGAGAGAGACAGAGCATGAACGGGGGAGGGGCAGAGAAAGAGGGAGACACAGAATCGGAAACAGGCTCCAGGCTCCGAGCCATCAGCCCAGAGCCTGACGCGGGGCTCGAACTCACAGACCGCGAGATCGTGACCTGGCTGAAGTCGGACGCTTAACCGACTGTGCCACCCAGGCGCCCCATGGACTGGTTGCTTTCTTATAGTCTTTAAAACACGCTCTGATCTACCTGATACTCAAAAGTAAAACAAAAGTCTTTCTTCCCACCCTTGCCCAGGGACCTCTCCACCACTGTGTCCTCCCAGAACAAACTTCTTGATACACCAGACAATACTCACTGCCTCCACTCCCTCTCTTACCACCCTTCCCAACCCCTGGCAATCTGGGCCTATCAGCAACTCCCTCTTGAAAGTACTCTCCGGAAAGTAACCAGTGACCTCTGCTAAATTCTGATCCAATAGACCTTCATTGCAGTGTTAGTCCTTGCTGAACACTCTTTTCCATTCTGGGACCATCTCTTTGGCTTTCATTGCATGGTACTGTGGGTCCTTCAGTCTTTCATCATGTCAGTCCTCTTCACTGGTCTCTTCCATTCTGCCCAAAGGTGTTTGCTCCTCTCTTGGTGATTTTATCCACCTCCTAAAGCTTCTACTACCTCCTCTATAAAGATGAGACATCACTCTTATTTCTCAGGTCCTGTCAATTTCTCAAGTTCATGTCTACACCCCTCTTATTAAGCCTAGATCTCACCTGGATAATGACAATAATCTCTGGAGTTCTCTCTGCATCCAAACATTGCTGCCATCTACCACTCTGGACAGTAATCTTCCTAGATCTGATCCTATTGCTCTTCTGCTTGAAAACTGTAAATCACTCCCTATTACTTTCAAAATAAAACCTATACTCCTTAACCAGACATTGAAAACTTTTTCACCATTCAGATCCCAACTGCCTTTGCATGCTTTCCACTAAATACTCCTGCCCGGACTAGACTCCAGGCATAAGTCTCCTTGCTGATACTTAGATCCATCCTGTACTCTCTCACCACCTGGCTTCAACCAAGTGGTTTCCTTGCCAAATATACCCCTCTCTTCCAGAACTCTCTACCAAGGCTCTATCTACCATTCAAAGCTCAGCTCAAATCTGACCTCTTTTAAAAAGACTTCTCTGATTTCCCTGGTTGAGGTTATTGTCTCCCTTCTCCTAACACTTAAACATATTTTTGTTGTTGTTGTTGTTGTTGTTGTTGTTGTTGTTTGGAACTCAGGTATAGAGAGATGAGTTAATCATACCCCTCAATTCATGATGAAATATTATCATTAGTCCATATAAAGTCCCTCCTTTTATTTTATTACTTTCCTTCACCCAAATCTCCATTCTCATTCTTATACCCCCACAGGAACCTTCTATAATGTATCTGATGTAAGTCCAGGAGATAGGTAGATAGATAGATAGATATACAGATATACAGATACACAGATACATAAATACATAGATACAATAGGTAGATAGTTGGTGTGTGTGTAGATAGATAGATAGATAGATAGATATAGATAGATACATAGATACATTGATACAATAGACAGTTTTTGGTGTGTGTGTGTGTGTAAGTTGATGTAAATATTACTGGGCTATTCTTCTATTATTTTTTTCACAAGAATGTTTTCAAGATCTCTTTGGTATATGCACAACTATTTTATGGCTTCTAATCCATGTTAGTATGCATTCACTACACTTTACATGTGTATTTCCCCACTGATGGAAACCTAGTTTGCCTCCAATCCCTTACACAAATGAGTTCTGTGATAAACAAATGATTCTGTGATAAATATCTTTATAAGCATCCCATTTTTTTTCCCAAGAAAATATTTATTTTTTATTTATTTATTTATTTTTTATTTATTTTTTAATATATGAGATTTACTGTCAAATTGGTTTCCATACAACACCCAGTGCTCATCCCAAAAGGTGCCCTCCTCAATACCCATCACCCACCCTGCCCTCCCTCCCACCCCCCATCAACCCTCAGTTTGTTCTCAGTTTTTAACAGTCTCTTATGCTTTGGCTCTCTCCCACTCTAACCTCTTTTTTTTTTTTTTCCCCTCCCCTCCCCCATGGGTTTCTGTTACGTTTCTCAGGATCCACATAAGAGTGAAACCATATGGTATCTGTCTTTCTCTGTATGGCTTATTTCACTTAGCATCACACTCTCCAGTTCCATCCACGTTGCTACAAAAGGCCATATTTCATTTTTTCTCATTGCCACGTAGTATTCCATTGTGTATATAAACCACAATTTCTTTATCCATTCATCAGTTGATGGACATTTAGGCTCTTTCCATAATTTGGCTATTGTTGAGAGTGCTGCTATAAACATTGGGGTACAAGTGCCCCTATGCATCAGTACTCCTGTATCCCTTGGATAAATTCCTAGCAGTGCTATTGCTGGGTCATAGGGTAGGTCTATTTTTAATTTTCTGAGGAACCTCCACACTGCTTTCCAGAGCGGCTGCACCAATTTGCATTCCCACCAACAGTGCAAGAGGGTTCCCGTCTCTCCACATCCTCTCCAGCATCTATAGTCTCCTGATTTGTTCATTTTGGCCACTCTGACTGGCGTGAGGTGATATCTGAGTGTGGTTTTGATTTGTATTTCCCTGATGAGGAGCGACGTTGAACATCTTTTCATGTGCCTGTTGGCCATCCGGATGTCTTCTTTAGAGAAGTGTCTATTCATGTTTTCTGCCCATTTCTTCACTGGGTTATTTGTTTTTCGGGTGTGGAGTTTGATGAGCTCTTTATAGATTTTGGATACTAGCCCTTTGTCCGATGTGTCATTTGCAAATATCTTTTCCCATTCCGTTGGTTGCCTTTTAGTTTTGTTGGTTGTTTCCTTTGCTGTGCAGAAGCTTTTTATCTTCATAAGGTCCCAGTAATTCACTTTTGCTTTTAATTCCCTTGCCTTTGGGGATGTGCCGAGTAAGAGATTGCTACGGCTGAGGTCAGAGAGGTCTTTTCCTGCTTTCTCCTCTAAGGTTTTGATGGTTTCCTGTCTCACATTCAGGTCCTTTATCCATTTTGAGTTTATTTTTGTGAATGGTGTGAGAAAGTGGTCTAGTTTCAACCTTCTGCATGTTGCTGTCCAGTTCTCCCAGCACCATTTGTTAAAGAGACTGTCTTTTTTCCATTGGATGTTCTTTCCTGCTTTGTCAAAGATTACTTGGCCATACGTTTGTGGGTCTAGTTCTGGGGTTTCTATTCGATTCCATTGGTCTATGTGTCTGTTTTTATGCCAATACCATGCTGTCTTGATGATGACAGCTTTGTAGTAGAGGCTAAAGTCTGGGATTGTGATGCCTCCTGCTTTGGTCTTCTTCTTCAAAATTACTTTGGCTATTCGGGGCCTTTTGTGGTTCCATATGAATTTTAGGATTGCTTGTTCTAGTTTCAAGAAGAATGCTGGTGCAATTTTGATTGGGATTGCATTGAATGTGTAGATAGCTTTGGGTAGTATTGACATTTTGACAATATTTATTCTTCCAATCCATGAGCAGGGAATGTCTTTCCATTTCTTTATATCTTCTTCAATTACCTGCATAAGCTTTCTATAGTTTTCAGCATACAGATCTTTTACATCTTTGGTTAGATTTATTCCTAGGTATTTTATGCTTCTTGGTGCAATTGTGAATGGGATCAGTTTCTTTATTTGTCTTTCTGTTGCTTCATTGTTAGTGTATAAGAATGCAACTGATTTCTGGACATTGATTTTGTATCCTGCAACTTTGCTGAATTCATGTATCAGTTCTAGCAGACTTTTGGTGGAGTCTATCAGATTTTCCATGTATAATATCATGTCATCTGCAAAAAGCGAAAGCTTGACTTCATCTTTGCCAATTTGGATGCCTTTGATTTCCTTTTGTTGTCTGATTGCTGATGCTAGAACCTCCAGCACTATATTAAACAGCAGCGGTGAGAGTGGGCATCCCTGTCGTGTTCCTGATCTCAGGGAAAAAGCTCTCAGTTTTTCCCCATTGAGGATGATGTTAGCTGTGGGCTTTTCATAAATGGCTTTTATGATCTTTAAGTATGTTCCTTCTATCCCGACTTTCTCAAGGGTTTTTATTAAGAAAGGGTGCTGGATTTTGTCAAAGGCCTTTTCTGCATCGATTGACAGGATCATATGGTTCTTCTCTTTTTTTTTGTTAATGTGATGTATCACGTTGATCGATTTGCGAATGTTGAACCAGCCCTGCATCCCAGGAATGAATCCCACTTGATCATGGTGAATAATTCTTTTTATATGCTGTTGAATTCGATTTGCTAGTATCTTATTGAGAATTTTTGCATCCATATTCATCAGGGATATTGGCCTGTAGTTCTCTTTTTTTACTGGGTCTCTGTCTGGTTTAGGAATCAAAGTCATACTGGCTTCATAGAATGAGTCTGGAAGTTTTCCTTCCCTTTCTATTTCTTGGAATAGCTTGAGAAGGATAGGTATTATCTCTGCTTTAAACGTCTGGTAGAACTCCCCTGGGAAGCCATCTGGTCCTGGACTCTTATTTGTTGGGAGATTTTTGATAACCGATTCAATTTCTTCGCTGGTTATGGGTCTGTTCAAGCTTTCTATTTCCTCCTGATTGAGTTTTGGAAGAGTGTGGGTGTTTAGGAATTTGTCCATTTCTTCAAGGTTGTCCAATTTGTTGGCATATAATTTTTCATAGTATTCCCTGATAATTGTTTGTATCTCTGAGGGATTGGTTGTAATAATTCCATTTTCATTCATGATTTTATCTATTTGGGTCATCTCCCTTTTCTTTTTGAGAAGCCTGGCTAGAGGTTTGTCAATTTTGTTTATTTTTTCAAAAAACCAACTCTTGGTTTCGTTGATCTGCTCTACAGTTTTTTTAGATTCTATATTGTTTATTTCTGCTCTGATCTTTATGATTTCTCTTCTTCTGCTGGGTTTAGGCTGCCTTTGCTGTTCTGCTTCTATTTCCTTTAGGTGTGCTGTTAGATTTTGTATTTGGGATTTTTCTTGTTTCTTGAGATAGGCCTGGATTGCAATGTATTTTCCTCTCAGGACTGCCTTCGCTGCGTCCCAAAGCGTTTGGACTGTTGTATTTTCATTTTCGTTTGTTTCCATATATTTTTTAATTTCTTCTCTAATTGCCTGGTTGACCCACTCATTCGTTAGTAGGGTGTTCTTTAACCTCCATGCTTTTGGAGGTTTTCCAGACTTTTTCCTGTGGTTGATTTCAAGCTTCATAGCATTGTGGTCTGAAAGTATGCATGGTATAATTTCAATTCTTGTAAACTTATGAAGGGTTGTTTTGTGACCCAGTATATGATCTATCTTGGAGAATGTTCCATGTGCACTCGAGAAGAAAGTATATTCTGTTGCTTTGGGATGCAGAGTTCTAAATATATCTGTCAAGTCCATCTGATCCAATGTATCATTCAGGGCCCTTGTTTCTTTATTGACTGTGTGTCTAGATGATCTATCCATTTCTGTAAGTGGGGTGTTAAAGTCCCCTGCAATGACCACATTCTTATCAATAAGGTTGCTTATGTTTATGAGTAATTGTTTTATATATCTGGGGGCTCCGGTATTTGGCGCATAGACATTTATAATTGTTAGCTCTTCCTGATGGATAGACCCTGTAATTATTATATAATGCCCTTCTTCATCTCTTGTTACAGCCTTTAATTTAAAGTCTAGTTTGTCTGATATAAGTATGGCTACTCCAGCTTTCTTTTGGCTTCCAGTAGCATGATAAATAGTTCTCCATCCCCTCACTCTCAATCTAAAGGTGTCCTCAGATCTCAAATGAGTCTCTTGTAGACAGCAAATAGATGGGTCTTGTTTTTTTATCCATTCTGATACCCTATGTCTTTTGGTTGGCGCATTTAATCCATTTACATTCAGTGTTATTATAGAAAGATACGGGTTTAGAGTCATTGTGATGTCTGTATGTTTTATGCTTGTAGTGATGTCTCTGGTACTTTGTCTCACAGGATCCCCCTTAGGATCTCTTGTAGGGCTGGTTTCATGGTGACAAATTCCTTCAGTTTTTGTTTGTTTGGGAAGACCTTTATCTCTCCTTCTATTCTAAATGACAGACTTGCTGGATAAAGGATTCTCGGCTGCATATTTTTTCTGTTTAGCACACTGAAGATCTCGTGCCAAGCCTTTCTGGCCTGCCAAGTTTCAAAGGAGAGATCAGTCACGAGTGTTATAGGTCTCCCTTTATATGTGAGGGCACGTTTATCCCTTGCTGCTTTCAGAATTTTCTCTTTATCCTTGTATTTTGCCAGTTTCACTATGATATGTCGAAGCATCCCATTTTAGAACCACAGAGAGGTTTCCCAGGACACAAACTCAGGAGTGAGGTGCTGGGTTGTAGGAATGTATACATTGTTATTATCAATAACTGCCATGTTATTGCTCTTCAAAAAGCTATACCATCTTACACTCCCATCAGCGATGCTGAGGATCTTTTCCCCCCACATGCTCATGCACACTTGGTGTTATCTTTTGAATTTTTGTCATTTGGATGAGCATAACTTGGTATCTCGTGGTTATTTTAATTTGTATTTCTCTGAATACAAGCAGGATCTAGCCTCTCTTCATATGCTTGTTAGCCAGTCCAGGTTCTTTTTCAGCGAATTGTCCATTCTATGAATATGCTTTGCCCTTTTTTTTTCTGTGCTTCTCTTTGTTAATTTGCCAAAGTTTCTTAGTCATTGTAGATATCAATGCCTTGTCAGTTTTAGATATTGCAAATATCTTCTCTTAGTCTAGCATCTGTTAACTTTGTAGTGTCATTCATTGAATTGAAAGTCTCAAATTTGATGGAGTAAAATTCATGACTTCTTTACATTATATTCTGTACTTCAGGGTTTTATTTATGAAGTCCTATACCATCTCAAATTATTAAGAAATTCTTGGGGTGCCTGGGTGGCTCAGTCGGTTGAGCATCCAACTTCAGCTCAGGTCATGAACTCACAGATTGTGAGTTCGAGCCCCACGTCGGGCTCTGTGCTGATAGCTCAGAGCCTGGAGCCTGCTTTGGATCCTGTGTCTCCCTCTCTCTCTGTTGCTCCCCTGCTTTCTCTCTCTTTCTCAAAAATAAATAAAGATTAAAAACAAAATTTAAAAAAATTCTCCTTCATTTATAGTTTTACCTTTCACATTTAGGTTTTTAATCTACCTGGAAGCCACTTTTGTATAATAAAATATTTAAATTCTACTAATAGATATAAAATATCTGAATAAATGTTGATAGACACCATACTGATGAATGGGATGACTTATTATTATAAAGATGTCAATTTTTCCTAAATCCACCACTTCAATGCCATTCCAATCAAAATGCTAGCAGGATACTTTAAGGAATTAATAAAAACTTATTCTAAAATGCATTTAGAAAAATAAATTTCTATGCCTATCTAAGTTTATTTTAAAAAGGAATAGAGGCTTGTCCTTCTACAGTTTGAGACACACTACAAAAATATAATAATAATAATAATAATAATAACAATAAAAAGTTACTGTAGGGCAATAAAAGGCAAATAAACTAATGGAATAGAATATAGAGCTCAGAAGCATGATAATATCAATGCAATTTCA
This sequence comes from Neofelis nebulosa, assembly GCF_028018385.1. Lineage (NCBI taxonomy): Eukaryota > Metazoa > Chordata > Mammalia > Carnivora > Felidae > Neofelis > Neofelis nebulosa. The sequence continues at coordinate 88,650,078 of NC_080800.1, forward strand.
CAGCAAGGGAAGGTTGGATTGTTTGGTGTTAGAAAGAGTAGATCACTGTGTGACAGAACTTCTCAACCAGTGTGTCACACTGAAAGCCACACATGGATTAGAGGAGTATAGAGCTATTATTGATCCCCTTTGACCCTTAGGATGTCCAGGCAAGACCTAAAGTGGCAGAGCTCCCAAGCTGATAGCTTCCATCTCTGGCCATGAGCAGCCCCATTAGTTTCCCACATTATGCCAACCATATGCTATTATATTCTCTCTGTGCCATGACATTAAAAAAGACTGAGAAGCACTGCTGTATGGAGAGAAATAAAGTTGGGTTGCTACCCCTGTGTAAAATACAAAAGTGACTTCCAGAGCACATGGGTGGCTCAGTCAGTTTAGCATCCGACTTCAGCTCAGATCATGATCTCACAGTTCATGACTGCGAGCCCTGCAACAGGCTTTTTACTGTCAGTGTGGAGCCCACTTCAGATCCTCTGTCTCCCTCTCTCTTTGTCCCTGCCCTATTAACTCTCACTTTTTCTCAAAAATAAACATTTAAAAATATTAAAAATTCTTATTTATAAAATGTCCAATACATCTTTTTTGTTAGACAAATCACTAACAAAAAAAGATACATTATAGGGGCACCTAGGTGGCTCAGTTGGTTAAGTGTCCGACTTTGGCTCAGGTCATGATCTCCTGGCTTGTGAGTTCAAGCCCCATGTCAGGCTCTCGTGGTTCACGAGTTCAAGCCCTGCATTTGTCTCTGTGCTGACAGCTAAGAGCCTGGAGCCTGCTTCAGATTATTTGTTTCCCTCTCTCTCTGCCCCTCCCCTGTTTGTACTCTGCCTCTCTCTCTCTCTCTCTCTCTCTCTCTCTCTCTCAAAAAGAAATAAAACATTAAAAATTTTTTAAACAGATTTTCTTTTTTGTTGTTATTGTGAATGCTAATTTACATACAGAATTTTGTATGTCTGTTATTATATTCACAGTGTGCACTGAACTAGAAGTATGTGTCCAAGGCCTGTTTCCCTAATTGAACTTGAAGCATCTAAAGATAGGCCTTTGGTTCACCTTTCTTTCCACTACTGTGCTTTGTTATTGTAGGTGCTCACTTAATATTATTAGTTAAACTGAATAGAGAGGACTGCAAAGGACTTCAGAATGCTCTGGAAATTATCATCCATGTAATTTTTCTGACAAAACTGCTGTGTGATTCTCATTTAAAAATAAATGCCATGTGGGGCACCTGTGTGGCTCAGTCAGTTAAGCGTCCGACTTCAGCTCAGGTCACAATCTCACAGTCTGTGGGTTTGAGCCCCACATCGGGCTCTGTCCTAACAGCTTAGAACCCGGAGCCTGCTTCGAATTCTGTGTCTCCCTCTCTCTCTGTTCCTCCCCCGCTCATGCTATGTCTCTCTCTCTCTCTCTCCTTCAAAAATAAATAAAAAACATTTAAAAAATTAAAAAAATAAAGTAAATGCGGTGTTACTTCAAATTGGGTGCTGGAGGAAAGAGAGGGAAGGAGGAAAAATAGATTACTACTAATGTATAATTTTGACTTTTGAACCATGTTTATGTTTTATATATCCCTCCCAAATTAAATTAAACCATGGCATATGGAGGGTGAAGGATCTTTGAAACTGAATAGAAACTAAAACAAATGAGTGGCACCTGGGTGGCTCAATTGAGCCTCAGACTTCAGCTCAGATCATGATCTCACGGTTCATGAATTTGAGGCTCGCATCCAGCTCTGCGCTGACCGCTCAGAGCCTGGAGCCTGCCTCAGATTCTCTGTCTCCCTCTCTCTCTGCCCCTCTCCCCTGTTGCACTCTCTCTCTCAAAAATAAATAATAAAATAAAACATTAAAAAAATAAAAATAAACAAATGGAATTCATTGTAGTGGGTAAGACTGAGAGGGGGACATAAGAGAGGCTTTTGTGGTGATAATAATGCTCTGTATTTTGATCTGGTTGTTGCTTACATGGGTGTGTTAACTTTGTAAAAATTTATTGTTCTGTTCACTTATAATTTGGGCACATTGTATATATAATTCAAAGGTAAAAAATTTAGGGGCACCTAGGTGTCTTACTCGGTTGAGTGTCTGTCTTCAGCTCAGGTCATGATCTTATGGTGTGTGAGCTCAAGCCCCACATTCGGCTCACTGCTGTCAGTGTGGAGCCCACTTTGGACCCTTTGTCCTTCCCCCCTTCTCTCTCTCTGCCCCGTCCCTGCATTCGCTCTCTCTCTCAAAAAAAAAAAAAAAAAAAAAATAACATTTTTTAAATTAAAAAATTAAAAAAAATGAGACTTATAGGAGGATCATATATATTTATATGAGGATCATTTATATACATGTAAATGTATATAGAACACTTAATATAGCCCCTGCACATAATAACAACATCTAGTATTTACTGTATGTCATGCTTGTGCTAAGCACCTCATAAGGACAGTCTCAATGCTCAGAAATTCTTATGAAGGAGGTACTATTGTCATCCACACTTTATATATAAGGGAAATGAGACAAAGAGAGGTTAAATTACTACTTGCAACCGTACAGTTGGGAAGTGGAGGAAGTACTATTCAAACCCAGGTTTCCTCACTCTTAATGCGCATGCTGAAGTGACATTTGATAGTGTGATTATGATGTTTTATATATTTAAAAAATATAAACCAAATAAAATACAACCAAATATATATATATATGTACAAATATATAAATATATAATAAACAAATGCATATATGAACATGTATGTATGTTTGTTACAGCTTAGAGCTCTGAAAGAAAAGTGTCCTCTGAAGAAGAAAAGGGTTCTGGGGCACCTGGGTGGCTCAGTCGGTTAAGCATCCAACTTCAGCTCAGGTCATGATCTCATGGTTTGTGGGAGCCTGGAGCCTGTTTCAAATTCTGTGTCTCCCTCTCTCTCTGCCCCTCCCTTGCTCACACTCTGTCTCTCTCTCTCTCTCAAAAATGAATAAACATTAAAACAATTTAAAAACAAAAAAAATTTAAAAAAAAGAGAGGAAACATTACAGTATACTTGAATGTGGATGGCAATGCTCCATTGCAGGGAAGGGGTTAATAATGCAGGACCAATAGGGGACACTTGCTCAGGCAAAGTCCTTGAATGCTTGTGAAACTGAATAAAGGAAACCTTATTTAAAATGGAATGGGGGGTGGTGCCTGGATGGTTCAGTCAGTGAAACGTCTGAATTTGGCTTAGGTCAAGATCTCATGGTTCATGAGTTCAAGCCCCACATTGGGCTCTATGCTGACAGCTCAGAGCCTGGAGCCTGCTTCAGATTCTGTGTCTTCCTCTCCCTCTGCCCCTACCTGGCTCGCGCTCTGTCTCTCTGTCTCTCTCTCTCAAAAATAAATAAACTTTAAAAAATTAAAAAAAAAAGAAAAGGGTTCTAGCTCTTGCTGATTTCCATCAGACTATTTCTACTGCTCATTTCTATCTCCTTTTCAAAATGATGGCTCATAATGGAAGCAATTTTGTCTTTTTTAAATAAACTTTTTACTTTGGAACAATCTCAGAGATAGAAAAATTACACAGGTAGCAGAGTTCCTATTTACTCCACATTCCCATCACCTGGTTTCTCCTGATGTTAGTATGTAACATAACTATTGTACATTTATCAAAACTAAACCATTAACATTGGTATGAGTATCAAGAAAACTCCATACTTTATTCAGATTTCATCAGTTTTCATACCAATTCCATTTTTCTGTTCCAGGAGTCAAACCAGGATACATCATCACATTTAGTAAAATGGATAAATTTTCAAAATTGTGGTAAAAATGTATAACATAAAATTTACCATTTTAACCAATTTTAAGTGTATAACCCATACAACCATGCAATTAACAACTATCTTGTAACAAGACCAAAGAGGTTGATTTACATGGAAACCATGGAAATAGCTAAGTATAAGCAGTACATATAGGAAGCGTCTAGATTGGGTTAGTGGCAAACCCTCTTAATACACAAAATCTTGGCAATAAAAAGCTAAGCAACCCGTCTGAGTGAACAAGACGCTTCAAATGGCTTTGTGAGAAGACAACTCCATGAAACTAATCCAAAAGCAAATCAATCACCAGGAAGAGAAAGGGGACTGTAGCCCTGTTAGGAAGAGAACCTAAAACCAGTCACTTCACTCATTGACTGGCGGTTACCCAATAATGTGCATGGCACCTGAGTAAGTGATCAAACCCCAGCATACCACCTCATGTACTCTGTATCATCAAGCAATTGTCAGAAGACTGCACAAACAACTGGAATTGGAGATAATCCTATAGTATGCAGAGAACTCACATAGTTATTGTTGCAAGTGTTTGACTACAATAGGAAGATTCTCTAGAGTAGAAACCTGCTAGATGCTCTCAATCACCTGGGGATCTTATTTAAATGCAGGTTCTGATCCAGTATGTCAGAAGTGAGGCCCAAGATTCTACTTTATTTATTTGTTTGTTTGTTTGAGAGAGAGATAGAGGGGGGAGGAGCAGAGGGAGAGAGAGAGAGACAGAGAGACAGAGACAGAGAGAGAATCTCAAGCAGGCTCCATGTTCAGGATAGAGCTGACATAGGTCTCAATCCTATGATCTTAGGATCATGACCTGAGCCAAAGTCAAGAGTCTGATGCTCAACTGACTGAGCCACCCAGGTGCCCCTCTGCACTTTTCATGAGTTTCCAGGTGATGTTGCTGCTACTCTGCTGCTACTCTTCAGTTTGAATAGCAAGGGTCTGAATAGCAAAGTTCTCAACTTTGCAACATATAATCACTTGAGGAGCTCTAAAAACTACGGATGTCTGGGCCTCATTCCCAGAGAGTCTGATTTAATTAATTAGGGTATCCAATGGACTGAATTATGTTCCCCTAAAATTCGTGTATTGAAGCTCTCACCACTACCATGTAACCATACTGGGAAAAGGGTCTTTAAGGAGGTGATTAAGGTTACATGAGGTCATAAGTGTAGCCTTTCAAATGGAGAGAATGGGTGCCCAAGAAGAGGACTAGACATCAAAGTTATCTCCACCATGTGATGACACAGCAAGAAATTGGCCATCTGCAAGCCAGGAAGAGAGCTCTCACCAGAACTCAACCATCCTGGTGCCCTGATTTTGGAATTCCAGCCTCAAGAATGGTTAGAAGGGACGCCTGGGTGGCTCAGTCAGTTAAGCGTCTGACTCTTGGTTTCTGCTCAGGTCATGATCTTGTGGTTTCATGGGATCGAGCCCCATGTTGGGCTCCAAGCTGACAGAGTGGAGCCTGTTTGGGATTCTCTGTCTCCCTCTCACTCTGCCCCTCCCCGACTTGTACCATCTCTGTCTCTCTCAAAAATAAATAAATAAACTTAAAAAAAAGAATTGTAAGAAAATAAATTTCTGTTGTGCAAGCCACTCAGTCTCTGATACTTTGTTATGTATCAGCCCAAGCTGATACAGGTGTGGCCTGGGCAGTGGGATTTTAAAAAGCTCCCCAGGTGATATTAATACGCAGCCAAGGCTGGAAACCTCTGCTCTAAATTGTAGTTGAAGTGAATGCACGTCAAAATTGCATCATCCTTGCACCTGTGTGAACACAAAGGCTCCTGCATATGCTTGGAGAAATACCAACCCACACCAGTGATTCATTAGAGGACAGACATGAGTCCCCATCCTGTTCAAACAGCTTAGTCATATCCGTCAAAGACATGAGTGCCCTGCGTAACAGTTGGGGCAGCTTATGTGACATTTAATAAAATGACAACTGTCATATTTTCTCTTAGTCCTGTTCAGGAGAAAGGTGGAAGACAATGTTATGATTTGTATTTTCCGTTTGTGGCCTTAACCAAGACATATGATTTTCTTAGCTGAATGGGCATATGGAAAGTCCCCGTGAATGAGTTCTTTCAGATAACTTCATCAACATTTTTTTTTTGCTTCTTTCACAAGGGAATGAAAGGAGAGCTATCAAACACTCTTTTTTGATTAAACCAAGCAAGGCTGCACTGCTGCAATGTAATATGTAGTGTTCACCTTTAAGCAACATTTTCTGAGTTAGAATGGTCAGAATCGGCATGGAGTTTGGTCAGAAAAGGATAGATTTAATTTGAAAGACTTATGGCAAAATCAAAGAACTGAGGGTTCCAACTCTCCTGTTAATCACCTACTGTGCACTGGTGGTCACCAATCAAAAAAACCATGCAACTGTGAGCTCAGTTTTGCTTAGGCTCTGCTTCTCTTTGGGCTGACCAGTCATGCCAGTTTCCCAAGTCCCAGGACCAGGGCATGGAAATACACACCTATGCACTTGACCTGCCAAATGGCATGGCTGTTGACCAGCCTCTAATCATGGAACTTGCACTGGATTGTTTGGAGGGTTAAATGAAAATCTTGAATGGGAAAATACTCTGCAAAAGGATTCAGTACCAGGTGAATATGATCCCAACACGGTGATTAGGTCGTTTGAATGTTTGATCGTGCTCAAACCATTGGGATGAGTAAATTGTAGGCTGGTTCAACTGTCCTAACCACTGCTCCTTTCCCACATGGAGATAATTGAGAAATAATAATGAACACTCCCAATGGCTTCCCTGAGTTCACTCTTGCTAGTTAGCTCCAGGCGTTCATCCAAAAAAAGAGCCAGCCTGGACAGCCACAGAGCTGGGTTTGATCCACAGCAAAGAGATGCCTGTTTCCTGCCACCATTCAGGTGTTTCCTGGCCACATTAGCAGAGAGTAAAATGAAGATATTCTTGGGGGATGTGCTACAAAACACAGGGCCCTCACAAATTCTCTCCCAACCAACAACTTGGCAGACATAAGGTTTTCTTCTTTAGCTGTCACTGAAGTTTGGGGATAAAAATCACAGAGGAAAATACTCCTTCAGTACATGTGACAAGACAATAAAGAAACTCACTTGCAAATTTTCCCAACTAGCTTTTAAAAAGTAGGTTATTTTAACAGAATTCATGCAAATGTGCACATACAGGAACAGGTCAGACCAACAACACTACAAATGCCCTGGTCCAAGAAGCCTCTTTCAGCAGTGTGCGTGTTGATCCTACCTCCGACTCTTCCAACAGAAGGCTCACTGTTGTGAGATGTTTACTTGTCATTAATTAGCTCAATTAAATGGTGCACTGAGCAGAGGGAACACCATATTATTGTAAGCATTCACAGCAGTCCTACTGAAGGAAGTCCAGGCCCAGTGGGTAAGACTGAGAAGTTTTAAATGCCCAAAACTTCTCCCACCCACTCCTGAAAACCTGTGGCTTTTTGGCAGTTGTCTTCTGTGTTTAGCTAAACAACAGCTCCAGACCGCTGAGCTCAGTGTGAAAGTGATCATCTGCCCTAGCCACATGGAGAGGACAGAGGGTTGCTAATGAAATAAGCTTTTGTGGTCTTCTGCCTATGAGCCACCTCAAAAAATAGTGCAGACCACATATTTCCATATGCAGGTGAAATTAGGAAGCAAGCTTTACATGTTCTCAAGAGGCACACATCTTAACAGAGGAAACAATGTGGTACTTTGGTTACTGTCACCTGGATCCCACATAGGTCCCAATGACCTAAAGAGGGAATTCAAACCCCACAGTCTTACCAGACTGTGTTCTGGGCTGCAACTCAAATGTATTCTAGATTTCTCAGCAAGCAAAAGGCTGGCGGAGGATCCAGGAATTGGGAGGTCAGTGTAACCTTTTGATAGAGGCTCAAACCAGTATTTTAATAGACTGCATAGAAGCAGCCAAGAGGGAGATAAACACATTAAACCCAAGCTGCTGCGTACCTCTCTGTTTCCATGGTAGTGATCACTTTGGTGCCTCTGAACAACTGGGGGAAATAATTTCCTCTCTTTTGTTATCTCAGAAGAGGTTCTGAGACCACTAAGTGCTGCATCTCCATTTTCTTCATCTCTTTTGTGTGTGATAGTCAGATAGGTCTGGGTTGGAATTTCAGCTGTGTCATGCACTAGCATTTATTGTCTGTGTGATCCTGGGCAGACTCTGTCCCTGTGTGTCGGTTTGCATATCTTCGATGTCAGGTTGGCAGTAGCACCTACTTATCTGGGCTGCAGTAAGGATTAGATGCAATAAGTCATCTAATTTGTATTAAAGTTCTTGGCTGTAAAAGACAAGAAACCAACCCTCCATATATTCAGCATATTTTCGGCTGTCTATAGCTGCCCACCAAGCCTGAAATATTTACTACTTGGCCCTTCACAGAAAATGATTGCCCACCCCTGCTCTCCATCCATCCAGTAAATCCCTATTTTGCTTCATTTGTATCTTTCCAATCTGTGATATAGAGAGCTCCAGAATAGACAGAAGGGTGGAGGAGACTTTGAAGCCTAGGTAGCAGGAGCAGTCTGGTCAGGGTGCCACAGACACAGGCGCGAACTACGACCATGGTTGAATTTTGTTTCATCATCTTAGCCTACAGTTGCTACAGATTGCAAGTCACTGGGAAAGTGTCCTGTTGTTGCAGTAGAGGTCCTATGCCCTCACCCTTGCTCCCCAGGAACAGGTAAATGGAGTATCTGACCTCCTTTGTCTTCTACAGTGAGAGGTGGGGCCCTGGCCCACAACGGACTCCTACAATGAGAGATCCTTTCCAACTAGAAAAGGCTCTTGGGTGCTGAGTGATTTAAAAATGACATGTATTCACTTTGTCCCATAAAGTGCTTGCTGGTTTCAACTATGCTGTTGCTGCTGCTTATTATTATTATTATTATCACAATGCTTGATCCAAGGCGGGTACTCAGAAGGTACCAGTCCTTTCCTCAGCTCCTCCTCTTCCCCTCTGCCTTGTGGACTTTCCTATAACTCACTTCCCACCTTTCTGTCTTGAGAAGCAGCATGACATAGTGTTCAGGGGCACTGCTTGCGTTTGAATCCTTACTCTGATACTTCTTAGCTGTGTGACCTTGGGGTAGTTTCCCACTTGTAAAATATTTCAGTTTCCCATCCATAAAATGGAATGATCATATTGGCACTTCACAGAGGTTGTTGGAAGGATTCATCAAATCAACTTACATAAAGTGCTTAGAACCGTGCCTGGTACGTAAATGTTTACTATTGTTATTGTTTCTTCTCATAGCTGCCTCCGCTCCCATTGTTCCAATGCCCCAATCTGTGTCTTCTGTCCGATTGCTCCTCCCAGCTTCACTCCCATGTTTCTCACTGCCCTCAGACCATTTCTGTTGAGATGCTGGGCTGTCATTCAAACTAGTGTATGATTTCCAGTAGCCATTGCCCTTCCCTGACCACCCCAAACATGAAGCCTCAGGACTGCCATTGATTCCCCTCCCTTCACTTTGTCTTTTATTTTTTTTTAATGTTTATTTATTTTTGAGAGAGAGAGAGAGAGAGAGAGAGAGAGAGACTGAGTGCGAGTGGGGGAAGGGCAGAGAGAGAGGGAGACACAGAATCTAAAGCAGGCTCCAGGCTCTGAGCTGTCAGCACAGAGCCCGACGCGAGGCTTGAACTTGTGAACCTGAGATCATGACCTGAGCTGAAGTCGGACATTTAACTGGCTGAGCCACCTAGCCACCCCTAACTTCATTTTCTATTGATCACTGAGACCTGTCCAGTGCTTCCTTTGAAATGTCACCTGCAACTGCTATCTCTCTTCTATTGTCATTACATTTGCATTTCAGGCCTGAGGTTTTGAAATGGCCTATCAACTTGTGTCCCTGCTTCTACCATCTGCCCCCACCCCACCCTACCCTGGCTGCAGCCAATTCATCTTCTGCACATTGAGCAGATTCAACTTCCTAAAAGGTTAAAGTCTACAGGCCATGAAGCTACTCAAAAGTCTTCAGTGCTTTTCTGTACCTAGACAAGGGGTTCTTGAACTGGGGTCCATGAGTAAGCTTCAGAGGGTTCATTCCCTGCCCCACCCTCCTTGAAATTAAATGTATGAAAAAGTTTTAAAAAAAGCATCTGTGCATGGATTTCTGGGGAGGGGGGAGGATGTGTAGCTTTCATCAGATTCTTCAAGGGCTCTGTGGCCCCAAAATGTTTAGCTGATTTTCTAGGACAGTGGTATTGAGGGTAGGGGCACAGGCACCCCAGGGGAAGCACAAGATGATTCTTTGGCATGTGAGAAGGAAATATTAGAACTTTTAAAATTTCATTACATCATCCTTTATGACTTTTTGGTATGCTTTATTATGTATGAGTGCATTAGTGTAAGTATAAAGTTTATAAATAAATATACACATATTGGGGGTATGCTAGTGTATTTTTCTGATAGGAGTATATGATCAAGACAGTTTTGAAGATACTGATTTAAAGAATCAAATCAAAATTCTTCTGCTCTTGCACTCTCAACAATCGCCAAATTATGGAAAGAGCCTAAATGTCCATCAACTGATGAATGGATAAAGAAATTGTGGTTTATATACACAATAGAATACTACGTGGCAATGAGAAAGAATGAAATATGGCCTTTTGTAGCAACGTGGATGGAACTGGAGAGTGTGATGCTAAGTGAAATAAGCCATACAGAGAAAGACAGATACCATATGGTTTCACTCTTATGTGGATCCTGAGAAACGTAACAGAAACCCATGGGGGAGGGGAAGGGAAAAAAAAAAAAAAAGAGGTTAGAGTGGGAGAGAGCCAAAGCATAAGAGACTGTTAAAAACTGAGAACAAACTGAGGGTTGATGGGGGGTGGGAGGAAGGGCAGGGTGGGTGATGGGTATTGAGGAGGGCACCTTTTGGGATGAGCACTGGGTGTTGTATGGAAACCAATTTGACAGTAAATTTCATATATTAAAAAAAAAAATAAAAAAAAAATTCTTCTGCTCTTCACTCTATGGTTTAAAGCTGTTTTTTTTTCAGCCCTTGTGTCTTTCATGTGACCCCCTGCATATGCATTATAGGCTAATTCCCACCCCTGGACCTTGGTTCATGTACTTCTCTTTGCACAGACTGCCCTCGTCCTTCTCTGCATGTTAAAATTACATCCATGTTTTTCAAGGCTCCAGGAAAAGTCCCACCTTCCTTCAAGAAGCCTATCCTGACTAATCCATCTGGAATGCTCATGTCACTTCAGCAGATGGTTCTTAAATGTGTATTTTGTAGCTTTTATCGACTTATTTCCAACAGAGAACAAGCTCATTAAAGAAAGATTATGGAAATGTTTTCCATATCCTCAATAGGACCTAGCACAGTACTAGAACCAGTGCTTAACAGAGACTTGATGAATGGAGACAAAGCAACAAACTGCTTGGGACACAGTGGGATGTAGAGTCCTCTGGTGGTCTTAATGATGATAAGGATATTGGTTGGCAGATAATTGAACTCGCTTGAAGCAGGAAGTCTAAGTACTTGCAGATAATCTAGAAACCAGGTGTCAAAGGGTAAAAAGACTAAGCAAACAAAATCCTGTCCAGTCCATTTCTCCAGGGGTCACTATTTTCTGTTGAGACTGATTGGATAAATGTATATGAGGGGCAATGTATTAATGACTGATAATGTAGTTAATGCCTGACCCCCATCTCAGATAATGGTTGCACTGAGAGACCTTTAGTGGAGTGATGAATGATTGTCAGCTGTGGGTACTAAGAGGCTTGTTGGGGGTGATCTGGGCTTGGGGCTTCCTCATATCCTTCACCTTACACTGCAGAAATGAATAGGAGGGAAAAGGGAAAATGGAGGCATCAGGATTTTTCACAGTACAATGAGGTGAAGTGCCTCTCCAAGGTCAGAGTAAGCACTGGAGCCCTGTTTTCTGCATCCCTCTGCAGCACTATCTGCCTTCCATGACAATCTGCCTCCTCAATTTCTGGAGCCTGCAGCATATATATAACATATAATTTGTGATTAAAATGCCCTCCATTGCACAGTACAATGTAGGTTGCAGTGACATGAAAGACACGGAGCTTGAAATACTTTCAAAATCCAAAATAACTCTAAATTTGAGGCTACATTTATTGCCATAGGCCAGTCTCCCCCAGGCCGTGGAACTGTGCAAATGAAACTCCATGAACACAGAATGGCATCCCATTCCCATCTCTGTTCAGCAGGAAGTCCAGAGGATTAGAGAGGCAACCAGCTGGCCAAGCCAGGAAACCATAAATTTTCAAACAATTTCCAATTAGCTGTAAAGTACCAGCTCTCTATAGAGCACTGCCTTTTACTTCAAGTGTTTTGGGTGGTGGTAAAGGAGCTCTGACAGCTGGAGGCAAAACTTAAGACCCCCCCCCCCCCCAGCAACTCCCTGAGAAGGGAATAAGTGAAAAAATGGCTCTTGGTGTTTAAAACTTCCCTCCACTACAAAGTGGCGGATGTGCATCAGGCAAACATCCTGAGATGAACTCTTTACCTATTTCAATTCCCCTTGGCTAAAGTCTATGAAATAATTAATTCCAGCCCCCTTGTCATCACTTGCATGATCTAGAGAAGTTCATGGGCATTGATGACAAGGCTGTCAACCTCTCCCTAAAGCGCCATTCCTTTGTGTGCATAGGCTCCCCTTCCAGTCTGCTCAATCTCTGGAGGACAGAGGGCTTTGTCTCTAAAATCCCTCCCTCCACAATACAATCAGGGTTTAAGTGACTCCCTGGGCCTGTAGAACCAGTCACAATGCCCCACACTTCCTGCCCTGAGAGCCCAGAATTCATGACTGTGCAGATAAATGAATTATACACTTGGCCAGAGATTAAGCCTGGTCCTTTGTACAGCAACCTCTGAGGTCTGGGGGAAGATTTGACCTGTCAGGATCTGTGTTCATTTTGCCTTGATGAGAGGCAGAGCAAAGCTGTTCTGGCTGTACAATCCCACACCCTGGGGTGTGATAATCAGCAAATTGCAGACAAGGAATTGGCTATTGCCAGATTCTCATTGTCTGGGGCCCAGGCTGAACTGTTCAGTGGATGACAGGCTGTTTTTCTGATTCCAGATGGCAGACCCATCTCTTGCCAGGCAAGCCAAGGAAGAAAAGCATCCTGAACGGTGGTGCCAGCTACAAAGGGCTCATAGAGGAGTTTCAAGAGGCTGAATGCACAGAGCTAAGTCTATCCAGAATTCCACACAGGGACTAAGGCAGGAGGGAAACTTGGGTCTGGACTCTGCTTCCTTGGCTTTAAACCCAAAGACTGAGGTAGAGCTGGGACACTCTGAGAATCTTTTAAATAAGAAAAACCCCAAATTGCCACTTCAAACCAGTTCCTTAACATGTCAACCGAGTAGCCTGTGAATGTGAGTCACTTAAAAGCCAGACATCTTCAGATTTCCAGGGGCTTTTGTATGCCAAATGTGAGCTGTCTGTTGTCTGGAAGGTAACACTGTTGTCTTTGCTCTAACTCCTCAGGTCTCTGCTCAAGTGTCTCTTTCTCAGAGAGACCTATCCTGATGCCCCAATCTACATCTGATCCCCTTGTTATAATCTGCAACCACACATGTTAATTTTCTTTCATGGAATGTATCATAATTTTTAATTATCTATATTTACTTGACTCATTGGTTCAACAAATATTTATTACACATTTACTGGCTCAGTTCTAGGCTCCGTAGACACAACAGTGAATGAAACAGAAAAAAATTCCCTTGCCTTCATGTAGCTTATATTATTATGGAGGAGATAAATATACAAAAGTAATATTACATTACATAGTCAATAAAGGCCCAAATGTGAATTCTCATGCCATTAAACATTTGTAAGAAGTTTTATGCTGGTCAGTGTATATCCCTATTAATGTACAGTAATGAACAAATTATGTTTCTTTTCATTTTCTCATTCAGATAGATCTGATCTTAACCCATAATAAAAAAGTGGTTATCAGCAAAGGAAAGCATCATCCTTATATAGCTATTTCCACACTGTTAACTAACAAAAAGTGCTTACTTTGCATTATGTTTATACTTCTATAATATCTGTCTGTCTGAATTGTGATTGTTAATCTCTTGGTGTCTTCCTATCACTGAGTAGTGAGGTACTTGAGGGCAGGGACTATGTCTTACTACTATTTGTATCCCTAGAATTCATCCACATGGTCAAAAGTATTTGTTGAAATGAGAATCCCAGACCTTGTCATAAGTACTGAGACCACTGAATGATTTGCATGGAAAATCCCAAGAACCAAGTTAGACCAGAGGATGCATCTAGCCCCATGGAGTCCAGACCAGGCTGGAGCAAAACTAGAACACCCTTTCCTTTCCCAAGCTGGAGAAGGAACTGTCTGATTCACAAGCCCTTCCTCGGCCCTTGAGAATTTTATTCTACGATCTGTGATCTGTAGGCTCCTGGGTGTCCTATCTTTCAAAGAACTAATTAATTTATTAAATCATTTGTTAGAGATTACAGTAAATCTTTTATGTAATGGGGATTCTTGGAGTACAGACTGTGAAAGTTTACAGAATTATATGGTTCATTGAGGCCTAAAGGGAAAACCTTTATTGATGCAAATCTTTCTAAATTGTCAGAGGCAACATTCCTGCCTCACAAGATAGAGTCACAGGGAGATGATGGAAAATCTTCCTTTGCTGTTTGAGGACTAGGTGGGCTCTGAGTTATCTTCCAGTACCTCATTTTCCATTATCTGAGACTGTAGGTGTTAGAGATGTAGGACATGGACTAAATAAGTAAGGAGCCCAGGATGCTACCTGGAGGATCCTTTATTTTTCTGGGCTATATCCCTCACTTCTTCTCAGATCATTTTCCTATCATATATGATTCTTCCTAAAGAAGAATTCCACAAATATCCCAGATAGCAGAAGTTCTGGCTTATCAAGATTTTACTGAGCATTTCACCGAGATATCTGTAATCCTACAGGCACACTTACTTTAAGAAAAATGACTTTCACTCTATAATCTTCTTTCCTAAGTTGGCTGAAATAGGGTTTCAACAAAAGCACTCCTGGACAGTTGAAGCTGATATCAGGAGACTATTGTAGTTTGGTTTGGATAAACACTCCAAGTGCCAAAGAATATGACACATTGGTTTGCTAATATGCAAGGGGAATAATTAGTTCCTCTCTAGGGAAGAAAAAAGATGAAATCAACCAATTGTGCATGTTAAATGCACACTGATTTGAGGCTGAAATGTCCATTTTGTACAGCTAACACACTCCTCTAAATTTTGTATCAAAAAATATGGTAATGTGGGTGGGCACTCTGAATATTATTGCCTATCTTGAGGGATTGTGCAGAATGGAAAAGGGGTCAGAGATAGGTATATGCCAGGATCATAGGGTCTGTAGTGGAAGGATGGGAGCAGATGGAGAGAGGGTAAGTTGAGCTTGAAGAAACCACCGGGGGGTAAAGCATTTTTTTCACCTTACCTTATCCAGGCAAATCCTAAACTTCTTAACTCCAGCGATATAAAAGCAACAATGGAAAATGGTGCCTCAGAGAAAAAGCAAACCCTGACCAAGTTTTGTATAAACTCTTCCCTAGACCTGCCAGGGAAGCCTTCCAAAAGTTGGAAGCCTTAAGAAGGCTCTGTCCCTCTTGAAAGTACACTTACAAAGAACCCCCAGTGTTGGTTTTGCTGATTGCTCAAGCCACTCTGACCCTCACAGAGAAAAAGAAAAATAAAGGGCACCCCAAAATGGATGGGGGTGTTACCTCCTAAAGAGAGCTGTCTGATGGCCAAGCTGTTTGACCTGGACCAAGGAGAGGGTCTATGTAATCGGGTCTATGTTATCTAGAAGAATCTGTGTTAGCGATACACACTTTAGTAACTCTAAAATGTAGAGCAGCACTTCTCAAAGTGAGGGCTAGGATGTCCTTGGGTATTGAAGAACCTTGAGAAAGGGCTGATGGTTCAATAAAGAGACTGGGTAGCAAAATCTACTTTTCCCTTGCCTGCCCAGGGCCTCCTACAAACAATATCACATTCAGAAGCTCTCTTCTCTTCCCTGCTCTGGTCCCCTCTTTCCCCTAATTTTGTTAAAGTCCAAGTTCTGTGTGAATCCTGAATCTGTTTTTCAGTTCTCTCTTGTCACACTGGCCTGCCAACCTCACCCTGTTAACAAACCTTGACTCCTTTTTCTCGCCCACATTCATTTTTCACACTTCCTCCTAATTATCTAGCAGCCAGTACATTCAGCCTCTCTTCCAACTCTAAGCCCTTAGGACAACACTTAACCATGGCCAAAACCCCTATGACATAACAACACATGCCATCACAAAACCTTTAAAATTAGGTTAAATGGTGAAGCCTTAATAGAAAATGAAATCTCTTCAATAATAGAGATACAGTTGCTAGAAAGTCATCAGAAGGCAAGAAGAGGGAGTAGTGGGGCATTTCTTTCAAGAAGCAGTAAAGAAAGTATGCTAGCCAGGGAGTTAGGAGACTTGCTCTCAGCTCTACCATCAATGTTCTGTGCTCTTAAGTGACTACTTCCTTTTCTTTGGATCTCAGTTTCCTTATTTGAAAAGGAGGGCTTATAAGTAAAATCAGTCCTCTTTCTAAGAGGGTTACCCAAACCATTGGTGGCTTGAGGTGATACATAGATAAGTCTTTTGTATTGTGGTAGATATATATATATATATATATATATATATATATATACTCTATTTTACATTTGGAAGACACTGGTTTTTCACTTACAGGTTCATTTTTAAATAAATTTAGCCAGGTAAAACCATGAACCAACTTAAAGAAAAGCATTTAGTAAAGTTTTAAGTGCTGCACATAGCAAGAGTAAAGGCGTCACACAAATTTTGACTTGGATTTGATGAAGGCTGAGCTAAGCGATTCCTACTGGCTCTAGAATTCTGGGCCACTTAAACAAGTAACTAACACTTTTCAGTATTTATTGTGTGCCAGGCATGTCCCAGTATCCTAAGAATTATATATATTAAATAATATAATGTTCACAACAACCTTATGAAGTAGGCACTATTATTATCTCTGTTTTACAGATTAGGAAACAGGCATAGAGGGACTAAGAACTTGTTTAATGTGACACAATAAGAGTCAGAGCCAGGATTTGAACTCATGAAGACTGGATCCAGAAGCCACACTCTTTAACTGCTATATCAGTGCTTCTGAAAGTGTGGTCCTTGGATCAACAGCATCAACATTACTTGGAAGCTTGTTAGAAACTCAAATTATCAGGTCTCCACCCCAGACCTACTGAATCAGAAACTCAGAGTCCAATAGTCTGTATTTTAACAAGCCCTACAGGTGATATTCTCTCTCTCTCTCTCTCTCTCTCTCTCACACACACACACACACACACATACACACACACACACATACACACACACAGACACACTTGAGCAGGTACTATGCTGTAATGAACCAATGGCAGCAAGTATAGAATGATGGGAGAGTGATTTGGATGACAAATGGAGATAGAGTGAAGGTAAACGCAATGTTGAAGAGACCTGGACATGTCTGATAGCAAAAGGGAAAGAGCCAGATTATGGAAACTGAGAAGAGGAAGAAAGCAGAGTAGCTTGGGGTCACAAAGGACAGTGAGGATGCCTATCTTTCAGGGGATTGGAAAAAACAAAGATTTGACTCAAGGAAGAAGAACCTGATGCTTTGGATTTTTTGCCTGTATGACAAAAAATAAATTAATTAACAGATTTTAGTGATGGTGGAGGAGAAGTGATAAGGTTTTAAGGAAAAATATGACTGATTCAAGCAAAGTGCTGTGAGCCACAACATTGACATGGGTAAAATAATATGTACTTACAGTGCTTAGGTCAGAGTAACAGCTGGAGATGGTTTTCCAATGAACTAAATCCAGTGATTGTTAGGTTTTTTGGTGTTTTTTTTTTTTTGCCATGAAAATGTGCCACTTAGATCTCTTGCTTTGGGGGCATAGTTGACAGATGGTCTTACTGTTGGTCCTCTGGATCCATCACTACATTTAAGCTGAGGATACGCTTCCAACAAGGCAGTTTCCAGCCAATGACTGTACATGGCAAGAATAACAAGGTAGGCCCAAGGGACCTACAACAAGGGACTCCTCTGATGAGTGACTTTGGCTTGAGAATTCCTTATTGGCTAGGCTGAAACTTTCTTAGAATAGTGCATCAGTCTGAGCCTCAATTTGTCCAATCCTCTTTCTTTCCCACTCTCCTTCACAAGAGTTGGACCTGCACTGTCTTCTGATAGCCCTGAATTCCTTCGGACCCCTTTCCTTTGTGCCTCACATGAGCCTAACTCAATAAATCTCTTGTATGTCTAAATTCCGTCTTGGATTCTGCTTTATAGAGGTCCAAAAACCAGTAAAGGGTTCTTCCCCAGCCATGATTTGCTGGATGAGTGAAGAGGTGGACTCTGGGAGTGTCTTGAGGTTGGATGGTTTGACGTTAAGAGTAACAATACATGTAAGGAGGTAAAAAGGAGCAGGAGTAAAAGTTCTGATAGCCTTAACCCTGGACCTTTAAAACAGGGGACCTGCTTCATTCAGATTCCTCAGTAACATAGAGACAAATGTCAGGCATTTAGAAATTAGCATTTGTAAAGCTTACTTTTATACTAGTTTTATTCTGTATGAGGATTCCACAGGAAAAGCTGACAAGGCCTTGAGCCTAGTAGTTTGAAAGGAGCTGATGGTGTGGGAGGATCATAATGTGGGATGAGATACTTTTATCCTTGAATGATTGGAAGGTATCTGATTCCATGTGAAAATGATGATGGTGGTGACAGCGCATTTGAGAAAGAAGAATGATTTTTCAGAAGTTGAAGAAGCTGATGTTGGCAGTCAGACTTCTTCCTGTTTCAAAAGTGTACACTTCTACCATATAAATTCTTTGGAAGGGGTCTCTCCCTGGCTAAATATCCTGGGAGAAGTGACATCCTAGGATCTAACACCCTAGAGGAGATAATCTGTGAAACAGTTGCAATGCACTCATTAGGGATGAGCTGTGGTGTCTCATTGAAAAATGAGTTGAGATATTATGGTGGAAAAAAACACCAAACATTTACAACTCTATCTTTGCTGGTTTTGCACTGGTGGGAAGGACACTCACGCCGTCTTCTCTGTAAAAGATCCCTGGATGACCAGATCACTTCTTCAAGACCCCAGAGTATGGCAAGAACCAAGTCAGTCTTGTAAATGAAATTACAAGTAGAAGTTATTAGCTGAAGGGTGAGTTTTCCTGAGGAAACTGAGGGATGAGGCCCCTCTTACTCATGTCTTCAGAAGAGCTGAGCAGCTTCAAACACACCAAAATTTAGTTTACTTAGAGGATTATAAGGAACCAATTGCAACAACAAAGAATGGGATCTTTAAGACACAACAAAGAGGTTTTTTTAAAAAAAAAGAAAGGAGGGTAAAGTACTCTAATACAACTTGCTGCATAGTGGCAATATTCAGCTGCAAAGGAAACGTTAGGACATAAACACATTTTATAAACAGAGGCACTGAATGTTTGTTCAGAATCAGATGCATCTGGCAATCACACAGAAATTCCATTAACCAGAATTATACCTTTCCCCTGATTGTTCATTTATGGTAATTATACTATTGAATATAAAATAAACATGATTCCCATTTGCAAACCATTTAACATTTCCAACCTAAAGGATTATTTAGATCATAAAGACAATCTAAAGGACTGAAAACCAAGACTTCCAGGTTCCTGCTCTTGCCTCTTATTAGAATAGCAGGTTTTTCTCTATTGAAACTGTGAGGGCTCAACTCTTAGATATGGCTTGACAATGATATCAATGTTGTTAGATGTAATAAGCAATTTTTGCATAGGAGCAACCCCTATTGAGAACACAAGCCATAAGTAAGAGGAACAAATTATTAGGTGGAGAGCAACACATTAAAGAAGGCAAACATCTGGGAGTTTGCTAATGATAACAATAAAGATCATATTTGTTAATCAGTACTACACATTCCAGCAGGTCCTGCTAAGCAAGAGTGGTCGTTTCAATTAATGGGCTGCTATTTCTTCCTTCTAGTCAGGTGACACTGGACACAGATGTCTGGAAAACACATAAGTCTAACTCATTGGAAAATATATCAAATAACCTGTTTGGATGGACCAAGAGATTAACCCTGTTTAATAGGGCTATCCAGCCTCATTTGTCCAGGCAAGTAGACATCATTTCCAGTAAACTCAAGAGCAATTATAATCTTACACCAAACATCCAAGGTACAATGATCACATGTTGAGTTGGAGGTGGTGTCTTGCCAAGTCTGAGTCAGGGGGCTGGGACGTGGTCCCATTTTTGCCACCAACTAACTTTTTGACCTTGTATAACTCTCTTCTCCTTCAGCCTCAATCTCCTCATCTATAAGGTGCGTAAACCAAGTGCTCTTTTGGGTTCCTATCAGCTCTAGTGCTGAATGTGCTTTTGTTTTTGTTTCTTATAAATTGATCACATCCCCATGGCAAAAATTAGAGAGGGAAGAAAAGTTTCATCTTAAATGTTGCCAGATGCTTGCCTTAATGGTTTTGATCCTGGTTGTCCAGAAACTGTGTTGAGAAGTATTCTGAGGCTAGGTCCAAGCTTAGCAGAAAAGAAAGCAAAAGACAAAGGAATGGGTGGGGAATGACAGCTTTCATGCCATGGATTTACCACCCCAAACACAGATAATGCCACTTGGGCAACTGGATCATATTAGTTAGAAGCCTCCATTCTAACCAGTTTATGGAACTGGAGTTTAGTATATTTTCAAATACTGTTAGACTAATCATGAGTGCTATATGCTGTCTAAAAGCTATAATAAAAAGTTTTGACTAATAAATGCTTATTAGTATTTAGGTATGTGACTACTAGTAATATAACAATAATAATACTTAATATTATTTACTGTATCAAGACAAATGTACATTTTGAAGCGGGAAAGGCAAATCTAGGAGCAGTCATAGCTGATTTCCAACTCAATGAGTTGTATAATGAAGACCTGCCACTGTTTTTTAATTCAGACAGATTAATAACTCTCTGCAGTCAATGCTATGGGATATAGATCAATAAACTACTAAATGGCGAAGAACATTCTGCAAATTAAGTAAACAAGCTCTTTTTTTGTATGAAAAATGTTTAATTAATGTGGAATGATGGAAGCTGATTCTGTGCTATCTGCTGTGTATATCTTAGAATGCCCTACAGTGGTACTGTTTTCCCAGATTAACATAGTGCAGCTAAAAGCATATTAACATTTCAGACAGATAAAAAGAGGAAATTAGTTCAATGGCTTGCCACCCTCTTCCACTTTTTAGTGGAACTAATAAGAACTCAGGAGTCGTGCATTTGGAAAACTTCAACACATCTAGAATATTTGATTTTATCCCACCTTCCACATCAGAGAAAGAACATTTCCACTGAACAGTGTTTACCAACTACTTCTTTAATCTTCCCCAGATTAGGAGCCATCATTAACACAGATAATGGCCTTCTGTAAGGAGCTAGCCAATACTATTGCTAATCATCTAGCATTATACTGCCCTATACAGCAGCTACTAATCACATGTGTCTATTACATTTAAATTAATAAAAAAAATTAAAATTCAGTTCCTCAGCCACATTTCAAGTGCTCATTTCCAGCACATTTCAATAGCTATTTGTGGCTAGAGGCTATTTTATTGGACATCACAGATATAGAACATTTCCATCACTGCAGAAAGTTCTATTGAATGGTAGTGCTCCAGAGAGCCTAAGTATATTACACCTCGACGGGGTAGGAGTTTCAAAATGGGTTAGAGAATGCTTCCGGGAAGATTCAGAGCTGGAAAGAGTTTTAAAAATTCAAATTAGTCTCCTTTATTTTATAGATTAGAAAAATGTGAGCCAGAGAAGGTCACACAGCTGATTTGTAGCAGAGCTGAGACGAGAATCCAGACTTTCTGGATTCTGAGGCCCCTGCTCATTACATTATCCCGTTAATATACCTAGAGTAGTTTTCTGGTTATTCTATCTCAGGGTCAACTCCCATCAATATCACTAGCTCGACTCCAGTAGCCAGATGTTCCCTTCATCTCCCCCTGCCCCATCCACTTATATTTTAGAGAGAAAACAGAACAGTAAATGGGGTTGGAGGTTGGGAAGGAGTATGCAATTATGCAAGTAAATACCTAGCTCCAGAATTAAGAGTAAACATTCCAACTGATCTATAAATATTTAACCAAAGTCATACATCTGGGCCCCAAAGACGGGAGTTTGTTCTTGGCATTTACAATTAAAATGGATTAATTTCCTGACACAATGTTAATACTAACCTTTCTTGAGTATAAACATGTCCTGGGATACTCTGCACTGAGTGTAAATGTATAGGAACAGATTATTCACTTGATACCAGCTCTTGGCAAAAACACAATGGTCTATTCTCAGAGCACATGCATGGGGCAGTGTATCAGTGAGGGGTTTGTTGGGTCCTGTTTTCCACAGGTGGGGGGAAAGGAAATGGTCTTGTTTACAAGGATAATTAGGCTGTCCTCCAGAGGTTTGGCTGTTGGGATGCAATCAGATGGGTCCAAGACTGAGTCCAAAACCTCCAATGACAGTTTTAGAATGGTACATTTCACTGGCTGCCATTTCCTCAACTACCCAAACTGGTGCTGGGGCCACAGAGATGGTTAGACCCCAATTCACTACTTCTTAAAGGACTCACATTGTCTTTCAAAGCAGGTTACCTCTGCAAGGAAGTCATGAAATGGCAAGTGTGAGGAAAAACTAACCTGTATTAACAAGAGGAGTTAGTCCTCTAAGCCTTTTTACCTCTCTCCTTTAGTGTAATTTCTCCACCTGACAGTATTGGAGGTACTAAGTATTGGAGGTATTAAGGACTTAATGTGTTGGTTTTGTTTATATTTTAAAACAAGGATCCAAAGAAGGCATGTTTAAATCAAATACATTAATCACTAATGATGGAAATTCAAGCATAAGTGAGAAAATGGAGTAATTTTTTTAAATTAATGTTTATTTATTTTTGAGAGACAGAGCATGAACAAGGAGGCTCAGAGAGAGAGAGAGAGAGACAGACAGACAGACAGAATCCAAAGCAGGCTCCAGGATCTGGGCTGTCAGCACAGAGCCCGACATGGGGCTCGAACCCACAAACCATGAGATCATGACCTGAGCCAAAATCAGATGCCCGGGCACCCCAAAATGGAGTAATTTTTTAAAACATATTTTGAGGAAGAAGGAGAGTCCTGCTCTACCATTCAAACCTCTGATGTGACCATCCCTGTAAGGCTGACTGTCTGTTGTCACCTGGCTGTCTCATACAACTAATGTGAAGCAGATAAACATAATGGCAAAGCTTCTAAAGGAAAGGAATCACATCCCTTCCTTTTGCTTCCAAAGGCACTAGCAGGGTGCCAGGGTTGAGGACATGCTACTCCAAAATATGGCACCTTGGCATATTGAATATTTTAAGCTTGAGGAGAAAACAGCAGAATCAGGAAGTTAACTTTGACCTTCCCCCCACCCTTCTCCCCTGAAACAGGTCATAAAACCCTCATGTGAAAGGCTCCCTCCCCATACCCAGAGGTCTTGTTAAGTTTCCATCAGTTTACTACACTCCCCTCATACTCCTTAACCTATGATATTTCTACACAACTGTGCACTGTTCATCAAACCTAGCATAAAAATACACAAGCCTAACAATTTATTTGGGTCATTTCCTTGTGAAGTCCCCCATATCATGTAAAACTTATGTTAAAGACATTTGTGTGCTTTTCCCCTGCTCATCCGTCACTGTCAGTTTAATTTTCAGACCCAGCCAAGGACCCTAAGAGGGATGAGGAAAAAATTTTCCTCCCTTACAAGAGCCAATCATGGATTGTAGTTAAGCTGTCTATTTGCATGCCTCTAGCTTTAAATGTTTAAATACAACTTTGTCTTTACAAAGACTCTGCCTCTTAAAAGCATCAGTTGCTCTATTTTTTATATGATGATCTAAAAAATTTTTAAATAAACCGTCATCAAAAACCTTTGTTTACAGAGGTAAAAGATACTGGAATCTACATTTTATAAACACTGATGCATTTAGTAGCTATTTGTTTAAAAAAAATGAGTGGCTGCAGCCAATGTTTACTAAGTCCAGGAAGACCCAGAAGACCACCACAACCATCATAAATGATAGATTCTAGTGGGTAAACAAGGTTTAGGAAACAGAAGCAGTTTTACCACCTAATGCCATGCCAGAGCACTAGACTAAGTCAGCAACTAAATCCATAAGAAAAGGGAAATGAAATACACCTGATTATGTTCTCAAAGGAGATACCTGCATCTCACTTCTCTAAAGCAGAGATTCTCAGTTTTTAGCTGCACGTTAGAATCATCCAGATTCCACCCTAGAGAGTCTCATTTAATTGATCTGGGGTTGGACCCAGGTACTGGTGTCTTTGAAAAGTTTCCTAGGAGATTCTGGTGTGTACTCAGGATTGATGAACACTGTCTTAGAGCAATAGGTTCTGCTCAAAGTTTTTATTTATCTGAGGCATAAAGAATAGCTTAGAGCAGTAGTTCTCAAACCTGACTGCACATCAGGATCCTTCTCGAGTTTTTAAAAAATAAATTCTTGCATCACCTGGGTGGTTCAGTCAGTTAAGCATCCGACTCTTATTTCAGCTCAGGTCATGATCTCATGGATTTGTGAGATGGAGCCCTGTGTTGGGCTCTGTGCTGGTAGTGTAGAGCTTGCTTGGGATTCTCTCCCTCTTTCTCTCTGCACCTTCTTTGCTTGCGCTCTCTCTCTGTCTCGCTCTCTCTCTGTCTCTCTCTCTCTCTCTCTGTCTCTCAAAATAAATAAGTGAACATTTAAAAAAATAAGGATGGAGGGGCAGAGAGAGGGAGACACAAAATCCAAAGCAGGCTCCAGGCTCTGAGCTGTTGGCACAGAGCCCCATGTGGGGTTTGAACTCACGGACCATGAGACCATGACCTGAGCTGAAGTCAGATGCCCAACCAACTGAGCCACCCAGCTGCCCCCCAAAGTAGAAAGTTTTTAAAGTTTATTTATTTTGAGACAGAGACAGCATGAGTGGGAGGGGCAGAGAGAGAGGGAGAGAGAATCCCAAGCAAGCTCTGTCAGCGCAGAGTCACACATGGGGCTGGAACTCATGAACCATGAAATCATGACCTGAGCTGAAACCAAGAGTCAGATGCTTGACTGAGCCATCCAGGTGCCCCCCAAATTAGAAATTTTAAGAGTTGGTTCCATAAACCCATAATATTACAAGCTCCTCAGACCACCTGCTGTTCCTTGTTGAAGGAAGTACATTTCAGAACTACTAAGTTAAGTCATCTGTATATCTGTGTTGGTGCAGAGCAGTGGCTCTCAATCCTGGACGCTCAGATACTTGAATCTTATCTCCAGAGAATCTAATTGGTCTGAGGTGGACCCCAGGTACCAGTAGTTTTTTAAAAAGCTCCCAGCAGTTTGTGTATAATCAGGTTAAGAAACCTTGGGGCAAGAGTGGCAAAAAAAAAAAAAAAAAAAAAAGTAGCCAATTTATTGGTCCTCTGTATTTTCATGTCCATGGAAGACATCACTAATCAATTCTGGCACTCTTTCCTGCCCATATATGGCCTCATAATTCTTCTCAGTACGTTGTTCATAAAGTGAGCATGGAACTACTGTTTGCCATCTTTATTTTAGATCTTGCCTGGCAGAAATCTAATAACCTCTGGAAATCCCTTCCTGGTTTTTGTTTCTAGGTATAGTAATTAAGTGTCCAGATTGTTCTGGAGCAGGAGAAGGTGGCTGCAATAAAGAGAGCCACCATCTAGCCACCTCTACTAACCAGCGAAGCACTTTCAGCTTCATCTTCTGCTGCAAGTAGAAAAACGTATGCAGAGTAATTTATTCACATTGAGTTAATGAAAGGTCTCTGTATGACATTCTAGTATCAAGTGTACAGGAAAGGCCAAATGTAAAGGGAAGTCACTCAATATTTACCTCAAATCTCTGATGAGAGTTCTTGTTTGTAGATACCAATCTACTTTCCCTAAACATTCCACCTATTGGTGGTTGTCTTATACCCAGCATGCTGAACCTTTGTCCCAGATTACTGTATGCGGGAGAGCACTTGAGCTTCAGAATGAAACTCTTCTCTTGCTGTGCTGCTTCCTGCTTTGAAGAAGAAGGGCCCAGTGGGCCAGAAGTTTCTGCAGTTTCGTCTGTAGCTGATAATTAATGTGGTATGTGAGGAGGGCAGAAAGAACATATTTATTTCTTCTAAAGAAGGGCCTCTTTCCCTGGGGCCAGTTGTTTCAACAAATGCAAAACAAGGAACTGCAGGAATACAGGGCTTCTTCCCTTAGTAACCTGCAATAAAGCACCTTTAAAGGCAACAGATCATAATTCTGATTAGGACTGGAGAAGTAAGTGCACACTGAGCATGCCAAGGATCTAGAAGTCTGCCAATGAGGAAACCTCTGTGGGAGGCAAGTAGCCTGGAATTAAGGGGAAGAGGAGGCAGTTTGGAGTGAGAATATGTCAAATATCTCTACCACTTAGTGTCTGTGTGACTTTGGGCAAATTACTTGACCTCTCTTAGCCTGTTATCTTACCTACAAAATGGAGGATTATAATAATACCTTCCTTTAGGCTAATGGAAAAGATTAAGTTAGATAGTGATAGCCTCTTAGAGTAGATCAGTGCCCAGCAAACACTAACACTCAATGAATGGTGGCCAATATTATCTGATCAGGTCACTACACTGCTTGGATACCCAATTTCAAATTCATATTAGCCTTTCTCAAGGGATTAGTCCTGGACAATCAACATCAGAATGACCTGGGAGAGCTTGTTAAAATGCAGATTCCTAGGCAACATTCTGGATTTAAAGAATCAGAATTGGGCTTGGGTTTAGGAATAAGCTATTCTAGCAAATACTCTGGTGACTCTGCTTCATGTTTAAGTGTAAGAACCACTGATCTATATAACAGGGATGATTATTTCTGGCTTGTTTGTCCCACAAAAATACAATGAACTCATATGGGAAAATTGTGTACAAGTATTTGAGGCAAACAACATTACACACTTTCTAGGTGGTATTAACATCATTTAGATGACAGGAAAGGAAATGGAGAGAATTTCAGGATTCCAGGTTCAGAGGGAATCCCAAAACATAGGAAGCTTTCTCTGCCTTCATTGCTTTTCTCTTTAAGTGGCATAAGAATGAACAAAGATATGTTTTGACTGAATTCTACAAAAGTGCCAAAATCATTTTTTAATGTTTATTTATTTTTGAGAGAGTCAGAGTGTGATTGGGGGAGGGGGAGGGGCAGAGAGAGAGGGAAACACAGAATCTGAAGCAAACTCCAGGCTCTGAGCTGTCAGCACACAGCCTGATGCGGGGCTTGAACCCATGAACCGTGAGATCATGACCTGAGCTGAAGTTGGATGCTTAACCGACTGAGCCACCCAGGCACCCCCGAAATCATTTTTAACTAGCATTTTTTTTGGTATATACTATAAGCCACAGCAGCAGTCAATAAGATAGAGGAGGTTCCTGGCTTTGCTAAGCTTACATTCTACTTGAAGGAGACAGATAGTAAACCATTTTAAAAGTTGAGACTAGGGGCGCCTGGGTGGCTCAGTCGGTTGAGCGGCCGACTTCGGCTCAGGTCACGATCTCGCGGTCCGTGAGTTCGAGCCCCGCGTCAGGCTCTGGGCTGACAGCTCAGAGCCTGGAGCCTGTTTCAGATTCTGTGTCTCCCTCTCTCTCTGCCCCTCCCCCGTTCATGCTCTGTCTCTCTCTGTCCCAAAAATAAATAAACGTTAAAAAAAAAAAAAGTTGAGACTAAAGAATCAATCATTCGTTAGTTTATTCACCCATTCACTCTCTTTTTCAAAAAATATGGTGCTTATATCTAGAGGAAGGCAATAAAAATCCAAGTAATTACAAGTCAATAAGTGTTGCAAGGAAATGCATGGGACTACAAAGAAATGTATGGTGTTAAGGGATTATGCACTTAAGGGAGGATACTATCAAGGGATCCCTAATACAGGGGTGATTTTTATAGAAAGTGACATTTGAGTTGTCAACTGGAGGGTGAGTAAAGCAGGTGAAGAGGGTGGGGGTAGGAGTGAAAGAAGAAATATTTGATGATAAGAATTTCAGAAAGGTGCAGCATGTTGAAGGCCCAAAAGTTGAAGAGAACATGGTGCATTTGAAATATTGGAAAGACCGCCAAGAATAGTGCTATAGACTGTCTGTGTCCCTGCCAAATTACTATGTTGAAACCTACTCAGTACCCCAGTGTGCTGGTGTTTGGAGGTGGGGCCTTTGGGAGGTGATTTGTTCATAAGGGTGGAGGCTTCATGAATGGGATTAGTGCAGAAGCCCCAGAGAGCAACCTCACCCTTTCCACCATGTGAGGACACAGAAAGATGGCCTTCTATGAACCAGGAAGTGGGCTCTCTTCAGACACCAGGTCTGTCAGCACCTCTATCTTGGACTTCCCAGCTTCTAGAACTGTGAGTAATAAATTTCTGTTGCTTATAAGTGACCAAGTCTATGGTATTTTTGTTATGGCAGCCCAAATGAGCTAAAGCAGGTGGAGGGGTGGAAAGAATGACACTAGAATGGAGAGGAACACAGAGCCACCAGATCATAATGGCCCATACTGCTATGATGAAGAGTTTGGACTTTATTCTGGGTGCAGTGGGAAACTATTACAGGGGTTTCTAATCAAGGAAGTAATAAAACACAGATGCCACAAGTAATAGAGAATGAAATGACATAAATAATACAGGGCATGAAGGCATGGCCCAGAAATAACTATATGTACTATAGAGGCAAAGATGAACCACTCTGGTTACAGAGAGCATTATTAAAGGCAGATATGACCTGGACCTGATAAATGGGAGAGACTGGAATTTGATGAGGTGGTTCATTTTGGATGGAGGACAACACCTGAGTGGAGTGGAAAACTTAAAATAAACATGGGGGCGCCTGGGTGACTCAGTCAGTTGAGCATCTGACTTCAGATCAGGTCATGATCTTGCGTTCATGGGTTTGAGCCCCACGTCGTGCTCTGTGCTGGCCATTCAGAGCCTGGAGCCTGCTTCAGATTCTGTGCCCCCCCCCATTCAAAAATAAACAAACATTAAAAAAATAAATATAATAAACTTGGCCATGTGGGAAGATGAAGCATAAGAGAACCACCCTTATTTTATTCTTGGTGGAAATATCTATTTTGTGGCTGGCATTTTGATGTTGGAAGATGGTAATGACAGAATTCTGGAAGATCACTTTGTGGGATGGGTGAATGGATGAAAATGGTGATACCAGAGTCACAAATCAAAGGCAATCTGAGGAAAATGGTTAGAGGAAGAAGAGTGTTTGTAATGGCTTAAATATCCTATTTTACAACTGAGCAAGAAACAAGGTGTTCCTCAGTCCAGGAACAGGAAGATGTTGAGAATCCCTTCCACACAAAGTACAGATTTTGAAATGGGAGGATAATGAAAACAGCTTGAGAGCTTAATGAAGAAAGACTATATCTATGCTGTTCACCAGTGTGGCCTTAGCATTCAGTATACTGCCTGGCAAATGGTAAAGCCTGAGTAAATATAGTACTTCTAAGTCCAGACCCAGATATTAAGTGTGTGAATCTTGTATCTAGGGTCCTGAAAGCATGAAGAGCCTAGGTTTCCCACATGCACAGTTGTGGGGGTGGCGGCGTTTAAGGGGTAGGCTTTGTTTGTCATCAACTTGGCCAAACCTCTACATTAGTTTACTATTCCTGCTGTGACAAATGACCATCGAACTAGTAGCTTAACAACACAGATTTATTATCTTACTCTCCTGTAGGTCACAAGTCTGAAATGGGTCTTACGGAGCTAAAATAAAAATATTGGCAGAATGATATTCCTTTCTGAAGGTTCCAGGAGATAATCCATGTCTTTGTCTTTCCAGTTTCTAAAAACTGCCCACATTCCTTGGTTGATAGCTCCTTCCTCCATCTTCAAAACCAGCAACATTGGCCAAGTCCTTCTCACTTCATATCACTCTGACACTCTCTCTTCAGCCTTCCTCTTTCACTTTTAAGGACCTGTGTGATTACACAGAACCAACCTGGAAAATCCAGAATCATCTTTCCATTTACAGGTCAATTGATTAACAACATTACTTCCATCTGCAACCTTAATTCCTCCCTGCCATATGATATAGCATGTTCCCATGTTCCAGGGATTAGGATGTGGATGTCTTTTGGATGTGGAGGCATTATTCTGCCTATTGCAAGCTTCCATCCATAAAACTGGCAAATATACTCTACTGGACAATGCTCCCTTCTTTCAAGCCTATAGCATACAAAGCACTTAAACACAGTACATTGTACAGTAGAAGCTCTTTTGTATAACACTATTAGAATAAGTAACTGACTGGTTAACGTGAAGAATCACATAAAAGAATACATACAGTCCTTAAGCATTTTAATTCAACTTAAAACATACAAATATACATTCATTCACCAATCTGGTGATGTGATGTGAGACCAAGGCCCTTTTCTGGAGTGTGAGCCCTCTTATTGGAATTGCACAGACTCTTTCTTACATAGGTTACCTCCCTAATGCATTTCATTTGATTTCCAGGTCGGGTTGTTGTGTTTTTCTAACAATAGAACATCTTTTATTTTATTTTAAAAAAAAATTTTTTTAACGTTTATTTATTCTTGGGACAGAGAGAGACAGAGCATGAACTGGGGAGGGGCAGAGAGAGAGGGAGACACAGAATCGGAAGCAGGCTCCAGGCTCTGAGCCATCAGCCCAGAGCCTGATGCAGGGCTCGAACTCACGGACCACGAGATCGTGACCTGAGCTGAAGGACGCTCAACCGACTGAGCCACCCAGGCGCCCCTAGAACATCTTTTAAAAGTAACATTTCTTTATCAAATCTTTCCAGAGCATTGAAGTTTGTTTTCATGGAAACAATAGCTTCCTTTTTATGCTCACATCTCATAAACTTACATTAAGTTACCTAATCTTATTAGCAAGTACAACTGGCATACATGGATTTGGCAAGAAAACAACTAGTGCTTGGTAAGTATCAATTCGACACAGTGGGGCAGAAGTGTGAGGGTTAATCAGAGGGTAACTTACTAACCATGAGCTTTCCTTGTACCCTGAGCATCAGTCAATATGTATTTCAGTAGGAAGGAAAAGTATCAACTTAGTCCACCAAGTCAGCTAAATGGAGGTAAATGAGGAGACCTTTTACTATATTTAAGAGTTTACTAAAAAAAGAAACAATCAGTAGATACCACATAGTCTCAATATACTCTTCCTGTGAGTCCCTGAAAGGTGTATCAGTTAATATTAACGATGGTTAATATTTACTGTGTGCTTATTATATACCTAGCATTGTGCCAAACACTTTATAAACATTATTTTATTTAATCCTCACAACAACCATATGAAGTAAGATCCATTAAGCCCATTTTGTAGATGAGATAACTAAAACTTAGAAAAGAAACTTACCAGGGCACCTGGGTGGCTCAGTTGGTTAAGCATCTGACTTCATCTCAAGTCATGATCTCACAGTTCATGAATTCGAGACCCACATCAGGCTCTCTGCTGTTAGCTCAGAGCCTGCTTCAGATCCTTTGTCCCCCCCTCTCTGCCTCTCCCTTCTCTCTCTCTCTCTCTTTCTGCCTCTCCCCGCTCTCTATCTAAAAAAAATAAACATTAAAAGAATTAAGAAACTTGCCAAATGTCCCATATCAAAAGATATTCAAGCCCGGGAAGTCTACCTGTAGTGCCCACACATATTACTACTGTACTATACCAACTACCAGACAAGCATATCAGAAATCATAGCATGTGGTGCCACACTGCCAGCTGCCCCTTTGCTTCCTTTCTCCTCATAGTCCAGTGATGGATCATTCCAAACCAGAAGGCAAAATATCTATGGTAATTGTCCTAACTACACTTCTTTGTTTCCTTATCTTCTCTGACATGGTAGCTGCACAGCTCTCTCTCCCTAGCAATGAGCCAGAAAGATAATCAATGACCAAAAGCAGACACTACTTGAATTTATTGAGGTTCTTTATCAGCAGCAGCTATTTTTTTTGGCAGCATTTTTAAAAACACATTTGTCTTTATTTACTTTCCTTCTGGATTTAGTTATCATCTCTGAAAGCTCAAGGACAACCATCATTTTCTCTTGGTTCTACCACTATAAAGGTCACTCACTTACCTTTTGCCTTCAGAAATTACTGCAAGTAATCTGTCTTCCAGTCTTCCATGCAAGTATGAAGAAAGATCGAAACTTAGCCTCCTTGCTGTGGCTATGCCACATTAGTTAGCCCTTGGAATCAAGAGATTAGGCAAAGTCTCCCTAGATGGTAGAGCCAGCAGCCATATCAACTAGCTGCTGGAAGTTATGCTACAGAAACAAAAATCAGGGGGAAAAAAAACTATGCCAAGGAAAAGAGAAGGGCTTTCAGAGACTGGGGCCATGGAGACCTCTGTCTAGAAACACACTGAGGTGTGCTTGCATCATGTGAATGTTGGCCAGAGATCCAGAAGATGAGAAGTTAAGGTCAGATGGTATCTTCCTACCTTAGGATGCTAGAATCCAGATCTAGGAGTACAAGTATATTGAAAGACAGAAACACAAGGTTGCCATGGAGACTCACACCTGAAAAAATCGTACAGGCTGTATCAGAGATACTAGCTCATATTTCTTCAGGTGAGGTTTGAGCAGCTTGGACTAAAATTCTACCCAGCCCAGACTGGGCAGGAAGGGGCAGATTCATAATTTGAGTGCCACTAAAAGAACTATCTACAAAGGCAGTCAGAGAAGGGCTGAAAGAAAACTAGCCTGGACCTATTAGCATCTAAGCAAAGCTCAGAGTCAGTAATAAGCATGTTGACAGAATACAGGTGGGTTTGAGGTCATTCTGTTCCAACTATCATGTGCTGTTTGGGTTTTTGTTTTAAAGGTCTATTTTTATTAAATTGGAGAGGTTGCTAGAGAGGTGTTGGGCTGGGGGATGGGCTAAATGGATGATGGGCATTAAGGAGGGCACTTGTTGGGATGAGCACTGGGTGTTGTATGTAAGTGATGAATCACTGGGTTCTACTCCTGAAATCATTATTACACTATATGCTAACTAACTTGGATTTAGATAAAGTTAAAACAATTAAAAAATGGAAAGGTTCCTACATCTGTTTCAGGGACAGGAGAATTTGTGCCTATGTGCTTCAGTTGCGGTGGGGGGGGGGGGGATTTTCATCTATCTTGCAACTCCAAGTAGGTCCAAATGGAAAAGTAGATGGTGATGACTCTGAAGAAGGCACATGGGCCAAATCCCAGGAACATAGGGGAGAACAAAAAAGGACCAGGCCATAAGAATTCATTCCCAAAAAGAAAGGAGTCGTGCACCTTTAACTAGTTGATGGGACATATGTTATGGAATCATAGAATTCAGTGTGGCAAAAAGCTGAGAGGATTAGAAGTCATGAGAGTTGGGTTTGCATTCCAGAAGTGTCCAAATTTTCTGTATAACCTGGGGCAAATCATTTCAGCTTTCTGGGTCTCAGATTTCTTACCTGTAAAATGAGAATAGTCATATTTGCCCTACCTACCTGTGGAAGATTGCATTATTGACCCCAATTCGTTGCCCTTCCTCTATCTCTGCCACTTGACTCATTTCTTCTATAAAATGTGTGGAATATATGTCCCATTCATTGACTATGGGTTCAATCATGTAACTGGCTTTAGCAAACTGGATGATGTGGAAGTAACAATGAGTCAGTTATGAGCCAAGGCCTTAAGAGGCATTATTGTTTCTTCCCACTCTTGCATCTCTGTGTTAACCATGCAAATAGCAGGCTCAGGCCATCCCATGGTTCTGGGAAGAGTGTGAGAAATATGTGAAGCACAGCCACTCCCAGCCTAGACCAGCTAACCCCTAGCTTGTTCTAGACTCATGACTCAGCCCCACTTGGATTGGCCAATGTCCAGCAAACCTACAGACCAGCGAGAAATAATAAATGTTGTTTTAAGCCACTGAGTTTTGGGGTGGTTTGTTATAGAGCAACTATTGATACACAAACTTATAGAAGTGATAGGAGTCTCAACTGTGATAATATATGAGTACCTTTTTCAAAATTTTCAAGGTTTATACAAATGTAATGGACTACTGTAGGAACAGCTAAGTGGCTTGAAGGGCTGGATGGTAGGGTAAAGTGGAATTTGGTCATGTTCTGTTACTGCAAGTTTGAATGGAAAGGGTCCACTTTGCCACAAGAAAACTAGGGAAGGGAGGTCCCAAGGTGCCACTCTGGTGACCTCATCCTGAAACCATAGTTGACCTCGAATCTCTGTTCAGGCACTTGAGGAAGGACAATAAAGCCTAGAGTAAAATGAGATAGAAAAAAGAATGGCTTAATGAGAAGCCTCAAAGACTTCTTCAAACAGCAGGACAGGATGCCAACAGCTCTTCACTCTGCCTTCTCAAATACTTGTGCTGTCCATTGACTCTGCCATAAAATTCATCAGTGTTGGTGGAGTCTTGTGGTCTGGGGCCAGCAGGCTTGCTGGGCAATAATTCTGTCAGCTCTCTATTCCAAGGAACTGTCTCCAAGAGTTCCAAAAGCTAAACACAGGAAAACCACACCAGCCACAGGCCTCATTAACCAATAAACCCTTGATGAAAAGCAGGATCTCACACAGTTGTTTCTGGTACAAAATTCCCCCAAGGGAGGGGGACAATTGTACTTAAAGTCCCATTGGGCTAAGATGCTCCTACCTGTCACAATTTATTTCAGAGTTTGAGTCAGGCCAGCATTTCTACCAATAAAATAAAGATCAGAAGGGATGGTTAGAAGGCCTTGGCAAGAAAGTATAAGTAAATATAAAAGCACAGGCAGGGGTATTTGGAGAAATAATATTAACTGGGCTCAGTGGACTAGAGAGTAAATTATTTACACTCTTAAGGATCCAGGGCAGACTCAGCCACTTAAGGGAGGGAGGAATGGACCATCTGCTGCTCCAGCTACAAGTGACCAGCTTATATGTCGCATGCCAAGGCTTGAACCACAGCCAAAGATAGGAGTCGCAACCAGATACCCCAGCAAGTTCTACCTTGGGGGGTCTATAAAGAGAAAAAAAAAACTGTGCACTCTATTGGCAGCTGGGATTGCTAGTACTCAATTTATGCAACCGTCCAGAGGGAGTTCTCCCCTTTACAGAGAGTCAGAAGAAGACAAACTATTTTAAACCACTTTCTTTCTACCATGTTTCCCTTGTGAAATCTATCCTTCATCCACCCACCCTGAGCAAGGGTGGATGAATTCCCTTGTTATCCAGGGACACACAAGAACACCTGAAACCTAATTAACCAATTTACCCTTTCTCTAACTACAAGGTCAAAATAGATACCTTTTGATCAGATGCGTTACTACCAGTCTACCATGCCAAAAGCTTGCAACCCTTCCTTCCTGTCCTTTACTCCCACATCTAGTAGGTCCTTCAAATTTGTCTTTTCTTCAGGTTCATCTCTTGGTTTGTCCTGTTCCTCTCTTCTTCCATTGCTTTGCCATATAGTAAGCTTTGTTCTCTCAAGCTTTGATTATTGTAGCAGCCTGTAAGCTCCCTGGCTTCTAGGTCTTCTGTAACTTTTCTTCATGTTAAACTTGGGTCATCTTCCTGACCTACCATTTTGAAAAATCAGTTTATTCCCCTTCTTTTCAAGAACGAGAATGACTCCTAGTTTCTTACAGCATCAAAGCCTCTGTGTGGCAGCACCATTACTCTACTGTGTTTAGGCCAGTACCTGGAACACTAATGCCTACCTTTTAAACTTTGCTCAAATCATTTCCTTTGCTTGGAATGCTCCTTGAGATCTCTTCAACAGTCCTACCATTGCATGTATGCGTAAGTAGCCTCAAGTTTCTATCTCTCCATGAAAATTCTCCTAATAACACTAATGAGATGAGTAGAAAACTAATTAAAAACAACCAAACCAAACAACAACAAAAGCAAGATGGGCAGGAGGATTCCCAGTCTTCTTACTGCTGGGCTATTGGTGGCTTCTTCAGCAATGCCTTTTTTACCCATCCCTCCTTTCCTATTTCAATAAAGCCATTTACATTCAAGATGGTACTCTCTACCCTATCTGTTTGTGGTTCTCTATTTTGGCTGTGTACTAGAATCACCTGCAGAGCTTTTAAAACACTGGATACCCAGATTGCACCCTAAATCAAAATCTCTGGGGGTGGTGAGTCCCTACCAGTATTTTAAAAATTTCTCTAGGTGAGACCAAGGTTGAGAACCACCAATCCAGATGACTGCTATAATCTACTTCCATGTTTTTCCCCCTCTTGCTTCTCTCAACTGTCCCACAATTTCACTGCTGTTTAAATTCTCAGCCCCACGTGTTTCATTCCCTTACTAAAATTTTTTTAATGGCGTGTGTATATATATCTCATATTAAATGAAAAAACCTACATTAGAGAAGAATACAGAATGTTTAATTATCATTTTTACACATGTACTAGTATTCTATTGCTGCATAACAAATTTCCACAAACTTAGCAACTTAAAGCAACACAAATTCATTAAGTCGCAGTTTCCATGAGCCAGGAATCTAAGCAATGGTCTAACTAGGCCCTCTGCTAAGGGTCTCTCACTGTTTTAAAATGTTGGTTTTATTACCAATCAGGTACAGTGAAGCCAACAGATCAGAGAATGACTGCCATTGAAAAGATAGTTTGTTATGACAGGTCCCAAAAGGAGGGCACAGCATGTCACACAGGGCCACAGGGGAAAGCACCAGGGTTGGTCAGGAGGTAGAAGGAGTGAGGGGAAAACATGGGCAAGAGACTTTACTGTAGCTTTCATGAAAAAAGGCAAGGCAGGGTAAGCAGGCTTAGGATTGGCTTGTTTGAATAATTTCTGAGGGCTCTCAGGTATAGGATCTGTCATTAGTTGTCTGGTACCTGGCTCTGGGATGGTTAGGGCAGAGGAATATTCCCTCCTAGAATATAAGAGCCAGATAGAGGAGGTGGTTCAGATATGGGGTCTGGATTGCCTGGTTTGCATATGAAATGTAGCCTCCTGGGAAAGTCATTTGCTATCTCTAAGAATTGGCTAGCCCTGAGAGAGACAATCTGTCCCCAGACAGTAGGCCCCAGATGCCACAGCATCAAGAGTGCAAAAAATACGAAAATATAGCTAATAAACTCACCAGGTTGAGATTGCAGTATCATTGAGGGCTGTGGACCCAAGCTCACAGTTTATTGGCAGAATTCAGTTCCTTGTAGTTTTAGGACTGGAGTCCCTGATATCTTGCTGGCTGACTCATGGGGGTCACTCCCAGCTCATAAGTCCTAGCAAAATGGCTCTCTCAAAACATGAAGATTCTTCTTTAAAGCCAAGGAGAAAATTCTTATATAATGCAATGTAATTACAAGTGTGGCTATCTTGTCACCTTTGCCATATAGCATAACTTAACCGAGGGAGTGATACCACATCATATTCACATGTCTGCCCACTCTCAAAGAGGAGCAGATCATACAGGGCATATAGGCAAGTAGCAGGAATCTTAGAATTATGCGTTCCAAGATATGGAATTATTTATATGTATGTATTTGCATAGGAGAAAAGTCTGGAAGATGTTAATATCTCTGTTGAGGGGCTTTCTTGTGGTATTCATTTTTTAGATTAATTTTTACTCTGTAAAGCATATATTTATTTAGGAGTCAAGGTAAGAAAATAGGAAGGAAGGAAAAAGGGGAGAAAGAAGAAACCTTCAGCTGCTTATGGAACTAAGTATAAATCCATCCTGTCCAAACGGGTTCTTCATAACATAATCCCAACTCTGTTCAAGGAGTCATCTTGCAATACTCCCTTCAAATGATCCCATATTCAAGCCAAACTAAGTACCCTGACCCACAATTTACCCTATGCTTTTCTACCTATATGGCAGGCACACGCATATTACTCTACTGCTTTATTTCTGTCAAAATCCTATCCATTACTTCAAGGCCCACTGCTATCTCCTCTGCAAACTAACTCTTGATACCACCAGTCATGAGTGCTTCCTCTTGCTTTTGAAATCGCTGAGCAATAGAGGATAGGGGTTAAGCTCTGAAACTCTAAGGTTGTATTAAGTTCTACTCCTGGCTCTTGCTACTTTCTTGCTAAGCGATCTGGGGTAAATTGCTTCACTTTTAGTAAGTCAGGACCACCACTTAGATGAGATAAAGCGATTGGGAGGAGATATTTTATTTTGTAATCCAAGTGGAACTAAAAGTGGGAGCCCTGGAATTGAAATATATAAGTCAGAAAACCCAAGGAGACCACTATGCCTTTAGAAGAAGATCAACTGTGTAGGACTGAGACAGGATGGGGGTACAAATGAGTGGTGCTTTGAAGTTCAAGCCCAAAACATAACCTTTGCCTTGGAAAATTCCCCAGCCAAAGTCACAGATACTAAATAGGAAGCAAATGCTCCATGAAACCAGGCAATGTCATCAATGATGCCTCTCAGGTCATTTCTCCAAAAGACAGAATTCTTCCTATTTGTAGTGATGCATGAGTATGTTAATTCCAAGTGAGGAAATTGCATGTGTGATTTTTTTCAGAAATTGAATTTATCTAAGAGAAACAACCATCCTGACAATTTTCTCCTCCATTTATGCCAGATTATTTATTTATTATTATTTATTTTCCAGATCTGTGCTTAAAAGAAATCAAGTGCCACATCATCTGTCTAGCTCTCTGAACTGGCACAGTGGGGCACATTAGGATTGCCACGCTCTGCCAGGCTCCCTGGGAAGTGAGGACTGTGCCTTGACTCCACCAAATTATATATGAAATTGGTATTTATCTGATATACCAGGTTAACTCACTGTGGACCTGGATTCTGATTCATAAATCCTCATTTTCTTTGCCTATATAATAATTGGGAGACACATCAATGAAAGATACCACTTTATGTTACAAAGAAATAGCTGTATTATTAAGATTTACCATTTGTTTAGCATCTACCATGCGCCAGATACTTTGTATCCATGACTTCAATGAACCCTCATATTCTCTTGTGACGGATAAGAACCCATTTGGGGGCAGAAAAATGGGAGTCTGAATAATATCCCTCACTGATGTCTCTTTTCTCTGGCCTCCTGGAGTAACTCAGGATCTAAGCACTTGGCTCAGAATACAGCGAAGCAACTTCCTCTGGTTCCCATGTCAAGTGGCTCTTCCTGAAAGAAGGCCACTCTGATATTTAGAAATGCGTGTTGCTAGGGTGATGGATGGCATGGGGAAGTGAATCAGCGGAATCAGAAAATTGAGGGTTGCAGCTTGTAATGGGCTATGGACCCTCAATCAAATTCTTTTCCCTTTCTGGGCTCTATTTCCTTATCTATAACACGAGAGGGTTGGACTTGATTTATGGTTTAAAAAATTTTGAAGGGGCACCTGGGTGGCTCAGTTGGTTGAGCGTCCGACTTTGGCTCAGGTCATGATCTCACAGTTCGTGAGTTTGAGCCCCATGTCGGACTCCATGCTGACAGTTCAGGGTGTGGAGCCTGCTTCGGATTCTGTGTCTCCCTCTCTCTGCCCCTCCCCCACTCACACTTTGTCTCTCTCTGTCTCTCTCTCTCTCTCTCAAAAATAGAAAAACATTAAATTTTTTTTTTTAAATTTCGAAAGCCATGGAACCTTTGTTACAGAAACTCAATCTTACAGAAATCCAAAGCAGTGTGACTGGTTGAAAGGGGTGGAGGCAAGAAGGGCAGAGAGGTAGATTTTAAAGCACTCTGCTGAATCTTAGGGCTTGAGAGTCCATGGTTTGAAGACACAATTGTAGTAGGTGCAAGCTAAAGGTCATGATGGTTCATAAGCTGGACAGTTTACTTTTAGATTTTGCAATGTATTTTTCCCTTCCTCAAGCTGAAAATAGAATATCATCCAGGATGAAGACCATGCTATGCCTGTCATATTTCTACTCTGGTACCTAGCTCAATGCTGTACACTTCAGAAGTGTTTTGTAAATATTTGCTATGTACCTATTGGTTAAAAGAGAATATTTGCCCTGGGGTGTCTGTACCTAGAGATGAACATCCTCTTTTGGCCATAGGATGGCCCTCTAAAATTTTGAGAGGGAAGCCAGTCTCAGAGACTGTCATTCTGTTCTCTTCAGTACTTACAGCTGACTGTTGTGGGCTCTGATATCCTTGATTACAGGAAATGGCGAGACACAGTGCTTTATCACTGAGACACTTTAAAAATGCCTTCAAAATACCATGCCAATGGCATACAAAGTGACAAGAATGTATCAGACATGGGCTCCCAAGAAAAAAGAGGGCCTGGGGGAAGGTAGAACCTCTTTAATAGAGGGACTAGGGTGAGGGAAGATTGTTAGATACCAATTTGCTGTTTGAAAATATGTTCTGGTGATACAAGACAACATCTGAAGAAGGGCCACACTTGAGAAATGTAAGTGTGATGAAGAAACCCCAAATACAGAGGCAGAAAGAATTGTAATACATTCAGTAGGTTTAGTGTTCTATTTCTTGATTCATTAACACTACACTGTTGCCCTGCCTGACTAGTAGAGGACAGGCAGCTCTTATGCTTTATTTAGGTGTCATCCACTGAAAAAAAAAAAAAAAGATAAGGTCCTAAAGCTGAATTGTCCATTTGTATTATTGGGTGAAACTCTCAACAACTTTTTTTTAAGACCACATACACACACACACACACACACACACACACACACCTCTTTGATTTGCCTCGTTTGGGGCAATTCGCTATTTGGATCCAAACACTTCACAGATCTGGAGCCAACCAGTTCAAAGAATGTTGTTTTCCAAATCAATAAAAAAGAGACGTTGGAAAGACAGGAACTCAGATAGCAAATGCTTGCAATTTACAGTGTTAATACTCATTGACAGTTCAAGTGTTCACCTCAATCTTTTGACAGTCTTGGTCAATGAGGGGTTAGTTAAAATAAATGGAACAAAGTTCCAGTTTTTGGAGCTCATAAAGCATCAAGCTTCAAGCATGCCTCCATGCCTAACAAAGGTTTCCTCTTTACCTTCACCTGGAAAACAACTTAACCTCTTAATATCCATTTCTTTATTGAGTAAAAACCCCTACCCTATCCCATGAGTTATTTTCCATTTACATCAACTCTCCACTCTTATCCTTAATTTTATCCAAACAGAAAGGTATTACTAAAAACAAAACTGTACCTGACAAACAGCATTTTTGTCAGGTCAAAAACCATCTTCTCTTTTCCCAAGTGGCCAAGACAGTATATTCTGGGTCTACTGGATGCCAGATGAGAAATCAAATGGGATAGGGCACAGAAGGTCAGTGAGTATGTTTACTGAACCTACTCCATTGTGACCTTGGTGTACAGGTACACAGTAGGAGAATCCAAGGGAAAAGTGTCTTCCCTTGAGGTCACAGTTTGGGGTCCAAATTAGCACTGGAAGTTCCATCCCAACCTCTTCTGCCAAGCCATTTCTTTAGGTTGTTAGTTTGCTATATGAAAACCCTATCGATATTCTACCTCAGAAATCACTATTATTTAGTGTAAAGAATAATGGTGATGGTGATGCTAATAATCAGCATCACAACCATTATTCTTAATAGCAAGAAAAGCAGTGTGATTACAGGAGAAGAGGGCTTATATGGGGTGGGGCAAGTAAAATATGTCACACTGCAAGGTTGTTAATGCAATAAAAGCCAATAGCAAATGGAAAGTACCCAGGACTGACTTTCTACAGATTTTCTGATCTGGGTTGCTCAAGACAGCACACAGAGCTAGTGAAAGATATTTTGTAGGATCACTCAGTGAGCCAGCCATATACTTGGTTTGTATGGCACCTTTGAAAGAACTGTCATTTTCCAGCAATGCTTTCTTTCCTGACAAAAACAGATCAATTGCATGCCTGCTTACCATCTCTTGAAAAGAATGGCATCCACTTTGGCATTATGAGAGCAAAAATACCCCCAGAAATACTGAAAGGCTGTTCAAAATGGTTAATGACTTGTAATGACAAGTGATTTGAGATTTAGGAATGTTGTATGGCCAACCAAAAGAAAGTCTGGGTAGGAGTTATATGGTTAATAGAAAAGATTATATCTATCATGTACCAAAATTTTCTCCATCAGGAAGAAGGCACTTGGGTTCCAGGGCATGCGATGTGGATGCCCCTGTGGAAGTTGGTTTCAGCTGCAGGTGTTAGTGACTTTATTAGGAAAGAAAAGAAACTGAGCTGTTTCAGGACTAGGGCATAAACACACTGAATGACCCTGGTTTCTTGGCCAGGATAAACATAGGCATAAGTCAAACAAAATGTTAAACTCGATCTCTGGCTTGGTGTCACTGATTGGGAAAATGGAGCAACTCTGTCAGTGTGTTTGAGATAATGTCAAAAGTATATGGAGGTATGGGGGCTGGAAGTCAACTCCAAAACGAATTAATCAGATTTTTATTTTTTAAAAAAAATTTTAAATGTTTATTTTTTGAAAGGGGGGGGCAAAGCACAAGTGGGGAAAAGGCAGAGAGAGAGAGGGAGACACAGAATCCAAAGTAGGCTCCAGGCTCTGAGCTGTCAGCACAGAGCCTGACATGGGGCTTGAACCCACGAGCTGTGAGATCATGACCTAAGCCAAAGTCAGATGCTTAACCAACTGAACCACCAAGGAGCCCTTCAGATTTTTAATTTTTGATTATCAAAAACACTGAGGTGCAGTCTCATTCAGATTATTTTTAATCCAAGAGTCATGATTTTATTCAAACTGGATCAGGACCTCTCTTGCCCTGATAAGGTTCTGAACTGGAAAAGTGATGGTTAGCTATCCCCCAATTTCAGTTCTCCCATTCTTCACTAAGTGGCAGAACTTTGATATTGTAGCTGGGCACAAAGCCACCCCGAATAAAGACTATAGTTCTTGATTTCACTTTCAGATGAGTATGACCGTGGGACTAAGTTCTGGCCAATGGGATGCAAGGGAAAGCGACATCATGTGATTTTTAAGTGTCTTTAAATTGTTGGGGGCACATACTTTTGCCTTAGTCTCCCATCCTTTTGGTTGGAATGCAGATTATGATGGTTGGAGCTAGAACAGCCATTTTGGAGCATAAAATGGAAGCCATATACCAAGAATGGTGGAGAAACAAGACAGGTTCCTGGGTCCCTGGTGATCATGGAGCTGCCATACTAGCCCTCAACTACCTATACAGACTTTTCCACTATCTCAGACACTAAG
Organism: Neofelis nebulosa; assembly: GCF_028018385.1. Taxonomy (NCBI): domain Eukaryota; kingdom Metazoa; phylum Chordata; class Mammalia; order Carnivora; family Felidae; genus Neofelis; species Neofelis nebulosa. The sequence continues at coordinate 88,693,180 of NC_080800.1, forward strand.
TTTTTCATCTCTAGAAGTTCTATTTGGGTCTTTTTAATGTCTTCCATGTTTTTACTTAACATGCTCAATCTTTTCTCTAGCCTCTTGAACATATAGAAAAGAGTTATAATAACTGTTTAAAAATCTTTGTCTACCAATCTTATCATCTGTTATTTCTGGGTCAGTTTTGACTGATTTTTCTTCTTATTATGGGTTGTATTTTCCTTTTTCTTTTGAATGTCTGGTAGTTTTTAACTGGTTGTCATGTCAGTTTTATCTTGTTGGATGTTGGATACTTTATACTTCTATAAATAGCCCTGTGCCTTGTTCTGGAACACATTTAAGTTACTTGGAAACAGTTTGATCCTCTCAACTCTTGTTTTTAAACTTCATTAGGCAGGTCCAGAGCAGCCTTGAGTTTAGGGCTAATTTGGCACCACGACTGGCCAGACCTTTTTGAGTTCTCTGATGTTCTGTGAATTGAGATTTTCCACTCTGTCTAGTGGGGACAGGCACTATTCCTGGTTCTGTGTGATCTCTAAGGATTATTCCTCCTGCTCCTTTTGGGTGGTTTTTACTTGGCCTTTTATGTGTGTGTTCATCAGCATTCAGCAGAAGATTCAGGGGGACCTCTTCTCAGATCTCCAGAGTTCTCTTTCCACATAGCTCTCTCTCTCCCTCTCTTTCTCTCTCTCTCTCTCCTCCAGTACTACAGTATCCTGCAAATTCTAGCTGCCTTGGTTTTCCTGACTCCCAGCTCTGTCTCCTCATCCACGTGGCCCTGCCTGGCTCCCCTCTCCCTCCATCACTGCCTGGAAACTCTCTCCACGCAGTAAGCTGGGGCAATCATAGGGCTCACCTTGTTTGTTTCCTGTCTCTCAGAGATCACTGTTCTTTGTTGCCTGGTGTCCAATGTCTAAAGACTATTGTTTTCATTTTGTCTGGTTTTCCACTTGTTTCAGGCAGGAGGTAAATCCGGTCCCTGTTACTCCATCTTGGCCAGAACTAGGGACTTTTACATCAGAGAGAAATAAATGGCTGTATTGTTTAACCCACTGTTATTTTGTGTTTTCTGTCATTTGCAGCCAAGTCTAATCCTAACAAATACAGGGCTGATCCTTGATTTATTTAGAACAGTTTGTGACTTTAATATAGAGAAGCTAAGATTTTTAGAATAACCAGAGACTTGAATAACGCCTAAGTAAGGTCAAATACCTGGATGAAAACTGAAAGCTCTGTCATTTCCCATGAGAAGAGTAGTGCTTAAGCAGCCAAATCAACTCCAGCTGGTGCCAGTTGAGAAAATAAAGTACATTTTTTTTTGCTTAGTGTGATTAATTTCTCATTCATGGAGACAGTACAACTGGGGAGGAATTTATTCAATAAGGGTTTCCTGAACATCTACTGTAGCCTAGGCACTAGGCTAAGTTGTAGGGATATATGTACAGACTGGGGTGTGAGCCTCCACCAGCAATTCACAATTTCGATAAGGAAACCTCATTTAGATAAGATCCCTTGTCATGTGAATAGCTCATGAATTTGCCTAAGAGGCTTAGTGCCAGTTTTTTTTTTTTTAAATAAATCTCATCTTCTATTTTTTTCTTTTAATTAGGGAAAATGCCTTTTCAACCCATGGTTCTGCAATGAACCATGTAATTTATATTTTCAGTAATAAAGTAACTTGTACTTTCAGCATAAAGAAGCTTCTCCTGGAACAGGATATTCACACAAAGTCCAAGCTTTACTACTTCTGCAGTGGAGAAATACATTGGACATGAACCTAACCAAATGATTAAGCTTCACATTACCAGTAATGGGGAAAATGACATCATGTTTCCCTTGTTGTGAGGCACTGAGAAGGATATAACATCACAGAAAAAAGGTTTAACCACAACGTATTCACGAGAAAAAATCAGACAAATCCAACTGACAGACATTCCACAAGGCAACTGGCCTCGACTCTTCAAAATTGTCAATGTCATAAAAACAAACAAACAAAAAAGAAAAAGCAAGATGGGGTATGGCGTTCTAGATTAGAGAGGACCCAAGAGAACAACAACTAAATGCAATGCATAATATTTTATTAGATTCTGTATCAAAAAGACAAAGCTATAAGGAAACTATTTAGGCAACTGGGGAATTTTGAACACAGATATTATTCTTGTAATATTGGGTCAGCATTGTATATACTTCCTGAATGTGATGACTATTCTGCAATTATATGGGATAGTGCTCTTGTTCTTAGGATATTCTTACTCAAGTATTTAAGGGTGAAGAGTCAAGATTTCTACAACTGACTCTTAAATAGTTCATAAAAATAAATAGTGAAAAAGCAAATGTAGAAAAATATTAAGGGGCACCTGGGGGGCTCAGTTGGTTGAGTGTCTGACCTCAGCTCAGGTCATGATCTCGCAGTTTGTGAGTTCAAGCCCCACATTGGGCTCACTGCTGTCAGCCTGTCAGTGCAGAGCCTGCTTTGGATCCTCTGTCTTTCCCCTCTCTCTCCATCCCCTGCTTATGCTCTCCCAAAAATAAATACATATTAAAAAAAAGAAAAATATTAAGAATTTGGTAAATCTAAGTGAAGCATATATATATATATATATATGTATATATGTATATATATATGTATATATATGTGTATATATATGTATATATATACATTCATTGTATATATATGTATATATATATACATACATACATACACACACACATATATATATGTCTGTGTGTATATACATATATACACATATATGTATATGTGTGTGTGTGTGTGTTCATTGTTCCACTGTGACTTTTCTTAAGGTTTGAAAATGTTCAAAATAGAAAGCTGGTGGGAAAACAAAAAGCTTGTGACAAGTAAGGGAAAAAAAGTTTCTCTAATCCCTATTATAGTTGTTAGCTTTGGCTTTACTGAGAGGTTTCATGAGAGGCCAGACTTGAACTTGTCACCAGACCTGGACAGTAACCAGAAACTCCTCTGTTCTTCTGGGTCTTCCCTCAAATCGTCCCATCATCTGGAGTGTGCTAACACGTTGTGTTCCCTTTGCCTACCTTTTTCACATATGAAAACCAAGTTCCTTGAATAATGCCCATACTTTAATTCTCACTGAACTTATATAAACTCAAGAAATGTATATAAACTCAAAGTTAATATTCTGCTTCTAGTGGCATGCTGGAACTGGCCTGCACTGGCTTATACTGCTTACTACCAGTTCACAGAAGCCACTCATATTGGCAATTTGAAATCAGCCATAGTGGGAATATTTATGACATGGATATCTGCACATGCTACAAATCAGGGTCCCTCTACCTCCCCCCCCAGAACTAGTGGTAAAACATTTACCCCGTGAGAGGTGTCCTGCAGACCTTCTAATTGTTTCACAGCCTTTCTAAAGGATCCTGAAATTCTCTGTGGATTGGTAACAAAATACCCCACAGAATTGTGGCCTCTATTTAGTGAAGTGGAAAAGAGTGCTGGACTGGGAGACAAAAGGCCCTGTCACTTACTGATGTATAAACTTAGGAAAGGGAATTAACCTCTCTAAGCCACAATTTTCCCATCTGTAAAACAGGAGCATTAATGGAAGTACCTGTCTCACAGAGCTGCTATTAGGTGGCATGGGATCCCCATAATCTATTTTCAAATTGAGACATATAGTCAACCACACATAATCATCAGAGCTAATGTTTATTTATTTATGTATTTATGTATATACGTATTCATGTGTTATTTATATATTTATGTATTTTGCTGAGCAAATGTTTAATAAGTGTTGATTAGAAGACAAACTTTGTTCCCATGTACTTAAACATATACTGTTGCTGAGACTTCACCACAATTCTACAAATTTGGAGTTATTAATACTTTCCTGATCTTAGAACTGTGCCCAAAGCAATGTCGTATGTGCCTAGTCCATGTTTCTGGTTACTGATAATCCCTTGTATTTGTGAATAATTGAATTTGGTCTGCATAACAACATGGTGAACAAGCATGATAAGTGTTTATATTTAACTCAATTTAAGCCTCAATTTAAATATCTTGCTAATAGGCAACAGAGCAGGTAGTCTAATTAAGCCCTTTGAATGCCCACTCTGGTGTTCTGCTTCCTGCATGACTTTGGTCATGACACTATCCATCTCCCAGGCTATTTTCTTCGATCTGGGCTGACCAATTCATCTCAGTATGCACAGGAATTTCCCAGTTTTAACACTTAAAGTCCCATGTCTTGGAAAACTCCTTTGCTCTCGGTACTCTAGGATGATCAGTCCCCGTGCTTGAGTCTTCCCTCTCATTCACAGAATAGACGCAGGCCTTTTGCCAAGAAACCCTACTTGGCTGTCACCTCGTTCCTTCGGCTCTCATTAACACCTTATTTCTGTATACTTCCTCAGTCTTTTTTGAGGGCTCCTCCCCATTGCCTGTCCAATGTTTCCCCCATAATATTAATGTTCTTTTAATCTTTTGAAAAAGTTGGGTATGTATTATAATTATTCTTGTTAAAAACTAGTGATAACACTGTATAAATACTTGTTTCCCATAATTCTTAATATATCATGAGCATTTTTCCAAGTCATTCTTCAAAGAAACATCAGGTTAATGAGTATATGATATTCCACTGTAAGGGATATACCTTACTTCTTTACTTAACTATTTCCATATTGTATGCCATTGAGTTCTTTTCCATGGTTTCACTGTTATAAACAGGGCTCTGATGAATATTTTCATTCATAAATCTTTCTGCACTGCTTTGCTTATTTTCTTCAGTTAAATTTATGAGAGAAATTACTGGGTCAGAGGCTGTGAACATTTTTAAGACTATTGACACATATTGCCAAAATTCAGAGAAAATAGATTAGGAAGGGAAATTGCTGGTATTAATTTTTGAGACACATTTGGAAATGGTTTGAACAATATCTGGGTGATTGTGGACTTTCATTTTATAAATGGCTCTGTGGGGAAAATTTACTTTGGAAAACGCTTTAAAGTTACACTCTAAGAAGGTGAAAAAATGTTTATAAAACGTTTAGTCAATGTGTATTTTATTGTTTATTTTAAGTGGCACTTTATATTTCGGTGAAAAAGATGATACAGCAGAGGCCACTCTTATAATCATTATGTACAGTGTATCTATGCCCTTAAAAGGCATATGCCTTAATTTTATTATTTAGAATTATTATAGTCCTACTGTAATTGTATCTTTGCTAATATGACATATTGTTGGTCATATTTTTTAATTTATTTGATAAGGCGTCCTTGATCTGAAATATAGATCCAATTATAATATTGTTGTTAAGGAAGCAATCTTCTTTGGATTCCAGGATTGCATCTACAGTAAACAGTGGGGACCTCATATACCATCATTCTTTCCTCCTCCCACTGACTACTAGAGGGAAGAAAACATTCAGAGGTAGCTCACAGCATTATCTCCATCCTCCAAAAGGACCAAGGTGGTTTCCAATAGAGGCCACCTACTTGACACTGTCACACTCTTCAGCAATTTCCTGCTGAGGCTATTTCTGTAGCTCCCAGACTCCAAGAATTGTCATTTAATTTACCAGAAGTTTACAGAGCTCTTTAAGGAAGAAAACCATCTCCTCTTGCTTGTACTTTCTTTATAGGTCAAGGGAAGCAGATAATAAATTTAAAGAACTATCATTCCATTTGTGATCACTGAAAATGAGAATACATGAGGCACTAAAGACAAAATTTCCAGGACATATCTATAGGACAAAGTGAACTTGTATACAGCAGCAAAAAAATAAAATCCTGAAAAATCCCTGCAGTAGCCTGCCTCAATCCAACCCAGAATCTCTCTTAGCTCCTCCCTGATAGCCTCAGCCACACCTCAGACTCTTGGCCAACTCCTGTCACCACACAGTAGAAAAATACCATGAGCCTCCCTTCAATAATTCTCTGGCTAAACAGCAAGTCAGCTTTATTGCTGGGATCGTTTAATCCTTGTGCCTAAATCTCCAATTGTGTGGCCTGTGGTTACCAAAAGCACTCTAGTCTTCTGGGTGGCATTAATATAGTATAGTGGTTGAGGGCATGTATGTTGGAATCAGCTGGATCTGGCATCTATTCCCAGCCTCACCACTCTCTAGCTCTGCAATCCTTGGTTTCCTTCACTTTTAAAATGGGGAGGATAATACTATTTACCTTTATAAGATTATAAAAATCTTTCTAAGGTCATTTAATTTTGAGAGAGAGAGAGACAGAGCATAAGCAGGGGAGGGGCAGAAAAAGATGGAGACACAGAATCTGAAGCAGGCTCCAGGCTCTGAGATCTCAGCACAGACCCCAACGCAGGACTCGAACCCGCAAACCATGAGATCGTGACCTGAACTGAAGTTGGATATTTAACTCATTGAGCCACCCAGGCGCCCCTACTTTTATAAGATTATTATAATTAAATGAGATAATTAATGCAGAGTAAAGCCTTTAGCAAAGTGTCTGGAATATGGTAAATTATTAATGGCAAGTATTATCATTAGTCAAGTTTAGGTCTCCGGTATTTGCTCTTAGATTGCATAGGGACATCCTGCTGTTTGAAACTCTGTTGATTGCTCATCCTGTCCAGGTTTGGATAGGATTTCAGAATCAAATTAAACTCTAAACTGATAACCTGGCTTGAAATCTATATTCCAAATTTTCATCTCAACCTGCTAACTATATGTGGGCCTTTTGCCTTTCTACAACCACACAGTTCTGGCAGGACTATTTGATCTCAGGCAGGTCAGACCCATCCTAACATTGGGCAACTTCTGAACATGCTCAATGTCCTACAGGTCAAGTGAAATTTTGCTCCTTGATGACAATGGTGAATCACTGTAGTTTCTTAAAGACAGAAATGCTGTGATTGCTGTGAGGAAAGTAGTCAGAGATTTAGTGCCAAAAGTGATCTTTATGTTTTTAGTTGATTAAACTGGCAAGAGTTTGCAAGAGGTATTCAACTTGATTGGTATACTACCTGGCATACTATCATTCACTTCTTCATGTAATAAATGCTTTTTTTTTTTTTTTTATCAAAGCTTGCCTTGTGGGCAGGCAGCCTAGGGAGATTCTAAGCCATACAACTTGATGGGTTCTCTATAATTCCCCATTCTACTCTTTCACAGATGTCACCAAAGTAACTATTCCCATTTATTGAACATGTGCTCTGTTTCAAGGCATTGTATTATACATTTACCATGAATGTTCAGTTTAGCCCTCATAAACGTCCTTTGATGTATGTAGCATTGCTGAGTCCATCTTACAGCTAAGAAAACTGAGGATAATAAAGGTTCGCTGTCCAGAGTAACACATTTAGCATGGGGAAACCAGACCGGAACTTAAAGTCCAAGCTTACTGCCAAAGTGTTGTTCATATCACTATGCTAAATAATGGTTTATTATTAAACAAAAGTAGTCCTAAGATAGTATAACAAATTAAGAAGTTATAAGTCTTTTAGACCTTCAATGCAAATTACTATCAGGAGCTGAGAGCAGATTTTGACAGGGGAACTGTGTGCTGTATATTAGTATGTGTATGAAGGAGGTGTGGGCAGGAAGAGGGTGGTTGCTAGGGACAGCAAAGACATCAATCCCTTGAGGGACAAAAGAGCAGAGAGCAGGATGTAGAAGAGAGAAACGAGAAAGTTACAGTTTTCTGTTTTCCCTATTAGGGAAAATGTTAATGGAGCATGGTACATATTAAAGACCATCAGGGATGTAGAAAGAGATGCATGGGTTTGGGGACTAGGAAGGGGGCCTCGGACTCTCAGCTCTACCACTTACATGCTGTGGGAAACTGGCAAATCACTTAACCTCTCTAAATCTTTGTTTCCTCAAGTGTAACATGGTGAACTTTGTGGTATGACTTTTATATATCATTAAAAAAATTAAATGGTACAACACATATAAGATAGCTGGCACAAAGCCTACACAGAGTAAATGCTTTATAAATGGTAAAACTATTATTATCTCATTATTATGTATTATCTTTATCACTTTTTATGATGGTGAAAAAGATGACAATCATGATCTCTGATAGTTCTGAAGGCAACCCTTATTATCTTAGGAAAAAATACATCTCTGTGAGCACATTAGTCAAGAGGAGGAGATGAGTGGGTAGGTTCTGGATACATTTAGATCACAGATGGGATTATGAGGCTAGGAACTTATTTGGCATCTACAGGAAGCCCAGGGGACTCAGACAGCTGGGTTACCTTTCCAGAATGAATTACAACTTCCCCCTTGGGCTCTATCAACACTTCTTTGAGGAGACTTGGCTATCTGTGGGCCAGATGGATATTGGAGAATCTTTGACAAATAATAATAGAACTTCCAAAAGCCACCAACAGCCCAGCCTGTTGGAAAATCATGGTGGCCTTTATGTGACTTGTGTATTTATTAAGCACCTAACCTACTGGAAGGCTTAAAAATAAAACTGTTGTTAAAATTAAAAAGTTTAGAAAATTTAGAAACTAAGTTAATTTTTGGAAGAACTTTGAGTTGATGGCAAGTTCAAACTCAAAGAAAATAAATGCTAATTTAAAAATAAAGTTGTATTAACATAATTCCCTTTGAAGTCAATGATTTGGGTTCTGTAAATTAAAACAATTTTTTGGAATTTTATGTAAGCTAGATAGGCTGACCCATCTGCAAAGCAGGTTGATTACTGCATATGGGCTGTAATTCAAGTGAGCAGGAGTGTAGGTTTTGGATGGTCAGGGACCAGATACATATGGGTGTTATTTAATAGCCTTTCTCAGGTTCTAAGGTACAGACATTGTGCTGGAAGTAGGTGGTAAAAGAGAGAAAGGAAAGGCAAGCCATCATTTACTGCCACAGTTGGCAGTAGTCAATGGCATGGATATTATAAAAAACTAGACATTCTACTTTTAATGGAAAAAAAAAATCTTGGTTCAAATAGCCTATTTGATTATTACCTCATTTTCACTCCAAATGCTGCCAAATTATGTTATTTGAATGATCAGCAATACCTAATGGATGTTTTGAATGTTCACGAGTTTCCTAATAAGATTTGGGTTGTGTGTTTTTCAGTGGCTATCCTTAAGGGACCAAGTTCTCAGGCTAATTATAAGTGCCACTTGTCAATCCTTGAAGATGGTGGTAGGAGCTGATTAGTGTACAAAATTGTTCCAAGTTCAAGATGGATGAAAATGAATTTTAACCAGTCCTGTGAGTAAAGTGGATTTATGTTGTTTACTCTGTCAAACCCAACAGATACATTCTGTTCATGCTAACATTTGGCCACAGTCCCACTTCTCCCCCATACTTGGGAGAGGAGGAATTGGGATGATTAATGGGTGAGAACTGCTACTCCCTTCTTTTTATGGCCCCATCATTTATGAAGGGGAGAGTAAAAGTGGCTAGGGTGTGACTCCCTTCGGGATGCTCTGGATTCCCATGAGCCTCTAGTCACCATCCCCCACCCCGGTCAAGCTCTTCCAAATCTGTTTCTCCTTTAAGGTCCTGTTCCAGTCTCATGCCCTCATTAACTGCTCCTGTCCCTAGTAAACTGTTTTCTGGATATATATCCAGGCTTGAATATATACTCTTCCATTGAAAAAAGTTCTATACAAGGGAAGACCAAGACAAACTAAACATTGATCCCATGCTCAAGGGACTCAAAGCAGTAGGGGAGAATAGCAATAATAATAATAATAATAATAATAAATAATAGCAATAACATCAGTGATAACAGTTGTGGTGGTGATGATGACCATTTATTAACTGCTTAATGTGTGCTAAGCTCTTTACATGTGTTATCTTATTTAATCCTCACAATAAATGTTATTCATTCCTTCACTCAACAAAACAAAACAAATCAGACCAAGTCCCTCTCCACTTGCAGCAAAGGAGACTGAGAAGCTTTTTCCATCGAGGTAGGAGGATAATCAAAGGAGTGGGATCTTGGAAGTCAAGCAAAGAAAGTTTTTCAAGAAAGAGAGAGTGAAAAGCCATTTCAAATTCTGGTGGTAGGCCAAGCAAGAAACCTGAGAGATGATCATTGGAATTAACAACGTAGATGTCACCGGTGACCTTTATGAGAAAAGAGTGGTGGCAATGATTAGAGTAGATTTTAGAGAGCATGGGAAAAGAAGATTTTCAGCATAAACAGCTACTTCTTTGTTTTCATTATTTATTTTTAGGAGATCACAAGTGGGGGAGGGGCAGAGAGAGGTGGACAAAGGATCCAGAGCAGGGTAAATAAACAGCTATTTCAAGGGGTTATGGTGGAAGAGAAGCAGAGAAATGGGATGGTAACTATAGGAGAACATAAAGTTAAGGGAGGCTCTGATCATACTAATAGCTAATAATTAATGGAGCACTAACTTGGTGTCAGGAGCTATCCCAATTGCTTTATGTGTATTAATATCATGCCTATACAGTGATCATAACAACTCTGTGAGACAGTTACTATTACTCTAGTTCACAGATGAAGAAACTGAAGCTCAGAATAGTTAAGCCCTTTGCTTGATGTAGAGTTTTTCAACCCTGACAACTTGACATGTTGGGCCAGATAATTCCATGTTGTGGGAAAGTGTCCTGTGCATTGTAGGATGTTTCACAGCATCCTTGTCCTCTACCCACTAGATGCCAGTAGCACCCCACCAATTATAGCAATCAAAAATGTTTCCAGACCTGGCCAAATATTCCCTGGGGGACAAGAGTACACAGGGTAATGATCACACATCTAGTAAATGATACAGCCGGGTCTTAAATGATTGGTTTATTTGGCTCCAAAACCTGTGTTCTCAGCCACTGGGCTTATTTGTACTACAAAGATGACAAATTTCCCCTACCCTCTACTGGGTCTCTGTGGATTTCTGGAAAGTACAAGAGTATCTGGCCACTGGGGCAAGTAAGTGCATTCCTGCTTACAAATTCTGTGGTTTGGGCTTGCATATATTCTCTGAAATCAATATTTCTCTTTTTCTCTCTCTCTCTCCTCCCATTCTTCCCCCCCCAACACACACACACCTGACCTTCATAAAAAAAGAAAAGGAGTTAAAAAAAAAACAAAAAACTCTTAGAGTTTTTCCCCAGTCTGGACTCCCATATGTAAGATGAAATGGTTTGCCTAGATTCCTAAAGTGACGACTGGCTCTGATGTCCTGAGAGTCTACATGTCTTCCCTTTTTTCATGAGGCAAATGCTTTTTGTGGGGGATGGGGGACAAGGGACACTTGAGGACCTTCAGTTTGGAAGCTGGTCCAAAGTTCCCAACTGTGTTTGTTTTCGTTTCTCCCATTGCAAAGGGCCAAGGGCCACTCTGGTTTGGGCCACGGGCACAGTGGGGCAGCGGTCAGTGGTTTATGGTCACCCTGAGCTGCTTCAGGTGGAGTGGCCACCTCCCCCTTGGGCTGGGGAGGAAGTTCTGTCACTCCTGCTGGCCTCGGCAGGGCCCCCTCACCTGTGTGGCACCCTTGCAACTGACCCTGAGAGGTTCCCTCAGAGACCCGGCCTCCTGTGCCTCTGTGGGGCTGGCTGGGTATGGGAGTGAGCTCTGTGCTGGGGGTTCCCAAGGAGCAGGGACTTCCAGGGACGATGTGAAGAGCCGGTGCGGGCCCCTGGGCCAGATCAAGTTCCCCTCAGGAATCTGGGAAGCTGGGGACTGGTGGAGGCCCTCTGGGAGCTGGTTGGAGTGGGGGCATTTTGTCATTAGGCCATAAATGAGCCTGGAGGATGGGAGGGGACAGGGGGATCTGTGACACTCCATGCTCCAGTTCCTGAGGGAGCCCCAGAGGCCTTCAAGCCCAGTTCCTCACTTCACAAGGGAGGAAGGAGACAGGCTTCCATCTTGCTCTCAGAGCTCTAGCTAGGTTTTGATTTGATTTGGAAGGTAAAACTCAGAGAGAAGTTTGCCTTACTGTGGTGTCAGTCACTGGAGCCATGGGTCATGCTTCCAATATGGATTTTATGAGGTCACCAAACTTCCCATCACATGTCTTAAACACCAGCCTATGTTAGGCATCATGAGGCTCAGGGTGTCTTTGCCCTGCTGAATCTCTGAGTCTCTATGTTTCTATCTGTGTAGGGTCAGCACTTTTTAGGTTTATAGGGATCAATATCGATGTGGGCATGCAGGCTTAGATACATTTCTGAGTTCATGGAGTGTCTGAATGGGTTTTAAGAAAAATAAATGTTGCTGTATATGAACATGTGTGGCTTTTCTCTCTGTGTGTGCTCAGTTAATAATTCTTAGGTGAATTGCAAAGGCTATGTTTAACCCCTGGCTCCCTTCCCTCCCTGAGCTTTGTGAAGTTTAAGGCTCTGTTCTTACAGCAAAGGGGCCCTGTCTGGGGAGCCTGTTTAGACCTGTCTCTTCCTTTTGTTTGCTTTCTTTTTGTCTCTCTCTGGGGAAACCTGGCTCCTGAACCCTGGTTACCCCTCATTCCATTCTGGGCCCCACAGCATGTTTCTCCCTAGCTCCCTCCTTTGCTCCTAGCCTTGCTGGCATTCCCCCAGCAACATGTGAAGAGGGCAGCAATCAGTGACTGGTGTCAGCTCCAAGAGGGAACCCAACTAAAACAGTGGAATGCCAAGTCACTACAATTACTTGAACTAGCAAAGACATGCACAGGGACAGAGATCATGGTTTCTTTGATATGGACAATAACCAAACATATACAGTAATCTCCCTGAGGCCCAAAGGAATGAGCATTTTTTTTCCCTTTGGGTTTTCCAAAATTAAAGACGAAAACTAAGCTTGTAAAACTGAGGATGAAAACATGTAAAAGCTGTCATAGCAAAGCCAAGTGCTTAGTTAACGTCCACAGAATGAGCCTGCTATGGTCACAGCTGGTGATTCAGCCTAAGGACACAATTCTGAGGTACACTGCAGATACTGCCGCTGACCAAGCTTCAGAATTTGTCTCACGGGAAAGAATGACTTCCTTCTTCCATGATTCCCAAACCCTACCTTTCACTCATAACTTCTGTAACAAAATGTGTCAAGTTAGGCAACAGAAGCTCTTTCAGAAGCCATGGGGGTGGCCTTTTCTCACTGGGCATGGCAATCTTCTCTGTAATCAAGACAAGGCTCACTTCAGTGCTGCCTACTTCACTGGGTTTGGGGATGAATTTTCCTCATTTGGGATTAGTAGAGACTAATTCATGGAGATACTCATTTCCAAGGAGTGAGAGAAATGTGAGGAAAGGAAGCTAGCACTCTCTTCCAGCTGATTAAAAACAATGAAAAGGTTATACACTCATCTAACGTGAAGACAAGCCCTCATTATCAAATCACTATTTTAGGTGAAGGTACATGTGTGTCTATGTGTGTGTTTATGATTGGAGAGAATCATTCAAAGAAAGATACAACCTGAGCAGCAGAAAATGATGCAAAGTTTCCATTCTGGTGTTCTAGGGGATTTTGGATATGCCACTTAACCTTTAAAAATAGGGACCCTCTGGATTTCAGCTCAGGTCATGATTTCACAGTTCATGAGTTCAAGCCCTATGTCAGGCTCTCACGCTGACATCACGGAGCCTGCCTGGGATTCTCTGTCTTTCCCTCTCTTTCTGCCCCTCCCATACTCACACACTCTCTTTTTTTCAAAATAAATAAATAAAATTCAAAAAAATAAAAATAGGGAGCATTCTACTTACCTATTATGTCTGGCACTCCAATCCACCCTGCACAACCCCCACCAAATGAATCTTCATAAAGAAACATTTTTGTTATAATATTAAAAAAATAGTTTGGTCGAGAAACCTGGGTGGCTCAGTCAGTTAAGCGTCTGACTCTGGCTCCGGTCATGATCTCACAGTTCATGAGTTCGAGCCTTACATTGGGCTCTGTGCTGGCAGTGCAGGGCCTGCTTGGGATTCTCTCTCTCTTTCCTCTCTCTTTGCCCCTTCCCCAGTTGTACACGTGGGCTCTCTCTCTCTCTCTCAGATAAATAAATAAACTTAAAAATATACTTTGCTTAATCACTCCAGTCCATACCAATATCTCTTTTTGAGGACTTGTGCTCTGCCTTTCAGATTTCCAATCAGATGTAGTGCTGTGTAGTGAAGCACTGTTGTGTGTATGTGTGTGTGTAGTCTCCCTAAATGAGGTCTGGCACTTGTAATACGTTTGCATTCCCCACAGTGCCTGCACCAATATTTAGCCCCCAGAGTGCTTTCTCAAATCTTGTCTAATGGGCTTGAGCCTCACACAACACAATGAGGAAAACAAAATACAGAACATAGTCTAGGACTTCTACCTCTATAAATAAAGGTAGTCATTAAACAAATGGCTATGTGCCCCATTTGTTAAAATAAAAGCTCTTTTGAAGAGATGACAGTGAAGCAAATTTCTGCAAAGCAGTGCACATTTTTTCCCATCCACTTCTGCTATAGCTTAAGAGAGATGCCATGCAATTAATTTTCTCGAACATTCTTCCAAGACTTACATTAAGACAAGGCTTCTCAGAATAGACACCAAATTACTTCCCTGATATATTCTTGGTAATTTCATCTACACACATTTCTAACTCCATTGCAGTGAACTTCCATACAATGAGTGGCCTACATAGAGGGAGGGACCTACACCAGAACTATAAAGACTGACATGACTCCTCCTGGCAAAACGTGTAGTCACAGGTGAAACCCAGGCTTTCCTTATGCGTGCGTTTTATTTCTTTAACTTTTATTTTATTTTTTAAAATTATTTTATTAAACACATTTTTTAATGTTTATTTATTTTTGAGAGGGAGACAGAGAGAGAGAGAGAGAGAGAGAGAGAGAGAGAGAGAGAGAGAAGGAGAGGGAAGGGCAGAGAGAGGGGGAAACAGAATCTAAAGCAGGCTCTGGTCTCCAGGCTCCAAGCTATCAGCACAGAGCCCAATGCGGGGCTTGAATTCATGAACTGTGAGATCATGACTTGAGCCAAAGTCGGACGCTCAACCGACCGAGCCACACAGGCGCCCCATATTTCTTTAACTTTTAAAAGGAGTATCAGGAAAACATTTTAAAACCCACACGAGTATAAACAAATGCTATCCACACAGGAGTTATTTCTCACTGGGCGTGGGGAAGGACTACTCATTTACTGATATCTGGTCTATGTCTTAGCAGATTTTCTCCACTACAAGTGTCTCTCCATTTACAACCATCCAGCCAAAATGGGCTCATCTGATTATGGCCATGGGATTAAAAGGACATTTGGCATGACGGAAAGAACACTGAGCAGGAGAATGGAATATTTCTTTCGAATCTCAGCTATGCCCCTTACAAAGGACCTTGGGAAAGTCTCTTAACCTCTCTGAAACTTTTTCTTCTAAAAGTCTTCATATTTAGAGTGAGGGTAAGGGATTTCACAAGCATGCTGAGAAAGTCTTTTATAAACTATGATATGTCACTTGGGGCTTGGATCCAACCTTCTAGGCTTGAAATTTTATGATTTTAAAATTTCTTTACTGCCTCATGTTTCCCAACTCCTGATATCCCTATTGCTTTATTTTATATAAAGTTGCCAAGGTAGAGCTCTAAAGTTGGTGGCATGGCCATTCTACAGGGAAAGAGCAAAAGACAACAAGATAGTTATTTTTCTCTTACTTAAAGTTCTTTTGCCTCTGCTTGTGGGTCCCCACCTATTGTAAATATGGTCTAGGTCAGTGGCCTCCAAAACTTTCTGATTGCATACTTTTCTCAGGTTAAAAAATTTGAGCATGCTTCTTCTCTTTATCTTTGTCTCTCTGTATAATATATATATATATATATATAATATTTATATATAATATATATATTATATATATAATATATATAAATATAATATATATTTATATATTACACACAATATGTTATTAATAATTATTTAAATCATATACATGTCCTACTCTACATATATATTATGAAACACATAATAAATAGAAAATGTAAGAAGATGAAATAAATAGCATGTCAAATGTCTTGTCAGGATGGCTTCATTATATTTTTAGCTAACATTTCAAGATTCTATGTACACTTAGGACAAGAATTTTCATTATTGAGAATGGGTATAAATCCATATTTTATATAGTCTTCTTGATTATTCTTGCATTACTTTTTTGCCAGCTTCCTGTCTGATATAATTAGCTTTAACCTTTTAATGAGGCTGATGGAAAAACTTGGTCTAGGAGAAGTGTGATCACTGCCATCTTCACATGCTTACGTTGTTAGTATTATCTTCGATACATGGTTTATTTGCAGGAGTCTTCTTAAACTATCCATTTTGTGAGGGTTAATGGAGTTAGACAATATAATCCATAAATTCACTTAACTGGGCCCCAGGAAATAGCAATATCTCTGGTATACATATAGGGAAAAAATGTGAGGGCCCAGGGTCACCCCTTCTATCTTGTGGGCTCCCACTCTTCCCTTGGAATTACCTATGGAGCATATGCAACTGGAAAGGTGAAGACAGGCCCCCACCTGGTGAGGGTGCCTGTGTATTACATATTTGAAAGGCTTAAAATAGCAGTAATAATAGCTAACACGAACACTAGTGCTTAGTGTGCCACACACTGTTTTTTTTTATTTAAAAAAATTTTTTTAATGTTTATTTATTTTTGAAGAGACAGAGACAGGATGTGAGTGGGTTATGGGCAGAGAGAGAGGGAGACACAGAATCTGAAGCAGGCTCCAGGCTCCAAGCTGTCAGCACAGAGTCTGATGCAGGGCTCAAACTCACAAGCTGTGAGATTATGACCTGAGTCGAAGTCAGACGTTCAACTGAGCCCCCAGACGCCCCTGCCACATACTGTTTTAAACACTTTACATAAATTAAATAACTTAATCCAAATCTTAATTGCTTTCAAGACTTTCTCAACTTAAGTTGGAAGTTGTAATATTTACATCCCTATGGACTGACTTCCATGCACTGCACTCCTCCCCCCTCCAATTTTGAAGACCACTCATCCAGGCTCTGAGGTTTAGACTCTCCGGATAAGTGGGTATGCATCTATAAAGTACATCACAGCAACTCTTCCTTTGTTTTTAAGTTTTATTTATTTATTTAGAGAGAGAGAGTTCACGAGTGGGGAAGGAGTAGAGAGAGAGAGAGAGAGAGGGAGAAAGAATCCCAAGCAGGCTCTGTACTGTCAGTGCAGAGCCTGACACAGGGCTCAAACTCACAAACCGTGAGATCATGACCTGACCTGAAACCAAGAGTTGGATACCTAACTGACTGAGCCACCCAGGCACCCCCATAGCAACTCTTTCTGATGTCCTGCTGCTGTAGTTCTTATGCCTTTTGATAGATGACAAAAAGGATTGGTACCACAAGAAATGATCCCAGGGAACTAAAGGCAGAGGGGAGGAACTGAGAAGGCCACAGTGGAGCAAATGGTAAGGAGGGATGGACAGCTAGAAATGCTGAAGCAAGAGGTGAGGAAGCATGGATGGAGAAAGGAGGAAGTTCAGAAAGGGGAAAACAACTGGCAAGGGAAGATGAGAACAGACTCTGTGAGGAGAGAATATGTCACACACTGGCATGCAAGAAGCTCACCCAAGGCTTGATATCCAATGTCTCTGACATGTTGATTAGCAACGCAGGCCAAGGAAAACTAAGTGGTCTCAAAAGGTTTGTGCACACAACTCCTCACCAGGTGCACAGTGTGCACCTGCCTCCTCTCGTCAGAATAGTCTATGTAACTTATTCAAGCAACGCAAGGGTAGAGCAACACTTAACCTAAAGAGTGGGTCTATGAAGCCAGAACTGTAAGAAGAGTGATTCCCAGGCAAGGCAGAGAAGATATTTTGGGGGTGTGGATGGTGAGGAGATAGCCCTGTGATACTTTTCAAGTCACACCACTCAGATGACCAAGGAGGGGGAGGACTGCACATTCCTGCAGGAGTGCAACTTCACCTGTTCGGAGCTTCCAGCACCAGCAGTAAAAAGCCACAGCAAGTGATTTACATTGGAGGCAGCTGCCAAGACATCACTCCAAATGGTAGAACACTGTCAAACATTGCCTTCCAAATCTCACGGCAACACTAGAGAGCACGATAAGACACTTTAGGGGCAAGGAACTGTCACAGTACAGTACAGTAACAGTGTTTGACTTAGATGATCCGAGCTGGTGGGTATCTTGAGGTTACTCAGCATAAGCCCTTCATTTTACTGATAGGTAAATAGAGACCCTGAGAGGGGGAAGCATCAGCCCAAAGTCATCTAGTTAGCAACGCTCAGGCATGGCACTTGGGTCTCTGGATATCTAGAGTGGTGCTCTTGACTCCACAGCTGTGTATTATCTTCTCCTCCAGCTCCTTGGCTCCTTTCTAACAGAAGCCTCCCTCACTAGTATGGATAATATATTCCACAAATCCCACACTACCCCAAAATGATCAAAGAAGGGATTAAGATAACCACAAACATCTGCTGGGCTATGAATGCATCTTGATTCAGCTCAGAGACACTACACTTTAACATTATCTTTTTTTTTTTTTTTTTTTTTAAATTTTTTTTTTCCACGTTTTTATTTATTTTTGGGACAGAGAGAGACAGAGCATGAACGGGGGAGGGACAGAGAGAGAGGGAGACACAGAATCGGAAACAGGCTCCAGGCTCTGAGCCATCAGCCCAGAGCCTGACGCGGGGCTCGAACTCACGGACCGTGAGATCGTGACCTGGCTGAAGTCGGACGCTTAACCGACTGCGCCACCCAGGCGCCCCTACACTTTAACATTATCATCAATTATCCTCGATCTAAATAACTGCAATATATTTAAATACACAGAGACTTTTAATTTTTTTTAAGAATTTTTTTTCAACGCTTTTTATTTATTTTTGGGACAGAGAGAGACAGAGCATGAACGGGGGAGGGTCAGAGAGAGAGGGAGACACAGAATCAGAAACAGGCTCCAGGCTCCGAGCCATCAGCCCAGAGCCTGACGCGGGGCTCGAACTCACGGGCCGCGAGATCGTGACCTGGCTGAAGTCGGACGCTTAACCGACTGCGCCACCCAGGCGCCCCAAGACTTTTAACTTTTTTACCTCTCCCCTACTACTACCCAATGGCTACTTCCCTGCACAAAGGCTATTCCTCTCCTCCCACAAGGGAGCGAAACAAGGGAAACTGAAGACCATCAACTTTGCATAAAGCTAAGAGGCTTTAAGCAAAAGGTTTGGTGGAGAGGAGAATGCAATCAATGTCAAAAAGAAAGCCTGTGATTATCTTTGACTCACAATTATTCAAGAATATCCGATATCACCTTGGAGGAAGGACCAATTGCTGGTAGCAAAATAAAAGCATTCTGCCAAGTCCCTTGCCTTGGCAGGCACAGATTAAAAAGGAATCAGACAAAAGAAGAGGTCAGGGTAAAAAATTCTGAGGAGTTAGGTAGAACAGAATCCCAAAGCAAGCTATAGGAACCAGAGTGTGGCAAAGAGCTGGGGCCCTTATGGCTGACGGGATCTAAAAATGATATGGAAATGACTGCCCTGGCTCCTTGGCTCCTTGCCTTCTTTTAGCAGGAGGAATTCCTCCCTAGACAGCGCATTCTCATCTGCTTCATGGCAACTTCATGGCCAACCCAGGATGTGGAGAGTAGGGCTAGACCCATACTCACCAAATTGGTTGGACAGTTGGCCAGTCATTCATGAAACTGTTTGTAGTGCCTACTGCCCCTTCGGAGTCTAAAATAACCCAGTCTCTGTCCTTTAGGAATTCATAATATAGGGGAGGGCAGACAAGTCAATATAGATTGCTGTGTTCAGCATGAAGGGAATGAAGAGAACGTAGATAACCTCAGCCTTGCATATGGTGGAAAGCTTCATGAGGAGTTTCTTTTTTTTTTTTTTTTTTTTTTTTAATTTTTTTTTCAACGTTTTTTATTTATTTTTGGGACAGAGAGAGACAGAGCATGAACGGGGGAGGGGCAGAGAGAGAGGGAGACACAGAATCGGAAACAGGCTCCAGGCTCCGAGCCATCAGCCCAGAGCCTGACGCGGGGCTCGAGCTCACGGACCGCGAGATCGTGACCTGGCTGAAGTCGGACGCTTAACCGACTGCGCCACCCAGGCGCCCCTCATGAGGAGGTTCTAAAGCCTGTGTAAGGTTTTAAAGAATGGGTAATAGAAGCAAGTCAGCAGAAAGAGGGTAGAGCTAGTGGAAGGAGAGTACATGGAAGTGGAATAGCAGGTAGAAAACCTGGATCCTATTAAATAACAGCAGGTTCTGTGAACTGTAAAGAGTTCAGCTCATGTGTATGTCCTGGCTTTGTTTTCCGAAGGAGGAGGCTCCAACGAGAGATAATGTTGGAGAGGCAGTGAAGTGCCAAGCCACAGAGGACTTTGTAAGCCCTACTAGAACTAAGATTTTATTGTGAGATCTATGGGGAGCCACTGAAGGATTTTGAGCAAGAGTTTCATGATCATATTTATGTTTTGGAAAGATTATGATAGCAGAGTGGCAAATGAATGGAAAAGAGTGAGACTGGTGATTCGGAGACCAGTCTGGAGGCTATTATGGTAATTCAGACAAGACATTATACAGGTCTGGAGTGGACAGACAGGTATGGAGAAGAGCGGATGAATTTGGGCTTTGTTTAGGAGGATGTGGGCAGAATGTGAAGATGAATTGGAGGTGGTAGTGAAGAAAAGAAAGAACAATTCCCAGGTTTCTGGCTTGATCAAATAAAGTGCTTGGTGGTGCCATTTGCTGAGATAGAGAAGACATAGCTAAGACTTAGAAAGGGACACGTCTGGCGGGGATTGATAGTTGAATTCTATATGAGATATGGTTGTGGTGCAAGTAGAAATCCAAACAGAAATTGACTGTGCTGACCTGAAGCTAAGGAAAAAGGTCTGAGCGAAAGATACAGATTTAATATTTATCATTGTATTGGTGGGAGTGGAAATCCCTGGCATATATGAAACCACTTTGGGAGAGGCCTACAGCAAGAAGAGAAATAGGATGAGGACAAAACCCTGGGGAGTCCCAAATTGTAGGGAAAAAACGAGGAGAGAACATTATGAAATCCAAGGGAATAGAGAGTTTCAGGAAAGAAGAAAGTATCTCGTGCAGCAGAGAAGTGAAAGAAGAGTTTTTTTAAAAATGAAAAATGTTCTTTGGGTTTGGCAGCAAGCAGGTTACTGGTGACCAGTGTTTGCAGCGAGGCCAGCCCGTGGAGGGCTGAAGAGTGGGTGGGGCAATGAAGGCACTTGAGTGCAGGCAGCTGGAGCAAGGCCTGGCCACCCAAGGAGGTCATGTGCAATATGAGCTCTGACTCTGGAGGAATTAGAGGATAAGGACATTGGTGTGTGTGGCAGTGGTTGGTCTGCACAGGGGTGTGTGTGGGGGGGTGGGTACATAGGGAGAAGGGGAAGATGCACATAAACATTGCCTAAATCAGGACCCAATGGAGAGGCCTCTTGGTAGCCATGGAACCAGGCAGCTGACACAGGGAATGCCAGCTGTTTGCAGGAGGAGAGTAAAAACAAAAACAAAAACAAAAACAAAACAAGACAAAAACTTAGTGGTTAATGCATCTGGTCCTGGAATTCATGGGAAACACACAGTTTCTGACAGAGAAGCAGCAGGATGCAGGCATGAGATGAGGATTTAAGAAATCTGTGCTGTTTCACGCATAACTCTCTAGCTAGGACATAGCCGAAAAACAGGGGCACACAGCCCTTATCGGCGTTGGGAGGAACCCAAATATTCCCTGTGGCTTGGGATAATCTATGATAATGTTCCTTTAGATGGCATGGATAATTAGGAGCTCAGTGTGATATATAAATATCAGAACACTGTTAAAACAGGGAAAATTCTGAAATAATATTAAATTTTTTTAATGTTTATTTTTCAGAGAGAGAGAGAGAGACAGAGCACAAGCGGGACAGGATCACAGAGAGAGGGAGACACAGAACCTGAAGCAGGCTCCAGGTTCTGAGCTGTCAGCACAGAGCCCTATGCAGGGCTCGAACCCACGGACCTTGAGATCACGACCTGAGACAAAGTCAGAAGCTTAACCAACTGAGCCACCCAGGTGCCCCTGCAATAGTATTAAGGAATAACAGGCTCAGAACAGAACAAACAGTCCACCTGTTCCCGATTCAGACAAACACACCGATGGAAAACAATGCAGAAGTAGCTTGCAAATCCAGTAGGGAAAACTTGGGAAGAGATGAAAATGGAAAACTGATATATTTTGTTCAATTTAATGTAAAAAAAAAAATAATACTAGGGAAGATAAAAAGTCCAAAGAACAGTTCTCCCATAAAATAAAACATATCCCCGAGAAAGGAAACTGAAAGTCAAACAGTAAGTCCAAATTGCAATGTCTGGGGGGAAAATATCCTTTCTTATTTTTTTAATGTTTATTTATTTTTGAGAGAAAGCAAGTCAGAGCGGGAGTGGGGGAGGGGCAGAGAAAGAGGGAGCCACAGAATCCAAAGCAGACTACAGACTCTGAGCTGTCAGCACAGAGCCCAACGCAGGGCTCCAACCCACGAACCTTGAGATCCTAACCTGAGCTCTGACACTTAACTGACTGAGCCGCCCAGGTGCCCCTCCCTTTGTTTAACATTAGCAGGGGTGCCATTTTATAAAGTCGCCGTTCTCCTAACGTAGGCTAAATAAAGTTTAGCCACTAACAGGCTAGGGAGCTTGGGCAAAATCACTTATCAGTTTCTTTACTTGTTGCATGGAGCTCATACGGACCCTGGGAGAAGATCTTTGAAAACGTACAGAGCAGTGCAGCAATGCTAGGCAGAGGCTGTTACCAGGCAGGGCATACTTTCGAGAAGGCAGTTTGAGAGAGCATAAGCCAGAAACGGGTTAGATTGCAGTTGTGTGCAGGAGTGCTAGGTGTTGTGTAAATGTCCTAGTCATTTCAAGAGGCCTCTGGCAAAGGAAAAGTACACACTGCCTGGCAAGCTATGTGCTTGATGTTTCCCCAAGGCAGGAGACGGGCCAGCCAAGGGCTGCAGCATATCTCAGGGGTGACCCAACGTTCTGTTCCCCTCCCAGCTCACCGAGCTCAAGAGGAACAGCTTGAAATCCGAATGGGGCCCGCTGCTCGGCTAAGGAAAACAGTTTCACATCTTTCTGACATCTGCACAAAAGGGGTACCAAGAGGCTGCCCTGTAGGGTCAACAGTGCTGGGGCCAGTTTAAACAATCCTGCTTGGCCCTGGGAATGCAGGAGGGTAGGGGGGAAAGACTAAAAGGGACCTGGTGGCCCAGGCAGCTTCAAGCATCTGTGTTCACAGGGTCTGTCCCACGTGCACCGGCCTCCCGATCTATCTGGGAAATAGGACATCCCTGGTCTTGACTCATGAAATACAGCTTGGTCTGGCTCAATAACCTTGACAAACATTCCCAGCAACTTCAGACTTCACAAATAAACTTTAGGACCATGTTTAACTGTGCAGACTCTGAATCTTTTAAATATTGAAAAAAAAATCCTTGTGGTGATATATTTTCCTCAGTCCCACATCCCTTCAACCACTCATGTTTTCAAAGGAGAAGACAGACTAGGGCTCCAGATGTTTGGAACCCAAATGAGAGCTCCATACTGAGGAAGTCCACTGCCTTCCATCTTCAAAGATCAAAATCTCAGCCAGAGGTTAAACAATGAGGTCACCTTAGTCATGTCTATCTGGTGTAGGACTAACCTCTGTTCAGATATATAAAAAGATTTTCTACTTTTGGGGTGCCTGGGTGGCTCAGTCAGTTAAGTGTCTGACTTCAGCTCAGGTCACGATCTCACGGTTCGTGGGTTCAAGCCCCACATCGGGCTCTGTGCTGACAGCTCAGAGCCTGGAGCCTGCTTTGGATTCTGTGTCTCCCCCTCTCTCTCTACCCCTCCCCTGCTCATGCTCTGTCTCTCTCTGTCTCTCAAAAATGAATAAATGTTAAAAAAATATTTTCTACTTTTAAAGGCTCTGCAACCCAACAAACAGCCTAGATCTGCTTCTCAGTTCCCTGGTTGTGGGGTCTGACCAACCACCTCCTATATCCCCTATAACCTGCCAGGAAATGCCCTTTTGTGTCAAACTTCAAATCTCATCAGTTTCACCTGGGCCATTTTTATTTATTATACCTTCGCAGAGGTAAAGTAAGTCAATAAGAATCACCCATGATGAAAGTAGGTAGAGGACATATCCAAGAGATTTGCAGAAGAAATACAAAATTTGTTCAATGAGTATGTCAAATAACACTTAACATTACATGCAGTCTGGGAATTGGGATGATTTTACCCATATCAGCAAAAATATCAAGTATTGGCAAGGGTATAGAAACGTGGGAGCTCTTGTACAATGCTGATGGGAGTGTAAATTGGAATGTTTTACAGGGTAAGTGAGAATTAGCTTTGAAAATTAAAAATATCTATTATCTTGTATCTGGAAATTCTGATCCTTAGTATCTATGCTAGACATAAGCACAAGATCTGTTCAAGGATTTCCACTGTATCACTGCCATTTTTTTTAATGGCAAACATTTGGGAAAAAACCTAAGTGTTCACCAAAAGGGGAATGAATGGCTGGGTTAAACTAAGGGATAGGGAAAAAGATCTTAAGAACATATCAAATGGCAGGGTGCCTGGGTGGCTCTGTCGGTTAAGTGGTTGACTCTTGATTTCAGCTCAGGTCATGATCTCACAGTTCGTTAGTTCGAGCCCTGTGTCAGGCTCCATGCTGACAGCATGGAACCTTCTTGGGATTCTTTCTCCCTCTCTCTATGCCCCTTTCACACACGCGCTCTATTTCTCTCTCAAAATAAATAAAATAAACCTTAAAAATGTGTTTTTCTAAAAATAAAACATATTAAAGGGCTAAAAAATCCAAAAACTAAACAAGGCACAGAATATATACTTAGGATGGGGTTTTGGGAAAAAAATACAGAAAATGAAACTAGTTTTATTCATATTTCTACATATCTCTGATTGTGTACAGGGAAAGACCAGGAAGACAATAGAGGGACTAGAGTCTCAAAGGAGACTTCTGCTTTGCCTATATCGCTTGCATGCTGCTTGAGAATGTATTCATATACTTATTATAGAATTATCTGTTTTCTGAAGTGTATCCTGATTGTAGATCAGAGGCAAAGGCATGGGCTCTGGTGACTACGGTGAACATGACTTCTCTGGAAGGCACCAGTGGGTAAAAGTAAATAGGCAAGAAATCAAAGGACCCAGGTAATAGTATGAATCTGTCATCAATTTGCTGTGTGACCCCAGGAAGTCATTTTCCTTCTCAGACTCTGCTTCCTCTGTACAATCGGTGGATAAGATGAGAAGCTCACTAAGATACTTTCTCTTTCTGATATTTTAGGATTCTCTAAGTCAGTGCCTTTTACGTATAATGGGTCTGGTCCCTTTTGATGAGGAGACAGCTTTTTCTCTTCCTTCAAATTCTGGCATAGTTTGATATTTCACTTTACTCTAAATGGAAGATAATGAAAGAGAAGGTGGAGTGGTCACTCTGTTCCCTGTTTGGCTATGTTTTGAGGGTTTGGTTGACCTATTTATGCTACCTCTCTTTGACAGCGGAAGCTCTTAGGCTTGAGTGTGATGAGATTACAGACACAATGCAGTAAGTCAGAAGATATGAATTTTAAATGGTGGCCATAAATCCCAGAAGCATAGATTCTATTTTATTTTTTCAAGATTGAACCCCCTCAAAAGCTTTTTTTATGAGTCACGCTAAAGATGTAGGTTTGTTCTGTGAGAAGTAGAGGTACAAATTATCTGGAGTAATGCTTCCCGTATGCATATACAGGGACTGATGGAAATGCTGTGCAAATGCACTGTGCTCACTGCAATCTGCACTGTTTGAACTGTGCATTGCTAATAAGGAACAAGACACTGAATATATCACATCATGCTTCTAAACAAATCCTAAGTTTTAATGTAATATCAACAAATCATTCTTTGTGTGCAATAGTCATCCATATTTTTGGATGTTAAGGCTACGCTGTAAACCCTTGATTTTTGATGAGTCACATCCATAGTCTGTAGATAACAATTGGACCACTTGTTTCCCAGAGAGAAGAACCAAGTTGATACAAATGAGCTATGAGGAGTGCCTGGGTGGCTCAGTGGGTTGAGTGTCTGACTCTTGATTTCGGCTCAGGTCATGATCTCACAGTTATGAGATCATGAGATCAATCCCCGTGTTGGGCTCCATGCTAAGCGTGGAGCCTGCTTGAGATTCTCTCCCTGTCTCCCTCTGCCTCTCTCTCCCACTTGCACTCTCTCTCTCTAAAATAAAAAATGATACAAAAGATTTTTAATGAGCTATGAAAATTTATGTATATCTACAAACATAATCTGGTTCTTCACCACCAAATTGGCTTTTGGAAGTACTCCAGATGAAACCTTGAGGAAACCTTGGCATTAAGTCAGTGAAGGAAACCTCTTCCTGGTCCCTCAGGGACTTTGACCAATCTAGTTCTGCCTCTCAGTTGGCTAGCAAAGCTCCTTCCAGCTGGTCCTCATCACTTTTCTTGTTTGATGAAGTCATAAGAGTAAATTCTAAGCAGCCTAATTCTAAAGAAAACACACACACTTCAGGTCACAACTCCTCTGAGTATGTGTCTTTCAGCAATGGAAGAAGCAACTTACTCTCGCTCCTTTCTCAGGAAAGCATTTACAGCCTCCACTGCAGTCTTGGCCTCCACATGGCTTTCCATAGGACTTTTTCTCTCCCTATTTAAAAAAAAAAGAGAGAGAAAAGTTAGTAAACTATGTGAACCAAGAAGCAATGTAGCCGCAGGGAACCTAACCCTTAGCCACACTCCTCCTAACCAAGTAAATTTAGAGTGGCTTAATCGTCTCATTTGATGGTAATGTTGAGTCATAGTGGACTTGTGTATTTGTGTTCAGTGAGAAAGCAGTAGCTGTAGCAGAGAACTGGAGAGAAATTCAAGGGCTAGAAATGTAATGATAGATAAAAATGGCCACCCTATACTCTGCTCTTGGAATTTTTCTCCTCAGGCTCTATTTGCAACACATCATTCAGACCTTACATTAACAGTCCTGTGCCCAGTGAGATCCAAATTCCTCAGTTGGTACCATACAGTATACCCCAAAGTGTTCAATTTCCTTCTTTCTTATCTGCCTTACTATGATGATGATTATTATTACTAGCTGAATTTCTACAAAGCCTCTGCATGACCTGACATGTACTGACCCTGTCTAACCTCACCTTTTCACTCTTTCCCTGGCTCACTCTTCTTCAATCACACTGGTATTCGTTCTATAAAAGCTTAAGCCTGTTCCTGCCTCAGGGCCTTTGCCCTTGCTGTTACTTCTGCCTGGAATGCTCTTCTAGATGTTTTTTATTGCTGGCCTCTTTTCATCATCCAGGTCTTAGTTCAATTGTCTATTCTCAGAGAGACTTTTCCTGACTACTCAACCTAAGGCAGCCCCATTACTTCCATCATATTACTATGCTATCCTTTCAACATTAAACATCCCCTCTCCCCCCACTAGAATGTAAGCTGCATGTAAGTAACAGCCTTATCTATATTGTCTGATATTATATCCCCAGTGTCTACAAGAGTGGATGGCACATAGGAAGTTTTGATGACCATATGAATGGATCTGGGATTTGAACCCATATCTGACTAACTCAAAAATCTTGACCTTAACCTTTATGTCTTAGAGTTTTCTAAGTCCTCTGACTACCAGAGCCTCAATGCAAGGGCTCAAAAATGAGAAAAGTGCCATTCTGACCCTATCCACCTTGGGAAAAAAGAGCAAAACATAAATTCTAACTATTATCTATAACAAGAAATTTATCTCTAGGATGGATTTAGTATCATCCAACTTTTTTGTTTAATGTTGGCTGTTTTTTTTTTTTTCAAAAGAGAAGGGCATATTTATGAGCCAGTCTCATACTTAATCATTCTTGCCTCTTTGTACTGTGAGTCTTTTCCTAATCCCCAGGGAGCACTGTGAATTTCGCAGATGGTCTCTTATCTCTTTAGACATTCCCACAGCACTTTATCACCACAACACCTCGGTAATAAGGTAGTGATGGCAGAGCTATGACAAAATATTGCTATTTTAGATTCCAAACACCTTCTTGATATGAGATATTTTATCTCTCTTATATGCCTTTGACATGGTAAGTGCTATTGTACACTTTCCAGTTTGCCCTCCATTTTATGGTATATAGGACAGGCAAGTATTCATAAGGGTGAGATCAAGAGGTGCTGTGGGAGGAGGAAGCAGGGGGCTGGCATAGGATAGAGAACAGAGAGACAGACCGGCTCTGAATTTAACCTTCACCCATGCTGTCACCTTTGCCTAATGTTGAGTACTATATTTCTTGGGATAGTGGATAATTTGCATTTGCTTCTATATATACTTCTGTATTTTACAAGCAGTCTTCAATGAGCACATATAATTAGGAAGAAGAAAAGCAATTATATTACTAAATGATAAAAGTCATCCTCTTTAAGGGAGAGGACTCAACAGGCATTGCCAAAGTTGAAGTAGTATTCATTTGGAGCTGTGGCCTACTTCCAAACAATGCCTTTTTGGTGTCCCATAAAATTTGCCTATCATGGGCCAAAACTTTCAAGATTACTAGCATAGAGCAAGGAGGCCTGAAGCAACGGAGCTGGAGAACATAGAGGATAAAATCTTATTAACAGGCACTGAATAAAAATGTAAGGAACAGAAGCTAAGGTTTCTTGGGAACTTGGCAGAACAAGGAGGCAAAGACATCCAGCTAACAGACAGGAAGCCATCACTGCCCTCTGTCACTGAGGAAAGTAACTAGAGAAGACCCACTGGCCACAAGGCAATTTCCTGTAATTCTGGCCCTGGCAGATCCCCCAGGAGTCTTCAATTACAGTCAGGGGGAGGAATGAAAGGAGTTGTTTCCAGGGAACATGACAAGACCAGGCTCTGAGGAAGTTTCTTCCCTATCCTGGCTTGTCTGGGGATACTCCAACTCCTTCTCAACCAGATCACATCACTAGTGTCATTCCCATCCTGGAATTCTCTCTGGATTCCTCTCAAAACCCAACCCCTCCCTACATCCGCAGAAAATTAGAACTGGAAAGGCCCTGAGAGATCATCCAGTATAGCCATTCTTAATTCTATCAGACTGGCACACCATTTTTTTTTATTGTGAATGTGTATTATTCTTTCTTGGCATCTCGAAAAAAAATTCGTAGGAATAAGTTATAATAAAGATGTAAGCAATACTTTAAAAAGCACATATTATGCCACATTGTATTGGAAAGCAAAAACAAAAGCCATTTATAATGAAACAATATATATTCCAATATGTAAATGCTCATACATCACTATATTAGAAGATGGAATGAAGTTGTCAGAGGCTAGCAACTCAGTGCAGAATCACTATGAATGGGACAGCCTGCTGAAGCAGAATGACACTGGGATGTGGTATTGGTGACTCAAGTACGATGAATAGTGTTGCTATTACTATGGTAATTCTCTGAAATGGTGAATAACTCCTGGTAAAGTTCTGGGGGAAAAAATTTCAATATTTCCTTTATTTACTGTGAAGGTTTTTTTAATCTAAAAATTTTTTTTATGTTTATATATTTTTGAGAGAGGGAGAGACAGAGACAGAGCATAAGTGGGGGAGGGGCAGAGAGAGAGGGAGACACAGAATCCAAAACGGGCTCCAGGCCCTGAGCTGTCAGCACAGAGCCTGATGTGGGGCTTGAACCCACAATCCATGAGATCATGATCTGAGCCGAAGTCAGACACTTAATCTACTGAGCCACCCAGATGCCCCTAATTACTGTGTAGTTTTAATCAGTAATAATAAAACCAGGAAACAACTCATGGCCATATGTAGCATGTGGTTATGTTCTAGGCTCAGAAAATTATAAACAGTTTTCATTTCCCTGAATGTCCAGAAGTCTTCTAAATGGAGGGAAAGATACAAGACAATTCTTTGTAGTGTGTAGAACACCTATCATTCCTGGCTCCTACAAGAGCCACACCCCCTAATCATTTTAACAATGAAAAGTGCCCTCACAATTTCCAAAATACCTCCTAGGGGTAGGGTATTTCTGCTAAGAACTATAGTCTAAGCCACACCACTCATTTTACAGATAAGAACTCTGAAGGAAATAACTTTGGTCCATGTCACACTGTTAGCAATTGTTATCCTAATTCCATATTCTTCCCACTATTCAAAACCCCTCAAGGCCAAGTTCAGGTTCCATTTCTTCCATGAGTACTCCAGCTCAGTAAAAAGACACAGCAGGCACTGAGTATTCTGCCTATTGAACAAGTGTCACATGTTGCTGTGGGACAGCCCTTGCAATGTTTCTTAGGTTGCATGATCGAGAGTCTTGTTTCCTCAACCAAACAATAATGTTGATAAGAGAAAGATCAACATATTTTACCTCTTTGTATATTCCCACAGTATTAGAAGGGCATCCTAGGATCTAGTCATTACCTGAGGCAGTATACCTTAGTTAAGTGTATAAGCTCTGGAGTCAATCTGTATAGGCTTAAATCCCGGCCTAGATGGGATTGACCTTAGACAAGTGACCTAAAGTATGAAATGGAAATGGCAACAATATCTACTGTATAGGGGTTGGCTGGAGGATTCAAGAAGATAAAGCACACAAAGCACAGTGCCTGGCTCACAGTAAGCACTTTGTGTCAGCTATTAATATTACATTAATATTAGCTGGGCCACACTGTTTGGCATTCCTGTAACACTCTGGCTGCTCTCTGGAGCTGAGGGTCAAGTGATATGCAATGATATGTCCATGCCAGTTTGTCTATGGCTGATATCCACTCAGCTTGGTGAAGACATATTTGGATTGTTGATGTCTGTATATAATTGATTGTTAAATATTTTTAAGATCACCAGTATCTATCTATCATCAGTATCACATCTATCTGTTTGCTGATGCTGGTTCCTTTGTCTAAAATGCTTTCCCTATCCCTTTTCCCCATTCATCACAAACCAAACTTCTACACATTCTTCAAAACCCAGCCCAAACATCATCTTCTTGGTGAAGACCCCACCCCACCACCACCATCACCAATTTTTGCCTTTCAGTGATTTCAGGCAGAAGTTTTTACTCACTCCTCTTTGCTACATTTGACGCAACACATTTGGTTCTGCCATCAGACTGGAAACGGAACTCTGTTTTATTCTTCTCTTTAGCCCTTGCAGAAGCAGGTACTCGGTAAGGGGCTGTGAAATAATTGATCTCACAACAATGGAGTTACAAGTGTTAGATTGGCTCTGCTTGGTATTCTCCCTCTCCCTTTGGTTTCCTGAAATAGACATTTACATCACAGTGTCCCTTCCAGAAGTCAGTATGTTTTTCCAGGCATCACCAGTGCTTTCTGTCAGGAGTGGTGGTAGGGATGACAATGACACAAAAGGTAGCCAGGAGGCAAGAGATGTGATGTG